>NW_022881603.1:7510025-8734701 GCF_003369915.1 Drosophila miranda
AAAAGTAAAGTGAAAATGTTTAATGGCCAATGCCAGGCCCAGCGTGGGACAATCTCTAAGCGGCGGTAACTATGGAACTGAGAACGGAACCCACCCCTAATCAAGTGGATGGATAGTGCACGACGAGTTGAACTTGCACCACCGACGGACTCGCAATCGAGACCCAAATCGCAGCCGTGGCTCGTGGGAAAGCCAAAGGTCCGGGGATTCTCACGCATGTTCAGCACGTGCAGGTCGTGCGCCGTCCGCTTTGTAGAGAGAGTGAGAGAGAGAGAGAGGACCGGGGAGTTCTTCGGGGTGCTCGTGCTCCCCGGTTCGACAGACAGGAGAGACAAATTGCTTGAAATGCATTCAAGGTATGGAGCCAAAGGAGCGTCGCAAACACTTTATTTTAATGGATTTCTAGCAACAACTTTCTATAATGAAAATTGCGGTCCACCATATAGTACAATACTCGTACACGTTCACATGTATCTACATAAGTAGCGGGGTAAGTATTTCTCACATATCTGGTTACCTCTATAATTATTCGGGCGGTGGTCAAAGTCAAAGGCCACCGAATTCCGAATTTAGAAGCTCTTAAGGCAAAGATTACTGTGTGTTCCTGTCGGTTGTGGGGTCTTCTGCTGCTCATCGACGAAGGGCCCCAGGCTAAGCGGCTCCGCCTCATCGATCCACGTCTCCAGGGTGCAGGAGCTCGACTGGTGGCTCGACCTCTGCGACTGCGACTGGGATCGGTTGTGGGAGTGGGAGAGACCGGTCGCCGCCCTACGCCACCGACTGTCAAAGACATCCCAGTGGGTGGACAGCTGCCAACGATCGAGGCTCTCGTCGTCCATTGAGTTGCCATTGATGTCCCACTTGACGATGGGGTAGTCGTCGTGCGGCGGCTCCATGATCATCACGTTGTGGTAGTTGACCTCGATCTTCGACCCCAGGCTGATGCTGCACGGATGGAATCTGGCTGCAGTCTGCATCTGTTGCAGCTGCTGCGTCTTCTTTTTTGGCTGCGACTGCTGCTTCTGTGACTCCACCGCCTGCCGCAGATCCAAGCTGGAGTTGGACGGGGTGTGGCGCAGATAGCGCACGTTGGCCTTGTAGGGCACGCGCTCAAACTCGATGCCGGAGCCTGGGGCGGGGGTTGACTCGAGCACCTCGTAGTTGCTCGAGCTGAGCAAGTACCTGCTCCTCAGGTCGTGCTTAGCCTCCGGATAGTGCAGGTGCGGCTGCGGGTGCGGCTGCTTCTCCATCTCCTCCTCTGCCTCGCTAGCTTACTCAAAGTGTTGGACGGCTTGTGGTTGCGGTTGAGGCTGAGGTTGGTGTTGGTCAGGCTTGGGACTGCACTCATTCAGCTGAAGCTCCTCGTAGATGGCCTCCGCTGAGTGGCAATTGCTGTTCACATCCTTTTGCTGATACGCCTCCCCATCGGCCGACTCTATCTCCTGCTCCTCGTCGCCATCCTTGAAGTTGATATCCTGCGCAGCAGCTGTAATGAAATTCGTTAAAAATAAATCGTTCAAATGAACAGGCAACGCGGCGTATGAATAATAAACTACACGGAAGGCGGAGGTTCCTTGTTTCCTGTTCCGCGTGTTCGTGAAATGGTTATTTTAGTGCCTTCACGGGCATCGATTTTTTATCGATTGCCCACTCCCTCGGCCACCACCTCCCCACCTCCCACTCACCTTCAGACAGGACTTTTTGCTGTGCCTCAGCAAATGGGACATTCTGCGGCTCTTTCCCTCGGTATTCCTTTGTTTGCTGCCCAAAAATAAGGCAGAAGTGTGCAACCTATATAACTCTTTCTTCGTATATGCTTGTACTACTTTTCAGGACTTAGCTGCAGAAATACGTACCCGGAACATTGTATTACATTGCTTTTTGTCTGCCTTATCAGCTTTTAAGTGTGCTGGAACCAAATCAAAGCTGTTTGAACCCTCGACCCGAGCCTAAATGGTAATGAAATCAAGAACAGACGACTGGTTAATGCCGCACATGATAAAGAATAGAGAAGCAACTGAAACAAAGATCACCTAAGACTTCAGCAAGGAGAAATTTGAATAGAGGAGTGCTAGAGACTGGACCCGGAATCGAAATCGAAATGGATTTAAACTCTTAATCAATTACTATGGGAACCCAAGGGACTGACGCCGGCCCCGTGTGTCCTAATTAATGACATTTGCATGTAAATTTCAAGCAAATTAAGCAAATGATTTACCAACCAGTTTATCCATTCGAGTTCACTTTTAATTTGGATGTCGAACCCATTGCCGTTTGAGAATGGAAACACTTTCGGATAGCACTTTACGTCGATTTGTCACATCACTCAAAGTGAGGGCTGTGCAGCAAGGAGCAGCACACAGGACACAAGACATTGCTGTGGTTTCGGGACTACTTTGAAATCGAATTGAAAACTGAAATAAAATCTAGTGTGAATGATGACACTCGCAGCAAATTGCAATCAAATCGCGATGATTCAGCACTCGCACCGACAGTCACAATCCCATCTTTCTGGCTTTTGAGCGTGACAATATCCCTTTTTGGTCATCGCTCAATATTTTTGACTCTGGCTTTTGACAGTTGTCATTCTGGGCTCTCTTTTGGGCCATTCTTTTTAAAGAGATACTCTTTGGCTGCGGCCTGAATGGGTGCCTTGCAGTGTCCGATCAGAGGCGGAAGATATTGATGAAGTTGCCCAATTAACAGTTGATTGATAGACCCATCTCTGCCAAAGCCGATTGGAAGGCCGTGCAGAGTGCAGAATGAAGAGCGCCGCAATTGCCAATATCGATTACAAAAGTTGGATTTTAATTTTTAATTGCCGTTCGATGTGCCCTCGAGGGGGTTGCGCTCGATTTGTCAGGAGAACAGACCGCAATCCTCCCCTGCCATTCAACTCCTCCTTCCAGGACACGCACTCTGCTATTTGGAATTTGTTAGGGGTGTGTGGAGGGGTTTGACACGGCTCGATTGTGGCATGCCCTGGAGTGGACCGGAGAGTGTCCTCGGGCAAGTGTCAATTATGCACGTCTTGATGATGGTCTCGCCGCAATCGCTATTGAAAACTTACATTTTATTAGTTTTACATGCTCGGCCAGCGGTTCGAGGGCATTAAAATTATTTACGATGCCAAATATTGTTGGTTGTAAATTTCCCATTCTGCCAAATATCAGACACGAGGCAGGATGCAGGAAGGGATGTGAGTTGCGTGGAATGGAATTGTAACGGACGGCACTATCGCTTGACCTTTGCTGCTAATTAGAGCCTCATTGTTCCGTTCCCCGGAGCCAACGACCGCATTCACTTTCCAGCTTAAATGGCTCGCAAGTCTGTTCGGATTCGGACCCTAGTCGTGCTCCGATGACTGATACTATTCTTATCAGCTATAAGTCGGACAAGCCAAGGCACTCGAGGCCCTCAATCGTTCTCGAACAGTCGCATTCTGAGTGGGGAGCCGTGCAAAGATGGCGAGCGGAATCCAGGAAATCACATACTACGAGCACGAGCTCAACATTCGCCGCGTTATCGAGGAGCAGGCCAAACTGCAGAACGTGGACGCGGCCCTCAACATCTGCGATCTGTCCAGTGTAGAGCGGAAATACAATCTCTGGGTAAAGTATCTTCCCCGAATCACACCCTACTATGCTGTTAAATGCAAAGACGATCCTATGATTGTCAAGGTGCTGGCGGAACTCGGCGCCGGCCTCGACTGTGCCTCCAAGAACGAAGTCAAATTGGTGAGAAAAATCCACAAAGATCATTGATGTCAGAGGCGGATTCCAAGTGCCATTTTGTTGCAGGTTCTGGGATTGGATGTAGCGGATTATATTCGCCAATCCCTGCCGTCCCGTCAGCCAACTGGAGTACACCCAGCAGCATCGGGTGGCCAATGGCACGGTGGACAACGAGTTCGAGATCTACAAGCTGCACAAGCATTATCCCCAGTCCAAGTACATAAGTGTTCGATCCGATCTCTCCGACTAAACTCTTATCGTTTGATCTCTCTCGCAGCTTGATTGTGCGCTTCAAGAGCGAGGCAAAGGAGGCCCAGTGTCCGCTTGGCGACAAGTTCGGCTGCGATGCGGACGCGGACGCCACGGCGCTGATGCTGCTGGCCAAGGCGCTTGACCTGAAGGCGACCACAGTTTCCATGTGGGATCCGGCTGCAGCGAGCTGGAGGCCTACGATCGGGCCATCAAGAAGGCCAAGAACATTTTCAAGTTCGGAGAGCTGCTGGGCTATGACATGAATTTCCTGGACATAGGTGGTGGCTTTCCCGGCAGCGATGATGGCAAATTCCAAAAGGTTTACCCGACCCCGAATCACAGAAGCTACGGGTACTAATACAAGTACTTTGCAGATTGCGGAGATTGTCAACACCTCAGTGCAGCGCCACTTCCCAGACGATCGCGTCCAGATCATTGCCGAACCCGGACGCTTCTTCGTGGCGGCCGCCTAAAAGCTGGTCTGCAAGATCCATGCCAAACGTGAGGTGCGCAATGAGGCCGGAAAGCTGGACACTATCATGTACTACCTGAATGACGGAGTCTACGGCTCCTTCAACTGCATTCTCTACGACCATCAGGTGGTGACGCCAGAGCATTATTTGGTAAGTATCACCTGGGAATCCAGGGAATTCCCTGCTCAACCCATGTTTCATATCTTTCTAGGATGAGTCCGAGGCCTTCCCCGAATTCAAATCCTTGATTTGGGGTCCCAGCTGTGATGCCTTGGACAAGGTAGGGGTTCCGTTTCTCCCTCTTTTCAGTTCTCGGAGGACGTGCGGCTGCCCAACCTGATCCGAGGCGATCTGATTGGCTTCCCCAACATGGGGAAGTAGTTATTATATAGGCACTTTGCTATGGGACAGTGTTAGGTACACAAAGGAGGAATATAAATTATAGAGAAAGTAGAAAGGTTCAAGGGCATTGAACCCGTTTTTCAGGAAACACTTAAAAAATACCTCTAAACTATCACATTAGATTCATTGCAAAGGGATGACCTACCTGTTTGAGGGTTGTTTGAATCGCAACACGGGACCAATCGTAAAAACAGGTTCATTGACAGTAAGAGGGAGGAGAGAGAATATAAATGAGCGAAGGATCGATTTGAGAGGATTTTACATGGTTGAGAAGGAGGATTGAGATCGAAGTTAGTTCACATTATTACCGGTAGGTGGCGCCACCAAGTAGTAAGGATAAGGGACGCTCGCATTTTATACTGAATAACCGAATTCGCAACATGTTGCAGCAATATGTGCTTAAGCATGTGCAGCTTGGCAACATGTTGAATGTAAGTGTGCATCATATTGCTATGTTATTACGTGATCATGTTAAATAAATACTTATAAGATATTTTATTAACATTGAATTGGGAAACAATTTCTGCTATGTTATTAACTGGTCAAGTTAAATAAATACTTATAGGATATTTTATAAACATTGAATTGGGAAAACAAATGTGTGAAGTTTCTGAAATTTACATCCTATAGAAAAACATAGGTTGGAAAACTGGGTTTCTAGATGTCCGTATAGAGGGTTGAATGGTAAGAGAACACAAATTAATGGAGATATATACAGGAGCACATAAAGAATAAAATTATAATAGGAAGACATAAAAATTAATTAAAGCTACTTATAGTAAATATACGGCCGTCCCTTATCCTTACTACTTGGTGGCGCCACCTATCGGTGATAATGTGAACTAACTTCGATCTCAATACTTCTTCTCAACCATGTAAAATCCTCTCAAATCGATCCTTCGCTCATTTATATTCTCTCTCCTCCCTCTTACTGTCAATGAACCTGTTTTTACGATTGGTCCCGTGTTGCGATTCAAACAACCCTCAAACAGGTAGGTCATCCCTTTGCAATGAATCTAATGTGATAGTTTAGAGGTATTTTTTAAGTGTTTCCTGAAAAACGGTTTCGATGCCCTTGAACCTTACTACTCTCTCTATAATTTATATTCCTCCTTTGTGTACCTAACACTGTCCCATAGCAAAGTGCCTATATAATAACTACTCACAGCTAACAGCTAGTACATAAACTAGTAATCTTTCAACAACGATGGATGACCTCGAAATCATTTTTATCGATTTCCAACCGGAATCAACCATAAATCTGGACTCTCAGCCGAGCTCCGTAGACCTGTCCTTGATTTTTGGGATTAAGACCCAAACCTATCTCGAGAGCAACTTGACCTGGTTAAGTGACATTAAATGGGATGATGACGGCGATGACCCAAGGAATGCAACGCCTAATAATGATAATCCATCATACATTTTCCCGGATGATGACAACATTTTCGATTTAGTAGATAATCAGGATGATGATAAAAGATCCCAACTCCAGGAACTACTTCGGGATGAAGATGATGATGACTTAATTGATGCGGTAAAATTAGCTGAGGCGAAATTTTAATAATACGAATACATATTTATATAATAAGAATATTTTATGTATTTTTTCTAAAAATAATATATACATATGTATATAATAAATATAACACATTTAACCACTATTTATTTTAAATGTTTGCTGTTTTACTTTTGATTGGTTGAATTTCACTTCCTCTTATTACAAGAGAATCATAGGATTCGTTTGAAACAGGTTTCTTCCAAGTGAGGACTACACAAAAAGAATAAGTGGATTTCAGGTAGAATAGAGGTTGTAACCTTTCCCTCATATTATTAGATTGACCCAGTAGGAATCGTTTGAAACAGGTTTGTGAGCAGGTACTGTTTGTTTTGGATATAAAAGATTAAGAAGGTGTTTGGGGGCCTAAAAAGATACCATTTAAAAAGGAAACCCTTAGTCCTATTTCAATAGTGAAAGTGGTTAGTTCGATAAAAAAAAAAAAAAAAACTTAAAATGGCATCAAAAGTTAAGTGCAACATGTGTGATAAGTCCGTTGACTTTTCAGAGTTTCAATCTCATTATGAGAGATGCTCTGATTCTCGTAATAATGTGGTGTGTGACCTTTGCTCTAAGTCCATCGACTTAATAGAGTTTGATAGTCATTATGAAGCATGCTTGGGACCTAGGAATGCTTTTGAGATTCTTATGAGCAAAGGATCTAATTCAAGTGATCTTCAAGGTCCTTCAACGTCAGGAGCTTCAAAACAGCCTCGATTGGATACTCCGATGGAACTAAGGATTATTGACTGTTCAATTTGCGGTGAAAGTTATCCTTCGTCTAGGAAAAGACGCCATATGATGTCGGACAAACATAAGAATGCAAGAGCAGCTCAACTAGAGGAAAATGAAAACGTTATTTTAATTTCAACGGAGTCGCGATTTACTTTAAAATCATATCGTGTTCACTCAAATAAAAGTGAACAGATTGATTTAAAAGAGTTTTTTCATGATTGCAAAAATGATATTATCTTAATCTTTAACTTTTTGGAGTTCTTGATCATAAAATGAGCCTATGATCATTTCCCCCTTATAGTCCTCCAGTTCATATGTTACAGGATTAGTAGACTTTACTTTTAAAAACTTCGGTTGTCCAGTTTGGATCATAGCCCTTTGTAAAAATACCTTTATATTTACTTATTCTAACACGATCACCAATGGAAAACTTGTGTTTAGGAAATACCTTACAAATATTATAAGCAGTTTTCAAAATAAACTCTTCATTTTGTTTGATTACATCTATAGGCCTCATTTTTATAGTACGGTGATATGAATTATTATAATCTTTTAGTAAGTCATGCAAGGTATAAATCCACGTTTGATTACCCTGCATACTAAAGATTTTCCACATACGATTTTTTAATGTTCTATTAAAACGTTCACAAATAGATGCCTTAAGGTGTGTATATGTATGGTAATGGTTAATGTTATTCTTTTTCATTAAATCTCCGAAGGCTACATTAAAAAACTCCTTTCCTTGATCAGATTGAATATTTTTAGGTTTATGTTTAGATATTTTAAATATTTTCTTCAATGCTGATAAAACATCTAAAGCTGTTTTAGACTTAACGGGAACTGCATATGCATACTTCGAGAACGTGTCAATTACTGTCAGCAAGTACCTATATCCTTTGTTTTCCTTATAAAAGGGTATCATTTCAACTAAATCGATTTGCCACGTGTCATTAATTCCCTTTTGTACGAATTTGCGACGAATGAAATTTCTTCTAGCAGGCTTATGTATTTCATTAACAACTTGTTGCATACTCATTTTTAATATAATTTTTATTTTCTATTGTTATGTTGGGATGATTGCTTATTTAAAAGTGTTTGCTTATACTCAAGAACATCGCATTTTATTTGATCACACTTTTTTTTGGAAATTTCAAAGCATAAACGGGTTAAATCTATTTGCACATTTCTATCATAAGTACCGTCTAAATCAGCTAGTTGAACATCAAATTTTTGTAAGGCTGCACACTTAGGAAGTAGTATTATAGTAGAGGTATATAATTTGTTGCTTAAGTATCGTATTCCAACATAAAAATGTGGTAAAAAAAATGCCTAATCTTAAAAACGATCTCCAGGACTTACTATCAAATTCAATTTTATTTCCAAACTGATTTATTATAAACACATACTGCTTATCTGATTTTCGAAATCTAAAATTGCACTTAATTGTGGGCAATAATGAATGGTCTATAATTGTATCAGGCATCAAAAAATCATACTGATCAAGTTTCAATTGGATATACTCCTTGTATGTAACCAATTGCATCCATTCATCTTTATCTAAACCGACGAAATTGTTTTTGCTTTGCTGCATCCATATAATTGGAGTGAATTTTCTTGTAGTTGAAAAACCGCATTTAAGTTTTAAATTATGTACTACATAATATTCGAGACCGAAAATGACTTCGTGATCCTGCTTCTTTCTAGTGGACCTAATTCTTTTTGATTGAAGCGTGTCCATTTGGGTTGAATGCTTTTGTTAAACTAAGAACTCTTACTGAATTGGGCTGTATATAAAGGAGATAGGCATCAACGACTCATTCAGTTTATTACAAAATCTCAAAGAAACATGAACACCATCGACAGGAATTCAAGCGTTATAGTTGATTTTCAATATCTCTTTGGAAATAATAAACAACTTTTTATTAAGGAATTGGCGTTTATGCAAACCGGAACAGTAACACCAAACTTCTTTCATTTCAAACCACCATATCATCTGAATGAATTGGATAATGAAATGATTAAACAACAAAATATTAATCGTCAAACCATAAATGGATTGGAATGGTCAGATGGTGAAATATCATATTTAAGTTTAGGTGAAATACTTTCACCACTAAATAGATTTAGCACTGTTATTGTACGTGGTGAAATTAAAAAAAAGTTTTTATCTAAGTATTTAACAAATAATATTATTGATATCGATATAGGAAAAAGTCTCACAAAAAATTCCTCTTAGATGTGCTCTAAATAATTTATTTAAGCTATCGGCCGACTAATTATTTCGAATTAAATAAAACTCGGCGCAGAAATAAAATTACGATATGTTCTTTAATGCGTGACATCCAAATTGCAAGTGTGGCTTGCCTGCCCTTTACATTGCCGCTCCGATCGCTAAGCGCAGCTTCGCTCGGCCGACGTCGGTAGGCAGACGCAAATCGGAGATAGCGAAGAGCGAGCTGGCAGAGAGCGTTTAGCAGGGCAAGCAAGCGCAAAGCTTTAACAAACAAATGAGTGACATAGACATAAGTAACAAACAAAATAAGCGGCTGAGGGCCAAGAATTAGGTGCTATTTGGCAAGCAGCTAATCGGCTGGGTTCTGCTCCGAACATTCACCCCCCGTTGGAAGGCAAAGGCTTTCAACAGATCCATCCTGAAGGGGCAGAACCGCTATTTTTCCAACGGCCCTCTTGAAGATGCTTGCTTGGGCGCAGCTGGCGGCTACGCTGGGATGATCGACGAACGCAGCAATCGGCGCTTCTTTACGAAGGCGGCTTGTCGTGATTACGTCTTGATCATCGGGAACCTCTGTAATTGTATAGAATGGCAGGAAATTTGGCAATGTAGAAATTGTTGAAAGTTGAATTTCATTTAGCGTGGTTATGTAGGTTTTTAATATATGGAAAAGTTCGCGCTGCAGTTCCTGATTCTCCGATCGCAGTTTTTCCACTTGCCCCTGTCACTCGAGCAGCTGCTTCCTGCATTGCTGCTTTAAGTTTTGGTACTCCAGCGTTGTTGGTCGAAAATCGTCAATAGAGATGCACGAGGAATTTTCAAAAGCGGCTAAAGCTGCACGCTTATTCTCTGAGCTATCAATGCTTCCTGATACTATCCAACCAAGTTTTGTCTCCTGCAATGTTGGCAATTGGGCTGATAGTCGAATCTGTCCGACGCACATTAAATCGAAGAACAAACCAGAACCTATCAACAGATCGATACGTTGGGGCTTGGAGAAATTAGGATCAGCTAGTTTTAGATTATTGGCCAATCCTTTGCGTCTACGCCGAAGTTAGGCTGCATTTCCGTAATTGAGTTGGTGACAATTGCAGCGAAGGAAGCTCGATAGCTTGCGTCCTGGGATTGTACAACTATATGTACAGACTTGCTCGAAGGTAGAATGGAATCTCCGATTCCAGAGATGTGAACATAAGACGAGCGATGATCCAACTGCAACTGATCAGCAAGTCTAGATGTTACAAAGTTTGCCTGTGATGCAGAATCCAAAATGGCACGACATGGGATAAGTGCTCCATAACGATCTGTTACATGGACGAGGGCAGTAGGTAGCAACACGTTCTGGCTAGGCTGAGATTTCTGGATCGAGGGGGAGGGCTGGAACACCCGCTTGCTAGAAGCACAGTCGCGGCCTCTTGCTGGATCGATTCCTCGGCCGGTGAAGAGGAAGATGAAGCACCAGTTCCCGATGGAATGTGGAGTAGCGTGTGATGTTTGGCCTGACCTGCACCTCTGCAATTCATGGCCTTTGTTGAGGCAGTTCAAACACAAGCGGCTCTTCTTTGCTTCTTTGTATCGTTCAAACGCAGAGAGATTCAGGAATGCCTGACATCTAGATATGTAATGCTCGGAGGAATTGCAATGGTTACATATGGGGTTAGGATGGTCGTTACTGGAGGTGATAAGGGTGACAGGTTTGTCTTCTCCCACCTGTTGACTAGGACTTGTTGCCATGGCTGATCCCAAATTCTCCAGCATCCGACATCTCGCTTCCAGAAATGAGGCCATGCTTGACCACCGAGGCAATCCTGACGTCGGCAAGTTCTCTTCCCATTTCTCCTTTGTTTTGTGGTCCAGTTTCGTGCCTATGATGAAGATCAGCAACCCATCGGATATCTCCTGCGGGTTCGCCAAGGTCTGAAGTGCACGCAAGTGCGAATTGATTTTATCGCTGAGCGCGCGCAAGCCGATAGCCGAGCCCTTCTCCACCCCTTGCAGCCCGAAAATAGCCTTGACGTGTGCCTGAAAATGTAACAGTTTATTATCGAATCGCAACATTAGTAAATTCAACGCCTTGTCGTAATTCTCCTCAGAAAGTTCCAAGGAACGAATCGTATCCAGCGCAGCACCATCTAGACATCCACGAAGATATTGGAATTTTTCGATGATTGGTATACGATGGTCTTTGTGCACCATTGTCGAGAACATCGAGTGGAATTCTGGCCAATCCATGTAGTTCCCACCGAATCGCGGAAGCTGCAACTCGGGCATTCGAGAACGGCCTATACTATTATAGGCGAACAACGACGAATTCCCCTCGAGAGTATGCCGAGCCGTTGAATTGGCAACATTTACCGTGCGAGCAGCCATCAACTCCCGCGACAGCCTGGACCTAACCTTGACATAAACATTCGAAAAGTCCAGCCGGGCATCATGGGCTAACTGCAGGAAATCCAGCCTTTCAAGGCTCGTTTGAGCGGCATCGAAATCCGCATTCATTCGCTCGATTTGCTCTAAGCGAGCTTGAAGTTCTGCCTCATCTAACTCGGCAAGCTCTTCCTTGGTAAGAAAGCGATCCATGGCCTTTAGTTGGCGCGCGATGGACTCGGCCTTGTGCTTGTAGAAATCTACATCACTCGGCATTGCTGCGTTCGCGACATTGGTAGGCTCAGGTGCTGCCATGTTGAGGTTTTAAAAGAGTCTCTCAGCACGACCGAAAAAGACACCCTGTATACGTATAAACGTGGGAACCGAAAGCAAAGGGATTACAGCTAATGCCTTTAGCTGTGCGGCTGTGCGAGCTGTCCGATTCCGCTTTGTACTCCGCTTGTGTGTATTAGTGAGTTCGCTGCACTGCCTACCGCACTGCACTGACCGAATTGTCGCGACAGAGAAATTAATAGCCAGCAATGCGTGTATGTAGGTGTATGTAAGTGTGTTTTAGCACCGAATTGTGCTTAACCGCCGAAAATTTGCTAGGGCTAACGAATGTCGATCGTGAATGATTATTAATTGACACTGCAACTCAGAGATCACGTCGGGGTCACCAAATTTTATGTGGAGATGTTTTTTATCCCCAATCGGCCGACTAATTATTTCGAATTAAATAAAACTCGGCGCAGAAATAAAATTACGATATGTTCTTTAATGCGTGACATCCAAATTGCAAGTGTGGCTTGCCTGCCCTCTACATTGCCGCTCCGATCGCTAAGCGCAGCTTCGCTCGGCCGACGTCGGTAGGCAGACCCAAAGCGGAGATAGCGAAGAGCGAGCTGGCAGAGAGCGTTTAGCAGGGCAAGCAAGCGCAAAGCTTTAACAAACAAATGAGTGACATAGACATAAGTAACAAACAAAATAAGCGGCTGAGGGCCAAGAATTAGGTGCTATTTGGCAAGCAGCTAATCGGCTGGGTTCTGCTCCGAACAGTTATCTTGGAAAATTCTAACTACGCTGTCTACTGTAATAGTGACTCATATGTTTAGATTTTCAGTTTATATTCAGCACTTGTAGTAACTAGTTGTTTAAAATGGATTCATTTAAGCGTTTGTTTGAAAAGGATCCTCACAAAAGCGGATACACACAAGTTGTTTATTGTAATTATTGAGGATCTGATACTCACTTAGAAAAAAACTGCCCCAAAAAGAGCGATCAGGAGACGCGTAATTAGAATATCTTAGATGTTAGAAAACATTTATAAAATATTAATAAATAAAACATAGCCCTAAAATGTTTAAGCAATTTATACATCCTTTTACAATGCTTATTTGCGGACCTTCAGGATCTGGTAAGACAACGTTTTTAGAAAATTTAATAAACAAAAGGAATGATTTGCTGAGCATTTCAATTAATCGTATAATTATGCGTTATGGAGAGGAGCATGCTAAGCCAAATTTTAATACCATCGAATACTATAAAGGAGTTCCCGAAACAATTGAAAATGAAAATCATGAGCCTATTCTTTTAATACTAGATGACTTAATGATGGGTGCATTTAATAAAAATTTCTGTGAGCTATTTACAAAAGGATCACACCACAGGAATTTATCCGTAATAGTGGTTACACAAAATATATTTCATAAATCATCATATACTCGAGATATTTCACTAAACACAAAATACATCGTTGCGTTCAAAAATCCTAGAGATAAGCTACAATTTCAATGCTTAGCAAGACAAATTTATCCTGAAAATTCTCAGGAGCTCTTCAGAATATATAAGGAGGTGACAGATGAACCACATGGTTATTTACTTATTGATCTTACTCAGGGAATAAATGATCTCCTTAGATTTCGTACACATATTTTTAATTCTGAGTATACTGTTCGGGCCAGCCGCTGAAGAATAACCGTAACTTTAACATTATTATTGTATGAGCAGAGAGAGCCGCCTATGTTGTAAGACGTTGACGTTCTGCAGAGCTGCTGCGCTCTTCCGCTAAAGGGGCTCTCTGCCGCCGCCACTTCGGCAACTACTTTGATCTGCTGCCGACACTTCGGCAATCACTTTGATCTAACGCCGTCGTCTATAGTTTAGTTCTATGCTAACCCCTCTGTGCATTGGTTGCATATCGATCTCGCATAAGGTTTATCTGGCAATAGCAAGCAATCGGCTTCCGCTAAGCCACCAAGATTAAATACGAATTATAAAGTTCAACCCGAAATCTCTTTTCATTTTTGAAACACATAGGTGCCAAAAAAGCTTGGCATCTCAAACATTGGTGACCCCCCGACGTGATATAAAACCATTGCTTAATCGCGTTCCGTTAAAACACTTATTATTTATACAATATTTTGTTGTTGGTAGTTTAACTACCAACAAATACATTTGGGTGCACGTTGAAAAACAGTTTAAAGTGCAAATTCAGTGAGAGTGCGGCTGGAATATTTATAGACAAATTCCGGTACTTTAAGCGTCGAATCTCTCATTCTCTGCGCAGCTGCAGCCGCGGTTCTTGACTTTTCGTGTCTTGCATTCTCGCTCTCGCGTCTATACATCGTCGCTTAAGCGGTATTTCATTTTCCGTTGTTGTGTCGAATTGCACAACGGTTAGCATGGACAACGATCCGAATACAGGCGCGGGCGGAAATATTGTGGTGGCTGATTCCAGACTGAGTCTGTATAAGCGTAAAAGTCAGTCATTATATGATCGATTGCACAGGCTTGGCCAATCCTTCGCGGGGAATAAAATCGATAAGTTGACCGCCGCGGAAGTCGAGGTGCGCCTTGATATGTTGGCAGAAATTCGAGAGGAATTTAATAAGGCCCATAATGAGTTGGAGGCTCTCGATCAAAACGAGATTGGGAGTGAGCTGCGCGAAATCTTCGATACTCTTTTCATATCGTTGAAAGCTGAGTTGCTGGCTGCTGTTGAAGTAAGCCAGTCACACGCCGCTGCCCATTCTACGACTCTGCCAAGCCATTCCGGACATAGTGCCATCATCATGGCTCACAAGCAGCGACTTCCTGAGCTGAAGGTGCCTAAATTTTCTGGTGGATACGTCGAGTTCTCGGATTTTATGGCAATGTTCAAATCGGTGATTGAAGCGGATGCGGATGCGGATCTCAGTGACATCGAGAAATTCCAGCACCTTCGCTCTTGCCTCGCTGATGCGGCTTTGGATTCGGTTCGATCGTTAGAGCTCTCCAGTGCCAATTATCGTGCGGCTCTGGATATACTTAATAAACGCTTTAATAACAAAAGACTTGTTTTCCAGGCACACATCAAGAAGATTCTTGGGCTAAAGAGGGTAGACTCGCCTTCTGCTAAAAGGCTTCGGGAGTTTTCGGATGCAGTCAATTTACACATGCGAGCGTTGCAGACATTGGAAACTGCTGAGGAGATTTCAGGATTCATGGTCATCAACATGCTGCTGCAGAAGTTGGATTCGAAGACGCAAACCAAATGGGAGGAGCACACATCGTCGGATGCTATACCTACCGCAGAGGAATTCTTCGAATTCTTGCAGCAACGCTGCCAGAAAATGGAGCGGTTGGAATATGCTACAGCGACACACGCTAGTATCGATCCGGTGGGAAAAAACCATTCCTATACGCAGGTTAAGAAAACGTTTGTAGCTTCCAACTCTTCCGCCGACCCGTCTGTATGCGTCTTTTGCCATTCAGCGGGCCATGGAATATACTCGTGCAAGATATTCGGAAATCTCTCACCGTTGCTGCGCCACAAAGAAGTGAAGAAGCTTTCCCTATGCTTCAATTGCCTAAAGCCGGGGCACCGGACCCGCGCATGCAATAGTGGAAAATGTCGAGTATGCGGCGGTAGGCATCATAGTTTGTTGCACTTCGATAGTATACAGCCCACAACACAAGGCTGCCCAGGTATTACTCCTCCCGATCTGGCCGTTCAACCCTACACTCTTTCCGTTGCTCAAAATTCTGCTAGCAGCTCGTCTCTACCTTCGTCTACCTCTCTTGCTGCCCAAGGTCTTCACTCTGATGTCGTGCTTCTGGCTACAGCCGTGGTTCTCGTAAAGAATCGGTCTGGCGTTTTAGTTCCTTGTCGTGCCATCTTAGATTCAGGATCGCAGCTGCATCTCGACACATCCAGGTTCGCCCAGCAGCTTCAGCTTAGGAGAACTCAATCGTCTGCACTTGTGTCTGGGCTGGGCGATACCAGCGTTTCTACTGAGGGATCCACCATAAGCATTTGTATGCATTCTCGCACCTCTGCTTACACAACTACACTTACTGCTCTCATCGCCCCCACGATTACCGATTCTCAACCAAGTATGACAGTAAATGTATCCGATTGGCGTATTCCATCTAACATTCAGCTCGCTGATCCTGCATTTTTCAATCCTCAACGGGTTGATCTTCTCATTGGTGCGAGCGTTTTTTATAATCTCCTCTGCGTAGGGCAAATCAAACTCACCGATGGACTGCCTCTTCTGCAGAAGACCCGGCTTGGGTGGATCGTATCTGGCGGTGGACAGAAGGTATCAAGCTCGGCGCTTTTGGCCACGCACAATTGTCCAGATTCGATAGCTGAGATGGAAGCAAGGTTGGATAAAACTCTTCGTATGTTTTGGGAAGTCGAGAATTGTGTGGAGGCTGGGTTGAATACCAAAGAAGAAGACGATTGTGAAGCACATTTCGTAAGCCACCTTTCACGGTTGCCATCCGGGGAGTATGCAGTTCGTCTGCCGCTAAATAACAATACTGATCGTTTAGGAGAATCTTATGCTCAGGCTTATCGACGGTTCATCAGTCTGGAGCGAAAACTGGAGCGTAATCCTGCACTCAAGGAGCGGTATTCCGCCTTTATGAGGGAGTACATTGATTTGCATCATATGCACCAAGTCAACCCTGATTCCCGTAGTCTCTGCAAATATTTCTTGCCTTATCACTGTGTCCTAAAGGAGGACAGTACGACGACAAAACTCCGTGTCGTTTTCGACGGATCCGCAGCTACATCAACTGGATATTTTCTAAATGATGTGATGATGACAGGCCCTGTTATTCAGCCTGCATTGTTTAACATATTGATTCGCTTTCGAACATATCCAGTCGCTCTCACTGGGGACATTTGTAAAATGTACCGCTGCGTACGAGTGTCTCCACCCGACAATTTGTATCAGTGCATCCTATGGCGAGATTCCATCGAGTCCGAGGTTCAAGTCTACACATTAGACACCGTCACATACGGGACGAGGGCTGCATCATTTTTAGCGGTCCGCGCAATGCACCAGCTGGCCATCGACGAGGGTGAGTCCTACCCTCTTGGCTCAGCTGCTCTGCGGCAGGAGTTTTACGTGGATGACCTTATTTCGGGCGGTAATTCGGTCGCACAGGTCATGGACAAGATGCACCAAACATCAGCTTTACTGTCCCGTGGTAATTTTAGACTTAGGAAATGGTGCTCCAGTCACCAGGAAGTACTTGAGGGAACCCCTGAAGATGACATAGAGAAGTTCCTAAAGTTTAATGATGGAAGCGACATTGCCAAAACTCTGGGCTTAGCGTGGGACCCTGCTTCGGATCAGCTGCTTTTTGCCTTGTCCGCACTGGACACAAACTCAAAGCCATCAAAGCGGTCGGTTTTATCTACGATTGCGCGGTTCTACGACCCTCTTGGATTGATAAATCCAGTCATTGTCAGGTGCAAAATCTTCCTTCAGCAGCTTTGGAGAGAAAATTTGGATTGGGATGAAAGCCTACCCTCAGCGTTGCATTCAACTTGGATGGACTTGAGAAATAGTTTGGCAAGCATTTCTCGGATCTCATTTCCTCGCTTGGTTCTTCGTTCTAGTGTGGCTACAGAAGTTCACGGATTCTGTGATGCCAGCTTAGAAGCATATGGCGCTTGCGTGTATGTCGTGTCCAGGGAAGCCCAGTCTCGAGCCACGTTTTGTGCTCAAAGTCGCGAGTGGCGCCGCTAAAGACTATATCGATTCCTAAGCTGGAATTAAGTGGAGCCCATTTGCTTGAGAAAATCATGCAGAATGTAAAGGACATGGGAATCTTTACAGGTCGGTTCTATTGCTGGTCGGATTCGTCAACAGCATTATCTTGGATTAGGGACGAGCCAGCTAAATTTAAAGTTTTCGTGGCAAATCGAGTGGCATCAATTCAGGAGTTGACGGCAGCCATGGAATGGCGCTATGTTCCCACATCTTTAAATCCTGCTGATATTCTCTCGAGAGGCTCGCTTCCCAACCATCTTTTCCAGTCAGAGCTATGGTTTCACGGCCCATCCTTTTTGCTAGCCTCCAAGGATAAGTGGCCTGTATCTCCATCTAACAACATAGCAACTTTGGAGCTTCGCAAGAGAGGATTGCTAATCACGTCTCCACATGCCGATCTCACGTCCGGATGCAAATTTGCGAATTCATTCTTTCGCATGCAGCGCACATTCGCCTACATGCATAAATTTATAAATCGTCTTAGGCATCCAGGACTCACCGTTTCTGATATTCAGCAAGGAACGCATCTTCTAATTCGACACATTCAGCTGGCAAATTTGTGGATGGACATAAAGGAGATTCGGCGCAATGGTCAAGTCATGAAATCCAGTTCTATTAGTTCGCTCAACCCGTTCATCGATCATTCTGGACTACTTAGAGTTGGAGGTCGTCTTGGCAACTCATCGCTAGGATTTGACGCTCAGCACCCGCTCATTCTGCCAAAGGGACATTCCATTACCTTTGCGCTGATAAGATATTATCATGAAAGAAACCTCCATGCCGGACCTCGCGCCTTGCTATCCAAAATTCGGCTGGAATATTGGCCCATTGGAGGTGTTAAGGCAGTGTCAAGGGTCGTCAGCAGATGTGTGAGATGCTTCAGGACTAGGCCGCGCATGGTCGAACGCATCATGGGAGACCTACCTAAGGAACGTTTGGAAGGATCTCGAGCTTTTGAAGTCACTGGAGTAGATTACTGTGGACCTTTTTTCTACCGATCAGAAATCCGCACGAGGCCTCCGATCAAGTGCTACATTAGCGTATTCATCTGTTTCACTTCTAAGGCTATACACATGGAGCTCGTAAAGGATTTGACCACCGCATCGTTTCTAGGCGCACTAAAGCGTTTTACTTCCACTCGAGGAAGGCCAAGTCAAATTTGGTCGGACAATGCGACAAACTTCGTTGGGGCCAAGAACGAGCTTCTGGAGCTAAAGAAGCTTTGTCTGAGCGAACCGCATATGAAGGAGGTCCACGAATCCTGCTTGGCTGACTCGATCGACTGGCGTTTCATCCCACCTCGCTCTCCGCATTTTGGCGGGTTGTGGGAAGCGGCCGTGAAGACCGCAAAATAACACCTGTACCGCTCAGTTGGACCATCTGTGCTTAGCTTCGACGAGCTGCGCACTCTGATCTGTCAGATCACTGCAATTGTTAACTCTCGCCCTTTGCTCTCGCTTTCAGAAAATCCTGATGATTTAGACGTTTTGACTCCTGCTCATCTGCTTTTAGGCGGCCCCCATGAGCAAATCCTCGAGCCTGACCTAACGAAGCTGAACTACAATCGTCTGGATAGCAGGCAGCGGGTCACCCAACTACAGCAAATATTTTGGAGCCGTTGGCGCGAAGATTATCTCACTCTTTTGCAAGAGCGCGCGAAGTGGCGTACCCCCGCGCAAAACATCTGCAAGAACGACCTCGTTCTGGTGAAGGACGAAAATCTTCCTCCAATGCGTTGGCCACTGGCTAGAGTGGTCGATGTCGTTTTGGGCAAGGACGGAGTGTGTCGCGTCGCTGACCTGAAGACATCCTCAGGAAACATCAGGAGGGCCGTCACTCGGCTATGTTTGCTGCCCCTTAAGGAATCTGTTGAGAGACTAGCTCCCAACGGGGGGAGTATGTTCGGGCCAGTCGCTGAAGAATAACCGTAACTTTAACATTATTATTGTATGAGCAGAGAGAGCCGCCTATGTTGTAAAACGTTGACGTTCTGCAGAGCTGCAACTACTTTGATCTGCTGCCGCCACTTCGGCAATCACTTTGATCTAACGCCGTCGTCTATAGTTTAGTTCTATGCTAACCCCTCTGCGCATTGGTTGCATATCGATCTCGCATAAGGTTTATCTGGCAATAGCAAGCAATCGGCTTCCGCTAAGCCACCAAGATTAAATACGAATTATAAAGTTCAACCCGAAATCTCTTTTCATTTTTGAAACACATAGGTGCCAAAAAAGCTTGGCATCTCAAACATATACAGTTTGCTTTTCAGATGAAAATGGTTTACAAAAAGAATCTAAATCGACTGAAAGCGAACAAACATTTATTGTATGTGCTCAAAAGGGCTGTCGGGTCAAGCAGCTTAAATATTTTAAATTATTGCCAGTGGTGCGGCCCAAAGGAAATGCATTTTGGTGTTGTCGTTTCCAATGCCCACTGCAAAGACCATTTGCTACCGCATATGCGCATGCAGCGGAATTCTTTCGTCTCCTTAAGTCGCAATCTCTCGGACTCGGCTTAACAGCGTCCCCGAGCAGCTCTAACGCTCTCGGGCTATCATACGCTCTCGCTCGCGTCTAAGCTTGCTGCATAGGGCCCGGCAATTTGGCCCGTCAGCCCTTGCATGGGCAGTCTTGAGCTAATCGTCGCAGCTATTAGACTAACATCCTCGCATCAATCGTTCGCCCCAATCATCCCCATATGTACATACGCGATAAGTTGGTTTACATATGCAAATAAATTGTGAATTATAAACAGCCTCTCGACTTTCATTAACTTCAAATTGCAACAGTTGTTAAAAACGCTTAATAGCTTAACAAGGGCAAATAATAAACTTCGAAATGCAATCATAAGTAATTGTGACATTGAGTTAGTAAAAGCAGTAGTGGAGATAGTGTTGAATACTCTACGAGGAAATCATAAGATATCAAAAAAGCAACTATATGCTCTAAAAAAGTATAAAAATGCATTACGTCTTATTTCATGTCCAAAACGGTCAATAAATTCTAAGAGAAAAGTTCTCATCCAAAAAGGAGGATTTTTACCTGTTTTAATAAGTTCATTGCTTTCGGGGATTTTTGGAAAAATATTGAACAATGCTTAAAAATAAGCATCAATTAACCAAAGTTATTTTAATGCATCCGAATGCATATCAAAAATTGGTAAATAATGCCCAGAAAAACGATTTAATAAATATAACGTTTTTGCCTATTTTAAATGATAAAAAAACTAGTGACTTTAATAAATGGATTAAAATACGTCAAGAATTGTGTTACTATCAAAATAAAAAAATAAATAAGACAATGGATATACGAACTACGCAAAACAAACGACTTTCACCACCTCAAAGCATTGGAATACAAACACAAGACGAGTCAGTTTGGTTAGATGTAAAACCTAACACTTCCATTCTTAACAATACAAATAATGGGTCCTCAAAAAAGGAACTCTCTATCAAAAATGAGTTCTCTGATTTACCTAACGACATCGATGATGATTTTCTGACCGAAAAATCTTTCAACTCTGTAACGTGCAACGGTTCCTGTTCGAAAACGGGCGTTACGATTTGAGAGAGCTGGGCACGCTAATAATTATCCGGCTCTAGCTCGTCGGCTTTGGGGGTGGAGTTGTTGCTCCCTCAGATCAACCCAGACTCGAGGCTTCAATTACCAATAATATTGCCAGAATTTAGCGTGCTCCGACTTGTGCTAGAACGGTAGATTTGACGAGAAGAAGATACGAAGCTAAAGAGGATAGAGAACAGGAAGAGAGAGGGAAGCGAAAGGAAAGAAGGATAAAGAGGAAAGTGAAGTGAGAACCAGGGAAAACGGAGAGACATCGGTGTATATGTCCGCAGATGTTATGCGGAGTCTGAACCCACCCTGCCTTTGGTCATCCTCACGGAATAGCCGTTCTTCGATGACCCCTTTTGACCTTTTACGAAAACGCGCGAGCTAGCATTGAGTCCATTTTGTTCTTTTATCTAAACTTCAACATTATTTCCTTAAAACAAAAATTAAATCCGATATGGCAACATAGTAAATGATCTTAATAACTACTAAAAATAGGTGATTCGTAATGGTTGGGTATATAATGATATTTGATAATGTAATGAGTATATATATAACAAGACTGTAATTCGAGTTAAATCCTAATTAAATTCATAAATTTCGCTTTTCGCATAACATGGGAAAATCATTAAATCTTTTAACTTCCGAATGAGTCGAAAATCAAAGAGGCGGTCTGGCTGACAAAACGTGATCTCCTATGCGGAGTTCAGTCGATGACCGGATGCAGATGGCATCTCTAATTAGCCAACGATCAGATCGCTCAAGGCAAAGCCTCAATAGGCAGGGGTCAGAGGTTTCAAATTCGTGAGGTTGGGCAAGGATCAGTTGGTTTTCAAAACTACGTACATTTCAACTTTTGGAAGGTATGCTTACTCACTCACTGTTCAATTTCCAACGACGAAAGATCGATCTTCCGGCGTAGGCTGAAAACAAGCGTTAATTCGGAAAGGTGGTTTACAGTACGGAGACTCTATCTCTTGCTACAACTCAGAATTCCTAACTTCGACCTACTCCTTGTATGTGGAGCCACAGAACTTTTGGGGGAATTTTCTCCCTGACAATTCAATCCGAACTTAACTGACAACAATAGCTTGTGAATGTTTATAAAGATTGCTTAAGCATGATATGAGTTTAACGAATGTGTAACGAAAATGAATTAAACTAGCGATGTCTTAACAATACTTATAACTGCAACTTCTGAACACATTTCCCGAACTCCCAGTGGGAACTTGAACGTTAATGAGGTTGGCTGATAATTATTCTTCATGAATATACAAATTTTGTGATATTTTTATACTTTAAACATTAGGATGGTAATAGACGAGGCTAGCATCCGTTGAACCCTATGATTTGGTGAGCTGTGCATCCTGAAGCTGCTGGAAGAGGAATCCTGGACAGAGTCGGGGCGAAGAGGACAGCCGAAGGCGGAGAATTCTGCCTCTGTTTGGCCGACGATTGGGCAACCAGGAAGACGATGGCCGCAGTTGGCTTTATCACTGTAGCATGGTCTGCGTTCGGCAACCAAGAAAACGAAGGCCGCAGGTGGCTTTAGCACTGCAGCATGGTCTGCGCTCGGGCAACCAAGAAAACGAAGGCCGCAGGTGGCTTTAGCACTGCAGCATCCCTGATTTGCTCCTGCTTCTTCTTCACGCGCCTTGGCGCGCGCTGCTGTTTAACCCTGTCTAGGGTGCTCCTCGCAGGCGAAGGGTCCCAAGCGGGAAGGCGTTTGCTTATTCCAGCCCCCGGCTGACTGCGCTCTGCGGCTTACTTAGCCGGCGACTGGACGATGGGGTGCCTTTAAATATCGTGGGTCGCTGCCCCACGCAATAAGCGAAAAACCGTCCGGTCTTTGAAGCTGTTGCGTCTTTCCTCCGAGCGGGATCTGTCGCGAGACTCCCGTGCCCCGTCACTCCACTTGTACGAGCAAGGGAATCAGCGGGTGCGTGAGCTGCAGAAAATCAGATGAAAACCTGTTCTGTGGATTTTTCCAATCGCACTCACCCAAAATATCGCGATCAACCGAAAGGTATGTCTTTTCCGTACCGTGTCGAGTTGTTTCACAATGGAATTTTCCTATGATGGCACTTCTTACAAAAGATTCGTTTGCGCGCATACCCGTTCTCGACGAGATCTTTAACCGGAAAAGGAATTTGACATGGCCTGTCAGATGTCCAAAGCATCTCTGCGCGTTAACAGGTCAAAGTAACCCTGCGCCTGTTAACAGGTCAAAGTAACCCTGTGCCAGTCAAAGGGTGGCAGCATGTATCCCTGGCCCAGAGATCGATATCATGGTCTTGACTTTCAATTTTTCTTTCAAATCTTAACCGATTAATCCTTCCCGCCAAACCTATCGACTTCTTCTACGTCGCTTCAGGCCCGCTACAAAGCCCCCCCACCAGATCAGACTAGGGGTGGTTACATCTCCTAGGCTGATACCGCATGAAGCGACTTATCATTGTCGTATGTCCTTTGCGTGGTAGTTCCCCAAAGATCGTCCTTGCAAGTCTTCCAATTCATAATACGCACCGCCAAGCTTTCTTCGAACTCGAGCCTTCACAAACGCTTATCCGAATTTGGCACTGTACCCTGTTTGGAAGCAGCTTTGCTTGAAGTTCCTCCGGAACACTTCCTGACCTACGGCGAAATCTACTTGTCTTGAGCGCAGGTTGTATCGCTTCTCGTTTTGATCGTGCATCTTCTGCATTTGTACACAGGCGCCCTTGCGTATGATTTCAAGCGAGTCGGGTCTGTTGAATACCAAGGATCGATCGTCTAGTATCTTTAATTTCCTGAGTAGCGAATATGTCGACCCGGCCGTGACCATATGCTGGCCAAACACCATGTAGTACGGGGTAGTCCCTATACTAGCATGAGCCGCGGATCTTAGCGCACATGAAATGCGACTTAGGTGCTCGTCCCAATCCTTCTGATCGGTTCGTAGGTACGCCCTGATCCCGCTAATCACTGACCGGTTCACACGCTCAGAGGCGTTCGCTTGCGGTGAATGCACGGCCGTTAAAGTGTGTGTTATTTCAAACCGACTTAAAAGCTTTCGAAACGATTCGGGTCGGAACTGGGATCCATTATCAGATACGATTGTTTCGGGAACACCAAACGTCATGAATAATTCAGTTTCGAGATACTTAACCACCACGTCAGCGCTTATTTTCTTGGAGGGCTTCAGGAAGATGTATTTCGAGAAGTGGTCCAGTACGATAAAAATGCCTATGTTTCCGCCTCTCGACCTGGGATAAGGTCCCAGGAAATCCACGAACAGTCTTTGAAAGAACAGCTGACTCTCCGGCGCTTTCCCTAACGGAGGTCGAAGAACATAATTCGGGGCTTTGGTCGTCTTACACACGAGACAAGCATTGATGTGTGCTTTTACGTCGGATACTAGACCAGGCCAGAAATAATGTCGGCTTATGCGTTCAATAGTCTTGTGGATTCCTCCGTGGGACGCTAACGAATTGTCGTGAGCGCGCGCAAGCACGTCGGGAACCATTATCTTTGGTATCCACAGCTTCCAAGCGTACTCGTCGTGAACTTGTTCTCCGGTCAGATGTTCAGCGCGACGGTACACAAATCCCTTATCCGTTTTTAAGTCAGGCAGCTGGTCCTGGTTAGCCTGGACCTTCTGTACTAAATCCGTATATTCGGACGATAAGAAGTTTTTAGAAGATAAATCGACCAACGACCCATCAGGTGAATCCAAAGCTGCTACTTCAGCTTCGTTGACCCGGGACAAAAAATCGGGTACTACGTTCTGCGCACCTTTACGATGTTCGATCTTGAATCGATAACTCTGCAGAGCAATGGCCCAACGAGCTAACCGGGAACTTAGATCTGTGTTGGACATAAGCCATTTTAACGAGGCGTGAACTCATGACCTTCCACGTATGCTCTGAAGTTCTTCAAAGATACTATTGCCGCCAAGCATTCCTGCTCCGTCACAGTGTAATTACGTTTCGCTCTGTTCAACTTCTTTGAAACGAAGGCAATAGGGCATTCGTCTCCCTCTTTGGACAACTGTACTAATACTCCTCCCACTCCCGTTTTGCTGGCGTCGCAATGAATGTAGAAAGGTTTTGTAAAATCTGGACTTCTCAGTACCGGGGCTTCACAGAGACATTGCTTCAAGGCGTCAAAAGCTTTTACCGCTTCATCCGTCAAAGCGAATTTCCGTTTGGTGGTCATGACGTCCGTTAATGGAGCAGAGAGCGAAGCGAAATTTGGTACGAATTTACGATACCATCCGCATTAACCCATAAAACTTCTCAGTCCCTTTAGAGTTTTGGGTAAGGGATAACTGGTGATCGCCTAGGTAACGCACTCGTCGCATGCAGAAATGACTTTTAGCAATATTGATCGTCAATCCTGCTTGTTTCAGATGCCTAGATATCTCTGACAAACCCTCTAGGTGCTTTTCAAAATTCGAGGAAACAACTAATAAATCGTCTAAATAAACGAATACTTCGTTCCGCAACCGGGCTGGAACTACTTTATCCATTAAGCGAGACATGGTGCTGGTGGCATTACACAATCCAAACGGCATTACCTTGAATTGGTACAGAGGCCTACCCGGAACCGTAAACGCGGTCTTATCACGAGACTTGAGCTGTAACGGTACTTGCCAGTAGGCGTCCTTCAAATCGAGACTCGTGGTCTCGGCAGTCGGCTAAGAATGCCACTAATCTGAGGCAAAGGATAAGCGTCCTTTTCTGTGAAACCGTTTACCTTTCGACAATCTAAGCAGATCCGAACCTTTCCGGGCTTAGTAACCATTACTATCGGTGAGGACCACGGACTGTCCGATTCCTCAATCACACCTAACTGTAACATCCGGTCTATTTCGGTATACATGGCCTTTTCAACGGCTGGCGAAACAGGAATATGCCTTTGTTTTACTGGCTTGGAATTTCCCACGTCGATCACGTGTGTGATTAAGTTCGTTTTACCTAAGCCATTTACAGCGAACGAGGGATAAGCGTCTATGACCTTGGACAGTTGGTCCTTTTGGGTTCTGGTTAACGAGTGTTGTTCCTCACTATCCTTCGTTCGCGGAGCCTCTATTTCTGATACCCGCAACCTACTAGGCAGTAAATCGTATAAATTCCAGAAATCAATTCCGAGATATAGGTCATGTTTCAATGAAGGAATCAAATAAATCTCTAGTGACTTTTTATCACCTCCGTATTCGATGTCTATCCTCATTTTCCCTGCTATCCGTTGTGCTCTTCCATCAGCGGTTTTAGCATTTTCCGTGATTCTCTTGTAAGGTACGTTTCCGCACATCACTTCGCTCGCTAAGTTACCTCCTATACAGCTGATGGACGCTCCTGAATCCAGCAAACCGTATACTGTGCGGTCTAACAGTTGAATCGGTAAAAACGGACGAGGATCTCTAGCCATTTCAGAGAGAGCGCTTAGATATGCCACACCTGATTTACTCTTCTTTACTTCTTGCCAGAATCGAATCATGCGCTTCTTTCCCCGAGATTTATTCTTCCCTACGGTCTCTGGTAATTCACAGCCAGTTAAAATTTTTTTTGATCCGAGTTTGCAATCCAACGCTTAATCATTGTTGCTTTTTTGAAAGTCCGGTGTAATCAGTGGTGTCACTGTTGTTGGCTCCGAAGTTAATCGGTGTTTGTGCCTTGATGGCGAAGCACACTCGAAGTCTTCAGTTTGTACTGCGACTTCGGCGTGCTGGACTTGCAGTTTTTTGTACACTTTTCGCAACTTGGTTTATAAGTGTTCGCGGCTCCACAGCCGTAACAAAAAACTTTTCGTTCTGAAACGCAATCTTGATATCTGTGACCGGTCTGATGACAGTGCCAGCAGATTAACGAGATGGCTTCTACCGCCAACTCCCTCTCGGTGTCTGAGTCTTCTCGTAGCTCCCGATTTAGCAGTAGTTCTGATACTTCACGTCGAAATGGAACAGCTTTGGTATACCCATGCGTACTTTTGACGTCTTCTAAAAACATCTCCCGCCTGCGGCACACTTCCCTGAGCTCCTGTACACTTTTTAAATCGATATTCAACAGCTCATGACGAATTTCCGGACGCAGGTTGTTCTTTAATACACGAACCAACTTCCGAATGGTCCAGGGTATTACCAACTGATCGGTCAAGTTAGAGATGCTATCGTAAAAACTATTCTTCATGAATATACAAATTTTGTGATATTTTTATACTTTAAACATTAGGATGGTAATAGACGAGGCTAGCATCCGCTGAACCCTATGATTTGGTGAGCTGTGCATCCTGAAGCTGCTGGAAGAGGAATCCTGGACAGAGTCGGGGCGAAGAGGACAGCCGAAGGCGGAGAATTCTGCCTCTGTTTGGCCGACGATTGGGCAACCAGGAAGACGATGGCCGCAGTTGGCTTTATCACTGTAGCATGGTCTGCGATCGGCAACCAAGAAAACGAAGGCCGCAGGTGGCTTTAGCACTGCAGCATGGTCTGCGCTCGGGCAACCAAGAAAACGAAGGCCGCAGGTGGCTTTAGCACTGCAGCATCCCTGATTTGCTCCTGCTTCTTCTTCACGCGCCTTGGCGCGCGCTGCTGTTTAACCCTGTCTAGGGTGCTCCTCGCAGGCGAAGGGTCCCAAGCGGGAAGGCGTTTGCTTATTCCAGCCCCCGGCTGACTGCGCTCTGCGGCTTACTTAGCCGGCGACTGGACGATGGGGTGCCTTTAAATATCGTGGGTCGCTGCCCCACGCAATAAGCGAAAAACCGTCCGGTCTTTGAAGCTGTTGCGTCTTTCCTCCGAGCGGGATCTGTCGCGAGACTCCCGTGCCCCGTCACTCCACTTGTACGAGCAAGGGAATCAGCGGGTGCGTGAGCTGCAGAAAATCAGATGAAAACCTGTTCTGTGGATTTTTCCAATCGCACTCACCCAAAATATCGCGATCAACCGAAAGGTATGTCTTTTCCGTACCGTGTCGAGTTGTTTCACAATGGAATTTTCCTATGATGGCACTTCTTACAAAAGATTCGTTTGCGCGCACACCCGTTCTCGACGAGATCTTTAACCGGAAAAGGAATTTGACATGGCCTGTCAGATGTCCAAAGCATCTCTGCGCGTTAACAGGTCAAAGTAACCCTGCGCCTGTTAACAGGTCAAAGTAACCCTGTGCCTGTCAAAGGGTGGCAGCATGTATCCCTGGCCCAGAGATCGATATCATGGTCTTGACTTTCAATTTTTCTTTCAAATCTTAACCGATTAATCCTTCCCGCCAAACCTATCGACTTCTTCTACGTCGCTTCAGGCCCGCTACAAAGCCCCCCCACCAGATCAGACTAGGGGTGGTTACATCTCCTAGGCTGATACCGCATGAAGCGACTTATCATTGTCGTATGTCCTTTGCGTGGTAGTTCCCCAAAGATCGTCCTTGCAAGTCTTCCAATTCATAATACGCACCGCCAAGCTTTCTTCGAACTCGAGCCTTCCCAAACGCTTATCCGAATTTGGCTCTGTACCCTGTTTGGAAGCAGCTTTATTGAAGTTCCTCCGGAACACTTCCTGACCTACGGCGAAATCTACTTGTCTTGAGCGCAGGTTGTATCGCTTCTCGTTTTGATCGTGCATCTTCTGCATTTGTACACAGGCGCACTTGCGTATGATTTCAAGCGAGTCGGGTCTGTTGAATACCAAGGATCGATCGTCTAGTAACTTTAATTTCCTGAGTAGCGAATATGTCGACCCGGCCGTGACCATATGCTGGCCAAACACCATGTAGTACGGGGTAGTCCCTATACTAGCATGAGACGCGGATCTTAGCGCACATGAAATGCGACTTAGGTGCTCGTCCCAATCCTTCTGATCGGTTCGTAGGTACGCCCTGATCCCGCTAATCACTGACCGGTTCACACGCTCAGAGGCGTTCGCTTGCGGTGAATGCACGGCCGTTAAAGTGTGTGTTATTTCAAACCGACTTAAAAGCTTTCGAAACGATTCGGGTCGGAACTGGGATCCATTATCAGATACGATTGTTTCGGGAACACCAAACGTCATGAATAATTCAGTTTCGAGATACTTAACCACCACGTCAGCGCTTATTTTCTTGGAGGGCTTCAGGAAGATGTATTTCGAGAAGTGGTCCAGTACGATAAAAATGCCTATGTTTCCGCCTCTCGACCTGGGATAAGGTCCCAGGAAATCCACGAACAGTCTTTGAAAGAACCGCTGACTCTCCGGCGCTTTCCCTAACGGAGGTCGAAGAACATAATTCGGGGCTTTGGTCGTCTTACACACGAGACAAGCATTGATGTGTGCTTTTACGTCGGATACTAGACCAGGCCAGAAATAATGTCGGCTTATGCGTTCAATAGTCTTGTGGATTCCTCCGTGGGACGCTAACGAATTGTCGTGAGCGCGCGCAAGCACGTCGGGAACCATTATCTTTGGTATCCACAGCTTCCAAGCGTACTCGTCGTGAACTTGTTCTCCGGTCAGATGTTCAGCGAGACGGTACACAAATCCCTTATCCGTTTTTAAGTCAGGCAGCTGGTCCTGGTTAGCCTGGACCTTCTGTACTAAATCCGTATATTCGGACGATAAGAAGTGTTTAGAAGATAAATCGACCAACGACCCATCAGGTGAATCCAAAGCTGCTACTTCAGCTTCGTTGACCCGGGACAAAAAATCGGGTACTATGTTCTGCGCACCTTTACGATGTTCGATCTTGAATCGATACCTCTGCAGAGCAATGGCCCAACGAGCTAACCGGGAACTTAGATCTGTGTTGGACATAAGCCATTTTAACGAGGCGTGAACTCATGACCTTCCACGTATGCTCTGAAGTTCTTCAAAGATACTATTGCCGCCAAGCATTCCTGCTCCGTCACAGTGTAATTACGTTTCGCTCTGTTCAACTTCTTTGAAACGAATACTCCTCCCACTCCCGTTTTGCTGGCGTCGCAATGAATGTAGAAAGGTTTTGTAAAATCTGGACTTCTCAGTACCGGGGCTTCACAGAGACATTGCTTCAAGGCGTCAAAAGCTTTTACCGCTTCATCCGTCAAAGCGAATTTCCGTTTGGTGGTCATGACGTCCGTTAATGGAGCAGAGAGCGAAGCGAAATTTGGTACGAATTTACGATACCATCCGCATTAACCCATAAAACTTCTCAGTCCCTTTAGAGTTTTGGGTAAGGGATAACTGGTGATCGCCTAGGTAACGCACTCGTCGCATGCAGAAATGACTTTTAGCAATATTGATCGTCAATCCTGCTTGTTTCAGATGCCTAGATATCTCTGACAAAACCTCTAGGTGCTTTTCAAAATTCGAGGAAACAACTAATAAATCGTCTAAATAAACGAATACTTCGTTCCGCAACCGGGCTGGAACTACTTTATCCATTAAGCGAGACATGGTGCTGGTGGCATTACACAATCCAAACGGCATTACCTTGAATTGGTACAGAGGCCTACCCGGAACCGTAAACGCGGTCTTACCACGAGACTTGAGCTGTAACGGTACTTGCCAGTAGGCGTCCTTCAAATCGAGACTCGTGGTCTCGGCAGTCGGCTAAGAATGCCACTAATCTGAGGCAAAGGATAAGCGTCCTTTTCTGTGAAACCGTTTACCTTTCGACAATCTAAGCAGATCCGAACCTTTCCGGGCTTAGTAACCATTACTATCGGTGAGGACCACGGACTGTCCGATTCCTCAATCACACCTAACTGTAACATCCGGTCTATTTCGGTATACATGGCCTTTTCAACGGCTGGCGAAACAGGAATATGCCTTTGTTTTACTGGCTTGGAATTTCCCACGTCGATCACGTGTGTGATTAAGTTCGTTTTACCTAAGCCATTTACAGCGAACGAGGGATAAGCGTCTATGACCTTGGACAGTTGGTCCTTTTGGGTTCTGGTTAACGAGTGTTGTTCCTCACTATCCTTCGTTCGCGGAGCCTCTATTTCTGATACCCGCAACCTACTAGGCAGTAAATCGTATAAATTCCAGAAATCAATTCCGAGATATAGGTCATGTTTCAATGAAGGAATCAAATAAATCTCTAGTGACTTTTTATCACCTCCGTATTCGATGTCTATCCTCATTTTCCCTGCTATCCGTTGTGCTCTTCCATCAGCGGTTTTAGCATTTTCCGTGATTCTCTTGTAAGGTACGTTTCCGCACATCACTTCGCTCGCTAAGTTACCTCCTATACAGCTGATGGACGCTCCTGAATCCAGCAAACCGTATACTGTGCGGTCTAACAGTTGAATCGGTAAAAACGGACGAGGATCTCTAGCCATTTCAGAGAGAGCGCTTAGATATGCCACACCTGATTTACTCTTCTTTACTTCTTGCCAGAATCGAATCATGCGCTTCTTTCCCCGAGATTTATTCTTCCCTACGGTCTCTGGTAATTCACAGCCAGTTAAAATTTTTTTTGATCCGAGTTTGCAATCCAACGCTTAATCATTGTTGCTTTTTTGAAAGTCCGGTGTAATCAGTGATGTCACTGTTGTTGGCTCCGAAGTTAATCGGTGTTTGTGCCTTGATGGCGAAGCACACTCGAAGTCTTCAGTTTGTACTGCGACTTCGGCGTGCTGGACTTGGAGTTTTTTGTACACTTTTCGCAACTTGGTTTATAAGTGTTCGCGGCTCCACAGCCGTAACAAAAAACTTTTCGTTCTGAAACGCAATCTTGATATCTGTGACCGGTCTGATGACAGTTCCAGCAGATTAACGAGATGGCTTCTACCGCCAACTCCCTCTCGGTGGCCGCCGCTTCTCTTAGATCCCGATCTAGCAGTAGTTCTGATACTTCACGTCGAAATGGAACAGCTTTGGTATACCCATGCGTACTTTTGACGTCTTCTAAAAACATCTCCCGCCTGCGGCACACTTCCCTGAGCTCCTGTACACTTTTTAAATCGATATTCAACAGCTCATGACGAATTTCCGGACGCAGGTTGTTCTTTAATACACGAACCAACTTCCGAATGGTCCAGGGTATTACCAACTGATCGGTCAAGTTAGAGATGCTATCGTAAAAACTATTCTTCATGAATATAAAAATTTTGTGATATTTTTATACTTTAAACATTAGGATGGTAATAGACGAGGCTAGCATCCGCTGAACCCTATGATTTGGTGAGCTGTGCATCCTGAAGCTGCTGGAAGAGGAATCCTGGACAGAGTCGGGGCGAAGAGGACAGCCGAAGGCGGAGAATTCTGCCTCTGTTTGGCCGACGATTGGGCAACCAGGAAGACGATGGCCGCAGTTGGCTTTATCACTGTAGCATGGTCTGCGTTCGGCAACCAAGAAAACGAAGGCCGCAGGTGGCTTTAGCACTGCAGCATGGTCTGCGCTCGGGCAACCAAGAAAACGAAGGCCGCAGGTGGCTTTAGCACTGCAGCATCCCTGATTTGCTCCTGCTTCTTCTTCACGCGCCTTGGCGCGCGCTGCTGTTTAACCCTGTCTAGGGTGCTCCTCGCAGGCGAAGGGTCCCAAGCGGGAAGGCGTTTGCTTATTCCAGCCCCCGGCTGACTGCGCTCTGCGGCTTACTTAGCCGGCGACTGGACGATGGGGTGCCTTTAAATATCGTGGGTCGCTGCCCCACGCAATAAGCGAAAAACCGTCCGGTCTTTGAAGCTGTTGCGTCTTTCCTCCGAGCGGGATCTGTCGCGAGACTCCCGTGCCCCGTCGCTCCACTTGTACGAGCAAGGGAATCAGCGGGTGCGTGAGCTGCAGAAAATCAGATGAAAACCTGTTCTGTGGATTTTTCCAATCGCACTCACCCAAAATATCGCGATCAACCGAAAGGTATGTCTTTTCCGTACCGTGTCGAGTTGTTTCACAATGGAATTTTCCTATGATGGCACTTCTTACAAAAGATTCGTTTGCGCGCACACCCGTTCTCGACGAGATCTTTAACCGGAAAAGGAATTTGACATGGCCTGTCAGATGTCCAAAGCATCTCTGCGCGTTAACAGGTCAAAGTAACCCTGCGCCTGTTAACAGGTCAAAGTAACCCTGTGCCTGTCAAAGGGTGGCAGCATGTATCCCTGGCCCAGAGATCGATATCATGGTCTTGACTTTCAATTTTTCTTTCAAATCTTAACCGATTAATCCTTCCCGCCAAACCTATCGACTTCTTCTACGTCGCTTCAGGCCCGCTACAAAGCCCCCCCACCAGATCAGACTAGGGGTGGTTACATCTCCTAGGCTGATACCGCATGAAGCGACTTATCATTGTCGTATGTCCTTTGCGTGGTAGTTCCTCAAAGATCGTCCTTGCAAGTCTTCCAATTCATAATACGCACCGCCAAGCTTTCTTCGAACTCGAGCCTTCACAAACGCTTATCCGAATTTGGCACTGTACCCTGTTTGGAAGCAGCTTTGCTTGAAGTTCCTCCGGAACACTTCCTGACCTACGGCGAAATCTACTTGTCTTGAGCGCAGGTTGTATCGCTTCTCGTTTTGATCGTGCATCTTCTGCATTTGTACACAGGCGCCCTTGCGTATGATTTCAAGCGAGTCGGGTCTGTTGAATACCAAGGATCGATCGTCTAGTAACTTTAATTTCCTGAGTAGCGAATATGTCGACCCGGCCGTGACCATATGCTGGCCAAACACCATGTAGTACGGGGTAGTCCCTATACTAGCATGAGACGCGGATCTTAGCGCACATGAAATGCGACTTAGGTGCTCGTCCCAATCCTTCTGATCGGTTCGTAGGTACGCCCTGATCCCGCTAATCACTGACCGGTTCACACGCTCAGAGGCGTTCGCTTGCGGTGAATGCACGGCCGTTAAAGTGTGTGTTATTTCAAACCGACTTAAAAGCTTTCGAAACGATTCGGGTCGGAACTGGGATCCATTATCAGATACGATTGTTTCGGGAACACCAAACGTCATGAATAATTCAGTTTCGAGATACTTAACCACCAAGTCAGCGCTTATTTTCTTGGAGGGCTTCAGGAAGATGTATTTCGAGAAGTGGTCCAGTACGATAAAAATGCCTATGTTTCCGCCTCTCGACCTGGGATAAGGTCCCAGGAAATCCACGAACAGTCTTTGAAAGAACAGCTGACTCTCCGGCGCTTTCCCTAACGGAGGTCGAAGAACATAATTCGGGGCTTTGGTCGTCTTACACACGAGACAAGCATTGATGTGTGCTTTTACGTCGGATACTAGACCAGGCCAGAAATAATGTCGGCTTATGCGTTCAATAGTCTTGTGGATTCCTCCGTGGGACGCTAACGAATTGTCGTGAGCGCGCGCAAGCACGTCGGGAACCATTATCTTTGGTATCCACAGCTTCCAAGCGTACTCGTCGTGAACTTGTTCTCCGGTCAGATGTTCAGCGCGACGGTACACAAATCCCTTATCCGTTTTTAAGTCAGGCAGCTGGTCCTGGTTAGCCTGGACCTTCTGTACTAAATCCGTATATTCGGACGATAAGAAGTTTTTAGAAGATAAATCGACCAACGACCCATCAGGTGAATCCAAAGCTGCTACTTCAGCTTCGTTGACCCGGGACAAAAAATCGGGTACTACGTTCTGCGCACCTTTACGATGTTCGATCTTGAATCGATACCTCTGCAGAGCAATGGCCCAACGAGCTAACCGGGAACTTAGATCTGTGTTGGACATAAGCCATTTTAACGAGGCGTGAACTCATGACCTTCCACGTATGCTCTGAAGTTCTTCAAAGATACTATTGCCGCCAAGCATTCCTGCTCCGTCACAGTGTAATTACGTTTCGCTCTGTTCAACTTCTTTGAAACGAAGGCAATAGGGCATTCGTCTCCCTCTTTGGACAACTGTACTAATACTCCTCCCACTCCCGTTTTGCTGGCGTCGCAATGAATGTAGAAAGGGTTTGTAAAATCTGGACTTCTCAGTACCGGGGCTTCACAGAGACATTGCTTCAAGGCGTCAAAAGCTTTTACCGCTTCATCCGTCAAAGCGAATTTCCGTTTGGTGGTCATGACGTCCGTTAATGGAGCAGAGAGCGAAGCGAAATTTGGTACGAATTTACGATACCATCCGCATAAACCCATAAAACTTCTCAGTCCCTTTAGAGTTTTGGGTAAGGGATAACTGGTGATCGCCTAGGTAACGCACTCGTCGCATGCAGAAATGACTTTTAGCAATATTGATCGTCAATCCTGCTTGTTTCAGATGCCTAGATATCTCTGACAAAACCTCTAGGTGCTTTTCAAAATTCGAGGAAACAACTAATAAATCGTCTAAATAAACGAATACTTCGTTCCGCAACCGGGCTGGAACTACTTTATCCATTAAGCGAGACATGGTGCTGGTGGCATTACACAATCCAAACGGCATTACCTTGAATTGGTACAGAGGCCTACCCGGAACCGTAAACGCGGTCTTATCACGAGACTTGAGCTGTAACGGTACTTGCCAGTAGGCGTCCTTCAAATCGAGACTCGTGGTCTCGGCAGTCGGCTAAGAATGCCACTAATCTGAGGCAAAGGATAAGCGTCCTTTTCTGTGAAACCGTTTACCTTTCGACAATCTAAGCAGATCCGAACCTTTCCGGGCTTTGTAACCATTACTATCGGTGAGGACCACGGACTGTCCGATTCCTCAATCACACCTAACTGTAACATCCGGTCTATTTCGGTATACATGGCCTTTTCAACGGCTGGCGAAACAGGAATATGCCTTTGTTTTACTGGCTTGGAATTTCCCACGTCGATCACGTGTGTGATTAAGTTCGTTTTACCTAAGCCATTTACAGCGAACGAGGGATAAGCGTCTATGACCTTGGACAGTTGGTCCTTTTGGGTTCTGGTTAACGAGTGTTGTTCCTCACTATCCTTCGTTCGCGGAGCCTCTATTTCTGATACCCGCAACCTACTAGGCAGTAAATCGTATAAATTCCAGAAATCAATTCCGAGATATAGGTCATGTTTCAATGAAGGAATCAAATAAATCTCTAGTGACTTTTTATCACCTCCGTATTCGATGTCTATCCTCATTTTCCCTGCTATCCGTTGTGCTCTTCCATCAGCGGTTTTAGCATTTTCCGTGATTCTCTTGTAAGGTACGTTTCCGCACATCACTTCGCTCGCTAAGTTACCTCCTCTATACAGCCGATGGACGCTCCTGAATCCAGCAAACCGTATACTGTGCGGTCTAACAGTTGAATCGGTAAAAACGGACGAGGATCTCTAGCCATTTCAGAGAGAGCGCTTAGATATGCCACACCTGATTTACTCTTCTTTACTTCTTGCCAGAATCGAATCATGCGCTTCTTTCCCCGAGATTTATTCTTCCCTACGGTCTCCGGTAATTCACAGCCAGTTAAAATTTTTTTTGATCCGAGTTTGCAATCCAACGCTTAATCATTGTTGCTTTTTTGAAAGTCCGGTGTAATCAGTGATGTCACTGTTGTTGGCTCCGAAGTTAATCGGTGTTTGTGCCTTGATTGCGAAGCACACTCGAAGTCTTCAGTTTGTACTGCGACTTCGGCGTGCTGGACTTGGAGTTTTTTGTACACTTTTCGCAACTTGGTTTATAAGTGTTCGCGGCTCCACAGCCGTAACAAAAAACTTTTCGTTCTGAAACGCAATCTTGATATCTGTGACCGGTCTGATGACAGTTCCAGCAGATTAACGAGATGGCTTCTACCGCCAACTCCATCTCGGTGTCTGAGTCTTCTCGTAGCTCCCGATCTAGCAGTAGTTCTGATACTTCACGTCGAAATGGAACAGCTTTGGTATACCCATGCGTACTTTTGACGTCTTCTAAAAACATCTCCCGCCTGCGGCACACTTCCCTAAGCTCCTGTACACTTTTTAAATCGATATTCAACAGCTCATGGCGAATTTCCGGACGCAGGTTGTTCTTTAATACACGAACCAACTTCCGAATGGTCCAGGGTATTTCCAACTGATCGGTCAAGTTAGAGATGCTATCGTAAAAACTATCGAAAGTCTCGCTTGCCCTCTGCTTTCGGTTTCGGATCAGCTCTTCGATGTCGACGTCATCTTTTTCTTGGCGAAACTGAAGTCGTAAGGCAGCACATAAAGTATTCCATTGAACTTCAACTACGGCCTTGTGATGTCGCCAGTAAAACTAGTTAGCTTTGCCTTCAAACAAAACACTCACATTCCGGCAAAGCACGGAAAAATTTCCTTCCAAAGTTTGATGGGTCAATGCCTCTACTCTATATATGAACTTAATTTTCCAGCCATTAAGTATATGGACTACTTTGTCCGGTCTCTGGGATAAATCCGAAAAACCGCTTCTCAATAGTGACGGATGAGCTATGCTTTGGGGTTCTAGTCTATGGCCAGGACTAGTTCCCTCACCATAGTTGGTTGCTTGCAACTGCTCGGACAACGGCGTTGAAGAACGGTCTAAAGCTGCGGTGACAGTGGACTGACTTGAAATTCGGGTTAACTGTTGCATTGAATCAACTACCGAGCTTTGAATCAGTTCTGCCATTCGTTTGCTTAGTGAAGTGAGCAACCTCTGTTCCATTGCCACCAGATCTATATTTTTAGAAGAACTCGCTTCTTCTCCCCCTTTTGCACGTTCCTTAGACTGAGCGCGAGTATTTTGCGCTACTACCTTCGGCACCGCCCCGCTTACAGTTCTACACCTGCCTTTACATACCGGGCAAACATTGCTAGTCTTTAAATGGGTGGTCATACAGGGAAGATGGAACACGCGCTCGCAAACCGATCGGAATACCTCATCCGTGGTCAGTATGGCTTTCTGGCACAGCGCGCACAGCGGGCTGACGCCTTCACCTGCCCCTTGGGCTTCCTTTCCGGGAGATCTGTCCAAACCCATGGCCAGAAATACTATACTCAAAGTCATTCCTATAATTCTTCCTAACTTTGTTTTATTCACCTACAATTCCGATAATAACTTTAATACCAATGATGAACTCAATTGACTAACTTGAACTCACTTGAACTAACTTTAACTAACTTGGACTAGCTTGAACTCAATGCAGCTACGCAGCGAATCGTTTGGTCCTAATCATACAACCGATATCTCCCTCACCACGGCAAAAGATAAGAGTTACTACTCTCAAGTAAATCGCTTGGTCGTGGGCAGTCAGGAATCTCCAGACTTATTCCTCAAAACGAACGATGTTCCCGTCAGCAGCTCACACCGAAGCGGACAGACAACTGTTCAACAACGGTTTGTCGGTTTTCCAGCTTTCGATGGCTACCTCTAATGCTTCTTCAGAAATATCAACCGAAGATTTTCTCCAGCGACCGTGGATAAAGAGACTCTCGAAAGCGGTCTATTTATTTTCCGACGCGGCAGCGTAAAAGAACCAATCTAACATTGAACACCAATAAGACAATGACGCGGCACTCTCTACAGGGTCAGGTGGTCAACCGGAGTCGATCTCGTCCTGCAATTCCTCTGCTTAAAGTGGCCGAACGTCGCTTGCATATTTGGAAAAATCGTCACCGAACCAGTAACCCGCGGTCAGAAGGGAATACGGGTATTCTCTCTATCTGTCTTCCAAGCGGACTCTAACACGGCAATAACTCCTCCGGAAAATAAAAGCGGAAAATTTAGAAAAGGGAAAAAATGAAAGAATCTATCTAATCATCCAGGAGTCCCCGTGGAATATTTCGAAGTACCCACTGGGGCCCCACGTTGGGCGCCACTTTTAATATTATTAATAATTATAACTGTAACGTGCAACGAGTCCTGTTCGAAAACGGGCGTTACGATTTGAGAGAGCTGGGCACGCTAATAATTATCCGGCTCTAGCTCGTCGGCTTTGGGGGTGGAGTTGTTGCTCCCTCAGATCAACCCAGACTCGAGGCTTCAATTACCAATAATATTGCCAGAATTTAGCGTGCTGCGACTTGTGCTAGAACGGTAGATTTGACGAGAAGAAGATACGAAGCTAAAGAGGATAGAGCACAGGAAGAGAGAGGGAAGCGAAAGGAAAGAAGGATAAAGAGGAAAGGGAAGTGAGAACCAGGGAAAACGGAGAGACATCGGTGTATATGTCCGCAGATGTTATGCGGAGTCTGAACCCACCCTGCCTTTGGTCATCCTCACGAAATAGCCGTTCTTCGATGATCCCTTTTGACCTTTTACGAAAACGCGTGAGCTAGCATTGAGTCCATTTTGTTCTTTTATCTAAACTTCAACATTATTTCCTTAAAACAAAAATTAAATCCGATATGGCAACATAGTAAATGATCTTAATAACTACTAAAAATAGGTGATTCGTAATGGTTGGGTATATAATGATATTTGATAATGTAATGAGTATATATATAACAAGACTGTAATTCGAGTTAAATCCTAATTAAATTCATAAATTTCGCTTTTCGCATAACATGGGAAAATCATTAAATCTTTTAACTTCCGAATGAGTCGAAAATCAAAGAGGCGGTCTGGCTGACAAAACGTGATCTCCTATGCGGAGTTCAGTCGATGACCGGATGCAGATGGCATCTCTAATTAGCCAACGATCAGATCGCTCAAGGCAAAGCCTCAATAGGCAGGGGTCAGAGGTTTCAAGTTCGTGAGGTTGGGCAAGGATCAGTTGGTTTTCAAAACTACGTACATTTCAACTTTTGGAAGGTATGCTTACTCACTCACTGTTCAATTTCCAACGACGAAAGATCGATCTTCCGGCGTAGGCTGAAAACAAGCGTTAATTCGGAAAGGTGGTTTACAGTACGGAGACTCTATCTCTTGCTACAACTCAGAATTCCTAACTTCGACCTACTCCTTGTATGTGGAGCCACAGAACTTTTGGGGGAATTTTCTCCCTGACAATTCAATCCGAACTTAACTGACAACAATAGCTTGTGAATGTTTATAAAGATTGCTTAAGCATGATATGAGTTTAACGAATGTGTAACGAAAATGAATTAAACTAGCGATGTCTTAACAATACTTATAACTGCAACTTCTGAATACATTTCCCGAACTCCCAGTGGGAACTTGAACGTTAATGAGGTTGGCTGATAATTATTCTTCATGAATATACAAATTTTGTGATATTTTTATACTTTAAACTTTATACTTTATACTTCATCTCGTTTTAAACAGAGTCGACCCAGTGACGAAACAAAAGTGGGATGAACAGCTTACTTATGAGAAGTTGCCGCTTTGGTCCGACTTTGAGAAAATCTTGAATCGTCGATACCAGCATCTGTCTGCTGAAGAATCGACCAAGCCAAGGCAAGACAAAGTTATGCCAAGCAAGCAACATAATCGCAGTTCATTTGCTTGTTCTTCCACTTTCACCAAAAGTAGAACTCAGCAAACTTGTAGCTACTGCAATTCAGGAGACCATGTAGTGTCAAATTGCCCTTCATTTTCGCGTCTCTCGGTGATGCAAAGGATTGAGTTTGCTAAGTCGGCATCCCTATGCATTAATTGTCTGCGAAAAGGCCACGCTGTTGTAAAATGCAAAGCCAATAAATGTCGAGTGTGCAGCCGCTCACATCATACATTATTGCATCGATACACAGTGTCGGCTAATAGTCTCGCGTTGCCACCACCCCAAGAGAGTCCTTCTCCTCCATCAAATCAGAATCAACCTTCCACGTCACATGTTTTGCATGCGACAGCGTTGGACAGGGTAATTCTGGCTACGTCGATCGTAAGCCCCTGCAGTAAGAGCGGTGAACACATTCTGGCCAGAGCTCTGCTCGACTCTGGATCACAAACAAATTTTATTACCGAGGACCTCGCTAATCGCTTACAGATCCGTAGAGAGGAGTCCTGTATTAACTTGCTTGGAATTGGTGAATCTAATTCTCAAGTAAAGGATAAAATACACACAGTGGTGAAGTCGCGAATAAATGGTAGTGAGTTCTCCTTTGATTTTTGGATCCTGAAATCAATTTCAGGTTATCACCCTGACCAGTCAGTGAATGTGACTGACTGGCGAATCCCAGAGAACCTACCACTGGCACACCCTTATTTCTACAAGCCACAAAGAATAGATATGTTAATTGGAGCAGAATCGTTCTTTGAATTATTAGCTGTTGGTCAAATTAAACAAGGTCCTGACTTTCCAACTCTTCAGAAAACCCTTCTTGGTTGGGTTGTGTCGGGAAAATATGTTTCCAGGAGTTCTGCTCCTCAAATTACAAACAGTTTGAGTTGCAGTGAAGAGTTGCTAGTATCCATCGATAGGACCTTGAAAAAGTTTTGGTCACTGGAAGAAATGCCATCTACCAAGAAAATTGCCACACCTGAGCACAAGCTATGTGAAGAACACTATCGTAAGACGACTCAGGTACTATCATCAGGTCGGTTCGAAGTAAGGCTCCCGTTTAAATCAGATCCAAATTGTTTAGGCAACTCCTTTGAGGTTGCGAAACGGCGGTTTTTGTCGCTTGAAAGACGATTGCATCGTGACCCTGAGTTGAAGAAAATGTACTTGGAATTCATGGAAGAGTACCTCTCCTTAGGTCATATGTCTCCTACTGACAATACGATTCCTTCTACTCCACACTACGTAATCCCTCATCAGTGTGTTCTGAGGCCCCAAAGTACGTCTACCAAGCTCCGAGTCGTGTTCGATGCTTCGTCCAAGACGTCCTCACAGGTGGCCTTAAATGACATTCTGATGGTGTGACCTACCATTCAAGAGGAATTATACTCGACACTGCTCCGTTTCCGTCTGCACAGGTTTGCCCTGACTGCTGATGTTAAAAAGATGTATCGCCAAGTGATGGTGAACGAAGCGGATCGGCAGTTTCAGCTCATAGTGTGGAGAAGAGACCCCTCTGAATCCTTGAGATTATACAACACTGTAACCTATGGGACTGGACCAGCCCCATTCTTAGCTATCCGGTGTTTGAAAAGGTTGAGTGAGTCTGCGAAGCTCTCATTCCCTAGAGCTGCTAACGTTATTGGGTCCGACTTTTACGTCGATGACTTGTTGACTGGTGCTGCATGCGTAGAGGAGCTAAGGGCAATTAAGTCCGAAGTGTCTCAGGTTTTTCAGACCGCAGGGTTTGAGTTGACTAAGTGGTTTTCAAACTCACTCGAGATCACCGCATCTGAGAGCACAGCCAAACCCATAACAATCTCGGATTCAGAGTCGACAAAGGCGTTAGGAATCTCATGGTTACCTACTGACGATGCCTTTAAGTTCAAAATTGACAATTCAGTTATGGGTCTCCGAGCGACAAAACGGAACATACTATCGGTGACATCAAAGTTGTTTGACCCCCTTGGTTTATTAAGTCCTATCGTTATAAAAGGCAAGATCCTATTTCAGGAGCTTTGGCTTAACAAACTAGATTGGGATGAGTCGATCCCGCTGCATTTGGAAACAGCGTGGAATAAGTTGAAAAAAACACTATCTCAATTGGAAGACATATCCATATCTCGGTTTGTGTATTCCGATCCGATGTCACCGGTTCAAATAAATGCCTTTGCTGACGCACCCATGAGAGCGTATGGAGCGTGCTTCGATATACGTAGCAGAACTGCAGAAGGCTTAAAAATATCATTGTTGACTTCGAAATCCAAAGTAGCGCCGCTCAAGACCAAAACGCTCCCAAGGCTTGAGTTATGTGCCGCTCACCTTCTCGCAGATCTCTGTCACAGAATCAAGCCCCTATTAAACGTGCCCATTGAACGAGTCGTTTATTGGTCGGATTCAGAGGTAACTCTCCATTGGATCCGGTCTCATCCATCGTCGTTGTCGACTTTCGTTTCAAATAGAGTGGCTGAGATTCAAGAGTGGTCAGATGATGCTACGTGGCGGCATGTACCCACGAAACAGAACCCAGCAGATATTGTCTCAAGAGGTTGTGACGTCGACGAAATCGTTCAGTCAATTTGGTTCGAAGGACAATCATTTCTGAAAGAGGAAGAAGAAAACTAGCCCAAGAACGCTCATTTCGAACACTCCGATGATCTTCAGCTGGAAAAGAGGAAGACTGCGGTCGGGTTGACCGCGGCTGTGCGAAGTTCGGAGCTGTTAGATGTCATCGAGGGATTCTCGTCACACCTCAAACTGCTTAGAGTGTTCGTGTATGTGTTCCGCTTTATAAGAAAATGTAAAGACCCAAGCCTAAATTTCGAAAAAAATATCTCACCGACCGAATACAATGAAGCTTTTTATGAAATTGTCGAAATCATCCAGCTCACGAGTATCAAGGAGAAATTGAAAAGGTTAGGAAAGGATCTACAATTGGTCCTAGTCTTCAGCGGTTGAACCCATTCATCCATGAAGACACAGGGACTTGGTGCAACTTTTCGTTGTTACGAGAGGGGGGGCGACTAGCCAAAGCTCCTATATCATACGATGCCAAGTTTCCTCTGCTTTTGACTAAGCGCTCGCAATTCGTGCGAAGCTATATTCGTCATCTGCACCATTCGAATTTTCATGTCGGCCCACGAGCACTTGTGAGCATCCTTCGACAGACCGTGTGGATAGTGAACGCTCAGGAGGTCTGCCGTCAGACAGTTCGATCGTGTATGCGCTGTTTTAAATGCAAGCCTCGATTGCTGACGCAACTCATGGGGAATGTAGTGGCGCCTGTCCAACCAAAAATATCGGATAACCGTCCCACGGTTTCCCCTTCCCTTAGACATGCACCTTGCACCTTTTGGGCAGTTACGCGCAAGAAAAAAATGACATAAGTTAACAGCGGCTACTGTCAAGGTGTGGTGAGAAAAGGGGAATGAGAGAACTAAGGGCTCAAGCGGAAGGAGAGTGGCTTGGGCATGTTATTTCCAATTTTACTCGCGATCCCAGACGGACGTCTGAGGAAAATACTCAAGTAGTGCAGGGAAAGGAAAAATTCTAACCTCGACCGTAATTACCGCGTGTCCATCGTGGCTAAGATCTAGTCAAAAGATCAGCCGACCATTCCTACGATTATTAAGCGAAGGCCGAACCCATCGGGTGGGTGAAAATTGTACCCCAACTGCCGACCAACAGAAAATTAAAGTTCGTTTTTTTTCTTAAAAATCTAACCATAGGTTTGGCCGTACGTAATACCGTACGAAACTCCGGTCGTAGTGCCGTAAGCCGTACCCACTACAGTCTCGTCACCTTACCACACATATAAATACCCAGCGTCCCGATCGACTACAGTATGTGTTAGCCGTCTTCGCCCCCAAATCTTCTTTCGGCGTGGCGTCTGCATACATGTGAGCATCACTACCGCAGCGTGTACCGGCGTGGGCCTACACCAGTGAAAAACGGTCGATGGGCTTTTATCTACGCGTGCAGTGACATACATATGTACATATGTGTGAAATTGACTATTCCCTCTTCAGTGACTTTCGTCATTGCTACGTCGCTTACGCCGCCCGCATACGAACAGTAACGCTAAAGGAGAAGACATTTACCGGCGCCGAAATACTGTTTGCGTTGCTGATGAAGTCATTCGGTGTCTCGATCATGATGGCTATGCCCATGCATTTCTTCATATTAGAATAATACTTTGGAACCCCACTATTGTACTGACCCTAGGATTAACATTAAAAGTTAAATTCGTGTGATTCGGTTTGGTTGGCTTATCATAAAGAAATGTGCAGCTAGAAGGAAAGGAACTAAAACTAATACTCGCGCGTATCGCCTATCAACTCTGACACACTGATATTTACAAGTTTTCAGCCACCCTCATCGACCACATGGAAGCGCTTTCATCGTTGGATTTGATCGTAATGTGAGTGATAACCTGTGAACGTCTGCTATATGTGAATTCAAAATTTTACGCAAGTCGAAGCAACATTAAAGATTCCATGCCTCGACCGTAAGCTTCCCAGCCGTACTGTAACGCTGACCAATCCAATTGTTCACGTGTTTGTTTTGTTCTGCTCTTTCGCAAGCAATGTAACTTTCTGCAATTCCGAATCTATCGACAACCGAACTTATGATTGGGATTACCCACAAGCAATTGCTGTGCACTTTAAAGATGCACCCATCCGTCCCTTGTTTTTGCATTTAAACTGAAAACCATTCGAATATATTGCTATTTGTGTAACGTAATTACAATTATTCCTGAATATACTCTTTATAATTAGTTGACTCTAGTCTAATAAGATCTTTCATCATGATATTTTTAGATATATATAATTAATCTTAATTGCAGCTTATTTGAACATATTATCCTTATTACTTTAGTAGCCTTTATACATATATATCTACCCTCTTAGCGGCCATGAGAGCTTGTAGGAAAGTTTAATGAATAAACTGTTTGTAATGAATTCCCGTTAATTGTTGCCGTTATTAAGGATCATGTGGCGCCGAGATGACGTAACCTAGCAGAAGTAGAGCGTTTATTTTAGGGATCGCTACCCATTACTCAGCCTATTTGGACCGGTGCGATCAAGGAAGGGTGGGCATACCGAGTTGCAATGACACCGCAAGCAACTCCCGCTCGAATTAGTTCCGCTGACTCATCTCCCTACACTGTCATTTCTCTGTAAATTTCTTCCGTCTGAACCTTGAACGGCACGCGAAACTTATTTTTATTGTCTTTGCTCCTAATGCTCGAGCTCGTGACGCGATCTCTCCCTACCCCACCCCCACTCTACCCGACTAACCATGAGACCGGCAGCAACGCGTGCATGGATCTCGATCATACCCTCCATCTGCTCGTCTACCGTTTCAGATCCTAGCCTCCTGCTTCGTTATCTGTTACAATATTAGCAATATATATTTATATATATAATAAATTTAAAAGAAAAATAATAATAATTGGCGCCCAACGTGGGGCCCGAGCTGTCACAGCCCCAGTAAATGTCCGAAAGACAGTCAACTACACCCGACTGGAAATTCCTTATCCTTCTTGGTTCAGACAACCTTGCTAACTTCCTCAATATCGGTTGTGAAGGTATAGTGTAGCGAGAGAGACTGTTGAAATCCTGATGTTTTCCATTAAGCTCTTGGTCCAGTCCACTTAGGCTGCATCTGACTTAACCACTGCCGGTATATCGATCGAGTGCAAGTAGATATTCCCTCCGTCGATCGAAATTGGGTTAATTTATGGCGACAAGCTATAACCTATGTCGCGGAGTTGAGAGTATACGCAAGGAAGTTTATTTGCAGCTTTTTCTATTTTCTATCATTCTCTCAACTATAAAGAGCGTCGTCGACTGTCGAAATCCTGAAGCTTTTAGAATAAGCTCTTGGTCCAGTTGATGCAAAGTAAGACCTACTTGGTCCAGTTTTTGTGATAGGATTCAGCCGTTGATAGAAATCAGGTGTATGTATGGCAAAAAGCTATCGCCTGTCTCGCGGTAGAAAGAACCTGTCCGACTCAGTATCTTTGTTTTCTACACGAATAGCGAACGAGATTTAGTCTATCTCTTATGTGCATCGAAGCAGAATCATGATCCTTTTATTTAAAAACATTTTGTCATTTCTATTCCTTTGCCTTTATATATAAATTACTCCGTATTTAGTGTCGTTATTATCTATAAAAGATCGTTGAGTAACAGATTTTGTACGATAATCATGCCCCTAAGTCGTAGTCCCGAGAATTTCGCTCAAATAGAGAATCAGGGAATAATTTGTAGCACGTGCGCCAAGGAAGTTGACTACCTAGCTCAGTTAATTACCACCAGCTGTGGACACCAATTCCACCGAGTCTGTGTTAACCGTAAAGCTGGAGCCAAAAAGATTTGTCCTGTCTGCCACGTTAGCTTGCATGCATCGGCTTTAAATTTAGCTGAGGAGATTGCCGCAGTCCAGACTGCAAGCCAAGACCCCAGCACAACCATGCACCAGACTAGGTCTAAGGGTAGGGCAACCGATCCCAACGCAGACGCCCCAAGCGGGTCAACTGTTAGTGAGACTAACTCGGAAGTACAAATGGAAGCAAATGCCGCTTCGACCAATGCAGGTCTACACCAGGTTATTGCCGATGCTTTGGCAGCTGCAATGCAGGCTCAAACCAACATATTAGCGCAGACCATAGAAACTGGCCTGCAGAAAGTATCGATTCAGCAAACGGCGTCCCGTTAAAGTATTGAAAGTGTTCGTTCACAACCAATCAATACACAACCCATCGACGAAGTAGAACACCAAACGTTTCAGCAACTGTTCGGCGGGGGTAGTTCGGAAAGACAGACGGCCAGAGAGCCACCAGCTAGATATAGTCTAGGAGGGACCCCGCCAGTCACAGAGCTACGAGCTGATAGAATAAGCCAAATCATGTCAAATTGGAAAATACGGTTTTCAGGTCATTCCTCCATTGGCGTGGACGACTTCATTTATAGGGTAAATGCCATGACCAACCAATCCTTAAATGGAAATTTTGAACTGTTAGCCAGATATGCGAGCAACCTGTTTGAGGGCAGTGCCAGTGAATGGTTCTGGCGATACCACAAGAGTGTCCCCCTCATCCGATGGTCCGACCTGTGCGTAGCACTCAAGACTCAATTCAAAGACGGACGTACCGACTTGGATATCCGCTCAGCGATCACGCAGCGGAAACAGAAGCCAAATGAACCGTTTGATTTATTTTATGAAGCAATAGTCGCATTGGCAGACAAACTAGTACAGCCAATGACTGAGCCCTATCTGTTAGAAGCTCTTAAAGCCAATTTAGTTCCAGAAATTCAACACGAAATCTTGTATGTACCCATCAAGAGTATCGCAGAGCTACGTCATATAGTTCGTACTCGCGAGCGATTCTTGCAGAACTTGTCCAAATCTACGACAATTTTGCAGCGTGCTGCGTCTAAACGACATATTAATGAGATGCATCAAACGTTCAGTGAGACGGATGACGATGCTGATGGTGTAGATGATGCAAGTATTGATGCCATGACCCTTAACTGTTGGAATTGTGGGAAGTTAGGTCACCGTTACCAAGAATGTACTGGAGAGCGGAGGGTTTTTTGTTATGGGTGTGGGAAAGCTGACACTTACAAGCCCTCGTGTAGAAAATGCAGTCCAAAAAACTTAGCAGCTCGTGCACCGTTGATCAGTGCACGCAGACAGATGGTATCGAAAGCCACCAATACGGAGTAACGAGTTCAAAAACAAACTCGCTACCACTTCAACCGGCCATGTCACAAATACCAGACTTACCAACCAGGACAGAGATAGAGAATGGTAGCCAACGCTCCCTACGAATGAAGTTGCGTAGATGTGCGTATAATGTAGCACGAAAGCAAGAACGAAAAGTTTTGTTATCCGCCGTAGTTGGGAATGCGCAGGACATAAGACCGTATGCAAAGGTCCAACTATTGGGGAGAACAGTCACTGGTCTTTTGGATACAGGAGCAACAATCAGTTGTATAGGAGTGGAGTTAGCGTTGAAAGTTAGTCATGCGACCGTCAAAACCGTTAATGCATCTGTGCGAACTGCTGATGGAGCTGCTCAGAAAATTGTAGGCAAGATCACCACTCCCGTGCTGTTTCGAAATGAAACTAAACCCATAACATTGTATTTAGTACCATCACTCGCTCAAGAATTATACCTTGGAATGGACTTTTGGGCTGCATTTAAATTGTTACCTCCAGGTGTAGTAACCCAGAATGCCAAGCCCGAAGTGGCTGCCTTAGCCAAGGATGACCATATGCATATAAGCCTAACGGATTCGCAACAGGCCTTGTTGTCAGAGGCTATCCAAAAGTTCCCGTCATTCGCCAAAGAAGGTCTAGGTCGAACCAGCTGGATAAGTCACGATATCGATATAGGGGATGCAAAGCCAATTAAACAGCGGCACTATTCGGTATCTCCTGCCGTCGAAAAGGTCATGTTTGAGGAAGTAGATAGAATGATAGCGCTTGGCGTTATTGAGGAGTCCGATAGTCCATGGTCGTCACCAGTCGTTCTCGTTAGGAAACCTGGAAAGGTGCGAATACGTCTCGATAGCCGTAAGGTCAACGAAGTCACTGTAAGCAGCGCATATCCCATGCCTTTGATCGATGGAATATTAAGCCGACTACCAAAAGCTGAATATATTTCCAGCATCGACCTGAAGGATGCCTATTGGCAGATCCCATTGACTTCAGACGCTCGCGAAAAGACCGCGTTCACCGTCCCGGGGAGACCCCTGTATCAATACACAGTGATGCCATTTGGACTAACCAACGCTCCACAAACCATGTATAAATTAATGGATAAAGTTATACCCTCTCAGTTACGACATGAAGTGTTCGTCTATCTAGATGATTTGCTCGTTGTATCTTCTACTTTCGAAATCCATGTGCGTGTGTTATCCGAGTTAGCATCTCGGTTAAAACAAGCTGGGTTAACAATTAATGTCGAAAAAGTAAATTTTGTTTGAAGGAAGTAAGATACCTTGGCCATGTCATTGGGGATGGAACTATTAAAACCGATCCAGAAAAAGTTTCAGCCATTCGGGAATTCCCAACACCTCGTTCAGTCAAACAGGTACGAAGGTTTTTAGGAGTAACTGGCTGGTATCATAAATTCATTCGAAATTATGCCGGTCTGGCCGCTCCATTGTCGGACACGTTGAAGCAGAAACGTAAGTTTGAATGGACGAATGAGGCCCAACTTGCATTTGAAGACCTGAAAAGTAAACTTTGCAGTGCTCCCGTTTTGCATAGTCCAAATTTTCGGATTCCATTCGCTATTCACTGCGATGCGAGTCATACTGGCGTGGGCGGAGTACTTATGCAAAAAGATGTAGAAGGTAACGAGGTTCCGATCGCATATATGTCTAGAAAGCTAAATCAATGCCAACGAAATTACTCGGTTACAGAAAAAGAGTGTTTAGCAGCTGTACTGTGTGTTAAAAAGTTTCGCGCCTACATCGAAGGGCATGAATTTGTCATTATTACCGATCATGCTTCGTTAAAATGGCTTATGAGTCAAGCGGATGTGAGCTCTAGACTCGCCAGATGGTCGTTAAAATTACAAGGTTTTGACTTCCAAATTTATCACCGAAAAGGAGTCAACAACAAAGTGCCAGACGCCCTGTCCCGAGCCTATACTGAAGACCTGTCCGAGCTCCAAATGGACAGTCTGCTAGATCTCAGTTCACCACAGTTTCACTCAGTTGAGTATGAGGATCTAAAAACCAAAATAACCGCCAACCAGACGAAAATGCCTGATGTCAAAGTAATTGATGGTTTCATTTATCGCCGTGCTGAACATGCAGTAGGAGAAAAAGTATCCGATGACCTCTGCTGGAAGTTATGGGTACCATCCGCCCTAACGTCCGTTGTGCTGAGGCAAGCACACGAACATCCTCTCTCCTCACACGGTGGTATCCACAAAACGCTGGAGCGAATACGGCGATACTACTATTGGCCGAATTTGGTCACCGATGAGAAGGCATATGTTAATCAGTGCGAGGTATGCAAATGTTCAAAACATCCAAGTTATTGTTTACGACCTCCCATGGGAAAAACTCAGGGAACTAACAGATTCTTTTAGAAACTGTATGTAGATTTCTTGGGACCGTATCCGCGTAGTAAGTCAGGGAACATAGGAATCTTTATAGTCCTGGATCATTTCGCCAAATTCCCATTTCTCAAACCCGTATAGAAGTTTACTGCGGATTCGATCATCTGATTTATCGAGGAAGAGTTGTTTCACTGCTTCGGCGTACCCGAGACGGTAGTATCGGATAATGGAGTCCAGTTTAAATCACAGGTATTCCAGAGCTTGCTGCAAAACTACGGTGTCAAACATATGTTTACAGCCGTGCATGCACCCCAAGCAAATGCGTCAGAACGTGTGAATCGTTCGGTCATTGCCGCGATAAAGGCCTATATAAAACCAGACCAATCCAATTGGGATGAAAAGTTGAGCCATATTGCCTGTGCACTACGGTCGAGCACACATACCGCCATTAATTCGACCCCATACAGAATAGCGTTTGGTCAACATATGGTTACCAATGGCTCTAGCTATCAGCTATTAAGACAGTTAGAAATGCTGGAGGATCGAACAGTACAGTTTTCGCGAGACGATTCGATCAATATCATTCGGCAAAAAGCTATGCATTCAGCTCAACAGCAGCATAGTCGCAACGAAAAAGTATATAATTTGCGTAGTCGAGACGTCTCGTTTGTCGTTGGTCAGGAAGTAAATAAAAGAAACTTCCAGCAAAGTAACTTTAGCAGAGGCTTTAATGCCAAGCTGGCACCTACTTTCGTGAAAGCCCGGGTGAGAAAAGGACTTGGTAATAGTTACTACGAACTCGAGGACCTACAAGGACTAATCCTAGGGAAATTCCATGCTTAAGATATAAAACAATGAGGTTTCAGGCGTGGATCACTCTTTTCAGTGTATCACTGCCAAGTGTGATCTTGGTAGGGGGGTGTTGTAGTGGCGCCTGTCCAACCAAAAATATCGGATAACCGTCCCACGGTTTCCCCTTCCCTTAGACATGCACCTTGCACCTTTTGGGCAGCTACGCGCAAGAAAAAAATGACATAAGTTAACAGCGGCTACTGTCAAGGTGTGGTGAGAAAAGGGGAATGAGAGAACTAAGGGCTCAAGCGGAAGGAGAGTGGCTTGGGCATGTTATTTCCAATTTTACTCGCGATCCCAGACGGACGTCTGAGGAAAATACTCAAGTAGTGCAGTGAAAGGAAAAATTCTAACCTCGACCGTAATTACCGCGTGTCCATCATGGCTAAGATCTAGTCAAAAGATCAGCCGACCATTCCTACGTTTATTAAGCGAAGGCCGAACCCATCGGGTGGGTGAAAATTGTACCCCAACTGCCGGCCAACAGAAAATTAAAGTTCGTTTTTTTTCTTAAAAACCTAACCATCGGGGCCGTCAGCCATCGGGTGCTACAGGGGGGCAAACGGATGACGGGTCGGCTCGCACAACTGTGAACTCGGAACTGAGGCGCAGCCGCTCCGGTTAGTAATACCCGGTGCGGTCTGCGTCTCACACCCCCCCCCCTAGGACACAGAGGGTTGCGAGCGAACCGTCACCCGCCGTAACTGTGCACACCGGTGGAAGTGCGACTATACTCTCCCCGTGAGGGCGGCTGGAAACAGGTCCTAGCACGGTCATGTCTCTGCTATGATGCTGGCGAATGGTAGTCGGGCAGAGAGAAGAAAACTCTCAGTGAAATTACCCCAATCCAAGGTGACACTGTTATATGCCGAGGGATGCATGGCCGGGGGGGTGCCCGGTCGCTAATATGCGGACTCTGGATACCTGCCGACCTCCAGTTTAAATCAGGCTTCCCGGGGCAAGCGGGCTATGCCTCGGGTGACCATCCCCTTCCCGCCTACTCGTGGGAACTACTATGCCAAATAATAAACAAATAAAAACCAACAAAGCCGCAAAGGAGCTCGGTCCTCCTCTTAAAGTACCGGAGGGACAAGCCAATCCCTCTGCACCAGCGCCTGGGAAACCGGGTCCAAAGAAGACGGGGAAGGAGACTGAGTCGGTCCACCGTCTTCAGGCAGCAGCCGCAGTGAGGGGGGGCCCGAAAAGCCAATCGGGTCCTTCCAAGTCGGGTGGCTCCAAGGGCGAAGCGGATACCGGGGTGGCTGCCAAGCAGAGCGTAATCGCGGCTGGTGAGCGCACCGGGACCGAAGAACCCATGGGAGCCCCGGCGGGCAGCGTCTCTGCACCACGGGGTGGAAAGCCGTCGTACCAGGACAGGAGACGAGCGGCTTTCATCCTGTCCAACGAAGACCCGAACTTCAAGGCGTCAGCCGAAGGAAAGGAGCAGAGGCTGTGGGCCTGCTCAATCCTTCCACTGTTCCAGCCAGCCAAAGCCGGAAAGGGCGCAGCCAAGGCCGCCAACAAGCGGCAACGCTCAGCGGAGGACCCCGCAAATCAGCCAGGCCAAGCCCAGCAAGCCAAGCGGGTGAAGACCCACCTCACGAACCGGTCGTTCGCTGAGGTGGCGAGGGGCAGGACCCTGATCGGTGTCCTGGACAGGGGCGCCGAGGACGGCCATGTCCCTCGCGATAAGTGGCACCTGGTGGAGAACGAGCTCCAGGACCGGTTCCTACTGGAACTGGAGGAGAACGGCGGACCACCGCCAAAGTGTGAGGACGCAGGGTGGCATCAAGGCAAGGTGAAAGCCATCGCCAGCCAAGACGCTCGCTCTGCGGCCCTCTACATGAAGGCGGTGGCGGCCCTAAAAGAGGTCTATCCAGGGGCGAAACTGGAGGCCGTGAAGTGGGAAGATGTCCCTAGTCGCCCGAGAGCCAGAGCGTGGGTCTCGGCTAAGCCTGCAGAGCCTGAGAAGATCCTCAGGTTACTGCAGGTCTGCAACCCCCACCTTCCTACAGCCGATTGGAAGGTGGCAAAGGTGGAGGATATCCAAGGGCAGAGGCGCCAGGTTATCCTCGTCCTAAATGAGGAATCCATTGATCTCCTCGCAAAGTCGGACGGTGTAGTGGATTATGGCTACAAGAAGGTCACCATATCCACTTACAAGTCCGATCGCAAGGGCAGGCAAGTGGAGGTCGAGCCAGACCCGGAGCTGCCGGAGATCCCGAAAGAGAGGGCCTCGTGCGAGGAAGACAACCCGGCGTCGGATGCGGCGTCCATGATGTCGGACGATATCTTGGACGACTACGCGTTCGACGAGAGCGACCTAGCCAGAGGTCTCAGCCACATCGTTGTCGGGAGGAGCCGGAGTCCCCTGACAGCGATCTAGAAGTAACAATGGTGGAGGCGAGCCTCAGGAATGTCGTTGACGCTCCTGCAGATAAACCTCCACCATTGTAAGGCAGCATGCGCTGCTCTACTGCTCCACCTGGCCAAGGATGGAGCCGACATAGTCCTCATTCAGGAGCCCTGGATCCTCGAAAACAGGGTCTCCGGTCTGAGGACTTCTGACTACAAGCTATATGTAGCTGAAACCGCAGGTAAAATTCGTACCTGCATTCTTGCAAAAAGAGAGTTGCACCTATTTTTGCTCCCAAATTTCAGCAATGAAGACCACACCGCAGTGAGCCTCGAAGGCCAGGAGCGCTCACTGAGGATCTGCTCCGCATACATGGGGCATGAACAACCAGACCCCCCTCCACACGCGCCTCTCCGGGCTCTAATCGCAGACTGCTCGGCCAAGGACATCGGCCTAATTGTGGGGTGCGATGCCAATGCACATCACTGTCAGTGGGGAAGCACTGACACAAACGAAAGGGGTGAGTACCTTTTTAGTTACTTACTGACCACTCAGATGGTCTTACTAAACCGGGGTAGTGATCCCACCTTATCATTAAAAACCGCAAGGAGGTCCTGGACCTCACGCTTGCCTCTCATGAGATACAGCGTAACATTGTATCCTGGAGGGTCCTGGAAGAGCACTCCTTCTCGGACCACAGGTACGTGGAAACTGTCTTCTCCTTCTCAGTACCGAAGCCAGTCCGATTCCGAAACATCAGGCGGACAAACTGGACTCGGTACTCTGATTACCTCTGTCGTGTTCTCCCTGAGCCCCCATCTGAGGAGGAGTTCTCCACGGAGGCCACGACTCGTCTTCTTAAGATCTTTACCGACGCCTGCAATAAGGCGCTCGACAAAGCATGCCCCTCTGGCAAGAACAGAGGCCGGAAGAAACCTGAATGGTGGAATCCGAAACTGGGTGAACTCCGGAAAGCCTCCCGGAGACTCTTCAATAAAGCTAAGGCTGAAAACGTTGAGCAAAACTGGGCCGAATACAAGGCCAGTCTGTCAACCTACAACAAAGAACTTAGAAAAGCCAAACGCGCCTCCTGGCGTAAGTTCTGCAGCGAAATCGAGAGTAACTCAGAAGCCTCACGCTTGCGCAGAGTTCTCTCGAAGACAACACCCACCCTGGGCTACTTGAAGAACACCGACCAGTCGTGGACTACGTCCAGCGAGGAGTCGCTAAATCTTCTCCTAAATACCCACTTCCCTGGCTGCGATGAAAACAGACCCAACTACCTCGCGCCTCCTTCTGTCGCCTCAAATGCCATCTTGGGACTGCTAAGCCAGGAAAACATTTCCTGGGCGATCAGAAGCTTTAAACCCTACAAGTCCGCGGGGCCAGACGGCATTTTCCCTGCCCAACTGATTCACGCGGGACATAAAGCCATTAACTGGCTCAAAATAATTTACGAGGGAATCTTCTCCCACGGGTGCATTCCTGACACCTGGCTTCAGACCAAAGTCGTATTCATACCCAAGGCAGGCAAGCCCTCGCACACTGCCCCAAAAGATTTCAGACCCATAAGTCTATCGTCTTTTCTTCTAAAGGCGATGGAGCGGCTCCTGGGGCTGCATCTAACGGCGTGCATTCCGTCCAGTCTGATCTCAGACTCCCAGCATGCCTATCGGAAGGGAAGATCCACCGAAACGGCCCTACACTCGATCACATCGATAATCGAAGCATCCCTTAATTTTAAGGAGTACACCCTAGTAGCCTTCCTCGACATAGAAGGCGCCTTTAACAACATCCTTCCGACCGCCATCACGGGCGCACTGACGGATCTGGGCGTTGACTCCAGGACGGTGAGCCTGATCGATCAGATGCTACAATGCAGGACGGTTGAGGCATCACTGGGGACGTCAACGTGTACCAGATTTGTCAGCAGAGGCACACCGCAGGGCGGAGTCCTCTCGCCCCTCCTATGGAACGTGGCAGTGAACACACTGCTGCGGGAGATAGAGGGGGGTGGCTGCCGTGTGGTGGCGTACGCGGACGATGTTGCCATAGCATTCTCCGGAAAATTTCCGCAGACATTGTGTGAGTGCATGACAAGTACTCTCACGAAAATGTCGAAATGGGCAGACAAATGCGGGTTAGGCGTCAACCCGTCTAAAACGGAACTGGTGCTTTTCACTAGGAAGTACAAAGTTCCGGTACTGATTCCCCCAAGACTATGTGGGGAAACGCTAGTCTTCAGCAACAACGCCAAGTATCTTGGCCTAATCCTCGATAGAAAGCTCGATTGGAAATTGAGCATAGAGGATAGAGTAAAGAAGGCCACAGTGGCCCTCTATACCTGCAGGAAAGCCATCGGACTAAAATGGGGAATGACCCCCTATATAGTTCGGTGGCTCTACACCGCCATCATACGACCAATCATGCTCTATGGAGTGGTGGTATGGTGGCCAGCCTTGGACAGAAGGACATGCCTCAATAAACTCAGCAGAGTTCAACGCATGGCAGAGCTATGCATAACTGGCGGGCTACGCACTACTCCAGGGGAAGCCCTGGATACTGTGCTGGACCTCCTCCCTGTGGATCTCATGGGAAAGAAGGTGGCAACACTTTCCGCCCTCAGAATGAGAGAAGCCAGACTGTGGAAAGCATCCGCGGTTGGGCACTCGGGAATCCTGATGAGACTCCCGCAATTACCAGAGAGGACAGATTACTGTATCCCCAGTGATCACCTCTCGACGCCCTTCCAGGTATCAATCCCATCTAGGGAGGACTGGGAGATGGGCGAACCAGGACCTGCAAATGCGGTCCACTTCTACACTGATGGCTCAAAGCTAGACGGCCGCGTGGGAGGCGGAGTCTACTGCAGCGAGCTGAACATCAGTCATTGCTTCAGGCTCCCGTATCACTGTAGTGTGTTCCAAGCGGAGGTTGAAGCCATCAAGGAGGCCATTTCGATTGTCTCCAAATTACTTCTAGATACGCACTTAGTGTGCGTCTTCTCGGACAGCCAAGCAGCTATCAAAGCTCTAGGCTCAATATCGTCGAACTCAGCGACTGTAAATGACTGCCGCAGGTCTCTGCACGAGATCGCAGAGCAGTTAGATCTCTTCCTTATATGGGTCCCCGGCCACAGGGACATCGAGGGGAATGACGCCGCCGACGAGCTAGCCAGGCAGGGTACTACGATTCCTCTCCTACCGGAGAGGGAGCAAGTAGCGATGCCCTTGGCTACCTGCAGGCTCCTAACGCACGAATTGTTCGAGCAAAATGCCAATAGGAGATGGCAGCAAACCGTTTCCTGTAAAGTCTCAAGATTGATATGGCCATATCGATCGAAGAAGCGCTCAGCAGAGCTGTATAAACTCAGCAGAGCACAGTGCTCTGCAGTTACTAGAGCCATTACGGGACACTGGCAGATCGGCACTCACGCGTCTAGACTGTCAATCCCTCATAACGACTTCTGCAGGAGTTGTCGCGACGAGGAGGAGGAGGAATCGGTCCCCCACTTCTTCTGCCACTGCCCAGCCCTTGGAAATCGTCGTCTTCGTATTCTCGGGGCCGCTTTCCTCACGGACATTTCGGACCTGTCCGTAATCAAACCAGGGACCTTGTCCAAATACATCCAAGCCACCGGATGGGACTGCCCTTAACCTGCAGTAGTATGCTCTCACGGTTCGGGCAACGCGAAGGGGCACATGCCCATGCGGCAACACAACGGACCTTTTATAGGTCCAAGTGAGCTTGGGGGCGGGAGGCTCTTATCCCCCCCCTCCCGGCTACCGCCTTAACCTAACCTAACCTAACCTAACCATAGGTTTGGCTGTACGTAATACCGTACCAAACGCCGGTCGTAGTGCCGTAAGCCGTACCCTACAGTCTCGTCACCTTACCACACATATAAATACCCAGCGTCCCGATCGACTACAGTATGTGTTAGCCGTCTTCGCCCCCAAATCTTCTTTCGGCGTGGCGTCTGCATACATGTGAGCATCACTACCGCAGCGTGTACCGGCGTGGGTCCACACACATACAAGCCTTGCTCGGCCTACACCAGTGAAAAACGGTCGATGGGCTTTTATCTACGCGTGCAGTGACATACATATGTACATATGTGTGAAATTGACTATTCCCTCTTCAGTGACTTTCGTTATTGCTACGTCGCTTACGCCGCCCGCATACGAACAGTAACGCTAAAGGAGAAGACATTTACCGGTGCCGAAATACTGTTTGCGTTGCTGATGAAGTCATTCGGTGTCTCGATCATGATGGCTATGCCCATGCATTTCTTCATATTAGAATAATACTTTGGAACCCCACTATTGTACTGACCCTAGGATTAACATTAAAAGTTAAATTCGTGTGATTCGGTTTGGTTGGCTTATCATAAAGAAATGTGCAGCTAGAAGGAAAGGAACTAAAACTAATACTCGCGCGTATCGCCTATCTACTCTGACACACTGATATTTACAAGTTTTCAGCCACCCTCATCGACCACATGGAAGCGCTTTCATCGTTGGATTTGATCGTAATGTGAGTGATAACCTGTGAACCTCTGCTATAAGTGAATTAAAAATTTTACGCAAGTCGAAGCAACATTAAAGATTCCATGCCTCGACCGTAAACTTCCCAGCCGTACTGTAACGCTGACCAATCCAATTGTTCACGTGTTTGTTTTGTTCTGCTCTTTCGCAAGCAATGTAACTTTCTGCAATTCCGAATCTATCGACAACCGAACTTATGATTGGGATTACCCCACAAGCAATTGCTGTGCACTTTAAAGATGCACCCATCCGTCCCTTGATTTTGCATTTAAAATGAAAACCATTCGAATATATTGCTATTTGTGTAACGTAATTACCATTATTCCTGAATATACTCTTTATAATTAGTTGACTCTAGTCTAATAAGATCTTTCATCATGATATTTTTATATATATTATCCTTATTACTTTAGTAGCCTTTATACATATATATCTACCCTCTTAGCGGCCATGAGAGCTTGTAGGAAAGTTTAATGAATAAACTGTTTGTAATGAATTCCCGTTAATTGTTGCCGTTATTAAGGATCATGTGGCGCCGAGATGACGTAACCTAGCAGAAGTAGAGCGTTTATTTTAGGGATCGCTACCCATTACTCAGCCTATTTGGACCGGTGCGATCAAGGAAGGGTGGGCATACCGAGTTGCAATGACACCGCAAGCAACTCCCGCTCGAATTAGTTCCGCTGACTCATCTCCCTACACTGTCATTTCTCTGTAAATTTCTTCCGCCTGAACCTTGAACCGCACGCGAAACTTATTTTTATTGTCTTTGCTCCTAATGCTCGAGCTCGTGACGCGTTCTCTCCCTACCCCACCCCCACTCTACCCGACTAACCATGAGACCGGCAGCAACGCGTGCATGGATCTCGATCATACCCTCCATCTGCTCGTGTACCGTTTCAGATCCTAGCCTCCTGCTTCGTTATCTGTTACAGGAATTTACCCGCAGATCGACTCCGTGCTCTCCGCCCATTTTCAATTTGCGGCGTTGATTTTTGTGGACCAGTGCACACGACATTGAAAATTCGCGGAAGGCCCCCATACAAGTCATACATTGCGCTTTTTGTTTGTTTTGCGTCCAAGGCGGTTCACCTAGAAATAGTTTCCGATCTAACCACTGATTGTTTTTTGTTGGCTTTTCAAAGGTTCGTCGGGCGCCGAGGATATCCCCAAGTCGTTCATTGCGACAACGGGACGAACTTCGTCGGAGCGAGCCGCCATCTCAGCGCTCTGCGGATCAGGCTCAAGGAGCAAGGAGACGCAATTCGCGACTTCGCGTCAAAGAACGGATGCGAATTTGCGTTCATACCGCCGCGAGCTCCTCACATGGGAGGGCTATGGGAGGCAGGTGTAAAAACTGCCAAGAGCCTAATCCTACGGGCGGTAGGCAGCGCGCTCCTAACCGCCGAAGAGCTCGCCACAGTCCTCGTCGGCATCGAGGCCATAATGAACTCGAGGCCGCTGGGAGCATCAGCCAAGATCCAAGCGACGGCGAGGCCCTAACACCCGGGCACCTGCTGACAGGCGGGTCGCTCATCGCCCCCCCAGCACTGCGGACTCCGGACCAGGAGAGTCTCAGTTGCTTGCGGCGATGGCGACTTGTCTCGTCAGTCAGGCAAGCGTTTTGGCAGCGATGGTCCCGCGAATATGTCCTGGGGCTGCAAATTCGGGGCAAATGGCACCAGCAGCAACCGAACCTCGAGGAAGGAGACCTCGTCATCGTGGCCGAGGACAATCTGCCGCCTCAGGAGTGGCTCGTGGGGAGGGTCATCGCCACGCACGCAGGAGAGGACGGCATGGTCAGGGTCGTCGAAATAAGGACTAGCACTGGAGCGGTTTTTCGGCGGCCCATACACAAATTAGCGCCGCTCCCAATGTGTTGAAGCCGATGCAGGCGTTCAACGGGGCCGGTGTTGCGTGACCTTCCATCCATGGCCACAATTATTAGTTATTGATCTGTATTATGAAGTCTAGTGTAAGTTAGGCTAGGGCAAAGAGGGAGCGCAATAAAAGCTCGCTCTCTCGCTCTTGGCGAATTCGCCCCGCTTTGCCACCGTAGGTTAGCTAGAGTAAAAGATTTGAATTGTGAAGAAAATATAGTTGTTCGCCAACCTTGAATTAGATCGAGCGTATCAAGTTTTTCGCCCCGCCAAATAAATAATTTAAATTACAGCCACCCAAAGTTTTCGGTAATTGATTAGAAAAACTCTTCTAATTTTTCATATGTATATATTATTTTTAGAAAAATACATAAAATATTTTTATTATATAAATATGTATTCGTGCTATTAAAATTTCGCCTCAGCTAATTTTACCGCATCAATTAAGTCATCATCATCTTCATCCCGAAGTAGTTCCTGGAGTTGAGATCTTTTATCATCATCCTGATTATCTACTAAATCGAAAATGTTGTCATCATCCGGGAAAATGTATGATGAATTATCATTATTCAGGCGTTGCATTCCTTGGGTCATCGTCGTCATCATCCCATTTAATGTTACTTAACCAGGTCAAGTTGCTCTCGAGATAGGTTTGGGTCTTAATCCCAAAAATCAAGGACAGGTCTACGGAGCTCGGCTGAGAGTCCAGATTTATGGTTGATTTCGGTTGGGAATCGATAAAAATGATTTCGAGGTCATCCATCGTTGTTGAAAGATTACTAGTTTATGTACTAGCTGTTAGCTGTGAGTAGTTATTATATAGGCATTTTGCTATGGGACAGTGTTAGGTACACAAAGGAGGAATATAAATTATAGAGAAAGTAGAAAGGTTCAAGGGCATCGAAACCGTTTTTCAGGAAACACTTAAAAAATACCTCTAAACTATCACATTAGATTCATTGCAAAGGGATGACCTACCTGTTTGAGGGTTGTTTGAATCGCAACACGGGACCAATCGTAAAAACAGGTTCATTGACAGTAAGAGGGAGGAGAGAGAATATAAATGAGCGAAGGATCGATTTGAGAGGATTTTACATGGTTGAGAAGGAGGATTGAGATCGAAGTTAGTTCACATTATCACCGATAGGATAAGGGACGCTCGCATTTTATACTGAATTACCAAATTCGCAGCATGTTGCAGCAGCATGTGCTTAAGCATGTGCAGCTTAGCAGCATGTTGAATGTAAGTGTGCATCATATTGCTATGTTATTACGTGATCATGTTAAATAAATACTTATAAGATATTTTATTAACATTGAATTGGGAAACAATTTCTGCTATGTTATTAACTGGTCAAGTTAAATAAATACTTATAGGATATTTTATAAACATTGAATTGGGAAAACAAATGTGTGAAGTTTCTGAAATTTACATCCTATAGAAAAACATAGGTTGGAAAACTGGGTTTCTAGATGTCCGTATAGAGGGTTGAATGGTAAGAGAACACAAATTAATGGAGATATATACAGGTGCACACAAAGAATAAAATTATAATAGGAAGACATAAAAATTAATTAAAGCTAATTATAGTAAATATACGGCCGTCCCTTGTCCTTACTACTTGGTGGCGCCACCTAATGATGCGATAATGGGAACTAACTTCGATCTCAAACCTCCTTCTCAACCATGTAAAATCCTCTCAAATCGATCCTTCGCTCATTTATATTTTCTCTCCTCCCTCTTACTGTCAATGAACCTGTTGTTGCAGCAGACGATCGTAATTACCCAATCTTAGCGTGTGCGATGTTGTGAGCAGAGCTTTTGCTCTCACACGCCGCGCTCTTGTACTGCTCTCTGCGCATTCAAGATCGGCTCGACGGTGGAGTCGGGGAGTTATTGCTATCTCTGGCTGCGACCAGTCCAATAAATGCTTTGAAGTCGAGCACTTATTTTATTTAGTCATAAATTACCTGACAATTTAACGTAAAAAACCTAAACTAGAGCCCGCTGGACCGGAGTCATCATAACGTTTGTTTTGGAAAAACTCTTCCGAATTTTCATTGGCGCCCGAGCAGGGACATCGGCATCCAGCATTTCGTGGAAATTCGCACGACAAACCAGTGACCTACAGTGCATCTTCGTTGTCTCGGCACAAGTCCTTGGTTTTTTTGTTCTGTTGCGAATAGAGCTCTAGCTGGCTGGTTTTGTGCGACAAATTGGAATCATCTTTACTCAACAAAAAAGGAAAGTGTTCGGCTAATCTATGCCGAATTCTCAGGTATTTAGTGCGAAATAAATTGAGTGCTAGAACCAAGCCACCATTTTGTGCGCTGTGTTTCTCTATTTGGCCACTGATCTCAATTTCATTGGCACCTCGTTGAATTGGAATACCAATTAAATAAAACACAAAGTAATAAAATAAACCAAAGTGAACAGCCAGCAACATAAAATATTTATTATATGCGGAATATTGGTGGATTGAAGAAAAGTGCAAATTGATGAGGGTTTACGGTACTTGCTAATCAAGTAACTAGTAACCCAGAATGCCAAGCCCGAAGTGGCTGCCTTAGCCAAGGATGACCATATGCATATAAGCCTAACGGATTCGCAACAGGCCTTGTTGTCAGAGGCTATCCAAAAGTTCCCGTCATTCGCCAAAGAAGGTCTAGGTCGAACCAGCTGGATAAGTTATCGATATCGATATAGGGGATGCAAAGCCAATTAAACAGCGGCACTATTCGGTATCTCCTGCCGTCGAAAAGGTCATGTTTGAGGAAGTAGATAGAATGATAGCGCTTGGCGTTATTGAGGAGTCCGATAGTCCATGGTCGTCACCAGTCGTTCTCGTTAGGAAACCTGGAAAGGTGCGAATACGTCTCGATAGCCGTAAGGTCAACGAAGTCACTGTAAACAGCGCATATCCCATGCCTTTGATCGATGGAATATTAAGCCGACTACCAAAAGCTGAATATATTTCCAGCATCGACCTGAAGGATGCCTATTGGCAGATCCCATTGACTTCAGACGCTCGCGAAAAGACCGCGTTCACCGTCCCGGGGAGACCCCTGTATCAATACACAGTGATGCCATTTGGACTAACCAACGCTCCACAAACCATGTATAAATTAATGGATAAAGTTATACCCTCTCAGTTACGACATGAAGTGTTCGTCTATCTAGATGATTTGCTCGTTGTATCTTCTACTTTCGAAATCCATGTGCGTGTGTTATCCGAGTTAGCATCTCGGTTAAAACAAGCTGGGTTAACAATTAATGTCGAAAAAGTAAATTTTGTTTGAAGGAAGTAAGATACCTTGGCCATGTCATTGGGGATGGAACTATTAAAACCGATCCAGAAAAAGTTTCAGCCATTCGGGAATTCCCAACACCTCGTTCAGTCAAACAGGTACGAAGGTTTTTAGGAGTAACTGGCTGGTATCATAAATTCATTCGAAATTATGCCGGTCTGGCCGCTCCATTGTCGGACACGTTGAAACAGAAACGTAAGTTTGAATGGACGAATGAGGCACAACTTGCATTTGAAGACCTGAAAAGTAAACTTTGCAGTGCTCCCGTTTTGCATAGTCCAAATTTTCGGATTCCATTCGCTATTCACTGCGATGCGAGTCATACTGGCGTGGGCGGAGTACTTATGCAAAAAGATGTAGAAGGTAACGAGGTTCCGATCGCATATATGTCTAGAAAGCTAAATCAATGCCAACGAAATTACTCGGTTACAGAAAAAGAGTGTTTAGCAGCTGTACTGTGTGTTAAAAAGTTTCGCGCCTACATCGAAGGGCATGAATTTGTCATTATTACCGATCATGCTTCGTTAAAATGGCTTATGAGTCAAGCGGATGTGAGCTCTAGACTCGCCAGATGGTCGTTAAAATTACAAGGTTTTGACTTCCAAATTTATCACCGAAAAGGAGTCAACAACAAAGTGCCAGACGCCCTGTCCCGAGCCTATACTGAAGACCTGTCCGAGCTCCAAATGGACAGTCTGCTAGATCTCAGTTCACCACAGTTTCACTCAGTTGAGTATGAGGATCTAAAAACCAAAATAACCGCCAACCAGACGAAAATGCCTGATGTCAAAGTAATTGATGGTTTCATTTATCGCCGTGCTGAACATGCAGTAGGAGAAAAAGTATCCGATGACCTCTGCTGGAAGTTATGGGTACCATCCGCCCTAACGTCCGTTGTGCTGAGGCAAGCACACGAACATCCTCTCTCCTCACACGGTGGTATCCACAAAACGCTGGAGCGAATACGGCGATACTACTATTGGCCGAATTTGGTCACCGATGAGAAGGCATATGTTAATCAGTGCGAGGTATGCAAATGTTCAAAACATCCAAGTTATTGTTTACGACCTCCCATGGGAAAAACTCAGGGAACTAACAGATTCTTTTAGAAACTGTATGTAGATTTCTTGGGACCGTATCCGCGTAGTAAGTCAGGGAACATAGGAATCTTTATAGTCCTGGATCATCAGCCAAATTCCCATTTCTCAAACCCGTATAGAAGTTTACTGCGGATTCGATCATCTGATTTATCGAGGAAGAGTTGTTTCACTGCTTCGGCGTACCCGAGACGGTAGTATCGGATAATGGAGTCCAGTTTAAATCACAGGTATTCCAGAGCTTGCTGCAAAACTACGGTGTCAAACATATGTTTACAGCCGTGCATGCACCCCAAGCAAATGCGTCAGAACGTGTGAATCGTTCGGTCATTGCCGCGATAAAGGCCTATATAAAACCAGACCAATCCAATTGGGATGAAAAGTTGAGCCATATTGCCTGTGCACTACGGTCGAGCACACATACCGCCATTAATTCGACCCCATACAGAATAGCGTTTGGTCAACATATGGTTACCAATGGCTCTAGCTATCAGCTATTAAGACAGTTAGAAATGCTGGAGGATCGAACAGTACAGTTTTCGCGAGACGATTCGATCAATATCATTCGGCAAAAAGCTATGCATTCAGCTCAACAGCAGCATAGTCGCAACGAAAAAGTATATAATTTGCGTAGTCGAGACGTCTCGTTTGTCGTTGGTCAGGAAGTAAATAAAAGAAACTTCCAGCAAAGTAACTTTAGCAGAGGCTTTAATGCCAAGCTGGCACCTACTTTCGTGAAAGCCCGGGTGAGAAAAGGACTTGGTAATAGTTACTACGAACTCGAGGACCTACAAGGACTAATCCTAGGGAAATTCCATGCTAAAGATATAAAACAATGAGGTTTCAGGCGTGGATCACTCTTTTCAGTGTATCACTGCCAAGTGTGATCTTGGTAGGGGGGTGTTGTAGTGGCGCCTTTCCAACCAAAAATATCGGATAACCTTCCCACGGTTTCCCCTTCCCTTAGACATGCACCTTGCACCTTTTGGGCAGTTACGCGCAAGAAAAAAATGACATAAGTTAACAGCGGCTACTGTCAAGGTGTGGTGAGAAAAGGGGAATGAGAGAACTAAGGGCTCAAGCGGAAGGAGAGTGGCTTGGGCATGTTATTTCCAATTTTACTCGCGATCCCAGACGGACGTCTGAGGAAAATACTCAAGTAGTGCAGTGAAAGGAAAAATTCTAACCTCGACCGTAATTACCGCGTGTCCATCATGGCTAAGATCTAGTCAAAAGATCAGCCGACCATTCCTACGTTTATTAAGCGAAGGCCGAACCCATCGGGTGGGTGAAAATTGTACCCCAACTGCCGGCCAACAGAAAATTAAAGTTCGTTTTTTTTCTTAAAAACCTAACCATAGGTTTGGCTGTACGTAATACCGTACGAAACGCCGGTCGTAGTGCCGTAAGCCGTACCCTACAGTCTCGTCACCTTACCACACATATAAATACCCAGCGTCCCGATCGACTACAGTATGTGTTAGCCGTCTTCGCCCCCAAATCTTCTTTCGGCGTGGCGTCTGCATACATGTGAGCATCACTACCGCAGCGTGTACCGGCGTGGGTCCCCACACACACAAGCCTTGCTCGGCCTACACCAGTGAAAAACGGTCGATGGGCTTTTATCTACGCGTGCAGGGACATACATATGTACATATGTGTGAAATTGACTATTCCCTCTTCAGTGACTTTCGTTATTGCTACGTCGCTTACGCCGCCCGCATACGAACAGTAACGCTAAAGGAGAAGACATTTACCGGTGCCGAAATACTGTTTGCGTTGCTGATGAAGTCATTCGGTGTCTCGATCATGATGGCTATGCCCATGCATTTCTTCATATTAGAATAATACTTTGGAACCCCACTATTGTACTGACCCTAGGATTAACATTAAAAGTTAAATTCGTGTGATTCGGTTTGGTTGGCTTATCATAAAGAAATGTGCAGCTAGAAGGAAAGGAACTAAAACTAATACTCGCGCGTATCGCCTATCTACTCTGACACACTGATATTTACAAGTTTTCAGCCACCCTCATCGACCACATGGAAGCGCTTTCATCGTTGGATTTGATCGTAATGTGAGTGATAACCTGTGAACCTCTGCTATAAGTGAATTAAAAATTTTACGCAAGTCGAAGCAACATTAAAGATTCCATGCCTCGACCGTAAACTTCCCAGCCGTACTGTAACGCTGACCAATCCAATTGTTCACGTGTTTGTTTTGTTCTGCTCTTTCGCAAGCAATGTAACTTTCTGCAATTCCGAATCTATCGACAACCGAACTTATGATTGGGATTACCCCACAAGCAATTGCTGTGCACTTTAAAGATGCACCCATCCGTCCCTTGTTTTTGCATTTAAAATGAAAACCATTCGAATATATTGCTATTTGTGTAACGTAATTACCATTATTCCTGAATATACTCTTTATAATTAGTTGACTCTAGTCTAATAAGATCTTTCATCATGATATTTTTATATATATTATCCTTATTACTTTAGTAGCCTTTATACATATATATCTACCCTCTTAGCGGCCATGAGAGCTTGTAGGAAAGTTTAATGAATAAACTGTTTGTAATGAATTCCCGTTAATTGTTGCCGTTATTAAGGATCATGTGGCGCCGAGATGACGTAACCTAGCAGAAGTAGAGCGTTTATTTTAGGGATCGCTACCCATTACTCAGCCTATTTGGACCGGTGCGATCAAGGAAGGGTGGGCATACCGAGTTGCAATGACACCGCAAGCAACTCCCGCTCGAATTAGTTCCGCTGACTCATCTCCCTACACTGTCATTTCTCTGTAAATTTCTTCCGCCTGAACCTTGAACCGCACGCGAAACTTATTTTTATTGTCTTTGCTCCTAATGCTCGAGCTCGTGACGCGTTCTCTCCCTACCCCACCCCCACTCTACCCGACTAACCATGAGACCGGCAGCAACGCGTGCATGGATCTCGATCATACCCTCCATCTGCTCGTGTACCGTTTCAGATCCTAGCCTCCTGCTTCGTTATCTGTTACAGGAATTTACCCGCAGATCGACTCCGTGCTCTCCGCCCATTTTCAATTTGCGGCGTTGATTTTTGTGGACCAGTGCACACGACATTGAAAATTCGCGGAAGGCCCCCATACAAGTCATACATTGCGCTTTTTGTTTGTTTTGCGTCCAAGGCGGTTCACCTAGAAATAGTTTCCGATCTAACCACTGATTGTTTTTTGTTGGCTTTTCAAAGGTTCGTCGGGCGCCGAGGATATCCCCAAGTCGTTCATTGCGACAACGGGACGAACTTCGTCGGAGCGAGCCGCCATCTCAGCGCTCTGCGGATCAGGCTCAAGGAGCAAGGAGACGCAATTCGCGACTTCGCGTCAAAGAACGGATGCGAATTTGCGTTCATACCGCCGCGAGCTCCTCACATGGGAGGGCTATGGGAGGCAGGTGTAAAAACTGCAAAGAGCCTACTCCTACGGGCGGTAGGCAGCGTGCTCCTAACCGCCGAAGAGCTCGCCACAGTCCTCGTCGGCATCGAGGCCATAATGAACTCGAGGCCGCTGGGAGCATCAGCCAAGATCCAAGCGACGGCGAGGCCCTAACACCCGGGCACCTGCTGACAGGCGGGTCGCTCATCGCCCCCCCAGCACTGCGGACTCCGGACCAGGAGAGTCTCAGTTGCTTGCGGCGATGGCGACTTGTCTCGTCAGTCAGGCAAGCGTTTTGGCAGCGATGGGCCCGCGAATATGTCCTGGGGCTGCAAATTCGGGGCAAATGGCACCAGCAGCAACCGAACCTCGAGGAAGGAGACCTCGTCATCGTGGCCGAGGACAATCTGCCGCCTCAGGAGTGGCTCGTGGGGAGGGTCATCGCCACGCACGCAGGAGAGGACGGCATGGTCAGGGTCGTCGAAATAAGGACTAGCACTGGAGCGGTTTTTCGGCGGCCCATACACAAATTAGCGCCGCTCCCAATGTGTTGAAGCCGATGCAGGCGTTCAACGGGGCCGGTGTTGCGTGACCTTCCATCCATGGCCACAATTATTAGTTATTGATCTGTATTATGAAGTCTAGTGTAAGTTAGGCTAGGGCAAAGAGGGAGCGCAATAAAAGCTCACTCTCTCGCTCTTGGCGAATTCGCCCCGCTTTGCCACCGTAGGTTAGCTAGAGTAAAAGATTTGAATTGTGAAGAAAATATAGTTGTTCGCCAACCTTGAATTAGATCGAGCGTATCAAGTTTTTCGCCCCGCCAAATAAATAATTTAAATTACAGCCACCCAAAGTTTTCGGTAATTGATTAGAAAAACTCTTCTAATTTTTCATATGTATATATTATTTTTAGAAAAATACATAAAATAATTTTTATTATATAAATATGTATTCGTGTTATTAAAATTTCGCCTCAGCTAATTTTACCGCATCAATTAAGTCATCATCATCTTCATCCCGAAGTAGTTCCTGGAGTTGAGATCTTTTATCATCATCCTGATTATCTACTAAATCGAAAATGTTGTCATCATCCGGGAAAATGTATGATGAATTATCATTATTCAGGCGTTGCATTCCTTGGGTCATCGTCGTCATCATCCCATTTAATGTTACTTAACCAGGTCAAGTTGCTCTCGAGATAGGTTTGGGTCTTAATCCCAAAAATCAAGGACAGGTCTACGGAGCTCGGCTGAGAGTCCAGATTTATGGTTGATTTCGGTTGGGAATCGATAAAAATGATTTCGAGGTCATCCATCGTTGTTGAAAGATTACTAGTTTATGTACTAGCTGTTAGCTGTGAGTAGTTATTATATAGGCATTTTGCTATGGGACAGTGTTAGGTACACAAAGGAGGAATATAAATTATAGAGAAAGTAGAAAGGTTCAAGGGCATCGAAACCGTTTTTCAGGAAACACTTAAAAAATACCTCTAAACTATCACATTAGATTCATTGCAAAGGGATGACCTACCTGTTTGAGGGTTGTTTGAATCGCAACACGGGACCAATCGTAAAAACAGGTTCATTGACAGTAAGAGGGAGGAGAGAGAATATAAATGAGCGATGGATCGATTTGAGAGGATTTTACATGGTTGAGAAGGAGGATTGAGATCGAAGTTAGTTCACATTATCACCGATAGGATAAGGGACGCTCGCATTTTATACTGAATTACCAAATTCGCAGCATGCTGCAGCAGCATGTGCTTAAGCATGTGCAGCTTAGCAGCATGTTGAATGTAAGTGTGCATCATATTGCTATGTTATTACGTGATCATGTTAAATAAATACTTATAAGATATTTTATTAACATTGAATTGGGAAACAATTTCTGCTATGTTATTAACTGGTCAAGTTAAATAAATACTTATAGGATATTTTATAAACATTGAATTGGGAAAACAAATGTGTGAAGTTTCTGAAATTTACATCCTATAGAAAAACATAGGTTGGAAAACTGGGTTTCTAGATGTCCGTATAGAGGGTTGAATGGTAAGAGAACACAAATTAATGGAGATATATACAGGTGCACACAAAGAATAAAATTATAATAGGAAGACATAAAAATTAATTAAAGCTAATTATAGTAAATATACGGCCGTCCCTTGTCCTTACTACTTGGTGGCGCCACCTAATGATGCGATAATGTGAACTAACTTCGATCTCAAACCTCCTTCTCAACCATGTAAACTCCTCTCAAATCGATCCTTCGCTCATTTATATTTTCTCTCCTCCCTCTTACTGTCAATGAACCTGTTGTTGCAGCAGACGATCGTAATTACCCAATCTTAGCGTGTGCGATGTTGTGAGCAGAGCTTTTGCTCTCACACGCCGCGCTCTTGTACTGCTCTCTGCGCATTCAAGATCGGCTCGACGGTGGAGTCGGGGAGTTATTGCTATCTCTGGCTGCGACCAGTCCAATAAATGCTTTGAAGTCGAGCACTTGTTTTATTTAGTCATAAATTACCTGACAATTTAACGTAAAAAACCTAAACTAGAGCCCGCTGGACCGGAGTCATCATAACGTTTGTTTTGGAAAAACTCTTCCGAATTTTCATTGGCGCCCGAGCAGGGACATCGGCATCCAGCATTTCGTGGAAATTCGCACGACAAACCAGTGACCTACAGTGCATCTTCGTTGTCTCGGCACAAGTCCTTGGTTTTTTTGTTCTGTTGCGAATAGAGCTCTAGCTGGCTGGTTTTGTGCGACAAATTGGAATCATCTTTACTCAACAAAAAAGGAAAGTGTTCGGCTAATCTATGCCGAATTCTCAGGTATTTAGTGCGAAATAAATTGAGTGCTAGAACCAAGCCACCATTTTGTGCGCTGTGTTTCTCTATTTGGCCACTGATCTCAATTTCATTGGCACCTCGTTGAATTGGAATACCAATTAAATAAAACACAAAGTAATAAAATAAACCAAAGTGAACAGCCAGCAACATAAAATATTTATTATATGCGGAATATTGGTGGATTGAAGAAAAGTGCAAATTGATGAGGGTTTACGGTACTTGCTAATCAGACGCTCCGGTAACTGCCGCTGTTTTCAATTCTCTTTTGAGAAGTACCGCTTATTGGTGCTGCCTTTACTTCGGTAACGCTATCGTTGCGCCAAATTGTGCATAATTTGGCTGCGATTGGTTGTGTGCATTGGCAGCATAATTTGTGTTTGTTTCGCTGCGTTAACCCTTTGAAGCCGATACATAGTTTTTTGTGGAAATTTCGCGTTCTTTCATAGTTTTTTGCATACCCTACAGTATTTTGGTTAACCATTGTCTAAACCCAGTGCATTACTTTCCGACCCTCTTGAAGTAAGAGAAAGCGCCAGAATGAGTGAAAAGGAAAGGGAAATTGTTACCAGGGAAGGAGGTTCAAAAGAAGGAGGGGGTCCAAAAGTCCTGCAAAAGTTAGCAACAGCAATGCAAAGACACGATAGGGTGATGGGCGATCTAAGGCGTGTGAGAACGGCCTTTGAAGAAAAAACTATTTCGTTCGACTCTCTTCAAATTAAATGCAGACTCGACCTGATCGAAAATTATTGTGAAAAGTTGATGGATATACAGGCAGACGTGGATTGTTTAAATCCCAACAACGATCTACGAGCATCGGTCGAGGATATGTGTGTTACCACAAAGGCTCTGTACATGTCTGCACTTAAAGAACCCGAAACTCAGCGAATACAGAGGAGGGATAGGAGTAGCCAGCGTCATTCATCACATCTGCCTTAAATGAATCTCCCCAATTTTAGTGGAAAACATGCTGAATTTAAAAACTTTATAAGCCTTTTCGAGAGTTTGGTGCATAACGACCCAATATTATCAAATGTGGAAAAATTCAACCACTTACTGTCGTGTCTCGTTGACGATGCATTGGGAACAGTGAAGGCGTTTCAGATCTCTGCAGAAAATTATGAGAAGGCTCTTGATAGTTTGAAGGAGGCTTACGACAAAAAATATTTGATCTTTTCTGATACTGTTTCGCAGTTGTTTGACATTCCCAGCACAACAAAAGCTTCTGCTTCATTCCTTAGGTCCCTCATTGACACGGTGTCAGCCATATATTCTTCTCTGCAGTCGTTAGGAAGTGAAAAAGACATAAATAGCTGCGATGCTAATTCACATAGCGCTGTGTAAAGTAGATCCCACAACGAAGTCTCGGTTCGAAGAGCAACTGGTTTACGCTATCAGCATCTAGCTGCCGAAGAGTCAACACGGAATAAGGGTAAAACTAAACAAGAGATAAGTAAAAGACACACTAAATCGTCATTTTCATGTGCAAAGACGGATAGGCGAGCTGATTCGAAATGTAGCTATTGCCACGCGGGGAATCATACCATAAGCAATTGTCAATCGTTTAGTGCTCTTCCTGTTATTCAACGGTTCGATATCACCAAGCAACTCCGACTGTGCATAAATTGTTTGAAGCCAGGTCATACAGTGACGAGGTGCAAGACAGCAAAATGTCGAGTGTGCTCTAAGCCCCATAACACTCTGCTTCATCGATACGGGGTTGAGCCACAGCAAAATGGGCCTAGTTCTGTGCCAGTAGAACATTCGTCATCGTCTGAGCCTCAGACAGCTTATTCTAGTCACGTTGCTAGTGCTGACCAGGTTATTCTTGCTACCGCTGTTGTAAAGGTGCAAGATCGGTCCGGACAATTTCAGTATGCACGGGCACTTCTAGATTCCGGCTCCCAAATTAATTTTATATCCGAGGATCTAGCCCAGCGCTTACGATTGCGCCGTGATGAGTCGTGCCTTAATATCACAACTGTTGGAAAAACCTCGTCCGTCATAAAGCACAAGATTCATACTTCTGTCCAATCTCGTATCAACGATCACAACTTTGATTCCGATTTTTGGGTGTTAAGGTCGATTTCCACATACCAACCCGATCATGTTGTCAATTTCGCCCAATGGAAGATACCAGCAAACCTGCAGATGGCAGACCCGCAGTTTTACAAGCCTGCTAAGGTTGACTTATTGATAGGGGCAGAAACCTTCTTTGAGTTAATGTGTGTAGGCCAATTAAAGGCAAGTTCCGAACATCCAACATTCCAGAAAACATTGTTGGGATGGATTGTATCAGGAAAATATAAGGCATCAGCACAGAATGCTGTATGCAATATCGCTGTTGGTAGCGATCATTGTTCTCTCGACTCTCTGGTGGAGCGCTTTTGGGAATTGGAACAGGTCCCAGAGAAGTCGAAGGCTGTATATACAGCTCAACAATTGGCTTGCGAACAAAACTTTAAGCAGACTTTACGCAGGCTCGAATCGGGTCGTTTTGAAGTGGGACTGCCATTTAAAATAAATCCCGTGTTGGGTTTCTCGTTCGAGACGGCAAAACGCCGCTTTCTATCCCTAGAACGCAGACTTGCACGAGATCAGTATTTGCATGATCTGTATATGGAGTTTATGAAAGAGTATCTCATCCTTGGCCACATGTCATTGCTTCCAGGCACTCCTCCAGGACGCCAGTACTACATTCCACATCAATGTGTCCTGAGACCTGATAGTAAAACCACCAAGCTACGCGTCGTTTTCGATGCATCGAGCAAAACATCGACTTCAATCTCATTAAATGAGACTTTGACTATTCAGAGGGAGCTTTACGCAACTCTTGCCCGATTTCGATTAAATCGTTTTGCGCTCACAGCTGACATCTCCAAAATGTATAGGCAAGTTAAGGTCGCCGAAGAAGACCGAAATTTCCAATTGATTCTGTGGAGGGATAAGGCAAATATAGATGTTCAAACGTATATCGCCTGAATACGGTTACTTATGGGACAGCCTCAGCTCCATTTCTGGCCATCCGCTGTCTCGTTGAATTGGCAGACGTTTATGCTGAGTCCCATCCTATTGCATCACAAGTCATAAAAAGTGACTTTTACGTCGATGGTATGCTTACTGGAGTAAACAGTCTGGAAGATTTAGAACGTATTCGGCTGGAAGTGTGTGAGGTCTTAGAATCCGGGGGTTTTAAGTTGGCCAAGTGGGCGTCAAATCATCCCCAGCTGCTGTCCGATAGTGGCCAGGAGAAATCGCTGCAGTTTGATCCTTCGTCGTCTGTTAAAACGCTCGGAATTAGATGGAATCCGCAAAATGATTTGTTCCATTATCATTTAGATGACTCATTTGATTCATTGACCCCTACAAAGCGAAACATTTTGTCAGTTGCGTCCCGATTGTTCGACCCATTAGGGTTATTATGTCCCTTAATAACGAGGGCAAAAATATTGCTGCAGCAATTGTGGTGGCAAAAGTTGGATTGGGACGAGTCGGTTCCCATGAGTTTGCACACGAGTTGGAACCACTTCAAGCAAAATTTGTTTGAATTAGACAAGATAACCATACCTCGCTACATTGGCCTTCCCACGCATAAAAGCGTTCAGATTCACGGATTCGCAGACGCATCAGGTGAAGCGTACGGATGCTGCATTTACATCCGTACCAGTGATGGTAAAAATGTCGTGTCTAAGCTTCTTACCGCAAAGTCTCGAGTAGCTCCTCTCAAAACGAAATCGATTCCAAGACTCGAATTGTGCGCAGCACTCCTGTTATCCACTTTATGGGCTCAAGTAAAACCGCTCCTGGACAAGTTCATGATCGAAAGTGTGAACTTTTGGTCGGACTCCCAAGTCACCTTGTACTGGCTGGAAAGGGATCCAGCCACGCTCGCAACGTTTGTGGCCAATAGGGTTGCTGAAATCCAGGAATCGTCAAGCGGTGTGACTTGGCGGCACGTTCCTACTGAGCAAAACCCAGCCGATTTGGTGTCACGTGGCACAGACGTAGACGGTGTAACGTGCTCATTGTGGACTGAGGGTCCCCAATTTCTGCTCAGGAATTCTGAGGAGTGGCCATGTCTACATCAGGTTGAGTTGTCCCCAGAAATGGAACGGTCGGAAAACAAGAAGTGTTTGGCAACACATTCAGTGGCAAAGTGTCAGGCCAATGATTTCATCGAGTTGATTGAAAGATGCTCTTCCTTTGAGAAATTGCTTCGGATTATGGCATATGTAAACCGGTTCCTACAAGGAAGCACGCGTAGTCGAGAGGTCGTTCTGTCAGCCAAAGAACTTAAGGTCTTATTTCTAAGGCTGGTAGAAGTAGTCCAAAGACACGAGTTGGGACCAGAATTCCACAAGCTAGCGAGGTCGGAAATCCTGTCACCGCATCTTCAACGACTAAACCCGTTCATACATACGAGCGAACTCGACGGAGTAACGCTGCGACTGATTCAAGTGGGAGGAAGGTTGCTCAACGCAGAGATTCCGTATGACGCCAAATTTCCTCTGCTGCTGTCGCAAAAGTCGCAGTTCGTGACGCTTTATCTTCGCAATTTGCATCGGACTCACTACCATGCAGGCGCCAAAGTCATGGTTTCGTTGCTAAGGCAGCAGATATGGCTAATCAATGCTCAAGAAGCATGTACAAGGATCCTGAGAAATTGTGTGCACTGCTTCCGATACAAGCCAGTCCTACAGGGACAGATCATGGGAAACCGGCCAGCTGATAGCTCGGCCCTTTTTGATTTGTGGGGTAGATTTCTGCGGCCCATTCTACGTGTCTCTCAACATTCGCGGCAGCCCCCCTATTAAGACATATGTAGCCGTCTTCGTCTGCTTTGTATCAAAAGCTGTTCACCTGGAGCTTGTAGCAGATTTGTCCACTGATAGTTTTTTATCTGTTTTTAAAAGGTTCATCGGGAGAAGAGGCATTCCGGAGAAGGTGTACAGCGACAACGCCACCAACTTCGTGGGCGCGAGCAAGGTGCTGAACGAGCTGCATCAAGCGTACCAGAGGGACCAGGACCGGCTCAAGGCGTACGCAGCGCGCCAAGGCGTCGAGTGGTGTTTCATACCACCGAGAGCACCACACTTCGGCGGATTGTGGGAGGCAGCCGTCAAATCAGCCAAGCAGAGGTTGGTACGCGGAGTGGGCAACGCCAAGCTCACCGCGGACGAGCTGTGCACCCACCTGGTAGAGGTAGAGGCTCTTCTCAACTCCCGGCCAATCGCGTCCCCAGGCAACGATCCCAGCGATGGAGAAGCGCTAACGCCAGGGCACCTGCTGATCGGGCAGACGCTTCTTTCGCTGCCGCCCGAATCAGATCACGACGACAGATGCAGCAGGGGAAGCTTCGCGTACTTGAAGCGGTGGCGAATGCTGTCAGCGCTCAAGCAGCAGTTTTGGCAGGGCTGGTCAAGGACTACCTGGTCAGCCTGCAGAAGCGTCACCAGTGGGCTACCAAAGGGCCAGACTTGTACATTGGCTGTCTAGTGCTCGTCCACGAGGACAACACACCGCCACAGAAGTGGACCACAGGACGAGTGGTGGCCGCAATCAAGGGAGAAGATGGGAGAGTGCGCGTCGCCGAGGTGCGAACACCCGCGGGCGTAATTAAACGCCCCATACACAAATTGGCAAAACTGCCAATAGACGGTTGAAGCACCGGAGGTCTTCAACGGGGCCGGAATGTTGCAGCAGACGATCGTAATTACCCTATCTTAGCGTGTGCGATGTTGTGAGCAGAGCTTTTGCTCTCACACGCCGCGCTCTTGTACTGCTCTCTGCGCATTCAAGATCGGCTCGACGGTGGAGACGGGGAGTTATTGCTATCTCTGGCTGCGACCAGTCCAATAAATGCTTTGAAGTCGAGCACTTGTTTTATTTAGTCATAAATTACCTGACAATTTAACGTATAAAACCGAAACTAGAGCCCGCTGAACCGGAGTCATCATAACGTTTGTTTTGGAAAAACTCTTCCGAATTTTCACTTGTTTTTACGATTGGTCCCGTGTTGCGATTCAAACAACCCTCAAACAGGTAGGTCATCCCTTTGCAATGAATCTAATGTGATAGTTTAGAGGTATTTTTTAAGTGTTTCCTGAAAAACGGTTTCGATGCCCTTGAACCTTTCTACTTTCTCTATAATTTATATTCCTCCTTTGTGTACCTAACTCTGTCCCATAGCAAAGTGCCTATATAATAACTACTCACAGCTAACAGCTAGTACATAAACTAGTAATCTTTCAACAACGATGGATGACCTCGAAATCATTTTTATCGATTCCCAACCGGAATCAACCATAAATCTGGACTCTCAGCCGAGCTCCGTAGACCTGTCCTTGATTTTTGGGATTAAGACCCAAACCTATCTCGAGAGCAACTTGAAATGGTTAAGTGACATTAAATGGGATGATGACGACGATGACCCAAGGAATGCAACGCCTGAATAATGATAATCCATCATACATTTTCCCGGATGATGACAACTGTAGTGTATTGACACTCAGACTTAAGCACGCGTTGTCTTCAAGATTCTCTTTTATTCTATCCCCCTTGGATGGTGTGACCGTATATAGATATTAATATAATACCTAACACGCCTCTCCTTAGATGTTTAATATACCTTTAATGTCCTTTACAAATCTATTTTCTTATAACAATTTGATTTGTGTACTTAATCTAATTAGCGTATATAAAATTTATGTGATTTCGTATTTTTCTTTCTTCTTAATCTGTTTAGTATTTGTTTCAGTGTTTAATTTGTACATAATTTGATTTCATAATTCCTTTCTTTATATTATTTTATTGTTAAATACGCTTTACTACCTTCCCTTCCTCACGTGGTCTCAACTCTCTCCTGGTGGGTGTTGGTTGAGAAACTATTTGTTCATTGTTGGTTTTGGAATTGTCATCTACTGAACAATTGCTTTCGACATCAGGTGTTTTCGCATTAGGCGATGTATGATTGTTAGTGCTTTGGTTTCTAATTTGATCCAGGTGACGTTTTATTTCTCTGTTATTGTTCGCCAAAATACAACAATACGAACGCGGGCCCAGTTGTTGTTTTACAGTTGCCTGAGTCCAGCTTGCTTTGTTAGGATTTTTGTAGTCCCTAACCATAACTTTTTGACCCTTTAAAAATTCTGTGCTTCGTCTACCTTTGTGATTTACAACACACTCAGTCTGTTTTTTATTTATTATGCTTTCGACCGTAGGTGGTTTTAACAACGAAAATCTTGTTTTTAGTGTACGACCAAAAAATAATTTAGCAGGAGATTCGCCCGTAGTACAATGAATCGTATTTCGGTAATCGATCAAAAATCTATTTAAAATTGTATTAAAATCTTGTCTTTCATTAGCCTTTATGTTTGCATATAGTGATTTCTTAACAGTCTTTACAAAATTTTCTGCTTGACCATTAGTCGCTGGATGTCCTGGAGCAGTAAAAATGTGATTAACACCATTGTTTTTCATAAACGTTTTAAAATCATCAGAAGTAAACTGTCGTCCATTGTCACTAACTAACACGTCTGGTAAACCATATCGACAAAATACTTCTCTAAGCTTGTTGATAGTAAACAATGCAGTTATTTCCTTCGTTTTGAATACTTCTGCCCATTTTGTATAAGAATCTATAATAACCAATAAATGAAAACCTCTAATTGGTCCTGCAAAGTCTATGTGTACTCGACTCCAAGCCTTTCCTGTGGATTTCCACGGTATTAACAGACTCTTTTCTGGACTTGATTGTAGTTCCTGACAAGGAATACAATCTCGAATTAATTTCTCAATTTCAGAATCCATGCAAGGCCACCACACATAAGAACGTGCTAACATTTTGGTTTTTACTATTCCCAAATGCGATGCATGAAATTCTGCTAAAATAGCTTGTCTCAGTTTGGTTGGAATTACTACTCTGTGTCCCCATAAGATACAATCATATTCCACTGAAAGTTCATTTGTTTTAGAGATGTAGGCAGAAAACTCGCTGCCTTTTAATCTTGTCTTCGAACCAGTGTTAATTGCCTCACAAACTTTTGATAATATTGGGTCACGTCGTGTTTCACGAGCTATTTCTTTGAAGCTAATTTTGAACACCTTTTCGGACTGTATAAAATGTATGTAATTATAGTCTTCGTTTGGTACAGCCGTTTCCCATTGAGGCATTCTTGAGAGTCCATCTGCTATATTTAAGGTCCCCTTTATGTGTTCAACTGTATATTGAAAATCTGACAAAGTCAGTGCCCATCTTTGCATTCGTGCAGAGGCCATCAATGGAAGTCCTTTCAGGTCTCCAAATATGCTTAGTAATGGTTTGTGATCTGTTCGAAGGATGAACTTGTTTCCTAAAAGATACTGTCTTAATTTACTCACACAGAACACTATAGCCAGGGCCTCTTTCTCGATTGTACTGTAATTATGCTCACTTTTGGATAATGCTCTTGATACAAATGCTATTGGTTTGATATCTTCATTGCATTTATGTGATAAAACACCTGAAACTGCATGACTGCTAGCATCAGTCGTTAATACTAACGGTTGATCTGGGTTGTAGTGAACTAAAACTTGTTCAGAAGTTACTTCTTTCTTTACCTCTTCATATGCACTCTGACATTCGCGTGTCCAATTAAATTTTGTATTTTTCTTTAATAATGCATATAAAGGACTCATTATCTGAGCGAAATTATTGATAAACTTTGAATAATAATTTACCATGCCTATGAAAGCTCTAAGCTGTGATACGTTTTCCGGAGCCGGTGCAAACAATACACTCGCAACTCTATCATTGTTTTTGCTCAGTCCTATTCTGTCAATTGAAAATCCTAGGTAACAAATTTTGGATTTAAAGAACTCACATTTCTTGTCATTTAATTTAAGTCCAACTGATTTCAGTTTTCTAAGTACAGCTTTTAGGTTTGAAATATGTTCTTGAAGATCTCGTCCTGTAACTGTTATGTCATCTTGATAAACCACAACTCCTCGCATACCCTGAAACAACCCTTCCATTGTTTTTTGAAAAATAGCTGCTGCAGTTTTTATACCAAATGGTAAGCGTTTAACTTTCAATAGTCCAATATGTGTGCTCCAAGTACACAAATTTTGAGATTGCTCATCTAAATTTAGCTGATTGTAAGCATTTGACAGGTCAAGTTTTGAATACAGTGTACCCCCTTCAAGCGCTGCAAAAATGTCGTCTATTCGAGGTAGTGGATACTTTACGTCGACTAAAGACCGGTTTAATGTAACCTTATAGTCACCACAAATTCGTATGTCACCGTTTGGTTTTAAAATCGGTACCAAAGGTGTTGCCCATTCAGAACTAACAACTTGCTCTAAAATTCCATCATCTATGAATTTTCGTAACTGCACTTCAATCTTTTCTTTCCATGCTAATGGTACTGACCTAGGCTTGAAAAATATTGGTTTTGCATCTTCTTTTAATAGTAACGATATCGTATTCGTAGTATATGAACCTAAACGAGGCTCAAAAACTTCAGCAAACTCCGATTTAATCTGTTCTGTAATTACAGAATTTGGTTCATTTACGTACACATTGTTCACCTGCATTAACTCAAAATTAAAAGCTCTCAAAAATGTTCTACCTAGCAAAGGTGGACTCACTGCATTGGTTACAACAACAACAATTTGTTTTTTTAGACCTCGATATTCGATCGTTGCATCGTACTCACCAATAACTTTGATTGAATCTCCATTATAATCTACATATGGAACTAGACATTTTCTAAGTGGTCTGCTGGTATTTAAGCTTTCGTAAAATGTTTTTGGAACCAATGTGCACGGTGCACCAGTGTCGCAAGCAATTTTCGTTGTTTCCATCAATTTTTACAGGTAAATAATATACTCCATTAGTTGAGGTTGTATCAACGCTATAGATAGAAAAGTTATAATTATCATTATCAAAATTATTATCAGAATAGGTGTCATGTTTTGTTTGAGATACATAATTTACGGATTTTTTTGATTTATTTTTACAAATGCTCGCCAAGTGACCTATTTTTCCACAGCTGTGACATTTGCATGCCTTATACTTGCAATTGTTTGAGTTATGATTTCGCCAGCCACAGTGTGTGCATGGCTGCTGCTTCTTTTCTCTGCCAGCGTCGCAGTCGTTTTCGGCGTCGCCGTCACCGTCGCTTCCGCCGCCTCTGTAACTCACGTTTCGGTTGCCCTTGAAATGACTTCTGCCGTTGCTCTTTGCTTGATCTCTGTTCTCGCCTCTTTGCCTCTGCCATTGACTAGTCCCGTTCTTTTGATGCATGTAGTTGACGTTGTGTTCTGTCTTCCTTGTGCTGATCTTCGTCTCCATGATCATCGCCTTCTTGAGTGCATCAGCCAGAGTTAGATTTTCGTCTTCTTCACATATTCTTTCATATATAGGGTTGGGAAGGCTCATCACAAATTGGTTTAATACAAACGCTTCCAGATTTGAGCCAAATTTGCATTCCAATGCCAATTGTTTAACTCGAGCATACCACTCCGCTACAGTCTCATCTTCACTTTTTGTGGACATGTGAAATTTTTTTCTTTCTCTGAATATGAGTGTAGGTGGTGTGTAGTGTGTTTTTAAAATTTCACATAATTCTTTGTATGCTTTTGATACGGGTGATACCGGATTGCACAAACTATGTAGTACAGTGTAAGCCGCTGTACCGATCGACTTCAACAAAACTGCCTTTTTTGTGTTTTCCTCTTTCACATTCAATTCGCACAAATGTATGTCGAATTTTTCCTTCCAAATGCAGAACGTTTCTTGGTGTGGCGAAAACTCAGCAATTGTTGCCATTTGATAGAATGTTGGTGCTTCATTTTTCGTCATGTTGCTATTCATATATTATATGCACTTTTAACATGTGTATGTATATTAATACGTTTTATTTTATCCTCGTCGCCAATTATGTAGTGTATTGACACTCAGACTTAAGCACGCGTTGTCTTCAAGATTCTCTTTTATTCTATCCCCCTTGGATGGTGTGACCGTATATAGATATTAATATAATACCTAACAACAACATTTTCGATTTAGTAGATAATCAGGATGATGATAAAAGATCTCAACTCCAGGAACTACTTCGGGATGAAGATGATGATGACTTAATTGCTGCGGTAAAATTAGCTGAGCCGAAATTTTAATAATATAATATATAATAATATATACATATGTATATAATAAATATAACACATTTAACCACTATTTATTTTAAATGTTTGCTGTTTTACTTTTGATTGGTTGAATTTCACTTCCTCTTATAACAAGAGAATCATAGGATTCGTTTGAAACAGGTTTCTTCCAAGTGAGGATTACACAAAAAGAATAAGTGGATTTCAGGTAGAATACTGATGCTTTTGAATGAATTTATTGAATCATTTTCACATCATATTATACTTAGTTGGTAAATTTATGTAAAGGTATTTATGTAGTAGTTTAAGTTGCTTGATGGCAACGAGTAACATTTATTTGATAAGTATGTTGGACTTAAAATTATAACAGCTCCAAGTTTTACAAGTATGTTTGTGAATAATTATATGCGTGTACGTCTGATGCGTGGCTGAACTGACAACTGACTGATCTCTCTCTCTTGCTATCGGCTCTCTCAGAGCCGATTACTGCTCTATCCCGACGACACGACGAAAACACGACCGCTTCGTGTCTCTCTCTTTCCTTCGTTTCCTACATTCGGCTGTCCTGACGGACCATTCGCCTCGGATGGGTCTAGCCAAGGTTTCATATATTCTGAAACTGTAGAGGTCTTATAGGGACCCTCAGTATCCCCAATCTTCTCGACTTCGTACCTTCCATGATTCTTTACCCTAACCACCTTATACGGCCCTAGATACTTTCCTTTTAGCTTTAATCCAGTACCATACTGAGTACGCTTGATAGCTACTAGCTCATTAACCTCATACTGTCTATCTAGTTTCCTTTTTAAGTCAAATCTCTTCTTGTTTTCCTGCTGTATCCGTGCAATGTTTTCAACTACTTCCTTTCTAATTTTTTCGCGGTCCTTGTTCAACTCTTCGATAAGTGATTCTTCCAATATTTCTTTTATTTTTGGATCCATTCCTATACGCATGTCTAGCCCAGTCAATATCTTGAAAGGTGTTACCTTGGTACTTCGCGGCTCAACACTGTTGATCATTTGCTGTACTTTTCCTAGATGCTTATACCAACTACCGGAATTACCCTGACACAATTTCGACAACATAGGCACCACTATCTTGTGCATCCTTTCGGCTTGACCATTCCCACGAGGAACGCCTGTGGCAATCATTAAATGCTGTATTTTCTCTCTCTCACAATATTCACGAAACAAATTGGACATAAACGCTGCACCCCTATCCGTCACTATTCTGTTCGGATTACCAAAACTAGTCCCCTGAATTTCCAAACACTTAACGACCTCTTCAACACCTGTACTACGTGTAGAATATAACCAAACAAACTTAGAAAATCCATCAACGACAACCAGTATATAATTGTACTGTTTTTTATTCATTTCCATTGGTCCAACGGGATCAATGTGATACGTTTGTAACGGCCTATCACCCTTGTCTATTGGTTGCAAATAACCCTCACGTTTTCCTGTCTTTTCATTGACAATGATACACTCGACACAACTATTTATTACGCGCCATACTTTGTCTTTTAACTTCGGAATATAATACGACTTTTCAATGATATCTTGTGTCTTTTTAACTGAAAAATGTCCTTGCTTATGTGCTATTGATATAATCTCATTTTCCAACTGAGCTGGTACTACGATGAGCTCCTTATCCGGATCCTTAAACAAAATCTGATTCTGAATATAATAATCCTCATATTCCTTGTCCTCCACAATACTTTTAACAGCCTTAACCCAATTGTCGGTTAGCTGAGCTTCTTTCAAACGATGAGCTATCCTTTCGGTCACCATAAAACAAGATACACGACTCAACGCGTCAGCGTGCCTCATCTTCGTTCCTGAGCGATGTTCTATAACATAATTAAAATCTTGTAGGTACATGGCCCAACGTGCTACTCTCAAAGGAACGTCTTTCTTTTTGATCGTCATTGTAAATGCATTACAATCTGTGACAATTTTGAACTTTATACCCAAAACGTATACACGCCATTTCGCTAAAGCTTCGATAATTGCCAGAACCTCAAGGTCATAAGCAGGATATTTCTCTTCACATGGCTTAGTCCTACGGCTCATATATTGAACTGGATGGAATTGGCTGTCTTCCAAACTCTTTTGCAGTAACACGGCTCCATACCCCCATTTTGATGCATCAGTATGGATTTCTGTCTCCAACTTCGGGTTGTACATTTCTAAAACAGGTCTACTAATCAATGCTACCTTTAGTTGTTCAAACGCAACCTGATGTATCTCCTTAAAATCAAATTTAACATCCTTCCGCAGCAGATCTGTCAATGGTTTTGCAATAACAGCATAACCCTCAATAAACTTTCGGAAATAAGAAGTCAATCCTATGAAACGCTGCACTGTTTTTTTATCAACTGGCACTGGGAACTTTTCGACTGCCCTCGTCTTCTCATCACTTGGTCTTATCGTGTTCTTTTCTATTATATACCCCAGAAAATTAACCTTTTGTCGTAACAGCTGACACTTTCTCCAATTTATACGTAGCCCATTCATTTCCGCTATCTTCAGTACTTTTCTCAACTTTAACAAACCCTCTTCTATATCTTGACTACAAATAATAACGTCATCCATATAGACTGCTGCTTCATTATTCTTTACCAAATCTCTCAACACACCCATTATAAATCTGGTAAACACCGCTGGAGAATTTGAAATTCCAAATGGTACATATAAAAATTCGAACTGACCATTCTGAGTCACAAAAGACGTATATTTTTGAGACTCGACTTCTACAGGCACATGGAAAAAACCATTCGTTAAATCCAACGTGGTGAAATACTTTGCACCCTGCAGTTTCTCCAACACTGTATCCATATGTGACATTGGAAAGTTATCGCGAACTATTTTCTCATTCAGCTTTCGGTAATCACAGCATAGTCTCTTGCTACCGTTCTTTTTCGGTACCAACACTACTGGTGATGCATACTCCGATGTACTTGGCTTTATAATCTTCTGAGCCAGCCACTCTTCCACTTGCTTGTCCACGATTTCCTGTTCACACAACGGTAATCGTCTCGGATGCTGGAAAACTGGTATCTCATCCACTAACACAATTTTCATTTTTATCGGCGCATCTACATTTCTCTGAGGTTGGTACTTTCCTACCATACCCCTAACCTCTCTAGCATGTATTTCACTGAGATGACCAACATCAATTGAAAACTCCTTCTCAACTTCGTCAATACTTGACATGCAAATGCCTTTATATTCATTAAACAATTCCACGCATGAGGACGATGCTACCTGATCAAGTTTCTCATCTTTATCCTCGCCACAAACTCTACGAACAAATCTTGTTCCTGTCTTAGAAACTTGCATGTCCACATGATCCAGAATAGTCCTTCCTAAAATGGCTTCAAAACCAATATCCTCGTCTGGAATGACATGAAATTCTACCTCCATTCCAATCTCATCGATTTTCACTGGTATCGAAAAGCTACCAAAAGTTACAACTTGACTATCTCCAATACCTGTTAAACATTTCTCCTGGCCGATCAGTTCAAGATTTCCAAATTTCAAAAATACCCTCCTGCGAATTAAACACAAATCTGCTCCAGTATCAATCAAACCTTGGAATACCAAATTCGCGTACTTAATATCCTTTAATTCCAAACCTGATGGAGTGAAAATACCTGACGGCTTATTGACGACTTCCTTATCTCGAATAATGTTCGTATTTGATCTCTTTTCTTGTCTGGTTTCGACCTTGACATTACAGCTTGCAGCACGGTGTCCTGGTTGGCCACATTTGAAACAACAAAAATCATTTTTGGGACAATTTTTCCTCAATTGCGATTTGTCTCCACACTTAAAACATTTCCTTAAATTCTCTGCCATCGACCCTTTCACCGAACTCTCACTTTTATTACTCAGCGGCCAATTCTTACTCATCGGCTTGGATCCGCCTCTAGCTTTCTGGTAAACATCGATCTGAAATTTAAGCTCCTTTAAGTTTCTAGCTTGGTACAGCATTGCCTTACTTGCCCTAGCGTCTGGTATACCATCCACAAAATATTCGATTAAACTCTCATCATCTAGTTTAATTGGCTTGGCTATCTCCATTAACGCATACAAAAACTCATGCAACGACTCTCCTTTTTTCTGCTGGCGCTTTTGCAACATTCTATGTACTTCTACGGACGACAGTTTAACACTAAACTCATCCAACAGAGCTGCCTTCAACGAATTCCAGTTACGAATATCACGCAAACTACGAGCGAAAGTTTTTGCTGCACCAAATAACAACTGCTTGGCATAAATGAATAATTGTAATTGACTCCATTGAACAGTAGCTGCGCATTCTTCTAATTCCTCTATCCATTGATTGATGTCGGGGTTATTAGAACCAGAAAATTGTGACACACTACCTTCCACGTCTTTAAGCGTAAACCAAGATTTATACTCTGCCTGTCGCGTACCTGGTTGAACTGCTACGGTATCATCCACTGCTGTTACTACGGACTCATTCTCTGACTCTTCTTCATCCTCAACTGGAAAGCCGTGATGTATTAATAGTCTATCTTGCAAATCGCGCTTTCGTCCCGTCGTCTGCAACGCAAGCTCTCTTAACTTCTCTCGCAAATGTGCGACTCTCAGTGTCATTATCTCTTCAACTTGCATCGTGACGATTTAAATACAAAATAATTGATATTAGCTTATATCTAAGAAAATGTAATTAAATCAACTTAAACAACCTTATTACTGCTGGCCTGTTAACAATTTTCCAGTTAACATCGATTTCGAAAACGCCTTTAAAGTCGTCACTGTTAACGATCGCTTCTCTGTTAACGCTCACCTTACTATGGGTTTACCCTTGTTAACTCTCGCTTCTGCGCAGAACTTTCCAGACTCCAAATTTGACGCACACACACCACCACTACCAGTTCTTGCTTGCCTGTCGATGTCGCTGTTGCCGTCCTCTCTTTGTTGCCTTGCCTTGCTCTCGCCGTTCGCCGATAACTCGTTGTCGCTTCCCGAATCGTCGCTGCTTCTGCTGTTACAAAATGAACTGCTGCTTGTCTTTTCTTGTAGTTGTAGTCTCCGTCCGACGCAGTGCAACACAACAACAATCAATGTTCTTTGATTCTTGCTGTTTGCTGCCGTCGTTTTGTCGCTTCTGCTTCCTTTGGAACGAACGCACTCAGATTGTCGTCTCTGTGCCGCTTGTCTCCTTGTAGCTCTAGCCTCTCAGACGCAATGCACAACAACAACAACGAAGGTTTTGATTCTTGCTGTGTTTGCTGCCGTCTGCCGTCGTTTTGTCGCTTCTGCTCTCTTTGGAACGAACGCGCTCAGATTGTCGTCTCTGTGCCGCTTGTCTCCTTGTAGCTCTAGCCTCTCAGACGCAATGCACAACAACAACAACGAAGGTTTTGATTCTTGCTGTGTTTGCTGCCGTCTGCCGTAGTTTTGTCGCTTCTGCTCTCTTTGGAACGAACGCGCTCAGATTGTCGTCTCTGTGCCGCTTGTCTCCTTGTAGCTCTAGCCTCGTGTTCGCCAAAATTTCCAAATACACGCACAAATCTCACTTGCAAATGTTGTTGTCTTGGGCTTATTTTCGGACGAGCCCCCAATTTGTAGTAGTTTAAGTTGCTTGATGGCAACGAGTAACATTTATTTGATAAGTATGTTGGACTTAAAATTATAACAGCTCCAAGTTTTACAAGTATGTTTGTGAATAATTATATGCGTGTACGTCTGATGCGTGGCTGAACTGACAACTGACTGATCTCTCTCTCTTGCTATCGGCTCTCTCAGAGCCGATTACTGCTCTATCCCGACGACACGACGAAAACACGACCGCTTCGTGTCTCTCTCTTTCCTTCGTTTCCTACATTTATATTTAAAAACGCACAGATTATTTCATTTTTGAATATTTATTTTATATTTTTCGCTTTCATTCCATGTTATGCTTAAATAAAATATGCATATTGAAGTTGTGGAGATAATGTTTTTTATCCCCAGTCGGCCGACTAATTATTTCGAATTAAATAAAACTCGGCGCAGAAATAAAATTACGATATGTTCTTTAATGCGTGACATCCAAATTGCAAGTGTGGCTTGCCTGCCCTTACAAGCGCAGCTTCGCTCGGCCGACGTCGGTAGGCAGACGCAAAGCGGAGATAGCGAAGAGCGAGCTGGCAGAGTGCGTTTAGCAGGGCAAGCAAGCGCAAAGCTTTAACAAACAAATGAGTGACATAGACATAAGTAACAAACAAAATAAGCGGCTGAGGGCCAAGAATTAGGTGCTATTTGGCAAGCAGCTAATCGGCTGGGTTCTGCTCCGAACATTCACCCCCCGTTGGAAGGCAAAGGCTTTCAACAGATCCATTCTGAAGGGGCAGAACCGCTATTTTTCCAACGGCCCTCTTGAAGATGCTTGCTTGGGCGCAGCTGGCGGCTACGCTGGGATGATCGTCGAACGCAGCAATCGGCGCTTCTTTACGAAGGCGGCTTGTCGTGACTACGTCTTGATCATCGGGAACCTCTGTAATTGCATAGAATGGCAGGAAATTTGGCAATGTAGAAACTGTTGAAAGTTGAATTTCATTTGGCGTGGATATGTAGGTTTTTAATATATGGAAAAGTTCGCGCTGCAGTTCCTGATTCTCCGATCGCAGTTTTTCCACTTGCACCTGGCACTCGAGCAGCTGCTTCCTGCATTGCTGCTCTAAGTTTTGGTACTCCAGCGTTGTGGGTCGAAAATCGTCAATAGAGATGCACGAGGAATTTTCAAAAGCGGCTAAAGCTGCACGCTTATTCTCCGAGCTATCAATGCTTCCTGATACTATCCAACCAAGTTTAGTCTCCTGCAATGTTGGCAATTGGGCTGATAGTCGAATCTGTCCGACGCACATTAAATCGAAGAACAAACCAGAACCTATCAACAGATCGATACGTTGGGGCTTGGAGAAATTAGGATCAGCTAGTTTTAGATTATTCGGCATTGGCCAATCCTTTGCGTCTACGCCGAAGTTAGGCTGCATTTCCGTAATTGAGTTGGTGACAATTGCAGCGAAGGAAGCTCGATAGCTTGCGTCCTGGGATTGTACAACTATATGTACAGACTTGCTCGAAGGTAGAATGGAATCTCCGATTCCAGAGATGTGAACATAAGACGAGCAATGATCCAACTGCAACTGATCAGCAAGTCTAGATGTTACAAAGTTTGCCTGTGATGCAGAATCCAAAATGGCACGACATGGGATAAGTGCTCCATAACGATCTGTTACATGGACGAGGGCAGTAGGTAGCAACACGTTCTGGCTAGGCTGAGATTTCTGGATCGAGGGGGGAGGGCTAGAACACCCGCTTGCTAGAAGCACAGTCGCGGCCTCTTGCTGGATCGCTTTCTCACCAAGGAAGAGCTTGCCGAGTTAGATGAGGCAAAACTTCAAGCTCGCTTAGAGCAAATCGAGCGAATGAATGCGGATTTCGATGCCGCTCAAACGAGCCTTGAAAGGCTGGATTTCCTGCAGTTAGCCCATGATGCCCGGCTGGACTTTTCGAATGTTTATGTCAAGGTTAGGCTCACCAAATTTTATGTGGAGATAATGTTTTTTGTCCCCAGTCGGCCGACTAATTATTTCGAATTAAATAAAACTCGGCGCAGAAATAAAATTACGATATGTTCTTTAATGCGTGACATCCAAATTGCAAGTGTGGCTTGCCTGCCCTTTACATTGCCGCTCCGATCGCTAAGCGCAGCTTCGCTCGGCCGACGTCGGTAGGCAGACGCAAAGCGGAGATAGCGAAGAGCTAGCTGGCAGAGAGCGTTTAGCAGGGCAAGCAAGCGCAAAGCTTTAACAAACAAATGAGTGACATAGACATAAGTAACAAACAAAATAAGCGGCTGAGGGCCAAGAATTAGGTGCTATTTGGCAAGCAGCTAATCGGCTGGGTTCTGCTCCGAACAGAAGTCAATTCTCAACCAAAACAGTTCAGTTCCTGGACATAAGTAACATCGATAAAATGATGATTTTGATTTTGAATAACTAAAGTTGTGGATTTTTAAGGTGTGTTTTTTCAGTTCATTGCGGGAACTAAAAGATGTTTTTAAATAGCACAACTCGCAATGAAATGTCCTCATTTCGAAGTAAAAGTGAACTAACCTATCTCAGTAACTTACAGTTCTTATATAGGAAGTGATCAGCATATAAACAAAAATTCTATGCATTTTGTTCTGTTTTATAATTTTTTCATGTTGACTGTTATATAAGACCAAAAATGTAAATATAATATTTGAACCAATATACAGCAGTGTATCCATAATTCATCCCTTATTACTCAACCACCAATCAGACTTAAGACATCTGGCCATTACAGCTTTAAAACCATTTACTTATTATCACTCAACTACCAATCTGCTCAGATCACATTTGTATAAAATTGAGTTAATGAGAGTATAAAAGATCATGCAATCTTTTAAATAATTTAGTATAAAATCGTTAGTAGGTTGAATAGTTTCTATTACTATAATGGTATGTAAGAATATTTAAATCTCTATATAGAAAATGATAAGCAAATATATACCTAGGCTTTCCTAGAATTACTTAACGAGACAAAGCCGGCGGTTGGATACACCAAGGTTGAGGACCTGTGCATAGGATTTGAGTACAAGATCAATGGATGTAAAATCAAAAAAACATCATTTGGAAATAAAGTAGTCCTTTATTTAACTGATAAGGACAACGAACCGCTTTGGATATTTTTACCTAAAAGTTATGTGACCAAATTTTCCACAAAAACACCCTTTAAGATGTTGAAGGAGCATGGAATCTCACATCTTATATATAAAGGAAAAGAGATGAATAGATATAGCACTGCCCATTTCCAATTTGTATGTAAAGAGTAAATAAAGAGTTTCCATTATATATATGTAAGAGAAGAAGAGACAACTATACATGTAAAGACAAAAATAAAGAAAAAGGTTAAGAATATACATACATATGTAAAAAAGAGATGGCTAGATATAGTACTTATCATTTCCAATACATGGGTAAAGAAAAATATAAGGGAAACAGAGCAAAGACGTGGATATAAAGAGTCCTGCTCTTTGAAAAATTATCAGTAATAGATTCAAGAAGTCAGCTGCAAGATGCATGCCAAACAAATAAAACTTTTTTTAATGCAATTCGAGGAGATGATCTTCGAGGAGCACGTACAAATTCTTGAAAATTTGATGAGCATTTTGGAAGATCTGGAGGAAAAGGAGCTTCAGTACTCCAAGTTTGGCTTTCATTATAAGCTATGCCCCTGGAGTGATGACGATGCAACGGACGGACCTGACACATGCCTGTGTCATACCCTACCAAATAAGAAAGCAGAAGCTATAGACCTAATGTTAAAGTACTATAACTTAAATAAAAGAATGTATCCCAGCTCAAAAATTCAATAAACATGTCTCTGAAATAATATTGTGTTTTATTTTAAACGAATTTTCTTAAACATTTGTATTATTAACTTATCAGTATAGTTAAAATCATTTTTCTTAAATTGTTTTAAAAAACAATTTAATGTTTTTTTGCTGCTTTTAAATATTCCATATAGGATACAGTAATGACCGCATGTATTTGAAAAATAACCTTGCAGTGGTTGTTTATTAAATGTAAGCTTTATGGAATTTTTCATTAATATTTTTAAAAATTCTTTATTTTGAGGATATTGACCATATGAATAAAAAAATTCGGCTGAATATTTGTTTTCAAAGTAAAAGCAACCCAATGAGTTCCTGAATGGCTTGAAGAATCTGTGTTTGCTATTATTAAAGCAGGATATTTCGAAATTACTTGAGGCAGCTGATCAGAGGGCTAAACTCCTTTAAAAATTGTTTTTGTTTTTGAATGCTTGGAAAGCAACTTATCGATTTGCAATGTATTCATTTTTACAATAGAACACGAATATTTCTATGTTTATCAATATCAATCATTGAGTCATAGTCACAGTATACCAGACAAGTAACTGCTTCTGTAAGAGGCTCCGAAAATCGTCCTTCAATTCGTATGGCTCCTTGTGATATTAAATTTGAGCATACAGTTGAATTGTGATGGTCTGCAGTTAGGTCAAATGCTAATATAAAACTATTTTTATCAAACATTTCCTTTGTAATTTGTAAGCCTCGATCATAATGTTTTATTCCACTTGATCTGAATAGCATATTATATCCTCTAGAGCTTTGAGCATTTTCAGAGTTCGAGAAATCAAACTCAAGTGCCTGCGATGGTACTTGTACTCCATTACCCAATAGATTAAAGCGTTGAATTTTAAAATGATCAAAATGGAAGGGGTTTAATGCCCGATTTCCAGAATATGATTTGTTTTTTACCATGCAAAAAGCCAAAAAATTGGGAAGCTGTCCAATAACTGCATTGTCAATTGATAATGTATTATTTCCTGGATATATTGTACATGATTTTACTTGAACTTTGCTGTATGGATAAATGGCATTTTTAGTTTGTAAAACATGATGATGAGCCAATAAAATGCTCGGATTAATAGTTATGTGGTTCATGAATAGTTGGGCCTCCAATATTTTAAGATTTGATTCAGTTTCAGATTCCATTAAATAAAATGCTGTTTTTTCAATGTTAAAAGTAATCCTCAAATCTACATTATTTATAAGCAGTTTTGGTTGATTAAATATATTTCCATGAACTTTTCCGAATAGTTCAACCTTATTACTGTTTTGAAAAATATTTTTGAGCATAATGGATCCATCGGTGTTAACGTATCTACCATATCTACCATCACTACCATAGTTTAAAATCGTTTGCAAATACGATCTATAATGATAGTTATTATCACTCTGAGAAACCAAGATATTATTTAAATATACGGACGAACTTCTAAACATTGAATGCAAAATATTATTCACTACTCCAACATCGTTTCCTTCAATGTTGGTATTATCACTTTTTCTTAGTTGCACAACAAGTCTTAAGTAAACACTTGATAGGTCTCGATATGTTTCCCCATTTCCTAAGCAAACGAATTCAATTGAAGAAGCACTGTCCAACGAAGCTATGGGGTTATATGAAACTTCTTCTGTTCTCAGAATAGAGCTTTGTGTAGGATGTGGCTCAAAGAGATCCAATTCGCTTTTCATACATTCAATATGGGTGGTCATTTTGATTTAGAAAACATGTCTCTTATAGTTAATTTCTTTGTTGATTTTTTTTTTTTGGGTCTCGTCTGCGTATGTTTGCTTCCTTCTTTAGATGATAAATGAGATAGTTTTTTCCTAGACCTTCTCTTTTTATTCTTTTTACCTGCCCCATTCTGGAATCGGGTTAACTTATTAATGGCTTTATTTGACAGGTTTTGCAAAGCAATTTTACTTTGTTCTTGGATAATAGTTCTTAAAGGCTTTCGACCAAACTCATTTATTACTGCCTTTCCAGTCTCAGAAGCTTGGTTTTTAATAGCGTTTATCCCCGAAAGGAATAGTGGTTTTATGTAATTAAAAAGACCACTAAAAAAATTCCCAATTCCTCTACCTTGTTGGATAACTCTGGGTGAAACATAAAGACTTCCTATATGATTCAACCCTCCTCCACACTGATTTAAATAATATTGTTGATAAGATTTCGTCATGGTGGTTAATTCTACTCTGAATAAATTTCCATCTTTACAGTAGTATTTATAGCATTTCCTTTCGTTTTTTAAAGTGAAGGGTAACAAAAATTGGAATTGCTGAAGATTCAAATGGTACTTTATACCCTTTGGAATCGGTAATTAAGATCGAAATTTCTTTTGGAGACCATATTTCAATGGGATAATATTCAATATTGTTGAATTGTATAAGTTGCTCTTTTCCATTATAATGTAATACTCGAAGACATCGAGGTCTTTTATTTCCAACACATCTTGGTTTGATAATGTCAGTATAAACAAAAATCAACCCATTTTGAAACTGTTCAGACTCTATTGACTCATTTTCATATCGAAATGTTTCTCCATTTACTAAGCTAATAACGAATTCTGTTGTTTCTTCAGATGCGATTGAGGTATTCTCAGGCCTGCTTTTTATACATTTATTTAGATATAAGTCTGTAATTCCTACTTACCAGTCATAGTTCATGTTTTCAGGAATATTTACAATGTTTGTAAATGCACACTTAACGTTATCATGATATACATTTAACGAATCATTACTAAGTAATGTCACGAAAAACTCTGTTACATTTACCATTTTTATACCCGATACTCAAAATGAGTATTGGGGTATATTAGATTTGTGGTAAAGTGGATGTGTGTAACGTCCAGAAGGAATCGTTTCCGACCCCATAAAGTATATATATTCTTGATCAGCATCAATAGCCGAGTCGATTGAGCCATGTCTGTCTGTCCGTCCGTCCGTCTGTCCGTCCCCTTCAGCGCCTAGTGCTCAAAGACTATAAGAGCGAGAGTAACGATGTTTTGGATCCAGACTTCTGTGATATGTCACTGCTACAAGAATATTTCAAAACTTTGCCCCGCCCACTTTAACCCCCACAAAGGGCGAAAATCTGTGGCATCCACAATTTCGACGATACGAGAAAACTAAAAACGCAGAATCATAAATAATGATCATATATATCAGATTGCTGAATCTGGATCAGATCAGATCATTTTTATAGCCAAAAGGAACAAATCAATTTGCACTGGCTACGCAGCGCCCGACGTCACGATCAGACTGATTTTCTGTCTCTCTCGCACGCACTCTTTGTCGTGTCGTTTAATATTGGCGGCGTCTGCCGGAGGAGAGCCATACTGACTTAGTATCGGGTATAACTGTAGAGTTGCGGTCTCCGCAGCAACTCACAACGTTTCCCCTCGTTAGTTCTACGTTCTTTGCAGTTTATTAATTATAGGAAAACCAATTAATTTTGTTTTTTCCAATTTGCACGGCCTTACTGTTTCTAACAGCCCTCATCAACTTTTCTCGTCCACTTACGTATTTCAAGTCTTGAAATGGATTTGGTTCACTTTTATACCTCTTAAGTTTTACTCTTAGCTTTCGCTGTTTATCAGTAAGCTTCACTTTAGTCAATGCTGATTTTTTTGATGCTTGAGTGTCTAAAAATAAGTATCCTCAACTTTACGCTTATTAGGTTTTGAGTTGAAAGATTTTTCGCTCAGAAAATCTTCATCATCGATGTCGTTAGGTAAATCAGAGAACTCATTTGTGATAGAGAGTTCCTTTTTTGAGGACCCATTATTTGTATTGTTAAGAATGGAAGTGTTAGGTTTTACATCTAACCAAACTGACTCGTCTTGTGTTTGTATTCCAATGCTTTGAGGTGGTGAAAGTCGTTTGTTCTGCGTAGTTCGTATATCCATTGTCTTATTTCTTTTTTTATTTTGATAGTATCACAATTCTTGACGTATTTTAATCCATTTATTAAAGTCACTAGTTTTTTTATCATTTAAAATAGGCAAAAACGTTATATTTATTAAATCGTTTTTCTGGGCATTATTTACCAATTTTTGATATGCATTCGGATGCATTAAAATAACTTTGGTTAATTGATGCTTATTTTTAAGCATTGTTCAATATTTTTCCAAAAATCCCCGAAAGCAATGAACTTATTAAATAGGTAAAAATCTCTTAGAATTTATTGACCGTTTTGGACATGAAATAAGACGTAATGCATTTTTATACTTTTTGAGAGCATATAGTTGCTTTTTTGATATCTTATGATTTCCTCGTAGAGTATTCAACACTATCTCCACTAATGCTTTTACTAACTCAATGTCACAATTACTTATAATTGCATTTCGAAGTTTATTATTAGCCCTTTTGAGCACATACAATAAATGTTTGTTCGCTTTCAGTGGATTTAGATTCTTTTTGTAAACCATTTTCATCTGAAAAGCAAACTGTATACTCAGAATTAAAAATATGTGTACGAAATCTAAGGAGATCATTTATTCCCTGAGTAAGATCAATAAGTAAATAACCATGTGGTTCATCTGTCACCTCCTTATATATTCTGAAGAGCTCCTGAGAATTTTCAGGATAAATTTGTCTTGCATGGATGAGGCTGTCGAGAAGTTGGCGCCGCGTACTGCCTACTTGTTGTTGAAGAAAAAGAATCGGGAGGCAACCTTTTAATGCATCTCTTACAAGTCAAAACTATAATTTTTCAGAACAGAATCTCTTCCGTGCACCCAACAGAACCCACAAGCGATCGCCTTAAAATTTCCATGAAGGGTAAAATTTCTAGTTTTACAAGCAAAGCAATCAGGAGCCTCCACCCACAGCATTGAGTGCTCTTGCTTTCACCATTGAAATTGTAGCTTATCTCTAGGATTTTTGAACGCAACGATGTATTTTGTGTTTAGTGAAATATCTCGAGTATGTGATGATTTATGAAATATATTTTGTGTAACCACTATTACGGATAAATTCCTGTGGTGTGATCCATTTGTAAATAGCTCACAGACATTTTTATTAAATGCACCCATCATTAAGTCATCTAGTATTAAAAGAATAGGCTCATGATTTTCATTTTCAATTGTTTCGGGAACTCCTTTATAGTATTCGATGGTATTAAAATTTGGCTTAGCATGCTCCTCTCCATAACACCAAATTATTCGATTAATTGAAATGCTCAGGAAATCATTCCTTTTGTTTATTAAATTTTTTAAAAACGTTGTCTTACTGGATCCTGAAGGTCCGCAAATAAGCATTGTAAAAGGATGTATAAATTGCTTAAACATTTTTGGGTTATGTTTTATTTATTAATATTTTATAAATGTTTTCTAACATCTAAGATATTCTAATTACGCGTCTCCTGATCACGCTTTTTGGGGCAGTTTTTTTCTAAGTGAGTATCAGATCCGCAATAATTACAATAAACAACTTGTGTGTATCCGCTTTTGTGAGGATCCTTTTCAAACAAACGCTTAAATGAATCCATTTTAAACAACTAGTTACTACAAGTGCTGAATTTAAACTGAAAATCTAAACATATGAGTCACTATTACAGTAGATAGCGTAGTTAGAATTTTCCAAGATAACAAATAGCTTAAATAAATTATTTAGAGCACATCTAAGAGGAATTTTTTGTGAGACTTTTTCCTATATCGATATCAATAATATTATTTGTTAAATACTTAGATAAAAACTTTTTTTAATATCACCACGTACAATAACGGTGCTAAATCTATTTAGTGGTGAAAGTATTTCACCTAAACTTAAATATGATATTTCACCATCTGACCATTCCAATCCATTTATGGTTTGACGATTAATATTTTGTTGTTTAATCATTTCATTATCCAATTCATTCAGATGATATGGTGGTTTGAAATGAAAGAAGTTTGGTGTTACTGTTCCGGTTTGCATAAACGCCAATTCTTTAATAAAAAGTTGTTTATTATTTCCAAAGACATATTGAAAATCAACTATAACGCTTGAATTCCTGTCGATTGTGTTCATGTTGGTTTGAGATTTTGTAAGAAACTGAATGAGTCGTTGATGCCTATCTCCTTTATATACAGCCCAATTCAGTAAGAGTTCTTAGTTTAACAAAAGCATTCAACCCAAATGGACACGCTTCAATCAAAAAGAATTAGGTCCACTAGAAAGAAGCAGGATCACGAAGTCATTTTCGGTCTCGAATATAATGTAGTACATAATTTAAAACTTAAATGCGGTTTTTCAACTACAAGAAAATGCACTCCAATGATATGGATGCAGCAAAGCAAAAACAATTTCGTCGGTTTAGATAAAGATGAATGGATGCAATTGGTTACATACAAGGAGTATATCCAATTAAAACTTGATCAGTATGATTTTTTGATGCCTGATAATTATAGACCATCCATTATTGCCCACAATTAAGTGCAATTTTAGATTTCGAAAATCAGATAAGCAGTATGTGTTTATAATAAATCAGTTTGGAAATAAAATTGAATTTGATAGTGAGTCCTGGAGATCGTTTTGAAGATTAGGCATTTTTTTTACCACATTTTTATGTTGGAATACGATACTTAAGCAACAAATTATATACCTCTACTATAATACTACTTCCTAAGTGTGCAGCCTTACAAAAATTTGATGTTCAACTAGCTGATTTAGACGGTACTTATGATAGAAATGTGCAAATAGATTTAACCCGTTTATGCTTTGAAATTTCCAAAAAAAATGTGTAATCAAATAAAACGCGATGTTCTTGAGTATAAGCAAACACTTTTAAATAAGCAATCATCCCAACATAACAATAGAAAATAAAAATTATATTAAAAATGAGTAAGCAACAAGTTGTTAATGAAATACATAAGCCTGCTAGAAGAAATTTCATTCGTCGTAAATTCGTACAAAAGTGAATTAATGACACGTGGCAAATCGATTTAGTTGAAATGATACCCTTTTATAAGGAAAACAAAGGATATAGGTACTTGCTGACAGTAATTGACACGTTCTCGAAGTATGCATATGCAGTTCCCGTTAAGTCTAAAACAGCTTTAGATGTTTTATCAGCATTGAAGAAAATATTTAAAATATCTAAACATAAACCTAAAAATATTCAATCTGATCAAGGAAAGGAGTTTTTTAATGTAGCCTTCGGAGAGTTAATGAAAAAGAATAACATTAACCATTACCATACATATACACACCTTAAGGCATACAAAAGTGAATTAATGACACGTGGCAAATCGATTTAGTTGAAATGATACCCTTTTATAAGGAAAACAAAGGATATAGGTGCTTGCCGACAGTAAGTGACACGTTCTCGAAGTATGCATATGCAGTTCCCGTTAAGTCTAAAACAGCTTTAGATGTTTTATCAGCATTGAAGAAAATATTTAAAATATCTAAACATAAACCTAAAAATATTCAATCTGATCAAGGAAAGGAGTTTTTTAATGTAGCCTTCGGAGAGTTAATGAAAAAGAATAACATTAACCATTACCATACATATACACACCTTAAGGCATCTATTTGTGAACGTTTTAATAGAACATTAAAAAATCGTATGTGGAAAATCTTTAGTATGCAGGGTAATCATACGTGGATTTATACCTTGCATGACTTACTAAAAGATTATAATAATTCATATCACCGTACTATAAAAATGAAGCCTATAGATGTAAACAAACAAAATGAAGAGTTTATTTTGAAAACAGCTTATAATATTTGTAAGGTTGTAACGGACCTGCTTCTTGGTTCGCTTGAGTTTGCTGGGCTCGCTCAGCGGTCGGCCGATTCGTCGCAACGTATTTTTATTGTTGCCCCCAACGACAAATGATTAGACCTTCCTTTTCTTTAATCGAATCTCTCTTTATTCGTACTTATATTAGGACTTAGGGCTAGATGCTACAATTCAGCTTATCTATGGATCTCCACCACGCGTGGGCTCTCGTCGGGTGTGGCAGCGTTGAGGCTGTTGATTGGGGCAGTTTGACCTCCGCTATTGCTTTGGCCCGCCACGCAAATCCGCACTCTACGTCTCGCAATCCCCTTTTAGCTTCCGCCGGCAACTGTGGATCACCTCTTAACTTAGACTCACTCTGGGGCAGGCGGGGCCTGTCTTCCTGTTGCTATTCACTTCACTGCACTTCTTCGAACCGTACCGGGTATTACTCTCACGTTTCGGCGGGGTTTCAACGTGCGCGCGCGATCACTTCTCCACGGAAAAAGAGAGCCGCTTCGTTGCCGCAGCCTCCTTTTATAGCCCCTTGACGGGCCCCGGCTCGGCGTTGGTAGTTTTCCATCGCCGTCTCCTGGTTTCCACGGCCTTCGTAACGGGGCCTGGCCGGTGGCGTGATCCCATGCCCCTATTTGGTCATGCGTCGGATCGCTGCCGGCCCGATCCCGCCGTCTCCTCTGCCTCTCGCGTTTCTCTTGCTCCGAGAGCGGGACACTTCTCCTCTCGGGGCCCTTGGCCTCTTCGCCGCATCCGGCTATCCGTGGGTATCTGGGCTGACCTTCGCCTTATCCAGCCAGCCATCAGCTTTTATCCGACCGTCCCACAGCCTTTATCCGGCTATGCTTTGGTCGAATTCGGCCTGTGGGAACCACGGTTCCTCACACCCCCCTCTTTCTTCCCGCAGCGGAATACTCCCGTTTTCCGCGACCTTGCGACGGAGTGTGCTTTCCTCATTCAAACGGCCCCATTTTACGCGCGCTCCTTACGGCATCTGGGATCACGAGCGCCCTGGCGCCCTCTGGCGCCTTTGCTCGGGCGGCGCTGCCAGCCCTTGCAATTTTCTGGCTGGGGCCGAATCCCCACCTATCGATAAGGTGTAGGGGCGTTTAGGCGATCCACTCGATATCTCTCCCCCGTAAGTATTCCAATTTTCTCTTTTTCTTCTCTCTTTATTCATTTTCTTCCCGCGTGTTTCGCCATTGATTTTTTCTTTCTTTTTTTTTCTTTTGCTCTTTTTTTTTTCCTTTCCCCTTTTTTTTCTTACTTTTGCTCGCGGAACACCTCCGTGCGTGTGGCCGACATCGCAATGCGGTACCGGGTACCCCGCTCGCTCACCAGCTTCTTCACCCTCCTACCCACGAGGCGAATCTGGGTCTGCGCGCGGACCACCGCCGCCGGCCACTCCTCCCGCGGGATCGCCGTCCAGTGGACCGTGGCTGCTGGTGCCGAGCTCTGCCGTTGCAGGGCCGGTCGCTTCGGTCCTGCACAGGGCTCCGGGCAGGAGGCCTGCCGCTTCAGAAACGGGCGCTCGGCCGCCGTCGACCTCTCCGGTGCGGGCCACACCCACGGTCCGCGCTCCCACGCCTCGAGTTCCACCTCCGTCGGTGCTGTCGCCGCCGTCGCCGTTTCCGCGGCCCGCGTCTCGGCTTCTACCGCTGCCTCGGCCGTCGCCGTCTGGGCCGCCGTCGCCGTTTCCGCGGTCTGCGTCTCTGCTGCCGCCGTCGGCGCCTCTGCCGCTGTCTCGGCCGTCGCTGTCTGGACCGCCGTCGCCGTTTCCGCGGTATGCGTCCCTGCTGCCGTCGACGCCTCCACTGCCGTTCGCATCGCCGCCTCCGCCATCGCCGCGGCTGCCGCTGCTTCGGCCGTCGCCGTCGGGACCGCCGTCGCCGGCTGGGCCGCCGTCGCCATTTCCGCGGCCTGCGTCCCTGCTGCCGTCGTCGCCTCCACTGTGATTGCTGCTGCCGCTGCTCCTGCCCCTGCTGCTGGTGATGCGGCTGCTGGTGCTGCTGGTGCTGCTGGTGCTGCTGCTGCTGTTGCTGCTGCTGGTGCTGCTGCTGCTGGTGCTGCTGCTGCTGGTGCTGCCGTTGCTGCTGCTGCTGGTGCTGCTGCTGCTGGTGCTGCTGCTGCCGGTGCTGCTGGTGCTGCTGGTGCTGCTCCTCCTCGGCCTGCGGCTGCCGCCTCTCGGAGCCCTCGTCATCCTCGGTCGGTGGCGTAGGTTGCCACAGCTCGCCTTCCTCCTCCTCGGCCTGCTGCAGCCGCCGCTGCCACTCGGCCTCTGGGTTCGTAGCCTGCTTGCCCGTGGCCTGGGGCGTCGTTCCCTCGGTCTCCGCCTCGTCGGTCCGGGGCTGCATCGGCGGCAGCACCACCCGGAATGGTGGGGGTGGCGGCGCCTCGTCGCTCTCTTGGCCGTGCTCCTCCGTACTGGCGGCTCTTTCCGCCTGTCGCCGCCGCGCCTCCATCCGCTCGTCCCTCCGCCGCCTGATCGCCCGCGCCCTCTCCAGCACTTGGTGCATCCGGCGCTTCTCCTCCGGCGTCGCCTCCTGAAACCTCCGCCTCACCGCCTCAATTTTGTCGCGCAGGGTCAGCGGCCTTCCATTCCTCGTCTCCGGCTCCGCCCTTTGCTGCCGTCTCCATCTGGCCTTCTCCTGAGCGGTTGGCGCGCGCGGGCCGTCGGTGCATATGACCTCGTCGTCGTCCTCCTCCTCCTCATCCGATGACACCGTCGGCGACACCGAGTCGTGCCCCGATGGCGCCGGTGACACCAACGGCGAGGCCAGCAGTTGAAGGAACTGGGAGCCATCGCACCAATCCTCCTCGTCGCTACGCGAGAGCAGAGACGCCCGTCGCTGACGAGAAGTACCGGCGCGATAGCCCCCTCCTCCCACGATCGCCTGTTGCTCCTCCAGGAAGGCCCTCATATCATCCATCTTCTTCCTGCCTTCCTCGTGGTTGAGCCCGCGTTTCATCTCCATTTTTTTCTTGCTGCTTTTCTTGCGTTCTTTCTGGTGATAATTACCTTCAAGTGTTCGCTGTTCCGTTTTCCACTCGCCTATATACACGCGTTGCATTGCCAATCGTTCCCTCTACCGGTGCCGGTGCTCCGTGTCTCGGTCTCTCCCGCCTGGTTCTAACGGTTGTTGCGTTTGTACTCATGGCCCTCAGCCTCGTCTCTCTGCCGGCCGCGCTCTCTAACGGCATCTTTCCCCTGGTTGTGCGAGTGCCGTCGCGCTCTCCGCTCTCTATCCGATTTCGCCTTATCCCTTTTTTTTTTTGGATACTGTTGTGTTCTCGCCGCGTTTCTCTGTTGGCTCATGGATAAAACTTTTCCATCTTTGATGGACCCACCCCCTTCCCGTTCATGATAATTTTGCTTTTTATTCCCCCTTTTTATTTTTGCTTATTCACAACTTTTATTTAGCCCTTTATTCTTGTTTATTTTAATTGCTTTTTAATGGATTGATGGATTGCTAATTATTTACTTTTAATTGTTATAAAAAAATTGCTATTTATTCTTACATGCCACCGCCGACCTGTCTTCTTCATCCCGTGCTGCTCGGACCCTCCTTGGCCTGGGTGAGTTCTCCCGACCCGGATGACTTTTACTCCATCCTTTCTCCCTTTCCAGCTCGCCCTCTGCCCTCAATGCGGGCCGCTTGCCGCGATTCCGCTCGTGAACAATGGGTCCTCCGACCCTCCGCCCGGGCTGGCATCTTGGGCTCACATCCCAGGGCAACTCCTATGCGCCACCGGCCGGACTCTTTTGACAGGTGTCTCCCTCACACAGTGGCTCGGACCCGAGGATCATCCGACTCCTCGCCCAGTAGTCCACGCATGAGCGGCACCCGTCGTTCCGGCCCGACGCTCGTAGTTGCCCCGTGAGTCCGCGTTGAGGCGTGAACCTGGCCCCTGGGTTTATCCTGGTCATCCGCTGTCTGAGATTACACTCCCCGACCCTGGATTCGCCTCCCAGCTTTGGGTGACGCGTTTCCTGTTCAGGTTTGCTGAGCTTTTCCTCTTCTCGTTTTATTTTCCTTTCTTTTTACTAATTTTCGCTTTTTTTCAGATTTCTCCAACCACAGTCTTCCTGTTCGCCTTTTTTTTTTTTTTTTAAATCTAAGTGCACAAGTCCATCACCCTGCGTGCTGACGAGTCTCGTTCGTGTCCTGCGCGGCACCCTTCCCCAGTGTCCTGCGTGGCACTCTACCGTTCCTGGTCCTGCGTGACCCTTTAGGGCGACCTATTACAGCCATTCTCCTTCACCCCTGTGTCTCTCGCTCCTCGGGTTGGGGTTTCAGATCTCGTATGTGTGCCGTTCTCTTCTTCCTGTCGCCCTCCTTTCTTAGGTTGCAGATAACCGGGGATATAAAGTCCTCTATCTGGTATGGCCCATCGTACCTTGGTGCCAGCTTCGCGGCGAATCCCTCCGCTGCATTGGAAAGGTGGTGCTGTTTGGCCCACACGACCTCTCCCACTTTGGGTCTCCACGGTCTTCTTCTCAGGTTGTAATGCCTGGCCTGATCCTGGGCTGCCCTTTCCAAGTTGCGTCGAACCAACTGAAACAGCTCCTTTAATTTCTTCGCATTTTCATCCGGCGTCTCTGTGCCTTGTCCCGTGCCTACCGTCTCCTCGTCATATAGGGCCTTTGGCAGCCGGGGTTCCCTTCCTTGCACCACGAACGCCGGTGAATATCCCGTTGTATCCGACACTCCCGAATTCATGGCCAGCATCAGCTCCGGCCATTTTTCATCCCAACACCTTTGATCCCCCTCGGTAAACTGAGCTATCATGGTCTTTACCGTTCTCCTTCCGCCGGCGTGGCCCGCTTCCGGACTATCGTGGCTTTCCTTTAAGACCCTTGCTCGGGCATATTTCGGCACACATAACTTCCACGAGGCGACTTCTTCGCTCCCTGCCCGGTGAGGAATGTGCCGGTACAAGTTTCCCCCCTTCCCGCCCCGCCCACTTTAACCCCCACAAAGGGCGAAAATCTGTGGCATCCACAATTTCGACGATACGAGAAAACTAAAAACGCAGAATCATAGATAATGATCATATATATCAGATTGCTGAATCTGGATCAGATCAGATCATTTTTATAGCCAAAAGGAACAAATCAATTTGCACTGGCTACGCAGCGCCCGACGTCACGATCAGACTGATTTTCTGTCTCTCTCGCACGCACTCTTTGTCGTGTCGTTTAATATTGGCGGCGTCTGCCGGAGGAGAGCCATACTGACTTAGTATCGGGTATAACTGTAGAGTTGCGGTCTCCGCAGCAACTCACAACGTTTCCCCTCGTTAGTTCTACGTTCTTTGCAGTTTATTAATTATAGGAAAACCAATTAATTTTGTTTTTTCCAATTTGCACGGCCTTACTGTTTCTAACAGCCCTCATCAACTTTTCTCGTCCACTTACGTATTTCAAGTCTTGAAATGGATTTGGTTCACTTTTATACCTCTTAAGTTTTACTCTTAGCTTTCGCTGTTTATCAGTAAGCTTCACTTTAGTCAATGCTGATTTTTTTGATGCTTGAGTGTCTAAAAATGAAGTATCCTCAACTTTACGCTTATTAGGTTTTGAGTTGAAAGATTTTTCGCTCAGAAAATCTTCATCATCGATGTCGTTAGGTAAATCAGAGAACTCATTTGTGATAGAGAGTTCCTTTTTTGAGGACCCATTATTTGTATTGTTAAGAATGGAAGTGTTAGGTTTTACATCTAACCAAACTGACTCGTCTTGTGTTTGTATTCCAATGCTTTGAGGTGGTGAAAGTCGTTTGTTCTGCGTAGTTCGTATATCCATTGTCTTATTTCTTTTTTTATTTTGATAGTATCACAATTCTTGACGTATTTTAATCCATTTATTAAAGTCACTAGTTTTTTTATCATTTAAAATAGGCAAAAACGTTATATTTATTAAATCGTTTTTCTGGGCATTATTTACCAATTTTTGATATGCATTCGGATGCATTAAAATAACTTTGGTTAATTGATGCTTATTTTTAAGCATTGTTCAATATTTTTCCAAAAATCCCCGAAAGCAATGAACTTATTAAATAGGTAAAAATCTCTTAAAATTTATTGACCGTTTTGGACATGAAATAAGACGTAATGCATTTTTATACTTTTTGAGAGCATATAGTTGCTTTTTTGATATCTTATGATTTCTTCGTAGAGTATTCAACACTATCTCCACTAATGCTTTTACTAACTCAATGTCACAATTACTTATAATTGCATTTCGAAGTTTATTATTAGCCCTTTTGAGCACATACAATAAATGTTTGTTCGCTTTCAGTCGATTTAGATTCTTTTTGTAAACCATTTTCATCTGAAAAGCAAACTGTATACTCAGAATAAAAAATATGTGTACGAAATCTAAGGAGATCATTTATTCCCTGAGTAAGATCAATAAGTAAATAACCATGTGGTTCATCTGTCACCTCCTTATATATTCTGAAGAGCTCCTGAGAATTTTCAGGATAAATTTGTCTTGCATGGATGAGGCTGTCGAGAAGTTGGCGCCGCGTACTGCCTACTTGTTGTTGAAGAAAAAGAATCGGGAGGCAACCTTTTAATGCATCTCTTACAAGTCAAAACTATAATTTTTCAGAACAGAATCTCTTCCGTGCACCCAACAGAACCCACAAGCGATCGCCTTAAAATTTCCATGAAGGGTAAAATTTCTAGTTTTACAAGCAAAGCAATCAGGAGCCTCCACCCACAGCATTGAGTGCTCTTGCTTTCACCATTGAAATTGTAGCTTATCTCTAGGATTTTTGAACGCAACGATGTATTTTGTGTTTAGTGAAATATCTCGAGTATGTGATGATTTATGAAATATATTTTGTGTAACCACTATTACGGATAAATTCCTGTGGTGTGATCCATTTGTAAATAGCTCACAGACATTTTTATTAAATGCACCCATCATTAAGTCATCTAGTATTAAAAGAATAGGCTCATGATTTTCATTTTCAATTGTTTCGGGAACTCCTTTATAGTATTCGATGGTATTAAAATTTGGCTTAGCATGCTCCTCTCCATAACACCAAATTATTCGATTAATTGAAATGCTCAGGAAATCATTCCTTTTGTTTATTAAATTTTCTAAAAACGTTGTCTTACTGGATCCTGAAGGGCCGCAAATAAGCATTGTAAAAAGATGTATAAATTGCTTAAACATTTTTGGGTTATGTTTTATTTATTAATATTTTATAAATGTTTTCTAACATCTAAGATATTCTAATTACGCGTCTCCTGATCACGCTTTTTGGGGCAGTTTTTTTCTAAGTGAGTATCAGATCCGCAATAATTACAATAAACAACTTGTGTGTATCCGCTTTTGTGAGGATCCTTTTCAAACAAACGCTTAAATGAATCCATTTTAAACAACTAGTTACTACAAGTGCTGAATTTAAACTGAAAATCTAAACATATGAGTCACTATTACAGTAGATAGCGTAGTTAGAATTTTCCAAGATAACAAATAGCTTAAATAAATTATTTAGAGCACATCTAAGAGGAATTTTTTGTGAGACTTTTTCCTATATCGATATCAATAATATTATTTGTTAAATACTTCAACAAAAAGTTTTTTTAATATCACCACGTACAATAACGGTGCTAAATCTATTTAGTGGTGAAAGTATTTCACCTAAACTTAAATATGATATTTCACCATCTGACCATTCCAATCCATTTATGGTTTGACGATTAATATTTTGTTGTTTAATCATTTCATTATCCAATTCATTCAGATGATATGGTGGTTTGAAATGAAAGAAGTTTGGTGTTACTGTTCCGGTTTGCATAAACGCCAATTCTTTAATAAAAAGTTGTTTATTATTTCCAAAGACATATAGAAAATCAACTATAACGCTTGAATTCCTGTCGATTGTGTTCATGTTGGTTTGAGATTTTGTAAGAAACTGAATGAGTCGTTGATGCCTATCTCCTTTATATACAGCCCAATTCAGTAAGAGTTCTTAGTTTAACAAAAGCATTCAACCCAAATGGACACGCTTCAATCAAAAAGAATTAGGTCCACTAGAAAGAAGCAGGATCACGAAGTCATTTTCGGTCTCGAATATAATGTAGTACATAATTTAAAACTTAAATGCGGTTTTTCAACTACAAGAAAATGCACTCCAATGATATGGATGCAGCAAAGCAAAAACAATTTCGTCGGTTTAGATAAAGATGAATGGATGCAATTGGTTACATACAAGGAGTATATCCAATTAAAACTTGATCAGTATGATTTTTTGATGCCTGATACAATTATAGACCATCCATTATTGCCCACAATTAAGTGCAATTTTAGATTTCGAAAATCAGATAAGCAGTATGTGTTTATAATAAATCAGTTTGGAAATAAAATTGAATTTGATAGTGAGTCCTGGAGATCGTTTTTAAGATTAGGCATTTTTTTTACCACATTTTTATGTTGGAATACGATACTTAAGCAACAAATTATATACCTCTACTATAATAATATTATTCCTAAGTGTGCAGCCTTACAAAAATTTGATGTTCAACTAGCTGATTTAGACGGTACTTATGATAGAAATGTGCAAATAGATTTAACCCGTTTATGCTTTGAAATTTCCAAAAAAAATGTGTAATCAAATAAAACGCGATGTTCTTGAGTATAAGCAAACACTTTTAAATAAGCAATCATCCCAACATAACAATAGAAAATAAAAATTATATTAAAAATGAGTAAGCAACAAGTTGTTAATGAAATACATAAGCCTGCTAGAAGAAATTTCATTCGTCGTAAATTCGTACAAAAGTGAATTAATGACACGTGGCAAATCGATTTAGTTGAAATGATACCCTTTTATAAGGAAAACAAAGGATATAGGTACTTGCTGACAGTAATTGACACGTTCTCGAAGTATGCATATGCAGTTCCCGTTAAGTCTAAAACAGCTTTAGATGTTTTATCAGCATTGAAGAAAATATTTAAAATATCTAAACATAAACCTAAAAATATTCAATCTGATCAAGGAAAGGAGTTTTTTAATGTAGCCTTCGGAGAGTTAATGAAAAAGAATAACATTAACCATTACCATACATATACACACCTTAAGGCATCTATTTGTGAACGTTTTAATAGAACATTAAAAAATCGTATGTGGAAAATCTTTAGTATGCAGGGTAATCATACGTGGATTTATACCTTGCATGACTTACTAAAAGATTATAATAATTCATATCACCGTACTATAAAAATGAAGCCTATAGATGTAAACAAACAAAATGAAGAGTTTATTTTGAAAACAGCTTATAATATTTGTAAGGTTGTAACGGACCTGCTTCTTGGTTCGCTTGAGTTTGCTGGGCTCGCTCAGCGGTCGGCCGATTCGTCGCAACGTATTTTTATTGTTGCCCCCAACGACAAATGATTAGACCTTCCTTTTCTTTAATCGAATCTCTCTTTATTCGTACTTATATTAGGACTTAGGGCTAGATGCTACAATTCAGCTTATCTATGGATCTCCACCACGCGTGGGCTCTCGTCGGGTGTGGCAGCGTTGAGGCTGTTGATTGGGGCAGTTTGACCTCCGCTATTGCTTTGGCCCGCCACGCAAATCCGCACTCTACGTCTCGCACTCCCCTCTTAGCTTCCGCCGGCAACTGTGGATCACCTCTTAACTTAGACTCACTCTGGGGGCAGGCGGGGCCTGTCTTCCTGTTGCTATTCACTTCACTGCACTTCTTCGAACCGTACCGGGTATTACTCTCACGTTTCGGCGGGGTTTCAACGTGCGCGCGCGATCACTTCTCCACGGAAAAAGAGAGCCGCTTCGTTGCCGCAGCCTCCTTTTATAGCCCCTTGACGGGCCCCGGCTCGGCGTTGGTAGTTTTCCATCGCCGTCTCCTGGTTTCCACGGCCTTCGTAACGGGGCCTGGCCGGTGGCGTGATCCCATGCCCCTATTTGGTCATGCGTCGGATCGCTGCCGGCCCGATCCCGCCGTCTCCTCTGCCTCTCGCGTTTCTCTTGCTCCGAGAGCGGGACACTTCTCCTCTCGGGGCCCTTGGCCTCTTCGCCGCATCCGGCTATCCGTGGGTATCTGGGCTGACCTTCGCCTTATCCAGCCAGCCATCAGCTTTTATCCGACCGTCCCACCGCCTTTATCCGGCTATGCTTTGGTCGAATTCGGCCTGTGGGAACCACGGTTCCTCACACCCCCCTCTTTCTTCCCGCAGCGGAATACTCCCGTTTTCCGCGACCTTGCGACGGAGTGTGCTTTCCTCATTCAAACGGCCCCATTTTACGCGCGCTCCTTACGGCATCTGGGATCACGGGCGCCCTGGCGCCCTCTGGCGCCTTTGCTCGGGCGGCGCTGCCAGCCCTTGCAATTTTCTGGCTGGGGCCGAATCCCCACCTATCGATAAGGTGTAGGGGCGTTTAGGCGATCCACTCGATATCTCTCCCCCGTAAGTATTCCAATTTTCTCTTTTTCTTCTCTCTTTATTCATTTTCTTCCCGCGTGTTTCGCCCTTGATTTTTTCTTTCTTTTTTTTTCTTTTGCTCTTTTTTTTTTCCTTTCCCCTTTTTTTTTTCTTACTTTTGCTCGCGGAACACCTCCGTGCGTGTGGCCGACATCGCAATGCGGTACCGGGTACCCCGCTCGCTCACCAGCTTCTTCACCCTCCTACCCACGAGGCGAATCTGGGTCTGCGCGCGGACCACCGCCGCCGGCCACTCCTCCCGCGGGATCGCCGTCCAGTGGACCGTGGCTGCTGGTGCCGAGCTCTGCCGTTGCAGGGCCGGTCGCTTCGGTCCTGCACAGGGCTCCGGGCAGGAGGCCTGCCGCTTCAGAAACGGGCGCTCGGCCGCCGTCGACCTCTCCGGTGCGGGCCACACCCACGGTCCGCGCTCCCACGCCTCGAGTTCCACCTCCGTCGGTGCTGTCGCCGCCGTCGCCGTTTCCGCGGCCCGCGTCTCGGCTTCTACCGCTGCCTCGGCCGTCGCCGTCTGGGCCGCCGTCGCCGTTTCCGCGGTCTGCGTCTCTGCTGCCGCCGTCGGCGCCTCTGCCGCTGTCTCGGCCGTCGCTGTCTGGACCGCCGTCGCCGTTTCCGCGGTATGCGTCCCTGCTGCCGTCGACGCCTCCACTGCCGTTCGCATCGCCGCCTCCGCCATCGCCGCGGCTGCCGCTGCTTCGGCCGTCGCCGTCGGGACCGCCGTCGCCGGCTGGGCCGCCGTCGCCATTTCCGCGGCCTGCGTCCCTGCTGCCGTCGTCGCCTCCACTGTGATTGCTGCTGCCGCTGCTCCTGCCCCTGCTGCTGGTGATGCGGCTGCTGGTGCTGCTGGTGCTGCTGGTGCTGCTGCTGCTGTTGCTGCTGCTGGTGCTGCTGCTGCTGGTGCTGCTGCTGCTGGTGCTGCCGTTGCTGCTGCTGCTGGTGCTGCTGCTGCTGGTGCTGCTGCTGCCGGTGCTGCTGGTGCTGCTGGTGCTGCTCCTCCTCGGCCTGCGGCTGCCGCCTCTCGGAGCCCTCGTCATCCTCGGTCGGTGGCGTAGGTTGCCACAGCTCGCCTTCCTCCTCCTCGGCCTGCTGCAGCCGCCGCTGCCACTCGGCCTCTGGGTTCGTAGCCTGCTTGCCCGTGGCCTGGGGCGTCGTTCCCTCGGTCTCCGCCTCGTCGGTCCGGGGCTGCATCGGCGGCAGCACCACCCGGAATGGTGGGGGTGGCGGCGCCTCGTCGCTCTCTTGGCCGTGCTCCTCCGTACTGGCGGCTCTTTCCGCCTGTCGCCGCCGCGCCTCCATCCGCTCGTCCCTCCGCCGCCTGATCGCCCGCGCCCTCTCCAGCACTTGGTGCATCCGGCGCTTCTCCTCCGGCGTCGCCTCCTGAAACCTCCGCCTCACCGCCTCAATTTTGTCGCGCAGGGTCAGCGGCCTTCCATTCCTCGTCTCCGGCTCCGCCCTTTGCTGCCGTCTCCATCTGGCCTTCTCCTGAGCGGTTGGCGCGCGCGGGCCGTCGGTGCATATGACCTCGTCGTCGTCCTCCTCCTCCTCATCCGATGACACCGTCGGCGACACCGAGTCGTGCCCCGATGGCGCCGGTGACACCAACGGCGAGGCCAGCAGTTGAAGGAACTGGGAGCCATCGCACCAATCCTCCTCGTCGCTACGCGAGAGCAGAGACGCCCGTCGCTGACGAGAAGTACCGGCGCGATAGCCCCTCCTCCCACGATCGCCTGTTGCTCCTCCAGGAAGGCCCTCATATCATCCATCTTCTTCCTGCCTTCCTCGTGGTTGAGCCCGCGTTTCATCTCCATTTTTTTCTTGCTGCTTTTCTTGCGTTCTTTCTGGTGATAATTACCTTCAAGTGTTCGCTGTTCCGTTTTCCACTCGCCTATATACACGCGTTGCATTGCCAATCGTTCCCTCTACCGGTGCCGGTGCTCCGTGTCTCGGTCTCTCCCGCCTGGTTCTAACGGTTGTTGCGTTTGTACTCATGGCCCTCAGCCTCGTCTCTCTGCCGGCCGCGCTCTCTAACGGCATCTTTCCCCTGGTTGTGCGAGTGCCGTCGCGCTCTCCGCTCTCTATCCGATTTCGCCTTATCCCTTTTTTTTTTGGATACTGTTGTGTTCTCGCCGCGTTTCTCTGTTGGCTCATGGATAAAACTTTTCCATCTTTGATGGATCCACCCCCTTCCCGTTCATGATAATTTTGCTTTTTATTCCCCCTTTTTATTTTTGCTTATTCACAACTTTTATTTAGCCCTTTATTCTTGTTTATTTTAATTGCTATTTAATGGATTGATGGATTGCTAATTATTTACTTTTAATTGTTATAAAAAAATTGCTATTTATTCTTACATGCCACCGCCGACCTGTCTTCTTCATCCCGTGCTGCTCGGACCCTCCTTGGCCTGGGTGAGTTCTCCCGACCCGGATGACTTTTACTCCATCCTTTCTCCCTTTCCAGCTCGCCCTCTGCTCTCAATGCGGGCCGCTTGCCGCGATTCCGCTCGTGAACAATGGGTCCTCCGACCCTCCGCCCGGGCTGGCATCTTGGGCTCACATCCCAGGGCAACTCCTATGCGCCACCGGCCGGACTCTTTTGACAGGTGTCTCCCTCACACAGTGGCTCGGACCCGAGGATCATCCGACTCCTCGCCCAGTAGTCCACGCATGAGCGGCACCCGTCGTTCCGGCCCGACGCTCGTAGTTGCCCCGTGAGTCCGCGTTGAGGCGTGAACCTGGCCCCTGGGTTTATCCTGGTCATCCGCTGTCTGAGATTACACTCCCCGACCCTGGATTCGCCTCCCAGCTTTGGGTGACGCGTTTCCTGTTCAGGTTTGCTGAGCTTTTCCTCTTCTCGTTTTATTTTCCTTTCTTTTTTCTAATTTTCGCTTTTTTTCAGATTTCTCCAACCCCAGTCTTCCTGTTCGCCTTTTTTTTTTTTTTTTTAAATCTAAGTGCACAAGTCCATCACCCTGCGTGCTGACGAGTCTCGTTCGTGTCCTGCGCGGCACCCTTCCCCAGTGTCCTGCGTGGCACTCTACCGTTCCTGGTCCTGCGTGACCCTTTAGGGCGACCTATTACAGCCATTCTCCTTCACCCCTGTGTCTCTCGCTCCTCGGGTTGGGGTTTCAGATCTCGTATGTGTGCCGTTCTCTTCTTCCTGTCGCCCTCCTTTCTTAGGTTGCAGATAACCGGGGATATAAAGTCCTCTATCTGGTATGGCCCATCGTACCTTGGTGCCAGCTTCGCGGCGAATCCCTCCGCTGCATTGGAAAGGTGGTGCTGTTTGGCCCACACGACCTCTCCCACTTTGGGTCTCCACGGTCTTCTTCTCAGGTTGTAATGCCTGGCCTGATCCTGGGCTGCCCTTTCCAAGTTGCGTCGAACCAACTGAAACAGCTCCTTTAATTTCTTCGCATTTTCATCCGGCGTCTCTGTGCCTTGTCCCGTGCCTACCGTCTCCTCGTCATATAGGGCCTTTGGCAGCCGGGGGTCCCTTCCTTGCACCACGAACGCCGGTGAATATCCCGTTGTATCCGACACTCCCGAATTCATGGCCAGCATCAGCTCCGGCCATTTTTCATCCCAACACCTTTGATCACCCTCGGTAAACTGAGCTATCATGGTCTTTACCGTTCTCCTTCCGCCGGCGTGGCCCGCTTCCGGACTATCGTGGCTTTCCTTTAAGACCCTTTCTCGGGCATATTTCGGCACACATAACTTCCACGAGGCGACTTCTTCGCTCCCTGCCCGGTGAGGAATGTGCCGGTACAAGTTTCCCCCCTTCTCCACATAGTCGGGGTACTTCGGGGATTCTTTTCTGATCTTTTCTACCATGCCCTCTAACCACTTGCAGGGCGGCTCGCCTACTGGTTGTGTTCCCTCCTCACTTCTTATCCTACGGCCTCGCTCCTCCACCGGTTGTCGGGAGAGTGCGTCGGGTACCACGTTGAGCTGTCCTTTCCTGTACGCGACTTCAAAGTCGTACTGCTGTAGCTCTAATGCCCATCGCGCCATTCTTCCCGACGGACTTTCTATGCTATTTAGCCATTTCAGAGCCATGTGGTCCGTGACCACCTTGAAGCGATATCCTTCCAAGTATGGCCTCAACCGTCGGATGGCCCACACAATGGCCAGACATTCTTTCTCGGTCGCCGAATAGTTCCTTTCGGGTCCATTTAGCGTCCTGCTAGCATATGATATTACCCGTTCGCCCCTTTCCGTCTCCTGCGTGAGAATCGCACCCAGCCCGTAATCACTGGCGTCTGTCTGCAGAATAAACTTCTTCGAGAAGTCGGGGCACGCCAGCACGGGGCCCGCCACTAGTCGTCTTTTCACCTCCTCGAACGCTTCTTGCCGTTCTTGTGTCCAGACCCATTCCGTCTTCTTCTTGAGGAGCCCGGACAGGGGCTGCACGAGGGTGGCGAAGTCGGGCACGAACCTCCGGTACCATGAGGCCACTCCCAAGTACTGTCTCAGCTCCTTGACATTTGTCGGCGGTTTCAATTCAGCTATGGCTGCGACTTTCTCGGGGTCTGTACATATCCCCTCGCCGGTCACCTTGTGGCCTAGATACCGCAGCTCTTTCCTAAAGAACTCGCACTTGTCTGCGTTCAGCCGCAGGTTCGCCAAGCGCAGCCGTCGAAACACCTCTTTCAGGTTTCTTCGGTGTTCTTCCTCTGTTCGCCCGATGACCACTATGTCATCCTGGTATGCGAACGCGTGCGGCATCATTTCTGGCCCAATCACTTGGTCTAACGCCCGTTGAAAGGTGGCCGACGCGGAGTGTAACCCAAACGGCATCACCTTCCATTGGTATAGCCCCTTTCCGGGCACCGTGAACGCCGTGATCGGCCGGCTGCTCTCGGCCAGGGGGATCTGCCAATATCCATCCTTCAGATCTAGGCTACTTATGAATTTCGCTTCCCGCAGTTGATCGAGGATGTAATCGATCCTGGGCATTGGATACGCGTCCTTTACTGATCTCGCGTTAACTTGACGAAAGTCCACGCACAATCTCCATTTGCCATTTTTCTTCTTTACCATCACTATAGGCGAACTGTAGGGGCTCTTTGACGGCTCTATGCATCCCATTTCTACCAGTTCGTCCACTTTCTGGTTAATCTCGGCCTGCATTTTGGGGTTCTTCGGGTAATATCTTTGCTTAATCGGTTGCGGGTCACTCATGGTGATTGTGTGCACCGCCACATTAGACACCCCCTCGATCTTGGAAAATGCCTCTAACTCTCGGGCTAAGAATTCCTCCACTGGCTCTTCCCTCGCCCCCTTATTCTGCCTCATGCCCGCTGACACCCCTCTGGCGGCCATTCTTAGGGTCGTGTCCGTTTCGTTGTCGGACTCCCGCTTCGGCCTTCGCCACGGACAATCTTCCCTCCTGGTCTCCTCGTTCCCGATCTTGGGCAGGGATCACCACGCTGTGCCCTGCACAGGTCACCACTGCCCCGACCGCGCGGAGAAAATCCCATCCCAACACTAACTCATCAATCACACCCGGCAATACGAGTAGCACCATTGGGATCTCCTTGTTCCCAAAGCATACCTTCGTTTCAATCTGGCACGTGACCTCCTGGCTATGGCCATCCGGCAACCTCACCCTTTTCCTTGCCGCCGCCTCCCGGCCTTCACCCTTTAGTCGGTCCGCAAGCACGCGGCTCACGAAACTGCTGGTAGCTCCTGTATCCACCGTGGCTTGCAGCTCCATGCCCACGACCTCCACTACTGCGGATAACTGTTCCTCCTCGCTGGTCAGCCTGCCGACTAGGCTTGAGGGACCGTTTCTTGCGACCCTGGCACGGCCCTCCGCGGCGTGGGTCGCGGGGCGTTTCCCGTCTTCCTGCAGCATTGCCATGCCGAGATGCCCACTTTTCCGCATCTTCAGCAGTAGGTGAGAGGTCGGCCGTTGCACTCCCGGCTCCAATGATCCGCGCTCCCACACCTTCGGCACGCCTGGGCCGGATTCTTGACACATCCGTTCTCGATATTGCCGCTGGTCGGTGTCGGCATAATGACACGCTCTCCCCTCTCCTCCCGTGCTGCTCCGTCCCGCGGGCCGTCCTTGCATCGCCGACATGCCGTCGTCTCGGCTGGCTTGTGGAAGGGGTTCGCTGCCCGGGCTTTCATGGTTGGATTCTCCCGTTGGAACTCTAGGCGGTCCCTCTCCAACGCCTCGAACTCGTCTGCCAGTTCCATCATGGTGTCGAGGTCCTTGCACCGGTGCGGCCTCATATACGCTCTCAGATCGGGCATGCTATTCTCACGAATCAGCTCCGTCTGCTCCTCTTGGGGACATTTCAGGGGTCGCATAAGTGTCTGCATCTCTACCATATACTCTTTGAATGGCTCGCCCCATTTCTGTTTCCGCATCCTCACTTCCTGCAGCAACTTCTCAAAGTATCCCCGCGGCAGAAAGTAAGCCTGGAAGCTCGACGAGAACTCTTTCCACGTTCTCCACTGTCGATTGTTCGCCACGAACCACATCAGCGCCCGCCCTTTTAGCAGCTCCGGCATCGCCCTTGGGATCAGATCCGGATCCAGACCGTACGTCTCGGCGGACCACTCGACCTGCTCCAAGAACTCGAGAGGCTTCGTCGTCCCATCGAACCGGAACGACCACTCTCTCACCTGTTTCGCCACTCTAGCGTAGTCCAGGTGTGCTGGCCGTATTGTGGCTGGTTCGGTTCTCCCTCTTTCGGTCTCTCGGCTTCGATCCCTTCCTTGGTGGCGGGGCCTGCTAGGCGTCCCCGTGTGCGAGCGTTCCTGTATTGGCACTGAGAGACTCGCTATCAATTCTCTCTGTATGTCGACTGGGGACCACCACAGCGCCGCCGCGGTTGCGCCGGGTGGGGGTGCCAGGTGCTCGTACGCGGCTTGTTTGTCGTCCGCCCGGGGTGTCGGCGAGGACCTGTCCGCCCGACACTCCCATACCTCAATCAGATCGGCCCACTCCGACTCATCTTCGTGCTCCCTCATCCACTCCTTAAATGTTCTTCTCATTTCGTCCACTGTGCCCTCCAGCCGCACGCCGAAGGCGTGGCCGCATTGGACAAGCTCCTCCTTTCTCAACCGGTGGATCCATTGTCCCTTCCCCATTCTCTCATCTATATTTCTCCTCCCTTTGTCCTACTATTTGTCGTTGTAGGCCCCACGTTGGGCGCCAGCTGTAACGGACCTGCTTCTTGGTTCGCTTGAGTTTGCTGGGCTCGCTCAGCGGTCGGCCGATTCGTCGCAACGTATTTTTATTGTTGCCCCCAACGACAAATGATTAGACCTTCCTTTTCTTTAATCGAATCTCTCTTTATTCGTACTTATATTAGGACTTAGGGCTAGATGCTACAATTCAGCTTATCTATGGATCTCCACCACGCGTGGGCTCTCGTCGGGTGTGGCAGCGTTGAGGCTGTTGATTGGGGCAGTTTGACCTCCGCTATTGCTTTGGCCCGCCACGCAAATCCGCACTCTACGTCTCGCACTCCCCTCTTAGCTTCCGCCGGCAACTGTGGATCACCTCTTAACTTAGACTCACTCTGGGGGCAGGCGCGGCCTGTCTTCCTGTTGCTATTCACTTCACTGCACTTCTTCGAACCGTACCGGGTATTACTCTCACGTTTCGGCGGGGGTTCAACGTTCGCGCGCGATCACTTCTCCACGGAAAAAGAGAGCCGCTTCGTTGCCGCAGCCTCCTTTTATAGCCCCTTGACGGGCCCCGGCTCGGCGTTGGTAGTTTTCCATCGCCGTCTCCTGGTTTCCACGGCTTTTGTAACGGGGCCTGGCCGGTGGCGTGATCCCATGCCCCTATTTGGTCATGCGTCGGATCGCTGCCGGCCCGATCCCGCCGTCTCCTCTGCCTCTCGCGTTTCTCTTGCTCCGAGAGCGGGACACTTCTCCTCTCGGGGCCCTTGGCCTCTTCGCCGCATCCGGCTATCCGTGGGTATCTGGGCTGACCTTCGCCTTATCCAGCCAGCCATCAGCCTTTATCCGACCGTCCCACCGCCTTTATCCGGCTATGCTTTGGTCGAATTCGGCCTGTGGGAACCACGGTTCCTCACAAGGTATTTCCTAAACACTAGTTTTCCATTGGTGATTCTGTTAGAATAAGTAAATATAAAGGTATTTTTACAAAGGGCTATAATCCAAACTGGACAACCGAAGTTTTTAAAATTTTAAAAGTAAAGTCTACTAATCTTGTAACATATGAACTGGAGGACTGTAAGGGGGAAATGATCAAAGGCTCATTTTATGATCAAGAACTCCAAAAAGTTAAAGATGAAAATGCTTTCTTAGTGGAAAAAATACTCAGAAGGAAAAAAGAACAAGTTTTTGTTAAATGGTTAGGTTTCGATGAAACACACAATTCATGGATAGATAAAAAGAGTATATTAAAATAATTAAGCACGCAAAATATTTATCAGATTTAATTTATTTTTGTGTATTTTTTACATTGAAATATAGTTTTAATTATACACAAATTAAAAAATAATAATAATATAATGTTAAATTTACTTATACCATATTTTGTATATTATTACTAGCACCTAAAATATTTTTAATTTCATAGTGATTATGAGCTAATGTTGAAATATTATCAGGTAATATAAATCTTTTATCATCCTTATAATTTAGACTTATCTTATTTACAATTTCAGTATACATTTTATGACCCCTACTTCTAATAATTCTCTGTTGTCCATAATAAGTTTTTTTATGTTTAATGCATTCAATATAATGAGTATGAGTTAATCGTTTCACTACTGACTTTTTTACGCCTTTAACTTTTTTTACGTTATAGTCAGTGTTATCATCTTTAGCAATTAAATATGAGTATGCTTTCGCTTTTAATCCTGCAAACGACGTCATTATTTTTCCTGCATTTTCGTCTTTCATTAATCCAAGCTCTTTGTTATTAGCGAGATTGATACCGAATCTGTTTGAGGCTAAGTAATTGGATGTATCAAAGCGATTAGGATTGAATTTAATTAAATCATAAAAATCTTCTTCTGATGGACATTTTACAGAATGAAAATTATAGAAATAGTCATACATTAACCATTTTGAAAGTTCTAGTACACTAACTCCAATGTATATGGGCTTATCATAAAAAATTCGGGACTTAGTTGATTCAATGGCAGCCAAATTATGTCCAAAGATTTCAACACTGTGGAAATTATGTCTTGCTATGCGTTGTCTAAACCCTGCTGAGTTTTGTCTTGAATCATAATGCTTAACTAATGCAACCTCACGACGTTTTTCTACATTCTCCATTGTTTTGCCGTAAACGGCATTAACCATTAATTTGTAAAAGTTTATCTCAAAGTCATTGCTAGCTAATTTTCTAAGAGATGTATTGAGGTCAATATAAGGTTTCCGCCATCAGGACTGATTAAATGATAAAACTCTAGATATTTTTTCCAAAATCATACCTTGCTCTATACATAACTGTAGCTGCTTCAAATGGATTATATAGTTCTTTTTATCACTTAAGTCAGCTATTAGTTTTGTCTGCTTTCCTCCTGGTGGAATCTTATTTTCGGGGCAAAAAGGTAAACTATTATGCTTATTATGAATATCATCAGGATATCGCATATCTACTTCTAAAATATATCCAACATCACTAGATGCCGATATGCTAAGAACGTTGAAAGATGAAATTTCATCGTTACTTAGAAATTTAAAATTAGAAAATGGAAGGGGTTGACTCATAGCCCATCCATATAAGTTGTTGGCGTCAATATATGAAAGGAAATTTATGGGTTCGGTAGGCTGAAATGTATTATTTAAATATTTGTTATTTGCTGTTGCAATCCGTTGAGTACATTGGGTCAACCCTCCACGAACAGCAGTTTTAAAAAAATTATAAATGTCAGGATCACTAGCAAGTTCTAATTCTACCCTTGTGTATTTTAACATTGCATCCCATGAAACTGAAGGAGCAGTAACATAATTAATGGGGTCTAACCTTGACACTCGGGAACAAAGACTCCTAAAATTCTCAAATACATCAGCAAGAATTAAAACATCGCTTTCCAAATATAATTTTAAATAATCTCTAATAGATTTGCAATTAAAGGCGCTCCAAACCTTCTGAGCAAAGTTGTAGTCTTCAACACTACATTCCTCATCATTCAGTGAATTATAAAAATTATCTCGCGAAGGAAGCCGGGATTCATCAAATTTTTCAAAACTATTCAAATAATCATAGGGAAATACTCCCTTTCGTCGTAGCATATCAAATTTTTCACCTTGATATTTAGTTTTCAAAATTTTAAAATTCGCTTTGTTCATATAACTAGCGAGTTTTTCTAAGCTTGAATTTAAAAATCTATTTGAATCTATATATCTAATTTTATATTGATGAAGATAAGATTCATCGAGCTTACAAATTTGAGTTAACGCAATATATAACTCTTTATTGCAAGGAATGGGTCTTAGTTCATCCTTTATTGACGTAACAAATAAATGTATATCATAACGAGACAAGTTATGAAAAACTACCGGGAAAAAGGGATCGCTTAATCTAAATGTCTGTTTACACAGCTTATGAATAGGACCTACATATTGTCCTGTAAACTGATCAAAGAATTTTTCTCGATCATCATCAGAAATTTGTTTCTCGCAGGCATAGCAATCACCGTGTTCCTGATAATCCTCATCCCAAATGTTAAACTGATAGATTGGTTTTTTATAGGACTTCCAGTACTTCTCATAAAGTCCATCGGTTTTCATCCTAAGTGCTTGACAAAATTTTTGGATACAATCCGGTCCTGAAATAACGAAATCATAATGTTTATGAGTTTATTGCCTTTGCCGGAATGTTAAAATATTTACCTTCGTATGTCCACATCTCATTTAGATGTTCATTGTATTTATGTACAATATAAAATGATGCTGCACATGCTGTATGCCTCTGTGCCATAGTAGTTGATGATTTTGATGGATCATTAAGATTTATATGGTAATTTTCCAAAACTGCTTCGATGTCAGCATAAATTACTACTGGTGGAGATAGTTTTTTAGAAAAACTTTTGAATACAGTTTTGGTATTAGGTTCAGGATACAAAGCAGCAACTTTTCCACACTCTTTAGTGTCATGTATAGTATTTGTTGTACTATAAAATTGCAAGCAGTTCTCGCAAAAATATGCAGTATTATGGGATTTACTATGTTGTGAATAACATAATTTTCTCATGCACGTTATATATGCATAATGCATCATTTGCATATTATCACTATTAATTCCAAGCAAGTTTATGTGGTGAGTCCGAATTTTCTTAGTCCGCACTGTGGGTCCCACAACGTTTTTTCCATTCTCATCGACTTCATAAACATTGATGCTAAAATCCTCATTTGCTGATTCGAATCGCTTGATTCCTTTGCTTGTTATTGGAAACTCAATTCCGGAAAAATTTAATTTTACTCCTTCATAATAAATGATGTCTTGCAGTATGTTTCCGCATCGATAGGATGATGGTATTGTTAACTTATCTCGGGAAATTTTTTTTAATGCTGCTGCTTGATATATAGTTTTAAGGTGTTTTCCATAGGCCAATGATGCTAAAACACACCACTTGAAACAAAAATCATCGTCATTTTTAACATTTATGAGTGCATTTCGTGACTTAATTTTTTTGGGAGCTTGGATAAACCTGTTTGCAGCGATATGCTCTAGTTTTATCATGGTAAGTTCAAAATATTTAAAACACTTTATTGCCCAACCTGAATCCTTCTCCTGGAATTCACTGCTGAGAGTTATCAAATTTTCTATGGTATCATTTAGATGATCATCAATCAGCTCGTTTTCATATATTGGTTTGTATGGAGTAATGAAATGCTTAATTGTTTCTGTTAAGCTTTCATCATCAGTGTTTTTAACGTATAATCCATATACTTTTAAATTGTATTTTATGGATCTGTACTCACTCATGCAGTGACGCAATAAATTGATAATATCATTTTTGCAATCATGAAAAAACTCTTTTAAATCAATCTGTTCACTTTTATTTGAGTGAACACGATATGATTTTAAAGGAAATCGCGACTCCGTTGAAATTAAAATAACGTTTTCATTTTTCTCTAGTTGAGCTGCTCTTGCATTCTTATGTTTGTCCGACATCATATGGCGTCTTTCCCTAGACGAAGGGTAACTTTCACCGCAAATTGAACAGTCAATAATCCTTAGTTCCATCGGAGTATCCAATCGAGGCCGTTTTGAAGCTCCTGACGTTGAAGGACCTTGAAGATCACTTGAATTAGATCCTTTGCTCATAAGAATCTCAAAAGCATTCCTAGGTCCCAAGCATGCTTCATAATGACTATCAAACTCTATTAAGTCGATGGACTTAGAGCAAAGATCACACACCACATTATTACGATAATCAGAGCATCTCTCATAATGAGATTGAAACTCTGAAAAGTCAACGGACTTATCACACATGTTGCACTTAACTTTTGATGCCATTTTAAGTTTTTTTTTTTTTTTTTTATCGAACTAACCACTTTCACTATTGAAATAGGACTAAGGGTTTCCTTTTTAAATGGTATCTTTTTAGGCCCCCAAACACCTTCTTAATCTTTTATATCCAAAACAAACAGTACCTGCTCACAAACCTGTTTCAAACGATTCCTACTGGGTCAATCTAATAATATGAGGGAAAAGTTACAACCTCTATTCTACCTGAAATCCACTTATTCTTTTTGTGTAATCCTCACTTGGAAGAAACCTGTTTCAAACGAAACCTATGATTCTCTTGTAATAAGAGGAAGTGAAATTCAACCAATCAAAAGTAAAACAGCAAACATTTAAAATAAATAGTGGTTAAATGTGTTATATTTATTATATACATATGTATATATTATTTTTAGAAAAATACATAAAATATTCTTATTATATAAATATGTATTCGTATTATTAAAATTTCGCCTCAGCTAATTTTACCGCAGCAATTAAGTCATCATCATCTTCATCCCGAAGTAGTTCCTGGAGTTGAGATCTTTTATCATCATCCTGATTATCTACTAAATCGAAAATGTTGTCATCATCCGGGAAAATGTATGATGGATTATCATTATTAGGCGTTGCATTCCTTGGGTCATCGTCGTCATCATCCCATTTAATGTCACTTAACCAGGTCAAGTTGCTCTCGAGATAGGTTTGGGTCTTAATCCCAAAAATCAAGGACAGGTCTACGGAGCTCGGCTGAGAGTCCAGATTTATGGTTGATTCCGGTTGGGAATCGATAAAAATGATTTCGAGGTCATCCATCGTTGTTGAAAGATTACTAGTTTATGTACTAGCTGTTAGCTGTGAGTAGTTATTATATAGGCACTTTGCTATGGGACAGTGTTAGGTACACAAAGGAGGAATATAAATTATAGAGAATGTAGAAAGGTTCAAGGGCATCGAAACCGTTTTTCAGGAAACACTTAAAAAATACCTCTAAACTATTACATTAGATTCATTGCAAAGGGATGACCTACCTGTTTGAGGGTTGTTTGAATCGCAACACGGGACCAATCGTAAAAACAGGTTCATTGACAGTAAGAGGGAGGAGAGAAAATATAAATGAGCGAAGGATCGATTTGAGAGGATTTTACATGGTTGAGAAGGAGGTTTGGGATCGAAGTTAGTTCACATTATCACCGATAGGTGGCGCCACCAAGTAGTAAGGATAAGAGACGGCCGTATATTTACTATAAGTAGCTTTAATTAATTTTTATGTCTTCCTATTATAATTTTATTCTTTATGTGCTCCTGTATATATCTCCATTAATTTGTGTTCTCTTACCATTCAACCCTCTATACGGACATCTAGAAACCCAGTTTTCCAACCTATGTTTTTCTATAGGATGTAAATTTCAGAAACTTCACACATTTGTTTTCCCAATTCAATGTTTATAAAATATCCTATAAGTATTTATTTAACTTGACCAGTTAATAACATACCAGAAATTGTTTCCCAATTCAATGTTAATAAAATATCTTATAAGTATTTATTTAACATGATCACGTAATAACATAGCAATATGTTTAGAGGTATTTTTTAAGTGTTTCCTGAAAAACGGTTTCGATGCCCTTGAACCTTTCTACTTTCTCTATAATTTATATTCCTCCTTTGTGTACCTAACACTGTCCCATAGCAAAGTGCCTATATAATAACTACTTATTGCCAGTCCGTTTAATGGCTTCGAGGTGCCAAGGACCCTGTACTTCCGGGCTATGTGACTAAAATCGGACAGTATGACAGAAATAAAGGAAACGTTTGCTTGCATTTGTAAACATCATGGATTCTTTATTATTTCGGCTGAGAAGACATAGCTCCTCCTATGGAAAGCATCTTTCGTTACCCACTCTCTGCTGGGGTTCTTCAATATTTTGAAGAGAACAGCTGTTGCCAAAAATACTGACCCGATTTGGTGGTATAGCGCATTCTCTTGAAAATATTTCTGATCCCTTTCGACAGAGTTCTCGTTGTCTGGATAGCCTGTCGGGTTGGCGAGCCGCTGGAGCACCACTTCCCCGCCATCCACCAGAGAGTGGCTACTGACCGAAGCCTCGGACTGGCCGATGCGGAGTGGGTATGGTACGGGTCCAACTGCTGGCTAACCCGGCGGAAACCAGAAAATATCAGTGTGAGTGTCAGTGTCAATGTTAATGGTAATGTTAATTTCTAATGGAGGTTACAACTTAGTTCGAATAGACAGAATTCATATGCATGTCTGTATGTCTATCTAAAAGTAGGTATATGTATAAAAACATTTCAAAAATTCCACTTTGCATACACTTTGTTAATGTTCTTTGTGTGTTCCATTGCGTTCGCGTAAATATCAACTTTTCATTTGTTTTAAAATTGTAAGTAAATTCTATAAAATGCCTATATTTTAGGTGCGTGTCGAGTCATCCAGTGCGTGCACTTGGAGCTCTTGATATGTCACGATAATAACAATATAACGATATGCATATAGGGATCATATGGGGGGCACACGGGATAGGGGACGTAGGGAGTTGGGATTTGGAAGTTGGAAGTGGGTTGAGTGTTGACTGCAGTTATAATTTGCAGTACTTGCCCCATGTTCCTCACAAATAAAGAGTACAAACTACTTATTCCATAACCAGTTCTTGGTGATTGATGCAAATGATTTGTTTTTATCTATTCCTTTCGCCTGATCGCCTTGCCTTTTTGCATATTTTCCTGACCGGCGCCCAAAGTGGATCCGCGTTAGGTTGCATTGCATACAATTAGATATACGCACATATATATATATATATATATATATATAGATTTGACAATTTCGACTAGGTTAGATTGCTTGTAAGCTGCTTTGGTGGCTGGGGCGGGTGCAGGCGGAGGGCAGGAAGAGAACAGGTCAGGAAACGAAGAAAACTTGCTTATAATGATTGTATCTCACAACACCGACGACAAAACGACGATAAACTACGCATAATAAATACATATATAGGTGCCAGTGCACCTATGGGAACCTATGTGCACATGGGAACATGGAACATGGGAACCTATGTCCCCCACCTATGTGCACATATGGGAATATCATAGATACGAGTAAGTATGTACACAATACGAAATAACATGTAATGCTCGTATGCAAATGTAATCGTAACAATAATGTTCTGTCGCTGCTTAACCGTAACAATTCTTCTGCTTCTGCTTCTGCGTCACAAATTCTGATATGTTTCAGTTCAAGTCTTCGGTCTAAGCTTTATCCGTATCGATAAAGATGTAAGAGATGCTATCATCTAACGCCCTTCTCTCGGGCTTTTCCAGGAGAGCGAGCTGGGAGCGCGTCGCTGTCGAGTTACTGTGCATGTGTCTCGTGTTGTAGATGTTGATGATGTTGCAACTGTGGACTGGATTGTGGTGTCTGTCTGTTGGTGCATCAATTCAACAGAGTGGAGGTGGGGGGAACAGACGCAGAAATGGACAAGTCGCTCTGGATTGGCTGATCTGGTGATGTTTGCTGCTGGTGTGGTGGGTAGGCTGCAGCGAACAGTTCGGTACAGTTCGAAAGCGTGCTTTTTGGGTCTAATAATTGGCAGAGTTGCATAATTCACGGATTCACTATAATCTATAAGAAAATATACAATACAACAACACAGAAATGGTTTGCAGACGTACAAAAGGTCTATGGGTATTTCTTTTTTGTGGGATTTTCTATGGTCTCAGCATCGAATTGGTTCGAAGCGATTTGTATTGAATGGGGAGCCCGCAATCGAGGACTCCCCATCAACTTCTATCACTGTGCTTGAATCTGAATCTGGATATGAAACTGACCCACATGGAAAAATGGTCTCCGGACCTAACTAGACTGGGGACCCGCTTCAGATCGGATCAGATCGGAAGCGATTAAACGCTAATCAGAAACGCCACGCTACACATGGCAATTTGGGCCAGAAGGTTCACTTGCAGTATCCGCATCAGACCGCCGCTCGTGGGTGAGGGACTCACATTGAGGCCGGCGCAGTGCATCTTTTCGGTGGGCATGGCCTGCACAAAGTACTCGCGGTTGTCCTGCGACATGTGGCACAGCGGCTTCTTCTTCTGCGACATTTCGTCATCCTTGTTCTTCAGGTCCTCGAGCAGCTTGGGGAACCAGGTCAATTCGCAGGAGCAGTTCAGCGGATTATCTGCAATCAATTCAGATTAGTTTTCTTTGCTGTGGTTGTGTGCTTCACAGGAGCTGGATGCCCATGACTTGCCCGTGATATCGATGATGCGTAGGGTATCAATGACCGGTTCCATGATGTCCTGGGGAATGCGCTGCAGCTTGTTATTCTGCAGATTCAGGGTCTCCAGCGAGTTTAGGCTCTCGAAGAGCACACTTGGCAGCACCTTGATTCTGAAATTGGAACGCAGAAAGGATCACAATGGGATAAGTAGGAGTATTCCGTATGTGATATCGCGCGGAAGCTTTACTCATTCTTCTGGAGGTTGAGGAACGTGAGCGAGTCGCCAAATCCGGTGAAGGCGTCATCGGCCAGGACATTAATGTTGTTGTTCCGCAAATCCAAATGGCGAAGACGGTGCAGTGGGCGCAGGTCCTCGCTGGGAATGGCATGGATCTGGTTGTCTCCTAGGCGCAGATACTGCAGGTTCTCTGAGGATCAAAAGAGGTGGAAGTTCGGAAAATATCAGAATTTTAAGTCAAGAGGAAATGGTGGTGGAAAACCTACCCTCCAAGCCCTTGAACGCATCCTTATCGATAACGCTGATCTTGTTGCCCTCCAATTCCAGAGAATTTAGCTGGGTAAGGTGTATGAAGACATTTGCAGGCACTGTGGTAATCATGTTGTGGGCCAGAATCAAGGAATCGAGGTTTACCAAGCCCTCAAAGTCACCCTCAATGATGGAGCGGATCTTATTCTCCTGTATTTCCAGCTTCTTCAGCGTGTCCAATATAGACAGGGACTTTTGGGGAACTCTGCTTAAATCATTACCACCCAGATTCAAACGCTTCAATTTTCTGCAAGTCCCAGCGATTTTAGATGCAGAACGAACACACAATCAAGGATAGATAAACTTACCCTTCCAGTCCGCGGAACGCCTCGGGGTCTATCTGGGTGATCTTGTTCTCATAGAGCGTAAGAATTTCCAGTGTTCCTAGTCCCTCGAAGGCGTTGTTGTGGATCACGGTGATTTTGTTGTGGTTCAGGTTCAAGATCAACAGGTGGAACAGATGCTGCAGTGCCTGCGAAGGCACGGTTTTCATTTGGTTCAGCGATACGTCCAGCTGTGTGAGTCCAGTGCCTGTAATGGGACATGGTAGGAGAGAATAGAGATGGTACGGTACTGAGCTTCTAAAATCTAGCTTTTTGAACCACTCACCCAAGGAACTGAGAGCATTCTCCTCGATTGTCGCCAGACTGCTGTTGTGTATGGTCAGGTGGCGAATGTCCAGGGCCAGGAAAACGAATCCCTGCAGCTTGGGCAGGTTATTGTGGCGCAACTTCAGGTAGAAAATGATGGGACTTTTGCCCTTGAGTGTGCCCATCGATTTGGTGATGTGCGCCAAGTCCGTTGTCTCGCAGAGTATGTCCAGTCCGTTCTTCTTCACCGTGCAGATGCAGGGCGAGATGTCGCCCTGCTCCGGACACACCTGCTGTTGCGGTGTGTTCTGGGACCCCGCCTGGCCCACGCCCACCACCGCCGCCAGCATCAGTAATAACGCTGCGTGGCTGAAGGGGAGCTGTAGTTGCTTCAACTGGATCATGGTGAACATCTACTGGTGGATCCCGATGTCGATGTGGATCTTGGATGTTGAGCTTTCTCTCAGAAAATTACCGTTCCCAAGGTGCGCTGGATGTTGTAAATGTTGTGGAAGTTGTGGATGATGTGCCTGCAGTGGATGCTGATGATGCTATTTACAGTGGTTGTTGCTGTATTCCTGTCGAGAAGAATGGATAGTGGAGAGTGGTCAGTGGAGAGCGGAGAGCAGAGAATGTGTGTGAATGCTCGTACGGGGACATTCATTGAAATCCGGCGCGGCAACAACAACAACAGCGAAACGCAAATTAAGCGCACAATGCGCGATTTTATTTGGGTTGTGGAATCGTGGATTAAATATAAATTGCCTGCAATTGAGCCTTACGTACAGTGGGATCGCTCCTATTGTTGCCGCCGTGCCTGGTTACGCTCGCTGTGGAAGTGGTGGCTCTCACCTAAATGGTTTGTCCGTCCGGCGACTGACAAGTGCCAAATAAACATGCCTCCAGTGCCGCCAAGATGCAACAAATTCGCTCACACTAAGCCAACAGATTAGCTCTGCCTCTGGCTCTGCTTGCTGCTGCCGCGCATCAACCCGCCTGCTCGAACCGCGCTAAACTTAAGGAGGGGCTTGGGGCGTGTGGCGTTTGGCGTGTGGGGTGGGGTGGGCTGGCGTGTGCGTAATAGCTGGCTGCGAAGTCGGTCAAATGTGTGTGTATAACGATGTAACGGAAAATCGATACTGCCACAAAGAGGTTGTTGAATGGCACAAACCAACCGTTTTGTTGTCTTCCCTCCTCGCCTTAGTTTCGTTTCGAACACACACCCGTACACGAGAACCGCACACACGCACACACACACACACACACACACACGCACGCCAAATGGAATTTGTTTGTAATTGTTGCTTCTGACTAATTCAATTCAACAGTCCGTACATATATTAAGGGGATGCTATAACTGTTCTTCGAAATCGTAGGTCGTATCCTTAAATTCCGTTACACGCACACACAGAGCAGGGAGGAACACTGGCAGTCAGGCCAGCGGGTTATCAGTGATTATTCACTGTTGTTCCTGTTGCATTATCTTTAGACTAGGTCGAGCTGTAAGCAGCAGCAGCAGCAGATTCGGATTCATATATAAGTGCGAAAATTGAATGAACCGACGAAGCGACGATCCGCGGACTTATCGTTAAAATATACCGTCTCATTTTAAAGCTATACCGTAAATATACCGACGAATTCAAGTTCTATTTTACATATTCTGATTTTGATATTCCGTGGAATATTATTAGCTAGATAGAACATTTAGCCCTGCCCACATAATTTTATCCAATTAATGAACCTATTTTCTAATTGACTGTTTTTTTTTAAACACTTGCTTTTATTGCATTTTGCGTAAAAAGAGGTTTTAGCGAAAATGGTGTGTCAACCGGTCCAAGGAGCGCCTTACCCGATTCAAGTTCGGTTATCGATACTATCGACTGGATACGAATAGAAATTGTTTGAAAGTGAATGAGCGAAAAGGATTTATATGCAATCTATTTTTTCTAAAACATCGAAGTTCGATATTCGAAAATATAATGTTGTTATGTATAAGGATAATACTTACCACACGAATGTACAAATAATGCAATGCCGTAGCTGAACCGTTGTTTGCAGCTATCGCCAGCACTTTCCACTTCGGTATCGGAAGAAATGTCTGTAAATATATAGTTATTAATTATAATTTGCCGAAGCAGCTGGATCAGGAGGTGGAGACGGTTGAGTCGAACACTTACCATATGAGGGATATGATACTCATGTATCATGATGAAAAAAGGTTCGTTCTTGAAATATGTCAAGTGAGACACGAAGTTAATTTTTCCCTCCAACATTTCCGGCCGCTTTAAATAGTGAATACATTTTCTTAACTGGTCATCCACAAATGGCACATTTTGGAATGTTTTGAAAAGATAGAATATTGGGCAGAAGTGGCGGTGGCGGCGTGGAGCAGCAGCAAAAGCAACGTTAGACGTTAGCTTCCTCCTCCCACGCTTTGCCGGCACAGGAGCCTGCGCTAACTGGTTGTTGGTACTGCATTTCCTTGTTGGCGATGCCGCAGCAGGAGGCCTGGACACTGCATCTGGTATACCCAGCGATCGTTGTTGCTTGTGGTAGCAGTGCTCGAGAGTAACTACATAGCCATTGTCTCCAAAAGCTAAAATAAGGAAAAGAAACCATGATTAAATATTGCTCCTTGCAAAGAACTGCATTTAAATACACACTTTTTGCTGCTGATGAGCTTGTCGTTGGATGTAGTACCAGCGGCTGCTGCTGGCGGGGTTCAATCGTGGCCGTCTGCTGTTCCTTGGGCTTCGGAGTGGGAGTGGAGTAACTTTGACCTGTACCGTGGCCGTATGCTGCTTCTGGAGGCTATCCACCTTCACTTCACTTCACTTGCACTTGCGCTTCGATTTGATCGGATCGGATCGAAATTGTTTTGAAATTTTCGCGTGCGCCACAGTTGAAAGTTGAAATTGAATTTGGTTTTGCAGGCCTAGTCAAGTCACGACACGACACGCACTTATCGACTGTTTTAAAAATATGGAGAGTACTATCTACTATAACGTACTCCATAAGAACGTACTATAGTATTATAAATTATATTTGTAAGATATGAATATTAGTTTATAAGATTTGAATATTAGTTTAAGATTTACTCATCGATAGTATTATAAGAAATACCAATGTACTTGTCGAGGACAAGTATCGATATGCCAACACACATTCATTCGAATACGACGATCAAGAAAGAAGAACATATAATAAAACCGTGCAATTAAAAGTTTACATATCAGGTGTGGGGTTTGCCAAAAGAAAAAAAAAAAAAAAATCTGCGATGAACTATGCAGACATAAGAGCGAAAACCAAAAGTGAACTTAGCGACCATACACCAATTACGTACAGAAGTGAAAAAAATCATGGAAGACACGCATGAGCTAGGAAATACGGAGCCAAGCGCAGTCGAGACTATGCAGGCAGACATTTTTGCAGTCCCGGTTGAGCGCGAGATAGATAGAGACAACCGTAGTGCACAACACGCAGCAAAAGCGGCGCCAGAAGAATATGGTGAAAATGTGAAGAAGGCTGGAGAAGCATTCATGCCGCGACAAGACAACGCTTGTTCGAAATTGACCATGCGATCAGATGAATACGAAGAAGAATCGCGCCGTTTGCAGCAGTTGGAACAATTGTACGTTTCTCGCAAGCGCTTAGCTGATCTCAAATTAAGCATATTGAAAATGGAGAAAGAGGCTATGGAGTTGGAAACGCCGAGAGATTGCATCGACTTGACACACATTGAGGCGTTGATGCGTCCATTTTCTGGAGATGACGACCAGGCTGTAACCAGTTGGATAAGTAACTTTGAGGACATTATGAATTTCCATGGTGTATCCGAGTCCAAATGCTGGATATTAGCGAAGCGGCTGCTAGGCGGATCGGCGAAGGCGTACATCGACCATGTGGCGCCTTTGACTTGGCAATTGATGCGAGCAGAATTGCTCAACGTCTTTGAGCAGAAAGTGACAGCGTGGGACATTGGAAAGCGACTGGAGGCACGGAAAATTGCAAATAATGAAAGCGCATTGCAATATTTCGTCGCAATGTGCAGCATAGCGTCGCAAGCAGACATGGCCACGAGCGATGTGGTCAAATTCATCGTAGAGGGACTGCAGGACAAGAAGGGCATGGCAGCATCCATGCTATATTGCAGCACACTCAACGAGTTGCGTGACAAGACGGTCACCTATGATAAGGTAAGAAGAGCTCCTGGCGTCGTAGCAATTCGTAGCGAAGGTATGACAAAGGGAAAACTAAATGTGAGTATGGCAGTTGGGCAGCAGCAAGGTGGTGGCGCAATGCGTTGCTACAACTGTCGGCAATTTGGGCACGTTATGAAGGAATGCAGTCAGCCAAAGAGACCGGATGGGGCATGTTTTAACTGTTGAAGTACCAGCCACCTATATTCGCAGTGCCCGAAACGAAAGATGGCCACTAGGGTAGCTGCAGTTCAAGATGAGGAGCGACCAGGAGAAAAAAACAACGACGACTTAGCGGCTGTCCAGTTAATCACTTTATGACTTCCGTTTGGTGAACAAAGAGGCGTCAGTATTTTTAGTCTATTTGATACAGGTAGCCCTGTAAGTTTTATTCATAAGTCTTTGATACCGAAGTCGGCTATAGTTGAAGCCTATAATGAAGTTAGGAAATACTATGGACTAGGAGGACAACCAATTCCCATATGGGGAAAATTTAAGTGCCATATTGAACTTTGCACAAAGAAATATATCGTTTTATTAAACATCGTAAATGATAACATGCTGCCTTTGCCGGTATTGTTGGGACGCGATGCCCTTAAATTTATTGAAGTCAAATTAGTTCATAAGAAAAATATCAATGCGAAGCAACACACACCATTAAGTTCGTTAAAGCGAAAAGCTATTAGTTTAACCTGCGCGTCTTTATTCACCGAACGTAAAAATAATATTAACATAAGTGTTAAGCTATTAAGCGTTTTTAACAACTGTTGCAATTTGAAGTTAATGAAAGTCGAGAGGCTGTTTATAATTCACAATTTATTTGCATATGTAAACCAACTTATCGCGTATCTACATATGGGGATGATTGGGGCGAACGATTGATGCGAGGATGTTAGTCTAATAGCTGCGACGATTAGCTCAAGACTGCCTATGCAAGGGCTGACGGGCCAAATTGCCGGGCCCTATGCAGCAAGCTTAGACGCGAGCGAGAGCGTATGATAGCCCGAGAGCGTTAGAGCTGCTCGGGGACGCTGTTAAGCCGAGTCCGAGAGATTGCGACATAAGGAGACGAAAGAATTCCGCTGCATGCGCATATGCGGTAGGAAATGATCTTTGCAGTGGGGGCATTGGAAACGTCAACACCAAAATGCATTTCCTTTGGGCCGCACCACTGGCAATAATTTAAAATATTTAAGCTGCTTGACCCGACATACTCCCCCCGTTGGAAGCCTGACTTTCAACAGCATCTTTAAGGGCAGCAGGCACAGCTCGTTGACGGCGCGCTTGGTGATTCCAGATGACGTCTTCAGCACAGCAACTCGGGCAACGCCATCTCGTCCAGGCAAAAGCTCGACCACTCTCGCCAGTGGCCACTTCATGGGAGGAAGATTCTCATCCTTGACAAGAACCAAATCTGCGACTGCTAAACTAGGCTTCGCAGTGCGCCACTTCGAGCGCTGCTGCAGTGACGTTATGTACTCCTCCTTCCACCGGGACCAAAAGAGCTGCTGAAGGTACGAAACGCGCTGCCAGCCGTCCAGGCGATCGAAATTTAGCTGCGTGACGTCAGGCTCAGCGAACGAAGCAGGAGGGCCACCATTCAAGAAATGCGCTGGAGTTAGAGCATCTAGATCGGCAGGGCTCTCTTAAATTGAAACTAAGGGTCTTGAATTAATCACTGCCGTGATGTGGCACAACAGCGTCCGCAGCTCGTCAAATCCAAGAACCGAGTTGCCTATCGCACGGTAGAAGTGGTACTTGGCCGTCTTCACTGCAGCCTCCCATAGACCACCAAAATGAGGGAGCGCGGAGGAATGAAATGCCAGTCTATAGCCTCGACCAAGCAAAAATCCAGCAGCGCCTTCTGATGGTCATCGCTGAGGACCAGGCGCTTTAATTCCATCAGCTCATTCTTAGCGCCGACAAAATTGGTTGCGTTGTCTGACCAAATTTGCCGCGGCTTCCGTCTGGTACATATGAAGCGCTTTAGTCCATGTAGAAAAGGAACTGTGGATAAGTCCTTTATAAGCTCCATATGAACAGCCTTGGTAGCGAAACAAATGAAGACGCAGACGTAGCACTTGATTGGAGCCTTGTTGCGTGCCTCCGGTTTGTAGAAAAACGGCCCACAGAAGTCCACGCCTGTGATCTCAAAGGCATGAGAACCATCGAGCCGCTCCTTTGGAAGATCCGCCATAATATGCTCCAATACCCTGGGCTTCAGTCGAAAGCATCTTACGCACTTGTTTATTGCCTTGTTTACCGTCTTCCTCCCCCCAATAGGCCAATATTGGGATCGAATTAGTCCAAGCAAAGCTCGAGGACCAGCGTGCAGATTCCGCTCATGAAAATGGGAGATTATTGCAAGAGTCAGTGGATGGCTGCTGGGCAAGATGATGGGATGACGGCCATTAAAATCCAACGAAGAGTTTTTCAGTCGACCATCTACCCTGAGAAGTCCAAACTGATCCATTAATGGCGATAACGATGCGATTGAGCTCGATGAGGAGACTGCTCCCCTTGCCCGCAGTGACTTCATGTCCTCCCATAGCTGAGTACGCTGGACTAGTCGTAGCAATACCTGTGTTCCATGTTCAATGTCTGAGACAGTGAGTCCGGGGCGCCGAATTCGGTTGCAAAACTTTTGAATGTATCCAAAAACGCGTTGCAAAGAAGCAAATGAATTCGCATACTTGAAATCAGCAATAATGTCCATGTAGGGCGATTTAACTAGAAGAGCCTTCCGACGAAGTTCAAGGGCTGGCTTATCAGGTAGCACAGTGGGTGGCCAGTCATCTGTGGAGCCGCAAAGAAATGGATGACCATGAGCCCAAAGAGGTGACTCATTCAGCTCAGTCGGATGAGCCCCTCGAGACAGAATGTCGGCTGGGTTTAAAGCTGTGGGAACATAGCGCCATTCCATTTTTTCGGTCATTTCCTGAATCGTTGACACTCTATTTGCAGCAAAAATATTACATCTTGACGGCTCGTCCCGAATCCCAGAGAGCGCAACGGCAGAATCACACCAACAGTTACACCTTCCCTTGAAGACATTCATTCCAGCTATCTCAGATATGAGCCTAGCCAGCAACTCCGCTCCACAAAGCTCCAGCTTTGGTACTGTAAGTGTCTTCAAGGGAGCCACACGAGATTTGGCACAAAGTAAGTGACTGCTGGAATGCTGACCCTTGGACACGACATAAATGCATGCACCATAAGCCTCGATGCTGGCATCGCAAAATCCGTGAATTTCCAGCGTAGAGTCTGGAAGGAGCACAAGCCGTGGAAATTCAAGTCGACGAATCTGACCAAAACTGTTGCATATTTCCTGCCACTCGGTGTTCAGTGCGACTGGAAGGCTTTCATCCCAGGACAACTTCTCTTGGCACAAACGCTGGAGAAAGATTTTGGATTTAGTAATTACGGGACCAGCTAGTCCGAGAGGATCGTAGAATCGCGCTATGGATGACAAAACAGAGCGCCTGCAGGAATTCAAAGAAGATTGAAGGGCCGAGAACGAAAATAATAGTAGATCAGAAACCGGATCCCACGCAAGTCCTAAAGTTTTAGTCACATGGCTGCCATCGTCGAACTTCAAAAATGTTTCCTTGTCCTCTTCCGGAACTCCATCCAGCACAGCAGGGACGTTCGAACACCATTTCCTCAATCTGAACTGACCTCTAGACAAAATTCCAGTAGTTTGCTCCCTAATCCGGATAGCCTCCTCCTGCGAGTTGCCTCCAGATATCAAGTCATCCACGTAGAAGTCACGGCGAAGGATTTCAGCTCCAACTGGAAACGCCATCTGCTCGTCTATTGCCAACTGATGCATCGCTCGCACAGATAGATAGGAGGCAGGCTTCGTCCCATAAGTAACGGTGTCCAATTGAAACACACGCAAGTCTTCTTCCCCGGAGTTATTCCACAGAATACACTGCAAGTTGCTATCCTCGGTCGAGACTCTTACACAACGATACATCTTACAGATATCTCCCGTAATCGCAACGGCGTATGACCGAAATCGAGCAAGAATATGAAACAGTTTGGGTTGGATTACGGGACCAGCCATTAAAACGTCGTTCAGGGAATATCCAGATGAGGTTGAAGCGGATCCATCAAAAACGACGCGAAGCTTGGTCGTGGAACTATCGTCCTTCATGACGCAATGGTGAGGCAAAAAATATCGGCAGTTGCTGATTGACTGGGTAGGAACCTGAGACATATGGCCTAAATCAAGGTACTCCTTTATAAATGCTGCATACTGAGATTTAACATCAGGGCGACGATCTAACTTTCTCTCAAGGGTCAGGAATCTACGAAGCGCTTGATTGTAAGATTCTCCAAGGAGATCCAAATTATATTTTGCTGGCAGCCGAACACAATAATCGCCTTTATGTAGTCGACGGAAATGCTGCACAAAGTGTGCTTCACAATCTAGCTCTTCTTTGGTCGACTTTATTATTGGTTCGATTCAATTTTCTACCTCCCAAAACCTCCGAAGAAGCACCTCAAGCCGATCCTCTGGACTATTATCCTCAGCAGCTACGGCCCGAGCGCGAGAGACCATCAACGAGGAACCTTTTAAACGCGAAAAACTTCAAGACACGACCCATCCCAAGCGCGTTTTCTGAATTGAAGGCAATCCTGGCAGTAGCTTGACCTGACCAACACACAGGAGCTCGAAAAACAGACTTGCGCCAATTAGCAGATCGACGCGCTGCGGCTTATAAAACTCCGGATCAGCTAGTGGTATGTTAGATGGAATGTTCCAGTTTTGAGTGTCAATTCCAAAGCTTGGCTGTCGATCGGTTATGCTAGAGGCTACAATGGCAGTGATGAGAGTTGAGTAATCCGATGAGCGAGAGTGCAGGCTAACGTTGACTGAAAATCCATCCGTGACGAAGCTAGAGTCGCCTATTCCCGAGACTGCAGTCGATGATTTCATTTTTCGAAGCTGAAGCTGATTCGCGAAACGAGAAGTTATTAGATGCAACTGGGAGCCGGAATCCAGCAACGCTCGGCAGGGAACTAAAACTCCGGAACGATTTTTGACTACGACCGTGGCCGTGGCAAGTAAAACAACACCATTCCTGAGGTCTTGGGCAATAAGGGCAGACGAGGTAGCCGCTGAAGTAGAGGGCGCAGTGGTATGCTCAGACGGCGTAGACTCAGACAGTGCAGACTGAGATGGAGTATACGGCGCTGATTTCCCTTGGACTGCGGTATCTTCAGGGCTACCAAAATGAAGGAGGGTATGGTGTCTACCCCCGCAGGTACGACAGTTGCTCGAGGTGCACTGAAGTAATCGATGCACTGTTCTGAGACAATTTATACACAACGAAAGCCGCTTGGCTTCTTTATGGCGATTTGTGGGGGACAGCGCTTTAAACTTCTGGCAGTGCTGGACCTCGTGAGCACCATCGTTGCACAGCGCGCAGCGTGCTACGGTTTGGTTCGTTGTAACCAATGTGGACCTAGAATTATTATGCTTTCTACTTCTGCCCACCTGATTGCTCAACGCATAGCTTGCCATAGAAAAGTCCATTGTCTCCAATGATCTGCATCGCTGCTCCAAGAACGAGGCCATAGATTCCCACGACGGAATTAAGTTTGCGAATGCGGGGTCGTTGAATCGTTCCTCCCACTTCTCTTGGCTCGCTGGATCCAGTTTTCGGAGAATTTCCTGCACGACGATGCATCCTGCGATCTGCTCAGTGGTGCCCAAACCCTGGAGCGCGCGCATATGTGAATTGAGCTTGTCTGAAAGCTCCCGAAGCATGACCACTGACCCAGGTTCCACAGCCTGGAGCGCCAAGATCTCATTGATGTGTGCCTGAAAGACCAATCGCCGATTATTGAATCTGTTTTCCAACAAATCTAATGCCACAGCATAATTGCCATCTGAGATTTCCAGCGACCGAACAGTCTCCAATGCCGAATCCCGCAGACAGGAACGCAAATGCTGGAGCTTTTCTATGTTTGTTAAGTCCGGATGGCTGTCGATGATGGTGGCAAACATTGATTAAAAGTCCGTCCAGTTCGTATACCCGCCGCTAAACGTCGGCAATTGTATAGGAGGCAGGGATGGTACTTGTCTACGGTGAGGTAGAAATTGCGAGCCGGAAAACTCAACCGTAGTATTTCCTCCAGCCAAGGTAGAATGAAACGGCATGCGGCCGCTACTCTTAGCCATTTCCTTCATAATCGCCGCCTTCAGCGAGCTTGCAAGTGACTCAAAAATGTCACACAAACCACTGTGAATTTCGCTTCGATCCAATTCCTCAAGCTCGCCGTGAAACATCTCAAATTTGCTGATCAACTTCTCGACTTGCTCTTGCTTTACCACGAGCATGTAGTAGTCACAGTCTGACGACTCATTCTGCCAAGCGGTAGCTAACCTTTTCATTTTCTCGCATAATTACGTTGACTTAAGCTTCAAAAAAGACACCCTGTTTTGCTCACTGGTCATTGGAATTTCGTTAGCAGCATCCATTTCCAGCTATGTACGAACTGTATATACAAAGGCGACCGGTGTAAGAAACGTTTCTTTCGGGAAGATGACCGAAAAGAGAAGCGCAAGCCAACAGCTCCGTGCACTACCGAATATGCAGGGGAGGCCGGTGTATATATGTATGGATAACTTATGTGGTCGATGACACTGGTTGAGATGGCAATTAGTTAAGATCTTTGAATGCTATATTAGTTTGTGATTGCACTGATGGATTATTTATTGCACAATCACGTCGGGGTCACCAAATGTTAAGCTATTAAGCGTTTTTAACAACTGTTGCAATTTGAAGTTAATGAAAGTCGAGAGGCTGTTTAGAATTCACAATTTATTTGCATATGTAAACCAACTTATCGCGTATGTACATATGGGGATGATTGGGGCGAACGATTGATGCGAGGATGTTAGTCTAATAGCTGCGACGATTAGCTCAAGACTGCCCATGCAAGGGCTGACGGGCCAAATTGCCGGGCCCTATGCAGCAAGCTTAGACGCGAGCGAGAGCGTATGATAGCCCGAGAGCGTTAGAGCTGCTCGGGGACGCTGTTAAGCCGAGTCCGAGAGATTGCGACATAAGGAGACGAAAGAATTCCGCTGCATGCGCATATGCGGTAGCAAATGATCTTTGCATTGGAAACGACAACACCAAAATGCATTTCCTTTGGGCCGCACCACTGGCAATAATTTAAAATATTTAAGCTGCTTGACCCGACAATAAGACTATATGATAAATTAGATAGTAATCAATCAGAAAGAAGCGAGCTAATCAAACGTTCTAATCCATTTAAAAATCAGACACAAGAAAACTCAAGGAATGACAAAATCGCCATCGAGAATATGAATCAAGGCGACGAATTCAGTAACTTTTGTGCGTCGGTAGAGATTGATGAAGAGGAACATATTAACGTAGGTTTCGAATTTGGCCCCACTCTTGCAGAAAAGTGTAGGGAAGTTATTAAGACATACTATTTACACAAAGAATTTGACTTTAAAGCACCACCAAAGTATCAGATGCAGATTCGTGTAACAGAAACAACACCATTTCATTGTACTCCGCGTCGTTTATCCTACCATGAGAGAGAGAAAGTAGCTGAAATAGTAGATGATCTGTTAGAAAAGTAAGTAATCCGTTAGTGAGTTAGTCTCCTTATGCTTCCCCGTTGGTCCTAGTAAAAAACGAGGGGAAACGTTGTGAGTTGCTGCGGACACCGCAACTCTACAGTTATACCCGATACTTAGTCAGTATGGCTCTCCTCCGGCAGCCGCCGCTAATATTGAACGACACGACAAAGAATGCGTGCGAGAGAGACAGAAAATCAGTCTGAGCGTGACGTCGGGCGCTGCGTAGCCACTGCAAATTGATTTCTTGCTTTTGGCTACAAAAATGATCCGATCTGATCCAGATTCAGCAATCTGATAGATATGGTCATTATCTATGATTCTGCGTTTTTAGTTTTCTCGAATGTGCAATATTGTGGATGCAACAGATTTTCGTTCTTTGTGGAGGCGGAAGGGGGTGGGGCGAAATTCTGAGATATACGTTTTATAGTGAGATCTAACAGGAATGCGGATACTAAATTTGGTTACTCTAGCCTTAATAGTCTCTGAGATTTGTGGATGCCCCAGATTTTCGTCCTTTGCGGGGGCGGAAGGGGGTGTGGCGAAATTTGGACACGAAACGGTCAAGGTCCGATATCACAGGAGTGTGGATACCAAATTTGGTTGCTCTGGCTCTTATAGGTTCTGAGATCCTTGAACTCATATTTTGCAATTGGCAAAACCGACTGTACGATTTCAACGAAAGTACAAAATTGTACGATTAGACCTAGACAAATAGCTAACCATAAATAGGTTAAGATTTCCCAGCCACCTAAAGAAATAAACGATAATATGCTCTAAATATAAATATGTGACATGCACTACTGACCTAAATAAATATACAACGGACAGCTGCATGCATTTGTGTACATACACTGTTAAGATATTTACGGCACTATCATAAAACACATTCTGGATGACCTGCATGTGGTCAAATCACACACCATCTGCATGATAACCATTGTGACCGTCATAAATATGACCCTTGGAATATTCCACTGTTGGATTTGTAGTAATTGCTTAGTCCTAAATAGAGATAACACATATCCCTAGCAATATGATACTCAGAGCTAATTAAACATACCTAAGATCCTAAGTAAACAATCATACTCATAGAAATTGTATATAAACCTTGCATTTTACCAAATAAAATCAGTACGAAAGAAAACTCTGACGTATTCACATCTCCGAAGCCCAATTTGTTCAAGTACCGATTGCGGCGACCATTTGTTACTGGTACATGAACCGGTAGCATACATACATAACATTTTCAGCATACGATTGTCATATTGACAATCACCAGAATCAAGTGAATCTACATCAACAGATTCATTTGATTTGTTCATTTGGTGACCCCGACGTGATGAATTGACATTCACCACAAAATCAAGAGAATCTACATCAATAGATTCATTTGATTTACTCATTTGGTGACCCCGACGTGATGAATTGACATTCACCACAAAATCAAGTGAATCTACATCAACAGATTCATTTGATTTGTTCATTTGGTGACCCCCGACTTTTGGACACTTAACCGTTCATCTGGATTTTGTTCCCGATTTGGAACTTGGATTTAGTTGGAAAATCCTACATAATTGGTCAACTTGGCGACCAATTTACATACATACAACAACACTCACAGTTGTGATTTAAAACCTTCGGTGAAGGAAAACGTAATTGGAGTTATTTGGATCTAACTCAACCATCACAGTCAACTTGGCGACTAAGGTTGAATTGGAAATAAGAATTCCAGTGTCATAAATATTTATTGAGATACTTTGACCATCTTCGTGGTTGTGAGTAGAGGCACAACCAGTCATAGTGACAAACAAATTACCTCCATCGGGTCAAAGTATTAAAATAAATAAAATAAAATGGCATCATCAAGCATTAATGTTATGCTAGACAGGCAGCTTGCCACAGGCGAAGAGATTCAGAGCCTGGTACGAAATTATAAAAAGGATTCTGCTGAAAGGAAGCAGAAACCAGAATATTTTAAATCCCGCATTGAGAACATATCAAAGCTCTGGGACGCATTTTCAATGGAGGAATGTAATATCAAAAAAATAACTCAAAACTCAAAAATTGAGCACAGTTATTTCTCTAACGAATATTTCAAACACACAAAAGAGTTGGTCGTCAGATATAAAGACGAATTTACAAAGCAGTTAGCTGCACTAGAAATGGATATAGATACAGGATCCATTACATCTATGGAGAGTGAGCCTGAAATAGAGCCCATGATCCGAGAACAAAAGGTGCTGCTTGAAAGTCTAGAGCGCATCATGAACAGAATGACGAATGAGACGCGAAAGGACTTCAAACCAATAATAATCAAATATTGGGATGAGATTAGAGCGATCCATATTCAAATTTATAAAAAATGCATTGATCCTGTGAAAATGGGATATAACATTAACAATTACATTGCAGCTGAAGATGCAGTATTAACAGTCCAAACAATGACTGAAGCAGACGCTGTTCAACAAATTATCGCTGCTCCACATATGCATAATACATTACCCCTGCCTAAGGTTGCTATCCCTAAATTTGATGGTGACTACTTAAAATGGCAACAATTTCATGACATTTTTAAGCAAATGATTCATGAAGCATCGGTACCCGTCATTCAGAAGATGTGGTATTTAAAAACCAATGTTACGGGAGAAGCGGAAAATTTAATACGCCATCTTTCGCTAACAGAAAATAATTACACAACGGCATGGAACATGCTTCAAGAGCGTTTCAGCAACAAAAGAGTGCTTAGTAACGCATTAATTCAAAAATTATTGGATCAACCAAGCACTTCCAATGATGCAAAGTCCATTAAGGCTTTGCACAATAATGTAAAGGAAACATTATCAGCACTCAATAACATAAATATAGAGACAGCTGGATGGGATCCATTATCAGCACTCAATAACATAAATATAGAGACAGCTGGATGGGATCCGATTCTTCTATGTATTTTGACAAAAAAGTTAGATCGTCAGACTCACACTTTGTATGAACAATCCATACAAAGTACAAAGAAATTACAGCCTTTGAGCGAGTTAATGAAATTTCTCGAACAAAGGTTCCTTACCTTGGAAGCCATTGGATGGGAAAAAACAAAGAAACCCATCACATGTGCCTCAGCAGGAACTGAAAGTCAGTATGTCTGCTATTTTTGTGAAAAGCCAAATCACGCTATTTACAAATGCACGCAGTTTTTAAAAAAAAAACTGTCGCAGAGAGGTTAAATTGGGTTCAAAAGAACCAACTTTGCGTCAAGTGTTTCAAACGCGATCACACTGCAAAGAATTGCCAAAGAAGAGATTGTGTTAAGTGCAATAAAGGACACAACACTCTACTACATTAGGAAATCAAGTCTGAAGCCAAAACTGCAGCATCAGCAAATAGTAGTCAAAACACTTATGTATTACTAGCTACTGCTCTTGTTACAATAAAAGGCAACAATGGACAAATGGGTGAATTTAGAGCCCTACTTGATTCAGGCTCTCAAGTCAATGTGATTTCTGAAAGAGCATTGAAAATATTAGATCTGAAAGTCACAAAATCAGAACTACAAATAACTGGAATTGGCGGACGAACACAAACGTCAAAAGCAAGAGTCAATGTTATGCTTACTTCACAAGATAACAAGTTTAATACAAGACTAGAAGCAATAGTATTGACACACATAGTGGCAGATCAACCAGCACAGTCAATTGATACGTCTCGTTGGAAGCTTCCGAAAAATATCACTTTGGCGGATCCCAACTTTGACAAGACTGGAAGAATAGACATACTATTGGGAGCAGAACATTACTTCGAAATCATGCAAGACAAGCATGTATCAATTGGAAAAGGATTGCCCAGGCTACAGGAAACGAAACTAGGCTGGATAGTGGCTGGCAAGCTAAGACAGGAGTCAAAGAGCCAAAGCACGTGTGCAGTTTTGACTGAGGAGGACAAGGTGGATCAGCAAATCTCCAAGTTTTGGGAATTGGATTCATTCCCGAGCAACACACCATGCTTATCCCCTCTAGAGAAGCGATGTGAGCAATATTTTTCTCAAAATATTCAAATGGCATGTGACAAGAAATTCATTGTCAGACTTCCATTTTTGGAAGATGCTTCTTCCCTAGGGGAGAGCCGTGATTTGGCTACACGTCGACTTTTTTGCCTGGAAAAACGACTGTCACGAGATCCGGAAACCAAGGCAAGCTATGTGCAATTCATGAAAGAATATGAGGCACTTGGGCATATGAAGGAAATGCACACTAAGGAAATAGCACGATCACGTTATTTTATTCCACATCACTGTGTGATGAAACCTGACAGCTCTACAACAAAATTGAGAGTTGTCTTTGATGCTTCTGCTGTTACGTCGTCCGGCAAATCACTCAACGATTTGATGCATAAAGGTCCGACTGTGCAAAGTTCGATATTTTCAATATTGCTTCGATTCCGGATGCACAAATATGTATTTACGGCAGACATCGAAAAAATGTATCGTTAGATCTGGGTCAATCCTGAGGACCAGTACTATCAAACAATTGTATGGCGAAATGATCCATCAGAAGATCTGAGATATTACAGACTCAAAACTGTAACATACGGAACTAAGGCAGCTCCATATTTAGCCACAAAATGCCTACAATATCTTGCTCAAAAGGGCAAGAGAGAATACCCGGCTGGAGCTGATGCACTAGAAAAGGATTTCTATGTGGATGATTGCTTAACAGGAGCAGATTCCATACCAGAGGCCCTCCAGAAACAGAAGGAACTTAACCAACTCCTACAAAATTCTGGATTTAAGGTGAGAAATCGATGGCAAGCAGTGTCAAAGTTGAAGCACTCATTCTGGACACAATGGTCCAATGAATATCTTCAGCAGTTGCAACAGCGTCAAAAGTGGAGGAAGTCTTCGGCTAACATTAAGGAAGGAACATTAGTAATACTAAAGGAAGACAATACACCAGTATTACAATGGCCACTAGGAAGAATCATTCGATTGTTTCATGGCAAGGACAATTTTGTACGAGTGGTGGAAGTAAAAACGGCAAAGGGGATTTTCAAACGAGAGATCCAACATGTAGCTCCACTATTCAACGAAGAGGAACCCACACATAAACATCCGATAGATGATCCATCAGAAAACGAAGAATCATCCGAGGACAGACAGCCTAGGAAAAGGAAACAGCCGAATAAATTGTCGTTAACCATGACAATGTTTGTAATGTTGTTGCTGGTACCGTTAGCGATGGCACAGTCAATCAACATAACCCAGTTTGGATCAAAACCGGGTATATACTTTGAAAGAGTAGGAACCAGCCAACTTGCGACAACTGATTGGACCATCATTGTCTATTACAATTTAAAGCCCTATTGGAAAGACATGAACACATTCACCATGGGGACTACAAAAATTGGACATCTATGCACACAACTTCAACTAGTAGACGCATGCACCAGTATGTATCAGCACTTCAAACATATAGAAGAGGACCTGCAAGCTGAAAATACACTAATAGCAAGAACACGGAGGCAAAGGGCACCGCTGGACATCATTGGAAACATCGCAAGCAGTCTATTTGGCGTATTAGATTCAACATATGCCCGAGAAATGTCGGAAACTATAGCAAAGGTTAAGGATAACGAAGATCACCTATTAACCTTGCTTAAAAATCAAACATCATTGATTGACTCTACAATCAATGTGATAAAACGGGATGAAATCTCAAATTCCAAACGATTAAGTCGAATTGAGGATTTCATCACCGAGTCAAAGGGAAGGGCTGATCATTTTAGCGCCTTTCAATGGTACACTACGTTGTCTACTCAGTTGACTCTATTATCTGCAAATCTTCAACGAATGCAAGCAGAGATCATCAATGTCTTGACAGATATCCGGCACAATACAATTAGCCCTATGCTAATATCCCCCGACAACTTAAGGAACAACTGGAGCAGATACGGGATCATTTAAGGCCAGGACAAGCACTTCCAGTAACTCCCGACAATATGCTCATGGTGTACCAGATGATGAAAGCAGAAGGCACTATAATAGAGGATCATGCAATTATCAAGGTTACATTTCCATTAGTCTCAGTAAACGAACTGGAAATATACAAATTGACAGCGATTCCGGTGCCAAATAAAAATGGGATAAGCATGTTTGAAATAAAAACACCATATATGGCAATCAATAGTCACCGAGACGAATTCGTTGAACTATCAGAGACTGAATTCAAAACCTGTCATCAAAGAGCAAACAATGACTTTGTTTGCTATAATAAACAAACAATGTTCTCAGCCGAAACAAGTTGTGAATTACAAATGTTTCACAACAAAACGGACTCATCATGTCACCTAGTCAACACAAAAAAATCATTTTTATGGTTGAGCATGCATAAAAGAAATCGATGGATTTTTGCAACAAAGTCATCATTAAAGCTATCAGCGGTATGTGCAGATGGCATTTCGGATATTAAGCTACAACACTCAGGAATATTGATCGCCGAACCTGGATGCATCATTCGGAATTCGCTAATGACTTTCACAAGTCAGAGCACATTGGAAACTACTCTGCAGTTATCATACGCTCGGTTTGGAGATAGTGATCTCAACGAAACATCAACTGAACGTTCTACAAAGAAGGTTTCAAGGAACAATGAAAAACTGAACTACGAGGAGCTGTATCAAATGGAAACGAATCTGCTACCACCTAAAAGTTTCAAGTTACCCCACAATCTTGAAACCATTGATCATCATCATATTGCCATCTACATTGCACTGCTCTTCATCATGATCATTGTAATGATTCATCTGGTTAAAAGGTGGTACACAACAAGACTCCCTTCTCAGCAGAGACATACACTTAGCTCATCAGCTAGTGAAGAAAACGCACCAAGGCATCCGTTCACAATCAATATTGATGATGGTTGAGCATACTATGTTCAACGGCCGGGAGGATGTACGATTTCAACGAAAGTACAAAATTGTACGATTAGACCTAGACAAATAGCTAACCATAAATAGGTTAAGATTTCCCAGCCACCTAAAGAAATAAACGATAATATGCTCTAAATATAAATATGTGACATGCACTACTGACGTAAATAAATATACAACGGACAGCTGCATGCATTTGTGTACATACACTGTTAAGATATTTACGGCACTATCATAAAACACATTCTGGATGACCTGCATGTGGTCAAATCACACACCATCTGCATGATAACCATTGTGACCGTCATAAATATGACCCTTGGAATATTCCACTGTTGGATTTGTAGTAATTGCTTAGTCCTAAATAGAGAAAACACATTTACCTAGCAATATGATACTCAGAGCTAATTAAACATACCTAAGATCCTAAGTAAACAATCATACTCATAGAAATTGTATATAAACCTTGCATTTTACCAAATAAAATCAGTACGAAAGAAAACTCTGACGTATTCACATCTCCGAAGCCCAATTTGTTCAAGTACCGATTGCGGCGACCATTTGTTACTGGTACATGAACCGGTAGCATACATACATAACATTTTCAGCATACGATTGTCATATTGACAATCACACAAAATCAAGTGAATCTACATCAACAGATTCATTAATTTATTCACCGACCATGAAACCTGTGTGTTAGAGAGAGACAGAGCGAGAAAGAATGAAATTGTTTTCTTGATTCTGGCTATAATAATTATACGATCTGGTTGAGATTTTACACTCTAGAACATATAGTCATTCTCTACGACTCTGCGTTTATGGTTTTATCGTATCTTTAAAAATGTGGATGCCACAGATTTTCGTCCTTTGTGGGGGCGGAAGTGGTCGGGGCGAAGTTTTGAAATATTTTTGTAGCAGTGACATATCACAGAAGTCTGGATCCAAAACATCGTTGCTCTAGCTCTTATAGTCTTTGAGCACTAGGCGCTGAAGGGGACGGACAGACAGACGGACAGACGGACGGACGGACAGACGGACGGACGGACGGACGGACGGACGGACGGACGGACGGACGGACGGACGGACAGACGGACAGACAGACAGGGCTCAATCGACTCGGCTATTGATGCTGATCAAGAATATATATACTTTATGGGGTCGGAAACGATTCCTTCTGGACGTTACACACATCCACTTTTACCACAAATCTAATATACCCCAATACTCATTTTGAGTATCGGGTATAAAAAATCAGGAGAACTTCGAATGTGTGTCGATTACCGTGGTCTGAACAAACGAATTGTTAAAGATAATTTCCCATTGCCCCTTATTGAGGACTGTCTTGAGTTTTTCGAAAACAAGTGCTGTTTTTCCATTATAGATTTGAAAAGTGGGTATCATCAAATAGGCGTAGAAGAAAAATCAGTTCCGTATACATCGTTTGTGACACCGCAAGGACAGTATGAGTACTTGAGAATGCCCTTTGGGTTAAAAAATGGATCCGCTATTTTTCAGAGATTTATTTCGGAGCTCTTGAGAAATACTTTACATACACTTTATTAGGAACAAAAGCATTGTAGTGTACATGGATGATATATTAGTAGCGACTAAAACAGTTGAAGAACACATGGATATATTAAAAAGACTATGCATTCGGTTTAGCGAGCAAAATTTAAAGATAAATCTAAAAAAGTGTAGGTTTGTCAATCGAAACATCGATTTCCTGGGGTATAAAGTTAATCAAAACGGAATAGTTCCTAGTGATTCCCATATTGAGGCCTTGAAAAAATACCCAGTCCCTTAAAATGTAAAAGCACTGCACTCATGCTTGGGATTCTTTTCGTATTTTCGACGTTTCATGTTGTCATTTGCGACGACAGCTAAGCCCTTGGTGCAGTTGTTAAAAGAAGGTGGCCCGTTTCCCATGAATAGAGAACAGGTGAAGACGTTTGAAACTCTTAAGAATGCGTTGGCAAATCCTCCGGTATTAGCCATTTTTAGCCCAAATAGAGAAACGGAATTACATACAGACGCAAGTTCATACGGTTATGGCGCAATACTGATGCAAAGACAAGATGATGGGAAGATGCACCCTGTGTCCTATTATTCCGGCAAAACAACAGAAAGAGAATCACGTTATCATAGTTTCGAACTAGATAAATTGGCTATAATTTATGCATTGAGGCGTTTTAGAGCATATTTGGAGCATAGGTCCTTCAAAATAATCACGGATTGTAATTCGTTAGTACAGACGTTAACCAGAAAGTCAATTAGTCCTAAGATAGCACGGTGGTCCCTAGAGTTAGAGAACTATGATTACTCCATTATGCACAGACCTGGAGCCAGTATGGCGCACGTTGATGCGCTGAGCAGACAAGATCAAGTGACGAATATGTTAGAGGATGGTTATAGAGTCAAATACGGTTTAGAAAAGTCTAATTTAGAAAAAGATGAGAGTAGAAAGCAATATACAAGGAATAGTGTAAGTAGAGACAACCCTGGTAGTGAGCATAGAGTTACCTTAGAGAACCCTGTGATTAAGTGTAGAGAATTAAATATCAGTAGAGAGCGTAGTAGTACCGTACAGAACCTGCGATTGAGTGTGGAGAATCAAGTTCAGTAGGAAGTAGATTGGGAAATAGGTGGAAGTCTGATAATAGAGAGAACCTTGGTAGTGATTGTAGAGATAACATAGAGAATAGTGAATATAGGGAAGAGGATGGATCGAAGATTGAAATTAGAGATTTGAGCCAATGTAGAGGAAGCGTTAACCATGTGGTGGGGGGAGTAAAGTACATTAGTAATAGGAATTCAGATAAAGAGAAAAAATGTGTTGAGGATACAGTAGAGAGGGACAAGTTAGAGTTTCAGGAGGAAAGATTACTAAAATCATTGATAGTTGCGGTAGTTGGTGCAACGCCAGAATATGTTGATTTGATATTGCAAACAGAACAGATGCGAGACAAGGAAGTAGTTAGGATTCGAAAAATGCTAGAGGATGGAATTGAAGTAGATTTTGAAATGATAGATGGTATTGTTCACAAGAGGAGTTGTGAAAACAAACTATGTTTCTATGTACCAATGTGTATGGAAGAGCAGTTGATAAGGCGGTCACACGAAAAACTGGGACATCTGGCCGCAGAGAAGTGCGTGAGTGACCTTTTGAGGACCTACTGGTTTCCGTCAATGAGAAGTAAAGTGGCAAGGTTCATCAGAAACTGTCTACCGTGTATACTACACTCGATGCCTAAAACAATCCATAACAGAACGCTCCATAGTATCCCAAAGTCGTGTGTTCCTTTTCATACCCTACATGTTGATCATTTGGGTCCGTTGCCGAGTATTAGATCTAAGCGAAAACATCTCCTTGTGGTAATAGATGCATTCACTAAGTTTGTCAAATTGTTCCCGGTTAATAGTACCAGCACGCGGGAAGCGAAGGATGCCTTAAATAAATATTTTGATTTCTATAGTCGCCCTACTAGGATAATATCAGATCGTGGGACCTGTTTCACCTCGTTAGAGTTCTCTAGTTTTCTGCAGGAGAGAGGGATAGAGCACATTAAGGTAGCTACAGGAGCACCGCAGGCGAATGGCCAAGTGGAGCGGGTGAATCGTGTTCTTACTGCTATGTTAGGAAAACTGTCAGAGCCCCTTGAGCAAGCCGATTGGTATAGGTTGATGAGCAAGGTAGAGCACGCCATTAATAACTCCGTTAACAGCAGTACGAAAAAGACACCTAGCACATTGTCATTTGGAATACCCCAGAAAGGACCCGTTGTAGATGAATTAACCGAATACCTAGAGGAGAAGTTAGCGTCAGAACTTAGAGAGTTGGAAACTATAAGAGAAATAGCAAGTGAGAACATACGGTTGTCGCAGAAAAGAAATGAGAAGATGTAGTGGAGGTGGTTTCTGTCCATGGGACTATGGTGGTGACTATGTAGCAGTCCGGCATGTGGACACAACACCGGGGATCAATAAGAAGTTCGCACCAAAGTATCGAGGACCGTACAGGATCAATAGAGTATTGGATAATGATCGTTATGAGGTTGTCGACATTGAGGACTGTCAGTTGACGCAAATGCCATTCCGAAGTATACTAGAACCAGCAAGGCTTAAACCCTGGGTAGAGTGTAAGGATAAAACCATGGTCTCATGTTGTTAATCGATGAAATAGTATGTTAAGTAAGACAATACCGAATAAGAAATGTTTAACCAACTGTATGGCTTAGTGTGTAGATCGTGGGCGATCTGTAGTCAGGTTGCCCGAATGTAAGATATGAATATTAGTTTATAAGATTTGAATATTAGTTTAAGATTTACTCATCGATAGCATTATAAGAAATACCAATGTACTCGATATATCGATACTTGTCGAGGACAAGTATCGATATGCCAACACACATTCATTCGAATACGACGATCAAGAAAGAAGAACATATAATAAAACCGTGCTATTAAAAGTTAACATATTAATCAATTAATTGATTATTATTAATATAATATATAATATATATATATTTTATAAAAATATTCTTTCGATACTATTGAATCGATTCTGTCAACGATTCTGCAGCCCTAGGCAAAAGATCCGTTATGTTTTGGCGTCGCCGCGGAAAAAAATTGTGACCACGGACGGACGGAATTTGAAAGTGTCTAGTTAGAATTTAATGGAGCAAAGCGGAAAAAAACGGAAACCGACGCGGAAACGGAACGGCGCCGACGATCCAGACGATCCTGATTATGAAGATATATTAAACATTATAATAGACTAGGTATGTATTTATGGTATGGGTATATGTATGTATTTAAAACTCTCAGGTGCTGGGTGGATCCGGACTCCACCAAACAAGTATGAATTTCGCGAGAGCAGTCTCACCCTACCCCCTCCCATGGACAGAAACCACCTCCACCCTCCCGCGTTTGAAAATTTACAAAAGCGGGATGTTTGTATATAATGATGGGAGTGGGGTGGCGCCTCCGTACCAGATGGAGTTTACCTGGCCACCTCCCATCACAAGAAATCGTCTTCTTCGTCTTCAAAATTTACAAATTTTTGACATGATTTTGAGAGAGATGGGGAAGCGACAGATAGTAGCAGACATCAATGTTTTAAGATCTCACTAGGGAGGTTGAAAATTTTCGGCCACACTGAAAATATTCAGAAATGTTGCTAATTTTGGAAATGCGAAAATGTTGCGAATTTCGTAAAAGGACGATGTTGCGAAGAAAATGTTGCCACCAGACGGCGTAGTTTTTCAAGACTCATTGAAGTGTTGGAAAGGGAACCGGTTCGGTTACTATTGCCAGAGACGACACCTGGCGATGAAATCGGTCAACAATAACAACAATAAATTACTCGCAGCTATAAAACTTGGCGCAAATTTTGAAAATATAAAATTTAAACAAGAAAACGTTTATCTGCTTTGATCTTTTATATATTACTTTTAACATTTATATAAGAAAACAATTTCATGATCGACACAAATACATCGCATGAGTGAGTAAAAGATTGAAGGTGAGATTGCTGTAAGTTGTATGCAATATCTTGCCCGATCTGGGAGGGGAATGCCATTCTGACTCTCTAATTGATATACTAATCTTTATCTTCCAACGTTTGCCAATACTTCAAATTGTATAGCAAAAAACCTAATTAAGTCGCCTTCAATTGAATGATTTTCCCTCTGCAGCTATGCATACTATACTCGTACAATGTACACATGAATACTTTAACCTGTTAAACATATTGAATTTACGGAGTTTCCAATACTCGTATACCTCTGCCGGCTACTCCTTTGATGGCAATCCTGATGGTTACAGCCGCACGTGGGCGTAATTTTTTCGCAATTAGGATGCGATTATGATAACATGACCGAACGCACTCGAAAGGGTAATTGAAGAACAGGCCGTTCAACCCATTCCCTTCTTGGTTGCGCTGCTGCTTATGGTGCTGGTGTTGCCACGTGCCACAAGACGCCTTCATCTGGCGGTTGGTCTGGACAAAAGTTTCAATTTGATATTCCTTTGCCTTGCCGAGCGTCCTGGGGTTGTTTAAGGGCATGGATTAAGTTTTCAGGCAACTGGAGTAGCATCCGTGCTGTGCTGTGCTGCGCTGTCCTCTGGCTGCCATCTGTGGAAGTGTGGCTTATGCTTATGATGCCAGGGGGGAAAGCCAGCCAGCTGGGGGAAATCAACATTGGGATACGAGCGGAATTTGCATTTCACAAAGTGCGAAATCCTTTACACTTTGAAGACTGATTGACTTCTTATCCTTGAATAGATTTTGTTGGAATACGCCTATTCAACATTCAAATAATAACATTAAATAATATTATCGATATGTTAAGTATTATTATGTTGAGTTAGTCTGGTCACACTTGAAGTGTCCACTCTCCTTCTTCTTTTGTGTGATCTCGAATTGAATGTGTGGACCGGTGTTGCAGGAAAAATAAATCAAAGAATACATAAATAATCATTAAAGAAAAACATAACTTAATACTGTCATTCGTTTACTTATTAACATAGCTAGTCAACCAATAGGTTATGGGCCCAGTCCACGCCAATTTAAATAAATTAAATTAATAACAAATAGTTGTGAAATTAGTTCCGCGTGCGTTCTTGTGTAGTTTTTATACCCGATACTCAAAATGAGTATTGGGGTATATTAGATTTGTGGTAAAAGTGGATGTGTGTAACGTCCAGAAGGAATCGTTTCCGACCCCATAAAGTATATATATTCTTGATCAGCATCAATAGCCGAGTCGATTGAGCCCTGTCTGTCTGTCCGTCTGTCCGTCTGTCCGTCCGTCCGTCCGTCCCCTTCAGCCCCTAGTGCTCAAAGACTATAAGAGCTAGAGCAACGATGTTTTGGATCCAGACTTCTGTGATATGTCACTGCTACAAAAATATTTCAAAACTTCGCCCCGCCCTCTTCCGCCCCCACAAAGGACGAAAATCTGTGGCATCCACATTTTTAAAGATACGATAAAACCAAAAACGCAGAGTCGTAGAGGATGACTATATGTTCTAGAGTGTAAAAACTTAACCAGATCGTATAATTATTATAGCCAGAATCAAGAAAACAATTTCATTCTTTCTCGCTCTGTCTCTCTCTAACACACAGGTTTCATGGTCGGTTTTGCCAATTGCAAAATATGAGTTCAAGGATCTCAGAACCTATAAGAGCCAGAGCAACCAAATTTGCTATCCACACTCCTGTGATATCGGACCTTGACCGTTTCGTGTCCAAATTTCGCCACACCCCCTTCCGCCACCGCAAAGGGCGAAAATCTGGGGCATCCACAAATCTCAGAGACTATTAAGGCTAGAGTAACCAAAGTTGGTATCCGCACTTCTGTTAGATCTCAGAATTTCGCCCCACCCCCTTCCGCCCCCACAAAGGACGAAAATCTGTTGCATCCACAATATTGCACATTCGAGAAAACTAAAAACGCAAAATCATAGATAATGACCATATCTATCAGATTGCTGAATCTGGATCAGATCGGATCATTTTTGTAGCCAAAAGCAAGAAATCAATTTGCAGTGGCTAAGCAGCGCCCAACGTCACGCTCAGACTGATTTTCTGTCTCTCTCGCACGCACTCTTTGTCGTGTCGTTTAAGATTAGCGGCGTCTGCCGGTGGAGAGCCATACTGACTAAGTATCGGGTATAACTGTAGAGTTGCGGTGTCCGCAGCAACTCACAACGTTCCCCCTCGTTTTTTTTTGTAGTGTGTGTGTGTATAATATATACATACATAGAAAATGGAAAGAAATAAGCAACATACATATTAAGCCTTTTTGTGGCGAGAAATATTCTATATGGAAATTTAGAATCAGAGCTTTGTTTGCTGAATTAGAGGTGCTCCAAGTAGTCGATAACATAATGCCTAACGAAGTAGATGATAATTGGAAAAAGGCAGAGCGATGTGCGAAGAGCATTTTAATTCAATATTTAGGCGACGCATTTCTAAACTTCGCGGCAGGCGATATTTCGGCACGTGATATTCTGAAGAATTTAGACGCCATACATATATGAGCGTAGAAGCCTTGCGTCGCAATTAGCTGCACGTAAACGTTTAATAACACTCAAACTCTCAAGTGAAATTACACTTTCGAGTCATTTTGTTATTTTTGATGAAACAGTGAGCGAGTTGTTAGGGGCGGGCGCTAAAATGGATGAGATGGACAAAGTGGCACATTTGCTGCAGACTCTACCTTCAACCTATAATGGTGTCATCACGGCAATCGAAACTTTGTCAGATGAAACTCTATCATTAGCGTTTGTAAAAAATAAATTGTTCGACTACGAGACCAAATTATGAAATGAAAGTACTGATACAAGTAGTAAAGTCATGAAGGCAGTTGTAAGAAATAATAACAATTTTAATAATCGTAAAACGTTTGGATCTAGAAACACTCGGCTAAAGATATTATTTAAGGGAAAAGCTAGAAGTAACATTAAATGCCATCACTGTGGCAAAGAAGGGCACATGAAAAAAGACTGTTACCAGTTTATAAGGCTAAATCAAAATAAAGAAAATTATAAACATAATAAACAAGCTCAGCTTGCAGCATCGGGCCACGGGTTCGCATTTATGATACGGAAAATGACAAAGAGTGATCAAATAAATAATGAACTCGGTTTTATACTCGATTCTGGTGCAACGGATCATTTGATCAATGATGACTCGCTGTACGCCGATTGCATCGAATTGGAGCAGCCAATTAAAATCGCTGTGGCAAAAGAAGGCGAGTTTTTATATGCCACTAAGCGTGGAATTGTGCGGCTGCACAATGGACACAATATCACACTGGAGGATGTGCTCTACTGCGAGGAGGCAGCAGGAAACCTCATGTCTGTCAAGCGTCTGCAACAGGCAGGGATGTCAATTAAGTTTGACTGTGGTGGTGTCTCCATATCAAAAAATGGAGTAATTGTTGTTAAACATACAGGTATGTTGGAACCAGTTACACTAGACGATAAAAATTATTTTGTGATCTTCGTAGATCAATTTACACATTATTGTGTAACCTATTTGTTAAAATATAAGGCAGATGTATTCAATGTATTTAAAGATTTTGTAGCAAAGAGCGAGGCTTATTTTAATTTCAAGATTGTCAATTTGTACATTGACAACGGTAGAGAATACCTGTCGAATGAAATGCGTGAGTTCTGCGTTAATAAAGGAATAAGTTATCATTTGACAGTGCCTCATACACCTCAGTTGAATGGTGTTTCGTAGCGAATGATAAGAACCATTAAAGAGAAAGCTCGTGCTAATGGTGCAAAATTAAACAAAAGTTTTTGGGGTGAAGCTGTGCTAACTGCAACATATCTAATCAACAGAATTCCAAGCAAAGCACTTGGTGATTGTAAAATGACCCCATATGAGCTGTGGTACAATAGAAAGCCCAATTTAAAGTTTTTAAGAGTGTTCGGTTCAACCGTGTATGTGCACAACAAAATTAAAAAAGGTAAATTTGATGAAAAATCATTCAAAGCTATCTTGATAGGGTATGAACAAAATGGACTCAAATTGTGGGATGTCATTAAAGGAAAAGTTATTGTTGCAAGAAATGTTGTCGTAGACGAGACTAATATGCTTTATTCTAGATAAGTCAAATTTTAAACAGATTTCCCGAAAGAGAGTAAGGAAAGAAGTCAACAGGATTCCTGAATGAGAGTAAGGAATCTGATCAGCTTAATTTCCCGAATGATAGTACGGAATGTGGAATCCTGAATGAGAGTAAGGAATGTGATCAGTTTAATTTCCCGAATGAAAGTACGGAATGTGAAATCCTGAATGAAAGTAAGGAATGCGAAAAGCTGAATTTTCCGAATGAAAGTAGGAAAAGAAAAACTGATTTCCTGAATGATAGTAAGGAATTATATATCCCGAATGAGAGTAAGGATTGTGAAAAAGCTGATCAGCCAGATAACTGTCGTGAAGAAAATAAGGATACTAATATAATTAGTAGAAAAAGTGAGAGGTTAAAGTCTAAGCCGAAGGTGTCTTATAAAGAACATGATAAAAGCTTTAACAAATTTATATTAAATGCCCATATAATGTTTGATGAAGTTCCAAATTCTTTTGATGAAATAAATTTTAGGAATGATAAATCTGATTGGGAGGAGGCAATAAATACAGAGTTAAATGCCCATGAAATTAATAACACCTGGACAATTATAAAGAAGCCTGAAAACAAAAATATTGTAGACAGTAGATGGGTATTCTCCATTAAATATAATGGACTAGGAGTCCCAATAAAATACAAAGCTAGACTGGTTGCAAGATTATTTACTCAAAAGTACCAAGTAGACTATGAAGAAACATTTGCTCCCGTTGCTAGAATTGCCAGTTTTAGGTTCGTACTATCATTGGCAGTCCAGTTTAATTTGAAAGTCCATCAGATGGATGCTAAAACAGCTTTCCTCAATGGTACATTAAGTGAGGAGATATATATGCGGCCTCCTCAGGGCGTATCATGCGCTGCTGGGCATGTATGCAAACTGAACAAAGCCATTTATGGGCTCAAAAAAGCAGCTAGATGCTGGTTTCAAGTATTTGAGCAAGCTTTGAAAGAATTCGATTTTGTAAACTCTCCCGTGGATCGTTGCATATATATTCTTGATAGCGGTGACATAAAGAAAAACATATATGTATTATTATATGTTGATGATGTAGTAATAGCGACAAGGGATATGGATATAATAAATAATCTCAAAAAGTATTTAAGCGAAAGATTTAGAATGACTGACTTAAATAAGATAAAACATTTTATCGGTATCAGAGTTGAAGACAAAATATATTTGAGTCAAGCTGCATATGTAAAAAGAATTTTAAATAATTTTAAATTTTAACCTTATTGGATGTTTAATGTACATAATGCTGTGTACACGACCAGATTTAGCTACCGCTGTAAATATCTTGAGTAGATATAGTAGCAAGAACAATGCTGAGTTATGGCAATGTTTAAAAAGGGTTATTAGATATTTAAAGGGAACTATTGATATGAAGCTTATATTTAAAAAGAATACATCATTTGAAAATACATTAGTTGGCTATGTAGATTCCGATTGGGGTAGTAATGAGATTGATAGAAAAAGTACAACGGGTTATTTGTTTAAAATTTTTGATTCCAATTTAATTTGTTGGAATACAAAAAGACAGAATTCAGTGGCAGCTTCATCAACTGAAGCTGAATATATGGCCCTATTTGAAGCTGTAAGAGAAGCTTTATGGCTAAAGTCTCTTCTAAATAGTATTAATCTTAAACTCGACAAACCCATTAAAATTTATGAAGACAACCAAGGCTGTATTAGCATTGCAAATAATCCCTCATATCATAAAAGAGCAAAGCATATTGATATAAAATATCATTTTTCAAGAGAACAGATAGAAACTAATGAGATTTCTCTTGAGTATATTAATACAGACAACCAACTTGCTGACATCTTCACGAAGCCACTACCTGCTGGAAGATTTGCGGAACTGCGGAACAAATTAGGACTACTACAAGAAGAATGGTTCCAATTTAATGAAAACATGAACATGATGCTTTATTAACGAATTTATTACATTAATTCATATATAATTTTTTTTTTTTTATTTGTACCAAAAGAACCAATGAATTGTTAAAGTAATTTAATTTTATGTTAATCTAATTTTAAAGTTATCTGATCGGGTTTTTCTGGGTTTTCCCCGTATCCTTAGAGCAAATGCTAGATCACATAACACTTTCCAGAATGCACACCAACCACATTAGAATAACAATTGAATGTTACCTTTTTGATTTAATGATGAAAACTTTTTTTTTTTAATGATTTTGATGATTAGTGTTATTTTTGAGGGGGGCGTGTTGGAATACGCCTATTCAACATTCAAATAATAACATTAAATAATATTATCGATATGTTAAGTATTATTATGTTGAGTTAGTCTGGTCACACTTGAAGTGTCCACTCTCCTTCTTCTTTTGTGTGATCTCGAATTGAATGTGTGGACCGGTGTTGCAGCAAAAATAAATCAAAGAATAAATAAATAATCATTAAAGAAAAGCATAACTTAATACTGTCATTCGTTTACTAATTAACATAGCTAGTCAACCAATAGATTTGAATAGAATTTTACTTCACTTTTCTTCGCTGCTAATGGTGGGTGCATAAGGAGCTGGGGGGTTGGTTGGAACGCCTCTCTGCCCTGCTCTGAGTCCTATATAAACAAACGGAAGATAATCAAGATGTAAAACACAATCCGGCAGAAGTGTGGCGGGGGGTCGAGGGTCTGCCGGTCGGGGGAGTGAGGGTGAGGATGAGGGCGAGGATCTCAGGCTTTAACACGGCGGCTGTAATTCAAAACCAAACAAAATCGTCAAAGAATCAAAAGGCAAGCGATGGCAAATTACAGATCTGTGAGATGCGATGCTAAAGCAAAAAAAAAAACAGTTCGTTCCAGTTACAGTTGCAGTTGCCTCACACAAAGGGTGCAGAGATGAGGACGGTACGGGGTTGGGGACGGGGACTGTGGTGGAAGAGCGCGGCTGGTGGAAAACGTCACTGAAAAGTTGTGAAACGGAATTTCGCTTTGTACTTGGAAAACTGTTATTAACTTAATAAGGGAGTGTTGCGCGTCACATTTACCTGACCAGGGATTCGGGATCCGAGCACCGTTCACCGTGCACTAGCATGTACCATGTACCGGAAACCCTGGGTCCGGCAGCGGCTGGGGGAAGGAGGTAATTAATTGCAATGAGACTCTTCTTACGTTCATTCTTAATTTCACTTTATTCACACATTTTACTGGATGCTGGAGCTGTCCTCTAATCTATTGGGGAAACGTGGAGGGTACGAAGTATTTAACTGCAAATCTCTTGTGGCCTTCAGACTTTACCTCCCGGAGTACAGTAACAACTAACTAAAGAAATTGTGGGTGGTAGCTTTGCAGCTATGATGATTGAGATTCCTTGAGATTCATTGGTGTCCGCCTCAGCGGAACTTCAGCCATTTTCCTAGAGACCTAACAGCAGCTAACCAAACCAAGAAACTGGCTGCTGTAATTAAACAGATGCTAAGAGTAGCACACAGACTCCCGCCTCAGCCACAGCCACAATTTAAACGACACATGGGAGCAGCGACGGAGTGGGGCTCTGCTCTCCACGAGTGTGTAACCGTATCTTCGCTTTGGCGTTGGCGTTGGATTTGACTTTGGCGCCCAGATGAAGCTCATCGAGCAAAGTGGCAAGTTAAGTAAACAGTTTCATTGTGCGAATTCAATTAAAATTTATTCAAAATACGTTCAAAGGCGTCAAAGCGAAGCTGCTTCTTCTACTGCTGCTGCTGCTGCTGCTGCAGCTGTCTGCCTGCCTGCTGCTACTGTTGTTGCCGCTGTCGCTGCTGCTGCTGTTGCCGTTGCAACAAAGTGTCCCAGTATCTGCATCTGTGAAGTTTTCCTGCACACAGATATAGATAAGCACGCTCTGGCGGATGTAAGCTATATACACGCTTTCCCTTTCTCTCTGTCTGTCTATCTCTCTTTCTCTCTGTATTGTGTGGCTTCCATTGGCAAAGAGGGCGTGTCGAGAGTTGGTCACGCCCCACTATAGCAGAAAAGAGACAACCATATAGATGGAACTCTTGAAGGGATACTTAATGAACACTCTCACAATGTATCTGTGCAGCTGTGTGCGTGCAGTGCGCCACTTGTCGGCGTTACTGCCGTTTTTGCTGTTGTTTTTGTGTTTGTAACTGTCTTTGAGAGTGGTGTAAATTTGTCGGGCGGTGGCGATGGTGGCAGAGTAGAGTCGCCCCCGCACACGGTAGCGCGAGTCGTGTTGACAGGCCGCATTTGCTAGCATTGGCATCCGCCTCGCTCATTTCTGCCATATCATCGCAGTCATTATCACCACGCCACGATCATCATCATCATCAGCCGTCGTAGTCATTGACCATGTTTGAAAAGTCTCTTCTCTTATTACTCCTTTGTGTGAAAACTACCTGCCACACCGTCAGCCCCATCCGACAGGCTGTTCCTTTCCCCCCAACAACTAAATGTTTTGATGCATGGAATTATGTAACCTTAGATCTCTGCATTTTCAACCCTTTTAGGATGTACGTACAGCCTTAGAAATAATAGCGCATCCATAAGCTACCCATAATCGTCTTCCGCTCCATTCGGAACCATTCTTAAAGCTTTTCTTAAAAAAAACATTGCATCCCACATGCCTCGTCCGCCCCAAAGGACATTGCCAGTGACAGTACCGGCTCGACAATGGCTGAAACAGACCCGCGCCGAGTCCAGCGCCAGCTCCAGCTCCGCTCCATGACATTGATGTCCATTGACGATGATGATTACGATGATGTTCATGGTGTCGCTGTCGCTGGAAATCTGGCTATGTGACGATGAAGTAACAAGGAAGAACGACATTTCACCCTAACGAATTTAATTGAGTTGAATTTTTCATTTAAGGTTTATTTAACTTTTTTATTCCATTTCCAGAGGAGCAGCAGCAGCCGGCCACAGGGATTCACACACCGATGATGTTGAAGCGATGGATGGGATGGGATCGGATGAGATGAGATGATGGGAGATGAATGTGAAGATATGCTTGCAATGCTTTTATGATTGTGCCAGCTGCTGCCGGCACACACAAACGCACACACACTCCACACAGATACAAATGAATTTATGCCTAATGGCGGGATTGTTGTATTACTTTGTGCCTGCTTCTTGCCTCTGCCACTGCAGCACACATCACATTGTTGCGCTGTGTCGTTGTCAATATTGAGCTTGATTATTAAATGACACATTATGTGATTTCCAACATGTTCGCAGGGGTCTCGGTGGGCGGGGGAGGGCTGGTGGTGGCCAGTTGTTCCAACTTCGGGCGCAATTCAAAGGAAACCGATGGGGCGTCATCCCGGTCCATCTGTTCCATCCTCAGCCACAGAGCAGCCAGTTACATGACATGGAAGTCATTTTGTAATACATTGAGTATGTGAGCTGATTGGGGCAGTGGTGTGGGAAGGGCAAAGAGATGGGGAGGTGGTTTCTGCGGATAGCTGGGGCTCTGAGGGAAATACACATATAGATCCTCAAGCAATAATTTAGCCATAGCTGGTAAATGTGTTGTCGGTTCGTTTGATGGAAAATTTCGGATTTACATCTACAGAGGTCCCCTCTTTTGCTTATGACTACGGCACTGGCCACCAGAGCGTATATATTTTCCATTTGAAATGGCGTCGCGCGTTCGTGCCTCACATTTTGGGCGTTAGAAACTACTCCCACAGTATATCTCTTCCCCCACTTGGCCGAAGCCAAACCACCCCCGAATGGCAACAGAAACAGAAGCATAAATGCCACAAAAGCCACGTTAGCGGTACGTACACTCGGAGAACATTTCATTTCATTTCACTCCACTCCACTGTTCAAACTTTGCAATACAAATAAATTGAAATTGCCCACATTATGTATCCGCACGTACATACATACATACATACAATGTATATATCTATATTTGTGTGGTATGTATGTATGAGTGTACCTCCTGCTTAGTTCCCGGCTGTGGCCCATGCTCACGCCCATACCCATACAAAGGAGCGGGCAATGGCAATGGCAGCCACATTAAATGGCAACAATTTCCAAACCCTCCTGCATTTGAAGAGGAGGAGGAGCAGGAGGGCATTGCATGGTAGTCAACGGGTCACAATCGTCACAGTACATGGAACGCCTATTGTGCGCCATAATGAAATTAAAAAATCAGTTACTGTTGTGCCCAACGAGAGGCCGAACGAGCCCGAGGAACGGCATGCCACAGGAAGGACAGGCCATAGACGCAGGCAGAGGCAAGCGGCAAGAGGCAAGAGGAAGGCGCATTATGCCATTAGCAGAGGCCATAGTAGGCATACATAGCACAATACTATACTCGTACAATGATTTCTATTCAGGAATGAATCAGGGAAAAATTTGAAAATAGAAATAAGGTGGCACAAGAATTGCCTTGTCCACCTACCACTGTCCCCTGTACGCTCCTGCCCATCTATGTCTGACGCTGAAGTGAGTTAAAATTACAGCATTTGGCAGAATGTTGGCATAATCTGAAACTCAGTCGGATACCAATGACTACACGGATGAGTCAATTTACATAGTCATCGCGGGAGGGTTGGATCGGGCTCTGCCATTAGTTAGGGGTTAGTTTCTCGACGAAGAATGAGTCTTTGCCATATATTTATGTGAATTAACAAAGCTAATTGTTATAATCTACAAGGTTATTTGTGGACGTTGACATGCAATGACTGCATCTTTCAAGAGGCGATGCAGCTACTGCACCGTCAAGTGGCCCGTGTGACACCAGCAGAAGGCTGTTACGCGCGGATCCCAGGCAAAACGCAGCCCTCCTCCCGCCCAACCGACCGAGGGGCGCTGCCGCATGACGCGCGGTGCGTAGCCGAACCAAACGCGAACATGCAAGAAAGATAGCTATTAGACTAACATTCGAGGAAAATTAGTACTAAACTTACTAAGAAACTAAGCATGCAATCAAAGTACAAATACCACTACAGTTACTAATTAATAGAAAGGTGTGTAAGGATTAATAATTTAATAAGAGGAAGAGAATTAGTGGTGGATATAATATGGTAGAGGGAATTATAATCCGAGCATAAGACCCTAAACGGTTCATGCAAGGAATAATTCGATCTACAAAGTGGAAGGAACAACGGTATAAAATTTCTAGTCAGTCTAATAGGAATCGTGAAGTTTATGCGGCTCAACAGATCAGGGCTGTCTATGTCACCCCTGATCAAGTTGTGCATAAATATCACACCAAGCATTTTTCTACGGTTAACTAAGGATGGGAGGTTTACTAATAGTAGTCTACTAGAGTAAGATGGGAGTCTTACACCCGCATCCCAGTTAAGGCCCCGCAGAGCAAAGAGTAAAAAGTTTTTCTGTACTGATTCTATACGGTCCTGGTGTACTTTGTACTGAGGGCACCATACACAGGAGCCGTATTCTAAGATCGGACGAACAAGCGAGGTATAGAGAGTCTTTGTTATATAGGGGTCGTCAAATTCCTTTGACCACCTCTTTATAAACCCAAGCACGCTCATGGCCTTATTTACCATGGTAGAAATGTGTTCGGAAAACTTTAACTTGGGGTCTAACATAACACCCAGATCATCCACCAGGGTAATTCTCTCAAGAGAACCACCAAATAGGGTGTAAGGAGCCAACAAAGGGCTAGAACGATGAAATGTCATAACTTTGTATTTCGAGGCATTAAGGTGTAACAAGTTTGCACAACACCATGACTGAAAGTTATTGAGATCGGATTGCAAGCGAGAATGAAATGAAATGTCCTTGTACTGGACACAGAGTTTAACATCATCCGCATACATAAGTACTCGAGAGTATGTTAATACTGAAGGTAAGTCATTAATAAAGAGTGTGAAGAGTAAGGGGCCTAGATGGCTGCCTTGTGGTACTCCCGAAGAAACCTTTACTGGGAAAGAGAGGGAGTTTTTGAAGAGGACTCTTTGAGACCTAGAACAAAGATAGCTAGAAATCCATCTCAGGAGGTTGGGCGGAAACCCTAAAAGGTCAAGTTTATGCGCTAAAAGGGAATGGTTTACAGAGTCGAATGCTTTACTAAAGTCGGTGTAAGTAACATCCGTCTGTAAGTTACCTTGAAAGCCTTTAATAATGAAAGAGGTAAACTCTAACAAGTTCGTGGTGGTTGATCGCCGCCTGATAAATCCATGCTGAGTTGGAGATATAAGTGACTTGCAGAGATGTTGCAAGTGCGGAGTTAAAACCCTCTCAAACATTTTAGGAATAGCGGATAACTTTGCTATACCTCTATAATTTTTTGCATCAGACTTGCTACCTTTTTTATGGAGAGGAATTATAAACGATTCCTTCCAGATCGGGGGGAAGCAAGAAGAATCAATGGATAGGGTGAATAGTTTAAGCAAAGGTCCACACAGAGCCTCGGCGCAGTACCTGAGTACACAACCTGGAACCCCGTCTGGACCCGGTGAAAACACCGGCTTAACTAGTCGAAGATCATGAAGTAGGGAACATTCATTTAACAAGGGACTGAAAATGCCGTTCGACCTCGGTAAACCGTATGGGTACGGATGACCAGAGTAGCTTTCCTCAGAATAGGTGGTTTGGAAGAATTGGGCAAAAAGATCGGCAATTGCCTGATCATTATTTGCCGACGTATTACAAAATGATAGCGAGGATGGGTGTGCGGACGTTCTACGCTTACTGTTTACGAAGCTGTAAAACTGTTTAGGGTCCTGAGAAAAACGTATCCTGCATCGAGATAGGTAGTTCTTATAGCATTGAGCATTAAGAACTGAAAAGTTTGACCGAGCTAATACATAGCGAGAGTGAGAAGTAGGAGAACCCACTTCTTGAAATTTTTTATAAAGTCTTGATTTTAAGTTTTTTAGACTGGATAACTCTTTGGTAAACCAAGGGAGTTTTCCGGATCTAGTCGGACAAGAAAGCGGGACACAAGAATCGAAAAATGTGCCAAGATCATTGTAAAAAATGTTTGTGCCTTTTATGATATCAGTGCACAAGTACAAAGCGGACCAATCAAAATCCCTAATGAGGTTATTAAGCTTCGCAAACTCGGCTTTACGAAAGCAGCGGACACGTTCGGGCAGCCTACTCGACCGATCCAATACAGTTGGTCCTATATCTAGCGACACCTCGAAAGTAGGGTGGTAGGCGTCTTCAGGTATAGTGAGCGGAAGGGCTCGGGTTAACAACACTATGGTCGGATCCGATACAAAGCACAGATCAAGCAATCGACCCAAGGAATTATTCACATGGTTGACTTGAGACAGGGATAGGTCAAGCAAGCCGTCAACAAAGTCATGTCGTGACATGGGCACTAGGATACTAGACTCGTTTACCGAAGACCAAACAGTTCCTGGCAAGTTGAAGTCACCAAGAACTATCATACGATCTTTATCAGATAGCGAGGAAGAAACAGCGGTTAAAGCGGACAAGTGCTGCTCATAAATTGAAATATCCGAAGAAGGTGGGATATACGAGCAAGTAATGAATATAGCGAAAGCGGGAAGAATCAGTTTTACACACAGGAATTCCAGTTCCTGTTGAACTTGGACTGTGAAGTGTTCCGACGTGAAGTAAGAGTCCACTGCAATTAGAACCCCCCTGCCCGTCGAGACGAACGGTCCTTTCTAAAAGTTGTGTACCGACCTGCCAAAACCTCGGAACTAAGAATGTCCGGCTTTAACCAGGTTTCAGTAAACACAATAACGTGGGAAGCAAATGCAACACTATCCCGGAAAAGAATGCTGAGCTTACTACGCAAGCCTCTTACATTCTGATAGGTTACTAAAAGAGAAGTTAGTTTTTTGGAAAGGTGGAAGCAAGACGGGAAGTTGAGGTTGAGGTTGAGGGTGGCACACTGGAAAGGTTTGGAAGGGATATGGGGGCCTATTCTTCTTCTTAGCCTTAAACTCCTTCACCACCAAATGCTCCGGCCAAAATTTGGCGGAGCAAATGGTGTCAAATTGAGTTGGGGAGATGCTTATCTTAAACGAGGCTATCTCCCTGGCATAAGAGAAGTTAAATTTCTCCACCTTTAAACCCACGGCTTTTATTTTGCTTTGAATAAAAGCAATTACATCATTAGATGTGAGGTCAGGGGCCAGCCGTGAAACAAAAACTTGTCGTTTTGGTGGGACTCCCACCAGTGGTTTAGTCACCACAGGCCTAGTACCTGTGGTGGCAATATCCGGAGGTCCGGAACGTCTATTTACTGGTGGGATCGGTATAGACGGGACAACTAGCGAACTTGCGGACACCACGGACACGGACGCTGCAGACGTACTTGGCTGCACATTCTCCGAGGCGATGAATTCGGCTACCGAATCTGCGTCGCCAGCAGCTGTCGTTGCCCTTGGAGTGGCAAACGAGATCAACTGCTGCACACTTGGAGTGGTCGGAGTCAGTTTTTCGGCGGCGCACGGCTGAGTGACGGTTGGCAATTGCAGATCCCGCGGAGTGACCTTTTTGCGCCTCGGAGACTCATTCAGCAGTTTTAAACCGCTAAACTGAGCCTCCATGGCTAGGAGCCGATCGTATTGGTTTTTAAAACCAACGGTCAGCTCCTTAAAGCCACTCCGCGTCTGCCTCATGAAAGCCACCATGTCTTTCTCCACCGCACGGCATGCCTCGCAACTGTAATGCAAGCCATTACGTTTGGCTATAGCATCACTCACGAGGCCAGAAAATCCAGCGCATTTTGCGTGCACTACGCTGTCGCAGAGCCAGCAGGGGACATTCGGCTGATCGTGGGTGATCTGCTTCTTACAGCTTTTTTGGCACAGACCACAGCGTATTCCATTTTATTTTATTATTTATTTATATATATACTATGATTTTCAAAACAAATTGGTATCAGACCAGTGTGCCAGACAACGCTCAAAGCGGAATTGGTAAAAAAAAGAGAGCAGAGTGGAGAGCGGTTATAGCGAGAGCTACTAAGCAGAGAGCGCTATTGCTCAGAAAGTTTAAAGAGCGAGAGAGAAAGAACAGTTATTGAAGTTGAGGTGATAGCGAGAGAGTGATAAAACAACAAAAGCTACCAGACGAGAGCGGACTGCAATGCAATGTAATGCGTACTCACTCACTGCAACAACACAAACACAAGCACAAGCACAAGCCGACGCCGAAAAATAAAAAGTTAAATAATGTTTTAACACAAATCAAAAGGCATGCACTCGCGTAATAGAATAGGTTTCCAGATTGTTGTCTGGTTAGGAAGTAAATTTAGAATTTAGTTAGGAAAACACCGGCTGTTTATTCAAAACAAAAGGAAAAAATGCGGAGCGCAAAACAAAAACACGTCTGATCACTACGAAAGATACGAAAGATCGATGATTAATTGGTGCAGTTTTAGGTGGAACTTTGCCATGAGATATACGAATATGCAGGCACAAAGAGAAGGCAGCTGCTTTCGAAGGACACTCTTATCAGTTCATTTTCCACGGAAACTCTTGAACAGAATTTATCGGTACATCTGTATAACCGCATTGGTTACCTTCTTCCATCAAAATCCAATGCCTTGAACAGCTCGGATTGCCCTGCCGAACCTGAAGGTGATTTCAATGATTCGATTTCGGAAGTACATTATTGAGCATTTGTCGTCCTGTCCCGTTTCAGTTTACCGCCTTCGGTTATTTCCTTTTTCGTGATTAGTTTGCGGACTTTCTTCTCCGTTTGCTGCTTCCACACAGGACGATGTTATCGATCGATTGACTCGGCTTCCTCTGCGGCCGTGGCTTTGGCAATTTCCGCTTCGGATTCGGAGTCAATAAGGAAACCTCTGGTCTAGGACTGGCCAAGTTGTAATTGCCATAAGCTGGTAGGACTCTCTACTGTTGCTGGCAACTAGGGGTCAAACTACGAATTGTCGTACAACTGCTGCCGCAATCAAACGCGTTTAATTTTATTGCTGGCCTAACGTTAATTACAATATTATGACAAACCGCAAAGCGGCATTTACACATGGCCCGGTTGATGTCGGTAGCCTCTGCTCGTGTTCGCTGGGTCACCGGCCTGTGCCTGTTCTTATGCTTGGGTTGGGCTTGAGCTTGGGTTCGGGCTCGCACTCGTACTCGGACTCGGACTCGCACTCGTCTCTGGCGATGATTAATCGCTCGAGTTAGTTGAGTCGCAGCCGCCGGCAAATGCAATCAACGGACAGCAGAGACCCCTCGGCTCTGCTCTCTAGCGATGGGTGCGTGATCCGCTATCCACTGGAGTGACTCACGGAGGTGCAGATAGTTACTAGTAGTCGGTATACCCCCGAAGAAATGGATTGCTTTTGGGTATTGTCCTTCAGTTTTGCTAGGGATCAGACACATTAAACGGATCGGATGGGAAAGATGAGCCTTCCACAAAAGTACTAAGTCTATAATTTTACTACGATACTATCTGAATCTATCATTGGCTGTACTGTACTACATTGAATCCAAATAGGTGGCAATATGGAAAAACAAATTTCTAGTCCTGCCTTTAATGCACTACGATTACTCTCACGCGCCTGCCTCTGACCTGTCTACTTTTACCTGGATACGTCTTCGCATTACTCCACCTTCACCGCCACTCCATAGTCCACTTGACTGCCCTCCCCGCCCGCCACTCCACTGGGCCGCGCCCCAACGTAAATGTTGTGAAAAGCAAATCTAATTACGCGAATGCTCGCCGTCTATTTGAAAATGGGCAATTTTTCAAGATACTTATCTAATTAATAGCCAGGCAGTGTGGCACAGTTCCATTCACAGCCACACTCAGACACTCAGACACTCACACTCAAACACTCACACTCGGATACGTCAACACCCATTCCGCTCCTAATGAATTGTGGCCAAGAACAATGGGCAGCGGATATAACGGGTATAGGTGATCGTTCTTGCCAAAAACACAAAAAAACAAAAGGCAGCTCCGCCGGGTAGGCGTTACATTCATTTATATTTGTACGAGATAATGTCAGAGGAGCAGGAAGAAGAGAGAGAGAGAGAGAGAGAGAAAGAGAAGGAGAGAGATGAGGAAGGGGCACTACCAAATACAATAATGTCACAAAGCATTCCCCTTCAATTAAGCAGCAGCGAGCGAAAGAGCAGCAGAAGTCAAAATACTCGCTATCTCCATCTTGTTCCCCCAATGGGGAGAGGAAGGGCATTAAAACAAAGGCAATCAACGCAATTGACCGATGAAGAGATACGAAGAGGGAGAGCAATCGAGAGGGAGAGAGAGCAGTACTCGTAAATGGTGCGCAGGCGCAACGAATTAAGCTGTTTGACGTTTCTTTTGTGAGCTGGGGAAAAGAGGGAAAGGGAAGGGGAGTGACAGGATCCCAGGGAGGGAGACAAAAGCAGATCATTAATTGACACTCCCCACCTCTACCTCTTCGGCATCTAGTTTATAATTGAGTGCTCTGCTCTTCATTCCGTAGAAGAGGATATTATTTCTTGATCAGCAGCAAAGCCCCATGTTGTATCAAAGCCTTGTTTCTTTTTATAGCAAATCATGCAAATCCAAACAACAAAAACTGAGAGAGAGAGTGAGAAAGCATTAGCATTGATCATTAGTGGGTTGGTTGGGGGGCCGTTGTCATTACGCGAAGTATGCATGGCATAATGATGCTTTTTAGCACCGATCAAGGCGATCAGAGCATCACAGTAATAATCCACTTAGCGCTTGTTAGGCAACCCAACCCAACCCAGTCCCGATTATTCCCGCTCCCCCTCCGACTAGGACTCCGATTCCGATTCCGATTCACATGCTTAGGCGGCAGTGTCCTATGGCCCCATGGGAGAGACAAATGTCAATCGTATTGATGAATGTGCTGTGGCCCATTCCACGCTTTATAATGGGCAAACACGCTTGCATAATTTATATATTTATATGGCCAACAGTATCGCTTCCACGGACCTTTTTCGATCAGATTATTTTGACCAAATATGGCAAATTCGATATTGTCCACAGGGACAAGAGAGACAGAGAGAGAGAGAGTTCCCCCACTGGCAGTCCCTGGTGTTAATGACTTAATTAAACCAGCTGCCCAACCAGTCCGAACCTGGAGCTCGACTCTCGAGCCTGAAACGGTGTCCGCTCCAGTCCGCTGCAGTAGTCCGACAATTTCACACTTTTTGCGTGGCGAGATGGCAATATCAAAAGTGGCACGACTGGTCAAAGTGTCGCAAAAAAGCCCCAACACACAGACTCACCTCACACTCGTGCACGACAATGGCGTAGTCGGGAATTCATTTCGGAGGGATATCTGCTGACGATCTTCCCCCTTTAAACTCTCATTTGTATACTCCTTCTGGCCCGGCCACAGCCACTGGCCCCACTGGCTTAATCTTGCCTTGGCCAGAAGATTTCACGCATGTTCCGTGACGCGTATCACTTGACGATGCCCACAGCCATGATGATGATGATGATGATGATGAGGATGAGGATGCTCGTCTGTCCCTCTTCGTCGCGCACCCCTGCGGAAGGTTGATTAATATGCGCAGCTCTGACTAAACAGTAGCCGGGGCCAAATGGTGCTGTCCTGCTCCCGATACTGATGGGCATGGGCAGGCAGATGACACTGAGCTGGTCCACCGTCTTCGGCGACTGTCTGACATATCCATTAGGCGAAACAGCCGAAAAGTCAGCCAGCAAAATGCGGTTCGTTTGCCTGAGTTGTCGACCACGTCCCCATCATAATTATTAAATGCAGCTCAATACATTTGCCACGAATTGCTGGCATTCCTACGCAACCTAATGCCCAAAGATATTTCTTGGGGCAACCGGAGCCGCCGCCGTCGCCATCCTTATGACTATGGAATGCAGCCCAATCGCACCAGAAGCGGGCAGCGCCACAAAAATGTGACTGCGACTGAGGAAGGGACTGCGAAAGGGACTGGTACTGGGAGTCCTCTAGGCTCCACACTCTCCACTCTAAACGCCAGAGCCAGGCCGAAGCAGAACAACAAGAACGATGTAAATTAAACGAATGCCTTGCCACAGCGCCGATCTTTCATCATTGATGATGCCCCCTTCCTGTACCGCTGCTCCTGAACCTTTTCGTTTCTTATAAAGTTATTCCATCTCTTCATTTTCAATCACTGCGACAGTAATTCGGGCCTTTTCATTTCATTTCTCGATTTATTGAATTTCGTATAAATTAAAATATTAAATATTTTCAGCGACAAACTTGTTAATTGCCAAGTTTTGCCAGTTGTTATTCCTCGTTTCGGTATTTTGGCCAAAACATACACATAACCATTTCAGATGGGTTAACGAACTCTAGTCAAAAGCCACAAGCCACGGGAGATACGAGTACGAGAAACGATTTCATGTAGCGTTTAAATTGAATTTTGATCCCATTTTGAGTGCGGCCCTTGGGTCAAATTATTATTTGCGAAGGACCCAAAAAAAAATCTATAAATTAAATTAAATAAGAAATGATTGTACTGTCCACCGCTCGTTGATTATTTACTGTGTTTACTGTGGCACTTTCAACACCTCCAGGTCCAACAACCCTTGTCCCACTGTCGCACGCACACACACACATGCTATATAAATATTCAGGTACATGAAATCAGATTAAGTTATTCGGAACAAATTGGGACTCAGACAAAGGGATACGATACGAACTTACTTACCCCCGAGTGGGGACCACAACTACACAAAAAACAAGGAATCTATTTAAATTCGGTCCGGACCTGGCCCTGATCCGGGGCCTGGTCCTGGCCCAAACCCCACCATATGTAGAGCACACTAGACTGCAATAATAGAAATTTACTTTCTGCCCGCGGGCTCCCCAACGAAACGCCAGCAAAAGTTGCTGTCCCTCTGTTGTTTGCGGTTGGCTTTTGTGGAGCGAAGAAGCCTTTAAAGCCCGGCCAAGCGAGCATCATAAAATTGTTCTTAATTGCCTTTTAATTGTTTTCGCAAAACGAATTTGAGCAGCCACAACGGCACTCGCATTTGGCCTAATTGCATGGGCCCTTGGCCACTTTCAGCAGCTAGCCCAATCCATTCTATCCATTCATCGAAAGGATGCTGGAGCTGAAGAGGTGGAGAGGGAAAGCGATCTAAGCGCGCAAATGTTGTCATTTAATGGACCACTGGGCGTATGATTTGATTGGGCCAGTGACACAGTTTGCCGGCCTCGAGAGTCCATAGTCGAGAGTCGAGAAGTTCCACTCCACTCCGGAGTTGGATATTTTGATTAGCACCGCAAGCGCAATTGTCAACAATATGACATTATACGAGTATGGTATGGCAACAGCACTCCCTCGACAAAAATCACGGTTCGTTAGGCAATTCAAATGAAATCGCAATTGCTTTCTGAAGTTCAGAGGGAAAAATCAAAAGGAAAATCAGTTTGAGCGACTTTCACCTCATTCTCATTTTAATATTTAGATATAACCAATAGAGAACCCAAGACATGTTTTTCGAGTAGATTTTTCATAGATTAATTTGTCTGTGGCTTTTCATAGAGGTGTCCTCTGAGAGTTGATGCAAAATTGATGATTTCTTGAGTTTGTTTTTTCGTATTAAATCTAAAGAATAGTTACATATTCGTATGTATCTTGGATTGTAGTGCAAAAGGGGATATATAGGGGAGATACTCGTGGATGTATTTATAAATTGTACGAGTCGATGTTGGCTCAACTACAAATATATTTCATTGGGATCCCTCTGTCATTAGATAAAAGAATGCGAAATATTGAAGAGATCTTCTATAGTGCTCCTGAACAACAAATCCCTATCCAACAAAGGCTTTCACACCATCCCATTTGCATTTATATCTGTATATCTCTGCCTTGGGGTGCATATCTTTCTTTGTATCTCTCGCTGCCAGCGACAAATTTGGCTCATGAAAGGTGATCGATACCATAATGAGCACATTCAGAGGGCTATCGAGCGGTAGCAGCAGCAGGCGCTGGGGCACATAATGTGAGCTATGTGAGAGATGGAGATGCCGCAATGCGTGCTCTATCTCCTGCCTCATCCTCAGTATCTATATACGAATCTGCAACACACACATACACACGCACAGATATCCCTGAACAACGATTGCCGCTCACGTAATGAAATTGTCCAAAACGCTCAACCAACTACTCAAAAAGTCATCGTTCAGATTTAACAAGAGCCCAGCCAGCGGATGCCGATGCCAGCGGCAGGGGGGAGACTGGAGGAGGACGGAGGAGAGACTGGCAGGCAATGGCGACGGATTCGTGTACATATGTACTCGGAAATTGGCGGTAGGGGAGGACTGGGATTCGGGTGTGGGGTGTGGGGTGTTGGGTGCCGCTCACTGTCATGCCGCTGCAACGGTGGCAACGAAAACTCATTTACTTGTGGCATGTAAACAACTAATCTGTTAACACTCTGTACAAAGCGCGAACGATACATTAGCGTGTTCTCTGTGCGCCCGCCTCCCTACTTCCCCGCTTCCCCGCTTCCCCGCTTTCCCGTCTCACACCCCATCACCCTCCTAGTATTTCCGGCTCCTGTCATTCAGGCGGAGTATGATGAAGCACCACCGAAGAAGGACCAGCACCAGTGACAGCGCCACAATGAAAACTTTGCGCGTGAATATTTCCCTCATTCGTAATCAAAAGTTCCTTTATCCCTTTTTTGCCAAAATGGAAACGTGATTTCAATGTGCTGTGGGTTTTTGTGTGTGCAATTGGCGACAAGGATTCGAGCGATTCGACGATATAAGGAGACCGAGTACATGAGCCAGGAGCCGAGGACTATGGGGCGGAACTTGGGGAGGAGGACGAAAGTAGACGCTGCCAGACCACATGGTGTCAAACATTTTGCTACACTTACACAATATGCTTTAGCTACAGTGGGATAAATATACGAAAAAAGGGGTATGTATATATGTGGTTACCAAACATATTATATTAACGAGGGGGAACGTTGTGAGTTGCTGCGGACACCGCAACTCTACAGTTATACCCGATTCTCAGTCAGTATGGCTCTCCTCCGGCAGACGCAGCTAATATTAAACGACACGACAAAGAGTGCGTGCGAGAGAGACAGAAAATCAGTCTGAGCGTGACGTCGGGCGCTGCGTAGCCAGTGCAAATTGATTTGTTCCTTTTGGGTATCAAAATGATCCGATCTGATCCAGATTTAGCAGTCTGATAGATATGGTCATTATCTATGATTCTGCGTTTTTAGTTTTCTCGAATCTGCAATATTGTGGATGCAACAGATTTTCGTCCTTTGTGGGGGCGGAAAGGGGTGGGGCGATATTCTGAGATATACGTTTTATAGTGAGATCTAACAGAAGTGCGGATACCAAATTGGGTTACTCTAGCCTTAACAGTCTCTGAGATTTGTGGATGCCCCAGATTTTCGTCCTTTGCGGGGGCGGAAGGGGGTGTGGCGAAATTTGGACACGAAACGGTCAAGGTCCGATATCACAGGAGTGTGGATACCAAATTTGGTTGCTCTGGCTCTTATAGGCTCTGAGATCCTTGAACTCATATTTTGCAATTGGCAAAGCCGACGATGAAACCTGTGTGTTAGAGAGAGACAGGGCGAGAAAGAATGAAATTGTTTTCTTGATTCTGGCTATAATAATTATACGATCTGGTTGAGATCTTACATTCTAAAACATATAGTCATCCTCTACGATTCTGCGTTTTTGGTTTTATCGTATCTTTAAAAATGTGGATGCCACAGATTTTCGTCCTTTGTGGGGGCGGAAGTGGGCGGGGCGAAGTTTTGAAATATTTTTGTAGCAGTGACATATCACAGAAGTCTGGATCCAAAACAACGTTGCTCTAGCTCTTATAGTCTTTGAGCACTAGGCGCTGAAGTGGACGGACAGACGGACAGACGGACGGACGGACAGACAGACAGGGCTCAATCGACTCGGCTATTGATGCTGATCAAGAATATATATACTTTATGGGGTCGGAAACGATTTCTTCTGGACGTTACACACATCCACTTTTACCACAAATCTAATATACCCCAATACTCATTTTGAGTATCGGGTATAATGAAGACAAATGTAATCAAACATCATACATTGATTGGCCTGTGATTATAAATATACAATATATTTATACTTCTACCCAGACTTTATTCAAATAATTCAACATTTAATCATTCCCTAATCCCCATATATGAAAGTACGGGTAGCTTTTCCCATGAATAATTTACATACAATTTAGCTGCTCGAAACCACTGTACTCCCGCCTGCCCTTCTGACTGCCTCTTCCTGGATGTTTTATTTGATTTCTTTATCAATATCAGAGCTGCCTCTGCCTCATCATGCCACTCCAGTCCGCTCTACCCCGAGCACTGCCCTCCACCATCTCCATCACCATTCCTAACCCCGATTGTAGACCCTGTTGTTATTCTGCAAATGCAACAGTATGTGCCCTGGTGTAAGTGTGTGCGTGTGTAGGGTTTATATACATTTCATTTAAACGAGACCCAAGAAACGGCGACTGCCACTGCCACTGCCACCACCGCAACCGCCAGAGCGAGATGGCAGCAGAGCCCGGTTTGGTGTCGAATGACGTTGATCAAAGCGAGAAGGCATCAGCAGCAGCAACACGAACGCGAACACGAACCACGCCCACTGCCGCACTGCCGCAGAGGGCAACTGGGTCTGGTGGTGTTTCAGTATCCGTATCTGTATCTGTGTTCGGATCGGAGTATCTGTGTGCGTGTCTGGTACATGGACTCGGTAGCAAACTGGTCTTTGGGCTGGTATTGGTGGCAACTCGTTTCTGTTACCATATCTGTAGCTGTATCTGTATCTGTATCTGTGTATCCGTTTCTGCAGCTGGCAGGCGGCAAGCGGCAGTAGTAGCAGTAGCCTAAGCTAGCTGCCAGAGTATCTGTATCTGTGGCGCGTCATTGTTGTGCTACTGCTACTGCCACTGCCGCTGCTGTAGCTGTTGCTGTTGCTGTTGCTATTGCTGTATCTGCTGCTGCTACTGCTACTGCTGCCACTGCTGCTGCCGTTCCGTTCCGTACCGTTCCCGTCGCATAGTAGGCAGCTCAGTTACAAGACCATTATTTGACGTATTTTTTGCCCGCTCGGTTGGCCGTTTGGTTGGTCGCTCGGTACCTCGGTTGGCTGATCGGTTTGCTCGGCTATATCAATAGCACGCCCAGTCACAATCCCGGCCCCAGCCCCAGCCTCAACCTCAGCCTCAGCCCCCTTCCGTTGGAGGCTTGGATACAAAGTGGATTTGGAAGAGCATTTCTGCAGTCTCATCGAATCGGACTCGCACTCGTACTCGCACTCGCACTCGTTAACCGGGACCGGGTATCGCATTCATGAGCTGGCTCATTGGCATTCATTTGGATTCGCACGCCGACACCGCCAGTAGTGCGTCCAACGCGGTGGTCACCTCCTTATCCACATCCTCCAGTCGATCGCTGTCCTCCCACGCGCGAGTGATCCAACCACTTAAATGTTTCCAAATCCAAATCCAAAACCTCTCCTGAAGTGCTAACACATTTAAGTGTACATACACCCGTGGATATAGACGACGACTTCCCCCCGTGTTCAGTGCTCGAAAGTTCAGTGAAGTTTACAAGTGAAGATAATCCAGCAACACCCTAGGACTCGCACTAAGGACTCGACTCTCTGGCAATCTGGTAATCTGGTCAAGTTGGTGTTGGTGGCAAGCAAGATTGCTTCGTTTCGGTGCAGAATAGTATGCGAATTCGTTCACAGTGGATTCAACGAATAAAATGGCCGTTGGACCGACGGAGGGCAAACAGCCGCCTCCAGAGAGCTTCTCGCCCACACACCACCAGATTATAGCGCCCAGTCCGATACTGGCGGTGCCCACACTCGCCTTCTCCGCCGCCCAGGTGGAGATCGTCTGCAAGACCCTGGAGGACTCGGGCGACATCGAGCGGCTGGCCCGGTTCCTCTGGAGTCTGCCCGTCGCCCTGCCAAACATGCACGAGATACTCAACTGCGAGGCGGTGCTCCGGGCCCGGGCAGTGGTCGCCTATCATGTTGGTAACTTCAGGTAGGATTCCATTCCTCAGACAAAAGCCCCCAGATCAAATAACCTCATCGACGGCAGGGGCAGAGGCAGCCTCCCTGATTAACCCCGACCCAACCCGACCCGATCAGATCTGTTCTGATCCGTCGCTTGGTTATTCGATAGTTTTCCCCGTCGAGCTTTGTGCCTCGGCCGTAATGAGAGCACAATGAGCTCCTAAATTAATAAACAAAGGAATTAATTTACTAATTAAAGAACTCGCTGCCATCCGAAAGCCAAGTGGAGCAGGCTTGATTAATAAAACACCGACCGACCGAACAATACTCGTGAATCCAAGGCTGCAGGGATCGGGGTACAGGAATGGGAATGGGGATTGGAATGGACGTGGGTACGCTTTCTGGTCGGCCTGATGTTGCGGCTTCCGTCGCCACACTCAAAATATATTCTCACATTACATTTGTATATCTAAGAAAGCCGGAAACAGTTCATTCCAATCGAAATTGGGTTTCAATGGGCTGCGATCACAAAAGGATCGCCAGAAATTGGCCCAAATGGGGGATAGTGGGAATCTGTGTATGGCTCAGCAGATAGACAAGCAATAGACCCACTTAGCAGCTCGGCTATCCGCGAATTCCAGTTACCAGTGAGCCAGGTGGTCAAACAGGTCTCGATGCAGCGGCTATCGATATAGACAATTATCCGATCGGTCGCTAGTATTCGCCTCTATTTACGGTTGCATCAGGTTTTTGCATCTCGTCTATGACAAATCAAATGGGGCTGCAGCTATCAAATCTGACTACAATCAATCAATGTGATAGTCGTATAAAACATATGTACATATACGTATATGTAGGAGTACATATGCATATACGGATCTGCTGTGGCAAGTGATTTGATTGCTTTGACTTGGCAAATAAACGACTTCCAATTAAAATCATTTGACGTACTCAGCTGAGCTGTCAACGGCAGTGACGACAATAAATACTTATGAAATTGTTTCAAAATACATATGGCCGACTTGGCCCCTGAGCAGGGGGATGGAATGGCTTCGCAGCAGGACATCGCAGCAGTGTTCCCAGAGGGCGGTCGATGGGGTTAAAATCTCTGCTGGCAACTCCTCCTTTTTTTGACTTTGACTCCATCTGCATATCGTTCTATATCTCTATATATTTCAGGGAACTTTATGCAATAATAGAGAATCATAAATTTACTAAGGCATCCTATGGCAAGCTGCAGGCCATGTGGCTGGAGGCCCACTACATCGAGGCCGAGAAGTTGCGCGGTCGCTCCCTAGGTGAGTGCAGATTCTGGACTCTGTGAAGGGAGCCACCATTCATTAGAACCTGCCATTTACAGGCCCCGTTGACAAGTATCGAGTGCGCAAAAAGTTTCCCCTTCCACCGACCATCTGGGATGGCGAACAGAAGACGCACTGCTTCAAGGAGCGCACGAGGAGCCTACTGCGCGAATGGTACCTACAGGATCCCTATCCGAACCCCACCAAGAAGCGGGAGCTGGCCAAGGCCACCGGCCTCAATCCCACGCAAGTGGGCAACTGGTTCAAGAATCGCCGTCAACGGGATCGGGCTGCTGCTGCCAAGAATCGGTAAGTTCCACCGCAACATCTTCCCGGGGGTCAATTATCCAATAGTAGCCCCAGACCCAGCTCCATCTCCAGCTCCAGCTAGAAGGTAACTCGAGATGGACTAGGTAAAACGATATCATCTCCTTCTAAGCGGCCCAGTGGGTTGCTGGAGATCGCTGGGGGAGTAGGGGCCATACAGGAGCGTTTCCATTTCATTGATCCGTGCCGATACTCATATGTGGCAGTGGCAGCGGCGGTGGCGGTGGCGGCACTCAGTGAAGCGTTCTCGATTTCTGCTGTTTGTTGCGATCGTCGCTTTTTGGCCACATTAAAATGACCGCCGCCGACGATGACGATAAAGATGATGATGATGATGATGATGACGATGACGATGAATATGAATGCAATGATGATAACGATGACAATGTAAACGCAGCTCATGCTTCACCTGGAAAGGTGCAACCGCTTGCAAAATATGACCAGAGACAGAGATCGAGGGATCGAGAGATCGGGAATGAAGGGGCAAAGAAGTTAAAACTCCCGCACAGAAGATGCCCAAAAAGGAGGAGGAGGAGGAGGAGGCAAGCTAAGTGGAATGACACTGCAAGAAAAGCCAGGACGGAGCCGGAGTCGAAATCGTAGTCCACTCAAGTGCCAGGCTGCTCCTGCAGATATTTCAAGTTCTACCTGCTAACCGAAAACGGAAAAAATGAAACGATCGGGAGGTGGAAAAGGAAAAGTAAAAGTAAAAGAAATCGAGACAACATTTGGCATTCTTCGGAGATCTTGAAGAGCCGAGATGCCCAGATCCCATCGGATCCGGGGGCCGTGTTTATTAAGTTATGAGCAGCCTCGGCCTCGTCTCAAATTGAATGAATCTGCACAAAGCGCCAGTCAAGATTCACATAAGCCACAATCCATGCTCGAAATCGAATAACCCCAAAAAACAAAAAAAAACGAGGGGGAACGTTGTGAGTTGCTGCGGACACCGCAACTCTACAGTTATACCCGATACTAAGTCAGTATGGCTCTCCTCCGGCAGACGCCGCTAATATTAAACGACACGACAAAGAGTGCGTGCGAGAGAGACAGAAAATCAGTCTGAGCGTGACGTCGGGCGCTGCGTAGCCAGTGCAAATTGATTTGTTCCTTTTGGGTATCAAAATGATCCGATCTGATCCAGATTTAGCAGTCTGATAGATATGGTCATTATCTATGATTCTGCGTTTTTAGTTTTCTCGAATGTGCAATATTGTGGATGCAACAGATTTTCGTCTTTTGTGTGGGCGAAAGGGGGTGGGGCGAAATTTTGAGATACACGTTTTATAGTAAGATCTAACAGGAGTGCGGATACCGAATTTCGTTACTCTAGCCTTAATAGTCTCTGAGATGTTTGAATATCCCCAGATTTTCGTCCTTTGCGGGGGCGGAAGGGGGTGTGGCGAAATTTTGAAACAAACTCGTCTCGGTCCGATATATTTGGAGTGTGGATACCAAATTTGGTTGCTCTAGCTTTTGTAGTCTCTGAGATCTAGGCGCTAATGTTTTACTTTAAGCAAAGCCGCCTATGCTACGTGTGTGTTAGAGAGAGACAGGGCGAGAAAAAATGAAATTGTTTTCTTGATGCTGGCTATAATAATAATACGATCCAATTCAGATTCCGCAGTCTTAAAGATATGGTCATTCTCTACAATTCTACGTTTTTGGTTTTCTCATATCTTTAAAATTGTGGATGCCACAGACTTTCGTCCTTTGTGGGGGCGGTAGTGGGCGGGGCGAAGTTTTGAAATATTTTTGTAGCAGTGACATATCACAGAAGTCTGGATCCAAAACATCGTTGCTCTAGCTCTTATAGTCTTTGAGCACTAGGCGCTGAAGGGGACGGACAGACGGACAGTCGGACGGACGGACAGACGGACAGACAGACATGGCTCAATCGACTCGGCTATTGATGCTGATCAAGAATATATATACTTTATGGGGTCGGAAACGATTCCTTCTGGACGTTACACACATCCACTTTTACCACAAATCTAATATACCCCAATACTCATTTTGAGTATCGGGTATAAAAATAAGAAATTAAAAGCCGTTCATATGCCCCAGCGACGGCGAACAACCACTTCGACAGCGCCAGGCGATATCAGACAGCAGAATATGAAGGGGATTCCGGAGGACAGGACAGGGCAGGGCAGGACAGGGGCCGGGGCCGGGGCAGGGGCAGTGTCAGACCAATCTCACCAGAACGCAGACTCAGACCCAGACCTAAAGCCTCAGACCTGGCAGAGAACAGGCGCTGACTGTTGCAATTTTTAACATTTTTGCTACTGCACTTGTGCAAACGAGGGGCGACACACGGACACGGACAGACAGAGCAGCTGGAGTTGGCGATGCAGCTGTCGGCCCAAGCAAAACAAGATCGTGGTGGAAGAAGGAGCCAGGCTGTGGCTCCAGTTAAGATGGTAAATCAATAAAATAAGCAACTTCCACTGACGGCTATTCCGCGCTTCAAGCATTAGAAAGGCTCCACAGAGAAAGGCAGCTCGGCGCAGCGTCTGCTCCCGAATTGAGTAATTAAGACATCAGAGATTGATCGACTCAACTTGACTCAAACTCTGTTCGCGTCAGCGGAAACTTGTCATGCTCTGATGCCTCCGACTGCCAAGTACTACAGTTGCTCAGTGGCAGTGGCAGTTGCAGTTGCAAGCTATTCAAAATCAAGATTGCAGCACATTATACAAGAATTCTGACAAGGGAGCCAGCGGCAATGATGTGAATGGGAGAGTTGTACCTGTATCCAACAGATAGCCCCAGATATGGAGGCAGGACCTTGAAGCGTACAAATCATGGCAGAGTGGCAGTGTGGCAGGGATATCATGAGAGAAAGGGGCGATTATAGCTGAATTAATCAAGCATTCATTCCGATATTGATTCCGCAATCAGTCAGCAATTAAAACTGATGCTGACTCATATTTCACATTAGAAATGAGAAATTAGAAACCAGAATTCGAAGAAGCTTAAATTCTTGGCAAAAAACGCGACGACTCAGGCCATTAGCCCAGCCATAGACTTGATTTTTATCAATTACAATTGCCACTTGATGATGCACGACAGCGATATGAGGCTGAGGCTGAGGCTCGGTTCGGCTCTCGGATAAACCAGCTACAGAATGTGTGCTTCTGCCCCTGCCCCTGCCCCTGCCACTGCCACGCCGCAATTGTTTTATTGCGTGAATTACACGAAACCGAAATGCTTGGCTCGTGGACAGCCACTGGAGATTCGCCCACACAGATGGACGGATGCTCCAGCAGCGAAGCAGCGGAGCAGAGTCGATGGCCAAATTAGGGGCACAGTGGGCGGGTGTCTGAGAGTGGAGCAGGGAGTGGGAACAGCAATTTGTCAAACCCAGAACATGAAATGTGCCAACAGAAATCAAATCAACCAGCATTTGGGTTCGGGTTCGGGTTCTTGGGATTGGGATTGGAATTGTGAGCGAATGAATGGGAAAACCCGGAGTGTAATTAAACTGAACATACAACGAATATGTTGTAAATGTCAATTATCAATCAAAATAACAAACACGCACTTGCGGACACTTGGGGAGAGGACTGGGCATATACTCGTAAAGATACAGATACATCCACAAGCGGAAAAGAGAGGGAGAGCGAGATACAGGCTTGAGGGAGAGAGGCATAAGGACAAGAAGCTGCCACTAAATTTGAAGAGGTTTTGCCCATCGATTTCCCAGCATCCGAACATCTCAGCGACTCGAACTCGAACCCGAATTTTAATGAAGAAAGGAAGATGCAGAAGCATCAGCATCGCCAACAGCAGAAGCAGATCCACATCCACACCGGCCCATTGTCAATATCCGAGTCCGAGTGGGCACTTGTCTGAGCGCTCGGACAGGGCACTCGAGCCACATAAGTACCCATACCCATGATGCCGTGATGGAAGCCCCCGTGAGGGAGCTCCGACTCCAGCTCCAGCTCCGACACCAACTACCGTTTTTCGGTGGCTTGTGAGAAAAATATACAACATGCTGCATGCAATGGGAGCAGGAGCCAGAGATGGAGCTGACGATGGGAAGCTGGGACTCAAAGAAGAATGAGTTGAATGAGAAGTCGGACACTTCAATGCAGTATAGAAAGTGTATTAAAGAAATTAATAAGAAGTCAGGCTCAGAGTCATCATCATCATCGGAGCACAGCACTCGCTCTTCATCGATGGCTGAGCAGGCAACACCGGATGTAGCCTTTGTTCAATTGACAAGTGATAGAGGGAGTGGGGGGAAGGGAGGGGAGGAGCGGGTCACATTTCGACCCAGAGGGGGTTGCAAATATTCAAATTCAAAGGCGAACAAATTTAAATCCCGTTTGTCAACAGATCTCTCCAGAACTCAGGCAGAAAGAGCAAAAATAAATGTTGATTGCATTTAGGTCCGCCACTCCAGAGACACGGAAACAGAAACAGAAACCCCTCGGGAGCTGGGACAGGCTGGAAATGGCTCTCAGGGCCGGGCCGGGCCGGGCCAGGCCAGCCAGCGATGCTCAGGCTTGTCTAAATATTTACACAATTTAGAGCATTCAATTTGAATTGACACAATTATCGAAATGCCTCGCAAGGCGATGCAATATTCTGCCTGATTTGGTACCGACTGCTATTGACATTGCTGCTCCCGTGGAGAGTTACCTCTACTTCAAAGAGTGGGCCTGCCAAAGGACTCCCTCTAGCTGGTTCTGTCTCTGATTGTCTGGCTCTGTCTCTGTTTCTGGCTCTGGTCTTTAAGCCATATTTAAATCGCAGCGAGAGTCTTTTGTTGGTCTTGCGGATCATGTTACCAGCATTCTTCTGCAGGCTGAATGGGTTTTGTTTCGTTTGGATTTGATTCGTATTGAATCCGAGTCGGAATCTCCATCTTCTGACATGAGACGATTAAAGAACATTTCAATGCTTCTCTTCTCGGGTTTCCAGCCAGCCAGCCTTTCTCTGACTGGTCATGTCCAAGCGGGTAATTACATACGTGTCATTTCGGTTAGGTTAGGTGCCACACGGTATCCGATTTCAGTCAACCCTTTGCCCCTGCCTACTGATGCCTGCTCTTCCTCCTCCTCCTCCTCCGCCGCCTCCTCCTGTGCCCTGACAAGTCAATTGTGTGGAAAATATATATCAGATTCGTGTATCCAAGCTTTCGGTTTCTTGGCTCAAGCCAAGCGTGCCGAGGCAAGCCAAGCGATGCGATGCTCCCAATGGAGCCCAAAAGTGGCCTTGAGTCGCCTGTGCCAAAACTGTTGGCTACTTACCAGAAGGAAGAAGGAGCATCCTTCGCTCCACATTTGTGTGTTGTGCTACCGCCGAGGGCTAAGGTTTCATACCGCCGACCCACCGCACACAGATTTCCATTACTTTCCCATCGTTGGAGGGATCCAATTACCAAAAATCAGAGGCAAAAAAACCTTTCTAATCGTCGTCTTAGGCCCCTTTTCTGGAGTATCCCAACAGCGGGTAGTCTCCCCTAGTCACAGCACATCTATCCCCATGCTGCTCCCCTGATTGTTTTGCTAACAATTCATCTTAGCCGGGAAAGGAGAACGGGGAACAGGGGACAGGGTCAGGGGCAGGTGCTGTGGCAGTGGGAAGACGAAGAGTGATCCATCAAGTTGGCACATTAGGCAACTAAACGATTTAATGCTCCCCTCGAAGGCGAAAGACAACTGTGCCAGTGTCCCTGCTCCCGGGTCCAGTGGTGCCCAATGGTGCTGTTGGTAGTGCAAGTGATGCTCCATTAATCACACGACACGAGCCGCTCAAGGATCAGCGGCGGGGCGGAGTGTGGTGAACAAATTGCGGCAACTTGAGCGAATCCTTACCGATAATTATGACATTGCAGGAGTCATGGCGCGATAGCAAATGATGATGTATATGAGAATGCTTCTCCCCCTTCTCCTTCACCTCCTGCCAGTCTGTCTCTGTCTCCGTCTCTGTCTCGCTGCTGGTGTCGAATCTATGGCGGCTAATCAAGTCATCTTCTGGTCGGATGGCGAGTCTTTTGTTTTGGCCACAGACAATTTATCTCACAGCATGTGTGAAAGTTGTGTCAGATTTATGAGGCAAACGGAGTTGGAGTCGCCTCCTTCTGCTGCTCTTCCTCCTCTTCCCCCCTGCTCCTTTTGACCCCCTGCCGCTGGAGGGCAGCGACAAATGAGCCGCCTTAATGGACGTCAAGCCACAGCCACTGCAACTGTCGGCCATCGACTAATTAACGATGCCTATGCCGATGCCAATGCAATGAAAGTCCCAGATCGGAGTCCATCAAAAGGTGGAAGAGCGGAAAATCGCGATGGAGCGACGGAGCGACGGGTCTGTGAGAGCAGAAGAAGTGATTGCCTGTCGAGTGGGGCTTGGGAACCGATCTAATTCTATTAGCCATTCGATCAATTATTATTGCTCTGAAACAAGCACCGGAAACCGCATTGAATACCTTTGCAGAAAAAATGTTCACATGACAGCTATATGATATAGTGGTCCGATAGATATAAAGAGACATTTTTAAATGGTTATTTTCTATGGCAATTATTGAGGATATAGTCATCTGATCAAGTATGCCATGAATGGTATGCTATCAGCAGAATAAAGAAGGTAGCTCCTTCTTCCTAATAATGTATTATGGGGTAAAGGATTTATGTATCTATACATCCATTAGTATATATTAGAGAAACCCCCACTAAACCATTCCTTTCATTGTAGCCTCCAGCACAACCAGAACTCGGGCATGGGCTGCCGCAGCCGGCGTGCAGATGGGGCTGCCTCACCCACGCCTTCGGACAGCTCCGACTCGGACATCTCGCTGGGCACCCACTCGCCCGTGCCCAGCAGCCTGCAGCTGCAACACAGCCCCGGGAGCACTTCGAATGGAGCCAACGACCGCGATGAGAGCCTCAGCGTGGATGACGACAAGCCGCGGGATCTGAGCAGCTCCCTTCCTCTGGCCTCGCCCGGCCTGACCCCTCCCCAGCTGCCCCACAGCGGAGTGGTGTTCGGTGGAGCGGGTGCTGGTGGGGGTGTTCCTCCGCTGCCCGGACCGGGCTGTCTGCCGCCCTTCAAGCTGGATGCGGCCACCAGTCTATTCAGTGCCGGCTGCTACCTGCAAAGCTTTAGCAACCTGAAGGAAATTTCGCAGCAGTTCCCCATCCAGCCCATTGTCCTGCGGCCGCATCCGCAGCTGCCACAGCTGCCCCAGCCGCTGGCCTTGAACGGAGGCTCCGGCGGGGCACCGCCTCTGCATCATCCCGGCTATGCGGCCTATGTGGAGTGCGTGCCCAGCCACGCCCAGCAGCACCCACCGCCACCCAAGCTGCGAATCAACTCCCCAGAGAAGCTCAACTCGACGGCGGTGGCAGCGGCCGCTGCAGGAGCGGGATCAGGAGGCGGTGGAGCTAATCCCGGTGCTGTGAACCATCATCACCACGAGGCGACCACCACTGGCTACCACCACAGCGGGCAATTGCTACTGCACAGGCCGTTCTCAACGTCGCCCGAGCTGAAGCACAGTGCTCCAGAGATCACATGATATCAGCGGGTCTGAGGTGTCGCCCCATCCGCATCCGCATCCCCATCCCCATACCTGTCCCCCCGAAGCACTAAGGCCCAGCTATTCAAATTGTTTCAATTCTAATTCTAAGTTAAATCTAGTTAAGCGCATCATTGGAGCGAGTTCCAGTTCGAGCAATAACTGAATCAAGCAAAATCGACTTTAGCCAGATCTTTGATCCGGAAATCCTACCCTATATCGTACCCTATCCTACCTACCTACCATATATCCAGCAAGTTCCAGTACTCGTACCACAGCACTCGTACCGTAAGCGTCGCACACTCTTCAAAGCCATTTAAGCCAGTTGGAAAGCGAGTTACAGATAGGCATAGTGCAGGAACCAGAGCGATATTATAGAGGAAGAGAGACAGAGAGAAAGAGGCCCTGCCACTTGCGCACTCGGGCAGCTGAATGTGAACTTGAATTCGAAACGTTTTCATTCAAATTTTTGTGTGTGTACGTAATTGTAAATAGAGTTTAAGTATGCAAATCATAGAGCTTACGTATACATTTAGATTGCAATAAAAACCGAATGAACAGTTAAGAATTTAAATCATTATACGAACTTGTTTGATTTTGGACATGGACATTGGAACCCCAAGAACCCCAACGTTTTAATTTGGATCAGAGATCAGAGATCAATTTTAAACAAAGACATCTCCTAAGTAAAAGTTACACCATACCAAATTAAATGGCATTTTGAATTGATAATATTTCTTATTCTTTCGGGAAGAAACTAATTCATGATCTTAAAGGATGTCTTGAACCATTTCCTCATATCAATGCCTTGGCCAGCTATCATTTTCAGCCTTCCTCAAGACCAACGCTATTCCCTGGAGTAAATAATTTCCCAAAAACTTCAACAGGATCGGGAAATTTCTCTCTTCCCCTGTTGCTCTTCCTTTTATTCAATTGCTGCTGCTGCTTTCCCGATAGTTGTTGATATTTTGAAATAAAATATCAATTTCTGTGTAAACATCAACAAGAGACTACGAATGCAAGCGGCACCGAAGTCATCTGAAAGCCAAGTCAAGTCCAAAGGGAAAGAACAACAACGGAGAACCGTCTACCATATATCATCTACCCCTCATCCTATCCAAATGATGGCAACGGCGTCGGCGGATGGCGCCAACGATGACATGTCCGGCCTTGCCATGTCCTACTTGAGTGGTTTACTTAGCTGCCTTATGAAAATATCCAATGCTGTGGGCAAACGCAAACACACGAATGCATCCAGCAGCCACAGCCACAAGCAGAGCCACGGCGGACCTCTCACCAAAAACAGAGGAGAGTAGTGGCCAGGCGAGGCGAGGAGAGGCGATCCACAGAAAGTGACGCGTCACTGTCACTCACACACAAATGCACCACATCATCGTCATTATGGGCTCAAAAGTCGCCTCTGTGGTGCTCCCTGGGAACATTCTGTGTCCGTATCCATGCCCATATACTATATACTATACTATATCGAATTTGGAATCATTCCGGCTCTGCATATGCGATCTAATCTGAGGCCGGGGCAAGCGCCAGAGGAGCCCCAGAAGAGGAGACCAGACTCTTGCCCAGATTGATGGGCCTGACTGACTAGTTGGATAAGTGCTTCCTTTTTACAACAAATTTTCGGCTCAAATTACAAGGTGAGTCCGTGAGGGAGAGGGGTCTGGGAAGGGGCCTGGGACGGGGACGGAAGCGGAGACTGGGCTAGAGCATGTGCAAGTCATCAGACCATCCGAAGGTCGTCAGCGCTAGAAACACTTGAAAGCGCAATTATCAGTAGACCGGGCCAGCCCCGTCCCGGTATTAAGTATACGCCACATTGTCAGTTAATTTTCCCCAATGCAAGAAGCATTTTCGGCCATTTCATGTTTTATTTTTAGTCCCGTCTTCTGTTGTTTTATCCAATTAATGCGTCGACGCCACAATTTCGAGGGTTGATAATTATTAACGCCCGGGAACAGTCAAACAACCTCTGACTCCTATGGACCCAAAGAGAGGGTGTGTGCTGTGTGGCGGTCCTGCATTTACATATTTTACAAGACGACTCAATTTTCAAATTGAATTTATGCACCCTCCAGGAAAAAGTGTTTCTCTTTCTGTTTTGTCGTCAATTTGTAGAGAGTTTCCTTCCACATCCCATCCTCGATTTCTGCCTCATTCTGGGTGCCGTCTCGTTCGAAAATTGCTGTTCAACAACTCCCCCGAACAAAAGCCCATGGTTACAGTGGAATGCGCTCTCATTGTGGGTGCACAAAATATTTGGACAGGCGACATTAAACGTTTGTTTTTTCAAAGAAAGAAGAAAAATTGATGTGGATGTGGTATATGGGCTGGAATGACTTAATAGAAGAGATACTCGAACATTCATAGAACTAATTTTGTATAGTCTCTTAAAAAAGATGTTGGGACTCCATATAGTTTTATATAGCCAAATATTTATAGAAGTGGACTATTGCATCCGTTTCCGGAGAAGTTTTCTTTCTACCATCTGAAAAGAATAGTCTCTGAATATAGTCTATTAAATATCGAGTTCAAGAGATGGTGATAGATGAACCTTTTCTATTATCTCTGGTTTGGGGTGTAACGAACCTAAAAGGTTTCGATACAATCCGTCCCCCGACTTATAATGAGAGCATCGCACCACACCCCACAACCAACGCCCCCTCCGCAAGCAACCACCGATCAACACGCGCCAACTCCAGAACGATGACCAAAGACATCAGGTCACGCGCACTTTCACCACTCCAAGCCAAGCCATCGGCCGAGTGCGGTCTTCCGGGTTCATCGACGGAGGAAAGTCGGCGCCGCCAAAATCTGCGACGATCACCAAGAACGGCAAAGTGCACCCCGACGCGGAAGTGCATTTGTCAAACCCGCAGACCCAGCAATACGGGCATATAAAAAGACGGCGACGAGAACCAAAGAGCAACTTACGCAGAGATCCGGCTCACAGTACGGTCGGGGTACCAAAATGTACGCAGAGACCCGGTCCGGAGTACAGACGCGGTACCCGGAACTCACAAGAAGACATCGGCGACCAATTAAAATAAGTTCATTTAAACCGCTAAGAATTACAATAAAGTGTCGAATTATCAAAGTAAAAAACCCTCGATTGCGTAAGTTCACCCCAATTAGTCGAGGCACCGACGCCACCCCACCCCGATCCACCTCTCTACGACAGGCCGTCCCCTGACGCCGCCCTTAAGGTTCCATCACATTTCTACAAATTTCTTGTGTATTGACCCCTGGACGGGACTGAGCTTACCTCAGCCTGAAATAGGTCCATCACAAGTGGCGCCCGAGCAGGGACCCAAGGGAACGTCAGCGAGGGTTTGTGGAATAAAACCCCACGGCCACTAGAGAAGAACAAAAGAAAACGACCCAAAGAAAACCCCGACCTCGCACAATACCAACGGCAAGAGTTGCGCAACGAGCAGCCGAAAGCGCGACACAGCGACAGAGAAACGGGAACAGTGCCGTCACCCCGAGAAGAAATTCGAAGCGTCAGCCGCGAAGCTCGACACAGTGCCCTAGTGAAGGAAAAGCGCTAGCCCAGCGAAACAGCCAACTCGAGTAACAATCGAAGCGATGGAATCCCATACAGAGGAACAGCCCAGTGGGTATTACCCTGGAGAATTCGTCGCCAACCCAGGGGTGAGTACCGGCTGGATACACAAACGCCGCCGAGAGGAGCTGGAGTCCTTCGCGGAGGAATTCGGATTCAGCCGCGAGGGTAACGTGGAAGATTTGCGGAGAAATTTCGCCGAACTAGTCGCCGGGCCCCTCGAACACGACGCCTGGGTCAGGTTGGCAGAGCTCGAGCGGCAGTACGCCAGATCGCCAGGACGAGCCAGATCGCCCCAGCCCGACATCTCAGCACTAACAGAGAAGCGAAAGACGGACCCCAAACTCAGCCTACAAGTTCCAGGAGTCATGGAGGGCAAAGCCAGCACCTCACCGACATCGATAACCGTCGAAGATCTACCGAAACCCCGCCCCCGGAGCCAAGGCCTTCGCCCATGAGAAGGATCTTGCCGACAGCAGGAGGAAATGGCCCCACAGACGGTCATTACTACAGTCACGCCGCACAGATGGCGGAACGGATCCGAAAGTGGGGAATCCAGTTCGACGGGCAGGACGACCCACTGTCGTTCGTCGAACTACTGGAAGAGCGTGCCCATGAACTACGTGCCGCAAGCCATGGCAGAGGTCCTCACCGACCGAGCCAACCGTTGGTTCCGCACCAGCCGACTCCAGAGCGCCTCTTGGGCCGATTTCCGCCAGGAATTCCTAGCCTTTTTCCTGCCTCCCCGGTACTTCGAGCAATTGGAAGACCAGATCAGGGACCGCAAACAAGCGGTGGGCGAACCGTTCAAGGACTTCGTCATCGAGCTCCGGTTGCTCATGCACCACGCCGGGTACGACGAAGCCAAGGAACTTAGCCGGATCTATGAGAACACCCTCCCGGCGTACCAGCTGTACGTGCGAAGGCACGAACTGAGAAGTCTGACGCAATTAACAATGTTGGCCACAGAGTTCGAGAGTATTCAGGAACGAAACGTACCAGCGACCCTCATCCCCCTCGACAACCACCCAGGTACACGCAGCCAACGGCACAACAAAACGAAAGCGTTACGAATCGGGCCCAATTCCGAAAGCCTCACTGGAACACCTCGGAACCCGCAAGGAAGCCGCCCCAGGCCGGCGCTCCAGCACAGGAAACGGCACATATAATGATCACCACCCCCATCGCCAACCCACACGCAGCCTGTCGACGCTGCGAAGAAGCTGGACATGTTTCTCGCGACTGCACCAACCCATCGATCCTCTTCTGTTGGGAATGCGGCAGGCGTGGAACGCGCACCGTGGGCTGTTGCCGCCGGGACCCGGCGGGAAACGACTCGCGTCCCCAGCTGACACGGGAACCGCCGGGCACGACGCTTCCTCAGACAACCAACTAAGAAACCCGCTACAAGTACACGACGGCCGGATAATGGCGAGAGTGACCATCGGAGGACGGCGCGCGGAAGCCACGGTCGACACCGGGGCGTCCCAAAGCTTCATCAACACCTACCTCGCCCGCAAACTCGGCCGCGACAACGACCTGCGAGCCGCATGCGTCCCGATCCGCTTGGCAGACGGCTCGGCTCGCGAGATAACTCAGATCTTGCTAGCGCGCGTCAAACTAGACGAACAAGAGATACAGATGCCACTCTTGGTACTACCCAATATGGTAGAGCAAGCCATCATAGGGATGGATTTCCTGTGCGCCATTGAAACCACAATACAATGTGGCGCCACACGCCTCCAGCTCCAAGGCTCCCGACGCCCCACCCCAAACACGCCGACGATCACCGCTAGCCAAGTACACGCCCCCGGACCCACGAACTCGAGACCTCCGCCGCCAATGAATTCCCCGCCACGACACGGGACAAGAGCACAAGGAACAAGGAACACAGAACCCGTGGCCACGACGAGGCACACTAGCCCCCGGCCCACTCCGAGAAAACCAAAACTAAGCAAAGCCACGAAGAAAGCGAGCCGGTCTCCCGAGGGCACCGACGCGGTTCCACCAACGAAGGGAAAAGAACCCAGGACGCCCCTCCAGAAGACAACCCGGCCCCAGCAACGACAGGCGCCACGCAGCAGCCAGGCGCTCGAGGTACCACCTCCGACTGCCACCCTGGCCCACGAACGCGTCGACACCGCCCTCGACGCGAAAACCCCTACGACACCGACCGACCCGCTACTCCCGCGCCCTCTCAGGCAGGACCCGGGAAAGGCGATCACTGCCACACGAGGCACCCATCGGAACCCCGACGCACCTGGAGCCGACGCACCATCGATCGTCCCCGACATCATGGAACGCCTCCCGGGCAACACCTCGTACGGCGCCGGCATGCGGCCCAGCACCACGCCTGGAGCCATGTCGGTGAACCTCACCGCCCAAACTAGCCGTCGGTCAAACGCTACGATCGCCATCGAGACCCGCACGTTCGTACATCACGCTGAGTACAACGTCGCGCAAGCACCCCCCAGGACGCACACGAGCCCCCTACTCATGATCGAGGCACCCGCCATCGTCGCCAGCATAAGCAAATACACTCGCGAAGTCGAACCAGCAAGCGCATTCGACACAACAATCCTCCCCGAGAGCCCCGACCACACTTGCGACCCAGGAATCGACGACCCACCCGAGGACGATTCGGAACGAATCTCCGACCCATGGCCTCCCGACATCGCGCCGAAAATACGGAAATTCCTAGACGAGGAACTGGCAACACTCGCAGGCATCCGAGGGACGACGGGCCTAACGGAACACACCATCGTCATGAGGGACAACTTACCCATAAAACAACGGTACTTTCCGAAAAATTCAGCCATGCGGCGGATCATCTATGAACAGGTCGACCAACTGATAGCTGAGGACCTAATCGAACCATCCCGGAGCCCCCACAGCGCGCCAATCGTCCTGGTCCGCAAAAAGGACGAGAGATGGCGCATGTGTGTAGATTATCGGCAGCTAAACGAGCGTTCTATCCCGGACGCGTACCCGCTGCCCAGGATCAACTACATACTAGAGCGACTCCGAAATGCCCACTTCATCACGACCCTAGACCTGAAAAACGGGTATTGGCAGATACCAATGGCCCGCGACAGCCGGGAAGCCACGGCATTCACGATACCCGGCCGAGGATTATACCAATGGAAAGTAATGCCTTTCGGCTTACACTCCGCGGGAGCCACGTTTCAACGGACCCTCGACGCCGTTATCGGCGCAGACATGGAACCATTCGCGTTCGCATATCTCGACGACATCGTCATCGTCGGGAAAAGCTTCCAGGAATACCTGAACAACGTGAAAGAAGTTTTCGCACGACTGCGGAAGGCAAACCTACGGGTCAACATGGACAAGTGCGCCTTCTTCCAACGCCGGATAAAATACCTGGGCCACATGATCAGCGAAGAAGGTATCCACACGGACCCCGACAAAATCGCAGCCGTAAAGGATCTGAGGCCGCCGACCAACCTGAAGGAGCTACGACAATGCGTAGGCATGGCCGGGTGGTACCGCAGATTTGTCGCAAACTTTGCCACCGTAGTCCAACCAATGTCACTGCTGCTGAAGAAAGGGAAAGCATGGACATGGGGTCAAGAAAAACAAGACGCCTTCGACGAGCTGAAAACACTGCTCACCACCGCACCGGTACTCGCCTGCCCAGACTTTAACGTCAAATTTTCCCTGCAGACGGACGCAAGCAACCTTGGAGTAGGCGCGGTCCTCACCCAAGAGATCGAAGGGAAAGAGCGGGTCATCGCATACGTCAGTCGACGCCTCAACAAGGCAGAAGGAAACTACTCGGCCACCGACAAGGAATGCCTCACCGTCATCTGGGCGATCCGAAAACTGCGATGCTATCTCGAAGGCTACCGATTCGACGTCATAACCGATCATCTCGCACTAAAGTGGCTGAATACCCTCGAGAGCCCTTACGGTAGAGTAGTAAGATGGGCGCGCGAACTACAGCAATACCAATACGACGTGCACTTTAGGGCCGGCAACCAGAACGTAGTCGCAGACGCACTGTCAAGACAACCACTGGAGACCCTCTCCCACATTGAGGAAGACGACACACCATGCACCTGGCTTAAACAAAGGATCCAACAAGTCCAAGACGAACCCCAGAAGTACCCAGACTACACGTACGAAAATGGGCAGCTATACCGCTACCTAGGACACGGAGCCGACGACGACGACCACATACCGTGGAAACTATGCGTGCCCAAAAACGGCCGGACGAGAGTACTTCGTGAATGCCATGACGAACCAACGGCAGGACACCTTGGCGTCCGGAAAACCATCCTGAGGGCAACACAACGATACTACTGGCCAGGACTACACCGAGACGTGCGACGGTACGTGCAGGGCTGCGTAAGCTGTCAGAAGTTCAAAGCCACGCAGCGCAAGGCCGTGGGCAGGATGCTCACAAGTAAAGCCGAAGAACCCTTCGCCACCCTGTGTGCCGACTTCGTCGGACCATTACCACGGTCCAAGCACGGGAACACCATTTTACTGGTATTCTTCGACGCTTTCTCCAAGTGGGTCGAACTGGTACCCCTCAAGAAAGCGACAACAGCGAACCTCGAACGAGCCTTCAGAGAACGAATACTGAGCAGCTTCGGCGTACCGAAACTATTCGTCTGCGACAACGGAACCCAGTTCACCAGCCGATCGTTTAGAACATTCATGCGAAGCGCAGGCGTGGAGCTGCAACACACAGCCCCGTATTGCCCCCAAGAAAACCCGACGGAGAGAGCCAATCGGACTGTGAAAACGATGATCGCCCAGTTCGTCGACGACCACCAGAATACATGGGACGAGCTCCTACCCGAGATGACATTGGCGATCAACTCCAGCGTCTCCGAGACGACCGGATTCAGCCCCGCCTTCCTCCTGCAAGGAAGAGAGCCCCGACTCCCCGGCGCCCTCTACGACGAAGTCACGCCCGGGACAGGGAGTACGCCAGAGACGGCCACCAGCAAAGCGACGAGGCTGAAAGAAGTATTCGCCATCGTCCGGAACAACATCCAGAGAGCCAGTCAAGAACAAGGGAGACATTACAACCTCCGCCGGCGACTATGGCGCCCCGCCGTCGGATCACTGGTACTACTACGCCAACACCACCTCTTAAACGCCGCCGAGGGCTTTGCGGCAAAGCTAGCCCCGAAGTTCGACGGCCCCTACCGGGTCAAGAGTTTTCCATCGCCAAACATCGCCAAATTACAACACTGCGAAAGCCGGAAACGCAAAACCGCAAATATCAACGACCTGAGAGAGAGTTCCACGATCACGAGTCCGAAGAACCCACTGACCGACTCGAGAATGCTGACATCGACGAAGAAAGCAACGAGACCTCAACCCGACGCCCCAACCACGGCACCGCTGAGTCAGCAAAACCCGGGACACCCGGCCAGAGACAGTACCGGCAAAAAAACGAGCCCGATGGCATAATACCGCCGAGAATGCAAGCGCAGCGAACCGCGTGACCACCAATTAATCGAACAGCGCTGACGCCAGCGAGAGAAGTAACGTAACCCACTGACGAAGCGAAGAGAACGCGGGAACCCCAACGCAGACCCGCCGACGGGGCAAGAAACGAGATGATAGCAAAGCGGCATGCGATCCCAAAACGCACCCCCGGTGCAACACGGAAGCGAAAAGAAGAGCGTGCTCCGCGTGTACAGCCCCAAAGAACGGTTTAAATAGCCGCAGCGCTGGCCCATATCGATCAGTGCACTCTCGCCAAGAGAAGACGAAGTCGTCCGAGCCAGCAACCCTCAGTCAAAGACTCATCCACCGCCGCACATCCAACGTACGAGTCTTCGTATCTCTCGTCGGGGAAGAAAGGGGAGAGTGTAACGAACCTAAAAGGTTTCGATACAATCCGTCCCCCGACTTATAATGAGAGCATCGCACCACACCCCACAACCAACGCCCCCTCCGCAAGCAACCACCGATCAACACGCGCCAACTCCAGAACGATGACCAAAGACATCAGGTCACGCGAACTTTGCCCACTCCAAGCCAAGCCATCGGACGAGTGCGGTCTTCCGGGATCATCGACGGAGGAAAGTCGGCGCCGCCAAAATCTGCGACGATCACCAAGAACGGCAAGGTGCACCCCGACGCGGAAGTGCATTTGTCAAACCCGCAGACCCAGCAATACGGGCCTATAAAAAAACGGCGACGAGAACCAAAGAGCAACTTACGCAGACACCCGGCTCAGAGTACGGACGTGGGACCAGAAACTTACGCAGAGATCTGGCTCACAGTACGGTCGTGGTACCAAAATGTACGCAGAGACCCGGTCCGGAGTACAGACGCGGTACCCGGAACTCACAAGAAGACATCGGCGACCAATTAAAATAAGTTCATTTAAACCGCTAAGAATTACAATAAAGTGTCGAATTATCAAAGTAAACGAGGGGGAACGTTGTGAGTTGCTGCGGACACCGCAACTCTACAGTTATACCCGATACTAAGTCAGTATGGCTCTCCTCCGGCAGACGCCGCTAATATTAAACGACACGACAAGGAGTGCGTGCGAGAGAGACAGAAAATCAGTCTGAGCGTGACGTCGGGTGCTGCGTAGCCAGTGCAAATTGATTTGTTCCTTTTGGCTATAAAAATGATCTGATCTGATCCAGATTCAACAATCTGATATATATGATCATTATCTATGATTCTGCGTTTTTAGTTTTCTCGTATCCTCAATATTGTGGATGCAACAGATTTTCGTCCTTTGTGGGGCGGAAGGGGGTGGGGCGAAATTTTGAGATATACGTTTTATAGTGAGATCTAACAGGAGTGCGGATACCAAATTTGGTTACTCTAGCCTTAAAAGTCTCTGAGATCTAGGCGCTAATGTTTTACTCTAAGCAAAGCCGCCTATGCTACGTGTGTTAGAGAGAGACAGGGCGAGAAAAAATGAAATTGTTTTCTTGATGCTGGCTATAATAATTATACGATCTGGTTCAGATTTTGCACTCTAGAAGATATAGTCATCTTCTACGATTCTGCGTTTTTAGTTTTCTCGTATCGTCGAAATTGTGGATGCCCTTTGTGGGGGCGGAAGTGGGCGGGGCAAAGTTTTGAAATATTCTTGTAGCAGTGACATATCACAGAAGTCTGGATCCAAAACATCGTTGCTCTCGGTCTTATAGTCTTTGAGCACTATGCGCTGAAGGGGACGGACAGACGGACGGACGGACAGACGGACAGACGGACAGACAGACATGGGTCAATCGACTCGGCTATTGATGCTGATCAAGAATATATATACTTTATGGGTCGGAAACGATTCCTTTTGGACGTTACACACATCCACTTTTACCACAAATCTAATATACCCCAATACTCATTTTGAGTATCGGGTAAGTTCACCCCAATTAGTCGAGGCACCGACGCCACCCCACCCCGTGTCTACGCAGCCGTTTCGTATACACGACGAGCGACGCCCATCCTAGCCCCGATCCACCTCTCTACGACTGGCCGCCCCCTGTCACCGCCCTTAAGGTTCCATCACATTTCTACAAATTTCTTGTGGATTGACCCCTGGACGGGACTGAGCTTACCTCAGCCTGAAATAGGTCCATCACAGGGCTATGTTTGCCCCACTGTCCTCGGAGATTATTGACAAAGGGACAAAACAGAGAGACAGGCAGACAGAGACAGGGGGGGACGTTTACCACAATATAAAACATTTAACGTGCACATCTTTAAATCTTTTGACTGACATTTGCTCACTTTTTCGCCGCCTGTCTGTGGGTGGGGTGGGATGATGAGGAGAGTGGGTGATTGAGAGGGGGGGGGGGGGGGGGCACAGAACGAGCCCCATCATTAAGTGCGTAAATGTACTGTAAATAGACAAACGCTCTTTGTATATATTTCATCCAAAAGAGGTGCATTGTTGTCTCGCTTTTCGGGGTGGGGAAGAGATTCAGATTGAGGAGGAGAATGGGCAGGGCGGGTGGGCCTGGGGCCCTGGGTGGCGGAAGCAATGCAAATTCCCCGAGCAAACAACAGTCGAAACACCGAGAAAGGCCCATCTGTTCCGGACTGTTCCGACAATTGTGAATAGTCAACAAGGCGAATCAATAAATTCCGACTTTATTATGATAATTTTTCGTGACAAATTGCTGAAGAGTGGTTCGGGGAGTGAATTAAATGTCCCGAGGGGCTTGGGATAGGCTTGAACTTTGTCCAAATATTTGCAGCATTAAATGAGCAACGAAAACACTTCACACACTTCACTCGACACTCGTACTAATTGTCGCCGCCGAGCATCCCGAATGAAAGATGAGTCGCTTTCCCTTTTGTGTGTCTAATGAGATTTTCCCCGGATAGAACCATCGATATATACATACGTAAATAGTATATATAAAGATGGGGGAGTCATGTTCAGACGGGATTCCGATGCCGATGCCGATTCGGTTTTGGTTTCGGGCGAAAGGTGCAGCAGGCAGACAAAGGAACAGGAGGCGTCGATCCGTAATTCATAAGAGCATTGAAAAGGCAGTAACAGTAACAGTCACAGTCTCAGTCTCAGTCCCAGTCTCCCTTTATCTGTATCCATCAAGATGATGTCTTCATCCTGGTTCTGGTTCTGGTTCTGGCTCGGTTTCTGGTTGTGGCTCAGAAAAGGAGGGCGTGGCTATAGTGGTTGCGTCTTGGTGCTAAAGAGACTCGCCTCTGCTGGGGTGTCCCTTAGTCCGTCAGTCCCTCGGATTCGGATTAACAAAAGCACTCAGCCAACTCCGATTCTGATTCTAGAAACATTTCCGCTGCTGTTTCTGTTTCTGTTTCTCTTTCAGTTTGTGGCATTGTTATTCTTGCCCACAGACCGCATGGATTTACAGATTTTGAAAACGGATTAGACGGAAAGACGGGGAAGGGAATGCATTAAATGCTCTCGCTGCCCATAATATTCATGAGGCCGGCTGGCTGGCTGGCTGGCAGATTTTCCATGCGATTACTGAAACTCCATGTAAACGGTTTTTCGCCCCGATAGCATCGTACATCGTACATCGTACCCATCGATGATGGCTAGATTCGAGTAATCTGTACAAATTCTGGTTGTTTATAATGACATATTCCCCCGATAGCTGTGACTGGCTGTAAATGGAACTGTTCAAAGTTTGTTGAGAGAATTAAAAAGCACTTTCCTTCGACATATAGAGGGATAGAATCCCTTAGTAGCTGCAGAAATTGGAAAACTTAATTTGAGATGCATTAAGCTAATCGGCCAGCGGTTGCCTTCATTCGAACTAATTAAACTAAATTGCTATTCCAATTTTCCACTTGCTGGCGAAAAGATGCCTTGGGACAGACCATCCTCCTCCCATCATCAACATCATCATCATCTCGTTTAGAAAATTGAGGCTGCCCGAGTGAGCTTTCCCATTGAAATCATCTCTTGTTGGGAGATTGAAAAATCGTATTCAAAATCCATAATGTTGCCAAATGTGCGATGTTCCATGGTCCCAGCTCTATTGTGTCTTCCCCAGCGATTCCCGATTGAATTATGAATTAATAAACATGTTTGCCCGCAGGCCAGATTTGGGTTACGCCAGCCAAAAGACAAAAGGGGAACCCCGGAACCCAAGTTCTCTGGCTAGAGAGAGACAGAGTCCAACCCCTATGGAAATGTTCTGTGCGTTCGTTTCGTTCTCTTTGGCTCTGGCTGTGGCCGGGCTGATGCTGTTTTGGCTTTTTGGTTTTTTGGATTTTGGGCAAAAGCACACATACAAATCCGTTACAACAACATGCGTGTAACTTGAGGATGCACTTTTCCTGCTGATGCCCCTTTTATTGAAAGATAATTGGGTTCGCCAGGCGATGGGAAAGGAGGGCAGGACCCGGGCGACCAGACAGGCGTAAAGAACGGACGTTTCCCCAAACCTACGATTCGCAATTCAATTGAGATTCAAATTCACTTACCCCCTTTAGTCGGAATCAACTTATTATATTTCAAATGGAAGTATCTGACACATCACCGCCATCATTCGTAACGCCCTCATCCAATCCCAGTCCCAGTCCCAGTCCCAGTCCCTGCCCCAGTCCTGAACGCTTTTGACGTGTAAATGTTATCTCTTTTACAAATTAAGATACGGAGATGGCCTTGTGGTGGCTTTTCGTGTACATACGCGCGTATCGTGTATCTGTTGATGTGCGGCTGTGCGTGCACCACCCTCGCCCTCCCGCTAGACCGCTCGAATCCAAAAAATGTCCAACAATTAATTTTGTAATTTTAACTTACTGACATGAGCGTTAACGCTCCCATGCGAGATTGTGCGTGCAAGAAGGGGCAACAGCAGGGGCGGGGCTCAAATAAATCTGCTTGGGGGATCACCAAGAAGTGGATAGGTAATATTTGAGAGCCATTGCTTTGTTAATTATTTGCCTCGCACAGATAAACGCAAGAAATTTATTTCAATTTGAAGATCAAATTCGAGGGTCTTAGAATATTTACGGGTATGTACATATGTATAATATCCATTAGAGATGCGTTGCCATTGCTTTTTAGATGGAAATTTTCTTTATTTCCATAAAGGACAACCCATTGGTTCATTTTGGAGCTGCATTCCGAATACTCGTTTCAAAAGCATCTCCGTACCTTTGGAGCAGAGCAATTTGTGGAGATTAAGCCACCCGAACGGCGGCTTCCAAACGGTGTAGAGTGTCGCCCAAAGTGTCAATGGGACTTTTTATACCCGATACTCAAAATGAGTATTGGGGTATATTAGATTTGTGGTGAAAATGGATGTGTGTAACGTCCAGAAGGAATCGTTTCCGCCCCCATAAAGTATATATATTCTTGATCAGCATCAATAGCCGAGTCGATTGAGCCATGTCTGTCTGTCTGTCTGTCCGTCCCCTTAATCGCCTAGTGCTCAAAGACTATAAGAGCTAGAGCAACGATGTTTTGGATCCAGACTTCTGTGATATGTCACTGCTACACTGCCCCCACAAAGGACGAAAATCTGTGGCATCCACAATTTTAAAGATATGAGAAAACCAAAAACGCAGAATCGTAGAGAATGACCATATCTTTTAGACTGCAGAATCTGAATTGGATCGTATTATTATTATAGCCAGCATAAAAAAAAAAACAATTTCATTTTTTCTCGCCCTGTCTCTCTCTAACACACGTAGCATAGGCGGCTTTGCTTAGAGTAAAACATTAGCGCCTAGATCTCAGAGACTACAAAAGCTAGAGCAACCAAATTTGGTATCCACACTCCTAATATATCGGACCGAGACGAGTTTGTTTCAAAATTTCGCCACACCCCCTTCCGCCCCCGCAAAGGACGAAAATCTGGGGATATTCACAAATCTCAAAGACTATTAACGCTAGAGTAACCAAATTTAGCATCCGCACTCCTGTTAGATCTCACTATAAAACGTATATCTCAGAATTTCGCCCCACCCTCTTCCGCCCCCACAAAGGACGAAAATCTGTTGCATCCACAATATTGCACATTCGAGAAAACTAAAAACGCAGAATCATCGATAACGACCATATCTATCAGATTGCTGAATCTGGATCAGATCGGATCATTTTTTTTAGCCAAAAGCAAGAAATCAATTTGCAGTGGCCGCGCAGCGCCCGACGTCACGCTCAGACTGATTTTCTGTCTCTCTCGCACGCACTCTTTGTCGTGTCGTTTAATATTAGCGGCGTCTGCCTGAGGAGAGCCATACTGACTTAGTATCGGGTATAACTGTAGAGTTGCGGTGTCCGCAGCAACTCACAACGTTCCCCCTCGTTAATCATCTATTGTTTAAATTCCCCCCATATCGACCTTACTCCGCTCTGTGGCAGCCTCTAATCGGTTTAGGTTCGCCTGCCGCACACACTCACCCAGACGCGGCGATACACGGTAGGGAGGGAGGGGGAACGATGCACATGTCGCACAGGAGAAAATGATCCAATCCACCGATGGATGACCAGACTCCAAAGGAAGACCGCAACTTGTGGGAATTTAGTGATGAGCCTCTTACACTCGGCCAAAAAAGAAAAATCTGCCAAAATTCTTGAAAAAGAGGCCCGTCCTGCCTTGGAGGTGTCACTCTCATGGCTGACGTCATGGATCGTCAAACGCCGTTTCAAAACGCATCTGCATGTGTGCGTTTGGGTATCTGTGTGTTCATGCATATATGTACACACTTGATCATAATAATAGGTACACGTTGAAGCTTTTCATTAATAATTAGTTTTATCGTGCTTTAAGTGTTGAAAAACAAATTTTTTTGGTATGTTTTATTTGTCAATGTATTGCAGTTCCATGACAAAAAAAATGAAACAGGGAAATCGCCGAATAACAGAGCTTTAAGCGAAATTGCGAGTTGACATCACATTTTGGCTGATCAAAATAATAGGTACAGTGTCAGTAAATTTTGAATATCAAGTGAATAATTTGGAAATTCTTGGCTTTTTGGCAATTAAACATTAAACAAATAATTTTTTTTCTTACAAGAATAGGCCGAAAGTCGTATTGTACAGCCCAATTGGCTCTTAGTCTGAAAAGAGAAGGCCAATCTCTTCGGGCCATTGCCAAATTAATGAAAAGGTCTCATAATTTTGTTGAAATGCTTTAAAAATTAAAACCTAGTCAGGAAACTCGCTGAAAGCCACAGAAAACAACCATAACACTTGACCACTACATACTTTTCTTTGAGGAATAAGGACCCATTTAAGTCGTCAAAGGCTATTGCATCAGAAATTGCACTAGAAGTTAGTGCTCTAACGATCCGTAGACGGCTACAACAAGCCAGCCTTCCAAGGAGAATAGAAAAAAAGGTCCCACTTACGCGTCAAAAAAATTTTGCCATGATGCAAACTTTTGCTAAAAATCATAAAGACTGCCCAGGATGCGCAGGAGAGAAAAAGTGGCCTTTTATGGAGCGTCGAAACTAAAATAAATTTATTAGGGAATGAATGTGAAAGCAATGTAGGAAGCCCTAAACGAAAGAATTTTGATCCATGTATTGTATCCGAAAGTCGTATTGTACAGCCCAATTGGCTCTTAGTCTGAAAAGAGAAGGCCAATCTCTTCGGGCCATTGCCAAATTAATGAAAAGGTCTCATAATTTTGTTGAAATGCTTTGAAAATTAAAACCTAGTCAGGAAACTCGCTGAAAGCCACAGAAAACAACCATAACACTTGACCACTACATACTTTTCTTTGAGGAATAAGGACCCATTTAAGTCGTCAAAGGCTATTGCATCAGAAATTGCACTAGAAGTTAGTGCTCCAACGATCCGTAGACGGCTACAACAAGCCAGCCTTCCAAGGAGAATAGAAAGAAAGGTCCCACTTACGCGTCAAAAAAATTTTGCCATGATGCAAACTTTTGCTAAAGATCATAAAGACTGCGCAGGATGCGCAGGAGAGAAAAAGTGGCCTTTTATGGAGCGTCGAAACTAAAATAAATTTATTAGGGAATGAATGTGAAAGCAATGTAGGAAGCCCTAAACGAAAGAATTTTGATCCATGTTTCACAAAAAAAAATACGCCAAAAATAATTATAAAGGTGAAAAAAAATAAAGGTGGATGCATCGGATATTAACTATTAAATCCCATTTAGGCAACAAAAAAATAATAATAATCAGTTAACAAACTTTTTTCATAACAATTATTTTGAGCAGCCTGACATTGACTTTGAAGTACAAATGGATCTATTTTCTTTTATAACATTATCTTATAATTTAAACAAGTTTACTTGATTGAAAAAAAATACTTAAGGAATAATTGAGTACTAATTTTAAGTCTAATATATTGCATAAAACCGTTTTCTGTTATGTTAAAGTTTACGTAGATGTGTGTACCTATTATTATGATCAAGTGTGTATGTATGTATGGGCGATACGTATGCCAAATCGGCTTAAGGGCAAGTTATCGGCATTTGAAAATAAAAACAAGCGCATTATTGACACCAACCCGAACAGCATAGATTTAGCCTGCCCAGCGATTTTGATATGTGGAAATACACTGAGAGAAACACAGGAACAATCTTAATTTGAAATGCAATTTTTTGACTAGGGAATACCTTTGTGAATACCCTGTAGCTTTAGCTATTATTTGAGACTGTAGACAATTTAACCAAGAGAAGGGTGTACGCAACTTCCCACAGAATTTTCTTAGTGTAGCCCATCGGCAGCCCATCGACGGCAATGCTTCTGGCAGGCTGGAAATAAGAATGACGATGTCAAAGCCTCCGTCTGTCTGCCTGTCAATACGTTTTCCATTTGTCGCCTCTAATGACACACATATTTAGGTGTTAATCGCCTCATTGGAACGCTGGCAGCGGATTTGCTCGCATTGTTGTCCGCTGCGGCGGAGTCGGGGTTTTAGGCTCATGCTACGGCAATGGCAACGGCAACGGCTCCGGATCGGCCCCAGAGTCGGTCTTAGGGTAAATATTGATGCTGCGATTATAACTATTGATGCGTTCACAATGGAGTTGCCGGGCATTATCCGCAGCCGATCAGCCAGCTAGATCTGCCTCTCTGTCACTCTGCCTATCTTTCTCTCTCTCTGCCGATTAGTCGTGACCGGCGACTCAGTCAATCGTTTTGGCTTTATGGCACATTATCCCCTAAATCGCAAATAAAACTGCAAACAAATTTCCGCAAAGCAAGACCACCGAAAAAAAGGAACGGAAAAGGAAAGAAAGACGAAAACATATGGGATCGGGGCAACCAGAGCATATGCTCGGAATCCGGATTGGGATCGTGAAGGTATTAGAAAAATTGTCAAATGGCTTCAGTGGCGACGGAAGTGAGCTGCCAATGATACCATAGTCGTCTCTCTCTCCCTCTCTCTCTTACAGGGTTGTTTGATTAAGTCTTTCGTAGGTTTGTACATACGAGTATGTATGCGAAAGATTTGCTAAATATTAGGTCTGTTGACGAATATAATTTTGTATTATACTAAAATGGTTCTAAATACATACAAATATGTATATAATTGGGCTATTAACTATATTCCCATGTAATGACAGATATCAAATCATTTTAATTTTCGTTTCGACCAATAGCAGTTACATAGTAAAAATTACCTCAACAAATCAATTAATAGGTAAATATGTACATCTGTACATATATCAATTGCTCTCAACTACTTAATAATATTTATATGTATAATCCATTACTCGTATCTTGATCATCACATTTAAAAAGATTCTCGAATTTTAGTCTTGAGAAGTGCTATGAACATAGGAATGTTCATGTACATTTTTGATAACATCCCGACGGGGGTTTGACATTTATGGATTTATATAATTTGGACTCCACTTTTAATCAGGGTATGCCATGAATTTCTGAATGTGGTTGTATTGCAGACACACAGATAGATGATTATGTGACCTAACACATTATCTTAAAAATAAACTCGACATCATTCATCTTTATCATATTTACATATGTATGTTTATTAACGTGTATCTGAGATTGATTGCTTGGATCCATTGGATATCATATGTACATATTCGTATGTATGTATGTATGTACATATATATGATTATCTGTGATTTTATTTGTCTACTTCCAAGAACTTTTGGATTGCTATGACACATATGTACGTACATACATACGTTATTAATTGTTCATCTTTTATCCGAGCTTATTCAAAGCTAAATCCAAAAATATGTAGACAATAAAAGTCAATATTCGATACGTTTAATAATTCTATAAACAGGACTCTTACACCTTTCTATATTTTACAGTTTTTATCCAAAACTACTTCTTATCTCTCTCCATTCATTCATAAATACATACATACCTACTTTTACTTTCTCATTTTTTCATTCTTTTTTAACCAATAAAAACCGTTTTCTCTTTCCTTTTCTCGCATGATTTTGATTGGCTAAAAACGTTTTGCACATTAACAGATCTCTGTGTAGCTTAACAGCGACGAACTGCTTGTCCCCCAAAGCAAGTGGTTCTGTGAACTGCTTGCAAGTACTGAAAACACTGCTTGCTACCGTTAGAGATTTGAAATGTCCTCAAATAAAACGCCTTGCTTTGTTGTTTTCAACCATTTTTATTTCTAAAAAATTAACATGCCTTTTTGTTGTAGCTATAATTATAATCACTAATTAAGTAAATGTTTTGCTTCTGCATTTGGTGTTTTTTCCACTTTCATTTTTCTCTTTTATCGATTTAATTCTATTAAAATTCAACACGAAGTTCAGCTAAAAATCAATCAATCGTTATATTCAACGTTATACGCCTTTGATCTTGAAATGAATTGGTTTTTTATAACAACTGGATGCTAGTTTATTAACAAAGTTCAATGCGCACGCAGGCGTACGCGTATGTATAAAAACAAAAACATAATTAATCCCTAGGATAGATTACTGAATATATGTATACTATATTAAATGAACACAACAAACCATTTTTACACAAGGGAATTGGCTATAGAAGAGCAACAGATTGTAAAAAACGATTACCATATCTAGAAGAAGAAGATAAAATGTACAATGCGCTAACAGAGATGAGAAACAAATAAAAAGTCTAAAAAAATCTTCGACTAATGATTAATTCTAACTAAGTGTAAAGAACATTAACAACCGAAAGAGAAGAACCTACACATTGGGGATGGGTGCTTACGTTCCTTATCTTCGTCATTTTTTTACACAGATTTTTTATGAATAAGTGGTTTACTTTCGCTATCAGGCCTAGAAATTTGTGAACATCATGGACGGATGTTAATCTGAAGTAAAATTTTGCGCACAGTGACGCCTTGCTGACGGTTTATAGTGGGGCAGGTGGTAGGAGAGAATGGAACTGGGAATGGGAAGAGGGGAAAGGGGAAAGGGGCAAGGGGAATATTGTAAATTTTGATTTACACTAAAGTTAACTATACTAATCAACAGCTTCGTGACCCGTTGGCTTCTCCATTTTGTTTCCTTTGTACAGTGTTCGCGCACACGTGCTCGTATCATGGATGTATACTTATATACTTGTTATACCCGATACTCAAAATGAGTATTGGGGTATATTAGATTTGTGGTAAAAGTGGATGTGTGTAACGTCCAGAAGGAATCGTTTCCGACCCCATAAAGTATATATATTCTTGATCAGCATCAATAGCCGAGTCGATTGGGCCCTGTCTGTCTGTCTGGCTGTCCGTCTGTCCGTCTGTCCGTCTGTCCGTCCGTCCGTCTGTCCGTCCCCTTTAGCGCCTAGTGCTCAAAGACTATAAGAGCTAGAGCAACGATGTTTTGGATCCAGACTAATGTGATATGTCACTGCTACAAAAATATTTCAAACCTTCGCCCCGCCCACTTCCGCCCCCACAAAGGACGAAAATCTGTGGCATTCACAATTTTAAAGATATGAGAAAACAAAACGTAGAATTGTAGAGAATGACCATATCTTTAAGACTGCGGAATCTGAATTGGATCGTATTATTATTATAGCCAGCATCAAGAAAACAATTTCATTTTTTCTCGCCCTGTCTCTCTCTAACACACACGTAGCATAGGCGGCTTTGCTTAGAGTAAAACATTAGCGCCTAGATCTCAGAGACTATAAAAGCTAGAGCAACCAAATTTGGTATCCACACTCCTAATATATCGGACCGAGACGAGTTTGTTTCAAAATTTCGCCACACCCCCTTCCGCCCCCGCAAAGGACGAAAATCTGGGGATATTCAAAAATCTCAGAGACTATTAAGGCTAGAGTAACCAAATTTGGTATCCGCACTTCTGTTAGATCTTACTATAAAACGTGTATCTCAAAATTTCGCCCCACCCCTTTCCGCCCTCACAAAGGACGAAAATCTGTTGCATCCACAATATTGCACATTCGAGAAAACTAAAAACGCAGAATCATAGATAATGACCATATCTATCAGATTGCTGAATCTGGATCAGATCAGATCATTTTTATAGCCAATAGGAACAAATCAATTTGCAGTGGCTACGCAGCGCCCGACGTCACGCTCAGACTGATTTTCTGTCTCTCTCGCACGCACTCTTTGTCGTGTCGTTTAATTATTAGCGGCGTCTGCCGGAGGAGAGCCATACTGACTTAGTATCGGGTATAACCGTGGAGTTGCGGTGTCCGCAGCAACTCACAACGTTCCCCCTCGGCAGTATATTTATAAATGTGTGTGTGTGTGTTTGTATGTGTGTGTACTTATGTAATGGTATATCATAGGCATCTAAGGCATAGTTTTTATCTAAACAATAAGGTTTTCATTTCATGTCAATCCATGTTTAAGTTTACCAATTATTTACAACAATTTCGTATCACAATTGTAATTTTTGCATGTTCTTTGCGTTTTGCTTGTTTCAAAAAAAGTTGCTATGCTTTGGACACACAGTGGGCGTTGTATGCAAACTGTTGAGCAGCACTGTGCGGATATACATATTCGAAATGTTACTTTTGCTACGTTGCCGTTACTTCATTGTATGTGTGTGTACTTATGTAATGGTATATCATAGGCATCTAAGGCATAGTTTTTATCTAAACAATAAGGTTTTCATTTCATGTCAATCCATGTTTAAGTTTTCCAATTATTTACAACAATTTCGTATCACAATTGTAATTTTTGCATGTTCTTTGCGTTTTGCTTGTTTCAAAAAAGGTTGCTATGCTTTGGACACACAGTGGGCGTTGTATGCAAACTGTTGAGCAGCACTGTGCGGATATACATATTCGAAATGTTACTTTTGCTACGTTGCCGTTACTTCATTGCTTCTTTTTATTGCTTTCTTTGCTGATTTTGTTTTGTTTTTGCTTTGTTTTTTGTTAAGTAAAAGTAACGATTATAATAATTGAATTCAAAATTCGTTAACCTCTTGCTAAGCTAAAACAAACTGTGTCTGTTTTTTTTTTTTTTTTTTTTTTTTTTTTATGGGAAAACAATATTAACAATAGTGGGTGGTGTGGGGGGGGGGGGGGGGGGGGAATGGGTTGTTGGAATGGGAATGTTGAGGGTAGGTCCGCTCCCGCGGGACTGCCGCTAGGCATTACTTCGCGGTGCGGAGCTTGGTGTCTTCTATGGCTCTAGTTGGTTCGGCCTTCCGGTAGTTCCAGACGCAGGATGTCGTCGTACATCGCAATCCACAGGATCGGCCCTAGGACCGAACCCAGTGGAACGCCACCGGTGATTATGTGCTGCTTCGCTCCATCTTCCGTGTCGTACAGCAATACGCGGTCCGTGAAATAACTTCGGAGCGTCCGGATGAGGTATTGGGGTGTGCCTCTCCTCGCCAGTGCATCGAGTTGAAGGCGCACGTCTAGCGTGCACACTAGGCAGTATTCCTTCGAGCCTCCTGCCCATCGCGTTCCTGCAATGGCTTCTCACCCAAGCTCGTAACCATCTGGATGGCGTCGATGGTGCTCCTCTGCTTCCTGAATCCGAACTGGAGGGTGGAGAGGCCATTCCGTTGCGTCAGCTCGGCCTCGAGTCGGTTGCATACCAGCCTCTCGAAGATCTTACCCACACCATCTAGAATGCATAGTGGTCGGTATGCCGATGGGTCGCTTAGGTCCTTGCCTGGCTTGGGTACCAGGGCAAGTCTCTGGCGTTTCCATGCTAGTGGTACGTACCGCTCCTGGATGCACTGGTTGTACATCCGTGTGAATACCTCTGGGTGGGCACTGACCAAGCATTTCACGGCCGCGTTGGGGATTCCGTCGGGTCCTGCCGCCTTGCCGTTCTTCAGTTTGGCAGTGACCTCCTTCACCTCCTTCACCGAGAAGGTGGTGGTGGCCGCCTGTGCCTGATCCTCGACGCTGTCTGCCTCCTGGAGTGGTGGTTGCCGGGGGAAGAGTGCGCAGACTATTTCCCTCAGCAGGACAGGGCACTTGGGGGTGGGTTGCCTACAGAGCTTTCCCATGACCAACTTGTATGCCCCTCCGAAGGGTTCTGCATCTGCCGCCTCACAGAGCTGCTGGAAGCATTTGGCCTTGCTGCTTCTAATGGCGTCTCTAAGGGCTCTCCGGTTTGCCTTGAATGCCGCCCCTTTGATCCCAAACTGTGGTGTACCTCTGGATCGCTGGTACGCGCGTCGCGCTGCGCAGCACTCCCTCCTCGCTGTGCGTGTACGTGCTCAGGACTTGCCACTTTAAGTGGCGAGCGATCTCCGGTCTTGCAAAGGTGAGGTCTATGATAGACACTCGGCCTGCTTTGCTGTATGTCGGGGTGCTTCCTGCGTTCAGGAGACAGACGTTCAGGCTCGCAAATTCCTCCAATAGCGCTGTCCCTCGGGGCGTGTTCCTGGCACTGCCCCAGGTCGTAGCCCAGGCGTTGAAATCGCCCGCTATTATGACCGGGGATCTGTCCTTGGCGTCGTTGGCTATGTCCCTGAAGACCGCCTGTGTGAATCGGGGGGCTATGTAGCAGCTATATAGGTACGTGCCATTATGTTTGGCTCTCGCATAACCCACCCTAGCCGCTCTATGTGTGAGCTGGCCTGGTTGGGGGCCACAGCTCCAGATTGCCGCACCGCCGTCTGTGCTTTGGTGCCAGGTCGCTTCGCTTCTTTCCTTATAGGGCTCACTGAGGAGCGCTACATCGATCTGCTGCTCCAGCACCGTTTGCGTTAGCAAGTCCTGGGCAGCTTGGCAGTGGTTGAGGTTCAGCTGAAGTAGCTTAACCATCTAGCAGCTGGGAAAGGGCTTTCTTATACTCGGGACAGCTGCGGCTGAGGACCGATTGGGCAGTTGTGCGAGCGTCTCCGTTGTTGCCCACGCACAGTAGGCACTTTGGGGGGTTGGTGCATTTGTTTTGTACATGCCCCTCTCCGCCACACCTGAAGCAGGTATCCTTCGCCACTGTACGTTGGCTTCTGCATCTCGCTGCCGTGTGGCCGTAGGGCATACACTTGAAGCAGCGTGTTGGCGCGATCCGTCGTCGCATGCGGCACACCACCCAGCCGATTCGCACCTTGCCAAGCTCCAGGAGCTTCTGTGCAAGGGCGGGCTGGAGGTTTAGTGTAGCCACCTGCGTGGCACCATACGCTTTCCGCATCCTCGGCTTTGTTGCTTGGGTCAAGTCCAGGTCGGTCGCTGCTGTAATTGCTTCCAATACCTCATCGCCTGTCGTGAGCTCATCTATGTCGAGCACTTCGACCGCGACTGTCTCCTGAATGGCCTTTACAGCTGCCATCTCTCCTATCGCTGCCTGTATTGCCTTCTGCAGTTCCTGTGTGGCAGGGTCAGATGGTTGTTGCATCCTGAGGAGCAGCTCGCCCGAGGCAGTCTTCCTTATGGCCTGGACCTTGCTCTTCAGGGCCTGGAGCGTTGGCGCTGCCTTCACCACCTTCAGGATGTCGGCATATGACTTTCCCTCGGTGCACTTCACCAGTACCACGTCCGGCCGGGCTGTCGGCTTGCGCTTCGCCCGTCGCCCTCTGACCTCGTTCCACTTCTGCGCGGGGTCAGTGTTTTTGCGTGCTGGTCGTCGGCTTCTTTGTCGCATCTTGCCGGTTGGCACCGTTGTTTTGCGCTGTCCGGGGCTTACGGCGTGCGCATTCCTCCTTCATACTGGGTGTTGTCCCCTTCCTGCGAACTCCTGGCGTCGTCTGCGTCTCCTTTGTCGATGTGGTCTTCGCATCGCCTGGGTGGGGGTTAACTAGCCTGGGGATGGGTTCTGCGGTGTGGCAGTGGCATTGACATTCACCCATCGCTACCTTTCCTTCCGCTGGCGCCTTCAGCTGGGACCTTACATCCAGTTGCAGCTCCTTCATGCGCGCCATCATCTTTTTGATGGCCATGTTAATGGACCTCTGTCCCTTCTCGTTCATCTTGTACAAAAGATCGTCCAGAATTGCGCCAATCTCATCGATGTCCTGCACGCTGGTCCTGCTTCTCTTGGGCGGCGTTTTCCTTCCGCTACTCGATGGGGTAGGGGGGTCACGCTGCCTCTTTGGGGTGTCGGCATCTCTGTTGCCGTCCTGTGACGGCCCGCTGGCAACGCCGTGTATTTTGCTCTGCTTCATGTGCAGGGCTGGGGCTGCTGGCTGCTGTGGCGGTGTTCTTGCCACTTTCGAGGCTTTTTGGAAAGCCGTTGCTTCGATGCTTGTAGTCATACTTGCTTCGCCGGCCAAGTGTGCCACCGGCGTAGCAAGGTTGGGGGAAATGCTTCTTGGGGCCTCCAGAATCCGTGCCCCTTCCGCGAGATTGCTCCGCGCGGGTGGATTTCCACCTTGTGGGTTTCCACCTGGAGTAGTTATGTTTTTCGAGTACATTTCTTTCCATTTCATACGCATTTTATACCTACTGCCAGGTTGTTTGCATTTTATACCTTCTGCCAGGTTATTTAACTGCCGATCACTGTGATACAGACGCAGACCAAGCAGCCGCCCACTGTGGGTCAGACGCTGTTTGGGTTTGGTTGGATTGTAGGCCCTTTGGGGCGTCCATCGGTGGTCAAGAAGGGAAGTGGTTTCTTTCCTTCTTTCTGGTGCGGGCCCCGTTTTGGGGTGCGCCGCCTAGACGGTGGGGGTGTCTGTTGGCCTACTCCATGACCTTTGACCCCTATTGTTCCGTGTGTTCCGCTAGGAGTAGGGAGCCTTTGAGACTTTGGCACGGGTCTTGCCCTGCACCGTAGTGTCTGCTGGCGCCATCTGTTGGTCAGGTTGCTGCGGGCGATCGGGCTTTCGCCCTCTACCGGAGCTTCCCTGTGGTACCTTTCGGGTTTCTCCGCTGCCTAACTCTGTTAAGCAGCTGATATCTAGATCAGCTGGCATGACAAGTGCATTTGCAGGGAGAGTGGAGCCGGGAGAGCGACCCTAAGTTACAGCAATTGTAAATGCAACAAGAAAGAAGAAGGCACGGATAGTGGGAGCGCAGAGGGCACTCTCAGAGAGGAAATTTCTCACCCCTCACCCCTGGCCTTGGTCATCGTTCTGCATCAAGGGCCTCCGGAGCTCGTGGATGCGGCAACTCCTATGCTTAGGCATTCTCCTGGGTATGTACGGACTCCAGTGTTGTTGTAGTTACCCATCTGGTTTCGTTTCCCTGCAGATGTCGCAGCTATAGGCTGCCCGCCCGGGAGCACCAAGGAAACGCGTCCGCACTTGTTCACACTTCTACACTTCTCTAACTGTGTCTATGTCTGTATCGGTATCTGTATTTGCATCTATGTATGTATCTGTACCTGTGTTAGTGTTAGTGAGGGTCTTGTATATAACCTGGCTATGTGTGTGTGTTTATATATATCCTGTTTTACATATATGTAACGTTGCTTATATTGCTTTTCATATAGATCTGTATAATTAAACTTGTTGCTGTTCTATTAAACTCTGAAAACATAACAAATTTAAAGCCTTTGATGAACATGTTTAGGCATTTTGATGTACATACGAGTATGCATGCATATGTTGTGCATATACGATGCTAAGTTCGATGTGTGTATATGATGAGTGGATGCCGGATGGTCTGCCCAGTTTAAAACCATAAATTGCCACCTTTGAGGCGTCCCGTAACTACAATGCACTAAACCGACTTAAGATCACTTACGTCACAGGAAAGTACTGTACTTGTTACGTATTCCGTTTACATATCGCATCATGACGTAAGTGTTGCTGCCAGTTGAACCGGCTGGAAATTATTGCCAAGACTTAAAGACTAAAACTACTAAACCTAATGCATAATAACACTACATAACAGGGTTCGGTTCGGTTCGTATCTGTTCTGTTCGGAGAAGATATTCAACATCATATTCTGTTGTTTCTGTTTGTGTTTCTGTTTCTTTTCCTTGTCACGTTAAACGTTCATGTAAAGTTTCGATTCGTTAAGGGATAAGGTAACTACGTAGCTCTCATTCCATGCTGCCTCGCCGGCAGAGGCTCCGCATGCAGGTCATAAAAATATGATGAGTGTTATCTCTATATATAACTATATATGTATGTATAATGTAGATGTAAACGTAGATCTAGATGTACAACTAGATGGTAGGTGTATAATCATTTGCTCTGAGCGTAACTGTGTGCCTGGTTGTGGAAAATCTCTCAAAATTGAGCTAAGTAAATATTCGGAATAAGCATTCGCATTCGAATTTGCATTTGCTCTCGCATCCGTGTCCAGGTGTGGAGGTTCTCTCCTCCTGCGCCAGACCACACCGCCCCCACCCCATCAAAGTGCCAGCAAGCAGGCTTAGATGCCGCTGGCGAACTGTGGCTGCTATTGATGACTCTTGCTCAGCAGATGAGCATTGAAGACGTAGACGTTGTTCAGCTGTTCGCCGCAGATGTTGCACTTCCACGGATTGCTCTCGCAGTGGCAGCCCTTGTGGAGGAAGTAGAGCGTCTCGTCGGGGAACTCGATGCCGCAGAAGTGGCAGGTGAGGATGAGCTTGCGATTCAGCAGATCCCCATCCTGCCCCGTCGACGTGATCGTGCCGTTGCAGATCTGTGTGGAGCCGGACCCGTTGCTGGGACTCGGCACCGCTGATGCGGGCGTGCCACCGCCGTTACTGCTGCTGTTTACGCCACCCGATCCAGAACCCGAACCCGACCCATTGCTGAGACTGTTCGACAGCACGCTGTTCTTCTCCAGGGGTGTGGCATTCCGTGTGATCCGGTTGTTGGCCTTGGCGCATATTCGACGTTTCAGATCCTCTCGCAGGAGAGATTTCAATGGTGAGACCTGGTCAAAAGTCAACAAAAAACCATCGTAAGCATCGTTGGATAATAGGATAATGATCGTCCGATCTACCCACCTTAATCAGTGAGGTTCTGTTGTTGTTGTTGTTGTTGTTGCTGCTGTGGTTGGAAGATTGTTCTGTGTCGCTGCTGGGATCGCTGCCGTTGACCTGCAACTTTTTGTCCACATCCTCTGTCATTGGCTCCTGCATTAAAACGAGTACATATTAGCCTATGATCATTCGGTAGATCTACCCCATCTCTAACACTCACCTGCTTGATTGGTATCAGGCTGATCGAGGGCGTTATGTGATTCTCGTGGTGGTGGTGATGGTGATGGTGGTGCTGCTGGAGATGACTCTTGAAGCTCGTCGTTGTCGTGGTGCTCGACGAGATGGGTGTGGCCTTTGTGTTGCAGTCCATGGGCAGCTGCAGCTCCACCGGCGACTGCATGATCAGGGCGCGATCTTTCACCTTCTCCGCATTGGACTCGCTGCTTCCATTGCTAATCACACTAATTGTATTGTTGTTGTTGTGGCTGTTGCAATTGTTGTTGTTACTGCTGCTGCTGCAGTTGTTGTTGCTGTTGTTGATGTTGTTATTGTTGTTGCCCTGAAATGCAGATTCACGCCAAACTCAAATTAGCTGTGGGGGCTTACAATAAGCAAGGGGGATTGGTGGAGGAGATGCTCGAGTGGAACTTACGTTGAATAGCTCCGTGTTCCCGTTCTCGCTTAGCGGGGAGATCTCCACGTGCGGCGTGAGGAAGTGCATGGGCGGTGTGGCGTTCTCCAGGGAGCGCATCGACTCCCCGCTGTCGCTCTGATGACTAGCAGGAGGAGGCGCTACCGAGGACGACTGCTGCTGCTGCTGCTGCTGCTGTTGCTGCTGGGCTGTAACGGGCACGGGAACGGGAACGGTACTCATGCCGGGCGGGACATAGCTGGCAGCAGCCGCCGCCGCCGAAACCTGCGACTCGAGCGCCAGAAGCAGGGAGGATGTGCCGCCGGGCCCCGGGTTGTCCAAGTCGATCCCATGCCGGTTAAAGAAGTGGATGCGCAGCGATTTCATGGACCCAGCCCGGTAGCTGCAGAGAGGGCAGGTCTTGACCAGATCGTGCTGGCCGACGTGCTCGTTCTGGAAGTGCGCGCGCATCGCGATCTGCCGCTGGAAGCCGCGATTGCAGATGGGGCAGTGGTAGGGCAGCGTCTTGGTGTGGGTGGTAAAGTGCTCGGCCAGGTGGTCCTTGCGGAAGAATCGCTTCTGGCAGACTCGGCACTCGTACGGCTTCACGCCCGTGTGCCGCATCTTGTGGCGCCGCATATTGGCTCCGTTGGAGAACTTCATGTTGCACACGTCGCACTCGAAGATCTTCCTGGAGCTGCTGCTGTTGCCACTGCCATTACCCGCCGGCGAGGAGCTGGCCGAGGAGCTGGACCCCCGACGTTGTCCGACGATGGCTTTCCAGTGTCCATGTGGCTGAGGCTCATGTTCTCCGGCTCCCCCAGATCCTCGCTCTTCAGACGGACCGAGGCCGCTGCCGCGGCCGCAGCCGCCTGTCCGGCCAAACACTGCACCACGTGGAGGAGCAGCGAGGCCCGGGAGCTCGTTTCGAAATTGTCACATCTCTCGCAGCGGAATGTCATGGGCGGCGAGTGGGGGCCGCCAGTACTGAGATTCGTGGGTATCGGCGTCGGCGAGCGCGGCTCCGGGAGCTCTGATTTCGAGGCGGATCCCGAGACGGACGCATCCCGATGGGCTGCAGCCTTCTTAAGGCTGCGCAGGGCCAGTGCATTGTGGTGCAACAGTGCTGCCGTGGTCGGCGTCATATCCACTATGAGGCCCCCTCCCACTGCCACCGAGGGGCTGGTGTCCTTGAGGGCCAGCTCCATGCTGCTGGCTGCAGTGCTGATCGTTTCGGCCATCTGCAATGGATAATGGAGGTGTATAAATGCCAAGATTAGTCCAAGCCCCGCCCAAAAATCGATGACAAGTTGCGGTTTTTATACCCGATACTCAAAATGAGTATTGGGGTATATTAGATTTGTGGTAAAAGTGGATGTGTGTAACGTCCAGAAGGAATCGTTTCCGACCCCATAAAGTATATATATTCTTGATCAGCATCAATAGCCGAGTCGATTGAGCCATGTCTGTCTGTCTGTCCGTTTGTCCGTCCGTCCGTCTGTCCGTCCGTCCGTCTGTCCGTCCCCTTCACCGCCTAGTGCTCAAAGATTATAAGAGCTAGAGCAACGATGTTTTGGATCCAGACTTCTGTGATATGTCACTGCTACAAAAATATTTCAAAACTTCGCCCCGCCCACTTCCGCCCCCACAAAGGACGAAAATCTGTGGCATCCACAATTTTAAAGATATGAGAAAACCAAAAACGTAGAATTGTAGAGAATGACCATATCTTTTAGACTGCAGAATAAGATCGTAGCATTATTATAGCCAGCATCAAGAAAACAATTTCATTTTTTCTCGCCCTGTCACTCTCTAACACACACGTAGCATAGGCCGCTTTGCTTAGAGTAAAACATTAGCGCCTAGATCTCAGAGACTACAAAAGCTAGAGCAACCAAATTTGGTATCCACACTCCTTATATATCGGACCGAGACGAGTTTCTTTCAAAATTTCGCCACACCCCCTTCCGAACGAAAATCTGGGGATATTCAAAAATCTCAGAGACTATTAAGGCTAGTGTTGCGTGACCTTCCATCCATGGCCACAATTATTAGTTATTGATCTGAATTATGAAGTCTAGTGTAAGTTAGGCTAGGGCAAAGCGGGAGCGCAATAAAAGCTCGCTCTCTCGCTCTTGGCGAATTCGCCCCGCTTTGCCACCGTAGGTTAGCTAGAGTAAGAGATTTGAATTGTGAAGAAAATATAGTTGTTCGCCAACCTTCAATTAGATCGAGCGTATCAAGTTTTTCGCCCCGCCAAATAAATAATTTAAATTACAGCCACCCAAAGTTTTCGGTAATTGATTAGAAAAACTCTTCTAATTTTTCATGGCGCCCCCGGGTGGACTGTAAAGTGAATTATAGGCAACAACAATAAGTGACAGTGACACAAGAAATTGCAGTATACATATGTATGCAAACATATTCGTTGCCCGCGTCGTGTGTGTGTGCAATCGGCAATCAATTTGTAAAATATCATCGCGTCGGTCGCGCCAACAATAATTTTTGTGCAAATTCTGCTACCGCCGAGGGATGCCCTGCGATAAAGACAGACATATGTGAACCGCTATTTGGACGCAACAGTTATATGTACTGTTGTACTGTACCCCCATCCTTTTATTTTGTTATACCTTTCTTGTCGTTAGAACCTCACAAAGTTTGTTCGTTCGTTCACCCAAGCCACGGCGTATAGAAAATACCCACACATACATACAAGCATCAGCACCTGTGCATTATTTCGTTTTCGCTTCTCCACTGCTGCTTGCGTTGTATTTGTTGGGAGAATTTTCGTTGCCGCTCTTGAGCTTAACGGTGCGCCAAGTGACGCGCTACCCTGTATCTAACGGGTATATTGTTTTCGGCTGTTACTTGCCAAGTGACGCGCTACCCTGTATCTAACGGGTATATTGTTTTCGGCCGTCACTTGCAAAAGGTTTTAGATAATGTACGACGCTGGACTACAAGAGACCAGCCCGCCATATGCGATCTTTCTAGGGGGTGTTGGGGCCGCGACTGCCATTATATTCCCCGCCCTTGGAGCTGCTTACGGCACTGCAGTGTCCGGCATGGGTATTGCCCAAATGGCTGTGTCCAAGCCAGAGATGCTGATGAAGTCTCTCATACCGGTGGTTATGGCGGGAATTATCGCCATCTACGGCTTGGTCGTCTCCGTGCTGATCGCGGGCTCTATCAACGATGGCTACACCGTTCACGACGGCTTCATCCACCTCGGCGCCGGCCTGTCCGTGGGCCTGCCCGGACTCGCTGCAGGAATCGCCATCGGCATTGCTGGGGATGCAGGCGTCAGGGGAACGGGCCAGCAGCCGCGACTCTTTGTCGGCATGATACTGATCCTCATCTTCGCCGAAGTCCTGGGTCTCTACGGGCTGATTGTTGCCATTTATTTATACACGAAGATGTAGTCTTTTCGATCCCAATAAAGTGTCGACTCTTTCCCTTGATACCTCGTGCCTCGACATTCAATTCAAATTCGTTTTCGATTATCGTTCTCGTTCAAACATATAAAAAAAAAATAAATAATAATAATAAATAAATAAATAGAAATAATAGTGGTTTGTTGTGTAAAATCTTCATACACAAACATTATGGCAGAAAAAAGTAAATCCACTCTTGAAGACTTAAAGATTAAGCTCAAAAGTCGAGTAAAAAGCATTCGCCGCTTAGAGGATCGATTAGATCAAGGGTCGATTCCTTTGCAATTACCGGAATTACAATGTAGATTAGATTGTTTGAATGCTTCAATTGAAAAAGCTAACCATTTGCAGGAGCAAATCGAGGACATAACAGGTGATGATGCATATGCAGCCGAGTTGGAAGAGCTGATAATTGTCACCAAAGGAAATATAATGTCGCTTATCGCCGCCTTTGATGCAGCAAGCGAGACGAAGCCAGTGTCTTCTTCACCCCAACTCATGCTAGACTTCCGAAATTGGCATTATCCAAATTTAGTGGTAAACACTCGGAATTCAAAAATTTCATTAGCCTTTTTGAGAGACTAGTCCATAGCGACAACAGCATACCGGTGATCGAAAAATTTAATCATTTGATTTCGTGCCTCTCTGATGAAGCATTAGGAACAATAAAGACGTTCCAAGTCACCGAGGCAAAGGCCATGGCTGGCCTAAAACGGGTATATGACAACGATTATTTGATTTTCACGAATAATATTTCCACATTGTTCAATCTGCCGAGAATGTCGCATCAATCTGCATCATCTCTAAGAACTCTAATCGATACTGTTTCGTCGATTTACGGATCGTTACTGTCGTTCGGAGATGATACAAAAATTTCGAATGCAATGCTCATTCATCTCGTTTTAAACAGAGTCGACCCAGTGACGAAACAAAAGTGGGATGAACAGCTTACTTATGAGAGTTGCCGCTTTGGTCCGACTTTGAGAAAGTCTTGAATCGTCGATACCAGCATCTGTCTGCTGAAGAATCGACCAAGCCAAGGCAAGACAAAGTCATGCCAAGCAAGCAACATAATCGCAGTTCATTTGCTTGTTCTTCCACTTCCACCAACAGTAGAACTCAGCAAACTTGTAGCTACTGCAAGTCAGGAGTAGTGTCAAATTGCCCTTCATTTTCGCGTCTCTCGGTGATGCAAAGGTTTGAGTTTGCTAAGTCGGCATCCCTATGCATTAATTGTCTGCGAAAGGGCCACGCTGTTGTAAAATGCAAAGCCAATAAATGTCGAGTGTGCAGCCGCTCACATCATACATTATTGCATCGATACACAGTGTCGGCTAATAGTCTCGCGTTGCCTCCACCCCAAGAGAGTCCTTCTCCTCCATCAAATCAGAATCAATCTTCCACATAGCCACTTTTGCATGCGACAGCGTTGGACAGGGTAATTCTGGCTACGTAGATCGTAAGCGTCCGAACTAAGAGCGGTGAACACATTCTGGCCAGAGCTCTGCTCGACTCTGGATCACAAACAAATTTTATTACCGAGGACCTCGCTAATCGCTTACAGATCCGTAGAGAGGAGTCCTGTATTAACTTGCTTGGAATTGGTGAATCTAATTCTCAAGTAAAGGATAAAATACACACAGTGGTGAAGTCGCGAATAAATGGTAGTGAGTTCTCCTTTGATTTTTGGATCCTGAAATCAATTTCAGGTTATCACCCTGAGCAGTCAGTGAATGTGACTGACTGGCGAATCCCAGAGCACCTACCACTGGCAGACCCTTATTTCTACAAGCCACATAGAATAGATTTGTTAATTGGAGCAGAATCGTTCTTTGAATTATTAGCTGTTGGTCAAATTAAACAAGGTCCTGACTTTCCAACTCTTCAGAAAACCCTTCTTGGCTGGGTTGTGTCGGGAAAATATGTTTCCAGGAGTTCTGCTCCTCAAATTACAAACAGTTTGAGTTGCAGTGAAGAGTTGCTAGTATCCATCGATAGGACCTTGAAAAAGTTTTGGTCACTGGAAGAAATGCCATCTACCAAGAAAATTGCCACACCTGAGCACAAGCTATGTGAAGAACACTATCGTAAGACGACTCAGGTACTATCATCAGGTCGGTTCGAAGTAAGGCTCCCGCTTAAATCAGATCCAAATTGTTTAGGCAACTCCTTTGAGGTTGCGAATCGGCGGTTTTTGTCGCTTGAAAGACGATTGCATCGTGACCCTGAGTTGAAGAAAATGTACTTGGAATTCATGGAAGAGTACCTCTCCTTAGGTCATATGTCTCCTACTGACAATACGATTCCTTCTACTTCACACTACGTAATCCCTCATCAGTGTGTTGTGAGGCCCCAAAGTACGTCTACCAAGCTCCGAGTCGTGTTCGATGCTTCGTCCAAGACGTCCTCACAGGTGGCCTTAAATGACATTCTGATGGTGGGACCTACCATTCAAGAGGAATTATACTCGACACTGCTCCGTTTCCGTCTGCACAGGTTTGCCCTGACTGCTGATGTTAAAAAGATGTATCGCCAATTGATGGTGAACGAAGCGGATCGGCAGTTTCAGCTCATAGTGTGGAGAAGAGATCCTTCTGAATCCTTGAGATTATACAAGCTCAACTCTGTAACCTATGGGACTGGACCAGCCCCATTCTTAGCTATCCGGTGTTTGAAAAGGTTGAGTGAGTCTGCGAAGCTCTCATTCCCTAGAGCTGCTAACGTTATTGGGTCCGACTTTTACGTCGATGACTTGTTGACTGGTGCTGCATGCGTAGAGGAGCTAAGGGCAATTAAGTCAGAAGTGTCTCAGGTTCTTCAGACCGCAGGGTTTGAGTTGACTAAGTGGTTTTCAAACTCACCCGAGATCACCGCATCTGAGAGCACAGCCAAACCCATAACAATCTCGGATTCAGAGTCGACAAAGGCGTTAGGAATCTCATGGTTACCTACTGACGATGCCTTTAAGTTCAAAATTGACAATTCAGCTATGGGTCTCCGAGCTATCGGTGACCCCTTTGGTTTATTAAGTCCTATCGTTATAAAAGGCAAGATCCTATTGCAGGAGCTTTGGCTTAACAAACTAGATTGGGATGAGTCGATCCCGCTGCATTTGGAAACAGCGTGGAATAAGTTGAAAAATACACTATCTCAATTGGAAGACATATCCATATCTCGGTTTGTGTATTCCGATCCGATGTCACCGGTTCAAATACATGCCTTTGCTGACGCCTCCATGAGAGCGTATGGAGCGTGCGTCTATATACGTAGCAGAACTGCAGAAGGTTTAAAAATATCATTGTTGACTTCGAAATCCAAAGTAGCGCCGCTCAAGACCAAAACGCTCCCAAGGCTTGAGCTATGTGCCGCTCACCTTCTCGCAGATCTCTGTCACAGAATCAAGCCCCTATTAAACGTGCCCATGGAACGAGTCGTTTATTGGTCGGGTTCAGAGGTAACTCTCCATTGGATCCGGTCTCATCCATCGTCGTTGTCGACTTTCGTTTCAAATAGAGTGGCTGAGATTCAAGAGTGGTCAGATGATGCTACGTGGCGGCATGTACCCACGAAACAGAACCCAGCAGATATTGTCTCAAGAGGTTGTGACGTCGACGAAATCGTTCAGTCAATTTGGTTCGAAGGACCATCATTTCTGAAAGAGGAAGAAGAAAACTAGCCCAAGAACGCACATTTCGAACACTCCGATGATCTTCAGCTGGAAAAGAGGAAGACTGCGGTCGGGTTGACCGCGGCTGTGCGAAGTTCGGAGCTGTTAGATGTCATCGAGGGATTCTCGTCACACCTCAAACTGCTTAGAGTGTTCGTGTATGTGTTCCGCTTTATAAGAAAATGTAAAGACCCAAGCCTAAATTTCGAAAAAACTATCTCACCGACCGAATACAATGAAGCTTTTTATAAAATTGTCGAAATCATCCAGCATCACGAGTATCAAGGAGAAATTGAAAAGGTTAGGAAAGGATCTACAATTGGTCCTAGTCTTCAGCGGTTGAACCGATTCATCCATGAAGACACAGGGACTTGGTGCTACTTTTCGTTGTTGCGAGTGGGGGGGCGACTAGCCAAAGCTCCTATATCATACGATGCCAAGTTTCCTCTGCTTTTGACTAAGCGCTCGCAATTCGTGCGAAGCTATATTCGTCATCTGCACCATTCGAATTTTCATGTCGGCCCACGAGCACTTGTGAGCATCCTTCGACAGAGCGTGTGGATAGTGAACGCTCAGGAGGTCTGCCGTCAGACAGTTCGATCGTGTATGCGCTGTTTTAAATGCAAGCCTCGATTGCTGACGCAACTCATGGGGAATTTACCCGCAGATCGACTCCGTGCTCTCCGCCCATTTTCAATTTGCGGCGTTGATTTTTGTGGACCAGTGCACACGACATTGAAAATTCGCGGAAGGCCCCCATACAAGTCATACATTGCGCTTTTTGTTTGTTTTGCGTCCAAGGCGGTTCACCTAGAAATAGTTTCCGATCTAACCGATTGTTTTTTGTTGGCTTTTCAAAGGTTCTTCGAGCGCCGAGGATATCCCCAAGTCGTTCATTGCGACAACGGGACGAACTTCGTGGGAGCGAGCCGCCATCTCAGCGCTCTGCGGATCAGGCTCAACGAGCAAGGAGACGCAATTCGCGACTTCGCGTCAAAGAACGGATGCGAATTTGCGTTCATACCGCCGCGAGCTCCTCACATGGGAGGGCTATGGGAGGCAGGTGTAAAAACTGCCAAGAGCCTACTCCTACGGGCGCGGTAGGCAGCGCGCTCCTAACCGCCGAAGAGCTCGCCACAGTCCTCGTCGGCATCGAGGCCATAATGAACTCGAGGCCGCTGGGAGCCATCAGCCAAGATCCAAGCGACGGCGAGGCCCTAACACCCGGGCACCTGCTGACAGGCGGGTCGCTCATCGCCCCCCCAGCACTGCGGACTCCGGACCAGGAGAGTCTCAGTTGCTTGCGGCGATGGCGACTTGTCTCGTCAGTCAGGCAAGCGTTTTGGCAGCGATGGTCCCGCGAATATGTCCTGGGGGGCAAATGGCACCAGCAGCAACCGAACCTCGAGGAAGGAGACCTCGTCATCGTGGCCGAGGACAATCTGCCGCCTCAGGAGTGGCACGTGGGAGGGTCATCGCCACGCACGCAGGAGAGGACGGCATGGTCAGGGTCGTCGAAATAAGGACTAGCACTGGAGCGGTTTTTCGGCGGCCCATACACAAATTAACGCCGCTCCCAATGTGTTGAAGCCGATGCAGGCGTTCAACGGGGCCGGTGTTGCGTGACCTTCCATCCATGGCCACAATTATTAGTTATTGATCTGAATTATGAAGTCTAGTGTAAGTTAGGCTAGGGCAAAGCGGGAGCGCAATAAAAGCTCGCTCTTGGCGAATTCGCCCCGCTTTGCCACCGTAGGTTAGCTAGAGTAAGAGATTTGAATTGTGAAGAAAATATAGTTGTTCGCCAACCTTGAATTAGATCGAGCGTATCAAGTTTTTCGCCCCGCCAAATAAATAATTTAAATTACAGCCACCCAAAGTTTTCGGTAATTGATTAGAAAAACTCTTCTAATTTTTCAGCTAGAGTAACCAAATTTGGTATCCGCACTCCTGTTCGATCTTACTATAAAACGTGTACCTCAAACTTTCGCCCCACCCCCTTCCGCACACACAAAGGACGAAAATCTGTTGCATCCACAATATTGCAGATTCGAGAAAACTAAAAACGCAGATTCATAGATAATGACCATATCTATCAGATTGCTGAATCTGGATCAGATCAGATCATTTTTATAGCCAATAGGAACAAATCAATTTGCAGTGGCTACGCAGCGCCCGACGTCACGCTCAGACTGATTATACCCGATACTCAAAATGAGTATTGGGGTATATTAGATTTGTGGTAAAAGTGGATGTGTGTAACGTCCAAAAGGAATCGTTTCCGACCCCATAAAGTATATATATTCTTGATCAGCATCAATAGCCGTGTCGATTGAGCCATGTCTGTCTGTCCGTCTGTCCGTCCGTCCGTCTGTCCGTCTGTCCGTCCCTATTAGCGCCTACTGCTCAAAGACTATAAGAGCTAGAGCAACGATGTTTTGGATCCAGACTTCTGTGATATGTCACTGCTCTAAAAATATTTCAAAACTTCGCCCCGCCCACTTCCGCCCCCACAAAGGACGAAAATCTGTGGCATCCACAATTTTAAAGATACGAGAAAACCAAAAACGCAGAATCGTAGAAGATGACTGTATCTTCTAGAGTGCAAAATCTGAACCAGATCGTATAATTATTATAGCCAGCATCAAGAAAACAATTTCATTTTTTCTCGCCCTGTCTCTCTCTAACACACACGTAGCATAGGCGGCTTTGCTTAGAGTAAAACATTGGCGACTAGATAGATCTCAGAGACTACAAAAGTTAGAGCAACCAAATTTGGTATCCACACTCCTAATATATCGGACCGAGACGAGTTTGTTTCCAAATTTCGCCACCCCCTTCCGCCCCCGCAAAGGATGCAAATCTGGGGATATTCACAAATCTCAGAGACTATTAAGGCTAGAGTAACCAAATTTGGTATCCGCACTCCTGTTAGATCTCACTATAAAACGTATATCTCAAAATTTCGCCCCACCCCCTTCCGCCCCCACAAAGAACGAAAATCTGTTGCATCCACAATATTGAGGATACGAGAAAACTAAAAACGCAGAATCATAGATAATGATCATATATATCAGATTGCTGAATCTGGATCAGATCAGATAATTTGTATAGCCAAAAGGAACAAATCAATTTGCACTGGCTACGCAGCACCCGACGTCACGCTCAGACTGATTTTCTGTCTCTCTCGCACGCACTCCTTGTCGTGTCGTTTAATATTAACGGCGTCTGCCGGAGGAGAGCCATACTGACTAAGTATCGGGTATAACTGTAGAGTTGCCTTTTTTTTGGTATTTCAAGTGCTTCTAAACCCCAAACCCCAAACCCCAGACCCAAACTCAGACTTTGACTTCGACTCTAATAAGCCAAATTGGTGTCAGCGACGAAGCTTTTCTGGTAGTGGAGGTACGGGCGGTGATGGAGTAGGGAAAGGTGGCCAGGAGGGTGCGCGGTTGAGGGGAGACCTGCGGCGAATTCGCTAAGAACCAACAAAGACCATTTTTGGGCGGCCTCCACATTGTGGCTGTGTCTGTTGCTGTTGTTGTTGTTGTTGTTGTTGTTGTTGTTGGTGGTGGCACGTTGACGTTGACTTCGTGCGGGGCCTGCTTCTATGAAAATACCAAAGTTTTTGGGGCCAATTACTGGTCTTGCAGGTGGGCAATCGTTTGGACACCCATACAAAGCCAGGACAGAGTATTCGAAGATTGTGGAGACCGCGACCACACCAACAAACACCAAAAATCATTCAAAAGTTTGTTTGCCCCAACACACAATGGGGGGATTCGCCATAGAAACTTTGACGGATCTTTGAAGCAGAGTTTTTTTTGAGAGAAACGATTCCCATGCTGTAAGTACTTAAAAGATAATACTTCACCCAATGTTTTTATATAGGTATGGTTTAAATATTTTGATACATGTATCTGTATATGTATATTGTATGGGAAATGGTAATTTATTGCAAAAACCATTTCTAAACTAATTCTCAATGAACCTTTCACTCAAGATTTGATACAAGAAGTTTGAGTATGGTTTTGGAAGCTTTTGAGATTGAATGGATCATAGAAATATAGCTCTACGAAGAATTCATCATTCATTTCTGTGTTTTGTTTTCACAAATGGAATTGAGGTTGTGCCTTACCTGGTTCTGCATTCGAACTATTAGTAAATTAGTAAAATCTCAGAGACTGAAGGTTTTAAATGATTTCATAGTCTTTCAGGGATCGTTGAGTTCAGCTTGTGCCTATGTTGTGAGTTTTCCATGTAGGCTTGCTGAGACGCGTGTCACTTTGTCTGGGTCGGGTCTGGGTCTGGGTCTGGTCTGGTGGATATTTGGCAATAGGTCAAATGTGAATACTACTGTGTATATGTTCATATGTATGGTATATCGGTCAGAGTATAAATCATCATCCATAATCATTTCGCAGAGCTGGTCCGGAGCTCTTCTCGCAGCTAATTTAATTTAACCTTGAATGCTGTTTGTGCATTAGCATTAGCCAGATCACAAAAGCCAAGAGCCAAGAGCCATGGGGGACGACCTCAGCCCCAGAGCTGAAGCTATGGAGCTTCCCCATACCGACTATCACCATTCGAATGTGTGGGGATGTGTGTGCATTTCTGGTCAGCAGATTGAGGACGCCTTCTCATCGCCTCATCATCACCATTATCATCATCATCGACATTATCCGCAGAGCAGATTGAAATGTGTGTCGTAGGGCCCACCCTGCCTCTCGTGTGAGAGCATAAAGATATCAACATAATTACGAATTCACTTTTCGATGCATAACAGGTTTCGCCGACTGACCATTTGAATGTTTGAATGCTTGATTGTTGTAAACCTGTAAGCATTAGCCGCGGCCAGTGGGCCAGCGGGCCAGCGAAAAACTATAGCACAGAAAACGCACAAAAAGTTGGTTTGCATTTTCAGTAATTATGAGGGGCTTTTGCTTTGCTTTCGGCTCTGGCTCTAGCTCTGGCTCTGGCTCTTGCTCTGGCACTATAAATGCCATAGTTAGCCCTGGCCTCGAGTTGTTGCCAACCCAATGGAGTCATTGGGTCAAGTTTTAAAGTGCAACTGGGTCATGCTTTATCATTATCGTCATCATCATCATCCTCCACATCGCTGTCCACCATCTCAGGTTGGGCGACCCAACTTGGTCTTGGCTCTTTGGGTTCGGTGGTTCGGGGGTTCGGGGCTGAGGTCTGGGGTCCGGTGGGTTGTGTGTCCCGCATTTTCACTTGCTAGGTGTTCCCAATTCGGAATACCAAAAGCCGAAAGCAAAAGAAAATATGTAAGCACCAGCGCCACCGCCAGCGCCCGAGCTTGAGCTGCTCCAGAAATGAGAGCACACACACAAGTGAGCGACATAATTAGAGCGCTTTGAGAGCCCTTAATGTTGTTGCACAGTGTCCGCAGAATGGGGGAGAAATGTGCGCCAATATTGGGGCTAATTTTAGAGCGATTATAACGTAAATTGAACCTAATACTTGGATTCTAGGAAATACAGCACATTCCTTATCAACATTCTTCCATTGTAAATGTAAGAAAACTATGATATAAATGCAAATGTAAAGTTCTCTTTAAAATAGTTATTCAGGGAATTCGGGGGTTCGGGGCTGAGGTCTGGGGTCCGGTGGGTTGTGTGTCCCGCATTTTCACTTGCTAGGTGTTCCCAATTCGGAATACCAAAAGCCGAAAGCAAAAGAAAATATGTAAGCGCCAGCGCCACCGCCAGCGCCCGAGCTTGAGCTGCTCCAGAAATGAGAGCACACACACAAGTGAGCGACATAATTAGAGCGCTTTGAGAGCCCTTAATGTTGTTGCACAGTGTCCGCAGAATGGGGGAGAAATGTGCGCCAATATTGGGGCTAATTTTAGAGCGATTATAACGTAAATTGAACCTAATACTTGGATTCTAGGAAATACAGCACATTCCTTATCAACATTCTTCCATTGTAAATGTAAGAAAACTATGATATAAATGCAAATGTAAAGTTCTCTTTAAAATAGTTATTCAGGGAATTGCTTCTACATATAAGCGAGGCGGAAAGGGGTGGGGCGAAATTTTGAGATATACGTTGTTAAGCTTTTAAGCGTTTTTAACAACTGTTGCAATTTGAAGTTAATGAAAGTCGAGAGGCTGTTTATAATTCACAATTTATTTGCATATGTAAACCAACTTATCGCGTATGTACATATGGGGATGATTGGGGCGAACGATTGATGCGAGGATGTTAGTCTAATAGCTGCGACGATTAGCTCAAGACTGCTCATGCAAGGGCTGACGGGCCAAATTGCCGGGCCCTATGCAGCAAGCTTAGACGCGAGCGAGAGCGTATGATAGCCCGAGAGCGTTAGAGCTGCTCGGGGACGCTGTTAAGCCGAGTCCGAGAGATTGCGACATAAGGAGACGAAAGAATTCCGCTGCATGCGCATATGCGGTAGCAAATGATCTTTGCAGTGGGGACATTGGAAACGACAACACCAAAATGCATTTCCTTTGGGCCGCACCACTGGCAATAATTTAAAATATTTAAGCTGCTTGACCTGACATACTCCTCCCGTTGGAAGCCTGAGTTTCAACAGCATCTTTAAGGGGCAGCAGGCACAGCTTGTTGACGGCGCGCTTGGTGATTCCAGATGACGTCTTCAGCACAGCAACTCGGGCAACGCCATCTCGTCCAGGCAAAAGCTCGACCACTCTCGCCAGTGGCCACTTCATGGGAGGAAGATTTTCATCCTTGACAAGAACCAAATCTGCGACTGCTAAACTAGGCTTCGCAGTGCGCCACTTTGAGCGCTGCTGCAGTGACGTTATGTACTCCTCCTTCCACCGGGACCAAAAAAACTGCTGCAGGTACGAAACGCGCTGCCAGCCGTCCAGGCGATCGAAGTTTAGCTGCGTGACGTCAGGCTCAGCGAACGAAGCAGGAGGGCCACTGTTCGGGCCAGCCGCTGAAGAATAACCGTAACTTTAACATTATTATTGTATGAGCAGAGAGAGCCGCCTATGTTGTAAAACGTTGACGTTCTGCAGAGCTGCTGCGCTCTCCCGCTAAAGGGGCTCTCTGCCGCCGCCACTTCGGCAACTACTTTGATCTACTGCCGCCACTTCGGCAATCACTTTGATCTAACGCCGTCGTCTATAGTTTAGTTCTATGCTAACCCCTCTGCGCATTGGTTGCATATCGATCTCGCATAAAGTTTATCTGGCAATAGCAAGCAATCGGCTTCCGCTAAGCCACCAAGATTAAATACGAATTATAAAGTTTAACCCAAAATCTCTTTTCATTTTGAAACACATAGGTGCCAAAAAAGCTTGGCATCTCAAACATTGGTGACCCCCCGACGTGATATAAACCCATTGCTTAATCGCGTTCCGTTAAAACACTTATTATTTATACAATATTTTGCTGTTGGGTAGTTTAACTACCAACAAATACATTTGGGTGCACGTTGAAAAACAGTTTAAAGTGCAAATTCAGTGAGAGTGCGGCTGGAATATTTATAGACAAATTCCGGTACTTTAAGCGTCGAATCTCTCATTCTCTGCGCAGCTGCAGCCGCGGTTCTTGACTTTTCGTGTCTTGCATTCTCGCTCTCGCGTCTATACATCGTCGCTTAAGCGGTATTTCATTTTCCGTTGTTGTGTCGAATTGCACAACGGTTAACATGGACAACGATCCGAATACAGGCGCGGGCGGAAATATTGTGGTGGCTGATTCCCAGACTGAGTCTGTATAAGCGTAAAAGTCAGTCATTATATGGTCGATTGCACAGGCTTGGCGAATCCTTCGCGGGGAATAAAATCGATAAGCTGACCGCCGCGGAAGTCGAGGTGCGCCTTGATATGTTGGAAGAAATTCGAGAGGAATTTAATAAGGCCCATAATGAGTTGGAGGCTCTTGATCAAAACGAGATTGGGAGTGAGCTGCGCGAAATCTTCGATACTCTTTTCATATCGTTGAAAGCTGAGTTGCTGGCTGCTGTTGAAGTAAGCCAGTCACACGCCGCTGCCCATTCTACGACTCTGCCAAGCCATTCCGGACATAGTGCCATCATCATGGCTCACAAGCAGCGACTTCCTGAGCTGAAGGTGCCTAAATTTTCTGGTGGATACGTCGAGTTCTCGGATTTTATGGCAATGTTCAAATCGGTGATTGAAGCGGATGCGGATCTCAGTGACATCGAGAAATTCCAGCACCTTCCCTCTTGCCTCGCTGATGCGGCTTTGGATTCGGTTCGATCGTTAGAGCTTTTCAGTGCCAATTATCGTGCGGCTCTGGATATACTTAATAAACGCTTTAATAACAAAAGACTTGTTTTCCAGGCACACATCAAGAAGATTCTTGGGCTAAAGAGGGTAGACTCGCCTTCTGCTAAAAGGCTTCGGGAGTTTTCGGATGCAGTCATTGGGAACTGCTGAGGAGATTTCAGGATTCATGGTCATCAACATGCTGCTGCGGAAGTTGGATTCGAAGACGCAAACCAAATGGGAGGAGCACACATCGTCGGATGCTATACCTACCGCAGAGGAATTCTTCGAATTCTTGCAGCAACGCTGCCAGAAAATGGAGCGGTTGGAATATGCTACAGCGACACACGCTAGTAGCGATCAGGTGGGAAAAAACCATTCCTATACGCAGGTTAAGAAAACGTTTGTAGCTTCCAACTCTTCCGCCGACCCGTCTGTATGCGTCTTTTGCCACTCAGCGGGCCATGGAATATACTCGTGCAAGATATTCGGAAATCTCTCACCGTTGCTGCGAAACAAAGAAGTGAAGAAGCTTTCCCTATGCTTCAATTGCCTAAAGCCGGGGCACCGGACCCGCGCATGCAATAGTGGAAAATGTCGAGTATGCGGCGGTAGGCATCATAGTTTGTTGCACTTCGATAGTATACACCCCACAACACAAGGCTGCCCAGGTATTACTCCTCCCGATCTGGCCGTTCAACCGGACACTCTTTCCGTTGCTCAAAATTCTGCTAGCAGCTCGTCTCTACCTTCGTCTACCTCTCTTGCTGCCCAAGGTCTTCACTCTGATGTCGTGCTTCTGGCTACAGCCGTGGTTTTCGTAAAGAATCGGTCTGGCGTTTTAGTTCCTTGTCGTGCCATCTTAGATTCAGGATCGCAGCTGCATCTCGTCACATCCAGGTTCGCCCAGCAGCTTCAGCTTAGGAGAACTCAAACGTCTGCACTTGTGTCTGGGCTAGGCGATACCAGCGTTTCTACTGAGGGATCCACCATAAGCATTTGTATGCATTCTCGCACCTCTGCTTACACAACTACACTTACTGCTCTCATCGCCCCCACGATTACCGATTCTCAACCAAGTATGACAGTAAATGTATCCGATTGGCGTATTCCATCTAACATTCAGCTCGCTGATCCTGCATTTTTCAATCCTCAACGGGTTGATCTTCTCATTGGTGCGAGCGTTTTTTATGATCTCCTCTGCGTAGGGCAAATCAAACTCACCGATGGACTGCCTCTTCTGCAGAAGACCCGGCTTGGGTGGATCGTATCTGGCGGTGGACAGAAGGTATCAAGCTCGGCGTTTTTGGCTACGCACAATTGTCCAGATTCGATAGCTGAGATGGAAGCAAGGTTGAATAAAACTCTTCGTATGTTTTGGGAAGTCGAGAATTGTGTGGAGGCTGGGTTGAATACCAAAGAAGAAGACGATTGTGAAGCACATTTCGTAAGCCACCTTTCACGGTTGCCATCCGGGGAGTACGCAGTTCGTTTGCCGCTAAATAACAATACTGATCGTTTAGGAGAATCTTATGCTCAGGCTTATCGACGGTTCATCAGTCTGGAGCGAAAACTGGAGCGTAATCCTACACTCAAGGAGCGGTATTCCGCCTTTATGAGGGAGTACATTGATTTGCATCATATGCACCAAGTCAACCCTGATTCCCGTAGTCTCTGCAAATATTTCTTGCCTCATCACTGTGTCCTAAAGGAGGACAGTACGACGACAAAACTCCGTGTCGTTTTCGACGGATCCGCAGCTACATCAACTGGATATTCTCTAAATGATGTGATGATGACAGGCCCTGTTATTCAGCCTGCATTGTTTAACATATTGATTCGCTTTCGAATATATCCAGTCGCTCTCACTGTGGACATTTGTAAAATGTACCGCTGCGTACGAGTGTCTCCACCCGACAATTTGTATCAGTGCATCCTATGGCGAGATTCCATCGAGTCCGAGGTTCAAGTCTACACATTAGACACCGTCACATACGGGACGAGGGCTGCATCATTTTTAGCGGTCCGCGCAATGCACCAGCTGGCCATCGACGAGGGTGAGTCCTACCCTCTTGGCTCAGCTGCTCTGCGGCAGGAGTTTTACGTGGATGACCTTATTTCGGGCGGTAATTCGGTCGCACAGGTCATGGACAAGATGCACCAAACATCAGCTTTACTGTCCCGTGGTAATTTTAGACTTAGGATATGGTGCTCCAGTCACCAGGAAGTACTTGAAGGAACCCCTGAAGATGACATAGAGAAGTTCCTAAAGTTTAATGCTGGAAGCGACATTGCCAAAACTCTCGGCTTAGCGTGGGACCCTGCTTCGGATCAGCTGCTTTTTGCCTTGTCCGCACTGGACACAAACTCAAAGCCATCAAAGCGGTCGGTTTTATCTACGATTGCGCGGTTCTACGACCCTCTTGGATTGATAAATCCAGTCATTGTCAGGTGCAAAATCTTCCTTCAGCAGCTTTGGAGAGAAAATTTGGATTGGGATGAAAGCCTACCCTCAGCGTTGCATTCAACTTGGATGGACTTGAGAAATAGTTTGGCAAGCATTTCTCGGATCTCATTTCCTCGCTTGGTTCTTCGTTCTAGTGTGGCTACAGAAGTTCACGGATTCTGTGATGCCAGCTTAGAAGCATATGGCGCTTGCGTGTATGTCGTGTCCAGGGAAGCCCAGTATTTGAGCCACGTTTTGTGCTCAAAGTCGCGAGTGGCGCCGCTAAAGACTATATCGATTCCTAAGCTGGAATTAAGTGGAGCGCATTTGCTTGCGAAAATCATGCAGAATGTAAAGGACATGGGAATCATTACAGGTCGGTTCTATTGCTGGTCGGATTCGTCAACAGCATTATCTTGGATTAGGGACGAGCCAGCTAAATTTCAAGTTTTCGTGGCAAATCGAGTGGCATCAATTCAGGAGTTGACGGCAGCCATGGAATGGCGCTATGTTCCCACATCGTTAAATCCTGCTGATATTCTCTCGAGAGGCTCGCTTCCCAACCATCTTATCCAGTCAGAGCTATGGTTTCACGGCCCATCCTTTTTGCTAGGCTCCAAGGATAAGTGGCCTGTATCTCCATCTAACAACATAGCAACTTTGGAGCTTCGTAAGAGAGGAATGCTAATCACGTCTCCACATGCCGATCTCACGTCCGGATGCAAATTTGCGAATTCATTCTTTCGCATGCAGCGCACATTCGCCTACATGCATAAATTTATACATCGTCTTAGGCATCCAGGACTCACCGTTTCTGATATTCGGCAAGGAACGCATCTTCTAATTCGACACATTCAGCTGGCAAATTTGTGGATGGACATAAAGGAGATTCGGCGCAATGGTCAAGTCATGAAATCCAGTTCTATTAGTTCGCTCAATCCGTACATCGATCATTCTGGACTACTTAGAGTTGGAGGTCGTCTTGGCAACTCATCGCTAGGATTTGACGCTCAGCACCCGCTCATTCTGCCAAAGGGACATTCCATTACCTTTGCGCTGATAAGATATTATCATGAAAGAAACCTCCATGCCGGACCTCGCGCCTTGCTTTCCAAAATTTGGCTGGAATATTGGCCCATTGGAGGTGTTAAGGCAGTGTCAAGGGTCGTCAGCAGATGTGTGAGATGCTTCAGGACTAGGCCGCGCATGGTCGAACACATCATGGGAGACCTACCTAAGGAACGTTTGGAAGGATCTCGAGCTTTTGAAGTCACTGGAGTAGATTACTGTGGACCTTTTTTCTACCGATCAGAAATCCGCACGAGGCCTCCGATCAAGTGCTACATTAGCGTATTCATCTGCTTCACTTCTAAGGCTATACACATGGAGCTCGTAAAGGATTTGACCACCGCATCGTTTCTAGGCGCACTAAAGCGTTTTACTTCCACTCGAGGAAGGCCAAGTCAAATTTGGTCGGACAATGCGACAAACTTCGTTGGGGCCAAGAACGAGCTTCTGGAGCTAAAGAAGCTTTGTCTGAGCGAACCGCATATGAAGGAGGTCCACGAATCCTGCTTGGCTGACTCGATCGACTGGCGTTTCATCCCACCTCGCTCTCCGCATTTTGGCGGGTTGTGGGAAGCGGCCGTGAAGACCGCAAAATATCACCTGTACCGCTCAGTTAGACCATCTGTGCTTAGCTTCGACGAGCTGCGCACTCTGATCTGTCAGATCACTGCAATTGTTAACTCTCGCCCTTTGCTCTCGCTTTCAGAAAATCCTGATGATTTAGACGTTTTGACTCCTGCTCATCTGCTTTTAGGCGGCCCCCATGAGCAAATCCTCGAGCCTGACCTAACGAAGCTGAACTACAATCGTCTGGATGGCTGGCAGCGGGTCACCCAACTACAGCAAATATTTTGGAGCCGTTGGCGCGAAGAGTATCTCACTCTTTTGCAAGAGCGCGCGAAGTGGCGTACCCCCGCGCAAAACATCTGCAAGAACGACCTCGTTCTGGTGAAGGACGAAAATCTTTCTCCAATGCGTTGGCCACTGGCTAGAGTGGTCGATGTCGTTTTGGGCAAGGACGGAGTGTGTCGCGTCCCTGACCTGAAGACATCCTCAGGAAACATCCGGAGGGCCGTCACTCGGCTATGTTTGCTGCCCCTTAAGGAATCTGTTGAGAGACTAGCTCCCAACGGGGGAGTATGTTCGGGCCAGCCGCTGAAGAATAACCGTAACTTTAACATTATTATTGTATGAGCAGAGAGAGCCGCCTATGTTGTAAAACGTTGACGTTCTGCAGAGCTGCTGCGCTCTCCCGCTAAAGGGGCTCTCTGCCGCCGCCACTTCGGCAACTACTTTGATCTACTGCCGCCACTTCGGCAATCACTTTGATCTAACGCCGTCGTCTATAGTTTAGTTCTATGCTAACCCCTCTGCGCATTGGTTGCATATCGATCTCGCATAAAGTTTATCTGGCAATAGCAAGCAATCGGCTTACGCTAAGACACCAAGATTAAATACGAATTATAAAGTTTAACCCAAAATCTCTTTTCATTTTGAAACACATAGGTGCCAAAAAAGCTTGGCATCTCAAACAGCCACCATTCAAGAAATGCGCTGGAGTTAGAACATCTAGATCGGCAGGGCTCTCTGAAATTGAAACTAAAGGTCTTGAATTAATCACTGCCGTGATGTGGCACAACAGCGTCCGCAGCTCGTCAAATCCAAGAACCGAGTTGCCTATCGCACGGTAGAAGTGGTACTTGGTCGTCTTCACTGCAGCCTCCCATAGACCACCAAAATGAGGGGAGCGCGGAGGAATGAAATGCCAGTCTATAGCCTCGACCAAGCAAAAATCCAGCAGCGCCTTCTGATGGTCATCGCTGAGGACCAGGCGCTTTACTTCCATCAGCTCATTCTTAGCGCCGACAAAATTGGTTGCGTTGTCTGACCAAATTTGCCGCGGCTTCCGTCTGGTACATATGAAGCGCTTTAGTCCATGTAGAAATGCAACTGTGGATAAGTCCTTTATAAGCTCCAGATGAACAGCCTTGGTAGCGAAACAAATGAAGACGCAGACGTAGCACTTGATTGGAGCCTTGTTGCGTGCCTCCGGTTTGTAGAAAAACGGCCCACAGAAGTCCACGCCTGTGATCTAAAAGGCATGAGAACCATCGAGCCGCTCCTTTGGAAGATCCGCCATAATATGCTCCAATACCCTGGGCTTCAGTCGAAAACATCTTGCGCACTTGTTTACTGCCTTGTTTACCGTCTTCCTCCCCCCAATAGGCCAATATTGGGATCGAATTAGTCCAAGCAAAGCTTGAGGACCAGCGTGCAGATTCCGCTCATGAAAATGGGAGATTATTGCAAGAGTCAGTGGATGGCTGCTGGGCAAGATGATGGGATGACGGCTATCAAAATCCAACGAAGAGTTTTTCAGTCGACCATCTACCCTGAGAAGTCCAAGCTGATCCATGAATGGCGATAACGATGCGATTGAGCTTGATGAGGAGACTGCTCCCCTTGCCCGCAGTGACTTCATGTCCTCCCATAGCTGAGTACGCTGGACTAGTCGTAGCAATACCTGGGTTCCATGTTCAATGTCTGAGACAGTGAGTCCGGGGCGCCGAATTCGGTTGCAAAACTTGTGAATGTATCCGAAAACGCGTTGCAAAGAAGCAAATGAATTCGCATACTTGGAATCAGCAATAATGTCCATGTAGGGCGATTTGACCAGAAGAACCTTCCGACGAAGTTCAAGGGCTGGCTTATCAGGTAGCACAGTGGGTGGCCAGTCATCTGAGGAGCCGCAAAGAAATGGAGGACCATGAGCCCAAAGAGGTGACTCATTCAGCTCAGTCGGATTAGCCCCTCGAGACAGAATGTCGGCTGGGTTTAAAGCTGTGGGAACATAGCGCCATTCCATTTTTTCGGTCATTTCCTGAATCGTTGACACTCTATTTGCAACAAAAATATTAAATCTTGACGGCTCGTCCCGAATCCAAGAGAGCGCAACGGCAGAATCACACCAACAGTAACACCTTCCCTTGAATACATTCATTCCAGCTATCTCAGATATGAGCCTAGCCAGCAACTCCGCTCCACAAAGCTCCAACTTTGGTACTGTAAGTGTCTTCAAAGGAGCCACACGAGATTTGGCACAAAGTAAGTGACTGCTGAAATGCTGACCCTTGGACACGACATAAATGCATGCACCATAAGCCTCGATGCTGGCATCGCAAAATCCGTGAATTTCCAGCGTAGAGTCTGGAAGGAGCACAAGCCGAGGAAATTCAAGTCGACGAATCTGACCAAAACTGGTGCATATTTCCTGCCACTCGGTGTTCAGTGCGACTGGAAGGCTTTCATCCCAGGACAACTTCTCTTGGCACAAACGCTGGAGAAAGATTTTTGATTTAGTAATTACGGGACCAGCTAGTCCGAGAGGATCGTAGAATCGCGCTATGGATGACTGAAAATTCGGAAGAGTTTTTCCAAAACAAACGTTATGATGACTCCGGTCCAGCGGGCTCTAGTTTCGGTTTTTTACGTTAAATTGTCAGGTAATTTATGACTAAATAAAACAAGTGCTCGACTTCAAAGCATTTATTCGACTGGTCGCAGCCAGAGATAGAAAAACTCCCCGACTCCACCGTCGAGCCGATCTTGAATGCGCAGAGAGCAGTACAAGAGCGCGGCGTGTGAGAGCAAAAGCTCTGCTCACAACATCGCACACGCTACGATAGAGTAATTACGATCGTCTGCTGCAACCTTCCGGCCCCGTTGAAGACCTCCGGTGCTTCAACCGTCTATTGGCAGTTTTGCCAATTTGTGTATGGGGCGTTTAATTACGCCCGCGGGTGTTCGCACCTCGGCGACGCGCACTCTCCCATCTTCTCCCTTGATTGCGGCCACCACTCGTCCTGTAGTCCACTTCTGTGGCGGTGTGTTGTCCTCGTGGACGAGCACTAGACAGCCAATGTCCAAGTCTGGCCCTTTGGTAGCCCACTGGTGACGCTTCTGCAGGCTGACCAGGTAGTCCTTGGACCAGCCCTGCCAAAACTGCTGCTTGAGCGCTGACAGCATTCGCCACCGCTTCAAGTACGCGAAGCTTCCCCTGCTGCATCTGTCGTCGTGATCTGATTCGGGCGGCAGCGAAAGAAGCGGCTGCCCGATCAGCAGGTGCCCTGGCGTAAGCGCTTCTCCATCGCTGGGATCGTTGCCTGGGGACGCGATTGACCGGGAGTTGAGAAGAGCCTCTACCTCTACCAGGTGGGTGCACAGCTCGTCCGCGGTGAGCTTGGCGTTGCCCACTCCGCGTACCAACCTCTGCTTGGCTGATTTGACGGCTGCCTCCCACAATCCGCCGCAGTGTTGTGCTCTCGTTGGTATGAAACACCACTGGACGCCTTGGCGCGCTGCGTACGCCTTGAGCCGGTCCTGGTCCCTCTGGTACGCTTGATGCAGCTCGTTCAGCACCTTGCTCGCGCCCACGAAGTTGGTGGCGTTGTCGCTGTACACCTTCTCCGGAAGGCCTCTTCTCCCGATGAACCTTTTAAAAACAGATAAAAAACTATCAGTGGACAAATCTGCTACAAGCTCCAGGTGAACAGCCTTTGATACAAAGCAGACGAAGACGGCTACATATGTCTTAATAGGGGGCCTGCCGCGAATCTTGAGAGACACGTAGAATGGGCCGCAGAAATCTACCCCACAAATCAAAAAGGGCCGAGCTCTTCGCACTCTATCAGCTGGCAGGTTTCCCATGATCTGTCCCTGTAGGACTGGCTTGTATCGGAAGCAGTGCACACAATTTCTCAGGATCCTTGTACATGCTTCTCGAGCATTGATTAGCCATATCTGCTGCCTTAGCAACGAAACCATGACTTTGGCGCCTGCATGGTAGTGAGTCCGATGCAAATTGCGAAGATAAAGCGTCACGAACTGCGACTTTTGCGACAGCAGCAGAGGAAATTTGGCGTCATACGGAATCTCTGCGTTGATCAACCTTCCTCCCACTCGAATCAGTCGCAGCGTTACTCCGTCGAGTTCGCTCGTATGTATGAACGGGTTTAGTCGTTGAAGATGCGGTGACAGGATTTCCGACCTCGCTAGCTTGTGGAATTCTGGTCCCAACTCGTGTCTTTGGACTACTTCTACCAGCCTTAGAAATGAGACCTTAAGTTCTTTGGCTGACAGAACGACCTCTCGACTACGCGTGCTTCCTTGTAGGAACCGGTTTACATATGCCATAATCCGAAGCAATTTCTCAAAGGAAGAGCATCTTTCAATCAACTCGATGAAATCATTGGCCTGACACTTTGCCACTGAATGTGTTGCCAAACACTTCTTGTTTTCCGACCGTTCCATTTCTGGGGACAACTCAACCTGATGTAGACATGGCCACTCCTCAGAATTCCTGAGCAGAAATTGGGGACCCTCAGTCCACAATGAGCACGTTACACCGTCTACGTCTGTGCCACGTGACACCAAATCGGCTGGGTTTTGCTCAGTAGGAACGTGCCGCCAAGTCACACCGCTTGACGATTCCTGGATTTCAGCAACCCTTTTGGCCACAAACGTTGCGATCGTGGCTGGATCCCTTTCCAGCCAGTACAAGGTGACTTGGGAGTCCGACCAAAAGTTCACACTTTCGATCATGAACTTGTCCAGGAGCGGTTTTACTTGAGCCCATAAAGTGGATAACAGGAGTGCTGCGCACAATTCGAGTCTTGGAATCGATTTCGTTTTGAGAGGAGCTACTCGAGACTTTGCGGTAAGAAGCTTAGACACGACATTTTTACCATCACTGGTACGGATGTAAATGCAGCATCCGTACGCTTCACCTGATGCGTCTGCGAATCCGTGAATCTGAACGCTTTTATGCGTGGGAAGGCCAATGTAGCGAGGTATGGTTATCTTGTCTAATTCAAACAAATTTTGCTTGAAGTGGTTCCAACTCGTGTGCAAACTCATGGGAACCGACTCGTCCCAATCCAACTTTTGCCACCACAATTGCTGCAGCAATATTTTTGCCCTCGTTATTAAGGGACATAATAACCCTAATGGGTCGAACAATCGGGACGCAACTGACAAAATGTTTCGCTTTGTAGGGGTCAATGAATCAAATGAGTCATCTAAATGATAATGGAACAAATCATTTTGCGGATTCCATCTAATTCCGAGCGTTTTAACAGACGACGAAGGATCAAACTGCAGCGATTTCTCCTGGCCACTATCGGACAGCAGCTGGGGATGATTTGACGCCCACTTGGCCAACTTAAAACCCCCGGATTCTAAGACCTCACACACTTCCAGCCGAATACGTTCTAAATCTTCCAGACTGTTTGCTCCAGTAAGCATATCATCGACGTAAAAGTCACTTTTTATGACTTGTGATGCAATAGGATGGGACTCAGCATAAACGTCTGCCAATTCAACGAAACAGCGGATGGCCAGAAATGGAGCTGAGGCTGTCCCATAAGTAACCGTATTCAGGCGATACGTTTGAACATCTACATTTGCCTTATCCCTCCACAGAATCAATTGGAAATTTCGGTCTTCTTCGGCGACCTGAACTTGCCTATACATTTTGGAGATGTCAGCTGTGAGCGCAAAACGATTTAATCGAAATCGGGCAAGAGTTGCGTAAAGCTCCCTCTGAATAGTTGCACCCACCATCAAAGTCTCATTTAATGAGATTGAAGTCGATGTTTTGCTCGATGCATCGAAAACGACGCGTAGCTTGGTGGTTTTACTATCAGGTCTCAGGACACATTGATGTGGAATGTAGTAATGGCGTCCTGGAGGAGTGTCTGGAAGCAATGACATGTGGCCAAGGATGAGATACTCTTTCATAAACTCCATATACAGATCATGCAAATACTGATCTCGTGCAAGTCTGCGTTCTAGGGATAGAAAGCGGCGTTTTGCCGTCTCGAACGAGAAACCCAACACGTTGGGATTTATTTTAAATGGCAGCCCCACTTCAAAACGACCCGATTCGAGCCTGCGTAAAGTCTGCTTAAAGTTTTGTTCGCAAGCCAATTGTTCAGCTGTATATACTGCCTTCGACTTCTCTGGGACCTGTTCCAATTCCCAAAAGCGCTCTACCAGAGAGTCGAGAGAACAATGATCGCTACCAACAGCGATATTGCATACAGCATCCTGTGCTGATGCCTTATATTTTCCTGATACAATCCATCCCAACAATGTTTTCTGGATTGTTGGATGTTCGGAACTTGCCTTTAATTGGCCTACACACATTAACTCAAAAAAGGTTTCTGCCCCTATCAATAAGTCAACCTTAGCAGGCTTGTAAGACTGCGGGTCTGCCATCTGCAGGTTTGCTGGTATCTTCCATTGGGCGAAATTGACAACATGATCGGGTTGGTATGTGGAAATCGACCTTAACACCCAAAAATCGGAATCAAAGTTGTGATCGTTGATACGAGATTGGACAGAAGTATGAATCTTGTGCCTTATGACGGACGAGTTTTTTCCAACAGTTGTGATATTAAGGCACGACTCATCACGGCGCAATCGTAAGCGCTGGGCTAGATCCTCGGATATAAAATTAATTTGGGAGCCGGAATCTAGAAGTGCACGTGCATACTGAAATTGTCCGGACCGATCTTGCACCTTTACAACAGCGGTAGCAAGAATAACCTGGTCAGCACTAGCAACGTGACTAGAATAAGCTGTCTGAGGCTCAGACGATGACGAATGTTCTACTGGCACAGAACTAGGCCCATTTTGCTGTGGCTCAACCCCGTATCGATGAAGCAGAGTGTTATGGGGCTTAGAGCACACTCGACATTTTGCTGTCTTGCACCTCGTCACTGTATGACCTGGCTTCAAACAATTTATGCACAGTCGGAGTTGCTTGGTGATATCGAACCGTTGAAGAACAGGAAGAGCACTAAACGATTGACAATTGCTTATGGTATGATTCCCCGCGTGACAATAGCTACATTTCGAATCAGCTCGCCTATCCGTCTTTGCACATGAAAATGACGATTTAGTGGGTCCTTTACTTGTCTCTTGTTTAGTTTTACCCTTATTCCGTGTTGACTCTTCGGCAGCTAGATGCTGATAGCGCCGATTCAGCTGGGCTGCGCACTCGGACCAAGACGGTAGTTTATCGTAATCCAGTTGCTCTTCGAACCGAGACTTCGTTGTGGGATCTACTTTAGACAGCGCCATGTGAATTAGCATCGCGCTATTTATGTCTTTTTCACTTCCTAACGACTGCAGAGAAGAATATATGGCTGACACCGTGTCAATGAGGGACCTAAGGCATGAAGCAGAAGCTTTTGTTGTGCTGGGAATGTCAAACAACTGCGAAACAGTATCAGAAAAGATCAAATATTTTTTGTCGTAAACCTCCTTCAAACTATCAAGAGCCTTCTCATAATTGTCTGCAGAGATCTGAAACGCCTTCACTGTTCCCAATGCATCGTCAACGAGACACGACAGTAAGTGGTTGAATTTTTCCACATTTGATAATATTGGGTCGTTATGCACCAAACTCTCGAAAAGGCTTATAAAGTTTTTAAATTCAGAATGTTTTCCACTAAACTTGGGGAGATTCATTTTAGGCAGATGTGATGAATGACGCTGGCTACTCCTATCCCTCCTCTGTATTCGCTGAGTTTCGGGTTCTTTAAGTGCAGACATGTACAGAGCCTTTGTGGTAACACACATATCCTCGACCGATGCTCGTAGATCGTTGTTGGGATTTAAGCAATCCATGTCTGCCTGTATATCCATCAACTTTTCACAATAATTTTCGATCAGCTCGAGTCTGCATTTAATTTGAAGAGAGTCGAACGAAATAGTTTTTTCTTCAAAGGCCGTTCTCACACGCCTTAGATCGCCCATCAACCTATCGTGTCTTTGCATTGCTGTTGCTAACTTTTGCAGGACTTTTGGACCCCCTCCTTCTTTTGAACCTCCTTCCCTGGTAACAATTTCCCTTTCCTTTTCACTCATTCTAGCGCTTTCTCTTACTTCAAGAGGGTCGGAAAGTAATGCACTGGGTTTAGACAATGGTTAACCAAAATACTGTAGGGTATGCAAAAACTATGAAAGAACGCGAAATTTCCACAAAAAACTATGTATCGGCTTCAAAGGGTTAACGCAGCGAAACAAACACAAATTATGCTGCCAATGCACACAACCAAACGCAGCCAAATTATGCACAATTTGGCGCAACGATAGCGTTACCGAAGTAAAGGCAGCACCAATAAGCGGTACTTCGCAAAAGAGAATTGAAAACAGCGGCAATGACCGGAGCGTCTGATTAGCAAGTACCGTAAACCCTCATCAATTTGCACTTTTCTTCAATCCACCAATATTCCGCATATAATAAATATTTTATGTTGCTGGCTGTTCACTTTGGTTTATTTTATTACTTTGTGTTTTATTTAATTGGTATTCCAATTCAACGAGGTGCCAATGAAATTGAGATCAGTGGCAAAAACACAGCGCACAAAATGGTGGCTTGGTTCTAGCACTCAATTTTTTTCGCACTAAATACCTGAGAATTCGGCATAGATTAGCCGAACACTTTCCTTTTTTGTTGAGTAAAGATGAATCCAATTTGTCGCACAAAACCAGCCAGCTAGAGCTCTATTAGCAACAGAACAAAAAAAAACCAATGACTTGTGCCGAGACAACGAAGATGGACTGTAGGTCACTGGTTTGTCGTGCGAATTTCCACGAAATGCTGGATGCCGATTTCCCTGCTCGGGCGCCAATGAAAATTCGGAAGAGTTTTTCCAAAACAAACGTTATGATGACTCCGGTCCAGCGGGCTCTAGTTTCGGTTTTTTACGTTAAATTGTCAGGTAATTTATGACTAAATAAAACAAGTGCTCGACTTCAAAGCATTTATTCGACTGGTCGCAGCCAGAGATAGAACGAGGGGGAACGTTGTGAGTTGCTGCGTACACCGCAACTCTACAGTTATACCCGATACTAAGTCAGTATGGCTCTCCTGCGGCAGACGCCGCTAATATTGAACCACACGACAAAAAGTGCGTGCGAGAGAGACAGAATATCAGTCTGAGCGTGACGTCGGGCGCTGCGTGGCCACTGCAAATTGATTTCTTGCTTTTGGCTACAAAAATGATCCGATCTGATCCAGATTCAGCAATCTGATAGATATAGTCATTATCTATGATTCTGCGTTTTTAGTTTTCTCGAATGTGCAATATTGTGGATGCAACAGATTTTCGTTCTTTGTGGGGGCGGAAGGGGGTGGGGCGAAATTCTGAGATATACGTTTTATAGTGAGATCTAACAGAAGTGCGGATACCAAATTTGGTTACTCTAGCCTTAATAGTCTCTGAGATTTGTGGATGCCCCCTTCCTTTGCGGGGGCGGAAGGGGGTGTGGCGAAATTTGGACACGAAACGGTCAAGGTCAGATATCACAGGAGTGTGGATACCAAATTTGGTTGCTCTGGCTCTTATAGGTTCTGAGATCCTTGAACTCATATTTTGCAATTGGCAAAGCCGACCATGAAACCTGTGTGTTAGAGAGAGACAGAGCGAGAAAGAATGAAATTGTTTTCTTGATTCTGGCTATAATACTTATACGATCTGGTTGAGATTTTACACTCTAGAACATATAGTCATCTTCTACGATACTACGGTTTTATCGTATCTTTAAAAATGTGGATGCCACAGATTTTCGTCCTTTGTGGGGGCGGAAGTGGGCGGGGCAAAGTTTTGAAATATTTTTGTAGCAGTGACATTTCACAGATGTCTGGATCCAAAACATCGTTGCTCTAGCTCTTATAGTCGTTGAGCACTAGGCGCTGAAGGGGACGGACGGACGGACGGACGGACGGACGGACGGACAGACAGACAGGGCTCAATCGACTCGGCTATTGATGCTGATCAAGAATATATATACTTTATGGGGTCGGAAACGATTCCTTCTGGACGTTACACACATCCACTTTTACCACAAATCTAATATACCCCAATACTCATTTTGAGTATCGGGTATAAAAACTCCCCGACTCCACCGTCGAGCCGATCTTGAATGCGCAGAGAGCAGTACAAGAGCGCGGCGTGTGAGAGCAAAAGCTCTGCTCACAACATCGCACACGCTACGATAGAGTAATTACGATCGTCTGCTGCAACAGACGCCGGCAGGAATTCAAAGAAGATTGAAGGGCTGAGAACGAAAATAATAGTAGATCAGAAACCGGATCCCACGCAAGTCCTAAAGTTTTAGTCACATGGCTGCCATCGTCGAACTTCAAAAATGTTTCCTTGTCCTCTTCCGGAACTCCATCCAGCACAGCAGGGACGTTCGAACACCATTTCCTCAATCTGAACTGACCCCTAGACAAAATTCCAGTAGTTTGCTCCCGAATCCGGATAGCCTCCTCCTGCGAGCTGGCTCCAGATATCAAGTCATCCACGTAGAAGTCACGGCGAAGGATTTCAGCTCCAACTGGAAACGCCATCTGCTCGTCTATTGCCAACTGATGCATCGCTCGCACAGATAGATAGGAGGCAGGCTTCGTCCCATAAGTAACGGTGTCCAATTGAAACACACGCAAGTCTTCTTCCCTGGAGTTTCTCCACAGAATACACTGCAAGTTGCTATCCTCGGTCGAAACTCTTACACAACGATACATCTTACAGATATCTCCCGTAATCGCAACGGCGTATGACCGAAATCGAGCAAGAATATGAAACAGTTTGGGTTGGATTACGGGACCAGCCATTAAAACGTCGTTCAGGGAATATCCAGATGAGGTTGAAGCGGATCCATCAAAAACGACGCGAAGCTTGGTCGTAGAACTATCTTCCTTCATGACGCAATGGTGAGGCAAAAAATATCGGCAGTTGCTGATTGACTGGGTAGGAACCTGAGACATATGGCCTAAATCAAGGTACTCCTTTATAAATGCTGCATACTGAGATTTAACATCAGGGCGATGATCTAACTTTCTCTCAAGGGTCAGGAATCTACGAAGCGCTTGATTGTAAGATTCTCCAAGGAGATCCAAATTATATTTTGCTGGCAGCCGAACACAATAATCGCCTTTATGTAATGCTGCACAAAGTGTGCTTCACAATCTAGCTCTTCTTTGGTAGACTTTATTATTGGTTCGATGCAATTTTCTACCTCCCAAAACCTCCGAAGAAGCACCTCAAGCCGATCCTCTGGACTATTACCCTCAGCAGCTACGGCCCGAGCGCGAGAGACCATCAACGAGGAACCTTTTAAACGCGAACAACTTCCAGACACGACCCATCCCAAGCGCGTTTTCTGAATTGAAGGCAATCCTGGCAGTAACTTGACCTGACCAACACACAGGAGCTCGAAAAACAGACTTGCACCAATTAGCAGATCGATCAGCTAGTGGTATGTTAGATGGAATGTTCCAGTTTTGAGTGTCAATTCCAAAGCTTGGCTGTCGATCGGTTATGCTGGAGGCTACAATGGCAGTGATGAGAGTTGAGTAATCCGATGAGCGAGAGTGCAGGCTAACGTTGACCGAAAATCCATCCGTGACGAAGCTAGAGTCGCCTATTCCCGAGACTGCAGTCGATGATTTCATTTTTCGAAGCTGAAGCTGATTCGCGAAACGAGAAGTTATTAGATGCAACTGGGAGCCGGAATCCAGCAACGCTCGGCAGGGAACTAAAACTCCGGAACGATTTTTGATTAGGACCGTGGCCGTGGCAAGTAAAACAACACCATTCCTGAGATCTTGGGCAATAAGGGCAGACGAGGTAGCCGCTGAAGTAGAGGGCGCAGTGGTATGCTCAGACGGCGTAGACTCAGACAGTGCAGACTGAGATAGAGTATACGGCGCTGATTTCCCTTGGACTGCGGTATCTTCAGGGCTACCAAAATGAAGGAGGGTATGGTGTCTACCCCCGCAGGTACGACAGTTGCTCGAGGTGCACTGAAGTAATCGATGCCCTGTTCTGAGACAATTTATACACAACGAAAGCCGCTTGGCTTCTTTATGGCGATTTGTGGGGGACAGCGCTTTAAACTTCTGGCAGTGCTGGACCTCGTGAGCACCATCGTTGCAGAGCGCGCAGCGTGCTACGGTTTGGTTCGTTGTAACCAATGTGGACCTAGAATTATTATGCTTTCTACTTCTGCCCACCTGATTGCTCAACGCATAGCTTGCCATAGAAGAGTCCATCGTCTCCAATAATCTGCATCGCTGCTCCAAGAACGAGGCCATAGATTCCCACGACGGAATTAAGTTTGCGAATGCGGGGTCGTTGAATCGTTCCTCCCACTTCTCTTGGCTCGCTGGATCCAGTTTTCGGAGAATTTCCTGCACGACGATGCATCCTGCGATCTGCTCAGTGGTGCCCAAACCCTGGAGCGCGCGCATATGTGAATTGAACTTGTCTGAAAGCTCCCGAAGCATGACCACTGACCCAGGTTCCACAGCCTGGAGCGCCAAGATCTCATTGATGTGTGCCTGAAAGACCAATCGCCGATTATTGAATCTGTTTTCCAACAAATCTAATGCCACAGCATAATTGCCATCTGAGATTTCCAGCGACCGAACAGTCTCCAATGCCGAATCCCGCAGACAGGAACGCAAATGCTGGAGCTTTTCTATGTTTGTTAAGTCCGGATGGCTGTCGATGATGGTGGCAAACATTGAATAAAAGTCCGTCCAGTTCGCATACCCGCCGCTAAACGTCGGCAATTGTATAGGAGGCAGGGATGGTACCTGTCTACGGTGAGATAGAAATTGCGAGCCGGCAAACTCAACCGTAGTATTTCCTTCAGCCAAGGTAGAATGAAACGGCATGCGGCCGCTACTCTTAGCGGCTTAGCGGTTTGTCACACAAACCACTGTGAATTTCGCTTCGATCCAATTCCTCAAGCTCGCCGTGAAACATCTCAAATTTGCTGATCAACTTCTCGACTTGCTCTTGCTTTACCACGAGCATGTAGTAGTCACAGTCTGACGACTCATTCTGCCAAGCGGTAGCGCTAACCTTTTCATTTTCTCGCATAATTCCGTTGACTTAAGCTTCAAACGAGGGGGAACGTTGTGAGTTGCTGCGGACACCGCAACTCTACAGTTATACCCGATACTTAGTCAGTATGGCTCTCCTCAGGCAGACGCCGCTGATATTGAACGACACGACAAAGAGTGCGTGCGAGAGAGACAGAAAATCAGTCTGAGCGTGACGTCGGGCGCTGCGTAGCCACTGCAAATTGATTTGTTCCTATTGGCTATAAAAATGATCTGATCTGATCCAGATTCAGCAATCTGATAGATACGGTCATTATCTATGATTCTGCATTTTTAGTTTTCTCGAATGTACAATATTGTGGATGCAACAGATTTTCGTCCTTTGTGTGGGCAGAAGGGGGTGGGGCGAAATTTTGAGATACACGTTTTATAGTAAGATCTAACAGAAGTGCGGATACCAAATTTGGTTACTCTAGCTTTAATAGTCTCTGAGATTTTTGAATATCCCCAGATTTTCGTCCTTTGCGGGGGCGGAAGGGGGTGTGGCGAAATTTTGAAACAATCTCGTCTCGGTCCGATATATTAGGAGTGTGGATACCAAATTTGGTTGCTCTAGCTTTTGTAGTCTCTGAGATCTAGGCGCTAATGTTTTACTCTAAGCAAAGGCGAGAAAAAATGAAATTGTTTTCTTGATGCTGATTATAATAATAATACGATCCAATTCAGATTCCGCAGTCTTAAAGATATGGTCATTCTCTACAATTTCGGTTTTCTCATATCTTTAAAACTGTGGATGCCACAGATTTTCGTCCTTTGTGGGGGCGGAAGTGGGCGGGGCGAAGTTTTGAAATATTTTTGTAGCAGTGACAAATCACAGAAGTCTGGATCCAAAACTTCGCTGCTCTAGCTCTTATAGTCTTTGAGCACTAGGCGCTGAAGGGGACGGACAGACGGACGGACGGACGGACGGACGGACGGACAGACAGGGCTCAATCGACTCGGCTATTGATGCTGATCAAGCATATATATACTTTATGGGGTCGGAAACGATTCCTTCTGGACGTTACACACATCCACTTTTACCACAAATCTAATATACCCCAATACTCATTTTGAGTATCGGGTATAAAAAGAGACAAAAGAGAGCGTATAACTGATTTGACCTTAGCAGGCATTTGCCTACCGGCTTGCTAGTGCGACTCTTTAGAGGAAAAGCAAGGGAGGGGATGTTGCTGTTGGATGCTGTTCCATTTGTGCCTTTGGCGTCACGCAACGAAGTGAGTCAGTCGGTCGATGGAGCGCTGTGGCGTTTCGAGCAAATCAATGAACCATTCCCCCGCAAACAAAAGCCGTGGCAACGGCAGGGGCAACAACAAGAACAAATGAGCGTTACATGTGCGTTGAGACGAGAACCAGAACGAACCGAAAGAGACACAACAACAGAGAGAGACGAGAGACAAGAGAGAGAGAGAGAGGGAGAGGGGAGAAAGAAACCACTTTCCATGGCGACACACTTTTATATGCTACGTGCTCTTTTGCTACTTTTGCCACTGCCGCTGCCGCAACAACAACTTGGACTCGGGTTCCCCATAATAGAAAGTGGAACAGGAATTTCCCCCCATCAATGCCACCAAAACGGAGGCAGCGGCAGAGCACGATGAGATCATTTTGGCCTGCACGCATTGCGAAACACTTGCCACGTCCAACAACCAAATGGCGGCAACAGCAACAGCAATACCAACAACAAGCGGACATCGAGAAAATCAAGAAACGGAAAAAAGATTGGAAAAAAAATAGTTCAGTGGCAGCAAGAGGGAGCCAACGCCAAAGCCATAGCCATAGCCATAGCCAGAGCCAGAGCGGCAGACAGCTGAGTGGCAGGCAAGCAAGACCAAAAGAGAGAGCTCTCTTTTTCCCCACTGACTGTCTTCGAGTGGAGCGCATGTCCCATTTTTATACCCGATACTCAAAATGAGTATTGGGGTATTGTAACGAACCTTAGGAAGGTCCGTCACAGCGCGCTACATCGCGGGATCGTCACCGCCTCATTTTTCCCCTTTTTATATCTCCAGTTCCCTTAAATATATCGTTACTTAGCCTTAAGAACAGAGAATGCATACGATAAATGTACCACCAATAAAGAAACTCATTCCCCATATCGTTTCGCCTACCGTTTCACGACAGCCAATCCCACATTCTCGTACCAACACATTACCCCCACCTCTAACGAAAAGCTCCCGAAGCACTGACAATTAGCCGGTAAGAACGCCCCCCACACCAACACATTGACCCGCGTTTAGCCATAAGCTCCCGAGACACGAACCGTGTAGTGGCCAGTTGTGACTCTAAAACTCCAGAGAACAGCTTGGGAAGTACGGCCCTCGCGTTTAACATTAGCTCTGCTCTTTACAAAAACAAGATAAGAGATCAATTACAAGAGACCAGTAGTTAAAGCTTCCATTGAAGAGCTTAATGTCTAATTTAGAGAAGCAGCGTGGATCTGTGGGAGTTATGTTTTAAAGCTTTACTAGAAATCATACGATTACTCCGTTAGTCGTGGAAGCTATGTGTAAGCTTTGCTTAGCATCGTACGATTACTCCGTTATCTAGGGAAGCAAGGTGTAAGCTTTGTCTAAAATCGTACGATTACCCCGTTGGTTGTGGAAGGTAAAGTTCCGATCGTAAGGGCTAATGCAAGTAATAGAACTTCTGGCTAGATCATTGCTATAGTGAAGCTGTGCGAATTCGGATGTGTCTTTTTATACAAATATATAGATCCAAGTGAATTTGAAAACGTTGTGCAATCAAACACGTGCCAAGTAAATTGAAGTTCTGGTGGACTACATTATTCCTTTTGGATTAAGAAAAACAGTCTCGTATCATAGGGCTGGAAATTTTACTACGTTCGACACTGGGAAAGAAAAACCAATTGACCCCCCCTCCAAGAACGAGGTCGTCAAAGTCCATCGATTTCTTAGTTGATCTGGGAAAGACCTCGGATTTCCCAGGATCCAGCATCTACATAAACCAACGATAACTACAACCAAATAAACCAGAAAGAGCCGTCCGAAGATATACTAGAGTGAAACCCGAAGTTATGTGGAGGCATACTTGAGCTGAAGTACATTTTGGAGTAAGACGAGAAGAATGGTTTTCTTGCGAATTCGGAGAAACTAATATGCCGCACTCGTCACCCTTCTCGCTTATGAATTAAGCGCGCGGCTAAGGCTTTCGCATGTAGTTCTTCGCAATGTGTGGAGTGGCTCTCAAACTGTGAAAATAAAACATTATTCTGCGGCGATCCACACTGCCGTTTAATAGTCGTCGTGTGAAAATGTACCAAAGTATTAGTTTTGAGTCTCGTCATGAGATTTTCCATTTATTAAAGATTAGGCTACGCACTAACTATTTTTGTATTGTCTAGATTTAAAAAGAAAAAAAAAAAACCAATAATGTATATAATTACCCATAATTAGAAATTAGCGCAAATGAAAACCACATTTTTTTAAGATCCGCCGTGGAGTGGCAAATCGTCGTCGTACGGGTATGGAAATGGAAAGAAAATCGGTGTTTCATCCGAATTAGAAGTGAAGACCTGTATATTCATAATTTTTCTCCCTTCCTCAGAATATGTTCCTACGTCGCCCCTTGAGCTCAACGGACACGCCGGATAATTCGTATAAAGTATGAGTGAGTTACGAAACTTCCTTAAACGGAATTCTCGAGTATTTTCGAAATATATATCTGTCTTATAAAACTTCTATTCCGGTATATAAAACAACCATATCCGTGCCATAATTTAAAGCGGATCGGCTACTAATTTTTCTTTCACGTTTGCCTTCCAGTTATATAATTATCATATTTTTCTCTTCTTTCCAATTTAATTTCTTTTACGCCATATTCTCTACACATAAGTCCTATATACATATACACATATAACTAGGTATAACTGGATTCTATTTCCTCCTTCTTTATTTAATTACTTTATGCTAAGTTTATACTTATCTGGAAAACCATGAAGTCCAAACCCTTAAATTTTGAATTATTAAATAATAATTAGTAGATAATAATGGAACATTAAACCTTTCGTGTTTGTCCTGAGTAGAGCCTGAGGAAGTCCGATGATCAAATAGAGATGCGCTCGATTAGGGTTATGCTGTCGATTAAACGGCATACAAAGGTAGGGAGGGTAGAGAAGGGGTCAAAGTCATCTGAGTTCCCCAAGAGCGACGGAATATAGCCTGACTATTTGTCGGTAGTCGGTTAAACAGTTAGTTAAAATTCACATTATTTTCTTTTTGATTTCTTTGGTAGAGTTCCTTTTGAACATTAAATCAAGTGTACCTAAAACATCTTTGCGAATGTGTTCGTATAGCAGATAGGAGAGTAGGAAAGATCCCACGATATTCCGGCGAGCTAGTTAGAGCATAGCTAGAGGTACACGTTCCGAAATCCTGCTATACTATTGGTGTCTGACCGTCAAAAAAAGTATGTACAACCTCCATCCGTACATACAATAACACACCTCTACGAATATGAATTTCTGGCACATTACATAGATTGGCGCCCAACGTGGGGCCAGAGTACGAGTTACTACTGGTTAAAACCCCCAAAAACTTTGCTCGTTGCAATTTTAAATTCCACATTAAAATTAATACTTCCCGTCCAACTACTGTAACGGAGGATATTGATGGAATTTTGGGTTTAAGATTCTGAGTTTCGGAATACCTAACCAAACAGAATCCGCCAGGTAGCAAGGGATGGAAACTGATATTTTTTTTTGTTACCAGAATTCACAGCTTACCGACAGCTATTCACAAAGGCGGATAGGTCGGCCAAATTATAATAGGATAACCCCAAAAGAGTTTATGAGGGAAGAGTATCGATGGCTTTCGGAAGTCTAATTTTCTAGATATAGATTTGGAAATTAGCCATTGCCAAGGTTACTGACCACATAAACATACCATAGACCAAATTAGATTTCATTGAGGTTATATTCCGGCGACAAGAGAAAGCGTATATCGGACGGAGTCAAGCCCGAAAAGGACAAATATTGGGTATTTAGGAAAATTTTGTAGAATTTATTGAAGCTTTGGTCCTATAATTAGGGATTTCCACATTTAGTGATCAGAACTCGTATTACTGGGTTACCTTAACATGTCACCAGTACAACGTACCCCAGGGGGCAAGGCGTCGGGTGACGTGGACGCCCAGATCTGTGGTATATGTCAAGAAGCCATAAGAAGAAGTCAACTAATATGTACTGCATCTTGTGGGCACAGGTATCATGATACTTGCATGAAAGAATTCGTGAAAAATAACAGAAATTGCCCCGTATGTAGGGCGGAGTTGAATCCGGAGGAACTTTCGTTTGATGAGAATACTCTAGCAGCCGAATTACCACCCGAAATGGGTTCGGGTATAGTGCCGTTAGAAGGGGGATCCAACCCGGAGTCAAACGCTTCAGAGAGAGGACATCAAAAGTCAAGAGGGGCTAGGCCTAAACAGGGACGGGGAACTACATCGCGCAGAGGGATACTAGGCATACTAGGTTGCAGTCTCAACAATTTCGGGATAATTCTTTGGGCAGTATCAGCCATAGGTCGGGCGAAGGAGATATGCCGGAAAGAACCCTTGAGGTTATACAAGCCCTGATAAAAGGTGAGCAGAAAGATATGATGGTGGAGCTAAGTTCATTCGTTAAGAATTTGATCGAAGAAAATCTACGCGGACAATTAGGTAGGATGACTATAGCTTCAGATAGCACGCCTGTGCAAGCGACAAGGCAAAATCACGAGCCTAATATAACAGGAAACTCGTTGTCTTCAGAAAATGGAAGGGAAAGGGGATTACCACATCCAAATGTCTCTAACAGGGCAATAGCTCCTGGGAAGGCCGCTAATATCTTAGCCAGTTGGCGACTAAAATTTGACGGATCCAAAGACGCTATGCACGTCGACGAATTCCTGTACAGGGTTCGTTCACTTACATCCTCCACTTTAAATAACGATTACGATTTACTCTGTGACAATATGCATCTGCTTTTCTCGTCTAAAGCCAGCGATTGGTTTTGGAACTTCCATAGAAAGAACCCACAGTTTTCTTGGCAAACTTTTTCTGCCTCATTTAGACAACGATTCGATGATGCTAAAGATGATTTCGACTTGTGGGAGTTGATTAGAAAACGCCGTCAGAGAGAGGTTGAATCGTTTGACGATTACCAGACGGCCGTCGAAGAATTAGTGTCCAGGCTCTCACACGAGGTTAGCGAAAATAAGTTAGTAGACATTTTAAAACGTAACGCAAAAACGGCCCTCAGATATGAACTCTTGCATCTCAAAATCAGCGATCGAACTGGCCTGAGAGAAGAAGTTCGCAAGCATGAAAACTTCTGTAAAGACAACCATAACCCTTTTCCACGAGGTAAATTCAGCAAACCGAATGTAGCAGAAATACTTACGGACAATGAAGATATGGAGGAAGAAGACGTTTAGCAGATTTATCGTAAGAAACTGGTATGCTGGAACTGCGACCAGGAAGGGCATCGTTTTGAAGATTGTTTAGGAGAAAGGCGAATTTTCTGCTATGGGTGTGGTGCTAAGGATATTTATAAACCTCGATGCGTCAAATGTAACCCATCGAAAAACTTGAAACGGGATGTACCGACCGGAGCCCAGTCAGAACATCCGACCAAGAACAGCAACTAAACGAAAGTAAACCAACTACCTTAAGAGGGCTTTCCGAAGGGGTAGTTGACGTAAAACCGGATATGATACTACACCAAATTTGTACAGGTATAGATGCGCTACAAACGATGGAGAGCAAAGAGTTAGATTCAGAAAATGTGAATACGTGGTTTAAATTGATAGTTAAGCCCAAACGATCGACGGTCCGGAGACGAGCGTTCTGGAAAAAGGTCCAATCTGTTCGAAAACGTTTAGTCTCAGCAGTTATTCTGAGTTCAGATAACCGATTGTACACGGAGGTAATGATCGAAGGGCAAACTTATAAGGCTTTGCTGGATTCAGGAGCAACCATTAGTTCTTTGGGTGGGAGAGCAGCAACCTTTTTAGCACATCACCCACAATCTCAGAAGTGTTTGGGAACCATACGCACTGCCAGCAACGAAGCTTGTACCGTAGTGTCCAAGTTGGTGGTCCCGATTGAATTCCGTAAAATAGTTAAGGAAGTAGAGTTCTTTATCATACCAGATTTAAAGCAAGATGTTTATTTAGGAGTTGACTTTTGGAAAGACTTCGGTCTTCTATCCCAATTATTGACCCGAGAAGGAACTGTGAGCTGTTTGGAGAATAGAGACGACACGATTATGAAGGAAACGCCTAAAATGCATTCCCTAAATGAAGAACAAAGGAACCAATTAGAGGCGGTAATAAGAACCTTCCCGTCATATGAATGCGACGGACTAGGTCGTACACACCTAATACAACATTCTATGGTAATCAATGCCGAAGTACCCGTCAAACAACGACATTGGCCCATTTCCCCCGCGAAAGAGAAAGTGATGTTCGAAGAAGTAGAGAAGATGATTAAGCTGGGCGTGATAGAACCTTCAAATAGTCCATGGAGTAGCAATTGCGTCCTAGTAAAGAAAGGGAACAAGAATAGGTTATGCCTTGATTCTCGAGAGATCAACAAATATACCCGAAAAGATGCATACCCCCTTCCCCATATAGATGGGATACTCAGTCGATTGCCACCTGCCAAATACATAACGGGACTCGATATGAAGCATGCTTATTGGCAAATTCCAATACACCGCGTTTACCATACCTAACCGACCGCTGTATCAATACAAAGTTATGCCTTTTGGTCTAACCAATTCCTCACAAACCCTCTGTCGTTTAATGGATAAGGTAATACCTGCTAACTTACGTACGAGAGTGTTTGTTTACCTCGATGACTTACTAATTTTATCAGACGATTTCGAATCCCATTTAATGTTACTGAGAGAAGTTGCAGTACACTTACGAAAGGCTAATCTTACGATAAACATTGCCAAGTCGCACTTTTGCATGCGTGAGATTAAGTATCTGGGGTTCATCATTGGATACGGACAGGTAAAGACGGATCCGAGTAAAATTGAAGCTATTAAAGAATTCCCCGTTCCCAAGACGGTAAAACAATTGCGACGATTCCTTGGTCTTGCTGGGTGGTACCGTCGTTTCGTCGACAATTATGCAACGGTAAGTTGCGCCCTCACAGAACTATTAAAGAAACCGAAAGCGTATGCGTGGAACCCTTTGGCCAATCAGGCATTTGAAAAACTTGACGTGCTTGACGTCAGCTCCCATTTTGTCTACTCCTGATTTCTCAAAACCCTTTTTGCTGTTATGTGATGATAGTACTGTAGGAATTGGTTGTGTGTTAGCTCAGAAAAACGAAGAAGGAGAAGAATTACCCGTAGCATTCATGTCCGAGAAGCTATCTAAAGCTCAGAAAAACTACTCAGTCACGGAATTAGAATGTTTAGCGGTGATAAAGGAAATTAAAAAGTTTCGTGCTTATGTAGAAGGTCAGGCATTCGAGGTGATAACCGATCATGCCTCATTACAATGGCTTATGCGTCAGAAGGAGTTATCTGGTAGATTAGCTCGATGGGCCATAAAACTACAGGGATTCTCTTATGAGATAACGCACCGGAAGGGCTCACTAAACGTGGTAGCGGATGCCCTATCGCGTAAAGAGGAAATTACTGTTTCTGAAATGGAAGAGCAGGGTCCGATAGTTGATCTATCTGCCGCAGAATTTAAATCACCAGAATATATGACCTTAATTGATAATATTCGCGCTAAGCAAGACAAATTACCAGACTTGAAGATTCTCAATGATTTTTTCTACAAAAGAACCGAACCTGATCAGGGAAATAATGGTGTAGATAATCTATCTTGGAAATTGTGGATTCCTAGGGAACTCACCCAAGGTGTAATCTCGCGGGCCCATGATCCGCCCAATGCCGCTCACAGTGGAGTAGGGAAAACCATCGAAAAGATTAAAAGATATTTGTTTTGGCCAAAAATGAACAAGCAAATACGTGAGTATGTAACTCATTGTGAAGTGTGTCGTCACACCAAACACCCGAACACCGTGTTGAAACCACCCATGGGAAAACCAATGGTGTCTGATCGTCCGTTTCAAAAGCTTTATATGGATTTTCTGGGTCCACATCCCCGATCCAAGAAAGGGCATATTGGTTTACTTATTATCGTAGATCACTTCACAAAATTTCATTTCCTATGCCCCCTTAGGGTGTTTACTTCCAATCGGGTGTGCGATTACCTCGAAAATTATTTGTTCTGTACATTTGGAGTCCCCGAGGTGATATTAACAGATAACGGATCTCAATTCGTTTCTGGAGCCTTTCAGGCTTTTCTAACCCGCTTTGGGATACAACATATTCGTACGGCGATATATTCACCACAGGCGAATGCCAGTGAGAGACTCAATAGATCGGTGTTAGCAGCTATAAGAGCTTACATAAGCCGGGATCATTCCACTTGGGATACCAAATTACCGGAAATCAGTGCTGCTCTCAGATCCAACATTCACCAAAGCACCGGGTACTCGCCCTATTTCCTAACCTTTGGACAAAATATGATTCTGAATGGCAAAGACTATGAGTTGCTTCGCCGCTTAAGACTCTTATCGGAGGATAGCCGCATTAGTTATCCGGAAGCACTACAAATTATTCGCGAATCGGCAAAGAAAAAGGTGAAAGAGTCACATGAACAAAATGCAAGGCGATATAATCTACGCTGTCGGAAAGTAGAGTTTAAGGTTAGAGAGCCAGTACTTGCCCGCAATTTCTGCCAAAGCAATGCTATTAAAAAGTTCAATGCAAAGTTAGCGCCGGTTTTTATTTCAGCCGTGGTATCTAGACGAGTTGGCTCATCCTATTATCAACTGAAGAACGAACAGGGTAAAAACTTAGGAATATTTCACCTCAAAGACATACAAGTGAAACACTAGGCAACTGTCCTTTTTCCGTTTAGGCTTCGCCAGTTAAAACTAGCGCTTCCTCAACTGTGGTGTAGTGGCCAGTTGTGACTCTAAAACTCCAGAGAACAGCTTGGGAAGTACGGCCCTCGCGTTTAACATTAACTCTGCTCTTTACAAAAACAAGATAAGAGATCAATTACAAGAGAGCAGTAGTTAAAGCTTCCATTGAAGAGCTTAATGTCTAATTTAGAGAAGCAGCGTGGATCTGTGGGAGTTATGTTTTAAAGCTTTACTAGAAATCATACGATTACTCCGTTAGTCGTGGAAGCTATGTGTAAGCTTTGCTTAGCATCGTACGATTACTCCGTTATCTAGGGAAGCAAGGTGTAAGCTTTGTCTAAAATCGTACGATTACCCCGTTGGTTGTGGAAGGTAAAGTTCCGATCGTAAGGGCTAATGCAAGTAATAGAACTTCTGGCTAGATCATTGCTATAGTGAAGCTGTGCGAATTCGGATGTGTCTTTTTATACAAATATATAGATCCAAGTGAATTTGAAAACGTTGTGCAATCAAACACGTGCCAAGTAAATTGAAGTTCTGGTGGACTACATTATTCCTTTTGGATTAAGAAAAAATAAAAGGTATTTGGACCTTACAATAGTGACACAGCTTTAACAGGCTCGTATCATAGGGCTGGAAATCTTACTACGTTCGACACTGGGAAAGAAAAACCAATTGACCCCCCCTCCAAGAACGAGGTCGTCAAAGTCCATCGATTTCTTAGTAGATCTGGGAAAGACCTCGGATTTCCCAGTATCCAGCATCTACATAAACCAACGATAACTACAACCAAATAAACCAGAAAGAGCCGTCCGAAGATATACTAGAGTGAAACCCGAAGTTATGTGGAGGCATACTTGAGCTGAAGTACATTTTGGAGTAAGACGAGAAGAATGGTTTTCTTGCGAATTCGGAGAAACTAATATGCCGCACTCGTCACCCTTCTCGCTTATGAATTAAGCGCGCGGCTAAGGCTTTCGCATGTAGTTCTTCGCAATGTGTGGAGTGGCTCTCAAACTGTGAAAATAAAACATTATTCTGCGGCGATCCACACTGCCGTTTAATAGTCGTCGTGTGAAAATGTACCAAAGTATTAGTTTTGAGTCTCGTCATAAGATTTTCCATTTATTAAAGATTAGGCTACGCACTAACTATTTTTGTATTGTCTAGATTTAAAAAGAAAAAAAAAAACCAATAATGTATATAATTACCCATAATTAGAAATTAGCGCAAATGAAAAACACATTTTTTTAAGATCCGCCGTTGAGTGGCAAATCGTCTTCGTACGGGTATGGAAATGGAAGGAAAATCGGTGTTTCATCCGAATTAGAAGTGAAGACCTGTATATTCATAATTTTTCTCACTTCCTCAGAATATGTTCCTACGTCGCCCCTTGAGCTCAACGGACCACGCCGGATAATTCGTATAAAGTATGAGTGAGTTACGAAACTTCCTTAAACGGAATTCTCGAGTATTTTCGAAATATATATCTGTCTTATAAAACTTCTATTCCGGTATATAAAACAACCATATCCGTGCCATAATTTAAAGCGGATCGGCTACTAATTTTTCTTTCACGTTTGCCTTCTAGTTATATAATTATCATATTTTTCTCTTCTTTCCAATTTAATTTCTTTTACGCCATATTCTCTACACATAAGTCCTATATACATATACACATATAACTAGGTATAACTGGATACTATTTCCTCCTTCTTTATTTAATTACTTTATGCTAAGCTTATACTTATCTGGAAAACCATGAAGTCCAAACCCTTAAATTTTGAATTATTAAATAATAATTAGTAGATAATAATGGAACATTAAACCTTTCGTGTTTGTCCTGAGTAGAGCCTGAGGAAGTCCGATGATCAAATAGAGATGCGCTCGATTAGGGTTATGCTGTCGATTAAACGGCATACAAAGGTAGGGGTCAAAGTCATCTGAGTTCCCCAAGAGCGACGGAATATAGCCTGACTATTTGTCGGTAGTCGGTTAAACAGTTAGTTAAAATTCACATTATTTTCTTTTTGATTTCTTTGGTAGAGTTCCTTTTGAACATTAAATCAAGTGTACCTAAAACATCTTTGCGAATGTGTTCGTATAGCAGATAGGAGAGTAGGAAAGATCCCACCACATTCCGGCGAGCTAGTTAGAGCATAGCTAGAGGTACACGTTCCGAAATCCTGCTATACTATTGGTGTCTGACCGTCAAAAAAAGTATGTACAACCTCCATCCGTACATACAATAACACACCTCTACGAATATGAATTTCTGGCACATTACAACCGTTAGCCGGTGACAACTCCCCACCGGGCCAACACATTACCCCCACCTCTAAACTTAAGCTCCCGAAGCACAGACTAGCCGATAAGAACCCCCGCCCCTTCCCTTCGCGGCTTCGGGACGCTCCGCGAAGCGGCAGCCAATCCGAAGCCGACGAAGACGAAGACACGTAGATACTGATAAGTTAGAGATCGGCGGCAGCGAAGTTTTCCCGAGCGCGCAAGCGCCGAGCAGACTTCACTTACGCGGAGACCCAGCGAAGTTTTCCCGAGCGCGCAAGTGCCGAGCAGACTTCACTTACGCGGAGACCCGGGCCGAGAATAGACGTTGTCCCGCGTGACAACTAAGATACAAGTTAAGAATCCTTCCGGGAACGTGACGAAACAACAAAAAATATTCAATGTAACAAATTACCTGTATAACCAGCAAGCTAATAAATCATTATTGTAACGAGAACCAACCCCGAGTAAGTCATTTTTGGGGATCCAAACCCCTCCCCGGTCACCCTTACCAACAACTACTCGCCAGCGAGCCACACTCACCTCCACTAACCCCCGATCAATCCCCGAACCCCCCCCCCCTCACGCAGGTGTGACACGCCCTGCGCCCTTCTCTCGACCCCACAGGTGTGACTCGCCCTGTGACCCCTCTTTCCCGACGCAGGCGTGCCTCGCCCTGCGCCCGCCTCTCTCTCGACCCACGCGGGTGTGCCTCGCTCCGCGCCTTTCTTCTCGACCCTCACGTCCGCCCAGTAAGACGAGCCGACCCCCCTTTCGGAGTTCCTGCGAACTACAAATATCTTGTAGGAAGACCCCTGGACAGGACTGAGCTTACCTCAGCCTGGAAGAGGAGACATTACAAGTGGCGCCAGAGCAGGGACCCGAAGGAAACTCTAACGAGGGGTTCGTGGATTAAAAACCCACGGCAGTCAGGAGTGCAAGAGACAGACCAAAAAAAAAAAAAGGTGAAAGATAGCTCTCCGCGTGTACGCCTACGTGCATACGCGGCCGATCGCTCGACCGCAGAAAAAAACCCACCCCACTACCGCGGCGCGTAACCGTGCTCAAATCCCCACAATTCTAAAGGTGAGGATCGCGAACGAGTCTACGTACGTGTACTAAGTGACAGTGAAAAGAAAAGGGAACACAGTACCTCCCGGACGCTCAACCAGTCCGTAGGAACAGCGACGCAACGACCAAGAGAAGCATGGAGCCCTCTACGGGGGAACAATCAGGTGAGTACGACGGGGACGAATTGACCGTTAATCCGGGGGTCAGCACCGGCTGGATCCACAAGCGCCGCTGGGAAGAACTGGAAGCCTTCGCGGAAGAATTCGGGTTCGACCGCGAAGGGACAGTTGAGGACCTACGGAAAAGGTTCGCCACGCTGGTCGAAGGACCCCTCGAACAAGAGGCCTAGATTCGACTGGCGGAACTCGAACGGCAATACGCCAAACCACCGGGACGCGCAAAGTCGCCGCAACCCTCTACTTCCGGGCAGGCGGAGAGACGGAAGGCAGACCCCAAAAGCGGTCTGCAGATCCCTAGGGCCCCGAAGGCAGACCAACCGGCCCACCCATCGTGGTGACCGCAGCCGCCCCCCAGGAACCCCGTCCCAAGAGGTCCGCCCCTCACCCATGAGGAGGCTCCTCCCTGAAAGCGATAGACCCCGGGGAGGTAACGACGCGTTGGAAGCCCATCGATACAGTCAAGCTGCCCAGATGGCGGAACGGATTAGGAGGTGGGGGATCCAATTCGACGGACAGGATGATCCGTTGTGTTTCATCGAGCTGTTGGAAGAGCGCGCGCTTTCGTACGGGATAGACACCAACCACTTGCCTCGAGCTATGGCGGAAATCCTTATCGACCGAGCCAACCGCTGGTTCCGCACCAGCAGGCTGCAAGGCGCCTCGTGGGTCAACTTCCGGCAAGAATTTTTGGTCTTTTTCCTCCCGCCGCGGTATTTCGAACAGTTAAAGTTTCAGTCCCGAGCCCGCAAGCAAGCGACGGGCGAGTTATTCAAGGACTTCATAATCGAGCTCAGGTTGCTCATGCACCACGCCGGGTACGATGATGCCCAAGAGCTCAACAGGATTTATGATAATACTCTGCCGGCATATGAACTGTACGTGCGAAGACACGAACTGCGAAGTTTGGCCCAACTAACGATGTTGGCTACGGAGTTCGAATCCATCCAAGAGCGGAATAACCCCACTGCTCCCACTGCCCCTCGGCCCGGCCCAAGATACACTAGACCGACGACGCACCAGACGCAAAACGAGGTCGAAGCAAACCGGACCTCCTTTCGGAAGCCCCAATGGGACACGGCAGGACCGGCAAGGAGACCATCGTCAAACCGACCCGACACTCCAGCGCCGGAAGTCGCTCACCGCATGGTCACCACCCCCATCGCCAACCCACGGATGGCCTGTCGCCGCTGAGCCGAAGCCGGCCATGCCTCCCACAACTGCACCAACCCCTCTATCCTGTTCTGTTGGGAATGCGGTAAGCGAGGCGTAAGGACCATCGTTTGCTGCCGCCAAGACTCGTCGGGAAACGATCAGCATCCCCGACTGGCACGGGAACAGCCGGGAACGACGCCTCCCCAAACCCAGAACTAAGCCACCCACTACAGATACAGGACGGCCGGATAGTGGCGAGGGTGACGATAGGAGGACGGGCCACAGAGGCCACTGTGGATACCGGGGCGTCCCGGAGTTTCGTCAGGGAAGCGTGCGTCCAGATCCGCCTGGCAGACGGGTCGGTACGCGAAATAACGCAAACTCTGTTGGCGTTCGTTAAACTGGACAAACGCGAGGTACAGATACCGCTCCTAGTGTTACCAAACATGCTAGAGCAGGTCATCGTGGGGATGTACTTCCTCTGCGCCATCGAAACAACGATACAGTGTGGCACCACCCTCCTCCAACTCCGCGACAGTCCCCTCGCGACAAATACACCGGTAGTTACCGCCAGCTCGGTGCACACCCCGGAACTCGCGCCTACGAAACCCAAGGCGACGAACGATACGCCACGCAAACAAGGAATCAGGAACACGAAGCCCAGGACCCCGACGGAACGCCCTGACCCCAGGTCATCCAACCAGGGCAAAATCTCGGGTAAGGCAACAAGGGACGCGAACAGACCCACCAGGACCCCCGGTCCAACGTCCTCGACGAGTGGTGGAGAGCCCGGAGCAACGATCGAACCCCCACGGCGGCGACGATCGTCCAGCGGCCCAGCGCCGAATACAACGACCACGTTAGCCGCCCCGGCGAGCGAGCGCGGTAACGCAGCCCTTTCGATAACGGAAACTCCCACATCCGAAATCGTCCTTACTGCCCGAAGTTTTCCCAGCCGAGAACCGGGAATAGGAGCAACAGCCACTCGAGACACCGACCGGGGCCCCGACGCGCCCGTGGCCGGAGATCAACTCATCAGCACCAACGCCACGGGGCGCTGCCGGAGCCACCCTCCCCGCGTCGCCGAAGGTTTCACTATAGCAGGCACCAGAGCGGAAATCTGCGTCACCCGAACGAGCCACTGGGCTAGCACTAGCGAGACCCGCATGTTCGTGCATCACGCCGAATACGACCAACCCATGTATTCAGCCGGAGTCCCGAAAATGCCCTGCCTACACCCGGTGGTCGCTAATATAAGGGAGTACCCTCGTGAGATCGAACCGCCAAGCGCGTTCGACATGACCATACTCCCCGAGGGCCGAGACCAGACCCCTGCTCCCGGAACCAGCCGGCTAAGCGAAGAGGAGCCAGAAAGAGTCCCCGACCCCTGGCCTCCCGACGTGGCGCCGCAAATCCAGGAATTCCTGGACGAAGAGCTGCCGAAGCTCGCAGGCCTCCGAGGGACCACGGACCTCACGGAGCACACGACAGTTATGAGGGACCAGCGTCCCATAAAGCAACGGTACTACCCAAAGAACCCGGCTATGCGTCGGATCATCGACGAGCAGGTCGACCATGTGATAGCAGAAGGCCTGATCGAGCCCTCGCGAAGTCCCCACAGCGCCCCCATTGTCCTCGTCCGCAAAAAGGACGGAAGGTGGCGCATGTTTGTGGACTATCGACAACTAAACGAACATTCGATCCCGGACGCATACCCGTTGCCGAGTATCAACTATGTATATACTGGAAAGACTCCGAAACGCGCGGTTCATCACCACGCTGGATCTGAAGAATGGATACTGGCAGATACCGATGGCCCATGACAGTAAGGAGGCAACGGCGTTCACGGTGCCCGGAAGAGGCCTCTATCAGTGGAAGGTAATGCCTTTCGGGTTACATTCCGCGGGAGCCACGTTCCAGCGTACCCTCGACACGGTCATCGGCGCAGACATGGAACCCTTCGCTTTCGCGTATCTGGACGACATCGTCATCGTCGGCAAGGATTTCGCGGAACATTTGCGCAACGTCGAGAGAGTCTTCTCGCGACTGCGCCTGGCCAAACTGCGGATCAACGCAGACAAATGCGTATTTTTCCAGCGCCGCATAAAATACCTGGGTCACATGGTCAGCGAGGAAGGCATTCATACCGACCCTGACAAGATAGCGGCCGTCAAAGACCTGAGACCGCCCACTAACCTGAAGGAATTGCGACAATGCATAGGCATGGCGGGCTGGTATCGTCGATTCGTCCCCAATTTCGCCACCATAGTGCAACCGATGTCATTGCTACTAAAGAAGGGGAGAGCATGGGCATGGGGACAGGAACAACAGGACTCCTTCGACGAACTCAAAGTGCGACTCACCACCGCCCCGGTGCTCGCCTGCCCGGACTTCAACGTCAAATTCTCCCTGCAGACCGACGCGAGCAACGTGGGTGTGGGCGCGGTCCTCACCCAAGAGATCGAAGGGAAGGAACGCGTCATCGCCTACGTCAGCCGGCGCCTTAATAAGGCAGAGGAGAATTATTCGGCCACCGACAAGGAATGCCTGGCCGTCATATGGGCAATCCGGAAATTGCGCTGTTACTTGGAAGGATACCGGTTCGACGTGGTGACCGACCATCTCGCGCTGAAATGGCTAAACACCCTTGAGAGCCCTTACGGGAGAGTGGCGAGATGGGCGCTGGAGCTGCAGCAGTACCAATACGACGTACATTATCGGGCCGGCAACCAGAACGTGGTCGCCGACGCGCTCTCTAGGCAACCTTTGGAATCCCTTTCACGCGTCGAAGAAGAGGGCACGACCTGCCCGTGGCTCAGAAGAAGGATCCAACAAGTTCACGACGAGCCCCAAAAATACCCGGACTACACGTACGAAAACGGGCAGCTTTACGGAAACCTGGAGCACGGAGCCGACGATGACGACCACGTGCCGTGGAAGCTCTGCGTGCCCAAGGACTGCCGAGCGAGAGTCCTCCGCGAGTGCCACGACCAACCGACGGCAGGCCACCTCGGCGTGCGAAAAACTATCACGAGGATATCCCAGAGGTATTATTGGCCGGGATTTTATCGCGACGTGAGGCGATATATCCGCGGTTGCGTGAGCTGCCAGAAGTTCAAGGCTACCCAACGCAAGCCAGTGGGCCGGATGCTCACCTGCAAGGCCGAGGAACCCTTCGACACCCTGTGCGCCGACTTCGTCGGACCGTTACCCCGATCCAAACGGGGGAACGCCATCCTGCTAGTTTTCTTTGACACCTTCTCCAAATGGGTCGAACTGGTGCCCCTTAAGAAGGCAACGACGGCTAGCCTCGAACGAGCTTTCAGGGAACGCATACTGAGTAGCTTCGGTGTTCCGAAGCTGTTTGTCTGTGACAACGGCACCCAGTTCACCAGTCGGTCGTTCAAGACCTTCCTGCACACCGCCGGCGTGGAACTCCAACACACCGCGCCCTATTGTCCGCAAGAGAACCCGACGGAAAGGGCAAGCCGGACCGTGAAGACGATGATCGCCCAATTCGTGGACGATCACCAAAACACGTGGGACGAACTCTTGCCAGAAATGACGCTGGCGATCAACTCGAGCGTCTCGGAGACTACCGGTTTCAGCCCGGCATTCCTCGTACACGGAAGAGAGCCCCGACTGCCCGTCGCCTTATACGACGAGTCACGCCGGGGACGGGAAGCGCCCAGGAAACTCCTATGGGTAAGGCCGCCAGGCTAAAAGAAGTGTTCGCCATCGTCAGAAACAACATTCAAAGGGCCAGCCAAGAACAAGGGAGGCACTACAACCTTCGCCGACGACAGTGGCGTCCCACGATCGGTTCGCTAGTACTTCTACGGCAGCATCACCTCTCAAACGCCGCCGAAGGCTTCGCGGCAAAACTGGCCCCTAAATTTGACGGCCCCTATCGCGTGAAGGGTTTCCCGTCGCCAAACATCGTTCAGCTGCAGCACCCGAGCAGCCGGAAACGGAAGGTCGCCAACATCAACGATCTTAGAGAATTCCACGACCGCGAACCCGACGAACGTGCCGGGGAGGCGGACGACCCAGGTACCGCCGAACAATCGCCGGACCACGACAGGGGCACAGGTACCGGCTGAAACAAAGGGAAAAGGGGGGAAGGGGCGCCCGTGCCGGGGAAAAACCCGAGCGAGGCAAGCGACGACTGCCCGGATCCCGAAAAGTACCGACACTAGGTCGACCGACGGCGTAGCCCGCGACACGCGTCTCCGGCAGTCCGAGACCCCACCATCACCGATCAGTGCCATTTTGCCACCACAGCCGAACGGTCGAATCGATCCCAACCCAAACGCTTCCGAAGATAACGCAAAACCATACAACATAAAGGACCTACTGATTTTCCTCACTCTGCTAACCTCGACGCGCGCGCTGGTCAAGTTGAATGACTACACTAACGCGGACTATATCCCAATAGCGGACGGGGACGCCATCATTTGGGCCAACCACGTATACCTGCACCACACTACGAACGTGACGTCATACGAAGATTACGTCGCCGAAACGGAACAAGCCGCGGAGCTATTTAGCCTAGACCGGATGGCGCAAGTGATAGCAGCCGACCTGGACCACATCAAGAACCTGGTGGCCACGCTAAGGGTCCACCATCGGGGAACAAGGAGTATAAACCTGCTCAGAACAGCATTGAAGGTAGTGGCCGGAACGCCCGACTTCGACGACTGGGAGCAGGTCAAATTCCAACAAAAGCAGCTGGCGGAGTCCAGCCGTGGCCAAAACGAAATCAACTCCAGGATTCAAACCCGGATCAGAATGCGGGCCCCAAACCCTCAGCATCGGGGATTGCGAAGCCACCATCGGCGCCACGTTTTGCAGAGAACGCGAGGGGATCACCTGCGCTCAGCAGATGGTGACCGGGTGCGTCGCGCTCTGCGCGACTTCGCCCGGTCACTTGGATCCGATCGTCGTGGTGGACCACGGCACCATCATCGTCAACGACGGAAGGTTCACCGTTGTAGATGAGGCGGGGACCACCCAAGCAATCTCGGGATCGTACCTAGTTACGTATTCCCACCGGGTCTCGTTTAACTCCAAAAGAAAGGAGGTGGTACCGGCGATGACTCGAATAAACGTAACGGCACACAAGGAAAAGCTAAGCTTGCCGTTCCTACGGGAGTTAAGCCTACAAAATTCAAACTACATCGACGACCTGAACGTGACGGTGACGATAAGGAGCGCCGCCTCGTATTTGTTCACCCTCGTCGTCGCCATCCCTCTCTGCGCCATCATCTGGGTGCTATACCGCCGCCTCAAACCCCCCGGCCAATGACGAACCGGCCAGAACAACAGAGACGGCGCACGGTACTGTCGCCCCCGGCAGAGCCTTCCCGCGGCGATACATGCCCAGAGGCCGGCCGAGCCCAGCGATAAGAGCTGGCCCTACACCCGGCCCATCGGCGCCCGAAATCCGATCGGAGCCCGCGTGCGACGCATAGCTGCGCTGTCCGTAAAACGGAAGTTACGAAGGGAAAAGACGACAAAAATGAAATATAAAAAAAAAAAATAATAAAATAAAGAAAGAACGAAAAAAAATATATAAATGTCAATTCGGCAGATTCATGCATTACACTCATTACACACATTCATAAACCCATGCCCCAAACGTCCATAATCGTCCCACGGATCCATTTACCATAGCTTAGATTACAGAATTGCAAGCCCGCTGACGCCGGCTCCCGTGAGTCGCGCTGTCAGCGGAGGGAAATGCATGACGTTAGAAATACAAGAAATAAGTCAGATTCCGAACGCCGAGCGAGCAAGGCGATTTTGATAAAACCCTACTATACAAGAACCAAAACAATGTAAGTTTTCGTCACGCCCCCTGGGAGGCCCTAGAATTAAGAAGATTAAAGTAGATTAAATAGAAAATAGACACTCTCCCCTCCCCGAACTCTACGCACCGAAGAACCAGCCATGAACGCCACCGAGAACACCCCAGCTAAGGCGCACCAGAGAGCCGCTGCATCAGCAGAGGCCCCCGAAGTCGTAGACCTCACGGATTTCCCCGACGCCGAGGAACCGGAGTCCGCTGCCAAGGCGGACGAGGAAGCCGGCCCGCAGCCAGGAGTAGCCGAAGAACCCCACACCTCCGATGGGGACATATACGCGGATATGGAGCTAGACGCCGACGAGGCAGGGCCAGCGGACCACGAGGGTCCCCGAAACAGCCCCCCGCTGTTCTCCCGCCGACCATCCGGGTTCCGTCGAGAGAACCTAAGGTCGCCGCCGCCGTATAAACGACGAGCCGCGCCCTGCTCCCCGGAGCCAGGGTCACCGTCATTCGAAGAGGAGTTCGAAGATGCCGGTTCTAGCCAGCACAGCTTCCCGGAACCAGAGACGCCATCATACGCGCCGATGTTCGAACAGGAGTTTGAAGATGCTGGTTATCACCAGCGCCGCGATCCCCGAACCGGCCGTGGCATTTACCGCCCCGAGAGGGGGCTGGAGCGTTACACGCCGAAACCATACAACGCGTACTACGACGACGGGGAGAGCGAAGAGGAGGAACCCTACGGTCGGCAATTCATAGAAGAAACAGAGACCTTTCACCACACGGTCACGCCATGGGGGTTACGCGTCACGCGTAACCACCAGATGTCCGTAGCAGTCTTTGTCCCTCCCGGCCGGAATGTCAACGCGTTCTTCAGGACATTCCGAGAAGCCGCGGAACCAATCGACTACCGCTCCGAACCGGCCGCCCCAGCCAGGGCAAGCCCCCCGCACGCCGAAGCGCGACCGCCAACGCCCGCATCGGATCCTCCCCGACGCCCCAATCCTCCAGAAGAGTCAGCGGCGACCACACCAACGCACGCCGAAGCGCCCCACGCGGAGGCAGCGCAAGGCCCTCCCACTGAACGGCCCACCTGGACTACAGAAGAGGGAAACGCCGCTCCGGTTCGACAAGCGGAGCTGACCGAACCGGAGGAGCAGTGGGAAACGGGGCCGGACAGCGGGTACCCCACCATGACCATACGGAGGGTAAAACAAACCGTTGCGGAGGAGACGGCGCCGACCCCCCAAACTGGGGAGTGGGAAGGACAAGACGAGTTGCTGGTGGACTGCGACTTGGATGAAATACTACGATTTCTTCAAGACGAATCTACGCGGGAGGGGCAAAGTCCAGCGGACTTCTCCCTGATCGAAGAGCTGAACCAGCCCACCCAGTGGGTAATCGCGCCGGCAGATTGGCAGGTGAACATCCCAGGCCGAGCCCTACCGGCGGGCCTCATCGAGGAGATACACCAGCGGCTGCTGGAAACGGAGAGGCTCCGTTTCCGAAGCTGGTCCTGGGATCAGTGCTACCGGGTCCACAAGCGATCCCGGGCCGCGCCTGTCTGCGTCGACCTCCTCCCGGAAGAAAGGGGGGGGTGTAACGAACCTTAGGAAGGTTCGTCACAGCGCGCTACATCGCGGGATCGTCACCGCCTCATTTTTCCCCTTTTTATATCTCCAGTTTCCCTTAAATATATCGTTACTTAGCCTTAAGAACAGAGAATGCATACGATAAATGTACCACCAATAAAGAAACTCATTTCCCATATCGTTTCGCCTACCGTTTCACGACAGCCAATCCCACATTCTCGTACCAACACATTACCCCCACCTCTAACGAAAAGCTCCCGAAGCACTGACAATTAGCCGGTAAGAACGCCCCCCACACCAACACATTGCCCCGCGTTTAGCCATAAGCTCCCGAGACACGAACCGTTAGCCGGTGACAACTCCGCACCGGGCCAACACATTACCCCCACCTTTAAGCTTAAGCTCCCGAAGCACAGACTAGCCGATATGAACCCCCGCCCCTTCCCTTCGCGGCTTCGGGACGCTCCGCGAAGCGGCAGCCAATCTGAAGCCGACGAAGACGAAGACACGTAGATACTGATAAGTTAGAGATCGGCGGCAGCGAAGTTTTCCCGAGCGCGCAAGCGCCGATCAGACTTCACTTACGCGGAGACCCGGGCCGAGAATAGACGTTGTCCCGCGTGACAACTAAGATACAAGTTAAGAATCCTTTCGGGAACGTGACGAAACAACAAAAAATATTCAATGTAACAAATTACCTGTATAACCAGCAAGCTAATAAATCATTATTGTAACGAGAACCAACCCCGAGTAAGTCATTTTTGGGGATCCAAACCCCTCCCCGGTCACCCTTACCAACAACTACTCGCCAGCGAGCCACACTCACCTCCACTAACCCCCGATCAATCCCCGAAACCCCCCTCACGCAGGTGTGACACGCCCTGCGCCCCTCTCTCGACCCCCACAGGTGTGACTCGCCCTGTGACCTTTCTTTCCCGACCCAAAAATATTTCAAAACTTCGCCCCGCCCACTTCCGCCCCCACAAAGGACGAAAATCTGTGGCATCCACATTTTTAAAGATACCAACCAAAAACGCAGAGTCGTAGAGGATGACTATATGTTCTAGAGTGTAAAATCTCAACCAGATCGTATAATTATTATAGCCAGAATCAAGAAAACAATTTCATTCTTTCTCGCTCTGTCTCTCTCTAACACACAGGTTTCATGGTCGGTTTTGCCAATTGCAAAATATGAGTTCAAGGATCTCAGAACCTATAAGAGCCAGAGCAACCAAATTTGGTATCCACACTCCTGTGATATCGGACCTTGACCGTTTCGTGTCCAACACCCCCTTCCGCCCCCGCAAAGGACGAAAATCTGGGGCATCCACAAATCTCAGAGACTATTAAGGCTAGAGTAACCAAATTTGGTATCAACACTTCTGTTAGATCTCACTATAAAACGTATATCTCAAAATTTTGCCACACCCCTTTCCGCCCCCACAAAGGACGAAAATCTGTTGCATCCACAATATTGCACATTCGAGAAAACTAAAAACGCAGAATCATAGATAATGACCATATCTATCAGATTTCTGAATCTGGATCAGATCGGATCATTTTTGTAGCCAAAAGCAAGAAATCAATTTGCAGTGGCTACGCAGCGCCCGACGTCACGCTCAGACTGATTTTCTGTCTCTCTCGCACGCATTCTTTGTCGTGTCGTTCAATATTAGCGGCGGCTGCCGGAGGAGAGCCATACTGACTAAGTATCGGGTATAACTGTAGAGTTGCGGTGTCCGAAGCAACTCACAACGTTCCCCCTCGTTGTTTATGGTTTGCCGCTGCGCTTCTCTTGTTGTTGTTTTTGTTGTTTCTATCGCAGGTGCATGCGCGCTCTTCTCTTTGCTCTTTTTGCTATGGTTCTTCTTCTCGCATGTGGTTGCAACAATTGCAATTTATCAGCATTAGCCGCGTGAATTAATTTCTAATTGATGGCCTATGCAATGAGCTCTGCCCCACTTCCGATTCCGTTTCCCGACCCCAATCTTCAGCTTCTGCTGCTGCTGCTGCCGCCGCTACTGTTGCGGCTCTCTCTTTATCACTCCCTCTCGCTGCTCTCTCTCTTTCTCGCGCTCTCTTTGGTAAGTGGCACTGGCTAGCGTATAATTTTTGTTGTGTTGACCTAATTATACGCTCATTTTGATTCACTTGATTTTCTCTGCTCGCAACCACACAGACGCACATATGGACGTTTTGTCACTGAGACGACAAGTGGAGCAGCAGCAGTGGCAGTGGCAGCAGAGCTGGATACTGGGACGCACATTATTGGGTTTCCACAGAACATGCACATGCTAGGGAGCGCGTAGAGGGAGGATGAATGTAGAAGAGTGGCAGTGTGGGAGTAAAGGCTTGGGCAGGTGTAAGGAAAAGAGACTTAATCCTTATTCATACTCACTATTTATAGCTGAGATATATCTGCATATAGACTTTGGGCAAAGGGCACACGGGGAGTGACATATGTGGGCTCGAATCCAACTGAAACGTTGTGCTACGATCAAATTCAAATTCAGATTCGAAAATGCAATGGCAGTTCCACCAACAGCCCGTCTGACACGACCAACCGACTGACTAGGAGACCCAACTGTATCTATCTCTGTTGTGTTTGGGAACGGAAAGGGGGGTCGTTCAGACAAAGTCTGCGCACCTCAGCAGCACCTAACACTACTACCACTGTCAAAGATTTGCAAATCGTTGGCGCGCTCCGGCTCTCCGACAGACACACACATACGCAGACTCTCACAGTTACAGAGACACAGATCAGCAGCAGGCAGCAGCAGCAGAAACACCAACACCAACAACAAGACGCAGCAGAATTTGAAATTAGGTCAACAGGTTTGGTTGATTGTGGTAGTGGGCCTGAGCCAGTTACTCGAGCGTATGCCGTCCGTCGTCTTTGCCTACGACCTCGGCTGTCATCATCAAGAGAGAAGCAGAAGCAGAAGCAGCAGCGACGGAGGCAGAGACAGCAACATCCAAAGCTATCGCTGTCGCCGCCAACGCAATATGCGTTCCGTTCGTTCCGTCGTTTATTGCACCAGAGTTCGTGCAGTTTGCAGTGGCTGTGGGGGAGATGCACTCGTCGACACACACACACATTTATATATATATCAGAATTGAGCACACCGCAGTGTGGGTGCAAGGGGGAGACAAGAGGGCGCCCGTTACATTTGGGTAAATGAACCAGGGATGCAGCACAACTTCAGGGCTTCATTGAAACATGGAAAAGGGAACCCTTTGTAAATCAAATCTTTCCAATATTCTCACAACAAAAGCCAGCCCGTAGCAGGTATCCGCTGCGTCCGTTGCTGCAAAATGTTGCGAAAATCCGCATATGTTCTGAAATGGAAACTCAACTGGCAACCAACTAACTTGGGCTTCTGAATTGATTTCGTTGCAGCCAAGAGATTTCCACATACTTCTTAGTTGGTTTCTATGTCACAATCACAATCGCACACACATACAGCGATCACACGCATTGAGTTTGAGTTTCCAAGTGCGGTCGTGTTTGCAAGCGAGCTCCGAGTTTTTCTACAAACAAAATCCGTATCACGCCTGGAATCAAAACAGAAGACGGCTCAAGTCAGGCTTTCAGCGTCCCGTACTCACTGCGCATGGTGGCTGGCGGCGGAGACTTCCCAGTTGGTTGCAGGGGCAAACGCAGACCTGCAGATGGGCCAGGGGGGGGGTGATCGTTGGTTTTGGCGCATTTCTCTGTCCATCGTGTTGGTGGTAGGAAAATAAAAACAACTTTCACTCATATCGCTTCACTTGCCTCGATTTATATTCACGGATCAGCTGATCGAGCAGAGGTGCTTACAGCACGGAGTTGCCGGACAGCGTAGGAGAGTCATAGGGTTGCCAGATAGGGCCAACCAGTTTAAAAGTTGAGCGCCAAGCGGAAAATCGCGCGGGCCCCAAATTTCAAATTTTAAATTTTAAATTTCTAATTTCAAAATCTTATTTGGCAGTTACAAACAGGAAGAATGGAGGAGGAGGAAAAGCGGGTCTTTGAGAGGAGAACTAGCCTGCAGCGTTCCCCACCACAGTGGCAGACGCCCCGAGGCATTTGGCCCAGGGAGCAGGCAGTTGAGAAGCCGGCCCAGCTAAGCCTTGGTACCGGAACTCCACTTAAGGCGCCCCTTAGAGTGCTGCCAGCACTGACTGTGTCTGCACCAGCAGAAGTCCCTGTCAATCCCTTTGACTTCAGCAGTGCTTCCACAGACAAAAGCGGTACAGGACCAAAGGCCGACGGAGATCTGCGGTCGATCCTGGCTTCGCTGGTAGAAAAGTCGACGGAATTGGCGAAGATGCTGAGGGACGCCCGTTATCTCAACAAGGAGATGAAAGAGTTGGCGCAGAACGTGGTGAGGATGCAAAAGTCCGCGCTTCACAGCTTCGACGCAAAGTTTCAGAGGAAGGAGAGGGTGGAGCGGCGTGATCAGGAGACGCAGTGCTCCCCTCAACGCGATGCGCCGAAAAGGAAGCTGGACAAGCCGACGAGGAGCTCGCCGAAGAGGAGAAACAATATGAGTGGCCATCCCACGTTGCAGTCCCGCGAACAACCGGCAAGGAAGACCGAATCAGCTGCACCTACCGAAGGTGAATGGGAGAAGGTGAAGAGCAGAGCGCACGCCCGGAAGCCAAGGCCCCGTCCGGATGTTATTATCATCGAGCCAAAAGGGGAAATGACTTACGCGGAGATCCTTAACCTCGTCACCCGCAACCAGAGCGAGAAGATGAAGAAGGTCGGCGAGAGTGTGAGCAGAGTGAAGCGAACAGCCAAAGGTGCTCTTCTATTGGAGCTCAAAGACGCCTCGAAGGAGACCGCGCAGCTGCTTCGCGAGGACATAGGCACTGTCCTAGGAGGCAAGGCGGAGGCGCGAGCACTCACCCAGCAGACGAGGCTAGAGATGCTCGACTTGGATGAGATGGCTACCTCGGAGGACGTGAGGAAGGCCTTCAGCGAGCAAATGGGGATTACACTCGATGTGGACGCCATTAAGAGTTTGCGCCCAGGCTTTGGTGGTACCCAGCGGGCTATTATTTGCCTGCCGGCGACCCTTGCGACGAAGGCGCTATCCGTTGGTAAGGTTAAAGTGGCATGGTCCGTCTGCCGCATACGGGAGCGAAATCTGCCGTTAAAGTGCTTCAGGTGCCTTGAGATCGGCCACGTTGCACTTAATTGCAAAAGCTCTGTAGACAGAAGCGGGTGGTGCTTCCGCTGTGGGTCTGAGGAGCACAAGATAAGCGACTGCCACAATGAGGCAAAATGCTTCCTCTGTGTCGGAAAGGGCAAGCCCCACTCACACGTAGCTGGTAGCCACAGGTGCCCCATGGCACCCAAAGAGAAGGCAAGTCAAAACGCTGGACATGGTTAGGTTTTACCAAATAAACCTAAACCATTGCGAGGCTGCCACAGATCTGCTCTCTCAGTCGGTGCGGGAAATGAGATCGGACGTTGCAATAATTAGCGAACCATACATTTCCCCCGAGGATGGATTCTGGGTCCAAAGCTCCTCAGGAAAAGCAGCAATATGGGCTTGCGGTAAGCCTCCTCTGCGGCCCTCAGTGTGCGCTGAGTTCCGACATTTCGTCAGGGCAAAACTGGGGAACTTATGGATTTACAGCTGCTATCTCCCCCCAAGCTTGAGCCGTCATAGCTTCGCTGCGGCGATGGACGAATTGGCCGACGACGCCAGGCACCACAAACCAAATGTGATTGCTGGCGACTTCAATGCTTGGGCCCAGGAGTGGGGCAGTGACATCTCCAGAAGCAGCAGCTCGGACGCCATATACAAGGGACACGTACTGCTTGAGGCCTTCGCTGCGTTGGACGTAGCATTGCTGAATCAGGGGACCGCGAATACCTTCAACAGGGGTGGCTCTGGGTCAGTCATCGACCTTACATTCGCCTCTAGCAGCATTTCCCCTCTGTCCACCTGGCGCCCGGGGAACCACTATACGGCCAGCGACCACGAGGCAGTGGTGTTCTCGATAGGCGGAGAAGGTGGTTGCTGACTGACCAGGGCAACGCAGACAAGCCGGAGAGCAGCCTACAATCCCGAATCAATGCGGATTCCAAGGTTCTTGGAGGCGCTGAGGCATATGGAGGTCAGAGGCTCAGCTCAGATGGTCAACCAGCTTTTGGAGTTCCTACTGCTCGCATGCGATGCCAGTATGAGTCGCAAGAGGCCATTCAAGGGTAAGCAATCGCCGACCTATTGGTGGAACGACGAGATCCAGGAGGTCAGACGCACTTGCCTGTCAGCTAGAAGGCGATATCAACGGGCTCGCAGAAGGAGTGGCACTAGCTGGCCACTGGGCTACAGGCGGAGTACTGCGGAGCTAGAAAAGCGCTAAAGAACGCTATCAAGGAGAGCAAGAGGGAGTGCTTCCTGCAGCTTTGCGACTCAGCCGAGAAGGATCCGTGGGGACGTGCCTACAAGACGGTAATGAAGCGAATGCATGGCAGCAACGCGGGGTCGCCGTCTGACCCAGACCAGTTGCGGACGATTGTTGAGGCATTGTTCCCATCCGGGGCTCACGGTCTTGCCATCAGTGCCGTCGCACACCAGCCTGCATATTCGGTCGAACCTGTCACGGAGGACGAAATCGTCGCCCTGGCCCAAAGCTTAAAGGCCAAGAAGGCTCCAGGCCCTGATGGAATCCCCAACCGTGCGGTAAAACTGGCGATGGCATACAACCCGCACGAGTGTGCTAAGGCATTCACGCAGTGCCTGCGGGAAGGACTATTTCCGCCGCAGTGGAAGTTGCAACACCTGGTGCTCTTGCCAAAGCCAGGAAAGCCGCCGGACGATCCCTCCTCGTTTCGACCGATTTGCTTAATCGACTCGCTGGGGAAGACTCTGGAACAGATAATCCGTAGAAGACTAGACAACGCCGTCGAGGATGCTGGGGGACTTTCACCAAACCAATACGGCTTCAGGAGTGGGAGGTCAACGGTGGACGCCATAGGCAGGGTAGTTGACATAGCCTCCAAGGCAGTGGAGGGAACTCGATGGAAGGGCGGCAAGAAGGAATACTGCCTGATTGTCACCCTAGACATCAGGAACGCCTTCAATACGGTGAAGTGGGAGTGCATCCTGGACTCACTTAACCGGCGCGGTGTACCCCAATACCTTCAGGCAATCGTAAGGAGCTACTTCGCGGAGTATAATACTGCTGGAGTATAATACGGAGGCCGGCGCGCAGACTCACGGCATAACGGCAGGAGTTCCCCAAGGATCAGTGATGGGTCCCCTATTATGGAACATTGCCTACGATGGAGTCATGAGATTAGCTCTTCCAGGCGGATGTCAGCTAACCTGCTACGCAGATGATGTCGCCCTGACGGTGGTGGCCAAGCACCTGGACGTCGTCGAAGCAAATTGTGACACCGCAATCCAGCTGATTGCAGACTGGCTCCGCTCTGCGGGACTAGAGATAGCCGCTCATAAAACCGAGGCAGTATTGGTGAGCACCCGTTCGACTGTGGAGACCGCTCACATCAGGGTTGGCGACCAGAGACTATCGTCGAAACGAGCCATTCGGTATCTGGGCGTGATGATCGACACCAGGCTCAGTTTCCGTGAACACCTAAGCTACGTCCAGGAGAAAGCGGCAAACACGAGTCGGGCGCTGTTCCGAATACTGCTGAACACCCGTGGCCCGAAGCAGGAGAGGAGGATTCTGCTGACCAGTGTAGTCCGCTCAGCCATGACCTATGCAGCAGACGTATGGGCGGATGGAATTAAAGTTGCCAGCTACGCTAGGGGCGTAAAAGCCACTCATCGCCTCTGCGCGCTCCGGATCTGCTGCGGCTTTCGGACCATATCCGACGACGCTGCCCTAGTCCTGGCGGGTGTCCTTCCAATTGCCCTTCTGGTGCTTGAGGAGAGGGCCGTGGCCGAGGCCATCCGGGCCGGCGCGGCAAGGAGAGACGCGCGCAAGCAGGCCCGTGAAGGAAGCCTCAGAGCATGGCAAAGCCGCTGGGACGGCTCTGATAAAGGACGGTGGACACACCGCCTGATTCCGGATGTCCGATATTGGATCGGCAGGCGACACGGTGTGGTCAATTTCCATTCCACACAGCTTCTGAGCGGACACGGCTGCCTCAGCCATTACCTTTGGAGGTTCGGCCACGAGAACTCGCCGAACTGCTCGTGGTGCGGCGACGCCACTGAAGACGCTGAGCACATCATTTTTCAATGTGGGCGCTTCTCACTTATTAGGGAGGAGTTGTGGCGAGCCGCCGGCGGGCAGCTCACGCCGAACAACCTGATCGAGAAGATTGTGGAAGACCCCATGGTATGGTCGGCCTGGAGCAACTTTGCAGCCGGCGCCATGAAGGAGCTGCGTAGGTGCGAGCGCCGAAGGAACGAGAGTGGCTAGGAGGAACCATGGTCCCTGCGAAGCAATGCTTTGCGGCCGGCCCGCAGAGACCCGGAACTTCCTGCCGGTCTCTCCAACTCAATACAGCTCCCTGTCTAGCTTTAGTTAAGTCCCAGGCTTATAAAATTTAATAAAATTGAGAGTTAATACAGAAAAAAAAAAAAAAAAAAAAAAAAAAACACATACAGCGATGCGAAAAGGTAGGCAGAGACGGTCTACGGTCGACGGCGGACGGTGGAGGGAGTGACAAGACAGAGAGGAGGAATAATGAGGCTCCCAGAGAGGCAAAGCTGCTGCAGCCACCTGCAGCAGAGACAGAGACAGACACAGAGCCAGAGCCAGAGGCAGCGCGGCAGATAATCCCAGTAGAAATTGAAACTAGTCGCTGCGGCAAGTTTATAGAAAACTGGTATAGAAACGAGGGGGAACGTTGTGAGTTGCTGCGGACACCGCAACTCTACGGTTATACCCGATACTAAGTCAGTATGGCTCTCCTCCGGCAGACGCCGCTAATATTAAACGACACGACAAAGAGTGCGTGCGAGAGAGACAGAAAATCAGTCTGAGCGTGACGTCGGGCGCTGCGTAGCCAGTGCAAATTGATTTGTTCCTTTTGGCTATAAAAATTATCTGATCTGGTCCAGATTCAGCAATCTGATAGATATGGTCGTTATCTATGATTCTGCGTTTTTAGTTTTCTCGAATGTGCAATATTGTGGATGCAACAGATTTTCGTCTTTTGTGGGGGCGGAAGGGGGTGGGGCGAAATTTTGAGATATACGTTTTCTAGTGAGATCTGACAGGAGTGCGGATACTAAATTTGGTTACTCTAGCCTTAATAGTCTCTGAGATTTGTGAATATCCCCAGATTTTCGTCCTTTGCGGGGGCGGAAGGGGGTGTGGCGAAATTTTGAAACAAACTCGTCTCGGTCCGATATATTAGGAGTGTGGATACCAAATTTGGTTGCTCTAGCTTTTATAGTCTCTGAGATCTAGGCGCTAATGTTTTACTCTAAGCAAAGGCGAGAAAAAATGAAATTGTTTTCTTGATGCTGATTATAATAATAATACGATCCAATTCAGATTCCGCAGTCTTAAAGATATGGTCATTCTCTACAATTTCGGTTTTCTCATATCTTTAAAACTGTGGATGCCACAGATTTTCGTCCTTTGTGGGGGCGGAAGGGGGCGGGGCGAAGGTTTGAAATATTTTTGTAGCAGTGACATATCACAGAAGTCTGGATCCAAAACTTCGTTGCTCTAGCTCTTATAGTCTTTGAGCACTAGGCGCTGAAGGGGACGGACAGACGGACGGACGGACGGACGGACAGACAGGGCTCAATCGACTCGGCTATTGATGCTGATCAAGCATATATATCGGAAACGATTCCTTCTGGACGTTACACACATCCACTTTTACCACAAATCTAATATACCCCAATACTCATTTTGAGTATCGGGTATAAAAAGAGACAAAAGAGAGCGTATAACTGATTTGACCTTAGCAGGCATTTGCCTACCGGCTTGCTAGTGCGACTCTTTAGAGGAAAAGCAAGGGAGGGGATGTTGCTGTTGGATGCTGTTCCATTTGTGCCTTTGGCGTCACGCAACGAAGTGAGTCAGTCGGTCGATGGAGCGCTGTGGCGTTTCGAGCAAATTAATGAACCATTCCCCCCGCAAACAAAAGCCGTGGCAACGGCAGGGGCAACAACAAGAACAAATGAGCGTTACATGTGCGTTGAGACGAGAACCAGAACGAACCGAAAGAGACACAACAACAGAGAGAGACGAGAGACAAGAGAGAGAGAGAGAGGGAGAGGGGAGAAAGAAACCACTTTCCATGGCGACACACTTTTATATGCTCTTTTGCTACTTTTGCCACTGCCGCTGCCGCTGCAGCAACAACAACTTGGACTCGGGTTCCCCATAATAGAAAGTGGAACAGGAATTTCCCCCCCATCAATGCCACCAAAACGGAGGCAGCGGCAGAGCACGATGAGATCATTTTGGCCTGCACGCATTGCGAAACACTTGCCACGTCCAACAACCAAATGGCGGCAACAGCAACAGCAGTACCACCAACAACAAGCTGTAGGCCGTCTAACCCGGGAATTGTAGTGACCAATATCGGTGCGTGAGTGAACGGTATAGGTATAAAAACACAAACCCGGTGATTTAATGTAACTCTTTTTTATTAGCTGCGCGTCCGTCTCTCACAATCGCCATTTACAAAGTGCCCTCACTCTCTTCTCGATGTTTCTTATCCGATATCTCACTATTGGTATTTCCCTCCGAGTGTATCGATGGTGCGGTAAATACCAATGCGCGCTGTATGCTATTTTAAATACTAGTTGAATGCCTCACTAATTATTACCTTGCTACAATTCGGCCATCCTGACCGGAGTGCTCCTGAACTCCTTACATTTAATTTAGTTTCTAGATAGGTTGATTTATTACAGTTGGGTGTGGTTTACTCTTAATATTCTAAGTTTACGTGTTACAATCATTTTCTTCATTTTGATTCCCTGTGACATTTGCATTATTACCATTTTCAATCCACGGCTTCATATTTGCCACCGCCCAAACTCCTTTATACGGGATCCTTGATTGTTGAAACCCCTCTACATCTTCTAGCAAATACCTATCATTTTTTAACCCCTTTGATATCTTATAAGGTCCTTTGAACTTCGGGATAAGCTTTTTAGACACCCCTGTATGAGTGTCGAAATTTCTCACCATAACTAGATCATTATCTACGTACACGTGTGGCTCCCTTCGCTTTGAATTTGTTGCTTGTTTGTTATAAGACTGTATTTTTTCCTGATGAGTGCCTGCTACTGCTCTAATCTTTTCTATATCCCTTGTTGCCCGCTGTTCGGTTAGTTCGTCTAGATGATCTTTTAGTAAATCTGAAACCTTTCCTTTTTGTACGACCCCAAACAACATTCTGCTCGGGTGTTCATTAATTGTTCTTTGAATTGTGTTGTTCATCGCGTGTTCTACTGTTTCCACTACCATATCCCAATGTAATCCTTTTTCCGGGTCAACAAGCTTTGCAATCATGGGTCCCAAACTTCTGTTCACCCTTTCTACCTGCCCGTTGGCCTGTGGCGACCCTGTTGCTATCTTTACGTGTTTAACATTGCTCTGTTCTAAGAATTCTTCAAACTCTTTTGACGTGAAACAGCTTCCTCTGTCTGACACAATGCATCTGGGTCTACTGTAAGCTCGGAAATAATCTTTCATTGCAATTACTGCTTCCTTTGTGCTAGTGGTTTTGGTCGTATAAAGTCTTACGAATTTGGTGAACGCGTCTATTACTACTAAAACATGTTTGTTGGCCCTGCCTTTGTCGACTGGCCCGAAATGGTCGATATGTACTACCTCGAATGGTCCTGACCCTTTTGGTATGTTGTGTAAAAACCCTTCCTCTTTTCCGTGTTTTGCTGAGTACGCTATGCATTTTAGACAGTTTTCAATGTGTCGCTTGGCTTTATACCTTACGTTTGAGATCCAGTAGCTTTTCGATATAGCGTCGGTCATCTTGTCTATACCGACGTGCCCTAGTTCATCGTGGTACTTATAGAGTACGTGGCCTTCCATTTCCTCGGGTACGCAGAATAGGATAGTATTGTTATCTTTTTTCCTGTATATTATTCCGTTTCTCATCTCATAATGTTTGTGTTCTGATTTCTGTAACGTTTCTCTCAGCTCCATCAGTTTTTTATCCCTGTTTTGGCATATAATTAAATTTTCTTCAAAGGTGTTTGTGTCTACCGTGAGTATCTGAACGGCTCTGCTTAGCGCATCTACGTGTTGCATTCTACTTCCTGACCTGTGTTCTAACTTGTAGTCATAATTTTGTAACTCTAACGCCCAGCGGGCAATGCGTGGATTGAGTTCTTTTTTGTTTAGAGTCATAGTTAGCGCGTTGCAGTCTGTCACTATTTTGAAGGGTATGCCTTGCACGTATACTCTAAACCGTTGTAGTGCATAAATTATCGCTAGTGTCTCCAGTTCAAAGCTGTGGTATTTTGCTTCGGTAATTGTTGTCCGCTTGGAGAAATAAAACACCGGGTGCATTCTGCCATCACCCTTCTTCTGCATTAGAATTGACCCGAAACCTAACGAACTTGCATCGCAATGTAATTCTGTCGGATCTCTGGGATTGTAAAGTGCCAAGATCGGTGCTTCCAACAAATTACTTTTGAGTTGTTCGAAACATTCTAGTTCTACGATACCGAATTCAAACTTCCTGTCTTTTTTGACCAAATCATAAAGGGGCTTAGCTTTCGTAGAAAAATCTTTTACGAACCGTCTAAAGTAAGAACATAACCCTAAGAAACTCTGCACTTCGTTCGTTTTCGTGGGGACTGGGAACCCTTTTACTGCCTGTAATCCCTTCGTATCTGGTTTAATTCCGTTACCCGATATGGAATAGCCCAGGTACTTAACTTCTGACTGTAAGAATTCGCATTTATCAATCCTTAATTCAAGTTTATTCTCTACCAATCGTCTCATCACTTCTTGTAAAATTTCCATGTGACTATCACTATCTTTAGTTGCTACCATAATATCGTCCATGTATATTATAACTTTGTCTTCCTTTACCATATCTGCAAAAATGTTGTTTGTGAATCTTTGAAACACCGCCGATGCATTTCGTAACCCGAACGGCATCCTCAACCATTCGTATTGTCCCATGGGGGTCGTGAACGATGTGTATTTAACTGAATCTTTATGCATAAATACGTGGAAGTATCCATTCTTCAGGTCTAACTTGGTGAAAAGTCTTTTCCCTGACAGTTTATCTAGTAGGTCGTCTATCAGAGGTGTTGGGTAATTGTCCTTTATCATACCTTTATTAAGTGTGCGATAATCGACGCACAGTCTCAACTCTCCCGAATTCTTTTTTACCAGTACTATAGGCGAAACGTATTCTGACTCACTGGTTCTGATGTAACCTTTTTCTGTGTATTCGTCTATCATTTTCTGTACTTGGGCTTTTTCGCTATACGACAGTCTTCTAGGTGGGCAATGAAACGGTTTTTCGTGTTCGAAATTCAACTTCATTTCCCACTTGGTTTGTGGTAAGTTTGGTCTTTCTGCGTTTACATACGCTGTCCTAAACATGTATTTAAGTCGTCCTGCGAGTTCTTGGCTACAATCTGTCCCTACTTTCAACTCCCAGTCGTTTTCTTTGTCTGGATACTGGCTTGGTAGTTCGTTGAAATTGGTTTTTACGCTCTCGCAGGTATCGCTGTCTTCCAGACACTCAACCATTGCAGAACACTCATTTTCTACCTTGCCTCCACTTTCTACTTCATGCTTATTCTCTTTAACACCCTCATCTTTAACTTCACATTCATATTCTCCTAAACACTCATTCTCTATTTTCCACTCATTTTTTTCTAAACACTCATTTTCTCCTAAACACTCATTTTCTTCTAAACACTCATTTTCTCCTAAACACTCATTTTCTTCTAAACACTCATTTTCTCCTAAACACTCATTTTCTTCTAAACACTCATTTTTTTCTAAACACTCATTTTTTATTTCACACTCGTTTTTTGTCTCACTCTCCTTCTCCTTGCAAATGTCACTTACAATTTTAAATTTGCATAAATTCATAAAATCCCTACCTAACACAGCCTCATAGCCCATCGACTCGTCTGCCACTACTAGTAATTCAAAGTTGATTCGATTTTTGTTAATAATTACAAAACTGGGTATTTTACCAAAGATGTTAAGTTTGCTATTATTTAGTCCAACATAAGCGTAATCCGCATTTTTATTCAAAATAAATTCAATTTCTCTGTTTTTCTTGTCTTTGTTAAACTTATATAAACTTAAATCATCTTCTTTGATTTCGTTCGAACTTAATCGTGAGCGCTCTTCCACTTTATTTAGGTTATTTTCCGACTGGTGCTCTAGACACGATAACTTCATAAAACTTATTGGGCTCCCTGAGTCGATGAGGCAATTTAAGGACAAGCATTTGTTATTGTAATTGCTAATGTATATATTAAATTTGTATATATAATCGTTATGTACCTTGTACTTCTTTTCGTCACAGTGTGACACCTGGTGACTCATGCTGCCGCATCCGTAGCACGCTCCTCTTTCGCGCTTGGGCTTGCGGCACTCCCCTGCCACGTGGCCCAAAGAGTTGCAGTTGTAGCAGCGAATGGGTGTTGGCGAGGCTCCAGTGTTTGCCCCTTCAGTTGAACCGTACTTCTTTGGCAGCATGATCTTCTCGAACGCCTTGAGTAGTTGATATGGAGCGCCAAAGCACTGCATGTGGGCTTGCCTACGCAGGCCTACATCTGGGATACCTTCGATGACTCCGTCAATAAACTCCTCGTCGTCAATGACTATGCGGGATGCCAGCGACACTTTGGCGTTGAAGTACATCGAGAACTCCTCGCCACGTGCCCATGAACGGGACTCGAACTTGCGACGGAGCAACAGTTTGCTTTCCTTGGGATGGAAAGTGTCTTCCATGACGTTCAACAATTGATCGATTGGCAGCGACATGTGCTCCGGACTCGAATGCAGCCACACCAATGCTTTGTCCTTAAGCTTCGACATTAGCAGCATTAGTAGCTTCTCATCCTTCAGTTTGTTCACTTTTGCGACGGCCTTAAACTGCGCGATCCAAGTTGTGACGTCATCGTTGTTTCCAGAAATGTTGCCATGATATGTTGGCAACATGTCTTTGGCGGCATTTAGCAACATGACGCCAGCGTCATTGCTGGCGGCTGGTGTTGTGTTCTCTCCTCTCCCTTCCTTCTCCCTCTCGCTCTGCAGCTTCAGCAGCTCGATTTGCAGTTTTAACATTTCAACCTCTGCTCGATATTCGCCATGGTTGTTGTTGTGCCCAGGCGCTTGCGGTGGTTTTTCGTTCTTCTCTTTGCGTTCGCTCTTCGTCGAGTCTTGATCTGCGGCCGCCTCATCTTCCCTCTCGTTCTCGCATGTTTCGGCTGCCGGTGGTCCCTGTCCCCGCAGCTCTACTGGTATTTCGTTAAGTCTCGCTGCCATGGCAGCTTTGCTTCCACCTTTTGGTAGATTGAGGTACTCCAGCCATTCGCGCAGCTGGGCGGCCGAGAACTCCTCCGTGCCGACCAAGTCCGACATGTTTTTTTTCAGCGATGGCGTCTTCGACGGACGAGATAATAAAAATTTTCGCTATTTTTCACTGGCGGCGATTGATCGTATCCCACTTCTGAAATTGTAGGCCGTCTAACCCGGGAATTGTAGTGACCAATATCGGTGCGTGAGTGAACGGTATAGGTATAAAAACACAAACCCGGTGATTTAATGTAACTCTTTTTTATTAGCTGCGCGTCCGTCTCTCACAATCGCCATTTACAAAGTGCCCTCACTCTCTTCTCGATGTTTCTTATCCGATATCTCACTATTGGTATTTCCCACCGAGTGTATCGATGGTGCGGTAAATACCAATGCGCGCTGTATGCTATTTTAAATACTAGTTGAATGCCTCTCTAATTATTACCTTGCTACAAAGCGGACATCGAGAAAATCAAGAAACGGAAAAAAGATTGGAAAAAAAATAGTTCAGTGGGAGCAAGAGGGAGCCAACGCCAAAGCCATAGCCATAGCCAGAGCCAGAGCGGCAGACAGCTGAGTGACAGGCAAGCAAGACCAAAAGAGAGAGCTCTCTTTTTCCCCACTGACTGTCTTCGAGTGGAGCGCATGTCCCATTTTTATACCCGATACTCAAAATGAGTATTGGGGTATTGTAACGAACCTTAGGAAGGTTCGTCACAGCGCGCTACATCGCGGGATCGTCACCGCCTCATTTTTCCCCTTTTTATATCTCCAGTTCCCATAATATATCGTTACTTAGCCTTAAGAACAGAGAATGCATACGATAAATGTACCACCAATAAAGAAACTCATTCCCCATATCGTTTCGCGTTTCACGACAGCCAATCCCACATTCTCGTACCAACACATTACCCCCACCTCTAACGAAAAGCTCCCGAAGCACTGACAATTAGCCGGTAAGAACGCCCCCACACCAACACATTGACCCGCGTTTAGCCATAAGCTCCCGAGACACGAACCGTGTAGTGGCCAGTTGTGACTCTAAAACTCCAGAGAACAGCTTGGGAAGTACGGCCCTCGCGTTTAACATTAACTCTGCTCTTTACAAAAACAAGATAAGAGATCAATTACAAGAGAGCAGTAGTTAAAGCTTCCATTGAAGAGCTTAATGTCTAATTTAGAGAAGCAGCGTGGATCTGTGGGAGTTATGTTTTAAAGCTTTACTAGAAATCATACGATTACTCCGTTAGTCGTGGAAGCTATGTGTAAGCTTTGCTTAGCATCGTACGATTACTCCGTTATCTAGGGAAGCAAGGTGTAAGCTTTGTCTAAAATCGTACGATTACCCCGTTGGTTGTGGAAGGTAAAGTTCCGATCGTAAGGGCTAATGCAAGTAATAGAACTTCTGGCTAGATCATTGCTATAGTGAAGCTGTGCGAATTCGGATGTGTCTTTCATGTGCAATGAAACACGTGCCAAGTAAATTGAAGTTCTGGTGGACTACATTATTCCTTTTGGATTAAGAAAAACAGTCTCGTATCATAGGGCTGGAAATCTTACTACGTTCGACACTGGGAAAGAAAAACCAATTGACCCCCCTCCAAGAACGAGGTCGTCAAAGTCCATCGATTTCTTAGTAGATCTGGGAAAGACCTCGGATTTCCCAGGATCCAGCATCTACATAAACCAACGATAACTACAACCAAATAAACCAGAAAGAGCCGTCCGAAGATATACTAGAGTGAAACCCGAAGTTATGTGGAGGCATACTTGAGCTGAAGTACATTTTTGAGTAAGACGAGAAGAATGCGAATTCGGAGAAACTAATATGCCGCACTCGTCACCCTTCTCGCTTATGAATTAAGCGCGCGGCTAAGGCTTTCGCATGTAGTTCTTCGCAATGTGTGGAGTGGCTCTCAAACTGTGAAAATAAAACATTATTCTGCGGCGATCCACACTGCCGTTTAATAGTCGTCGTGTGAAAATGTACCAAAGTATTAGTTTTGAGTCTCGTCATGAGATTTTCCATTTATTAAAGATTAGGCTACGCACTAACTATTTTTGTATTGTCTAGATTTAAAAAGAAAAAAAAAAACCAATAATGTATATAATTACCCATAATTAGAAATTAGCGCAAATGAAAACCACATTTTTTTAAGATCCGCCGTTGAGTGGCAAATCGTCGTCGTACGGGTATGGAAATGGAAAGAAAATCGGTGTTTCATCCGAATTAGAAGTGAAGACCTGTATATTCATAATTTTTCTCCCTTCCTCAGAATATGTTCCTACGTCGCCCCTTGAGCTCAACGGACACGCCGGATAATTCGTATAAAGTATGAGTGAGTTACGAAACTTCCTTAAACGGAATTCTCGAGTATTTTCGAAATATATATCTGTCTTATAAAACTTCTATACCGGTATATAAAACAACCATATCCGTGCCATAATTTAAAGCGGATCGGCTACTAATTTTTCTTTCACGTTTGCCTTCTAGTTATATAATTATCATATTTTTCTCTTCTTTCCAATTTAATTTCTTTTACGCCATATTCTCTACACATAAGTCCTATATACATATACACATATAACTAGGTATAACTGGATTCTATTTCCTCCTTCTTTATTTAATTACTTTATGCTAAGTTTATACTTATCTGGAAAACCATGAAGTCCAAACCCTTAAATTTTGAATTATTAAATAATAATTAGTAGATAATAATGGAACATTAAACCTTTCGTGTTTGTCCTGAGTAGAGCCTGAGGAGGTCCGATGATCAAATAGAGATGCGCTCGATTAGGGTTATGCTGTCGATTAAACGGCATACAAAGGTAGGGGTCAAAGTCATCTGAGTTCCCCAAGAGCGACGGAATATAGCCTGACTATTTGTCGGTAGTCGGTTAAACAGTTAGTTAAAATTCACATTATTTTCTTTTTGATTTCTTTGGTAGAGTTCCTTTTGAACATTAAATCAAGTGTACCTAAAACATCTTTGCGAATGTGTTCGTATAGCAGATAGGAGAGTAGGAAAGATCCCACGACATTCCGGCGAGCTAGTTAGAGCATAGCTAGAGGTACACGTTCCGAAATCCTGCTATACTATTGGTGTCTGACCGTCAAAAAAAGTATGTACAACCTCCATCCGTACATACAATAACACACCTCTACGAATATGAATTTCTGGCACATTACATAGATTGGCGCCCAACGTGGGGCCAGAGTACGAGTTACTACTGGTTAAAACCCCCAAAAACTTTGCTCGTTGCAATTTTAAATTCCACATTAAAATTAATACTTCCCGTCCAACTACTGTAACGGAGGATATTGATGGAATTTTGGGTTTAAGATTCTGAGTTTCGGAATACCTAACCAAATAGAATCCGCCAGGTAGCAAGGGATGGAAACTGATATTTTTTTTGTTACCAGAATTCACAGCTTACCGACAGCTATTCACAAAGGCGGATAGGTCGGCCAAATTATAATAGGATAACCCCAAAAGAGTTTATGAGGGAATAGTATCGATGGCTTTCGGAAGTCTAATTTTCTAGATATAGATTTGGAAATTAGCCATTGCCAAGGTTACTGACCACATAAACATACCATAGACCAAATTAGATTTCATTGAGGTTATATTCCGGCGACAAGAGAAAGCGTATATCGGACGGAGTCAAGCCCGAAAAGGACAAATATTGGGTATTTAGGAAAATTTTGTAGAATTTATTGAAGCTTTGGTCCTATAATTAGGGATTTCCACATTTAGTGATCAGAACTCGTATTACTGGGTTACCTTAACATGTCACCAGTACAACGTACCCCAGGGGGCAAGGCGTCGGGTGACGTGGACGCCCAGATCTGTGGTATATGTCAAGAAGCCATAAGAAGAAGTCAACTAATATGTACTGCATCTTGTGGGCACAGGTATCATGATACTTGCATGAAAGAATTCGTGAAAAATAACAGAAATTGCCCCGTATGTAGGGCGGAGTTGAATCCGGAGGAACTTTCGTTTGATGAGAATACTCTAGCAGCCGAATTACCACCCGAAATGGGTTCGGGTATAGTGCCGTTTGAAGGGGGATCCAACCCGGAGTCAAACGCTTCAGAGAGAGGACATCAAAAGTCAAGAGGGGCTAGGCCTAAACAGGGACGGGGAACTACATCGCGCAGAGGGATACTAGGCATACTAGGTTGCAGTCTCAACAATTTCGGGATAATTCTTTGGGCAGTATCAGCCATAGGTCGGGCGAAGGAGATATGCCGGAAAGAACCCTTGAGGTTATACAAGCCCTGATAAAAGGTGAGCAGAAAGATATGATGGTGGAGCTAAGTTCATTCGTTAAGAATTTGATCGAAGAAAATCTACGCGGACAATTAGGTAGGATGACTATAGCTTCAGATAGCACGCCTGTGCAAGCGACAAGGCAAAATCACGAGCCTAATATAACAGGAAACTCGTTGTCTTCAGAAAATGGAAGGGAAAGGGGATTACCACATCCAAATGTCTCTAACAGGGCAATAGCTCCTGGGAAGGCCGCTAATATCTTAGCCAGTTGGCGACTAAAATTTGACGGATCCAAAGACGCTATGCACGTCGACGAATTCCTGTACAGGGTTCGTTCACTTACATCCTCCACTTTAAATAACGATTACGATTTACTCTGTGACAATATGCATCTGCTTTTCTCGTCTAAAGCCAGCGATTGGTTTTGGAACTTCCATAGAAAGAACCCACAGTTTTCTTGGCAAACTTTTTCTGCCTCATTTAGACAACGATTCGATGATGCTAAAGATGATTTCGACTTGTGGGAGTTGATTAGAAAACGCCGTCAGAGAGAGGTTGAATCGTTTGACGATTACCAGACGGCCGTCGAAGAATTAGTGTCCAGGCTCTCACACGAGGTTAGCGAAAATAAGTTAGTAGACATTTTAAAACGTAACGCAAAAACGGCCCTCAGATATGAACTCTTGCATCTCAAAATCAGCGATCGAACTGGCCTGAGAGAAGAAGTTCGCAAGCATGAAAACTTCTGTAAAGACAACCATAACCCTTTTCCACGAGGTAAATTCAGCAAACCGAATGTAGCAGAAATACTTACGGACAATGAAGATATGGAGGAAGAAGACGTTTCGCAGATTTATCGTAAGAAACTGGTATGCTGGAACTGCGACCAGGAAGGGCATCGTTTTGAAGATTGTTTAGGAGAAAGGCGAATTTTCTGCTATGGGTGTGGTGCTAAGGATATTTATAAACCTCGATGCGTCAAATGTAACCCATCGAAAAACTTGAAACGGGATGTACCGACCGGAGCCCAGTCAGAACATCCGACCAAGAACAGCAACTAAACGAAAGTAAACCAACTACCTTAAGAGGGCTTTCCGAAGGGGTAGTTGACGTAAAACCGGATATGATACTACACCAAATTTGTACAGGTATAGATGCGCTACAAACGATGGAGAGCAAAGAGTTAGATTCAGAAAATGTGAATACGTGGTTTAAATTGATAGTTAAGCCCAAACGATCGACGGTCCGGAGACGAGCGTTCTGGAAAAAGGTCCAATCTGTTCGAAAACGTTTAGTCTCAGCAGTTATTCTGAGTTAGATAACCGATTGTACACGGAGGTAATGATCGAAGGGCAAACTTATAAGGCTTTGCTGGATTCAGGAGCAACCATTAGTTCTTTGGGTGGGAGAGCAGCAACCTTTTTAGCACATCACCCACAATCTCAGAAGTGTTTGGGAACCATACGCACTGCCAGCAACGAAGCTTGTACCGTAGTGTCCAAGTTGGTGGTCCCGATTGAATTCCGTAAAATAGTTAAGGAAGTAGAGTTCTTTATCATACCAGATTTAAAGCAAGATGTTTATTTAGGAGTTGACTTTTGGAAAGACTTCGGTCTTCTATCCCAATTATTGACCCGAGAAGGAACTGTGAGCTGTTTGGAGAATAGAGACGACACGATTATGAAGGAAACGCCTAAAATGCATTCCCTAAATGAAGAACAAAGGAACCAATTAGAGGCGGTAATAAGAACCTTCCCGTCATATGAATGCGACGGACTAGGTCGTACACACCTAATACAACATTCTATGGTAATCAATGCCGAAGTACCCGTCAAACAACGACATTGGCCCATTTCCCCCGCGAAAGAGAAAGTGATGTTCGAAGAAGTAGAGAAGATGATTAAGCTGGGCGTGATAGAACCTTCAAATAGTCCATGGAGTAGCAATTGCGTCCTAGTAAAGAAAGGGAACAAGAATAGGTTATGCCTTGATTCTCGAGAGATCAACAAATATACCCGAAAAGATGCATACCCCCTTCCCCATATAGATGGGATACTCAGTCGATTGCCACCTGCCAAATACATAACGGGACTCGATATGAAGCATGCTTATTGGCAAATTCCCCTAGAGGAGTCTTCACGCCAATACACCGCGTTTACCATACTTAACCGACCGCTGTATCAATACAAAGTTATGCCTTTTGGTCTAACCAATTCCTCACAAACCCTCTGTCGTTTAATGGATAAGGTAATACCTGCTAACTTACGTACGAGAGTGTTTGTTTACCTCGATGACTTACTAATTTTATCAGACGATTTCGAATCCCATTTAATGTTACTGAGAGAAGTTGCAGTACACTTACGAAAGGCTAATCTTACGATAAACATTGCCAAGTCGCACTTTTGCATGCGTGAGATTAAGTATCTGGGGTTCATCATTGGATACGGACAGGTAAAGACGGATCCGAGTAAAATTGAAGCTATTAAAGAATTCCCCGTTCCCAAGACGGTAAAACAATTGCGACGATTCCTTGGTCTTGCTGGGTGGTACCGTCGTTTCGTCGACAATTATGCAACGGTAAGTTGCGCCCTCACAGAACTATTAAAGAAACCGAAAGCGTATGCGTGGAACCCTTTGGCCAATCAGGCATTTGAAAAACTTGACGTGCTTGACGTCAGCTCCCATTTTGTCTACTCCTGATTTCTCAAAACCCTTTTTGCTGTTATGTGATGCTAGTACTGTAGGAATTGGTTGTGTGTTAGCTCAGAAAAACGAAGAAGGAGAAGAATTACCCGTAGCATTCATGTCCGAGAAGCTATCTAAAGCTCAGAAAAACTACTCAGTCACGGAATTAGAATGTTTAGCGGTGATAAAGGGAATTAAAAAGTTTCGTGCTTATGTAGAAGGTCAGGCATTCGAGGTGATAACCGATCATGCCTCATTACAATGGCTTATGCGTCAGAAGGAGTTATCTGGTAGATTAGCTCGATGGGCCATAAAACTACAGGGATTCTCTTATGAGATAACGCACCGGAAGGGCTCACTAAACGTGGTAGCGGATGCCCTATCGCGTAAAGAGGAAATTACTGTTTCTGAAATGGAAGAGCAGGGTCCGATAGTTGATCTATCTGCCGCAGAATTTAAATCACCAGAATATATGACCTTAATTGATAATATTCGCGCTAAGCAAGACAAATTACCAGACTTGAAGATTCTCAATGATTTTTTCTACAAAAGAACCGAACCTGATCAGGGAAATAATGGTGTAGATAATCTATCTTGGAAATTGTGGATTCCTAGGGAACTCACCCAAGGTGTAATCTCGCGGGCCGATGATCCGCCCAATGCCGCTCACAGTGGAGTAGGGAAAACCATCGAAAAGATTAAAAGATATTTGTTTTGGCCAAAAATGAACAAGCAAATACGTGAGTATGTAACTCATTGTGAAGTGTGTCGTCACACCAAACACCCGAACACCGTGTTGAAACCACCCATGGGAAAACCAATGGTGTCTGATCGTCCGTTTCAAAAGCTTTATATGGATTTGCTTGGTCCACATCCCCGATCCAAGAAAGGGCATATTGGTTTACTTATTATCGTAGATCACTTCACAAAATTTCATTTCCTACGCCCCCTTAGGGTGTTTACTTCCAATCGGGTGTGCGATTACCTCGAAAATTATTTGTTCTGTACATTTGGAGTCCCCGAGGTGATATTAACAGATAACGGATCTCAATTCGGTTCTGGAGCCTTTCAGGCTTTTCTAACCCGCTTTGGGATACAACATATTCGTACGGCGATATATTCACCACAGGCGAATGCCATTGAGAGACTCAATAGATCGGTGTTAGCAGCTATAAGAGCTTACATAAGCCGGGATCATTCCACTTGGGATACCAAATTACCGGAAATCAGTGCTGCTCTCAGATCCAACATTCACCAAAGCACCGGGTACTCGCCCTATTTCCTAACCTTTGGACAAAATATGATTCTGAATGGCAAAGACTATGAGTTGCTTCGCCGCTTAAGACTCTTATCGGAGGATAGCCGCATTAGTTATCCGGAAGCACTACAAATTATTCGCGAATCGGCAAAGAAAAAGGTGAAAGAGTCACATGAACAAAATGCTAGGCGATATAATCTACGCTGTCGGAAAGTAGAGTTTAAGGTTAGAGAGCCAGTACTTGCCCGCAATTTCTGCCAAAGCAATGCTATTAAAAAGTTCAATGCAAAGTTAGCGCCGGTTTTTATTTCAGCCGTGGTATCTAGACGAGTTGGCTCATCCTATTATCAACTGAAGAACGAACAGGGTAAAAACTTAGGAATATTTCACCTCAAAGACATACAAGTGAAACACTAGGCAACTGTCCTTTTTCCGTTTAGGCTTCGCCAGTTAAAACTAGCGCTTCCTCAACTGTGGTGTAGTGGCCAGTTGTGACTCTAAAACTCCAGAGAACAGCTTGGGAAGTACGGCCCTCGCGTTTAACATTAACTCTGCTCTTTACAAAAACAAGATAAGAGATCAATTACAAGAGAGCAGTAGTTAAAGCTTCCATTGAAGAGCTTAATGTCTAATTTAGAGAAGCAGCGTGGATCTGTGGGAGTTATGTTTTAAAGCTTTACTAGAAATCATACGATTACTCCGTTAGTCGTGGAAGCTATGTGTAAGCTTTGCTTAGCATCGTACGATTACTCCGTTATCTAGGGAAGCAAGGTGTAAGCTTTGTCTAAAATCGTACGATTACCCCGTTGGTTGTGGAAGGTAAAGTTCCGATCGTAAGGGCTAATGCAAGTAATAGAACTTCTGGCTAGATCATTGCTATAGTGAAGCTGTGCGAATTCGGATGTGTCTTTTTATACAAATATATAGATCCAAGTGAATTTGAAAACGTTGTGCAATCAAACACGTGCCAAGTAAATTGAAGTTCTGGTGGACTACATTATTCCTTTTGGATTAAGAAAAAATAAAAGGTATTTGGACCTTACAATAGTGACACAGCTTTAACAGTCTCGTATCATAGGGCTGGAAATCTTACTACGTTCGACACTGGGAAAGAAAAACCAATTGACCCCCCCTCCAAGAACGAGGTCGTCAAAGTCCATCGATTTCTTAGTAGATCTGGGAAAGACCTCGGATTTCCCAGGATCCAGCATCTACATAAACCAACGATAACTACAACCAAATAAACCAGAAAGAGCCGTCCGAAGATATACTAGAGTGAAACCCGAAGTTATGTGGAGGCATACTTGAGCTGAAGTACATTTTGGAGTAAGACGAGAAGAATGGTTTTCTTGCGAATTCGGAGAAACTAATATGCCGCACTCGTCACCCTTCTCGCTTATGAATTAAGCGCGCGGCTAAGGCTTTCGCATGTAGTTCTTCGCAATGTGTGGAGTGGCTCTCAAACTGTGAAAATAAAACATTATTCTGCGGCGATCCACACTGCCGTTTAATAGTCGTCGTGTGAAAATGTACCAAAGTATTAGTTTTGAGTCTCGTCATAAGATTTTCCATTTATTAAAGATTAGGCTACGCACTAACTATTTTTGTATTGTCTAGATTTAAAAAGAAAAAAAAAAACCAATAATGTATATAATTACCCATAATTAGAAATTAGCGCAAATGAAAAACACATTTTTTTAAGATCCGCCGTTGAGTGGCAAATCGTCGTCGTACGGGTATGGAAATGGAAAGAAAATCGGTGTTTCATCCGAATTAGAAGTGAAGACCTGTATATTCATAATTTTTCTCACTTCCTCAGAATATGTTCATACGTCGCCCCTTGAGCTCAACGGACACGCCGGATAATTCGTATAAAGTATGAGTGAGTTACGAAACTTCCTTAAACGGAATTCTCGAGTATTTTCGAAATATATATCTGTCTTATAAAACTTCTATTCCGGTATATAAAACAACCATATCCGTGCCATAATTTAAAGCGGATCGGCTACTAATTTTTCTTTCACGTTTGCCTTCTAGTTATATAATTATCATATTTTTCTCTTCTTTCCAATTTAATTTCTTTTACGCCATATTCTCTACACATAAGTCCTATATACATATACACATATAACTAGGTATAACTGGATACTATTTCCTCCTTCTTTATTTAATTACTTTATGCTAAGTTTATACTTATCTGGAAAACCATGAAGTCCAAACCCTTAAATTTTGAATTATTAAATAATAATTAGTAGATAATAATGGAACATTAAACCTTTCGTGTTTGTCCTGAGTAGAGCCTGAGGAAGTCCGATGATCAAATAGAGATGATTAGGGTTATGCTGTCGATTAAACGGCATACAAAGGTAGGGAGGGTAGAGAAGGGGTCAAAGTCATCTGAGTTCCCCAAGAGCGACGGAATATAGCCTGACTATTTGTCGGTAGTCGGTTAAACAGTTAGTTAAAATTCACATTATTTTCTTTTTGATTTCTTTGGTAGAGTTCCTTTTGAACATTAAATCAAGTGTACCTAAAACATCTTTGCGAATGTGTTCGTATAGCAGATAGGAGAGTAGGAAAGATCCCACGACATTCCGGCGAGCTAGTTAGAGCATAGCTAGAGGTACACGTTCCGAAATCCTGCTATACTATTGGTATCTGACCGTCAAAAAAAGTATGTACAACCTCCATCCGTACATACAATAACACACCTCTACGAATATGAATACGGATAGGTCGGCCAAATTATAATAGGATAACCCCAAAAGAGTTTATGAGGGAAGAGTATCGATGGCTTTCGGAAGTCTAATTTTCTAGATATAGATTTGGAAATTAGCCATTGCCAAGGTTACTGACCACATAAACATACCATAGACCAAATTAGATTTCATTGAGGTTATATTCCGGCGACAAGAGAAAGCGTATATCGGACGGAGTCAAGCCCGAAAAGGACCAATATTGGGTATTTAGGAAAATTTTGTAGAATTTATTGAAGCTTTGGTCCTATAATTAGGGATTTCCACATTTAGTGATCAGAACTCGTATTACTGGGTTACCTTAACATGTCACCAGTACAACGTACCCCAGGGGGCAAGGCGTCGGGTGACGTGGACGCCCAGATCTGTGGTATATGTCAAGAAGCCATAAGAAGAAGTCAACTAATATGTACTGCATCTTGTGGGCACAGGTATCATGATACTTGCATGAAAGAATTCGTGAAAAATAACAGAAATTGCCCCGTATGTAGGGCGGAGTTGAATCCGGAGGAACTTTCGTTTGATGAGAATCCTCTAGCAGCCGAATTACCACCCGAAATGGGTTCGGGTATAGTGCCGTTAGAAGGGGGATCCAACCCGGAGTCAAACGCTTCAGAGAGAGGACATCAAAAGTCAAGAGGCCTAAACAGGGACGGGGAACTACATCGCGCAGAGGGATACTAGGCATACTAGGTTGCAGTCTCAACAATTTCGGGATAATTCTTTGGGCAGTATCAGCCATAGGTCGGGCGAAGGAGATATGCCGGAAAGAACCCTTGAGGTTATACAAGCCCTGATAAAAGGTGAGCAGAAAGATATGATGGTGGAGCTAAGTTCATTCGTTAAGAATTTGATCGAAGAAAATCTACGCGGACAATTAGGTAGGATGACTATAGCTTCAGATAGCACGCCTGTGCAAGCGACAAGGCAAAATCACGAGCCTAATATAACAGGAAACTCGTTGTCTTCAGAAAATGGAAGGGAAAGGGGATTACCACATCCAAATGTCTCTAACAGGGCAATAGCTCCTGGGAAGGCCGCTAATATCTTAGCCAGTTGGCGACTAAAATTTGACGGATCCAAAGACGCTATGCACGTCGACGAATTCCTGTACAGGGTTCGTTCACTTACATCCTCCACTTTAAATAACGATTACGATTTACTCTGTGACAATATGCATCTGCTTTTCTCGTCTAAAGCCAGCGATTGGTTTTGGAACTTCCATAGAAAGAACCCACAGTTTTCTTGGCAAACTTTTTCTGCCTCATTTAGACAACGATTCGATGATGCTAAAGATGATTTCGACTTGTGGGAGTTGATTAGAAAACGCCGTCAGAGAGAGGTTGAATCGTTTGACGATTACCAGACGGCCGTCGAAGAATTAGTGTCCAGGCTCTCACACGAGGTTAGCGAAAATAAGTTAGTAGACATTGTGGAGATAATGTTTTTTATCCCCAATCGGCCGACTAATTATTTCGAATTAAATAAAACTCGGCGCAGAAATAAAATTACGATATGTTCTTTAATGCGTGACATCCAAATTGCAAGTGTGGCTTGCCTGCCCTTTACATTGCCGCTCCGATCGCTAAGCGCAGCTTCGCTCGGCCGACGTCGGTAGGCAGACGCAAAGCGGAGATAGCGAAGAGCGAGCTGGCAGAGAGCGTTTAGCAGGGCAAGCAAGCGCAGAGCTTTAACAAACAAATGAGTGACATAGACATAAGTAACAAACAAAATAAGCGGCTGAGGGCCAAGAATTAGGTGCTATTTGGCAAGCAGCTAATCGGCTGGGTTCTGCTCCGAACATTCCCCCCCCGTTGGAAGGCAAAGGCTTTCAACAGGTCCATCCTGAAGGGGCAGAACCGCTATTTTTCCAACGGCCCTCTTGAAAAGGCCTTTTTGAGTGCGAATGACGGCTACTCTGATGGTTCCATCTTTTCCTGGGATGACGCTCTCAATGCGGCCAAGCGGCCACCTTAATGGTGGCAGCGTTTCCTCCTTGATCATGACGAGCGCTCCTAGCTTGATGTTTGGAGACGATGACCGCCACTTGCTCCGCCCCTGAAGAATCAAAAGATACGCCGTGCTCCATTTTCTCCAAAACGCCTGCTTCATTTGACACAGCCGCTGCCATCGACTAAGTAGGTTGACCCGGAGATGCGCCACATCTGGCTCGTCGAATGCAGCTTTCGGGGCTCCATTGAGAAAGTGGTTTGGCGTGAGCACATCTAGATCATCGGGACTTTCTGTAATTGCATAAAGCGGACGGGAATTTAACAAAGCAGAGATTTCACAAGCCAAGGTCTGAATTTCATCAAGAGTAAAAATGTAGGTCCCGACGATGCGATGAAAATGATATTTAGCTGCTTTAACAGCCGCCTCCCACAAACCCCCAAAATGAGGTGAGCGAGGGGGGATGAATTTCCAGTCGATTCCACTAGAAACGCAGAGATGCGACACAGCCGACGTATGAGGATCGCTGAGGAACATTTGCCGAAGCTCCAAAAGCTCATTTTTTGCTCCTACAAAATTTGTAGCGTTGTCTGACCAGATGATTCGAGGTTTGGGACGTAGACTTATAAAACGCCTTAATGCTGCCAGAAAGGATTCTGTAGATAGATCCCGAACGACTTCCAAATGAGTTGCTTTGGTGCTAAAGCATACGAAGACAGCGATGTAACATTTGATAGGAGGCCTGCTTCTGACTTCCGACTTGTGATAAAAGGGTCCGCAAAAATCAACGCCCGTTATGTGGAATGCTGGATTAGTCCTTACGCGATCCGCAGGCAAGTTTCCCATGATATGTTCCCTCAGCACTGGCTTCAAACGAAAGCATCTAACACATTTGCGAATGATTCCCGCAACATATTTGCGTCCGCCAATAGGCCAGAATTTTTGCCGAAGCAGTCCGAGCAATCCTTGAGCTCCTGCGTGGAGAAACCTTTCGTGAAAGAAGATAATAATAGAGACAGTGACAGGATGTCCCTTAGGAAGCAGGATCGGGTGCTTCGCGTCGTAGTCCAATTCGGCATTTTGGAGGCGGCCTCCAACACGCAGCAATCCAAAGCTATCCAGAAATGGATTCAGTGAGGCCATCGTGCTTTTTGGGGGTAGGGCCTGTTTGCTGGCGAGGGCCCTTATCTCTTCCGAAAATTGTTGCTGCTGTATTGCCCTTATGAGCAAATGCGTACCATTTTTGATGTCGATTACGGTAAGTTGACCCTTCGACCGCGCTATGCCTTTGTCCTTGAGAATGTAGAATCGATATATGTAAGCAAAGACGCGCTGCATGGATCCGAATGAGTTTTGAAATTTGCAATCGTACGATACATCCCTTTCGTTTGAAACAACCAATGCTGCATGACGACGTTCTGGTACATCGGTCGGCAATTGCAAGCCTGCAGGCCACTCTGAGCTCTCAAGACGCAAGAATGGTGGTCCAGAGATCCAAAGGCTGCTATCCATTAGTTCAGCGGGCGTGGCTCCACGTGATATGATGTCGGCAGGATTCAACTTTGTGGGCACGTGATGCCAAGTCATTCCAGCGGTGAGCTCCTGAATCCGCTGAACTCGATTAGAAACAAATATATTAAAATTCAATGGTGATTCTCGAATCCAGGCAAGGGCTATGGACGAATCCGACCAGCAATGTATTTGGCATGGAGCTGATAATCCCTTAACTATGGTGGACACTAGTTCGGCTAATACGAGGGCAGCGGACAGCTCAAGCTTGGGGATAGTCATACTTTTCAAGGGCGCGACTCTGGATTTAGAGCATAAGAGATGACTTTGCACAATGCCAAGAGCTTCCGAACGCATGTATACACAGGCGCCATATGCTGCTTGGCTCGCATCACAAAACGCGTGCATTTCTAATCTGGCTTGCTGCCGAAGCACGTAACGTGGAAACTTAAAGTTTTTAACCATCGACAACTGCGAAGTCAGCTCAATCCAAGTCGTATGTAGATCCTGGGGCAGGCTTTCGTCCCAATTCAATTTTAGGCTTTCGTTCCATAGCGACTGCATAAATATTTTAGCTTTTGTGATGATGGGAGAGATGAGCCCTAGAGGATCGTAGAACCTAGCTAGTGTAGACAGGACCGAACGCTTCGATATTGGGCCTGCAGCGGTTCCGACGTGAGCGAAGCTAAACAGAAGATTGTCCGTGGTGGGATCCCAAACTAGACCAAGCGCCTTGGTTACTTCAGTCCCGTCATGAAAGGTAAGGAACTTTTCGCGATCCGCTTCCGATACGCCTTCCAAAGCAGCGGGTTCATTGGAACACCATTTACGTATGGGAAAACATCCTTTCGAAAGTAGCTCCTTTACCTGCTGACGAATTTTGATGACAGAATCAATGCTGTCCCCTCCAGATATGAGATCATCGACATAGAAATCTCTTCGAACAACATCAGCGCCAAGCGGAAAACGCAACTCTTCATCATTTGCCAATTGATGCATAGCACGAATTGCTAAGAAAGCGGCAGGTTTGGTTCCGTAAGTAACAGTCTCCAACTTGAACACCTGAATCTCCTCCTTCGGGTCATTGCGCCATAGGATGCACTGCACGTGCGTATCGGGATGGGAAACGCGTACACAGCGGTACATTTTGCAGATATCGCCACACAAGGCGACTTTAAAAAGGCGGAAACGAAGCAGAGTTATCAGAATTTTAGGTTGGATGGTGGGTCCAGCCATAAGCGCATCATTCAGTGATACTCCAGACGCTGTTTTGGCAGATCCATCGAACACTACGCGTAATTTGGTGGTTGTACTATCCTGCTTGTGGACGCAATGGTGAGGCAAGAAGTACTGCGGGAGGTCTGACTGCCGCGAAGCTGGCGACATGTGTCCTAAATCACGATACTCCTGAAGAAACTCCATATATTTTGCCTTAAGCTGTGCATTTTTTGCTAGCTTCCTCTCCAAATTGAGAAATCTACGTAGCGCCTGCTGATACGATTCTCCTAATTCCTCTAGACTGAATTTGGTTGGCAAACGCACGGAGTAAGCTCCGGACTCTAGGCGAATGCAGTTTGTGACGAAATGCTGTTCGCAATGAACATCTTCCTCCGAAATTGATGAGGGCGAATAATCTCCATCGACTTCCCAAAACCGCCTTACAATATCGCACAAATTAGTCTCGCAAGCGGAGATGACAGGGGGATCTTCAACGGCTGCTAGCGCCGCACGGGCTTTCTCAGAGTTTTTAATACTTCCTGACACTATCCAGCCAAGTTTCGTCTTCTGCAATGTTGGCAATTGGTCTGACAGTCGAATCTGTCCAACGCACATTAATTCGAAAAACAAACCAGCACCTATCAACAGATCGACACGCTGGGGCTTGGCGAAATTAGGATCAGCTAGTTTTAGGTTATTTGGCATTGGCCAATCCTTTGCGTCTAGGCCGAAGTTAGGCTGCATTCCTGTGATTGAGGCAGTGATAATTGCAGAGAGGAAACCGCGATAGCTTTCGTCTTGAGATTGCAGGACGATGTCCACAGCCTTGCTGGATGGTAGAATTGACTCTCCAATACCGGCGATTTTAACGTGAGACGGGTGAGGATCTAACTGCAGCTGATTGGCGAGTCTCGATGTTATAAAGTTAACCTGAGAAGCGGAATCTAAAATGGCACGACATGGAATAAGCGATCCAAAACGGCCCCTGACATATACGATTGCAGTAGCTAGCAGCACGTTTTGGCTAGGCAGAGATTTTTGACTCGAGGGGGGAGGGCTAATATATTTGCTTGCTACTAGGGCACTTGCAGGATCATGCTGGGTCGATTCCGTGCTCGGCGACGGCAACTCAGCGTCAGAGCCCGACTGCATGTGGAGCAGTGTGTGATGCTTGGCTTGGCAATTTCTACATGCCCCTGACTTGCAGCGTTGCAATGAATGGCCTTTGTTGAGGCAGTTTAGACATAAATGGCGCTTCTTCACCTCCTTGTATCGAGAAAAAACAGGGAGATCTATAAATGCCTGGCATCGGGATATGTAGTGATCGGAGGATTTGCAATACTTGCATGTTGAGCTATTATGATCGTTAATGGAGGTGATTAGGGTGCTAGGTTTACTTTCTCCCACCTGCTGGCTAGGAATTGTTACCATAGCCGATCCCAAATTTTCCAGCATCCGACATCTTGCTTCCAAGAATGAGGCCATGCTTGACCACCGAGGCAATCCTGACGTCGGCAAGTTCTCTTCCCATTTCTCCTTGGTCTTGTGGTCCAATTTCGTGCCTATGATGAAGATCAGCAACCCATCGGAAATCTCCTGCGGGGTCGCCAAGGTCTGAAGTGCACGCAAGTGCGAATTGATTTTGTCGCTGAGCGCGCGCAAGCCGATAGCTGAGCCCTTCTCCACCCCTTGCAACCCGAAAATAGCCTTGACGTGTGCCTGAAAATGTAACAGTTTATTATCGAATCGCAACATTAGCAAATTCAACGCCTTGTCGTAATTCTCCTCAGAAAGTTCCAAGGAACGAATCGTATCCAGCGCAGCACCATCTAGACATCCACGAAGATATTGGAATTTTTCGATGATTGGTATACGATGGTCTTTGTGCACCATTGTCGAGAACATCGAGTGGAATTCTGGCCAATCCATGTAGTTCCCCCGAATCGCGGAAGCTGCAACTCGGGCATTCGAGAACGGCCTATACTATTATAGGCGAACAACGACGAGTTCCCCTCGAGAGTATGCCGAGCCGTTGAATTGGCAACATTTACCGTGCGAGCCGCCATCAACTCCCGCGACAGCCTGGACCTAACCTTGACATAAACATTCGAAAAGTCCAGCCGGGCATCATGGGCTAACTGCAGGAAATCCAGCCTTTCAAGGCTCGTTTGAGCGGCATCGAAATCCGCATTCATTCGCTCGATCTGCTCTAAGCGAGCTTGAAGTTCTGCCTCATCTAACTCGGCAAGCTCTCCCTTGGTGAGAAAGCGATCCATGGCCTTTAGTTGGCGCGCGATGGACTCGGCCTTGTGCTTGTAGAAATCTACATCACTCGGCATTGCTGCGTTCGCGACATTGGTAGGCTCAGGTGCTGCCATGTTGAGGTTTTAAAAGAGTCACTCAGCACGACCGAAAAAGACACCCTGTATACGTATAAACGTGGGAACCGAAAGCAAAGGGATTACAGCTAATGCCTTTAGCTGTGCGGCTGTGCGAGCTGTCCGATTCCGCTTTGTACTCCGCTTGTGTGTATTAGTGAGTTCGCTGCACTGCCTACCGCACTGCACTGACCGAATTGTCGCGACAGAGAAATTAATAGCCAGCAATGCGTGTATGTAGGTGTATGTAAGTGTGTTTTAGCACCGAATTGTGCTTAACCGCCGAAAATTTGCTAGGGCTAGCGAATGTCGATCGCGAATGATTATTAATTGACACTGCAACTCAGAGATCACGTCGGGGTCACCAAATTTTATGTGGAGATAATGTTTTTTATCCCCAATCGGCCGACTAATTATTTCGAATTAAATAAAACTCGGCGCAGAAATAAAATTACGATATGTTCTTTAATGCGTGACATCCAAATTGCAAGTGTGGCTTGCCTGCCCTTTACATTGCCGCTCCGATCGCTAAGCGCAGCTTCGCTCGGCCGACGTCGGTAGGCAGACGCAAAGCGGAGATAGCGAAGAGCGAGCTGGCAGAGAGCGTTTAGCAGGGCAAGCAAGCGCAGAGCTTTAACAAACAAATGAGTGACATAGACATAAGCAACAAACAAAATAAGCGGCTGAGGGCCCAGAAATAAGGGCTATTTGGCAAGCAGCTAATCGGCTGGGTTCTGCTCCGAACAGACATTTTAAAACGTAACGCAAAAACGGCCCTCAGATATGAACTCTTGCATCTCAAAATCAGCGATCGAACTGGCCTGAGAGAAGAAGTTCGCAAGCATGAAAACTTCTGTAAAGACAACCATAACCCTTTTCCACGAGGTAAATTCAGCAAACCGAATGTAGCAGAAATACTTACGGACAATGAAGATATGGAGGAAGAAGACGTTTCGAGGATTTATCGTAAGAAACTGGTATGCTGGAACTGCGACCAGGAAGGGCATCGTTTTGAAGATTGTTTAGGAGAAAGGCGAATTTTCTGCTATGGGTGGGGTGCTAAGGATATTTATAAACCTCGATGCGTCAAATGTAACCCATCAAAAAACTTGAAACGGGATGTACCGACCGGAGCCCAGTCAGAACATCCGACCAAGAACAGCAACTAAACGAAAGTAAACCAACTACCTTAAGAGGGCTTTACGAAGGGGTAGTTGACGTAAAACCGGATATGATACTACACCAAATTTGTACAGGTATAGATGCGCTACAAACGATGGAGAGCAAAGAGTTAGATTCAGAAAATGTGAATACGTGGTTTAAATTGATAGTTAAGCCCAAACGATCGACGGTCCGGAGACGAGCGTTCTGGAAAAAGGTCCAATCTGTTCGAAAACGTTTAGTCTCAGCAGTTATTCTGAGTTCAGATAACCGATTGTACACGGAGGTAATGATCGAAGGGCAAACTTATAAGGCTTTGCTGGATTCAGGAGCAACCATTAGTTCTTTGGGTGGGAGAGCAGCAACCTTTTTAGCACATCACCCACAATCTCAGAAGTGTTTGGGAACCATACGCACTGCCAGCAACGAAGCTTGTACCGTAGTGTCCAAGTTGGTGGTCCCGATTGAATTCCGTAAAATAGTTAAGGAAGTAGAGTTCTTTATCATACCAGATTTAAAGCAAGATGTTTATTTAGCAGTTGACTTTTGGAAAGACTTCGGTCTTCTATCCCAATTATTGACCCGAGAAGGAACTGTGAGCTGTTTGGAGAATAGAGACGACACGATTATGAAGGAAACGCCTAAAATGCATTCCCTAAATGAAGAACAAAGGAACCAATTAGAGGCGGTAATAAGAACCTTCCCGTCATATGAATGCGACGGACTAGGTCGTACACACCTAATACAACATTCTATGGTAATCAATGCCGAAGTACCCGTCAAACAACGACATTGGCCCATTTCCCCGCGAAAGAGAAAGTGATGTTCGAAGAAGTAGAGAAGATGATTAAGCTGAGCGTGATAGAACCTTCAAATAGTCCATGGAGTAGCAATTGCGTCCTAGTAAAGAAAGGGAACAAGAATAGGTTATGCCTTGATTCTCGAGAGATCAACAAATATACCCGAAAATATGCATACCCCCTTCCCCATATAGATGGGATACTCAGTCGATTGCCACCTGCCAAATACATACCGGGACTCGATATGAAGCATGCTTATTGGCAAATTCCCCTAGAGGAGTCTTCACGCCAATACACCGCGTTTACCATACCTAACCGACCGCTGTATCAATACAAAGTTATGCCTTTTGGTCTAACCAATTCCTCACAAACCCTCTGTCGTTTAATGGATAAGGTAATACCTGCTAACTTACGTACGAGAGTGTTTGTTTACCTCGATGACTTACTAATTTTATCAGACGATTTCGAATCCCATTTAATGTTACTGAGAGAAGTTGCAGTACACTTACGAAAGGCTAATCTTACGATAAACATTGCCAAGTCGCACTTTTGCATGCGTGAGATTAAGTATCTGGGGTTCATCATTGGATACGGACAGGTAAAGACGGATCCGAGTAAAATTGAAGCTATTAAAGAATTCCCCGTTCCCAAGACGGTAAAACAATTGCGACGATTCCTTGGTCTTGCTGGGTGGTACCGTCGTTTCGTCGACAATTATGCAACGGTAAGTTGCGCCCTCACAGAACTATTAAAGAAACCGAAAGCGTATGCGTGGAATCCTCTGTCCAATCAGGCATTTGAAAAACTTGACGTGCTTGACGTCAGCTCCCATTTTGTCTACTCCTGATTTCTCAAAACCCTTTTTGCTGTTATGTGATGCTAGTACTGTAGGAATTGGTTGTGTGTTAGCTCAGAAAAACGAAGAAGGAGAAGAATTACCCGTAGCATTCATGTCCGAGAAGCTATCTAAAGCTCAGAAAAACTACTCAGTCACGGAATTAGAATGTTTAGCGGTGATAAAGGGAATTAAAAAGTTTCGTGCTTATGTAGAAGGTCAGGCATTCGAGGTGATAACCGATCATGCCTCATTACAATGGCTTATGCGTCAGAAGGAGTTATCTGGTAGATTAGCTCGATGGGCCATAAAACTACAGGGATTCTCTTATGAGATAACGCACCGGAAGGGCTCACTAAACGTGGTATCGGATGCCCTATCGCGTAAAGAGGAAATTACTGTTTCTGAAATGGAAGAGCAGGGTCCGATAGTTGATCTATCTGCCGCAGAATTTAAATCACCAGAATATATGACCTTAATTGATAATATTCGCGCTAAGCAAGACAAATTACCAGACTTGAAGATTCTCAATGATTTTTTCTACAAAAGAACCGAACCTGATCAGGGAAATAATGGTGTAGATAATCTATCTTGGAAATTGTGGATTCCTAGGGAACTCACCCAAGGTGTAATCTCGCGGGCCGATGATCCGCCCAATGCCGCTCACAGTGGAGTAGGGAAAACCATCGAAAAGATTAAAAGATATTTGTTTTGGCCAAAAATGAACAAGCAAATACGTGAGTATGTAACTCATTGTGAAGTGTGTCGTCACACCAAACACCCGAACACCGTGTTGAAACCACCCATGGGAAAACCAATGGTGTCTGATCGTCCGTTTCAAAAGCTTTATATTGATTTGCTGGGTCCACATCCCCGATCCAAGAAAGGGCATATTGGTTTACTTATTATCGTAGATCACTTCACAAAATTTCATTTCCTATGCCCCCTTAGGGTGTTTACTTCCAATCGGGTGTGCGATTACCTCGAAAATTATTTGTTCTGTACATTTGGAGTCCCCGAGGTGATATTAACAGATAACGGATCTCAATTCGTTTCTGGAGCCTTTCAGGCTTTTCTAACCCGCTTTGGGATACAACATATTCGTACGGCGATATATTCACCACAGGCGAATGCCATTGAGAGACTCAATAGATCGGTGTTAGCAGCTATAAGAGCTTACATAAGCCGGGATCATTCCACTTGGGATACCAAATTACCGGAAATCAGTGCTGCTCTCAGATCCAACATTCACCAAAGCACCGGGTACTCGCCCTATTTCCTAACCTTTGGACAAAATATGATTCTGAATGGCAAAGACTATGAGTTGCTTCGCCGCTTAAGACTCTTATCGGAGGACAGCCGCATTAGTTATCCGGAAGCACTACAAATTATTCGCGAATCGGCAAAGAAAAAGGTGAAAGAGTCACATGAACAAAATGCTAGGCGATATAATCTACGCTGTCGGAAAGTAGAGTTTAAGGTTAGAGAGCCAGTACTTGCCCGCAATTTCTGCCAAAGCAATGCTATTAAAAAGTTCAATGCAAAGTTAGCGCCGGTTTTTATTTCAGCCGTGGTATCTAGACGAGTTGGCTCATCCTATTATCAACTGAAGAACGAACAGGGTAAAAACTTAGGAATATTTCACCTCAAAGACATACAAGTGAAACACTAGGCAACTGTCCTTTTTCCGTTTAGGCTTCGCCAGTTAAAACTAGCGCTTCCTCAACTGTGGTGTAGTGGCCAGTTGTGACTCTAAAACTCCAGAGAACAGCTTGGGAAGTACGGCCCTCGCGTTTAACATTAACTCTGCTCTTTACAAAAACAAGATAAGAGATCAATTACAAGAGAGCAGTAGTTAAAGCTTCCATTGAAGAGCTTAATGTCTAATTTAGAGAAGCAGCGTGGATCTGTGGGAGTTATGTTTTAAAGCTTTACTAGAAATCATACGATTACTCCGTTAGTCGTGGAAGCTATGTGTAAGCTTTGCTTAGCATCGTACGATTACTCCGTTATCTAGGGAAGCAAGGTGTAAGCTTTGTCTAAAATCGTACGATTACCCCGTTGGTTGTGGAAGGTAAAGTTCCGATCGTAAGGGCTAATGCAAGTAATAGAACTTCTGGCTAGATCATTGCTATAGTGAAGCTGTGCGAATTCGGATGTGTCTTTTTATACAAATATATAGATCCAAGTGAATTTGAAAACGTTGTGCAATCAAACACGTGCCAAGTAAATTGAAGTTCTGGTGGACTACATTATTCCTTTTGGATTAAGAAAAAATAAAAGGTATTTGGACCTTACAATAGTGACACAGCTTTAACAGTCTCGTATCATAGGGCTGGAAATCTTACTACGTTCGACACTGGGAAAGAAAAACCAATTGACCCCCCCTCCAAGAACGAGGTCGTCAAAGTCCATCGATTTCTTAGTAGATCTGGGAAAGACCTCGGATTTCCCAGGATCCAGCATCTACATAAACCAACGATAACTACAACCAAATAAACCAGAAAGAGCCGTCCGAAGATATACTAGAGTGAAACCCGAAGTTATGTGGAGGCATACTTGAGCTGAAGTACATTTTGGAGTAAGACGAGAAGAATGGTTTTCTTGCGAATTCGGAGAAACTAATATGCCGCACTCGTCACCCTTCTCGCTTATGAATTAAGCGCGCGGCTAAGGCTTTCGCATGTAGTTCTTCGCAATGTGTGGAGTGGCTCTCAAACTGTGAAAATAAAACATTATTCTGCGGCGATCCACACTGCCGTTTAATAGTCGTCGTGTGAAAATGTACCAAAGTATTAGTTTTGAGTCTCGTCATAAGATTTTCCATTTATTAAAGATTAGGCTACGCACTAACTATTTTTGTATTGTCTAGATTTAAAAAGAAAAAAAAAAACCAATAATGTATATAATTACCCATAATTAGAAATTAGCGCAAATGAAAAACACATTTTTTTAAGATCCGCCGTTGAGTGGCAAATCGTCGTCGTACGGGTATGGAAATGGAAAGAAAATCGGTGTTTCATCCGAATTAGAAGTGAAGACCTGTATATTCATAATTTTTCTCACTTCCTCAGAATATGTTCCTACGTCGCCCCTTGAGCTCAACGGACACGCCGGATAATTCGTATAAAGTATGAGTGAGTTACGAAACTTCCTTAAACGGAATTCTCGAGTATTTTCGAAATATATATCTGTCTTATAAAACTTCTATTCCGGTATATAAAACAACCATATCCGTGCCATAATTTAAAGCGGATCGGCTACTAATTTTTCTTTCACGTTTGCCTTCTAGTTATATAATTATCATATTTTTCTCTTCTTTCCAATTTAATTTCTTTAACGCCATATTCTCTACACATAAGTCCTATATACATATACACATATAACTAGGTATAACTGGATACCATTTCCTCCTTCTTTATTTAATTACTTTATGCTAAGTTTATACTTATCTGGAAATCCATGAAGTCCAAACCCTTAAATTTTGAATTATTAAATAATAATTAGTAGATAATAATGGAACATTAAACCTTTCGTGTTTGTCCTGAGTAGAGCCTGAGGAAGTCCGATGATCAAATAGAGATGCGCTCGATTAGGGTTATGCTGTCGATTAAACGGCATACAAAGGGAGGGAGGGTAGAGGAGGGGCCAAAGTCATCTGAGTTCCACAAGAGCGACGGAATATAGCCTGACTATTTGTCGGTAGTCGGTTAAACAGTTAGTTAAAATTCACATTATTTTCTTTTTGATTTCTTTGGTAGAGTTCCTTTTGAACATTAAATCAAGTGTACCTAAAACATCTTTGCGAATGTGTTCGTATAGCAGATAGGAGAGTAGGAAAGATCCCACGACATTCCGGCGAGCTAGTTAGAGCATAGCTAGAGGTACACGTTCCGAAATCCTGCTATACTATTGGTGTCTGACCGTCAAAAAAAGTATGTACAACCTCCATCCGTACATACAATAACACACCTCTACGAATATGAATTTCTGGCACATTACAACCGTTAGCCGGTGACAACTCCCCACCGGGCCAACACATTACCCCCACCTCTAAACTTAAGCTCCCGAAGCACAGACTAGCCGATAAGAACCCTCGCCCCTTCCCTTCGCGGCTTCGGGACGCTCCGCGAAGCGGCAGCCAATCCGAAGCCGACGAAGACGAAGACACGTAGATACTGATAAGTTAGAGATCGGCGGCAGCGAAGTTTTCCCGAGCGCGCAAGCGCCGAGCAGACTTCACTTACGCGGAGACCCAGCGAAGTTTTCCCGAGCGCGCAAGTGCCGAGCAGACTTCACTTACGCGGAGACCCGGGCCGAGAATAGACGTTGTCCCGCGTGACAACTAAGATGCAAGTTAAGAATCCTTCCGGGAACGTGACGAAACAACAAAAAATATTCAATGTAACAAATTACCTGTATAACCAGCAAGCTAATAAATCGCCCTGCGCCCTTCTCTCGACCCCCACAGGTGTGACTCGCCCTGTGACCCCTCTTTCCCGACGCAGGCGTGCCTCGCCCTGCGCCCGCCTCTCTCTCGACCCACGCGGGTGTGCCTCGCTCCGCGCCTTTCTTCTCGACCCTCACGTCCGCCCAGTAAGACGAGCCGACCCCCTTTCGGAGTTCCTGCGAACTACAAATTTCTTGTAGGAAGACCCCTGGACAGGACTGAGCTTACCTCAGCCTGGAAGAGGAGACATTACAAGTGGCGCCAGAGCAGGGACCCGAAGGAAACTCTAACGAGGGGTTCGTGGATTAAAAACCCACGGCAGTCAGGAGTGCAAGAGACAGACCAAAAAAAAAAAAAGGTGAAAGATAGCTCTCCGCGTGTACGCCTACGTGCATACGCGGCCGACCGCTCGACCGCAGTGCTCAAATCCCCACAATTCTAAAGGTGAGGATCGCGAACGAGTCTACGTACGTGTACTAAGTGACAGTGAAAAGAAAAGGGAACACAGTACCTCAAGACGCTCAACCAGTCCGTAGGAACAGCGACGCAACGACCAAGAGAAGCATGGAGCCCTATACGGGGAACAATCAGGTGAGTACGACGGGGACGAATTGACCGTTAATCCGGGGGTCAGCACCGGCTGGATCCACAAGCGCCGCCGGGAAGAACTGGAAGCCTTCGCGGAAGAATTCGGGTTCGACCGCGAAGGGACAGTTGAGGACCTACGGAAAAGGTTCGCCACGCTGGTCGAAGGACCCCTCGAACAAGAGGCCTAGATTCGACTGGCGGAACTCGAACGGCAATACGCCAAACCACCGGGACGCGCAAAGTCGCCGCAACCCTCTACTTCCGGGCAGGCGGAGAGACGGAAGGCAGACCCCAAAAGCGGTCTGCAGATCCCTGGGGCCCCCGAAGGCAGACCAACCGGCCCACCCATCGTGGTGACCGCAGCCGCCCCCCAAGAACCCCGTCCCAAGAGGTCCGCTCCTCACCCATGAGGAGGCTCCTCCCTGAAAGCGATAGACCCCGGGGAGGTAACGACGCGTTGGAAGCCCTTCGATACAGTCAAGCTGCCCAGATGGCGGAACGGATTAGGAGGTGGGGGATCCAATTCGACGGACAGGATGATCCGTTGTGTTTCATCGAGCTGTTGGAAGAGCGCGCGCTTTCGTACGGGATAGACACCAACCACTTGCCTCGAGCTATGGCGGAAATCCTTATCGACCGAGCCAACCGCTGGTTCCGCACCAGCAGGCTGCAAGGCGCCTCGTGGGTCAACTTCCGGCAAGAATTTTTGGCCTTTTTCCTCCCGCCGCGGTATTTCGAACAGTTAGAGGATCAGATCCGAGCCCCCAAGCAAGCGACGGGCGAGTTATTCATGGACTTCATAATCGAGCTCAGGTTGCTCATGCACCACGCCGGGTACGATGATGCCCAAGAGCTCAACAGGATTTATGATAATACTCTGCCGGCATATGAACTGTACGTGCGAAGACACGAACTGCGAAGTTTGGCCCAACCAACGATGTTGGCTACGGAGTTCGAATCCATCCAAGAGCGGAATAACCCCACTGCTCCCAGTGCCCCTCGGCCCGGCCCAAGATACACTAGACCGACGACGCACCAGACGCAAAACGAGGTCGAAGCAAACCGGACCTCCTTTCGGAAGCCCCAATGGGACACGGCAGGACCGGCAAGGAGACCATCGTCAAACCGACCCGACACTCCAGCGCCGGAATACGCTCACCGCATGGTCACCACCCCCATCGCCAACCCACGGATGGCCTGTCGCCGCTGCGGCGAAGCCGGCCATGCCTCCCACAACTGCACCAACCCCTCTATCCTGTTCTGTTGGGAATGCGGTAAGCGAGGCGTAAGGACCATCGATTGCTGCCGCCAAGACTCGTCGGGAAACGATCAGCGTCCCCGACTGGCACGGGAACAGCCGGGAACGACGCCTCCCCAAACCCAGAACTAAGCCACCCACTACAGATACAGGACGGCCGGATAGTGGCGAGGGTGACGATAGGAGGACGGGACACAGAGGCCACTGTGGATACCGGGGCGTCCCGGAGTTTCGTCAGGGAAGCGTGCGTCCAGATCCGCCTGGCAGACGGGTCGGTACGCGAAATAACGCAAACTCTGTTGGCGTTCGTTAAACTGGACAAACGCGAGGTACAGATACCGCTCCTAGTGTTACCAAACATGCTAGAGCAGGTCATCGTGGGGATGTACTTCCTCTGCGCCATCGAAACAACGATACAGTGTGGCACCACCCTCCTCCAACTCCGCGACAGTCCCCTCGCGACAAATACACCGGTAGTTACCGCCAGCTCGGTGCACACCCCGGAACACGCGCCTACGAAACCCTAGGCGACGAACAATACGCCACGCAAACAAGGAATCAGGAACACGAAGCCCAGGACCCCGACGGAACGCCCTGACCCCAGGTCATCCATCCAGGGCAAAATCTCGGGTAAGGCAACAAGGGACGCGAACAGACCCACCAGGACCCCCGGTCCAACGTCCTCGACGAGTGGTGGAGAGCCCGGAGCAATGATCGAACCCCCACGGCGGCGACGATCGTCCAGCGGCCCAGCGCCGAATACAACGACCACGTTAGCCGCCCCGGCGAGCGAGCGCGGTAACGCAGCCCTTTCGATAACCGAAACTCCCACATCCGAAATCGTCCTTACTGCCCGAAGTTTTCCCAGCCACTCGAGACACCGACCGGGGCCCCGACGCGCCCGTGGCCGGAGATCAACTCATCAGCACCAACGCCACGGGGCGCTGCCGGAGCCACCCTCCCCGCGTCGCCGAAGGTTTCACTATAGCAGGCACCAGAGCGGAAATCTGCGTCACCCGAACGAGCCACTGGTCTAGCACTAGCGAGACCCGCATGTTCGTGCATCACGCCGAATACGACCAACCCATGTATTCAGCCGGAGTCCCGAAAATGCCCTGCCTACACCCGGTGGTCGCTAATATAAGGGAGTACCCTCGTGAGATCGAACCGCCAAGCGCGTTCGACATGACCATACTCCCCGAGGGCCGAGACCAGACCCCTGCTCCCGGAACCAGCCGGCTAAGCGAAGAGGAGCCAGAAAGAGTCCCCGACCCCTGGCCTCCCGACGTGGCGCCGCAAATCCAGGAATTCCTGGACGAAGAGCTGCCGAAGCTCGCAGGCCTCCGAGGGACCACGGACCTCACGGAGCACACGACAGTTATGAGGGACCAGCGTCCCATAAAGCAACGGTACTACCCAAAGAACCCGGCTATGCGTCGGATCATCGACGAGCAGGTCGACCATGTGATAGCAGAAGGCCTGATCGAGCCCTCGCGAAGTCCCCACAGCGCCCCCATTGTCCTCGTCCGCAAAAAGGACGGAAGGTGGCGCATGTTTGTGGACTATCGACAACTAAACGAACATTCGATCCCGGACGCATACCCGTTGCCGAGTATCAACTATGTATATACTGGAAAGACTCCGAAACGCGCGGTTCATCACCACGCTGGATCTGAAGAATGGATACTGGCAGATACCGATGGCCCACGACAGTAAGGAGGCCACGGCGTTCACGGTGCCCGGAAGAGGCCTCTATCAGTGGAAGGTAATGCCTTTCGGGTTACATTCCGCGGGAGCCACGTTCCAGCGTACCCTAGACACGGCAATCGGCGCAGACATGGAACCCTTCGCTTTCGCGTATCTGGACGACATCGTCATCGTCGGCAAGGATTTCGCGGAACATTTGCGCAACGTCGAGAGAGTCTTCTCGCGACTGCGCCTGGCCAAACTGCGGATCAACGCAGACAAATGCGTATTTTTCCAGCGCCGCATAAAATACCTGGGTCACATGGTCAGCGAGGAAGGCATTCATACCGACCCTGACAAGATAGCGGCCGTCAAAGACCTGAGACCGCCCACTAACCTGAAGGTATTGCGACAATGCATAGGCATGGCGGGCTGGTACCGTCGATTCGTCCCCAATTTCGCCACCATAGTGCAACCGATGTCATTGCTACTAAAGAAGGGGAGAGCATGGGCATGGGGACAGGAACAACAGGACTCCTTCGACGAACTCAAAGTGCGACTCACCACCGCCCCGGTGCTCGCCTGCCCGGACTTCAACGTCAAATTCTCCCTGCAGACCGACGCGAGCAACGTGGGTGTGGGCGCGGTCCTCACCCAAGAGATCGAAGGGAAGGAACGCGTCATCGCCTACGTCAGCCGGCGCCTTAACAAGGCAGAGGAGAATTATTCGGCCACCGACAAGGAATGCCTGGCCGTCATAGGGGAAATCGGGAAATTGCGCTGTTACTTGGAAGGATACCGGTTCGACGTGGTGACCGACCATCTCGCGCTGAAATGGCTAAACACCCTTGAGAGCCCTTACGGGAGAGTGGCGAGATGGGCGCTGGAGCTGCAGCAGTACCAATACGACGTACATTATCGGGCCGGCAACCAGAACGTGGTCGCCGACGCGCTCTCTAGGCAACCTTTGGAATCCCTTTCACGCGTCGAAGAAGAGGGCACGACCTGCCCGTGGCACAGAAGAAGGATCCAACAAGTTCACGACGAGCCCCAAAAATACCCGGACTACACGTACGAAAACGGGCAGCTTTACCGAAACCTGGGGCACGGAGCCGACGATGACGACCACGTGCCGTGGAAGCTCTGCGTGCCCAAGGACTGCCGAGCGAGAGTCCTCCGCGAGTGCCACGACCAACCGACGGCAGGCCACCTCGGCGTGCGAAAAACTATCACGAGGATATCCCAGAGGTATTATTGGCCGGGATTTTATCGCGACGTGAGGCGATATATCCGCGGTTGCGTGAGCTGCCAGAAGTTCAAGGCTACCCAACGCAAGCCAGTGGGCCGGATGCTCACTCGCAAGGCCGAGGAACCCTTCGACACCCTGTGCGCCGACTTCGTCGGACCGTTACCCCGATCCAAACGGGGGAACGCCATCCTGCTAGTTTTCTTTGACACCTTCTCCAAATGGCTCGAACTGGTGCCCCTTAAGAAGGCAACGACGGCTAGCCTCGAACGAGCTTTCAGGGAACTCATACTGAGTAGCATCGGTGTTCCGAAGCTGTTTGTCTGTGACAACGGCACCCAGTTCACCAGTCGGTCGTTCAAGACCTTCCTGCACACCGCCGGCGTGGAACTCCAACACACCGCGCCCTATTGTCCGCAAGAGAACCCGACGGAAAGGGCAAACCGGACCGTGAAGACGATGATCGCCCAATTCGTGGACGATCACCAAAACACGTGGGACGAACTCTTGCCAGAAATGACGCTGGCGATCAACTCGAGCGTCTCGGAGACTACCGGTTTCAGCCCGGCATTCCTCGTACACGGAAGAGAGCCCCGACTGCCCGGCGCCTTATACGACGAGGTCACGCCGGGGACGGGAAGCGCCCAGGAAACTCCTATGGGTAAGGCCGCCAGGCTAAAAGAAGTGTTCGCCATCGTCAGAAACAACATTCAAAGGGCCAGCCAAAAACAAGGGAGGCACTACAACCTTCGCCGACGACAGTGGCGTCCCACGATCGGTTCGCTAGTACTTCTACGGCAGCATCACCTCTCAAACGCCGCCGAAGGCTTCGCGGCAAAACTGGCCCCTAAATTTGACGGCCCCTATCGCGTGAAGGGTTTCCCGTCGCCAAACATCGTTCAGCTGCAGCACCCGAGCAGCCGGAAACGGAAGGTCGCCAACATCAACGATCTTAGAGAATTCCACGACCGCGAACCCGTCGAACGTGCCGGGGAGGCGGACGACCCAGGTACCGCCGAACAATCGCCGGACCACGACAGGGGCACAGGTACCGGCTGAAACAAAGGGAAAAGGGGGAAGGGGCGCCCGTGCCGGGGAAAAACCCGAGCGAGGCAAGCGACGACTGCCCGGATCCCGAAAAGTACCGACACGACGGCGTAGCCCGCGACACGCGTCTCCGGCAGTCCGAGACCCCAACATCACCGATCAGTGCCATTTTGCCACCACAGCCGAACGGTCGAATCGATCACAACCCAAACGCATCCGAAGATAACGCAAAACCATACAACATAAAGGACCTACTGATTTTCCTCACTCTGCTAACCTCGACGCGCGCGCTGGTCAAGTTGAATGACTACACTAACGCGGACTATATCCCAATAGCGGACGGGGACGCCATCATTTGGGCCAACCACGTATACCTGCACCACACTACGAACGTGACGTCATACGAAGATTACGTCGCCGAAACGGAACAAGCCGCGGAGCTATTTAGCCTAGACCGGATGGCGCAAGTGATAGCAGCCGACCTGGACCACATCAAGAACCTGGTGGCCACGCTAAGGGTCTACCATCGGGGAACAAGGAGTATAAACCTGCTCAGAACAGCATTGAAGGTAGTGGCCGGAACGCCCGACTTCGACGACTGGGAGCAGGTCAAATTCCAACAAAAGCAGCTGGCGGAGTCCAGCCGTGGCCAAAACGAAATCAACTCCAGGATTCAAACCCGGATCAGAATGCGGGCCCCAAACCCTCAGCATCGGGGATTGCGAAGCCACCATCGGCGCCACGTTTTGCAGAGAACGCGAGGGGATCACCTGCGCTCAGCAGATGGTGACCGGGTGCGTCGCGCTCTGCGCGACTTCGCCCGGTCACTTGGATCCGATCGTCGTGGTGGACCACGGCACCATCATCGTCAACGACGGAAGGTTCACCGTTGTAGATGAGGCGGGGACCACCCAAGCAATCTCGGGATCGTACCTAGTTACGTATTCCCACCGGGTCTCGTTTAACTCCAAAAGAAAGGAGGTGGTAAAGGCGATGACTCGAATAAACGTAACGGCACACAAGGAAAAGCTAAGCTTGCCGTTCCTACGGGAGTTAAGCCTACAAAATTCAAACTACATCGACGACCTGAACGTGACGGTGACGATAAGGAGCGCCGCCTCGTATTTGTTCACCCTCGTCGTCGCCATCCCTCTCTGCGCCATCATCTGGGTGCTATACCGCCGACTCAAACCCCCCGGCCAATGACGAACCGGCCAGAACAACAGAGACGGCGCACGGTACTGTCGCCCCCGGCAGAGCCTTCCCGCGGCGATACATGCCCGATACATGCTCGGCCGGCCGAGCCCAGCGATAAGAGCTGGCCCTACACCCGGCCCATCGGCGCCCGAAATCCGATCGGAGCCCGCGTGCGACGCATAGCTGCGCTGTCCGTAAAACGGAAGTTACGAAGGGAAAAGACGACAAAAATGAAATATAAAAAAAAAAAATAATAAAATAAAGAAAGAACGAAAAAAAATATATAAATGTCAATTCGGCAGATTCATGCATTACACTCATTACACACATTCATAAACCCATGCCCCAAACGTCCATAATCGTCCCACGGATCCATTTACCATAGCTTAGATTACAGAATTGCAAGCCCGCTGACGCCGGCTCCCGTGAGTCGCGCTGTCAGCGGAGGGAAATGCATGACGTTAGAAATACAAGAAATAAGTCAGATTCCGAACGCCGAGCGAGCAAGGCGATTTTGATAAAACCCTACTATACAAGAACCAAAACAATGTAAGTTTTCGTCACGCCCCCTGGGAGGCCCTCGAATTAAGAAGATTAAAGTAGATTAAATAGAAAATAGACACTCTCCCCCTCCCCGAACTCTACGCACCGAAGAACCAGCCATGACCGCCACCGAGAACACCCCAGCTAAGGCGCACCAGAGAGCCGCTGCATCAGCAGAGGCCCCCGAAGTCGTAGACCTCACGGATTTCCCCGACGCCGAGGAACCGGAGTCCGCTGCCAAGGCGGACGAGGAAGCCGCCCCGCAGCCAGGAGTAGCCGAAGAACCCCACACCCCCGATGGGGACATATACGCGGATATGGAGCTAGACGCCGACGAGGCAGGGCCAGCGGACCACGAGGGTCCCCGAAACAGCCCCCCGCTGTTCTCCCGCCGACCATCCGGGTTCCGTCGAGAGAACCTAAGGTCGCCGCCGCCGTATAAACGACGAGCCGCGCCCTGCTCCCCGGAGCCAGGGTCACCGTCATTCGAAGAGGAGTTCGAAGATGCCGGTTCTAGCCAGTACAGCTTCCCGGAACCAGAGACGCCATCATACGCGCCGATGTTCGAACAGGAGTTTGAAGATGCCGGTTATCACCAGCGCCGCGATCCCCGAACCGGCCGTGGCATTTACCGCCCCGAGAGGGGGCTGGAGCGTTACACGCCGAAACCATACAACGCGTACTACGACGACGGGGAGAGCGAAGAGGAGGAACCCTACGGTCGGCAATTCATAGCCGAAACAGAGACCTTTCACCACACGGTCACGCCATGGGGGTTACGCGTCACGCGTAACCACCAGATGTCCGTAGCAGTCTTTGTCCCTCCCGGCCGGAATGTCAACGCGTTCTTCAGGACATTCCGAGAAGCCGCGGAACCAATCGACTACCGCTCCGAACCGGCCGCCCCAGCCAGGGCAAGCCCCCCGCACGCCGAAGCGCGACCGCCAACGCCCGCATCGGATCCTCCCCGACGCCCCAATCCTCCAGAAGAGTCAGCGGCGACCACACCAACGCACGCCGAAGCGCCCCACGCGGAGGCAGCGCAAGGCCCTCCCACTGAACGGCCCACCTGGACTACAGAAGAGGGAAACGCCGCTCCGGTTCGACAAGCGGAGCTGACCGAACCGGAGGAGCAGTGGGAAACGGGGCCGGACAGCGGGTACCCCACCATGACCATACGGAGGGTAAAACAAACCGTTGCGGAGGAGACGGCGCCGACCCCCCAAACTGGGGAGTGGGAAGGACAAGACGAGTTGCTGGTGGACTGCGACTTGGATGAAATACTACGATTTCTTCAAGACGAATCTACGCGGGAGGGGCAAAGTCCAGCGGACTTCTCCCTGATCGAAGAGCTGAACCAGCCCACCCAGTGGGTAAAAATGACTTATTACCGGCAGATTGGCAGGTGAACATCCCAGGCCGAGCCCTACCGGCGGGCCTCATCGAGGAGATACACCAGCGGCTGCTGGAAACGGAGAGGCTCCGTTTCCGAAGCTGGTCCTGGGATCAGTGCTACCGGGTCCACAAGCGATCCCGGGCCGCGCCTGTCTGCGTCGACCTCCTCCCGGAAGAAAGGGGGGGTGTAACGAACCTTAGGAAGGTTCGTCACAGCGCGCTACATCGCGGGATCGTCACCGCCTCATTTTTCCCCTTTTTTTATCTCCAGTTTCCCTTAAATATATCGTTACTTAGCCTTAAGAACAGAGAATGCATACGATAAATGTACCACCAATAAAGAAACTCATTTCCCATATCGTTTCGCCTACCGTTTCACGACAGCCAATCCCACATTCTCGTACCAACACATTACCCCCACCTCTAACGAAAAGCTCCCAAAGCACTGACAATTAGCCGGTAAGAACGCCCCCCACAGCAACACATTGCCCCGCGTTTAACCATAAGCTCCCGAGACACGAACCGTTAGCCGGTTACAACTCCCCACCGGGCCAACACATTACCCCCACCTTTAAGCTTAAGCTCCCGAAGCACAGACTAGCCGATATGAACCCCCGCCCCTTCCCTTCGCGGCTTCGGGACGCTCCGCGAAGCGGCAGCCAATCTGAAGCCGACGAAGACGAAGACACGTAGATACTGATAAGTTAGAGATCGGCGGCAGCGAAGTTTTCCCGAGCGCGCAAGCGCCGATCAGACTTCACTTACGCGGAGACCCAGCGAAGTTTTCCCGAGCGCGCAAGTGCCGAGCAGACTTCACTTACGCGGAGACCCGGGCCGAGAATAGACGTTGTCCCGCGTGACAACTAAGATACAAGTTAAGAATCCTTTCGGGAACGTAACGAAACAACAAAAATTATTCAATGTAACAAATTACCTGTATAACCAGCAAGCTAATAAATCATTATTGTAACGAGAACCAACCCCGAGTAAGTCATTTTTGGGGATCCAAACCCCTCCCCGGTCACCCTTACCAACAACTACTCGCCAGCGAGCCACACTCACCTCCACTAACCCCCGATCAATCCCCGAAACCCCCCTCACGCAGGTGTGACACGCCCTGCGCCCCTCTCTCGACCCCACAGTGACCCCTCTTTCCCGACCCAAAAATATTTCAAAACTTCGCCCCGCCCACTTCCGCCCCCACAAAGGACGAAAATCTGTGGCATCCACATTTTTAAAGATACCAACCAAAAACGCAGAGTCGTAGAGGATGACTATATGTTCTAGAGTGTAAAATCTCAACCAGATCGTATAATTATTATAGCCAGAATCAAGAAAACAATTTCATTCTTTCTCGCTCTGTCTCTCTCTAACACACAGGTTTCATGGTCGGTTTTGCCAATTGCAAAATATGAGTTCAAGGATCTCAGAACCTATAAGAGCCAGAGCAACCAAATTTGGTATCCACACTCCTGTGATATCGGACCTTGACCGTTTCGTGTCCAACACCCCCTTCCGCCCCCGCAAAGGACGAAAATCAGGGGCATCCACAAATCTCAGAGACTATTAAGGCTAGAGTAACCAAATTTGGTATCCACACTTCTGTTAGATCTCACTATAAAACGTATATCTCAAAATTTTGCCACACCCCTTTCCGCCCCCACAAAGGACGAAAATCTGTTGCATCCACAATATTGCACATTCGAGAAAACTAAAAACGCAGAGTCATAGATAATGACCATATCTATCAGATTTCTGAATCTGGATCAGATCGGATCATTTTTGTAGCCAAAAGCAAGAAATCAATTTGCAGTGGCTACGCAGCGCCCGACGTCACGCTCAGACTGATTTTCCTTCTCTCTCGCACGCATTCTTTGTCGTGTCGTTCAATATTAGCGGCGGCTGCCGGAGGAGAGCCATACTGACTAAGTATCGGGTATAACTGTAGAGTTGCGGTGGCCGCAGCAACTCACAACGTTCCCCCTCGTTGTTTATGGTTTGCCGCTGCGCTTCTCTTGTTGTAATTTTTGTTGTTTCTATCGCAGGTGCATGCGCGCTCTTCTCTTTGCTCTTTTTGCTATGGTTCTTCTTCTCGCCTGTGGTTGCAACAATTGCAATTTATCAGCATTAGCCGCGTGAATTAATTTCTAATTGATGGCCTATGCAATGAGCTCTGCCCCACTTCCGATTCCGTTTCCCGACCCCAATCTTCAGCTTCTGCTGCTGCTGCTGCCGCCGCTACTGTTGCGGCTCTCTCTTTATCACTCCCTCTCGCTGCTCTCTCTCTTTCTCGCGCTCTCTTTGGTAAGTGGCACTGGCTAGCGTATAATTTTTGTTGTGTTGACCTAATTATACGCTCATTTTGATTCACTTGATTTTCTCTGCTCGCAACCACACAGACGCACATATGGACGTTTTGTCACTGAGACGACAAGTGGAGCAGCAGCAGTGGCAGTGGCAGCAGAGCTGGATACTGGGACGCACATTATTGGGTTTCCACAGAACATGCACATGCTAGGGAGCGCGTAGAGGGAGGATGAATGTAGAAGAGTGGCAGTGTGGGAGTAAAGGCTTGGGCAGGTGTAAGGAAAAGAGACTTAATCCTTATTCATACTCACTATTTATAGCTGAGATATATCTGCATATAGACTTTGGGCAAAGGGAACACGGGGAGTGACATATGTGGGCTCGAATCCAACTGAAACGTTGTGCTACGATCAAATTCAAATTCAGATTCGAAAATGCAATGGCAGTTCCACCAACAGTCTGACACGACCAACCGACTGACTAGGAGACCCAACTGTATCTATCTCTGTTGTGTTTGGGAACGGAAATGCCAAGGGTGGCGTGTCGCCCAAAGGGGGGTCGTTCAGACAAAGTCTGCGCACCTCAGCAGCACCTAACACTACTACCACTGTCAAAGATTTGCAAATCGTTGGCGCGCTCCGGCTCTCCGACAGACACACACATACGCAGACTCTCACAGTTACAGAGACACAGATCAGCAGCAGGCAGCAGCAGCAGAAACACCAACACCAACAACAAGACGCAGCAGAATTTGAAATTAGGTCAACAGGTTTGGTTGATTGTGGTAGTGGGCCTGAGCCAGTTACTCGAGCGTATGCCGTCCGTCGTCTTTGCCTACGACCTCGGCTGTCATCATCAATAGAGAAGCAGAAGCAGAAGCAGCAGCGACGGAGGCAGAGACAGCAACATCCAAAGCTATCGCTGTCGCCGCCAACGCAATATGCGTTCCGTTCGTTCCGTCGTTTATTGCACCAGAGTTCGTGCAGTTTGCAGTGGCTGTGGGGGAGATGCACTCGTCGACACACACACACATTTATATATATATCAGAATTGAGCACACCGCAGTGTGGGTGCAAGGGGGAGACAAGAGGGCGCCCGTTACATTTGGGTAAATGAACCAGGGATGCAGCACAACTTCAGGGCTTCATTGAAGCATGGAAAAGGGAACCCTTTGTAAATCAAATCTTTCCAATATTCTCACAACAAAAGCCAGCCCGTAGCAGGTATCCGCTGCGTCCGTTGCTGCAAAATGTTGCGAAAATCCGCATATGTTCTGAAATGGAAACTCAACTGGCAACCAACTAACTTGGGCTTCTGAATTGATTTCGTTGCAGCCAAGAGATTTCCACATACTTCTTAGTTGGTTTCTATGTCACAATCACAATCGCACACACATACAGCGATGCGAAAAGGTAGGCAGAGACGGTCTACGGTCGACGGCGGACGGTGGAGGGAGTGACAAGACAGAGAGGAGGAATAATGAGGCTCCCAGAGAGGCAAAGCTGCTGCAGCCACCTGCAGCAGAGACAGAGACAGACACAGAGCCAGAGCCAGAGGCAGCGCTGCAGATAATCCCAGTAAAAATTGAAACTAGTCGCTGCGGCAAGTTTATAGAAAACTGGTATAGAAACGAGGGGGAACGTTGTGAGTTGCTGCGGACACCGCAACTCTACGGTTATACCCGATACTAAGTCAGTATGGCTCTCCTCCGGCAGACGCCGCTAATATTGAACGACACGACAAAGAGTGCGTGCGAGAGAGACAGAAAATCAGTCTGAGCGTGACGTCGGGCGCTGCGTAGCCAGTGCAAATTGATTTGTTCCTTTTGGCTATACAAATTATCTGATCTGGTCCAGATTCAGCAATCTGATAGATATGGTCGTTATCTATGATTCTGCGTTTTTAGTTTTCTCGAATGTGCAATATTGTGGATGCAACAGATTTTCGTCTTTTGTGGGGGCGGAAGGGGGTGGGGCGAAATTCTGAGATATACGTTTTATAGTGAGATCTAACAGAAGCGCGGATACCAAATTTGGTTACTCTAGCCTTAATAGTCTCTGAGATTTGTGGATGCCCCTGATTTTCGTCCTTTGCGGGGGCGGAAGGGGGTGTGGCGAAATTTGGACACGAAACGGTCAAGGTCCGATATCAAAGGAGTGTGGATACCAAATTTGGTTGCTCTGGCTCTTATAGGTTCTGAGATCCTTGAACTCATATTTTGCAATTGGCAAAGCTGACCATGAAACCTGTGTGTAGAGAGAGACAGAGCGAGAAAGAATGAAATTGTTTTCTTGATTCTGGCTATAATAATTATACGATCTGGTTGAGATTTTACCCTCTAGAACATATAGTCATCCTCTACGATTCTGTGTTTTTGGCTTTATCGTATCTTTAAAAATGTGGATGCCACAGATTTTCGTCCTTTGTGGGGGCGGAAGTGGGCGGGGCGAAGTTTTGAAATATTTTTGTAGCAGTGACATATCACAGAAGTCTGGATACAAAACATCGTTGCTCTAGCTCTTATAGTCTTTGAGCACTAGGCGCTGAAGGGGACGGACAGACGGACAGACGGACGGACGGACAGACAGACAGGGCTCAATCGACTCGGCTATTGATGCTGATCAAGAATATATATACTTTATGGGGTCGGAAACGATTCCTTCTGGACGTTACACACATCCACTTTTACCACAAATCTAATATACCCCAATACTCATTTTGTTTTGAGTATCGGGTATAAAAAGCACACATAGAGGCAGGCAATCGACCTTGTAGGAGTATATGTATTTTGTCTTTGAGCATGCCCGTAAACTGGTCCAACGCGATTGCACTGAAATCAGGTGGGCGTGACGTAGGTAAATATGTTGGCCAATGCGGCCGTCTATCTGTGTGTTCGTGTGTCCCAGTGTGTCTGTGTGTATGTGTGGGAACGTTTTTGGGAAAGCAAGCACCTAGATGCCGATGATGGTGCTGTGGTAGCTGCAGCTGTACCCTTGGCGCCCATAATCCATAACAGAAAATCCAACGAAATGTGTCGCAATCCAAGATCCGAAATAGCCATCATTCGAAGGGAGTTTCGTTATTACATACTATTGTGCGATACATACCCGCCAAAAGAGATTTCTATAACCAAAAACAGACTTGGATGTGGATGGATGTGGTTTGGTTCTTGCCGTCTGTCTGATTTTTATTCAGTTTCTGATGTTTTCTGTTACCTTAGCATTAGGCACAGCTGAAGTCTTTTGCAATGCTTCTCGAAAAAAAGAAACGTTTTGTGTTTTGAAATTTTTTGATTTCAAAATACCACAAGGTGCATTCTAACACACCACACAGACACACACACACTCACTCACTCGCGCTCTCTGGTTCGCGCGCTGTATCTCTCTCCTTCGTTCGGGCACCTTGCCTCTCTCGCACTCACAAGCACACACACATGGACACAGAGCTGCAATTCTTGGATCTATATTTCTCAATGGACTCGAATGTGGGCAGGGGCTGGGTGGGGTGGCAGCGACAGTAGGGGATTTTGCAATTTGCGTACACTTTGGAAACGCGTCGCACACTTATGTATTATCCAACAACTAACCTCCTCCCACAACCCGGACTCGGGAACGCTGCTGCAACTGGAACACAAATATATGCACGACAGAAACGAAAGGGCAAGCGTAGCGGATCGGATCCACAGTTAAAGCCTAAATAATAACAACAATAATAATAAGAATAATGTTAACGGACAACGCGCGCGTCGTGGCCACATCCGAATGGGCCAAAAGAAAAATGTACACTGAAGCGGTGTCGCAAAACGACGCACCACACCACAGAGCAACGGCGGTAGATTGAGCTGTTGTTTCTGGTGCTGCTGCTGCTGCGCGCGGCTGGCGCTCTCCGGTGAACAAAAACAACTCAAGCGATTCCGATTCCTCAAGGCCTACTATTTAGGCCAAAAAATAATGTACCACAACAGCAGCAACACCAACAGCAACAACAAGAAGGTGAACAGCAACTCGTTTGCTTTGCTGCTGGTTTGTCTTACAGAAATGTAAACGTTCTAATTGAGTTCTCATTTATGGCCAGTGGTTGTAGCTCCACCGACATCTGCTGTGCACTGTACTGTGCCGCAAGTGTACTCGTTGTTGCCATTACCACAATTACCACCATTACCCATAGTGCCAAAACAATCGGAAAATGCATTTTATCCGGCTGCAGCGACCGTTTTCCAATGGAAATCAAGTTTACCGAACTCCGTAAAGTGCGCGGGCCTTCGATTGCCCAACACACCACTGTTTCCTCTATCAGGTATTTCAAGATCCTCTAAGTGAGATTAGATTAAATGATAAACAAAATGATATTTAAAATGAACACAATAATATCTTATCATTTTAATGAAAGTAAATTATGTTTATATAAATAAAAGAAAATTAAATCTCCCAAAAGGGTCAATATCTCTCATAAGCCACACAATATTCTTAGTTGTCAGATCTCAGATCTTCTCCATGTACCATGTGCTTCTGTACCAGAGTATCTGTTGAGGCCAGGTTCTTGCTGAGCTGTCCACCTCGTTCAGTGTCTTGCAGATGTCTTTGTCGAACTGTCGGACCATCATTACATATGTTACTAACTATGCGATTGTCACATTTGCTTGTTTCATTCTTAGCACAACTGTCTAAACTCAGTCAAAGAACTTGTTCAATTTACTCCTCCTTTTCACATCGTGTTTTCTTTTATGATACCGACGTTTTAGGGTGTGAAAAGTAATTCTTATGTCTGCGATGTAGTCTGCTTCAGTGTATCCACTTCTTTTTTGAATCTCTAAATAAATACATGTTGATTTACAGATATGTACATTATATGCATGAATAGTCACCATAGATGGCCCTGTTAATATTCTTAAACGGCTGTTTGTGGTTAACACCATCGAAGTTGAAGCCCATTATTATTTCCTCTCCGAATATCTTGGGTATACTATCCTTCAGTGGCTGGATGATGCCTTCTGGCCGCAAAATTCGCTTCATCATAGGAATCTGAAGAGCTAAAATTAATATCTGCGAATTGTAGACACGATCTTGCACTATGTACTCACAAAGCTATTTCCGGGATTGGCCAATTCAGAGTCTAATTTTTCCAGTTCTTGCTGCTCTCGCACTGGGAAATATTCCGTTCTGATCTCAGTGGGTTCAGTCAACGGCCCATTAATGTTTGGCAGAGTGTTTACTTGACTTCGGAGAGTGATTATCAAGTCTTGATTGCTCAAGATGTCATCTAATTTGTCCTGCAGCTCTTTTATTTTGATTTGCAATATCTCATCGTCATTGGACGAGAGCGGATCTTCTTTCTTCCTAGTCGCAAATGCTGTGGATTGAATTTAGTACAATAAGAACGGAATATTGTTGGAAATGTGTCTTACCCATCGCCTGGGACAGCAATGATATGCTCGCAGTTATGTATGAAACAATTCGTTCAGCTTTAATTGGAAAACTGGGCGCTCGTTTCGTGTGGTTTATTTTTGTTTGCTTACCGACTACATAGAGATGCGAAGCACCGCATTGTTTTTATACTCTCTTGTGAGCTATCGTTCATTGCGCATTTCTAGACGCACCACTCGTTGTTGTTGCAACTAGCCGATGATTGCACTCCTCTATTCGATAAGTATCGCGACAGTGCTCTTTAGCTCCCGCGAGTATATTACAGCACTGTTTTAATATAAGTGCGTTTTTCGGCGCATTTGCAGGTTTGCTCCGTTTTAAAAATTTGTTTACACATTAAAGTAGCGTGATGAATTCTAGAATTAGATGTTAAAGTGTAGTTGAAGTGCTTGTCCGCCTCTGTGTAGTGTTTTCCTGGTGTTTGTCCATATTTTTATGGCGTAAAACTTTGTTGAAAATTCAACACTCGCCGCTGTCTGGAGCGGCAGTGTCGCCGTCAATATAATTACTGTGGCCATAAGTTTACATAAGAGAGAGAGAGTCGGCTATAATGTTTGCAGAAATGGCGTCGAAGTGTGAGCACATGGCCAAGACTTTAGACAATGGCCGGGGCTGCTTATTAATAATTTGCAGCTGAGCTCGCATTTTATCTATTTAAAATGCATTCACAATCTTGAAAGCTATTGGAAATAGTCAAGTTAAATGGAAACTGGCATTACATTTCATATCAAGTGCATTGTACACCATTTTGTCCGGTTTTTTATTCCGCTTTGTGCGCTTCATTCGGTTTCAATGCTCTCGCATTCAGTGTTGCCGAGTGCCGCGGCATATCTAGTGATGTGTAATTGCGAAATTTGGTTTGAAAAAGTGTGTGTTTCCGCAAAAAATATGCAATTTTACTGCTGTAATTTACTCGAATAGTTTGTGCAAATTCTTACATTCTTTATCCGAACAATTGGTAAATAAATATATCCCACCCGCTGCACGCCGGGCCCACCACTCACACCTGGCAACACCAAGCACTTGGGATAGGATAGTTAGTGCGACAGGGATGCAGCTATGGCAGCTGTAGAAATCCGAGCACAAAAGAAAAAGCAGAAAACCGAAGCGGGGAGTCCAAAAATTTTATAAATCAATTCTTGTCTATGCCCCGAGCTGGCAATTGGCATATTCAAGTAATATTTGTGTCTACTCTTCCCAAATGCTGGGGCCAGCAAAAGAAATCTATACACTAGAATAATGAGCGAGAGGCGGTATGCGGACGTGCGAAATGTACATACATACATATGTCCTATGTGAAAAAGTGTATGCGGCAGAGGGGACAAGTGTGTGTGTGTGTGTGTGTGTGTGTTTATGTGAATATGAATAATGTATGAAAAGGCATTATTCATGACGAGATTTGATAAAACTGCGGTGACAACAAAATTAAATGATTCAGATGCACTTGGTAACGGGGTCGTGCACTGGATCGAAACAATTTACCATTGTCGTCTGTGCACCGTTCTCTTGTGTGTCCAACCCCCCCGGGTAAATACTCCACCGTCAGCCACCACCGATTAGAAAAGCGGACGACGTTTTTCGTTGTGATGCCGCCGTCCCGCGACGCTCACTTTGCGTTACCTGTTTTGCCAATACACACACCCCTCCGCCGCTGTCTTCTCTACGGCATAGCTGCTATTACTTCCTCTTTTCACTCCCGACCTCTTGCATGGTTTGCATGAAATTTTTGTTATTTCTGAATACTTGCTTTGTTTGTGCGTGCGTGTCGCTCTCTCGCTCCGGCTCTCTCATGTCTCTCTCGTATGTTTGCTTAGGTGCGTGTGTGTGTGTGTGTGGGTTTCGTTCTTTTATTCTCTTTGATTAAATGTACATTGAACTCTCATCTGTCGGCGGCTCTCATCATCTCTCTGTTAGCTTTTACTCTGCCACTTGTTTTGCAACTCGTCAAATTTGGCTAGATGAAAATTTAGGTTTTGACGATGATTCTCTGGACTGGAAAGCTAATAAGTTCTTGTTGATTTCCTACCCCTTGCAGCTAATTTGTATATACAGTGTACATAGAGATGAGCACACAAACTCGTTCAGGCGGCGGTGGCGGAGGAGGCGGCAGCAGTCGTAGCCAGAAAAAGTCAAATTCCGCCAATGTTGGCGGGGGCACGGCCCACGATGCAGCCCCACATGCAGCAGCGAACAAGAAAGGCGACGCTAATAAGACAGATAAACCAGAGAAGGCCCAGCCCAAGGCCACCACGGAACAGTTGCGCATCGCCCAGATTACCAACAGCACCACAGAGGATCCACAGATCAACGAAAAGGGTACCCTCTTACTGACCATGACTCAACGTTCCGAGGAGGAGGTGTGTTGCGCCCTCAACGAGTGCGACTACGACTTGGAAGCAGCAGCCAACTTCTTGATCGAGGTGCTCCCTCAGGTGAGCGATTCTGCCACTATAGGAGAGATCCCCTCTCTGAATCTGAATCCTTGCAGGGCGCCTTTGCCAAGTACGAGAAGAAGCGGAAGAGGCCTGCAAGCACTGCTGTCGATGGTGCCGCTGGCGATGGTGAGTGGGCCGATGGCAATTCCAATGCGGACAAGCGCGAAAATACACGGAACCGCAGCTCGAACCGCGGTGGCGGACGCGGCGGCACTGACAGCCGTGGATGTAAGTATATCTTACACTTTCCTCTCACGGATCCCCCGATTTAATGCTGTTTTCTCTGGCTCCAGGGCGCGGCAGAGAGACCCGCGAGAACGAGCGCAATACTCGCCAATCTCACGGCGGCGGTGGGGAACGCGGCGGCGAACGTGGTGATGACCGGGCAAACGACAACTATCGCGGCCAGCGCAACGGCGGACGAAGTGCGCCCGGAGGCGGTGGTGGACGCGGCGGCGGCTTCGTTTCACGCTCTGGACGCGGAGGAGGTCGCATGGGAGGTCGTAGCAGTGGCCCACGCGGAGATCGCACCAGTGGCAGCGGTGGCTTTGGAGCAGGACGCAGTAGTAATGCCAACGAGGACAACGAGGTGGAGCTCTGGGACAACACCATTGCGCAGAATGCTGAGAAACAGCAGCTTGGCCCCGACGATTCCTGGGGCGACTGGAACAACGAGGAGTACGAGGGCTCCCTCAAGGACAGCAAAGTGTTCACCACCAGCAATCTGTCCACACAGACGGCCGCCACCGTGGTCAGCGGAGGAGGTGCCGGTGCAGCAACAAGTACTGGATCTGGGGGCGAGCTTTCGGCCCCGCCAGGACTGGAGCATCATCTGGGCAGCAGTGCCCTGGGCCAACAAGGATCTCATCTGGGTGCTCTGGTATCGTCGGTCGCAGTGGGAACAAGTGGCGAGGACAACAGTGGTAGCAGTGGGCCGCCGGCAACACCGCCGTCAGCGCTGTCGGGCTCGGCCACCACGCCGCTCCTCCAGTACAGCGCCGCGGTCAGCAATCCACCGCCCCAGATGCAGTCGCAGGGCACGCAGCACAGCAGCGGCGCAGGCACTGCCGCTGGTGGTGGGGGCAGCGCTTCATCATCCTTCGTATCCGCCGCATCAGACACATTCACAAGCGCCGCCTCGGCAGCAGCCACGTTAGTGCAGCAGGCCCAGCAGCAGCAACAGCTTCAGCAGAAGACTCCCATAAAGCCGTCGGCTACCCTTTCGGTGGAGCAATCTCAGTATTTCAACTCCCTGGCCAGCCAGGGCGTCAGTCCCGGATCCACTGCCGTGCAGCCAACGCCAGCTGGATATGCCCCAAGCTCTGCCACCGCCTACTCCCAGACGAGTACGAGCGTGGGTGGCGGTGGGGGCGTGGTTGGCAGCCAGTACCCCAGCACGTATGCGAATGTGTTTGGCTCGACAGCTGGTGATCAATCGCAGCAGCAGACGCAGGTGAGGAGGGCACGCGTCAAGCTGCCGCCTCCCTCGAAGATCCCGGCGACCGCGGTGGAGATGCCCGGCGACAATGCCCTGAACAAAATTGGCTACCTGGATGTGCAATTCGGTGCTCTGGACTTTGGCACGGACGGCAGCTTCGACTCCATGCCAGAGAATTTCAACGCGAGCGTCGAGCAGCAGCAGCAGGACGACTATCAGAACAAGTCTCAGCAGCAGCAGCAGTCGACTCTGACAGCGGGCCTGCAAAGTTCTCAAATTGTGAGTCATGCCCGCCTTGGGCCCATGGAACCCCATGGAACATCTAATCCGCAATCATTTTATCAACAGGGTGATGCCTTAAGTGCTGCCGGCTATGCGGCCCGTTCAACGACGCAGCAACAGCAGCAGATTGCTAACTCGACTGTCGCCAGCAATGCCCTGGATCAACTGACCAAGAACGATCCGTACGGGCAGGCAAGCAATGCGGGCAGTGCCTATCAGAATGCGTACCAGAGCAGTGCGGCCAGTAAGGCGAACAGTGCCTACCAGACGTCGGCGCAGGGGGGCTACGGCAGCTCCAGCTATGCGAATGTCCAGTCGTCGGTGGCGAACAGCTACCAGCAGCAGGGGTATGGCTCGTACCAGCCAAGTCTCAACTCCTACCAGCAGCAGCAGACTGGCGCCGGGACGCAGCCTTCCGTGGGTGGTGGTGTGCCCGGAAGTGGGTCAGCGTCAACGCAAAACATTCCGGTCGGCGGAAGTGCCAGCCAGAACAGCTCCAGGTAAGCAGCCCCCGTCGGTTTCTTTGTTGCCATCCGTTGATTTCTAACAACTTATGCCGTTCTGTTGCTCTGTTCTGTTTTCTCTTCTCCTAACACACACGTTCACTGTTTGTTCATTTGCTAATACCTGCCTCAACCCGCCATTGCCTGCCCTGCCCCATGTCGAATGTTGCAGCGGTAATGCCAGCTCCGCGTATCTCACATCGGGATACTCGACGCCACAAAGCGCTTACCAGTCCAGCCAGAGTGTCTATGGCAACAGTAGCGGGTATGTATGGGAATGCTGCTCTCTCTACCCCCTCCTGCTCCAATATTTTAACACGTGCTCCTTCGTTTTGTTCTGCCCCGACTCCCGCCAATCGCCCATTCAGGTTTGCTGGCAGCGCGAACAACGCGTCTTCGCAGTACGCTAGCTTTGGTGCCAGCGCCAAGCTCAAGGATGCCTCTACAGCCAGTGGCGCCGCGCAGTACGACAGGTATGTTGCCCATCCCCGCTGGTGATCCTCAGTTCGCTTACTAAAACCCGACAGGATACAGAACAAGCTGTTGCCGTTTCGAGTTCCCCGGATCACAGATTAATCAATGCATTGTTTTTGAATGGCCTGATTTCAGTGTGTCGACGAGCAGCGGCGTGAGTAGCAGCAGCGGCAGCACGGGCAACGGAGCGGCAGGAGCCGTGAGTGGGCAGCCAGGGGTTAACCAGGCGTCTGTGTCGAACAGTGAGTGCAATGGAAGTGGGGATGATTGTCCCTCGGCAGCACGTGATGTATTCCCTTGTTTTGTTCCGCAGATAACAATGTGAGCGGCAGCAGCTCCAACAGCAACGTGACGGCGGCCGTGACCAGCGGCAATGTGGCTGGAGGAGGCGTTAGCCAGAGCGGCGTAAGTAGCGGCGGCGTGGGCGTGGCCGGTGGCAGCGGTAGTGCGTCCAGCGTCGGTGTGAATGTGAACAACAACAATGCCGGCTCGGTGGGAGGAGCGGCGGTCGCTGCCCAAACAGCTGCCGGCACCGCAGCAGTGCTGGCCTCGCTGACCAACAGCAGCAGTAGCAGCAGCGGCAGCGGCGTTGGCGGTGGCGCCACAACAGCTGGTGGCGTCGGAGGCGCAAGCACCGGCAGTGGCGGCGGCGCTGGTTCTGGTGCTGGTAGTGGTGGTGGCGGTGGCAGCGGCAGCGGCTTGGTGTCCACCAACATCCAAATGGTTAGTCAATATATTCAGACTGGATTGCCATACTATCAGCAACCAGTTTATTCCTACGAGGAATTACAAATGATGCAACAGAGAGTGCCACATGTGGTGAGTTCATGGAGAAAAGCAAAAGCAAAAACCAAACCAAAACCAACAACAAACCAATGTAAACAATCCATCGAATCGAATCGAATCGACTCTAATATCAATATCAATAATCAATCAATTGTATCCGTCTCCTTATCCGCATCCGCATAAGCCACAGTCCAAATTCCATTCACTCCACTCGTACGATATAATAAGAACTACTACTACTACTACTACTCATCGTATTGTATATTCATGATCAAGATAAACGGCTCCCGCGCATCCCAGCAGCTTCGCCTCTAGCCGCAGGGGCTCTGGCTCCGGCTCTGGCTCTCGTTCTACTTCTAACAGATCCGATCCGATCCTCTCCTCAGTGTGCATTGTAACATGTAGCATTTGAACGATGTCTGTGTCTATATCTATTGTCTATGTCTATTTTGTCTGTGTAATGTGTATATATCATCACGATTTCTTTTGCACTTTATTTAAATATTTGTCATACCATATCCGCTTCCACACTCCCTTCATCTCCCAACTTAACTCATTCGGAAAAATATTCATAAATCCAGAAAATCCTGGCTCTTTTGCTTTTGTTCTTCCTTGTCATCCCTTTTTTTTGTTTTTTACTCGTACTCCACATAACAATCAATCATGCCAAAAATGAACAAAAAATCTCATGCAAATTAAAAAAAAAAAAATAACTACAAAATTTAAAAATATTTAATTGCTTTAATTTGGGTTTTGTTTTCTTCTTACTAATCTCGCAACCGCATCCTCTCGCCACTCCACTCCACTCCACGCTCCTAACCTGCTCTCTCATATATGTATATTTATATTTTCCATATGAATAATTTAATCATTTAACAACACATCATATTTTTTTTTTCATTTCCATTTCCATTCAAATGCGCTTTGAGGCGGTCCGATCCGCACACAGCTTTGCCAAACTATACAGATTTCACGGATTTGATCTTGATCCAATTGCACAAAAGTCTGGTAAAGCCGCGTCATCGGCCATCGGGCCCTTAAACAGACTCGACTCTCATACTCAGCCTCGACGGCCAGCTAATTTTGTGTGTGTTTTGTGTCGATTGCAGCAGGGATATTACGATCTGAACTACACGCCAACCAGCCTGTGAGCGGGACGCGACAATCTCGGATCTGTGGCGTACTCAACCATGACTGACGGACGCTTTGCCCGCACCGACAATAACTCCAGTCCAGTAAGCAACGTGAGTCCTTAGTTCTGTCGCAAGTTAGACGCGAATGCGGGAATAGTAGCTAAATGTCGCTCAATACCTTTGCCTTGCAGGTGTCTAGCACAATGTCTCAACAGGCGGGCTCAAGTGCACCCATGCTGAATGTTCCTTATGCCTATTTCTATGGTGGCAATGTGATGCCTGGTGGTTTCCAGTACGGCACGCCTGCCATTTATCCAGTAATACATTGAATATATTGCTCCATATATGTCCTAATGTATGCAATGTTATTTTTGAATAGCAACAAATACCGACGGCAAACACGGCATCCGGTGGACAGTTCCCGAAGCCATCGTACAGCGCGGGCTACGGCTCAACCAACTACGACACCCTCTCACAGACCACACAGGATTACAGCAAGGGCGGCTACTCGACGAGCGTGAATCAACAAACGAAAACCCAGAAGGTTTCCAACCAGCCGCAGGCGGGCACTGCCTCTGACCTGACCTCATCGATGTACGGCAAGGGCCACGTGGCGCTGAACAAGGTTAATGTACGTACAGCTTGGCCAGTCATCCTAGTCGCTCTAACATCCGTTTGCGATTCTCCATTTTCCCCTACAGTCGTATGAGAAGCAGAGTTTCCACTCGGGCACCCCGCCACCGTTCAACATGGCCAACACGCAGACAGCGGGCGGTACCTCGGCCCAGCCGTACGGCATGTACTTGCCGATGCCAGCAGCCGGACACCACAATATGATACATCAGCCCATACACCAGGTAGGGTCAGAAACGCAACAAGTGATTGTGGTACGAGGAGGCTGCGAGAATCACATCCTTGAGATTGGAACACATGTTGAAATCAAGAAAGAGAAAATTTGGAGGGATCCTCACTATGACGATGGTGGCACTCACACAGATCAAGATCAAGATTACAACTGCATTGTTGGGGACGAGGGCCAGCCAGAGCTGTCCGAAAACCTTCAAGATAATGTCTGTGGAATATCATTCATGGCCGACTGCTAGACCTGTCAGAGGGGGGCCTCCATTGAGCTCTAGACCAAATACAGCCCATCAATCAAACACAATCAACAATCCATTTGCTTGAGTTAATATTAAATATGCGCTTTACGTTACTCTCTCGGCGGCACACACGCACTCTCTCGTAGACACTTTCATATTGGTTTGGTTTGGTTTTGGTTTTGGTTTTATATTTATTTTTAGTTTGCAGCATACAGTTTGCAGTTTTATTCCGCACGTTTCCCTCTGTAGAACGGAAGAAGGAAATTTTAAATCTCTAGAATCTCTAACAAAATAAACGTACACTGAACACTTTTGTAAGCCCTAACCAACATTCATCACTAATCCAATCCCACTATCATTTTGTAATGCTTTTATGCATCCATTTACGTGTGTGTACATTAAACATATTCTTTATATTTTCTTAACCAAACGTTTGTTGTTTTTATACCCGATACTCAAAATGAGTATTGGGGTATATTAGATTTGTGGTAAAAGTGGATGTGTGTAACGTCCAGAAGGAATCGTTTCCGACCCCATAAAGTATATATATTCTTGATCAGCATCAATAGCCGAGTCGATTGGGCCCTGTCCGTCTGTCCGTCCCCTTCAGCGCCTAGTGCTCAAAGACTATAAGAGCTAGAGCAACGATGTTTTGGGTCCAGACTTCTGTGATATGTCACTGCTACAAAAATATTTCAAAACTTCGCCCCGCCCACTTCCGCCCCCACAAAGGACGAAAATCTGTGGCATCCACAATTTTAAAGATATGAGAAAACGAAAAACGTAGAATTGTAGAGAATGACCATATCTTTAAGACTGCGGAATCTGAATTTTATCGTATTATTATTATAGCCAGCATCAAGAAAACAATTTCATTTTTTCTCGCCCTGTCTCTCTCTAACACACACGTAGCATAGCCGGCTTTGCTTAGAGTAAAACATTAGCGCCTAGATCTCAGAGACTATAAAAGCTAGAGCAACCAAATTTGGTATCCACACTCCTAATATATCGGACCGAGACGAGTTTGTTTCAAAATTTCGCCACACCCTCTTCCGCCCCCGCAAAGTATGCAAATCTGGGGATATTCACAAATCTCAGAGACTGTTAAGGCTAGAGTAACCAAATTTAGTATCCGCACTCCTGTTAGATCTCACTATAAAACGTATATCTCAAAATTTCGCAACACCCCCTTCCGCCCCCACAAAGGACGAAAATCTGTTGCATCCAAAATCGCAGAATCATAGATAATGACCATATCTATCAGATTGCTGAATCTGGATCAGATCAGATCATTTTTATAGCCAATAGGAACAAATCAATTTGCAGTGGCTACGCAGCGCCCGACGTCACGCTCAGACTGATTTTCTGTCTCTCTCGCACGCACTCTTTGTCGTGTCGTTTAATATTAGCGGCGTCTGCCGGAGGAAAGCCATACTCACTTAGTATCGGGTATAACCGTAGAGTTGCGGTGTCCGCAGCAACTCACAACGTTCCCCCTCGTTTGTTTCTCCTTTCTTTTCCTTTAATCTAATCGCGTATTCGTGACTAACCCAAACACATTTCATGCATTTTCTGATTTTGATATTTTGTATTTTGATGAAATTTTGCTCGGTATTAGTCTCAAAGGAGTGTAGACTCCATAGAACACGGAATTGAGTATATCTCATCAGTCTCATCAGCCATCCATTGGGTTGGTTGTTGGGTAGCAAGTGCCAGAGACAGAGAGAGTGAGAGAGAGAAGAGAATTCTAAAATGCATGAAATTGTTCTATTGTATGACCTTTCTTTATAATTTCTTTTGATTTTTTTATGGGACAACTAGATGGACGGCAGGATTCATAGCTCATCCCGCCGGGTAAGTTCCTTTGTTGTAAATCATGTGTAAAAGTTGCTTAATTTCTGGTAAACACGCACTACAACTCGTATCTAACCCCCACATGCCGTGCCATCCCATACCATCCCATCCCATCGACTTGTTGTCTCCACCCACATCGGCTCATTTATTCTGTAGTCTGCATGAATCCTCCTCCATAGAAACGACGCCCAGCTGAAAAACTCAAAAGGAAATCAGTTATCGAAATGCTCTACTTTAATCAGAATCATCTCTCATGACCATACCATATCTGCTGTGTAAATAAGTGATATGTGTACTCTATATGTATGTTAACAATTGTGTATCGATGGCTAAGCTAAGTGGAGACCGGAAGAGGGAGCACTGTTCTTCTGGGAACAGGGAATCGGAAACCTGTTGCTTTTTTTGCTTGACCCTCCCATTCTGTTGCAGGACTCGAACAGCGCCGGCCAGCGCCAGCAGTCGAGCAGCCAGTCCAAGTCGGCCGGCAAGCAGGGTTACTCGCCCTCGTACTGGACCGGACAGAACTAGCTTCCGGAGATCTGGCAGATCGCTCTGCAGCCTGCCGCCTGCCTAGCGAGCGAATTTTATAGCCTCCGCACCACGCCCATACACATTTACAAGAACAATCACAGCTACAACTACAGTATCAGCAATTCGGAAGCGTTGTCCGTAACCAATACAATGACAGCAGAAATAGTGACCACTACAGAAGCCACCGCCGCAACTGGAGTCGCCACAGACGACGCCAACACAACCACGACCCCAGCATCAGCCACCACGCCCAGTCAGTTATTATTGCTGTTCGAGGAGCAGTCACAACCATAGCAGACAGAAGCCTAATCCACACCCCAAACACACACACACACACACACACACAACCACAAACACACGCCGTTGAAGAGGCGAGCGTGGAGTCGTCGTCTTCATCGGACGATGACTATCTAATATACGAAGATAAGCGATCATACTTTACTTAATAAGAAACGTTTTTACTACGAGCGCACCGAAAAAGGCCACGCCTCCTCCTTCAGCATACCCATGCCCCCAACCAACGCCCATACCATACCCGAGACAGGAGCACAGTGAGAGGATGTGTGGCACAGGTGCATCTAGGATGCTACTCTCACGGACGCGTACACGCATGAATGCCACATACATACATACAAACAAACAAGAAACATACAGAAACATCCGCATTAATATACCAAGTACCATTTTCACATTGCATACAAAGATAAAGAGTAACAATTATTAATTATTAAAGGCGTAAAGCGATGTAACAGATTAGGTGCCTAAGAGGAAACAGAGCAGAAACCGAACAGAAAGCAGAACAGCAGAAGAGTAAATTAAAAACTACGAGTATATATATTAAAGAGAACTAAAACAAAACAACAAACATTACGTGGATGATAAAGATAAAGCGAAAGAAAACAAAACAAACAACAGTTATTGTAATCGGTTTAAACTTATATGTATAATTATAACCTTAATATTTAAACTAAATACAAAAAAGAAGATACGATTAAATCCAAACAAATGCAAATCTTTTACCCATTTTTGTTTATCTGGAATGGAATAAAGACCACAGAGCTTTTATACACGAATAAACACGTTTTAATGTGGAATATAATATACTAATTTAGAGATACATTTGGAGGCTAAGAAACGAACAATGGCTAACAACCCGACTACTGGCTGTGCAACAGTTTGTTGAAGTCCGCATAGGCCGACTCCAAGTCGAAGAGGAACTGACGCACTTGACCCTCGGTCAGCTCATCCGATGCCTGCATTTCGTTCAAGCTGTCCAGCCACTTGTCGACCTTTTGCTTGGCATCAAAGTCTTCGGGAATAAGGGACAGGCGATTCATGTTGTCAGCCAGGTCTTTCACATCGGGCTGCAGGGCGTCCATGGTGTTGATCTGTAGACGCAGCTTGTCCATAATCGTTATGAACAGGGAGACAATCTCGGCAATGCACTTGGATGTGTTTCCCTTGTCGTCGCGTATGGTGATGGGGCGATCCTCCCGAATGCGATCCAGCGCTGCTGGGCAGTCCAGACGGAACTTCCTGACGAACGTCTCCACTGTGGGGAACTCGTCGCACTGCACCTGCTTGAAGGCAATCTTGTACTGTACCAAGTACTTGGAGCACGCAGCCGTGTACTCCTGCGGTGTAATGCAGTCCCGAATGTAAGCCTTCTCCAGCTGCTGGATTGTGTTTATAATGGCGTACAAATCCGCCATGTTGTCGTACCTCTCACGCTCGCGGGCATTGCGATGGAGCTTCACCTCCTCGTACAGCTCAGGACTTTGTTCTTGCATCATTTTGAATGGCGAGTTTCGAATTTTAATAATAAATACGGATATTTCAACAAAAGAACACGGTGATTCGTCATACGATTAGTCGATAATAAATCGACAATCGGTATAGCCCACATAACCCCCCTATATTTAAACAGTTCAACGACTTGAGGAAAATGGCGGCAAACATTACTGATAGTAAATTCTTCTTGTACATCCATGCCATCTTTCTTCTGAACTTAAAAAAATCACGATTTCTTTCATTTGAGCTGCGCTAACATGATTCAATTTTCATTATTTTCGGTGGAATATTAAAATACCCCCTCGGCTTACAATGGGTTAATCGTACTCGCCCACATAATTTTCTTAGAGCCTTAACCGATTTGAAGAGAGCAAAAAGAGACGAGTGGTGCGCGCCAAATAGAAATTGTTTGAAATGCGCGACAAGGATTTAAATGGATTGCATTGGAATAAATTATGCACGTAAGCACGATTTGAGAGCGAAAATAATAATAACGAGGGGGAACGTTGTGAGTTGCTGCGGACACCGCAACTCTACAGTTATACCCGATACTTAGTCAGTATGGCTCTCCTCCGGCAGACGCCGCTAATATTGAACGACACGACAAAGAGTGCGTGCGAGAGAGACAGAAAATCAGTCTGAGCGTGACGTCGGGCGCTGCGTAGCCACTGCAAATTGATTTGTTCCTATTGGCTATAAAAATGATCTGATCTGATCCAGATTCAGCAATCTGATAGATATGGTCATTATCTATGATTCTGCGTTTTTAGTTTTCTCGAATGTGCAATATTGTGGATGCAACAGATTTTCGTCCTTTGTGTGGGCGGAAGGGGGTGGGGCGAAATTTTGAGATACACGTTTTATAGTAAGATCTAAAAGAAGTGCGGATACCAAAGTTGGTTACTCTAGCCTTAATAGTCTCTGAGATTTTTGAATATCCCCAGATTTTCGTCCTTTGCGGGGGCGGAAGGGGGTGTGGCGAAATTTTGAAACAAACTCGTCTCGGTCCGATATATTAGGAGTGTGGATACCAAATTTGGTTGCTCTAGCTTTTATAGTCTCTGAGATCTAGGCGCTAATGTTTTACTCTAAGCAAAGCCGGCTATGCTACGTGTGTGTTAGAGAGAGACAGGGCGAGAAAAAATGAAATTGTTTTCTTGATGCTGGCTATAATAATAATACGATAAAATTCAGATTCCGCAGTCTTAAAGATATGGTCATTCTCTACAATTCTACGTTTTTCGTTTTCTCATATCTTTAAAATTGTGGATGCCACAGATTTTCGTCCTTTGTGGGGGCGGAAGTGGGCGGGGCGAAGTTTTGAAATATTTTTGTAGCAGTGACATATCACAGAAGTCTGGATCCAAAACATCGTTGCTCTAGCTCTTATAGTCTTTGAGCACTAGGCGCTGAAGGGGACGGACAGACGGACGGACGGACAGACGGACAGACGGACAGACGGACAGACAGACAGACAGACAGGGCCCAATCGACTCGGCTATTGATGCTGATCAAGAATATATATACTTTATGGGGTCGGAAACGATTCCTTCTGGACGTTACACACATCCACTTTTACCACAAATCTAATATACCACAATACTCATTTTGAGTATCGGGTATAATAATAACGAGGGGGAACGTTGTGAGTTGCTGCGGACACCGCAACTCTACAGTTACACCCAATACTAAGTCAGTATGGCTCTCCTCCGGCAGACGCCGCTAATATTAAACGACACGACAAAGAGTGCGTGCGAGAGAGACAGAAAATCAGTCTGAGCGTGACGTCGGGCGCTGCGTAGCCACTGCAAATTGATTTGTTCCTATTGGCTATAAAAATCATCTGATCTGGTCCAGATTCAGCAATCTGATAGATATGGTCATTATCTATGATTCTGCGTTTTTAGTTTTCTCGAATGTGCAATATTGTGGATGCAACAGACTTTCGTTCTTTGTGTGGGCGGAAGGGGGTGGGGTGAAATTTTGAGGTACACGTTTTATAGTAAGATCTAACAGGAGTGCTGATACCAAATTTGGTTACTCTAGCCTTAATAGTCTCTGAGATTTTTGAATATCCCCAGATTTTCGTCCTTTGCGGGGCCGGAAGGGGGTGTGGCGAAATTTTGAAACAAACTCGTCTCGGTCCGATATATTAGGAGTGTGGATACCAATTTTGGTTGCTCTAGCTTTTATAGTCTCTGAGATCTAGGCGCTAATGTTTTACTCTAAGCAAAGCCGGCTATGCTACGTGTGTGTTAGAGAGAGACAGGGCGAGAAAAAATGAAATTGTTTTCTTGATGCTGGCTATAATAATAATACGATGAAATTCAGATTCCGCAGTCTTAAAGATATGGTCATTCTCTACAATTCTACGTTTTTGGTTTTCTCATATCTTTAAAATTGTGGATGCCACAGATTTTCGTCCTTTGTGGGGGCGGAAGTGGGCGGGGCGAAGTTTTGAAATATTTTTGTAGCAGTGACATATCACAGAAGTCTGGGTCCAAAACACCGTTGCTCTAGCTCTTATAGTCTTTGAGCACTAGGCGCTGAAGGGGACGGACAGACGGACGGACGGACAGACGGACAGACAGACATGGCTCAATCGACTCGGCTATTGATGCTGATCAAGAATATATAGACTTTATGGGGTCGGAAACGATTCCTTCTGGACGTTACACACAGCCACTTTTACCACAAATCTAATATACCCCAATACTCATTTTGAGTATCGGGTATAACGAGGGGGAACGTTGTGAGTTGTTGCGGACACCGCAACTCTACGGTTATACCCGATACTAAGTCAGTATGGCTCTCCTCCGGAAGACGCCGCTAATATTAAACGACACGACAAAGAGTGCGTGCGAGAGAAACAGAAAATCAGTCTGAGCGTGACGTCGGGCGCTGCGTAGCCACTGCAAATTGATTTATTGCTTTTGGCTACAAAAATGATCCGATCTGATCCAGATTCAGCAACCGGATAGATATGGTCATTCTCTATGATTCCGTTTTTTTAGTTTTCTCGAATCTGCAATATTGTGGATGCAACAGATTTTCGTCCTTTGTGGGGGCGGAAGGGGGTGGGTCGAAATTTTGAGATACACGTTTTATAGTGAGATCTAACAGAAGTGCGGATACCAAATTTGGTTACTCTAGCCTTAATAGTCTCTGAGATTTTTGAATATCCCCAGATTTTCGTCCTTTGCGGGGGCGGAAGGGGGTGTGGCGAAGTTTTGAAACAAACTCGTCTCTGTCCGATATATTAGGAGTGTGGATACCAAATTTGGTTGCTCTAGCTTTTGTAGTCTCTGAGATCTAGGCGCTAATGTTTTACTCCAAACAAAGCCGCCTATGCTACGTGTGTGTTAGAGAGAGACAGGGCTAGAAAAAATTAAATTGTTTTCTTGATACTGGCTATAATAATAATACGATCCAATTCAGCTTCCGCAGTCTTAAAGATATGGTCATTCTCTACAATTCTACGTTTTTGGTTTTCTCATATCTTTAAAATTGTGGATGCCACAGATTTTCGTCCTTTGTGGGGGCGGAAGTGGGCGGGGCGAAGTTTTGAAATATTTTTGTAGAAGTGACATATCACAGAAGTCTGGATCCAAAACATCGTTGCTCTAGCTCTTATAGTCTTTGAGCACTAGGCGCTGAAGGGGACGGACAGACGGACGGACGGACGGACGGTCGGACGGACAGACGGACAGACAGACAGGGCTCAATCGACTCGGCTATTGATGCTGAGTAACCAAATTTGGTATCCGCACTTCTGTTAGATCTCACTATAAAACGTATATCTCAGAATTTCGCCCCACCCCCTTCCGCCCCTACAAAGGACGAAAATCTGTTGCATCCACAATATTGCAGATTCGAGAAAACTAAAAGCGCAGAATCATAGATAATGACCATATCTATCAGATTGCTGAATCTGGATCAGATCGGATCATTTTTGTAGCCAAAAGCAAGAAAGGAGCACAGTGAGAGGATGTGTGGCACAGGTGCATCTAGGATGCTACTCTCACGGACGCGTACACGCATGAATGCCACATACATACATACAAACAAACAAGAAACATACAGAAACATCCGCATTAATATACCAAGTACCATTTTCACATTGCATACAAAGATAAAGAGTAACAATTATTAATTATTAAAGGCCTAAAGCGATGTAACAGATTAGGTGCCTAAGAGGAAACAGAACAGAACAGAGCAGAAACCGAACAGAAAGCAGAACAGCAGAAGAGTAAATTAAAAACTACGAGTATATATATTAAAGAGAACTAAAACAAAACAACAAACATTACGTGGATGATAAAGATAAAGCGAAAGAAAACAAAACAAACAACAGTTATTGTAATCGGTTTAAACTTATATGTATAATTATAACCTTAATATTTAAACTAAATACAAAAAAGAAGATACGATTAAATCCAAACAAATGCAAATCTTTTACCCATTTTTGTTTATCTGGAATGGAATAAAGACCACAGAGCTTTTATACACGAATAAACACGTTTTAATGTGGAATATAATATACTAATTTAGAGATACATTTGGAGGCTAAGAAACGAACAATGGCTAACAACCCGACTACTGGCTGTGCAACAGTTTGTTGAAGTCCGCATAGGCCGACTCCAAGTCGAAGAGGAACTGACGCACTTGACCCTCGGTCAGCTCATCCGATGCCTGCATTTCGTTCAAGCTGTCCAGCCACTTGTCGACCTTTTGCTTGGCATCAAAGTCTTCGGGAATAAGGGACAGGCGATTCATGTTGTCAGCCAGGTCTTTCACATCGGGCTGCAAGGCGTCCATGGTGTTGATCTGTAGACGCAGCTTGTCCATAATCGTTATGAACAGGGAGACAATCTCGGCAATGCACTTGGATGTGTTTCCCTTGTCGTCGCGTATGGTGATGGGGCGATCCTCCCGAATGCGATCCAGCGCTGCTGGGCAGTCCAGACGGAACTTCCTGACGAACGTCTCCACTGTGGGGAACTCGTCGCACTGCACCTGCTTGAAGGCAATCTTGTACTGTACCAAGTACTTGGAGCACGCAGCCGTGTACTCCTGCGGTGTAATGCAGTCCCGAATGTAAGCCTTCTCCAGCTGCTGGATTGTGTTTATAATGGCGTACAAATCCGCCATGTTGTCGTACCTCTCACGCTCGCGGGCATTGCGATGGAGCTTCACCTCCTCGTACAGCTCAGGACTTTGTTCTTGCATCATTTTGAATGGCGAGTTTCGAATTTTAATAATAAATACGGATATTTCAACAAAAGAACACGGTGATTCGTCATACGATTAGTCGATAATAAATCGACAATCGGTATAGCCCACATAACCCCCCTATATTTAAACAGTTCAACGACTTGAGGTAAATGGCGGCAAACATTACTGATAGTAAATTCTTCTTGTACATCCATGCCATCTTTCTTCTGAACTTAAAAAAATCACGATTTCTTTCATTTGAGCTGCGCTAACATGATTCAATTTTCATTATTTTCGGTGGAATATTAAAATACCCCCTCGGCTTACAATGGGTTAATCGTACTCGCCCACATAATTTTCTTAGAGCCTTAACCGATTTGAAGAGAGCAAAAAGAGACGAGTGGTGCGCGCCAAATAGAAATTGTTTGAAATGCGCGACAAGGATTTAAATGGATTGCATTGGAATAAATTATGCACGTAAGCACGATTTGAGAGCGAAAATAATAATAACGAGGGGGAACGTTGTGAGTTGCTGCGGACACCGCAACTCTACAGTTATACCCGATACTTAGTCAGTATGGCTCTCCTCCGGCAGACGCCGCTAATATTGAACGACACGACAAAGAGTGCGTGCGAGAGAGACAGAAAATCAGTCTGAGCGTGACGTCGGGCGCTGCGTAGCCACTGCAAATAGATTTGTTCCTATTGGCTATAAAAATGATCTGATCTGATCCAGATTCAGCAATCTGATAGATATGGTCATTATCTATGATTCTGCGTTTTTAGTTTTCTCGAATGTGCAATATTGTGGATGCAACAGATTTTCGTCCTTTGTGTGGGCGGAAGGGGGTGGGGCGAAATTTTGAGATACACGTTTTATAGTAAGATCTAACAGAAGTGCGGATACCAAAGTTGGTTACTCTAGCCTTAATAGTCTCTGAGATTTTTGAATATCCCCAGAGTTTCGTCCTTTGCGGGGGCGGAAGGGGGTGTGGCGAAATTTTGAAACAAACTCGTCTCAGTCCGATATATTAGGAGTGTGGATACCAAATTTGGTTGCTCTAGCTTTTATAGTCTCTGAGATCTAGGCGCTAATGTTTTACTCTAAGCAAAGCCGGCTATGCTACGTGTGTGTTAGAGAGAGACAGGGCGAGAAAAAATGAAATTGTTTTCTTGATGCTGGCTATAATAATAATACGATAAAATTCAGATTCCGCAGTCTTAAAGATATGGTCATTCTCTACAATTCTACGTTTTTCGTTTTCTCATATCTTTAAAATTGTGGATGCCACAGATTTTCGTCCTTTGTGGGGGCGGAAGTGGGCGGGGCGAAGTTTTGAAATATTTTTGTAGCAGTGACATATCACAGAAGTCTGGTTCCAAAACACCGTTGCTCTAGCTCTTATAGTCTTTGAGCACTAGGCGCTGAAGGGGACGGTCAGACGGACGGACGGACAGACGGACAGACAGACATGGCTCAATCGACTCGGCTATTGATGCTGATCAAGAATATATAGACTTTATGGGGTCGGAAACGATTCCTTCTGGACGTTACACACAGCCACTTTTACCACAAATCTAATATACCCCAATACTCATTTTGAGTATCGGGTATAACGAGGGGGAACGTTGTGAGTTGTTGCGGACACCGCAACTCTACGGTTATACCCGATACTAAGTCAGTATGGCTCTCCTCCGGAAGACGCCGCTAATATTAAACGACACGACAAAGAGTGCGTGCGAGAGAAACAGAAAATCAGTCTGAGCGTGACGTCGGGCGCTGCGTAGCCACTGCAAATTGATTTATTGCTTTTGGCTACAAAAATGATCCGATCTGATCCAGATTCAGCAACCGGATAGATATGGTCATTCTCTATGATTCCGTTTTTTTAGTTTTCTCGAATCTGCAATATTGTGGATGCAACAGATTTTCGTCCTTTGTGGGGCGGAAGGGGGTGGGTCGAAATTTTGAGATACACGTTTTATAGTGAGATCTAACAGAAGTGCGGATACCAAATTTGGTTACTCTAGCCTTAATAGTCTCTGAGATTTTTGAATATCCCCAGATTTTCGTCCTTTGCGGGGGCGGAAGGGGGGGTGGCGAAATTTTGAAACAAACTCGTCTCTGTCCGATATATTAGGAGTGTGGATACCAAATTTGGTTGCTCTAGCTTTTGTAGTCTCTGAGATCTAGGCGCTAATGTTTTACTCCAAACAAAGCCGCCTATGCTACGTGTGTGTTAGAGAGAGACAGGGCTAGAAAAAATTAAATTGTTTTCTTGATGCTGGCTATAATAATAATACGATCCAATTCAGCTTCCGCAGTCTTAAAGATATGGTCATTCTCTACAATTCTACGTTTTTGGTTTTCTCATATCTTTAAAATTGTGGATGGCACAGAATTTAGTCCTTTGTGGGGGCGGAAGTGGGCGGGGCGAAGTTTTGAAATATTTTTGTAGCAGTGACATATCACAGAAGTCTGGATCCAAAACATCGTTGCTCTAGCTCTTATAGTCTTTGAGCACTAGGCGCTGAAGGGGACGGACAGACGGACGGACGGACGGACGGACGGACGGACGGTCGGACGGACAGACGGACAGACAGACAGGGCTCAATCGACTCGGCTATTGATGCTGAGTAACCAAATTTGGTATCCGCACTTCTGTTAGATCTCACTATAAAACGTATATCTCAGAATTTCGCCCCACCCCCTTCCGCCCCTACAAAGGACGAAAATCTGTTGCATCCACAATATTGCAGATTCGAGAAAACTAAAAGCGCAGAATCATAGATAATGACCATATCTATCAGATTGCTGAATCTGGATCAGATCGGATCATTTTTGTAGCCAAAAGAAAGAAATCAATTTTCAGTGGCTACGCAGCGCCCGACGTCACGCTCAGACTGATTTTCTGTCTCTCTCGCACGCACTCTTTGTCGTGTGGTTCAATATTAGCGGCGTCTGCCGCAGGAGAGCCATACTGACTTAGTATCGGGTATAACTGTAGAGTTGCGGTGTCCGCAGCAACTCACAACGTTCCACCTCGTTTTTTTTTTATTTTTTTTATTTTTTTTTATTAAGCGTTGAATCCGTACATTGCATATAACGTATCTTAACATCACTGGTAAATAATATTGGGGTAGCCAAACCTAATGCTAAATGCGAGACGACTTACAAAAAATATAATATTATAATATTGGGAGGGAAACTTAGAGTTGGCCAATAGTTTTGGCAAAACCCAATCTCTTCAACCGCCTCAAAGGCCTGGCAGGTAGTAATCGTCTGGCGAGCATACTATGGTGTCTAATTAGCCTGTCACTGTATCTGCTGGTGTGCCTTTCAATCTGCTCCTCTACTGTATGCAGATTCAAATCCCGATGTAGGGTGGAGCCGCGCACGTACCAAGGGCAGTTCGTTATTTGCCTCATGGCGCGATTCTGCAAGACCTGTATCCGTTTATAGTTCGATTTGGCAGCTATACCCCAAATCTGCACACCGTAGAGCCAGATCGGGGCTACACAGTGTACATAAACTGCTCTTTTGGCTCTCAGTGACATGGTGCTTCTTCTGTTAATCAGCCACCGCAATTGCTGCATTCTTTGCCCACATTTACGAGCCGTAGCTTTCAAGTGTGGACCAAAAGTAAGACGCTTATCAAGGGTGATACCGAGATACTTTGCTTGCTCTGGTTGGTCCAAAGTTACGCCTTCAAACTTTATGGGTGGGGTGTGGTCTATGAGCGCTTTCAGGGTGAAGCATGGATTGGTGGTCTTCAGTGGGTTGACTTTTAAATTCCATCTTTTGCACCAAGCTGCCAAAGAGTAGAGGTACTCTTGGAGACCATCTGCTGCCTCAAGGCGGCACTTGGAGCTATAGAGCAGTGCTATATCGTCCGCGTAGGTAGCAAGCAGAGCCTTACGGGGGGCCTCCATATGTTGCTTGCTTGGGGAGGGTAGATCTGCAGTATAGATAGAGTAAAGCAGCGGGCCAAGGACGCTGCCCTGTGGAACTCCAGCTCTCATTTGGCAAGGTGTTGAATGTGTGTTCCTGAACCTGACCATAAACTGACGTCCTTCCAAGTATGATCGTAGGACACCGTAGTATGGTGCTGGGAACAGTTTTTTAATTTTGCTCAGTAGGCCGATATGCCAAACTCTATCGAAGGCTTGCTGCATATCAATGAAGACTGCATTGCAGTATTCTAGATCATCATAGGCCTGTAGGATGTGTCCTGCCAATCTGTGGACTTGCTCCGCTGTGCCGTGTCCCTCCCGAAAGCCAAACTGGTGATCCGGCAAGATACGGCATTCCTTGATTATACTACCAAGACGATTGGCAAGAAGCCTCTCCCATACCTTAGATAAGGAAGACAAAAGACTTATTGGCCGATACGACTCAGGGTCGTCCTCCGGTTTTCCAGGCTTATGGATCATCAGGATTGTTGCTATCTTCCACTGCTTAGGGAAAAACTGCATCCTTAACATGGCGTTAAAAATGAGCACTATGTAGAGTATCGCCCGAGTAGGCAATGCTTTCAGTGTGGAATTGCACACTCTGTCAATGCCAGGAGCCTTCTTCCTCGGTAGGGACTTGATGACTTTAACAATCTCCTCAGGCCTGGCTGGTTTAATGGGTAAGGCCATTTGTAGAGGTGTTTGCAGACTATCTTTTGTCTCTTTGTACTGCGCCTCCGTGGCGAATTGGTAATGGGTGAACCTGTCCCCTAAATGATGTGCAAACGAATTGGCCTGCTCTTCTTCGTTTCTAGCAAGTTCACCGTTGGGACACCGGATGGGAATCTGTCTGAACGGTTGTCTCTTAAGAGACTTAGTGGTCTTCCAAAGCGAATATCCAGCATCCACGGTGTAATCCATGGAAGCAAGCTTTTGTTCAAAGAAGTTGCTTCGAAGTTCTCTCAGGGTGTTTCGAAGTTGCTTGGCAGCCCGGTTCCATAGAATTCGGTCCCATGGGTCTTGAGATCGGATTGCGCGTCTGCGAAGTCTCCTTTTTTGTGACAAAAGCTCTCTGGCCTCTCTTGTAAGAACTATTCCATAGGCGGCGCTTGTCGGAGGATGCGAGGGCGTTGAGGCAGCAGCAGCCATGTGTATGGGCTCTTTGATGTTATCTACAGCCATCTCGATATCTTCCTCAGAGTTTAGCGTGACGTTCAGTTGAATCGACCTCTCCAAATGTTGCCTAAATGCGAGCAGATCAGTGTGCTTGGTGACTAGATGAGGGCTTGGATTTTCTATAATGCCATCTGTTTTAATGCTGATGACTAAGGCCAGAGGGTCGGAGTCCAGATCCCAGCTCTGACTTATTGTTGCTCGAGAATCCGGAATACCATGATGTACTGCGAAGTCTATGCAGGACGGCGTGTGATTGAGTACATATGGGTACCTGGTTGGTGATCCAGTTGCAAGGATCTTAGCGCCAGTAGCAGAGATGGCTTCCGCTAGCTCTCGCCCGCTAGGGGAATTGTAAGTGTCTCCCCACAGCCAGTGTCGGGCACTCCAGTCACCACCAACCAAATACCTTTGCCCGCAAGCACGGAGTGCATCGATGTAATGTCTTTCCTCAATCCTGACTCTGGGAGGGCAGTAAATGGCGCTGAACGCCACATCGCCCAGTCCTTTGGCTACTTTTACTGCTGACATTTGCATGCTGCGTGTCTCAATGACCCTTTGTGGAAAATGACGAAGCGAAGTCTTAACTAAAACCGCAGCTCCACCAACGTTATTATTATTCCGCGATGGCTTGAAGGCTGGATAGAAGGCATATCCATGTATTTTTACAGCTGCCCCTCTTTTAATTCTGATCTCCGTCAAAAGAAGAATGTCAACGCTATTCTTGTGCGCGAAGAGCTCAACTTCTTTTGCTTTCCCTGAAATGCCGTTAGCATTCCAGATGAGAACCTTTAGTGGGTTCATTGAGATGCTGAAACGTTGTTCTGGAGCTGAAGATTAGATCCAGCCCATTGCTTAATCGTGTTGGCCAATTCAAAAACCATTTTTTCAAGTTTTTCAAGGCGTTGATTGGCTTGACTATTATGCTGCTGCTGTTCTTGCTGCTGTTGCTGTAGCCACATAAGAAACTGCTGCTGCTGCTGCTGTTGGAGCTGTTGTTGCCATTGTTGAAATTTTGTCTGCTGTTGTTGTAGCAGTGCATGAACTTCATATGAATTCTGTTGCTGTTTATTCAATCCTTGTGGCTGATGCGCTTGTAGACTATGAAAACGACGCTGAGAAGGTGTAGCAGGTATTGCATTTGAATTACCATTTGCTACGGCAGCATAGGAGGCTCCTGTATTACTTCTAGTGCCTACCAAAGGTTGGTGCTGAACAATATTTCGCTGGTACTGCTGTATTGTTGGTCTATTAGCCCCCTTTTTTGTGACTAGACTGCAAGGTAGGAAACTGTTGCTGGTCTCCAGGAAGTGTGGTAGAGTTAGCATATGCCACTTGATTATTTAAGGGGACATGACCCGTCCTGTTCGTATTAATTGCCTTCTTTGCGGAGCCCATTGATCGGCGTAGAAACTCCTGATACCATTGCCATCCTTTGTAACTGGCCATATGGCTTCCAGAGCAGTGAATGCACGTTGGCTGTGCATCTAGGGGGCGTGTGCATTGTGAGGTTTGGTGATTTTCACCGCATCTGGCACAGTTGTGATGTCGGCGGCAGTATTTGGCTGTGTGGCCGAAATCCTGGCATCGACGACATTGAGCAATCTCTGTGGATTTTCGCATCCTTTCAATCCTTATTTTTTGGCGGCAAAGGGTCTTGACTTGGTAAATTTCGTTAATTTTTGCACAAGGCTTAATATTAATGAAAAAAATATTAAGTTTTTCATCCTTGTTAGTCCTTGAGCTTGGATTATGGATGTGAAGGACCTCGAAGCCCAACATTTTAAAATCGGCGGTAATATCATTGTTTAGGGTGCTATGATGTAGGTCTCTTACAACAATTCTATGAGGCTTTTCAGTCTGCAATTGGTATGTGTGGAATTCTATTCCAATGGCATCGAAACAATCCACAATTGCTCTATAGGTATCACTGTCTTTGGGGAGGATTCTGACCGTTTCCCCCTGGTTAGCTTTGACGACAACGTTATTCAAATTTGCAACGCCCTTTATGACATCAAATAAGTCATTTAAGTTGCTAATATTGACAACTATTTGCGGTGGTTTTGGAGGGCCTTTAAGCTGATTACCAGAGCTCGTTGATTCTCCTTGAAGACACTGGTCTGTATTAACTGCTTCATAAAGGTGTTCATCCAGTTGGTCATTTCCAGCGTCTGCATCTACATTCATCCGAACTTCCTCATTATTACTATCACTTGGGATGTTCGTGTCAAGAATGGAAAATCTGTTGTTGGTGTTTGCCTGTTGGCTTGTAGTGGGGGGCAAGCCCAGGTCCCGGCCGCCGCTCCCTCGTTTAGATTTAGATTACAAAGTCTGATCGTTTTTTCTTTTGCCCGTTCTCCGGTTTTGAGCATCCAGAAGTCGTTCGGCAGCAGTGCGAAGTGTTTTTGCCTCAGTGTCGTCGGGGCATGTGGATATGGAGTTTTCTTGGCTATCAAAGCTTAGTGCAGGGCAGATACTGCTTATTGTAGCAGTTGCCATGGTGTAGGTGGTGTTGTTGGTGGGACTAGTGAATGTTACTGTTGTTGTGGTTTCTGTGCATGTAGAGCGTTCAGCCTCTGAACGGTACTCAGAACGAATCTCAGAAGGTAATTTGCCTGATATTAGAAGCATTCTCTCATGATCAGTCCGCTTATTTCTAAGCCGAGAGTCAGATGAACTATTCGCATTCATTATACCGTAGCTGATAAGCGAAGTTTTTATTGCGCAGACTGAGGGGAATGTCTTGCCCGAAGGGCAGTGAATACAGTTGTAAAAACGTTCACAAATGTGTTTTTTGTTTTAGTCCAATTGCCGACACCGCGCAAAGCAGCACCCGAATTTACGATGTATGCTATTTTTAGCACACAAGAGAATGCTCCGCTAAAGCAGAATAAAGAAAACAACTTTGCACAAGCGCGACACAACCGATCTCTATGAAAGTTGATTCGAGACTATTAATTATTATTATAATAATAATAATTCCTCATAGAGTTGGTAAAAGAAACGATAGTGCTATAGTACCATCAATATTATGGTTGAAAAATTAGCCGATCGTCGGATGTTTCGGAAGCGCAAAATAGTTCAGTTAGTAAAAAAATTATGGCTCTACTGGGTTGATTTTTATACCCGATACTCAAAATGAGTATTGGGGTATATTAGATTTGTGGTAAAAGTGGATGTGTGTAACGTCCAGAAGGAATCGTTTCCGACCCCATAAAGTATATATATTCTTGATCAGCATCAATAGCCGAGTCGATTGAGCCATGTCTGTCTGTCCGTCTGTCCGTCTGTCCGTCCGTCCGTCTGTCCGTCCCCTTCAGCGCCTAATGCTCAAAGACTATAAGAGCTAGAGCAACGATGTTTTGGATCCAGACTTCTGTGATATGTCACTGCTACAAAAATATTTCAAAACTTCGCCCCGCCCACTTCCGCCCCCACAAAGGACGAAAATCTGTGGCATCCACAATTTTAAAGATATGAGAAAACCAAAAACGCAGAATCGTAGAGAATGACCATATCTTTTAGACTGCAGAATCTGAATTGGATCGTTATATTATTATAGCCAGCATCAAGAAAACAATTTCATTTTTTGTCGCCCTGTCTCTCTCTAACACACACGTAGCATAGCCGGCTTTGCTTAGAGTAAAACATTAGCGCCTAGATCTCAGAGACTATAAAAGCTAGAGCAACCAAATTTGGTATCCACACTCCTAATATATCGGACCGAGACGAGTTTGTTTCAAAATTTCGCCACACCCTCTTCCGCCCCCGCAAAGGATGCAAATCTGGGGATATTCACAAATCTCAGAGACTATTAAGGCTAGAGTAACCAAATTTAGTATCCGCACTCCTGTTAGATCTCACTATAAAACGTATATATCCAAATTTCGCAACACCCCCTTCCGCCCCCACAAAGGACGAAAATCTGTTGCATCCAAAATCGCAGAATCATAGATAATGACCATATCTATCAGATTGCTGAATCTGGATCAGATCAGATCATTTTTATAGCCAAAAGGAACAAATCAATTTGCAGTGGCTACGCAGCGCGTGACGTAACGCTCTGACTGATTTTCTGTCTCTCTAGCACGCACTCTTTGTCGTGTCGTTTAATATTAGCGGCGTCTGCCGGAGGAGAGCCATACTGACTTAGTATCCGGTATAACTGTAGAGTTGCGGTGTCCGCAGCAACTCACAACGTTCCCCCTCGTTTGTAATGTTTTTGAAAAAATTAATAAATAGCTGTTAAAAACGTGTTCTGAAAACTTTCTTGCTATATTAATAATGAATCAATCTATGCAAAAAAAATTATTTCATATAAATCGGTAAGTTGGTTAAAAAGATATAGCGGTTTGACTTTTGAAAATTGTTGAACCTATTCAGTTGAGCGGCACTGTATGTATTTACGTATACATATGTAGTTACATACATATATGAACATTCTTAAGGTACATACATATATCCTCTATTTATATTTTATTACAATAATTATATTATTGTAATATTTTATATTTTGTGGTATAAATCAAACAAATAACAGCTTTTATTTTATTTCCCGCGCCCTAGTGTACCATACCCCCACGCCCTGCCCATTCTTCATTTGTTTTTTGGCGGTAGGTCAGCTAATCAAAAGACCCAAAACAAGAACCAAACTCAAATTTCAGTTCTAGCGGCCAGCAATACTAAACACACACACGCAAAGTACGTGAGAATGCATGTGCACCCATACACTAAAACATGCTGGTGGCAAAACAGAACTAGACCTGAGAGAGTTCAAAAAATCTGAAAAAGCATACAATCACATATTTTTGTCGAAACATATTGCGTGTGTACTAACACATGCAAAGATGTTCTCTCTGCGCTCTCTCTCTCATGATGACGTCACTCTGGGGTACTGAACGCGCTAGCCAGTGTGTGACGCTTTCGTTGTATGGTTAGTGGCCATACTGACTTAGTATCGGGTATATTCCCGATATTCCGGCTGTCTGGATACCGGCGCTCCGACCGATCGTCGGCAATTTCATGAACTAATTATTAATTATATCGCTATAGACCCGCTTTTTCTTGTCCGATCTGGGCGTGTCACGCCTCCTTGTAATCGGGAGATCGTTTGAACCAAGATTGATGATCGCTTGGAGTCAGATTTCCTTCATGGACAATGTTCGGGGAATCAATTTACAATCAATTACACATACATATATAACTTTTTTCGAAAACATTACAGCGTTTTATTCTTTAAGCAAGGACATAATGAACAGGATAAATCCTGATGGGCGCCAAAGATCAGCATAGTGATGTAAGTACACACTTTTGAGACAAATAATTTAATAAATAATTTAAAATATACAATCACTATTACGTACATATGTCTATAGTAAATAAGCAAACAGCATATCCGCCTCGCTATACTTCCCGTATATTAAAATATACATACATATATCCTGCATGAGACGTGCTCTTATGCCAGAGGCGCATTTCCATATAACCCACATCCACTTAGTCTCTAAAATGGCACAGCCTGCTCGACTAGCTTATAGCCCTGCCCAGAGTAGCTGCGTGGCGGGTACACCACGAAAAGACTCAGCTGCAGCATGGACAAGAGGCAGCCGAGAAAGTTGGGTATCTAAAATAAAGTATATGTTTGCAGTTAATAATATATGTCTGGGGAATCATGCGAAAATAGGCACCTGGATAAACGAGTCCGATATGAGAATGCCGTATATTAGCCACTGCAGGCTGACCAAGAAAGATGTGGCTATAAGGGGCAGTGGTAGGCTCTCAGAGTTTTTCGCCCGAATGACGTGCAGCAGAGTGGCCAGGGGGGCAGCAAAGAAACACACGGTGACAATACAGCAGAAAATTCCTGAAAAAGAACAATTATTTGATTAATGTAATCATAGGTTCGGATACCTTTTATACCTGTAATGCGTATCATTTCGTCGCGCTGGTCTTCCAGTCGATTGGTATATACGAGGACTGCAATCAGTACGGCAAGAACGAATGCAAATTGCCTAACGAAGGCACGTTTGTTCACAGTGAAGATATAGTAGATCAGCGTGTATATCAGAAAGAGTGTTGATCCAATTATGTTGACCAAAACAATGCTCTGCTCTTCGGTAAGCACGCCGTAACGCAGCCAAAAGCTACAGCTGTTAAAACAAATGGCATTTATTTAAATTGTTAAAGGCGTGAAAGCGTTCATCAGGTGCATCCAACCCTGTAGACAATGTACACTAGACAATGTATTTCTTGACGTGTTCCACGAACACAATCAACTCTTGCCCGACAACGACAACCGCAACCAATTCAAATTTATCATAGGATGTCGAGCCATGTGGCCGGCAACGGCAACGTCGACAGTTTATACTTACGATAAGATGCCGCAAATGAATGGAACTCCGGAAGAGTCGCCAGTGCTCTTCTTTTGTATGTACTTGCGGCATATCATGCTACATGAAAACAAATCGTTATAATTGCTTCAAAAACATATACATAAATTGGAAATACTTACGCGCCGGACAGAAACTGAAATACGGTGCTGATCACCGCCGTTGTGGACAGCAGCTCATAGGCCACCGCCGACATAGTTCTCTTTCTCTTTTTTGCTAGTTATATATTCAAGTTTAACTATTTAAGATAATAATTTACGCGTATGCACAACGTCAACAAAAAATTAAACAGCTGCAGCTGAGATGGAATATAACACATCGCATAGAATCGATATATCGATAGTCGTTTTGTGCATGGCACATTTAAAACAGGTAGGGTGAAATTTTGATCTACCATTTAATGTACCGTTCCTTAAATAATACGTTCTATTGACACTAAATTCTAAATATGTTGCATTGTATAATTTATATTATATTTAATTAGGTGCAAGCAAAAGACACAAATATATATTTTAACCGACCCCCACCACCCCCCTCATCAAGTACTTAACAAATATTAATTTAAAAATGCACATTCCCATGCCCGCTTATTCTAAGACATAAGACACAATCAATCCTCCGGCATACATTCAAGTGTACATTCGATCAGCCCATTCCGTCATATTCTTCGGAATATGGACAATGTCGTCAAAGTAGCTGGAAAGTTCATTGACGTTTACATTATCCGAAGAGCCATTTCCGCTATTTAGATTTTGGCACTCTTGAGTCAGTTCATTGAAATTGTAGGGATTACTGGAAACGGTTCTCTCATTGCATATCAAATCGCTGTTCACCCAGTTTTTCGGGCCATCCATTGCCGCCATGTTACTCTGGGTCCAGTCATATTCCTCAGCCCTCGATTTATTTTCCACATTGTGCAATAACGAATTCTTTAACGCCCAAACCGAACCATTAGCTTGTAGGACAGGTTCAGGAAAGGATGGATGCCGCTGGATAGAATTGCCTTGAGGAAATTCATGTGAGTTAATCTTCAGTTTGTCCAGCTCGACCGAAAGATCAACCCGGCTAGAGGTAGCTGCTTCAGGACCATTCTCCTTCCTTTGCTGCAGGTAGTGGTTACTGCTCGCTACCAACCCGAGATTGATTATATTTTCGCACTCTTGAGACAGGACTTTGAAATCGTACGAATGTCTGGAATCAGTTGTCCTCTCGGTTGACCCATAGTATTCCGCCCAGTTTTCGGAGCATTCCATTGCCGTCTGTTTTCTATGGACCCACTCATATTCCCCAGCATTCGATGTGTTATCCACATGTTGCAATGAGGAATGCCTTAGCATACCGACTGCCGAATTGTTAGCTAGGCCAGAAGTTGCTGGCGTGATGGGTGCTGTCTTCGTCCTGTACCACTCTCTTAATGGATGTCCTTGAATGTGCAAGTTGGCGTGTTCGTGTGCCGATGACTTCAACGCTTCATCCGTTGAGTAAATTTTAAGTTTTTCCGCCTCGGACAAATTATTATGTCTATACATTGTGTGTAGTGTAGAAGCCCAGATGTGTTTTCAGTGAGAGATACAAATATTCAAGGGCCTACTTGCACGGTAAAGCTTACTTCAAGTATGACTGAAAAAGGTCCATCAAAGGAACATCCCATTTCGTGTATAACAACAACAATGTAAAATTGACCTAAATATTTTTGCACCTTGGCATGCACAAGGCCAGAAAGTCTATATCGTAACTTATCTGTTTATTCATTTTATTCGTATCTAATTTCCTATTACTCTAATTTACACACTAAATAATGCCGATGGGTGTGTTTTATCCCGCCACCTGCTGCATCAGGTAGAGATTGGCGTATATGCGATTCAGAGCCATCAGCTCTTCATGAGTACCATGCTCAACGACCACACCTCTCTTGAGGACGCAGATCAGGTCCGCGTTCCGTACTGTGGTTAGGCGGTGGGCAATCGTGAGGCAGGTACGTCCAGAACGAGCCTCGTCCAGGGCCTGCTGAACAACCTTCTCGCTCTGCAGATCCAGAGCAGATGTGGCCTCGTCCAGTATCAGAATCTTGGGATTTCTCACCAGAGCCCGGGCAATGGCAATGCACTGCTTCTGGCCTCCAGAGAGCTGCGACGACTTGCCAAGCCGCGTCTCGTAGCCCTGCGGCAGGGAGCTGACAAAGTTGTGGATGTTGGACTTTTTGGCCGCTTCGATGATCTCCTGCATGGAGACCTCGTCCCGGAAGTTGTTCCCGTACGCAATGTTCTCGGCAATAGTGCGGTCGAAGAGCACGGGTTCCTGCGAGACCAGCCCCAGCTTGGAGCGCAGCGTGACCAGAGGGAAGTCTGTGCTCGGCACTCCACAGATTCACCGATCCGGAGACGGGGTCATAATAGCGGAGCAGCAGCTGCACGCAGGTCGATTTGCCAGAACCTGACGTACCTACAAGAGCCACAGTCGTCGACTTCTTGATGGAGAGATTCAGGTTCTGCAGTATGGGAGTCCCCTTCCGGGTCGGATACTCAAAGCCCACGTTCTCATACACAATGTCGCCCTCAGATTTCTAGAATAACAACAAAACCAGATGTCAGAACCCATGGAAAATTTAATGGGTCGGAAGGAACTCACCTCCACGGTGTTGTAGGGATTCTCTGGCGGATTGGGTTGAGTGGAGTTGCTCTTAAACAGCTCCATGAGGCGGCCAGCGGAAAGGATGGCATCGTTCACGTTCGGGGCATAGGCCAACGCCTGGCCCAGCATCCAAGAACCGAAGATCAGGGCTTCCGCCACCTTGATAATGTCTTCATAATTGATAGCCTCATCGGCTACGAGCAGTCCACCGTAGTACATGGATATGCCATAGGCCAGGAAGGGAGCCGCCTGTCCCAGCGCAAAGACCACTCCACGGAAACGAACCTTGCGACGACAGGAAACATCCACGTTGTCGATCTGTTGGTCGTAGGTTTCCAGGATGCGACGCTCCAGATTCAGTCCGTTCACAGTCCGAATGTTGGTTATCGCCTCCACAGCCACCTGCGAAGCCTCCTCGACGGCCGCCTTGGCTGACTGTGCGCTCTTCATGATGAAGCGACCCTCCAGGTACACCGACAGGCAGACAATCGGGGTGACCAGCGTGAGAAGCGTCTGTTGCCAAGAGAAGACAAAACCTACGACCATGCCGATGCCCAAAGTGGAGACGGCTTGCAGCATGACTCCAACGCGAGCACCGGTAGCCTGAGGAGGATTGAGAGGATTGGATTGGGAGGATCAGCAGGATTCGTCAGACACACCACGTACTCTGCTAGCTTACCCCCTGTACGTTGGAGCAGTCACTGGCCAGGCGGGAGCACAGCGCACCCACCGAGTTCCGCTCATCGTCGAAGTAGGCAATGTCCTGGGACACAATTGTGCCGAAAGCCATGTTCCGCAGTCTGGTAGTCATCTTCACGCCCGCCGTAGTAAACATGTAGGTCTGTAGCATGGTCCCCAGTCCAGACAGCACGCCGATCCCGATGAAGATGCACGATATGTTGATGACCTCGGCACGTACCACGTCGTCGTCTCCGTTGGCGAGCACCCCGAAGAAGTCACCGAAGAAAAGGCCCCACAGCGGGAAGGTTGCTCCATGCAAAACCGAGGCAATGCACCCGACCGCAATGAAGCGCCACTCGGGGGCATTCAGCCTCATCAGCTGCGTGAAGGAAAACTTGGGAGCCTCCGGCTTCTGCTTCTTGCTGCGACGCTGCGAGCGACCTGCAAAATGGAAAGACGGTTGATGGTTATCCTTTGGGCTCCCGCATCACAAGCTCGTTAACTTACGTTTGCGACGGGTGCTGGCGCGGCTGAATCCACTTTCCCTGCTGGTGCCCGCTTCCAGTTCTGGCTCATCATCATCGGTTTCGTCGTCCTCCTCCTCTTCGGAGAGGTTCTGTGTCTTTTGGAGCGCTCTATCTCCGGTCTCCTCCTCCTCCGTGGTCTCCTTCCGCCGGGTAATGTTCACCAGCTCGCAGTACAGGCCACGTTGCTGCATGAGCTCCTCATGGGTGCCCTGCTCGGCCACCACTCCGTTCTTAACGAACACGATCTTATCGGCATTCGTGATGGTCGACAGGCGATGGGCCACCATCCTTGGTGGTGGGTCCTTGGCTGGCCAGCTCCAGGGCGCTCTGCACCCGTTTCTCTGATGTGGGTTCCAGGGCGGACGTTGCCTCGTCCAGGAGCAGGATCTGCGGTTTCCGCACCAGCGCTCGGGCAATGGCGATGCGTTGCTTCTGCCCGCCCGAGATCTGGGCGCCCTTCTCGCCCACATGGGTGTTGTAACCCTTGGGCAGTTTGCTGATGAAATCGTGACAGTTGGCGGCACGTGCCGCCCGCTCTATGTCCGCCTATGTGGCTTCCGGGTGGGAACAGCGGATGTTCTCGCCGGTGGTGGTGGCATACAGAACCGGTTCCTGGCCAACGATGCCGATCTGCGAGCGCAGCCAGCCAACATTCAAAGAGCGCAGATCCCGTCCATCCAGTTTGACGCTCCCCTGCTCGGGGTCGTAGAACCGCTGCATCAGCTGGATCATCGTGCTCTTGCCGCAGCCCGATGCACCGACGAAGGCCACCGTCTGGCCCGGCTCTACGTCCACGGTCAGGCCCTTGAGCATTTCGACATCTGGTCGGGCGGGATAGCGGAAGTGAATGTTCTCGAAGCGGATGCGTCCCGGGATGATGTCTGGCTTAGCCCCCATCTCGACCATGGGATCAATCTGGGACTGGCGATCGATGATTCTGAATAGGTTTTGTCCAGCGGCAGTGGCCACTGCCATCGAGTCGACGTGCGGCAAGGCGAAACCGAGATTCTGTGCTCCCATAATGACAGCAAACAGGACGATGACAAGGACCGCAGGTGTGTACTGGCGGTCCTCGAGGTTGCGATCCTCCAGAATGAGCTTCGATCCGTACCAAATGGCCAGGGCCATGCAAAGGTAGATAATCAGCCAGGTGGCAGCACCGCCCAGGCCAGTGTAGAGACCCTTCTTACGGCCTGTGGCCTCTGCGGGGATTAGTAGCTTGCCAAAACGATCCTTCTCCTTCTTTTGCCCGCTAAAGGCGAACACGGTGCGAATTCCGCTGAACACCTCCTCGGCCTCATTGCTGACGTTCGAGTAGGCCTTGAGCTCTTTTTCGGCTAGGGTGCCCTGCATCTTGCCCACCACTGTGCCGGCGATGATGATCAAGGGACAGCACCCGACAATCACCAGTGTGAGGCCCCAGCCGTAGAAGAACGAAGCAACGATGCTGACGACGAATGTCATGAACAGAAAGGTGACTATCACCACCTTCTCGCCGATTCCCTCCTTCAGCTTGTCCAGATCCCTGCAGAACAGTCAGTCAGCGGTCAGCTTGGCTGGGATCAACTTCATTCGGATGCGATTCAACTTACTCTGTCATCTTGCTGGCGAAGCTGGTACCGGAGGTGGTGTCGTACCACGTAATGTCCTGCCGCAGCATGGCCTCCAGGAACACCATGCGGATGCGAACGATCTGGTTTAGCGCCACACGATTGGAAATGTCAACGGCTAGGGTGATGAGCACGAACATGGCGACCGATCCCACAAGACTTCCTACACCGAAGGCGATGGAGTCATCGATGATGGCCTGCTGATTCTCCTCCTTGCTGGCGTCCGTCCTGCAATAGATTTAAGCTAGATTAGGACTACTCCTGGGGACGGACTCTTCTCCGGACTTACAGTCGCTTCCCGCCTCCGAACATTGCCAGCGCGAATGTGGGCGAGGAGGTGCCCACTCTCACTGTGCGGTCCATCCGAAGGCGATGGAGTCATCGATGATGGCCTGCTGATTCTCCTCCTTGCTGGCGTCCGTCCTGCAATAGATTTAAGCTAGATTAGGACTACTCCTGGGGACGGACTCTTCTCCGGACTTACAGTCGCTTCCCGCCTCCGAACATTGCCAGCGCGAATGTGGGCGAGGAGGTGCCCACTCTCACTGTGCGGTCAACGAGCAGGGACGTGAACTCTCCGTAGATGATCATGAAGAAGGGAATAAATGCCGATGCGACGGCAGCCACCACGATGCTGAACCCGATCAGCACTCGCTCGAACCTGGTGGAGTATCTAAACTGCAGATCGGAGGAGAACAAGCTCGATATTGAACTATATTCCATTTGTATGCTGATTGCATTCGGGGGCTCTCACCATATCCAGGTAGTTGTACTTCTTTTCTATCTTTTGCTGGACAGCTCCATCCTGTGCCAGGAAATCCCCCACTTGGGGCAGCTGCGATTCCTCCTTTTTCGTTGCTTTGAGATCCATTTTGTTGTTTGGGACTTTTTATACCCGATACTCAAAATGAGTATTGGGGTATATTAGATTTGTGGTAAAAGTGGATGTGTGTAACGTCCAGAAGGAATCGTTTCCAACCCCATAAAGTATATATATTCTTGATCAGCATCAATAGCCGAGTCGATAGAGCCCTGTCTGTCTGTCCGTCCGTCCGTCCGTCAGTCCGTCCGTCCGTCCGTCCGTCCGTCCGTCTGTCAGTCCCCTTCAGCGCCTAATGCTCAAAGACTATAAGAGCTAGAGCAACGATGTTTTGGATCCAGACTTTTGTGATATGTCACTGCTACAAAAATATTTCAAAACTTTGCCCCGCCCACTTCCGCCTCCACAAAGGGCGAAAATCTGTGGCATCCACAATTTTAAAGATACGAGAAAACCAAAAACGCCGAATCGTAGAGAATGACCATATCTTTTAGACTGCAGAATCTGAATTGGATCGTATCATTATTATAGCCAGCATCAAGAAAACAATTTCATTTTTTCTCGCCCTGTCTCTCTCTAACACACAGGTAGCATAGGCGGCTTTGCTTAGAGTAAAACATTAGCGCCTAGATCTCAGAGACTATAAAAGCTAGAGCAACCAAATTTGGTATCCACACTCCTAATATATCGGACCGAGACGAGTTTGTTTCAAAATTTCGCCGCACCCCTTTCCGCCCCCGCAAAGGATGAAAATCTGGGGATATTCTTAAATCTCAGAGACTATTAAGGCTAGAGTAACCAAATTTGGTATCCGCACTTCTGTTAGATCTCACTATAAAACGTATATCTCAGAATTTCGCCCCACCCTCTTCCTCCCCCACAAAGGACGAAAATCTGTTGCATTCACAATATTGCAGATTCGAGAAAACTAAAAACGCATAATCATAGAGAATGACCATATCTATCCGGTTGCTGAATGTGGATCAGATCGGATCGTTTTTGTAGCCAAAAGCAAGAAATCAATTTGCAGTGGCTACGCAGCGCTCTACGTCACGCTCAGACTGATTTTCTGTCTCTCTCGCACTCTTTGTCGTGTCGTTTAATATTAGCGGCGTCTATCGGGTATCGGGTATAACTGTAGAGTTGCGGTGTCCGCAGCAACTCACAACGTTCCCCCTCGTTCAAATTAAACCTGTAAACAAGAGGATTGGGTCGTAGTTAAACAAGGCTAACAAATACCTATTTGTTGTTGGTTTGAAACAAGGAATATTTTCTAGGTTGGATTTTAACAATAAAACAATCACTATTTGGTTCACCGACCCACCAATGTATCTGTATGTATACCTCAAAATCTTCTCGAGCTGATTGCCAAACGAGCAATAAATTCCACTGTAAAGTACTATCTTGAAGTCTAACTAATTTAAGGTTTATTGCAACAATAATATTCATGGCATTGGCTGGTCATTTCAAAAGGTCTCGGTGGTTAGTCTCCAAGTCTTTTGTAAAAAGGAAATATCATGTCAACGACTTGATATGCTCCTCCACTTCGATGACACTTTCATTTGAAACGAAAACTGATAAGTTTTATAGTGAATATATCCGAAAATAATAGGTATTTATTTGAACAGATCACTTTTATTGTTCAATTTTTGCATCTTTTTAAGACGTAGAAATACTTGGGTAAGTTCTGTAATTACTTATTTATTTATGTATTAGTTTATTTATTCATATTGAATATGCATATTGATATATGCGAAACACGAGCACAGATCGAGCCCGCAAAGTGCAAGGGCTGATTAAAAAGTAAAAACCATTTTCCAAAGTCAATTTAAGGAAATTAGTCTGGTTACGCAAATGAAAAAGCATCCATATATTAATAAATTAACAACAATTGGAAAGTGGGATATTTTCTCGTTCATTACGATTCTCAATTGACAATTGTCGATCTCCGCGCACAGCTTTACACTCTCCTCTATACTCTAGACTCTATACTCTGGACAGATCTATGTACATATATATGGGTTCCCCAGATTGCACACACTCCTCAGAGATTCATTTCGGACGGCAATCAACGACAGACTGATTGGACGGGACGCGTCGGTTCGTTTCACGTTCTGTATCTTTGGCAAGAGTATGGTATGGTATGCTATGGTATTGTATGCTCCGCGCCAGACTATCCCTTGGTCAAGGGCAAGAGCAGGGTAGAGGCTGGCGTCTGGAGTCAGCGAGCTCGCGATTTGTACTGGACGAGTCCCAGTCAATTGGTTGCGCCGACAGCTCGGTTTCACATCTCGGATCGGCATCGGCATCGGAGACCGCAATAAACAGGATCGTATAATTTAATCGGTGCTCCCCCTGGCAACCGCCGTCGCGACGGACGCGCTCCAATTGGGGGAGCAATACTCATTCCTTGTTCGGTCCTGACTGGTAAACAGTTTCCAGCAAAACAAAAACAGTTCGACAAGTGATTATAGTCTCCCATGCAGATTAGGTAGATTAGATAGACTCGGATAGACGACTCTGCTCTGCTCGGTTCGTTCAGGTCTGGTCTTATTGGAGGAATAACCTGTTTGTCTGTTTACCCACTAAATGAAACCCGCTTGCATTCTGCAGAGGAGGCTGGGCTGGCTTTGGCTCTTGGAGTAGGCGCGCATTCCAATTCCATTTGCGTGCATGGATTTCCCCTCTGTTTTGAATAATTATACGCTTGTACATTTGACAAGCAGCAAATAGTATTCAATTCAGAGATGTACATACGAGTATTATTTTCAAGCCAGATAAATCGAATTGTCGCAATTTAGACAAGGCGAGTCGAATAGATAATTGCTGCAACAAGGTAAGATCTAGCCTCGTCTCGTGGTGAAATAGTTCTTTTTATACCCGATACTCAAAATGAGTATTGGGGTATATTAGATTTGTGGTAAAAGTGGATGTGTGTAACGTCCAGAAGGAATCGTTTCCGACCCCATAAAGTATATATATTCTTGATCAGCATCAATAGCCGAACCGATTGAGCCATGTCTGTCTGTCCGTCTGTCCGTCCGTCCGTCTGTCCGTCCCCTTCAGCGCCTAATGCTCAAAGACTTTAAGAGCTAGAGCAACGATGTTTTGGATCCAGACTTCTGTGATATGTCACTGCTACAAAAATATTTCAAAACTTCGCCCCGCCCACTTCCGCCCCCACAAAGGGCGAAAATCTGTGGCATCCACAATTTTAAAAATATTGGAAAACCAAAAACGCAGAATCGTAGAGAATGACCATATCTTTAAGACTGCGGAATCTGAATTTTATCGTATTATTATTATAGCCAGCATCAAGAAAACAATTTCATTTTTTCTCGCCCTGTCTCTCTCTAACACACACGTAGCATAGGCGGCTTTGCTTAGAGTAAAACATTAGCGCCTAGATCTCAGAGACTACAAAAGCTAGAGCAACCAAATTTGGTATCCACACTCCTAATATATCGGACCGAGACGAGTTTGTTTCAAAATTTCGCCACACCCCCTTCCGCCCCCGCAAAGGACGAAAATCTGTGGATATTCAAAAATCTCAGAGTCTATTAAGGCTAGAGTAACCAAATTTGGTATCCGCACTCCTGTTAGATCTTACTATAAAACGTGTATCTCAAAATTTCGCCCCACCCCCTTCCGCCCACACAAAGGACGAAAATCTGTTGCATCCACAATATTGCACATTCGAGAAAACTAAAAACGCAGAATCATAGATAATGACCATATCTATCAGACTGCTGAATCTAGACCAGATCAGATAATTTTTATAGACAATAGGAACAAATCAATTTTCAGTGGCTACGCAGCGCCCGACGTCACGCTCAGACTGATTTTCTGTCTCTCTCGCACGCACTCTTTTGTCGTGTCGTTTAATATTAGCGGCGTCTGCCGGAGGAGAGCCATACTGACTTAGTATGGGGTATAACCGTAGAGTTGCGGTGTCCGCAGCAACTCACAACGTTCCCCCTCGTTATACCCGATACTCAAAATGAGTATTGGGGTATATTAGATTTGTGTATTAGATGTGTGTAACGTCCAGAAGGAATCGTTTCCGACCCCATAAAGTATATATATTCTTGATCAGCATCAATATCCGAGTCGATTGAGCCATGTCTGTCTGTCCGTCTGTCCGTCCGTCCGTCTGTCCGTCCCCTTCAGCGCCTAGTGCTCAAAGACTATAAGAGCTAGAGCAACGATGTTTTGGATCCAGACTTCTGTGATATGTCACTGGTACAAAAATATTTCAAAACTTCGCCCCGCCCACTTCCGCCCCCACAAAGGACGAAAATCTGTGGCATCTACATTTTTAAAGATAGTATAAAACTAACGAGGGGGAACGTTGTGAGTTGCTGCGTACACCGCAACTCTACAGTTATACCCGATACTAAGTCAGTATGGCTCTCCTGCGGCAGACGCCGCTAATATTGAACCACACGACAAAGAGTGCGTGCGAGAGAGACAGAAAATCAGTCTGAGCGTGACGTCGGCTGCTGCGTGGCCACTGCAAATTGATTTCTTGCTTTTGGCTACAAAAATGATCCGATCTGATCCAGATTCAGCAATCTGATAGATATAGTCATTATCTATGATTCTGCGTTTTTAGTTTTCTCAAATGTGCAATATTGTGGATGCAACAGATTTTCGTCCTTTGTGGGGTCGGAAGGGGGTGGGGCGAAATTCTGAGATATACGTTTTATAGTGAGATCTAACAGAAGTACGGATACCAAATTTGGTTACTCTAGCCTTAATAGTCTCTGAGATTTGAGGATGCCCCAGATTTTCGTCCTTTCCGGGGCGGAAGGGGGTGTGGCGAAATTTGGACACGAAACGGTCAAGGTCCGATATCACAGTAGTATGGATACCAAATTTGGTTGCTCTGGCTCTTATAGGTTCTGAGATCCTTGAACTCATATTTTGCAATTGGCAAAGCCGATCATGAAACCTGAGTGTTAGAGAGAGTGCGAGAAAGAATGAAATTGTTTTCTTGATTCTGGCTATAATAATTATACGATCTGGTTGAGATTTTACGCTCTAGAACATATAGTCATCTTCTACGATTCTGCATTTTTGGTTTTATCGTATCTTTAAAAATGTGGATGCCACAGATTTTCGTCCTTTGTGGGGGCGGAAGTGGACGGGGCATAGTTTTGAAATATTTTTGTAGCAGTGACATTTCACAGATGTCTGGATCCAAAACATCGTTGCTCTAGCTCTTATAGTCTTTGAGCAATAGGCGCTGAAGGGGACGGACGGACGGACGGACGGACGGACGGACGGACAGACGGACAGACAGACAGGGCTCAATCGACTCGGCTATTGATGCTGATCAAGAATATATATACTTTATGGGGTCGGAAACGATTCCTTCTGGACGTTACACACATCCACTTTTACCACAAATCTAATATACCCCAATACTCATTTTGAGTATCGGGTATAAAAACGCAGAATCGTAGAAGATGACAATATCTTCTATAGTGCAAAATCTGAACCAGATCGTATAATTATTGTAGCCAGAATCAAGAAAACAATTTCATTCTTTCTCGCTCTGTCTCTCTCTAACACACAGGTTTCATGGTCGGTTTTGCCAATTGCAAAATATGAGTTCAAGGATCTCAGAACCTATATGATCCGGAGCAACCAAATTTGGTATCCACACTCCTGTGATATCGGACCTTGACCGTTTCGTGTCCAAATTTCGCCACACCCCCTTCCGCCCACGCAATGGATGAAAATCTGGGGCATCCACAAATCTCGGAGACTATTAAGGCTAGAGTAACCAAATTTGGTATCCGCACTTCTGTTAGATCTCACTATAAAACGCATATCTGAGAATTTCGCCCCACCCCCTTCCGCCCCCCCAAAAGACGAAAATCTGTTGCATCCACAATATTGCACATTCGAGAAAACTAAAAACGCAGAATCATAGATAATGACCATATCTATCAGATTGCTGAATCTGGACCAGATCAGATAATTTTTATAGCCAAAAGGAACAAATCAATTTGCACTGGCTTCGCAGCGCCCGACGTCACGCTCAGACTGATTTTCTGTCTCTCTCGCACGCACTCTTTGTCGTTGTCGTTTAATATTAGCTGCGTCTGCCGGAGGAGAGCCATACTGACTTAGTATCGGGTATAACTGTAGAGTTGCGGTGTCCGCAGCAACTCACAACGTTCCCCTCGTTTTTGTTATCTTTCTTGAATGGATCCCACTACTTTACTTTGGGAGAATAAAAGAACTGCCTAAGTGCCAAAGAGTGCCTAAGAGAGGCACCATTTTGGGAGTCGGTAACTTATCTAAAGGATATGAGCAGATGCTAAGAGCTCTAAGTACTACTTAATCATTGCTTTGAGGGTATTTTTCAGTCATTTTTATAACCGATACTCAAAATGAGTATTGGGGTATATTAGATTTGTGGTAAAAGTGGATGTGTGTAACGTCCAGAAGGAATCGTTTCCGACCCCATAAAGCATATATATTATTGATCAGCGTCAATAGCCGAGTCGATTGAGCCCTGTCTGTCTGTCCGTCCGTCCGTCTGTCCGTCTGTCCGTCCCCTTCAGCGCCTAGTGCTCAAAGACTATAAGAGCTAGAGCAACGATGTTTTGGATCCAGACTTCTGTGATATGTCACTGCTACAAAAATATTTCAAAACTTCGCCCCGCCCACTTCCGCCCCCACAAAGGATGAAAATCTGTGGCATCCACAATTTTAAAGATATGAAAAAACCAAAAACGTAGAATTGTAGAGAATGACCATATCTTTAAGACTGCAGAATCTGAATTGGATCGTATTATTATTATAGCCAGCATCAAGAAAACAATTTCATTTTTTCTCGCCCTGTCTCTCTCTAACACACACGTAGCATAGGCGGCTTTGCTTAGAGTAAAACATTAGCGCCTAGATCTCAGAGACTACAAAAGCTAGAGCAACCAAATTTGGTATCCACACTCCTAATATATCGGACCGAGACGAATTTGTTTCAAAATTTCGCCACACCCCCTTCCGCCCCCGCAAAGGACGAAAATCTGGGGATATTCAAAAATCTCAGAGACTATTAAGGCTAGAGTAACCAAATTTGGTATCCGCACTTCTGTTAGATCTCACTATAAAACGTATATCTCAGAATTTCGCCCCACCCTCTTCCTCCCCCACAAAGGACGAAAATCTGTTGCATCCACAATATTGCAGATTCGAGAAAACTAAAAACGCATAATCATAGAGAATGACCATATCTATCCGTTTGCTGAATGTGGATCAGATCGGATCGTTTTTGTAGCCAAAAGCAAGAAATCAATTTGCAGTGGCTACGCAGCGCCCGACGTCACGCTCAGACTGATTTTCTGTCTCTCTCGCACTCTTTGTCGTGTCGTTTAATATTAGCGGCGTCTATCGGGTATCGGGTATAACTGTAGAGTTGCGGTGTCCGCAGCAACTCACAACGTTCCCCCTCGTTCAAATTAAACCTGTAAACAAGAGGATTGGGTCGTAGTTAAACAAGGCTAACAAATACCTATTTGTTGTTGGTTTGAAACAAGGAATATTTTCTAGGTTGGATTTTAACAATAAAACAATCACTATTTGGTTCACCGACCCACCAATGTATCTGTATGTATACCTCAAAATCTTCTCGAGCTGATTGCCAAACGAGCAATAAATTCCACTGTAAAGTACTATCTTGAAGTCTAACTAATTTAAGGTTTATTGCAACAATAATATACATGGCATTGGCTGGTCATTTCAAAAGGTTTTGGTGGTCATTCTCCAAGTCTTTTGGAAAAAGGAAATATCATGTCAACGACTTGATATGCTCCTCCACTTCGATGACACTTTCATTTGAAACGAAAACTGATAAGTTTTATAGTGAATATATCCGAAAATAATAGGTATTTATTTGAACAGATCACTTTTATTGTTCAATTTTTGCATCTTTTTAAGACGTAGAAATACTTGGGTAAGTTCTGTAATTACTTATTTATTTATGTATTAGTTTATTTATTCATATTGAATATGCATATTGATATATGCGAAACACGAGCACAGATCGAGCCCGCAAAGTGCAAGGGCTGATTAAAAAGTAAAAACCATTTTCCAAAGTCAATTTAAGGAAATTAGTCTGGTTACGCAAATGAAAAAGCATCCATATATTAATAAATTAACAACAATTGGAAAGTGGGATATTTTCTCGTTCATTACGATTCTCAATTGACAATTGTCGATCTCCGCGCACAGCTTTACACTCTCCTCTATACTCTAGACTCTATACTCTGGACAGATCTATGTACATATATATGGGTTCCCCAGATTGCACACACTCCTCAGAGATTCATTTCGGACGGCAATCAACGACAGACTGATTGGACGGGACGCGTCGGTTCGTTTCACGTTCTGTATCTTTGGCAAGAGTATGGTATGGTATGCTATGGTATTGTATGCTCCGCGCCAGACTATCACTTGGTCAAGTGCAAGAGCAGGGTAGAGGCTGGCGTCTGGAGTCAGCGAGCTCGCGATTTGTACTGGACGAGTCCCAGTCAATTGGTTGCGCCGACAGCTCGGTTTCACATCTCGGATCGGCATCGGCATCGGAGACCGCAATAAACACGATCGTATAATTTAATCGGTGCTCCCCCTGGCAACCGCCGTCGCGACGGACGCGCTCCAATTGGGGGAGCAATACTCATTCCTTGTTCGGTCCTGACTGGTAAACAGTTTCCAGCAAAACAAAAACAGTTCGACAAGTGATTATAGTCTCCCCATGCAGATTAGGTAGATTAGATAGACTCGGATAGACGACTCTGCTCTGCTCGGTTCGTTCAGGTCTGGTCTTATTGGAGGAATAACCTGTTTGTCTGTTTACCCACTAAATGAAACCCGCTTGCATTCTGCAGAGGAGGCTGGGCTGGCTTTGGCTCTTGGAGTAGGCGCGCATTCCAATTCCATTTGCGTGCATGGATTTCCCCTCTGTTTTGAATAATTATACGCTTGTACATTTGACAAGCAGCAAATAGTATTCAATTCAGAGATGTACATACGAGTATTATTTTCAAGCCAGATAAACCGAATTGTCGCAATTTAGACAAGGCGAGTCGAATAGATAATTGCTGCAACAAGGTAAGATCTAGCCTCGTCTCGTGGTGAAATAGTTCTTTTTATACCCGATACTCAAAATGAGTATTGGGGGATATTAGATTTGTGGTAAAAGTGGATGTGTGTAACGTCCAGAAGGAATCGTTTCCGACCCCATAAAGTATATATATTCTTGATCAGCATCAATAGCCGAACCGATTGAGCCATGTCTGTCTGTCCGTCTGTCCGTCCGTCCGTCTGTCCGTCCCCTTCAGCGCCTAATGCTCAAAGACTTTAAGAGCTAGAGCAACGATGTTTTGGATCCAGACTTCTGTGATATGTCACTGCTACAAAAATATTTCAAAACTTTGCCCCGCCCACTTCCGCCCCCACAAAGGGCGAAAATCTGTGGCATCCACAATTTTAAAGATATGAGAAAACCAAAAACGCAGAATCGTAGAGAATGACCATATCTTTAAGACTGCGGAATCTGAATTGGATCGTATTATTATTATAGCCAGCATCAAGAAAACAATTTCATTTTTTCTCGCCCTGTCTCTCTCTAACACACACGTAGCATAGGCGGCTTTGCTTAGAGTAAAACATTAGCGCCTAGATCTCAGAGACTACGAAAGCTAGAGCAACCAAATTTGGTATCCACACTCCTAATATATCGGACCGAGACGAGTTTGTTTCAAAATTTCGCCACACCCCCTTCCGCCCCCGCAAAGGACGAAAATCTGGGGATATTCAAAAATCTCAGAGTCTATTAAGGCTAGAGTAACCAAATTTGGTATCCGCACTCCTGTTAGATCTTACTATAAAACGTGTATCTCAAAATTTCGCCCCACCCCCTTCCGCCCACACAAAGAACGAAAATCTGTTGCATCCACAATATTGCACATTCGAGAAAACTAAAAACGCAGAATCATAGATAGTGACCATATCTATCAGACTGCTGAATCTAGACCAGATCAGATAATTTTTATAGCCAATAGGAACAAATCAATTTTCAGTGGCTACGCAGCTCCCGACGTCACGCTCAGACTGTTTTTCTGTCTCTCTCGCACGCACTCTTTGTCGTGTCGTTTAATATTAGCGGCGTCTGCCGGAGGAGAGCCATACTGACTTAGTATGGGGTATAACCGTAGAGTTGCGGTGTCCGCAGCAACTCACAACGTTCCCCCTCGTTATACCCGATACTCAAAATGAGTATTGGGGTATATTAGATTTGGGTATTAGATGTGTGTAACGTCCAGAAGGAATCGTTTCCGACCCCATAAAGTCTATATATTCTTGATCAGCATCAATATCCGAGTCGATTGAGCCATGTCTGTCTGTCCGTCTGTCCGTCCGTCCGTCTGTCCGTCCCCTTCAGCGCCTAGTGCTCAAAGACTATAAGAGCTAGAGCAACGATGTTTTGGATCCAGACTTCTGTGATATGTCACTGCTACAAAAATATTTCAAAACTTCGCCCCGCCCACTTCCGCCCCCACAAAGGACGAAAATCTGTGGCATCTACATTTTTAAAGATAGTAGATGTCTGGATCCAAAACATCGTTGCTCTAGCTCTTATAGTCTTTGAGCAATAGGCGCTGAAGGGGACGGACGGACGGACGGACGGACGGACGGACGGACAGACAGGGCTCAATCGACTCGGCTATTGATGCTGATCAAGAATATATATACTTTATGGGGTCGGAAACGATTCCTTCTGGACGTTACACACATCCACTTTTACCACAAATCTAATATACCCCAATACTCATTTTGAGTATCGGGTATAAAAACGCAGAATCGTAGAAGATGACTATATCTTCTATAGCGCAAAATCTGAACCAGATCGTATAATTATTGTAGCCAGAATCAAGAAAACAATTTCATTCTTTCTCGCTCTGTCTCTCTCTAACACACAGGTTTCATGGTCGGTTTTGCCAATTGCAAAATATGAGTTCAAGGATCTCAGAACCTATAAGAGCCAGAGCAACCAAATTTGGTATCCACACTCCTGTGATATCGGACCTTGACCGTTTCGTGCCCAAATTTCGCCACACCCCTTTCCGCCCACGCAATGGATGAAAATCTGGGGCATCCACAAATCTCAGAGACTATTAAGGCTAGAGTAACCAAATTTGGTACCCGCACTTCTGTTAGATCTCACTATAAAACGCATATCTCAGAATTTCGTCTCACCCCCTTCCGCCCCCACAAAAGACGAAAATCTGTTGCATCCACAATATTGCACATTCGAGAAAACTAAAAACGCAGAATCATAGATAATGACCATATCTATCAGATTGCTGAATCTGGACCAGATCAGATAATTTTTATAGCCAAAAGGAACAAATCAATTTGCACTGGCTTCGCAGCGCCCGACGTCACGCTCAGACTGATTTTCTGTCTCTCTCGCACGCACTCTTTGTCGTGTCGTTTAATATTAGCTGCGTCTGCCGGAGGAGAGCCATACTGACTTAGTATCGGGTATAACTGTAGAGTTGCGGTGTCCGCAGCAACTCACAACGTTCCCCCTCGTTTTTGTTATCTTTCTTGAATGGATCCCACTACTTTACTTTGGGAGAATAAAAGAACTGCCTAAGTGCCAAAGAGTGCCTAAGAGAGGCACCATTTTGGGAGTCGGTAACTTATCTAAAGGATATGAGCAGATGCTAAGAACTCTAAGTACTACTTAATCATTGCTTTGAGGGTATTTTTCAGTCATTTTTATAACCGATACTCAAAATGAGTATTGGGGTATATTAGATTTGTGGTAAAAATGGATGTGTGTAACGTCCAGAAGGAATCGTTTCCGACCCCATAAAGTATATATATTCTTGATCAGCATCAATAGCCGAGTCGATTGAGCCATGTCTGTCTGTCCGTCCGTCCGTCTGTCCGTCTGTCCGTCTGTCCGTCCGTCCGTCTGTCCGTCTGTCCGTCCCCTTCAGCGCCTAGTGCTCAAAGACTATAAGAGCTAGAGCAACGATGTTTTGGATCCAGACTTCTGTGATATGTCACTGCTACAAAAATATTTCAAAACTTCGCCCCGCCCACTTCCGCCCCACAAAGGATGAAAATCTGTGGCATCCACAATTTTAAAGATATGAAAAAACCAAAAACGTAGAATTGTAGAGAATGACCATATCTTTAAGACTGCAGAATCTGAATTGGATCGTATTATTATTATAGCCAGCATCAAGAAAACAATTTCATTTTTTCTCGCCCTGTCTCTCTCTAACACACACGTAGCATAGGCGGCTTTGCTTAGAGTAAAACATTAGCGCCTAGATCTCAGAGACTACAAAAGCCAGAGCAACCAAATTTGGTATCCACACTCCTAATATATCGGACCGAGACGAGTTTGTTTCAAAATTTCGCCACACCCCCTTCCGCCCCCGCAAAGGACGAAAATCTGGGGATATTCAAAAATCTCAGAGACTATTAAGGCTAGAGTAACCAAATTTGGTATCAGCACTCCTGTTAGATCTTTCTATAAAACGTATATCTCAGAATTTTCTCGAATGTGCAATATTGTGGATGCAACAGGTTTTTGTCCTTTGTGTGGGCGGAAGGGGGTGGGGTGAAATTTTGAGATACACGTTTTATAGAAAGATCTAACAGGAGTGCTGATACCAAATTTGGTTACTCTAGCCTTAATAGTCTCTGAGATTTTTGAATATCCCCAGATTTTCGTCCTTTGCGGGGGCGGAAGGGGGTGTGGCGAAATTTTGAAACAAACTCGTCTCGGTCCGATATATTAGGAGTGTGGATACCAAATTTGGTTGCTCTAGCTTTTGTAGTCTCTGAGATCTAGGCGCTAATGTTTTACTCTAAGCAAAACCGCCTATGCTACGTGTGTGTTAGAGAGAGACAGGGCGAGAAAAAATGAAATTGTTTTCTTGATGCTGGCTATAATAATAATACGATCCAATTCAGATTCTGCAGTCTTAAAGATATGGTCATTCTCTACAATTCTACGTTTTTGGTTTTTTCATATCTTTAAAATTGTGGATGCCACAGATTTTCATCCTTTGTGGGGGCGGAAGTGGGCGGGGCGAAGTTTTGAAATATTTTTGTAGCAGTGACATATCACAGAAGTCTGGATCCAAAACATCGTTGCTCTAGCTCTTATAGTCTTTGAGCACTAGGCGCTGAAGGGGACGGACAGACGGACAGACGGACGGACGGACAGACAGACAGGGCTCAATCGACTCGGCTATTGATGCTGATCAAGAATATATATACTTTATGGGGTCGGAAACGATTCCTTCTGGACGTTACACACATCCACTTTTACCACAAATCTAATATACCCCAATACTCATTTTGAGTATCGGGTATAAAAACACGTTTTCATCGCTGATTAACTCAAAGGGTGAATAAATATAATTAGTGAAAGGACATAATAGATAATAAATAAAGGAGACATAGTATATAGTAAGTAAATGTGGTAGATCCTTTCGTAGATGAGGTAGCTGCTCTCGATTCGTTTCGGTAGTTTCCGTTTTTGGATCAATATCGATGCTCAGTAGACCAGGCGCATGGCCTGCTAGCTGTGGTAGAGGTCACTGCGGACCAGGATCTCGTAGCTGCTGATGCGGATCTCCCTGCCGCCAAACGGGATCTGGAGGCAGCGATTGGACTGTTGGAGCACACCGGGCGTCAGACTGCCACAGTAGTTGGCGCGTCCAACGTACAGGGGCTCGCCTCCGGGTGACCTTCCCGCCATCACAGCGCCGGGAGCAATGCTGCCCTCGTAGGCGCGCACCCAGTGGTACTTTCCCTGCCCCAGCAGCACCTGGTACGTGGGCTCCAAGATCTCGCGTCCGCCGTGAGCGATGTACGCACATCCCTGGCTGGCAACCGCCTTGCCCGGGACGTGAACACCTGCATAGTAGGCGCGGCAGACGAGCAGCTGCTCCATGTTGCTGTCGTGGCCTCCGATGACGGCCTCCGGAGAGTAGAAGTTGCCCGGACCAGCGGTCACCCAGACGTCGTAGCCGCTTTCGTAGCCGTAGGAATAGGACACTCCATACGCCGGAGGGGCATACTCGGCCGGAGTGTAGGAGGAGCCGGCAGCTCCGTAGGAGTACATGGGTGGCCTGTACGTCTCCGCTGGTGTGTATGATGGTGCGACGACAATTGGAACCGGAGCCACTGCCGCGGGGGTGAAGGAGGGTGGCGGCGGTGGGGGTTGCTGGACAGGTGGCATCACTAAAACACCGCCCGGTGGCGGTGCATGTGCGGGACTGGGCATCACAAGGACTCCCCCACCGGCAGCAGAGGATCAGGCGTGGGCGTATAAGCTGGTGGCCTGGCGGTCATTGGGAACGGCATTGCGGCCAGATGCGGATTCGTATACGGCTTCTCAACCACAGGCGAAGCGGGGGTAGGTGGAGACGGGGGCGGCGGCGGTGTTAGTGGACACTTCTCCAGCTCCTCCGGCGGCGGTGGTGGTGGCAGCTGCCAGCCGGGCACAACCCTCCTCTCCTCCACGAGGATCTCGTACGAATCCAGCCGGCGCTCGGCCCCGCGAAATGCGATAAAGAGAGCCCGATGGACGGAGGATATTTTGCCGATGATCAGGTGGCCCTCGTAGTGGCCGCGGCCAATGTAGACGGGCTGGGCACCACCTTGCAGACCATCATGTCGCCCTCGTGCTCGGCCCGGCCCACGTAGATCATTGCGCCGTCCTCGTCGTTGCCGCCCACCACAGCGTCTTCAGGGATGGAGGAGTAGGCCGAGGACTGCACCCATTTGGAGGCTGAAACGGAGGAGAGTACGGCGGGGCTAGTACGGGTTGGTAAAGGAGACGCCTCAAGGGACAAGGATAAGGGTAAGGAAAAGGGTAACCAGGGTTTCTTTAGGTTAGCAAAGATGGGATTTTATTGGATAAGGAACACAGGGTTACAGGGTTTAAACTTTGTTCAATTCTAAATGTAGTTCGAGACTTAAAGGTTCGGGGATTCGCATTCACCGCCTGCAGAGCACTTCGTACGAGTCGAGACGGATCTCTCGGCCACCGTACGGAATGTAGAGACAGCGCTGGCGCGACGAGATCAGACCCGGAGTCAGGCTGCCCTGATAGTGACCGCGGCCAAAGTAGATGGGATCTCCATTGTTGCATCCACAATATTGCACATTCGAGAAAACTAAAAACGCAGAATCATAGATAATGACCATATCTATCAGATTGCTGAATCTGGATCAGATCGAATCATTTTTGTAGCCAAAAGGAACAAATCAATTTGCAGTGGCTACGCAGCCCCCGACGTCACGCTCAGACTGATTTTCTGTCTCTCTCGCACGCACTCTTTGTCGTGACGGTTAATATTAGCGGCGTCTGCCGGAGAGAGCCATACTGACTTAGTATCGGGTATAACTGTAGAGTTGCGGTGTCCGCAGCAACTCACAACGTTCCACCTCGTTATACCCGATACTCAAAATGAGTATTGGGGTATATTAGATTTGTGGTAAAAGTGGATGTGTGTAACGTTCAGAAGGAATCGTTTCCGACCCCATAAAGTATATATATTCTTGATCAGCATCAATAGCCGAGTCGATTGAGCCATGTCTGTCTGTCCGTCCGTCGGTCTGTCCGTCTGTCCGTCCGTCCGTCTGTCCGTCTGTCCGTCCCCTTCAGCGCCTAGTGCTCAAAGACTATAAGAGCTAGAGCAACGATGTTTTGGATCCAGACTTCTGTGATATGTCACTGCTACAAAAATATTTCAAAACTTCGCCCCGCCCACTTCCGCCCCCACAAAGGACGAAAATCTGTGGCATCCACAAATCTCAGAGACTATTAAGGCTAGAGTTACCAAATTTGGTATCCGCACTTCTGTTAGATCTCACTATAAAACGTATATCTCAGAATTTCGCCCCACCCTCTTCCTCCCCCACAAAGGACGAAAATCTGTTGCATCCACAATATTGCACATTCGAGAAAACTAAAAACGCAGAATCATAGATAATGACCATATCTATCAGATTGCTGAATCTGGATCAGATCGGATCATTTTCGTAGCTAAAAGCAAGAAATCAATTTGCAGTGGCTACGCAGCGCCCGACGTCACGCTCAGACTGATTTCTGTCTCTCTCGCACGCACTCTTTGTCGTGTCGTTTAATATTAGCGGCGTCTGCCGGAGGAGAGCCATACTGACTAAGTATCGGGTATAAATGTAGAGTTGCGGTCTCCGCAGCAACTCACAACGTTCCCCTCGTTGTGATATATTTTTAAGTGATTTATTTTTAATAATATCGATATTTTTATACCCGATACTCAAAATGAGTATTGGGGTATATTAGATTTGTGGTAAAAGTGGACGTGTGTAACGTCCAGAAGGAATCGTTTCCGACCCCATAAAGTATATATATTCTTGATCAGCATCAATAGCCGAGCCGATTGAGCCCTGTCTGTCTGTCCGTCTGTCCGTCCGTCCGTCTGTCCGTCCCCTTCAGCGCCTAGTGCTCAAAGACTATAAGAGCTAGAGCAACGATGTTTTGGATCCAGACTTCTGTGATATGTCACTGCTACAAAAATATTTCAAAACTTCGCCCCGCTCACTTCCGCTCCCACAAAGGACGAAAATCTGTGGCATCCACAATTTTAAAGATATGAGAAAACCAAAAACGTAGAATTGTAGAGAATGACCATATCTTTAAGACTGCGGAATCTGAATTGGATCGTATTATTATTATAGCCAGCATCAAGAAAACAATTTCATTTTTTCTCGCCCTGTCTCTCTCTAACACACACGTAGCATAGGCGGCTTTGCTTAGAGTAAAACATTAGCGCCTAGATCTCAGAGACTACAAAAGCTAGAGCAACCAAATTTGGTATCATCACTCCTAATATATCGGACCGAGACGAGTTTGTTTCAAAATTCGCCACACCCCCTTCCGCCCCCGCAAAGGACGAAAATCTGGGGATATTCAAAAATCTCAGAGACTATTAAGGCTAGAGTAACCAAATTTGGTATCCGCACTCCTGTTAGATTTTACTATAAAACGTGTATCTCAAAATTTCGCCCCACCCCCTTCCGCCCACACAAAGAACGAAAATCTGTTGCATCCACAATATTGCACATTCGAGAAAACTAAAAACGCAGAATCATAGATAATGACCATATCTATCAGATTGCTGAATCTGGATCAGATCGGATCATTTTTGTAGCCAAAAGCAAGAAATCAATTTTCTGTGGCTACGCAGCGCCCGACGTCACGCTCAGACTGATTTCTGTCTCTCTCGCACGCACTCTTTGTCGTGTCGTTTAATATTAGCGGCGTCTGCCGGAGGAGAGCCATACTGACTTAGTATGGGGTATAACCGTAGAGTTGCGGTGTCCGCAGCAACTCACAACGTTCCCCCTCGTTATACCCGATACTCAAAATGAGTATTGGGGTATATTAGATTTGGGTATTAGATGTGTGTAACGTCCAGAAGGAATCGTTTCCGTTTCCAGCTCCTCCGGCGGCGGTGGTGGTGGCAGCTGCCAGCCGGGCACAACCCTCCTCTCCTCCACGAGGATCTCGTACGAATCCAGCCGGCGCTCGGCCCCGCGAAATGCGATAAAGAGAGCCCGATGGACGGAGGATGTTTTGCCGATGATCAGGTGGCCCTCGTAGTGGCCGCGGCCAATGTAGACGGGCTGGGCACCACCTTGCAGACCATCATGTCGCCCTCGTGCTCGGCCCGGCCCACGTAGATCATTGCGCCGTCCTCGCCGTTGCCGCCCACCACAGCGTCCTCAGGGATGGAGGAGTAGGCCGAGGACTGCACCCATTTGCAGGCTGAAACGGAGGAGAGTAAGGCGGGGTTAGTACGGGTTGGTAAAGGAGACGCCTCAAGGGACAAGGATAAGGGTAAGGAAAAGGGTAACCAGGGTTTCTTTAGGTTAGCAAAGATGGGATTTTATTGGATAAGGAACACAGGGTTACAGGGTTACAGGGTTTAAACTTTGTTCAATTCTAAATGTAGTTCGAGACTTAAAGGTTCGGGGATTCGCATTCACCGCCTGCAGAGCACTTCGTACGAGTCGAAGGATCTCCCGGCCACCGTACGGAATGTAGAGACAGCGCTGGCGCGACGAGATCAGACCCGGAGTCAGGCTGCCCTGATAGTGACCGCGGCCAAAGTAGATGGGATCTCCATTGCGGGCGCGACCTGTGGAAACGGCATTGGGTGGAATGCCGTGATGTTGGACATGAATCCAGACGTATCCGTAGCCGGTGAGCACCTCGTATGTAGGCTTCTGTAACTCGTAGCCTCCGTAGCAGACGTAGGCGCATCCCTTGCTCGGAATCACCTTGGCTGGGAGCATCTCGCCCTCGTGCATGGCCCGTCCGGCGTAAATGGGAGTCCGGTCAGAGTCATGGCCAGCGACAACAGCTCCAGGCGGAGTGTAGGCGGGCGAGGCCGAAACCCAAACGTCCCGCTGCTGGTAGGACCTCGTAGGTGTTGATACGCACCTCCTGGCCGCCGAAGGGGATGTAAAGGCAGCCGTGCGAAGGATGCACCTTGCCGACGCTCAAGCTGCCGGCATGGTGACCCCGTCCCACGTAAAGGGGCTCGCCGGTGCGTGTAGTACCACTGCGAACTGCATTGGGCGGCACACCACCGCTGCAGCTGGGCACCCAAGCGAAGCCCTGTCCAACCAGCACCTCGTAGTGGGTCTTCGAGTGTTCCGCTCCACCATAGGCCAAGTAGGCACAACCCTTGCTGGGAATGACCTTGGCAGGCAGGTTTTCGCCCTGTTTTCGGGTTTTCGGTTTTTTTTTTTTTTTGATCGAAGCGACTTCACAGTTTGAGGTTTGTTTTTCCACTGAGAAATTGGTCAGTAGCGGAGTGGCGTTAAAACTGCGCGCCCCAGCCAAGTTTCATCGGCTTTTCTTATCAACGAGCTTTTTTATGTGTAAATAACCCTATCATATGGGGGTAGGTACATACATATGTACATATATCTGAATGAGAAGGAGCATTTGTGCGCAGAGTACGACAATAGGTATTGATAGTGAGGCCTTGATTTCTACGCTTCGATATCTCTGGTCTTTTCCTGTTCTTGAAAAGCTCAAGTATCACACATATAGTACTGTGTCCGGGAATGAGTCATTAGTCGCTGGGCCCAGAGAGATTTTCCCTCTGTGATGGTGACGGTGAGGGTACAGAAAGCGAAAGCAGGTGTTCCATTTCAATGAATCCATAAAACAATTTGACAACATGCCAGTAGCAGATATGTATTGTCGAAAAATCCCCCGAAACAATATTTCACAAGAGTTGATTAGCCTTTATCTAGACGAAAAGGTGCGAAAGGTTCATATATACATGCATATGTACTCTCCAGATATTCTGTGACGAAAGATGACGCATTCATAAGGAAGTATATTCCGACAGGATTTGTATTCAATGTTATTCGTAGACAATCTGGTCTGATGAGCTCGTGAGGTAGCTCAAAGGGGGCCTAGCTGAGGCCACCGGACGGGTCGCGGGTTGCGGATAGCGAACGGCCTACCTCGGTAGGTCAGCTGCGAATAAGCGGGCATCCCTCACGGGAGAGTACCGAAATAAGCAGTCCCGGACAGCCAGCGGGTGTTAGCTAGGTAGCAGCACTGACGATGCGCTTGTGGTGCCGCCTCAATAAGTAGCTCACACACTCCCATCCATACACAATACCTACCCACATCCCAACCCCCACACCCACCTCACACCGGGCCGGACTAAGTGTGTTACTCGACCCGTGCCGAGAGTCAGTCTGGCTGGGGGCCCGGTATAAAAACTAGCCCAGTCGCTAACGGAGGGCTCAGGGACTTGGCAGCCCCCTGTTCTAATGATGCCTTACCCGGGCAACGTGGATCTCTGCCCGGGCTGACCTTTCCCTTTCTCTGCATCTCGTGGGAACAGGATGTATAACAAGAACAAAAACCAAAAAACAAACAAAAAAACAAATGAGTGCGGCGCTCCCCAAATGCCAACTGGGAGCAATCTCAAGCTCGGAAAGGCAGCGGCCCAAAGGCCTGGCCCAACCGGCTGTATAGTAGGGAATACCTGCAAGGTGGAAGGTGCCTGTGCGAACCCGAGGGGGTCCCATCCCGAATCCGGTGTGGGTGGCAAGGTAACTCCCGAAGCTGACACCTTGGAAGGAAAGCTAAGCAATATTGCGGCTGCCCGACCTTCTGGTAAAGCGGAGGGGGTTGACTTGCCGTCGACAAGCGCCCAAGCCAGACGCTACACATATGCCGAAAAGAGGAGTGCAGGGCACATACTCCGTCGGCAACACGCCAGTAGTGAAGCCAGCCCATCAGCCGACTGGCTGAAGAAGGTGGAATGGGCTTCGGCCGTGCTCCCGGAGTTCGACTTGGGACAGAAAAAGGTGGCCCCCCAAGCCAAGAGACAGCGCTCGCAGGAGACACCGGGACCGGTAGCAAAGCGCTCCAGAGTGCTGCCAAATGTCTCCTTTGCGCAGATTGCCAAGGAGAGGACGCTAATTGGTGCCCTCGACAGAGGCAGCGCAGAGGGTAGAATCCCAAGGAGTCAGTGAAAGTGGGTGGAAGCGGCACTGGCCGACCGCTGCTTCGAACTCCTCGACAAAGACCCTGGACCTCCGCCAGTCTGCAAGGACATGGGGTGGTTCCAGGGCAATGTTAAGATAATTGCCTGCGAAGACGAGCGCTCTGTAAAGCTTTATAAAGCGGCGGTAGCGCAGGTCGGCGAGGTCTATGCTGGGGCGAAACTCGTCGCAGTCGACTGGAGCGAGGTGCCCAGCAGACCGAGGGCCAGAATTTGGGTGCCGGCTACCTTTAAGGAGCCAGAACGCATCCTCAAGATGCTGCAGAGATGCAACCCAGGACTACCAACCTCAGATTGGAAGGTAGCCAAGGTTGAGACGACACAAGGGCCGACTAATCAGGCAGTGCTCGTTCTCAATAAAGAGTCGCAGCAAAAGGAGAGCTAAACTTCGGCTTCAGCTCGGTCACCATCAAGGTGTACAAATCGGACGCGGCGGCCGCGGCGCTTCCTGTCGTCAACCCAGACGTGCAGGATGTCGCTGCGGAGATCGAAGCGCCGGAGATCGACGAGCTGGAGCCAGACCAGGAAGGCTTCTCCTCAGAGACAGAGCTGATGCTCGACTTTGAGTCAATGTGCCGAGAGAGAGTCTCAGATGACTCGGATGCGGACATCACGGTGGTGGAGAATCTTGAAGATGGTCCTAACGATCCTTCAAATAAATCTCCACTGTAAAGCAGCATCGGCTGCTCTCATACTCCGCCTAGACGCAAGCGGAGCCGACGTAGTCCTGATCCAGGAGCCTTGGGTGGTAGGAGGCAAGGTCTGTGGATTGGGGACGAGGGAATACAAGATCATTGTATCCCAAAATGAAGGTAAAATCCGTACCTGCATACTTGCTAGAAAGCACCTAAATATCTTTCTGCTCCATAATTATAGCGATGGCGATAACACGGCGGTAAGCCTAGAACTAAAAGGGAATCATCTCAGGATGGTGGCGTCCTGTATGGCCCACGAGGAGGATGATCCTCCGAACGACCTTGTTCGCAAAATAGCCAGCGACAGCGAAAGGACGGACAAAGACCTACTTATAGGTTGCGATGCCAACGCCCACCACACCCAATGGGGGAGCACGGACACGAATGTAAGGGGTGAGTCACTGTTCAGCTTCATCCTGAACTCAAATTTATTCATATGCAATCGGGGTAACGACCCCACATTTATAATTAAAAATCGGCAGGAGGTCATTGACCTCACGCTAGTGTCAAGCAAACTGCTGGATACAATCAAGAGCTGGAGAGTCCTAGGAGACCACTACTTCTCGGACCACAGGTATATCGAGAAGATATTATCCTTCGATATTCCCAAACCAACCGACTATATCAACCCCAGAAAAGCCAACTGGGAAAAATATAACACAACCCTGGAGGAGCTACTCCCTCCTAACGCCCCCAATTGCCCGAACACTGAAGACAACCTAAACCGTCTTGTGAACAGGTTTACGGATGCGTGCAACAAAGCCTTCAAGGCAGCATGCCCTTCTACCAGACCAAGGGGGAAGAAGAAACCCCCCTGGTGGTCTAAGCAACTAGACACCCTTCGTAGAACTTGCAGGACTCTATTCAATAGAGCCACAACAGGAGAACAGGATAATCACTGGGCAGACTATAAAACCAGTCCAGCACTATACAAAAAGGAAACGAGGAAGGCTAAAAGAGCCTCCTGGCAAAAATATTTCGGAGGCCGCAAGACTCCGGAAAGTTCTCTCAAAAACTACCCCCTCGGTAGGTTACCTCAAAAAGAATGATGGCACGTGGACCAACTCTAGTGAGGAGTCCCTACACATTCTTCTCGACACGCATTTCCCCGGATGCACATCCACCGAGCCGTCACACCTCCCAGGAGAGGGATCGGTAGAATCGATGGACCATATCCTTACAAAAGGAACATAAGTTGGGCAGTAAACAGCTTCAACCCGTTTAAATCGCCAGGCCCGGACCAGGTAATCCCGGCCCAACTTCAGAAGGCCGGGGAGACGGCCATCAACTGGCTACATAGTATCTTCAGGAAGATACTGGCGGTATGTACAATACCGCAAGCGTGGCTTAAGGCTAGGATAGTTTTCATCACTAAAGCAGGCAAAGCCTCACACGCAACCCCGAAAGAATTTAGACCAATCAGTTTATCGTCTTTCCTACTCAAAACCTTTGAGAGACTTATCGGGTTACAATTACGGACTACCATAAGTCCCCAGATGTACTCAAGTGCGCAGCATGCCTACCGGAAAGGAAAATCCACGGAAACGGCACTTCACGAAGTGATCCTGAGTGTAGAAAAATCCCTGCATCTCAAAGAATACTCACTAATAGCTTTTCTCGATATCGAGGGAGCCTTCAACAACGTCACACCGGGCGCCATTACAGAAGCCCTGACTGACCTGGGGGTGGACCGTCACTTAGTGATGCTCATTGATCAATTGCTCATACGCAGGACGGTGACATCATCGATTGGATCGTCCACCCAGTCAAGGTATGTCAACAGAGGAACCCCGCAAGGGGGAGTTCTGTCTCCTCTTCTATGGAACATTGCAGTCAATAAGATTCTATGCGACCTGGAAGAGGGGGGCTGTAAAGTAGTGGCATACGCGGATGACGTTGCAATTATCTTTGCGGGGAAATACCCCCAAACACTATGCGACCTAATGACCGCAAAGCTTGCTCGATTGTCCGAATGGACAGAATCGCGCGGATTGGGACTAAATCCCTCGAAAACGGAACTCGTGTTATTCACAAAAAAATACAAGGTCCCGCCCCTCAACCCCCCAACACTAAACGGATACAGGCTCTCCTTCAGCGACAGTGCCAGTTACTTAGGGTTGGTAATTGACAAAAAGCTTAGCTGGAACCTGAATGTCAAGGATAGAGTGAGGAAGGCAACCACCGCACTCTATACTTGCAAAAAAGCTATCGGCCTAAAGTGGGGCATGAACCCAAGCATAGTCCGATGGATATATCTGGCAATAGTCAGACCTATAATACTCTACGGAGTTACTGTCTGGTGGCCTGCCCTAACAAAAAGGACAATCACCAATCAGCTGGGCAAGGTTCAGCGAACAGCCGCCCTCTGCATCAGTGGAGCTCTTCGAACTACACCAAATGATGCGCTAAACGCCATGTTATGCCTTCAGAGCCTTGACTTTGCAGGAAAGGAGCGGGCAGAAATGGCAGCAATACGTCTTAGGGACTCTGAAAAATGGGTACCCCAGAACATAGGTCACTCATCTATACTAAATAACGAGGGGGAACGTTGTGAGTTGCTGCGGACACCGCAACTCTACGGTTATACCCGATACTAAGTCAGTATGGCTCTCCTCCGGCAGACGCCGCTAATATTAAACGACACGACAAAGAGTGCGTGCGAGAGAGACAGAAAATCAGTCTGAGCGTGACGTCGGGCGCTGCGTAGCCACTGCAAATTGATTTGTTCCTATTGGCTATAAAAATGATCTGATCTGATCCAGATTCAGCAATCTGATAGATATGGTCATTATCTATGATTCTGCGTTTTTAGTTTTCTCGAATGTGCAATATTGTGGATGCAACAAATTTTCGTCTTTTGTGTGGGCGGAAGGGGGTGGGGCGAAATTTTGAGATACACGTTTTATAGTAAGATCTAACAGGAGTGCGGATACCAAATTTGGTTACTCTAGCCTTAATAGTCTCTGAGATTTTTGAATATCCCCAGATTTTCGTCCTTTGCGGGGGCGGAAGGGGGTGTGGCGAAATTTTGAAACAAACTCGTCTCGGTCCGATATATTAGGAGTGTGGATACCAAATTTGGTTGCTCTAGCTTTTATAGTCTCTGAGATCTAGGCGCTAATGTTTTACTCTAAGCAAAGCCGCCTATACTACGTGTGTGTTAGAGAGACAGGGCGAGAAAAAATGAAATTGTTTTCTTGATGCTGGCTATAATAATAATACGATAAAATTCAGATTCCGCAGTCATAAAGATATGGTCATCTTCTACGATTCTGCTTTTTTAGTTTTCTCGTATCGTCGAAATTGTGGATGCTACAGATTTTCGCCCTTTGTGGGGGCAGAAGTGGGCGGGGCGAAGTTTTAAAATATTCTTGTAGCAGTGACATATCACAGAAGTCTGGATCCAAAACATCGTTGCTCTCGCTTTTATAGTCTTTGAGCACTAGGCGCTGAAGGGGACGGACAGACGGACAGACGGACGGACGGACAGACGGACAGACGGACAGACAGACATGGCTCAATCGACTCGGCTATTGATGCTGATCAAGAATATATATACTTTATGGGGTCGGAAACGATTCCTTTTGAACGTTACACACATCTGGGAGCATCTCGCCCTCGTGCATGGCCCGTCCGGCGTAAATGGGAGTCCGGTCAGAGTCATGGCCAGCGACAACAGCTCCAGGCGGAGTGTAGGCGGGCGAGGCCGAAACCCAAACGTCCCGCTGCTGGTAGGACCTCGTAGGTGTTGATACGCACCTCCTGGCCGCCGAAGGGGATGTAAAGGCAGCCGTGCGAAGGATGCACCTTGCCGACGCTCAAGCTGCCGGCATGGTGACCCCGTCCCACGTAAAGGGGCTCGCCGGTGCGTGTAGTACCACTGCGAACTGCATTGGGCGGCACACCACCGCTGCAGCTGGGCACCCAAGCGAAGCCCTGTCCAACCAGCACCTCGTAGTGGGTCTTCGAGTGTTCCGCTCCACCATAGGCCAAGTAGGCACAACCCTTGCTGGGAATGACCTTGGCAGGCAGGTTTTCGCCCTCGTGGAAGGATCGGCCCACATAGATGGGGCTGCGATCCGAGTCGTGGCCACCGATGACAGCGTAGGGTGGCAGTGCGGCGTATGGAGTTGAGTGCACCCAGGTGTGTTCTGCAAGGAGAGGACCAGAGGAACCGATAAGCTTTGACTGCGCGATAAGATAACACTAGGTTCTTTCTTTTTTTTGTTCCTATATATTCAAGGGTGCCGTGTATTTCGACAATGAATTGCTATTCATTGGTTGGGGAATCGGTTGGGGCAGGGGGAGTTTCTACATATTCTACGAAAACTCTCTCTGGGCTGACTGGGCGCACTCGTCCTACCAATGCTCAAAACTGCTCCTGGCTGCACGGCGCCTGGAAGAGTGCAAAGAAAAGCGGAGAACCAAACAGGAGAGAAATGTACTCGAGTCAGACACAGAGCTGTGGGATGGGTGGGGGTGTTTTTCGACTTTGATCCGAACTTTCAACCGATTTTTGATGCAACTTCTCATGGCACATACCCATTTTAATTTTCTGTAGATATTTATTCCTCTGTATAAATGTAAAACTTTGTACGATATATAGTACGTCTTCTGGCGTTGACTTTTTTTTTTTTTTGATCGAAGCGACTTCACAGTTTGAGGTTTGTTTTTCCACTGAGAAATTGGTCAGTAGCGGAGTGGCGTTAAAACTGCGCACCCCAGCCAAGTTTCATCGGCTTTTCTTATCAACGAGCTTTTTTATGTGTAAATAACCCTATCATATGGGGGTAGGTACATACATATGTACATATATCTGAATGAGAAGGAGCATTTGTGCGCAGAGTACGACAATAGGTATTGATAGTGAGGCCTTGATTTCTACGCTTCGATATCTCTGGTCTTTTCCTGTTCTTGAAAAGCTCAAGTATCACACATATAGTACTATGTCCGGGAATGAGTCATTAGTCGCTGGGCCCAGAGAGATTTTCCCTCTGTGATGGTGACGGTGAGGGTACAGAAAGCGAAAGCAGGTGTTCCATTTCAATGAATCCATAAAACAATTTGACAACATGCCAGTAGCAGATATGTATTGTCGAAAAATCCCCCGAAACAATATTTCACAAGAGTTGATTAGCCTTTATCTAGACGAAAAGGTGCGAAAGGTTCATATATACATGCATATGTACTCTCCAGATATTCTGTGACGAAAGATGACGCATTCATAAGGAAGTATATTCCGACAGGATTTGTATTCAATGTTATTCGTAGACAATCTGGTCTGATGAGCTCGTGAGGTAGCTCAAAGGGGGCCTAGCTGAGGCCACCGGACGGGTCGCGGGTTGCGGATAGCGAACGGCCTACCTCGGTAGGTCAGCTGCGAATAAGCGGGCATCATACCGAAATAAGCAGTCCCGGACAGCCAGCGGGTGTTAGCTAGGTAGCAGCACTGACGATGCGCTTGTGGTGCCGCCTCAATAAGTAGCTCACACACTCCCATCCATACACAATACCTACCCACATCCCAACCCCCACACCCACCTCACACCGGGCCGGACTAAGGGTGTTACTCGACCCGTGCCGAGAGTCAGTCTGGCTGGGGGCCCGGTATAAAAAACTAGCCCAGTCGCTAACGGAGGGCTCAGGGACTTGGCAGCCCCCTGTTCTAATGATGCCTTACCCGGGCAACGTGGATCTCTGCCCGGGCTGACCTTTCCCTTTCTCTGCATCTCGTGGGAACAGGATGTATAACAAGAACAAAAACCAAAAAACAAACAAAAAAACAAATGAGTGCGGCGCTCCCAAATGCCAACTGGGAGCAATCTCAAGCTCGGAAAGGCAGCGGCCCAAAGGCCTGGCCCAACCGGCTGTATAGTAGGGAATACCTGCAAGGTGGAAGGTGCCTGTGCGAACCCGAGGGGGTCCCATCCCGAATCCGGTGTGGGTGGCAAGGTAACTCCCGAAGCTGACACCTTGGAAGGAAAGCTAAGCAATATTGCGGCTGCCCGACCTTCTGGTAAAGCGGAGGGGGTTGACTTGCCGTCGACAAGCGCCCAAGCCAGACGCTACACATATGCCGAAAAGAGGAGTGCAGGGCACATACTCCGTCGGCAACACGCCAGTAGTGAAGCCAGCCCATCAGCCGACTGGCTGAAGAAGGTGGAATGGGCTTCGGCCGTGCTCCCGGAGTTCACCTTGGAACAGAAAAAGGTGGCTCCCCAAGCCAAGAGACAGCGCTCGCAGGAGACACCGGGACCGGTAGCAAAGCGCTCCAGAGTGCTGCCAAATGTCTCCTTTGCGCAGATTGCCAAGGAGAGGACGCTAATTGGTGTCCTCGACAGAGGCAGCGCAGAGGGTAGAATCCCAAGGAGTCAGTGAAAGTGGGTGGAAGCGGCACTGGCCGACCGCTGCTTCGAACTCCTCGACAAAGACCCTGGACCTCCGCCAGTCTGCAAGGACATGGGGTGGTTCCAGGGCAATGTTAAGATAATTGCCTGCGAAGACGAGCGCTCTGTAAAGCTTTATAAAGCGGCGGTAGCGCAGGTCGGCGAGGTCTATGCTGGGGCGAAACTCGTCGCAGTCGACTGGAGCGAGGTGCCCAGCAGACCGAGGGCCAGAATTTGGGTGCCGGCTACCTTTAAGGAGCCAGAACGCATCCTCAAGATGCTGCAGAGATGCAACCCAGGACTACCAACCTCAGATTGGAAGGTAGCCAAGGTTGAGACGACACAAGGGCCGACTAATCAGGCAGTGCTCGTTCTCAATAAAGAGTCGCAGCAAAAGGAGAGATAAACTTCGGCTTCAGCTCGGTCACCATCAAGGTGTACAAATCGGACGCGGCGGCCGCGGCGCTTCCTGTCGTCAACCCAGACGTGCAGGATGTCGCTGCGGAGATCGAAGCGCCGGAGATCGACGAGCTGGAGCCAGACCAGGAAGGCTTCTCCTCAGAGACAGAGCTGATGCTCGACTTTGAGTCAATGTGCCGAGAGAGAGTCTCAGATGACTCGGACGCGGACATCACGGTGGTGGAGAATCTTGAAGATGGTCCTAACGATCCTTCAAATAAATCTCCACTGTGAAGCAGCATCGGCTGCTCTCATACTCCGCCTAGACGCAAGCGGAGCCGACGTAGTCCTGATCCAGGAGCCTTGGGTGGTAGGAGGCAAGGTCTGTGGATTGGGGACGAGGGAATACAAGATCATTGTATCCCAAAATGAAGGTAAAATCCGTACCTGCATACTTGCTAGAAAGCACCTAAATATCTTTCTGCTCCATAATTATAGCGATGGCGATAACACGGCGGTAAGCCTAGAACTAAAAGGGAATCATCTCAGGCTGGTGGCGTCCTATATGGCCCACGAGGAGGATGATCCTCCGAACGACCTTGTTCGCAAAATAGCCAGCGACAGCGAAAGGACGGACAAAGACCTACTTATAGGTTGCGATGCCAACGCCCACCACACCCAATGGGGGAGCACGGACACGAATGTAAGGGGTGAGTCACTGTTTAGCTTCATCCTGAACTCAAATTTATTCATATGCAATCGGGGTAACGACCCCACATTTATAATTAAAAATCGGCAGGAGGTCATTGACCTCACGCTAGTGTCAAGCAAACTGCTGGATACAATCAAGAGCTGGAGAGTCCTAGGAGACCACTACTTCTCGGACCACAGGTATATCGAGACGATATTATCCTTCGATATTCCCAAACCAACCGACTATATCACCCCCAGAAAAGCCAACTGGGAAAAATATAACACAACCCTGGAGGAGCTACTCCCTCCTAACGCCCCTAATTGCCCGAACACTGAAGACAACCTAAACCGTCTTGTGAACAGGTTTACGGATGCGTGCAACAAAGCCTTCAAGGCAGCATGCCCTTCTACCAGACCAAGGGGAAGAAGAAACCCCCCTGGTGGTCTAAGCAACTAGACACCCTTCGTAGAACTTGCAGGACTCTATTCAATAGAGCCACAAGAACTAAGGAGGATAATCACTGGGCAGACTATAAAACCAGTCCAGCACTATACAAAAAGGAAACGAGGAAGGCTAAAAGAGCCTCCTGGCAAAAATATTTCGGAGGCCGCAAGACTCCGGAAAGTTCTCTCAAAAACTACCCCCTCGGTAGGTTACCTCAAAAAGAATGATGGCACGTGAACCAACTCTAGTGAGGAGTCCCTACACATTCTTCTCGACACGCATTTCCCCGGATGCACATCCACCGAGCCGTCACACCTCCCAGGAGAGGGATCGGTAGAATCGATGGACCATATCCTTACAAAAGGAACATAAGTTGGGCAGTAAACAGCTTCAACCCGTTTAAATCGCCAGGCCCGGACCAGGTAATCCCGGCCCAACTTCAGAAGGCCGGGGAGACGGCCATCAACTGGCTACATAGTATCTTCAGGAAGATACTGGCGGTATGTACAATACCGCAAGCGTGGCTTAAGGCTAGGATAGTTTTCATCCCTAAAGCAGGCAAAGCCTCACACTCAACCCCGAAAGAATTTAGACCAATCAGTTTATCGTCTTTCCTACTCAAAACCTTTGAGAGACTTATCGGGTTACAATTACGGACTACCATAAGTCCCCAGCTGTACTCAAGTGCGCAGCATGCCTACCGGAAAGGAAAATCCACGGAAACGGCACTTCACGAAGTGATCCTGAGTGTAGAAAAATCCCTGCATCTCAAAGAATACTCACTAATAGCTTTTCTCGATATCGAGGGAGCCTTCAACAACGTCACACCGGGCGCCATTACAGAAGCCCTGACTGACCTGGGGGTGGACCGTCACTTAGTGATGCTCATTGATCAATTGCTCATACGCAGGACGGTGACATCATCGATTGGATCGTCCACCCAGTCAAGGTATGTCAACAGAGGAACCCCGCAAGGGGGAGTTCTGTCTCCTCTTCTATGGAACATTGCAGTCAATAAGATTCTATGCGACCTGGAAGAGGGGGGCTGTAAAGTAGTGGCATACGCGGATGACGTTGCAATTATCTTTGCGGGGAAATACCCCCAAACACTATGCGACCTAATGACCGCAAAGCTTGCTCGATTGTCCGAATGGACAGAATCGCGCGGATTGGGACTAAATCCCTCGAAAACGGAACTCGTGTTATTCACAAAAAAATACAAGGTCCCGCCCTCAACCCCCCAACACTAAACGGATACAGGCTCTCCTTCAGCGACAGTGCCAGTTACTTAGGGTTGGTAATTGACAAAAAGCTTAGCTGGAACCTGAATGTCAAGGATAGAGTGAGGAAGGCAACTACAGCACTCTATACTTGCAAAAAAGCTATCGGCCTAAAGTGGGGCATGAACCCAAGCATAGTCCGATGGATATATCTGGCAATAGTCAGACCTATAATACTCTACGGAGTTACTGTCTGGTGGCCTGCCCTAACAAAAAGGACAATCACCAATCAGCTGGGCAAGGTTCAGCGAACAGCCGCCCTCTGCATCAGTGGAGCTCTTCGAACTACACCAAATGATGCGCTAAACGCCATGTTATGCCTTCAGAGCCTTGACTTTGCAGGAAAGGAGCGGGCAGAAATGGCAGCAATACGTCTTAGGGACTCTGAACAATGGGTACCCCAGAACATAGGTCACTCATCTATACTAAATAACGAGGGGAACGTTGTGAGTTGCTGCGGACACCGCAACTCTACGGTTATACCCGCTACTAAGTCAGTATGGCTCTCCTCCGGCAGACGCCGCTAATATTAAACGACACGACAAAGAGGGCGTGCGAGAGAGACAGAAAATCAGTCTGAGCGTGACGTCGGGCGCTGCGTAGCCACTGCAAATTGATTTGTTCCTATTGGCTATAAAAATGATCTGATCTGATCCAGATTCAGCAATCTGATAGATATGGTCATTATCTATGATTCTGCGTTTTTAGTTTTCTCGAATGTGCAATATTGTGGACGCAACAGATTTTCGTCCTTTGTGTGGGCGGAAGGGGGTGGGGCGAAATTTTGAGATACACGTTTTATAGTAAGATCTAACAGGAGTGCGGATACCAAATTTGGTTACTCTAGCCTTAATAGTCTCTGAGATTTTTGAATATCCCCAGATTTTCGTCCTTTGCGGGGGCGGAAGGCGGTGTGGCGAAATTTTGAAACAAACTCGTCTCGGTCCGATATATTAGGAGAGTGGATACCAAATTTGGTTGCTCTAGCTTTTATAGTATCTGAGCTCTAGGCGCTAATGTTTTACTCTAAGCAAAGCCGCCTATACTACGTGTGTGTTAGAGAGACAGGGCGAGAAAAAATGAAATTGTTTTCTTGATGCTGGCTATAATAATAATACGATAAAATTCAGATTCCGCAGTCATAAAGATATGGCCATCTTCTACGATTCTGCTTTTTTAGTTTTCTCGTATCGTCGAAATTGTGGATGCTACAGATTTTCGCCTTTTGTGGGGCAGAAGTGGGCGGGGCGAAGTTTTAAAATATTCTTGTAGCAGTGACATATCACAGAAGTCTGGATCCAAAACATCGTTGCTCTCGCTTTTATAGTCTTTGAGCACTAGGCGCTGAAGGGGACGGACAGACGGACAGACGGACGGACGGACAGACGGACAGACAGACATGGCTCAATCGACTCGGCTATTGATGCTGATCAAGAATATATATACTTTATGGGGTCGGAAACGATTCCTTTTGGACGTTACACACATCCACTTTTACCACAAATCTAATATACCCCAATCCTCATTTTGAGTATCGGGTACAACAACATGGTCCCAGCAAGATAGTCCGTTCAAGTTCCAATGGAGCACACGGAGACTCCATTCAGCATAATCATCCCTCATAGAGACGATTGGCTCGAGGGACTCCCCGGCCCAGACGGGGCCATTAGCATCTTCACGGATGGCTCAAAACTGGACGGCAGGGTTGGAGGAGTAATCTACTCTGAACAACTTAACATAAGGCAATCTTTCAGGCTTCCGGATCACTGTAGCGTCCTCCAAGCGGAAGTTACAGCAATCAGGGAGGCTCTGTACTGCCTTCACACGGTTACCACCACGGCAACCAATCTAAACATCTACAGCGACAGCCAAGCTGCGATCAGATCACTTAACGCGATCTCCTCGAACTCGGCTACTGTGGCGAAGTGCCGCAGATCTCTTCACGAGATGGCTCAGCAATTTGCTATCAGCCTTATATGGGTCCCGGGCCACCGGGATATCGAGGGCAACTGCATAGCGGAGGATATTTGTATGCCTATGGCCACCTGCAAGCTCATCATAAAGGAGCAGTACACGCGACTGATAGACAACAAGTGGCAAATAGGGCCACGTTGTCGCACAGCTCGACAAACATGGCCGACCATAGATAAGAAGCGCACCTCAGAGCTCTGCAAACTAGGCAGGGAAAGGTGCAGCGCAGTCATACGTTCCCTCACAGGACACTGGCTAGTAGGCACCCACGCAAACAGGCTGGGTGCCCCATACAATGATTTCTGCCGCAGCTGCAGAGACGAGGACGAGGAGGAAACAGTGGAACACCTGTTCTGTTCCTGTCCAGCTCTCAGCAGAAGGAGGCTGCATCACTTGGGCTCTGCCTTTCTGAACGACATCTCGGAGATGTCCACGCTATGTCCCAGAAAGATCGTCAACTTTATAAGGGCATCTGGATGGGACAACTGTTGACATGAAGTCTCATATGCAGGGAGGGAATGATCCCAAGCGGTATCACAACGGGCCGAAACCGGCCTAAGTGTGCTGGGCTCCGAGCGAGCTTGGCAGCCGTCTCTACCTAACCTAACCTAACCTATTCGTAGACAAAAAGTTGACTCCACCACAGTGTGTTGTACTTCCTTAAGGAAATCAGATGTTTTTTGAGTCAGAATGTCGGCTTTTTCGTCCTGTCTAAATTGAAGTCTCAACAGAGAATCTCAAAAGTTTTCAAAATCCAGATGTACAAGAAATAGACACAGAAACTAACCGACACCCCATCCCATTTCGGCCCTAAAAATTTCACAATTTTTCCCCAAAACGTATTCCCAAGAAATCTACGAAATGGCCATTCGTAAGTATATACATATATCTGAGCGACAGAAATATTTATATGATATATAGATGGATTGAATAATGACTGCTTTCTGTTAGTTGATGGTATCTTGAAGGAGCAGAGATCCCCATTACATTGCACCACAAAACACGGTGACACAGCGACCGCATGGGCCCTATGACTTTGACTAAGATGTCTTATCAAAGCCAGTTAACATTGCCGGCCGATAAGGGAGCAAAAGACCGCCGGCACAACAGCTTTTAAAACGCAGCTAAAATTCGGTGGCTTTATCATAGATCATAGATAACAGACCAAGTTCTTGTTATTAATGTGCGAGGGGTGTGGTGTGGTGTGGCAGGCCGACTGTACAAATCAGCAGTCAAAGCACCGGGTTGGGCTGGGCTGTAATCAGTAAAATATATTTAGACAAACGTCAGGTCTAACCTTGGTCCACATTTTTCCTCTGCAGACCACACCTGGATCAGCCGCAACATCTTCGACCAGCTGCCGCCCTGCGCCATCGTCGCCGGACACGACTCGGACAATGATCCCATCTATGTGGGCCGTGCCTACCACAACGGAGACATGCTGCAGGCCAAGGTTATTCCCAACAAGAACCAGGCCTATGTGGCCTGGGGCGGCGAGGAGATCAACAAGCACGACGTAGAGATCGTCACCGGCGACCACTACGTCTGGATCCCGGCCAGCGGCGGACACGTTCCTCCCCATGCCCTTCGCGTGTGTCAGACCTCCGACGGAGAGCCTCTGTTCATTGGCCGCGGCTACTTCCAGGGCAGCCTGACGCCCGGAAAGGTGCATCCCTCGCACCACTGCCTGTACATCCCCTTCGGCGGAAAGGAGGTAACTATCCCGCAGTCGTCTCGAAAGGAGCCATCACACTCACGTATCATTTCGCTTACAGCACAGCCTAGAGGCGTACGAAGTGCTGGTCCAGCCGGAGACATGGATCTCTTCCTCCGGTGGCCATATCGTGCCCGGAACAGTCCAGGGCGGACACGACACCGATGGCGATCAGATCTTTGTGGGCCGTGCTTACCACGAAGGTGATTTGCTGCCAGCCAAGGTATGAAAGCATCCAAGCCAGTAGCAATCCACATCCCTAATGCCTTTCTTCGTTCCGTTGCAGGTGGTTCCCAACAAGGGCTGCGCCTACGTGGCATACGGCGGCTCCGAGCACGTCAAGCACGACTTTGAGCTGCTGGCCGGATACGGCTATGGCTGGGTTCCCGACAGCTTTGGCAATGTGCCACCAAATGCCATCGTCTGCGGCCGTACCACCGAGGGCGAGAACCTGTACATTGGCCGATGCTACCACAGCGGCAGCCAGACTCCCGGCAAGGTCCATCCGTCCCACAGCTGCCTATACATCCCCTTCGGTGGCGAGGAGGTGCGCCTAGATGCCTATGATGTCCTCGTCAGGGGCTAAACGGTGTTTTCTTTAATTTGGTATTTCGTCAGCAACAATATTTATATTCCATCAATCACAAAATAAACTTTGATTCATTGAAAACTCAAGCCAACGAAAAAATTCTTAGCTTGGTTCTCACGATGTTCAGTGGAGAAAACATTTTGTGGATTTGATTACACCAGAGGTCGTTGGACAGACTTTACCCCTTGAAGAAGGTCTAGACTCCACAAGAAACGAGGGGGAGTTGCTGCGGAGTTGCGAGTTGTGAGTTGCTGCGGACACCGCAACTCTACTGTTATACCCGATACTAAGTCAGTATGGCTCTCCTCCGGCAGACGCCGATAATATTAAACGACACGACAAAGAGTGCGTGCGAGAGAGACAGAAAATCAGTCTGAGCGTGACGTCGGGCGCTGCGTAGCCACTGCAAATTGATTTGTTCCTCTTGGCTACAAAAATGATCCGATCTGAACCAGATTCAGCAATCAGATAGATATGGTAGTTATCTATGATTCTGCGTTTTTAGTTTTCTCGAATCTGCAATATTGTGCATGCAACAGATTGGGAATGGAAGGGGAAGATTGGCGGAAGGGGGTGGAGCGAAATTTTGAGATGTACGTTTTATAGTGAGATCTAACAGGAGTGCGGATACTAAATTTCGTTACTCTAGCGTTAATAGTCTTTGAGATTTGTGAATATCCCCAGATTTTCGTCCTTTGCGGGGGCGGAAGGGGGTGTGGCGAAATTTTGAAACAAACTCGTCTCGGTCCGATATATTAGGAGTGTGGATACCAAATTTGGTTGCTCTAGCTTTTATAGTCTCTGAGATCTAGGCGCTAATGTTTTACTCTAAGCAAAGCCGCCTATGCTACGTGTGTGTTAGAGAGAGACAGGGCGAGAAAAAATGAAATTGTTTTCTTGATGCTGGCTATAATAATAATACGATCCAATTCAGATTCCGCAGTCTAAAAGATATGGTCATTCTCTACGATTCTGCGTTTTTGTTTTTCTCATATCTTTAAAAATGTGGATGCCACAGATTTTCGTCCTTTGTGGGGGCGGAAGTAGGCGGGGCGAAGTTTTGAAATAGTTTTGTAGCAGTGACATATCACAGAAGTCTGGATCCAAAACATCGTTGCTCTAGCTCTTATAGTCTTTGAGCATTAGGCGCTGAAGGGGACGGACAGACGGACGGACGGACGGACGGACGGACAGACAGACATGGCTCAATCGGCTCGGCTATTGATGCTGATCAAGAATATATATACTTTATGGGGTCGGAAACGATTCCTTCTGGACGTTACACACATCCACTTTTACCACAAATCTAATATACCCCAATACTCATTTTGAGTATCGGGTATAAAAAAAAGTTTCCAAAGATTAAAGCGAGTGCATTGTTGGATGTGGATAAGAAGTACTATATAATGAGCAACGAATATCTTATACGTACATACATATATACATATAGAACAAAGTGTATTCCTCTCTACAGAAAAAGATCCATCAAGAAAGCTGAGTACCAAAGCGTAGATAGATATATTTAGTGGAGAATCAGATCCCTCGAGATTGAATCTGCAACTGAAATCGCTCACTGTTTTCTATAGCTACTCAACTGTTTGGAGATCCGATCGATCCATCCCCATCGTATGCTTCACTTTGTTGAGCTTTCGGTGAGCTTTCGAATAGAACTCTACATGGCATGTAGAATGACACGTATGCATGTAGAGTTACTCGCATCCGTCGGATACTTACAAGTATATACTTTTCTCTCTTTCTCACCCTTGAACCGATTGATTCCATTCGTTTGGCTACCAGAGTATAACGATAGCCGTTCTCCGATTTGCTCGCTCGTTTTCTCTTCGGAACAACTCTCTCGTGATTGGTGGTGGTTTAAACGAGCGTCGAATTCAATTGGCTGCGGTGGCGATACGCTCTGGACGTACAACATGTGGCAAGTAGTAAGTGGACAAGCCAAGAGGCGTGTATCGCTCACCGCATTAATTGCGTTGCATTGGTTCCTGGAAGGCCAAATAAGAGGAACACTCACCCCACATCAGGCTTCACATCGGCATATTCATCGTATTCTCCACTTGGTATTCATGCCAAGAAGCATTTCTTATGGGTCTTACGCTCACGAAACTGGTTTTCGGATGGAACCACATATTGGGCCTGTAAATACCGTCGCTTCTGTGCTTCTGACAACAACCATTCAAACCGGCTCCAACGAGACTTAAAAGGAAGAACGGTTCTCAGTATCAGGACAAGAAATGAATTTATTGAAAAATTACCGTTGTTTTTGAGCTTTATAAATAGAAATAGATTCATAGAAACTTGTTATTACCATTTTGTCTGTCTTCTATCTCACATAAAGCATAGAAATCCGACGGTTCAGGGCACTATAACATAGTAGTACTATAGATAGCCCAAAATATTTAGAAAAGCATTTTATTAACTGTAGTGGATTAGCTTTATTATGGTAGTACTCACAGTGAATTTTTATACCCGATACTCAAAATGAGTATTGGGGTATATTAGATTTGTGGTAAAAGTGGATGTGTGTAACGTCCAAAAGGAATCGTTTCCGACCCCATAAAGTATATATATTCTTGATCAGCATCAATAGCCGAGTCGATTGGGCCCTGTCTGTCTGTCTGTCTGTCCGTCTGTACGTCTGTCCGTCTGTCCGTCTGTCCGTCCGTCCGTCAGTCCGTCCCCTTCAGCCCCTAGTGCTCAAAGACTATACGAGCTAGAGCAACGATGTTTTGGATCCAGACTTCTGTGATATGTCACTGCTACAAAAATATTTCAAAACTTCGCCCCGCCCACTTCCGCCTCCACAAAGGACGAAAATCTGTGGCATCCACAATTTTAAAGATATGAGAAAACCAAAAACGTAGAATTGTAGAGAATGACCATATCTTTAAGACTGCGGAATCTGAATTGGATCGTATTATTATTAAAGCCAGCATCAAGAAAACAATTTAATTTTTTCTCGCCCTGTCTCTCTCTAGCACACACGTAGCATAGGCGGCTTTGCTTAGAGTAAAACATTAGCGCCTAGATCTCAGAGACTATAAAAGCTAGAGCAACCAAATTTGGTATCCACACTCCTAATATATCGGACCGAGACGAGTTTGTTTCCAAATGTCGCCACACCCCCTTCCGTACCGCAAAGGACGAAAATCTTTGGATATTCAAAAATCTCAGAGACTATTAAGGCTAGAGTAACCAAATTTGGTATCCGCACTCCTGTTAGATCTTACTATAAAACGTGTAGCTCAAAATTTCGCCCCACCCCCTTTCGCCCACACAAAGGACGAAAATCTGTTGCATCCACAATATTGCACATTCGAGAAAACTAAAAACGCAGAATCATAGATAATGACCATATCTATCAGATTGCTGAATCTGGATCAGATCAGATCATTTTTATAGCCAATAGGAACAAATCAATTTGCAGTGGCTACGCAGCGCCCGACGTCACGCTCAGACTGATTTTCTGTCTCTCTCGCACGCACTCTTTGTCGTGTCGTTTAATATTATCGGCGTCTGCCGGAGAGAGCCAATCTGACTTAGTATCGGGTATAACCGTAGAGTTGCGGTGTCCGCAGCAACTCACAACGTTCCCCCTCGTTTTATACCCGATACTCAAAATGAGTATTGGGGTATATTAGATTTGTGGTAAAAGTGGATGTGTGTACCGTCCAGAAGGAATCGTTTCCGACCCCAAAAAGTATATATATTCTTGATCAGCATCAATAGCCGAGTCGATTGAGCCCTGTCTGTCCGTCCGTCTGTCCGTCCGTCCATCCGTCCGTCCGTCCGTCCGTCCGTCCCCTTCAGCGCCTAGTGCTCAAAGACTATAAGATCTAGAGCAACGATGTTTTGGATCCAGACTTCTGTGATATGTCACTGCTACAAAAATATTTCAAAACTTCGCCCCGCCCACTTCCGCCCCACAAAGGACGAAAATCTGTGGCATCCACATTTTTAAAAATACGTTAAAACCAAAAACGCAGAATCGTAGAGGATGACTATATGTTCTAGAGTGTAAAATCTCAACCAGATCGTATAATTATTATAGCCAGAATCAAGAAAACAATTTCATTCTTTCTCGCTCTGTCTCTCTCTAACACACAGGTTTCATGGTCGGTTTTGCCAATTGCAAAATATGAGTTCAAGGATCTCAGAACCTATAAGATCCAGAGCAACCAAATTTGGTATCCACACTCCTGTGATATCGGACCTTGACCGTTTTGTGTCCAAATTTCGCCACACCCCCTTCCGCCCCCGCAAAGGACGAAAATCTGGGGCATCCACAAATCTCAGAGACTATTAAGGCTAGAGTAACCAAATTTGTTATCCGCACTTCTGTTAGATCTCACTATAAAACGTATATCTCAGAATTTCGCCCCACACCCTTCCGCCCCCACAAAGGACGAAAATCTGTTGCATCCACAATATTGCACATTCGAGAAAATTAAAAATGCAGAATCATAGATAATGACCATATCTATTAGATTGCTGAATCTGGATCAGATCGGATCATTTTTGTAGCCAAAAGCAAGAAATCAATTTGCAGTGGCCACGCAGCGCCCGACGTCACGCTCAGACTGATTTTCTGTCTCTCTCGCACGCACTCTTTGTCGTGTCGTTTAATATTAGCGGCGTCTGCCGGAGGAGAGCCCTACTGACTTAGTATCGGGTATAACTGTAGAGTTGCGGTCTCCGCAGCAACTCACAACGTTCCCCCTCGTTTTGTTATACCCGATACTCAAAATGAGTATTGGGGTATATTAGATTTGTGGTAAAAGTGGATGTGTGTAACGTCCAGAAGGAATCGTTTCCGACCCCATAAAGAATATATATTCTTGATCAGCATCAATAGCCGAGTCGATTGAGCCCTGTCTGTCTGTCCGTCTGTCCGTCCGTCCGTCCGTCCGTCCGTCCGTCCGTCCGTCCGTCCGTCCGTCCCCTTCAGCGCCTAGTGCTCAAAGACTATAAGAGCTAGAGCAACGATGTTTTGGATCCAGACTTCTGTGATATGTCACTGCTACAAAAATATTTCAAAACTTCGCCCCGCCCACTTCCGCCCCCACAAAGGACGAAAATCTGTGGCATCCACATTTTTAAAGATACGATAAAACCAAAAACGCAGAATCGGTGAGGATGACCATATCTTCTACAGTGCAAAATCTGAACCAGATCGAATATTGATTATAGCCAGAATCAAGAAAACAATTTCATTCTTTCTCGCTCTGTCTCTCTCTAACACACAGGTTTCATGGTCGGTTTTGTCAATTGCAAAATATGAGTTCAAGGATCTCAGAACCTATAAGAGCCAGAGCAACCAAATTTGGTATCCACACTCCTGTGATATCGGACCTTGACCGTTTCGTGTCCAAATTTCGCCACACCCCCTTCCGCCCACGCAAAGGACGAAAATCTGGGGCATCCACAAATCTCAGAGACTATTAAGGCTAGAGTAACCAAATTTGGTATCCGCACTTCTGTTAGATCTCACTATAAAACGTATATCTCAGAATTACGCCCCACCCTTTTCCGCCCCACAAAGGACGAAAATCTGTTGCATCTACAATATTGCACATTCGAGAAAACTAAAAACGCAGAATCATAGATAATGACCATATCTATCAGATTGCTGAATCTGGATCAGATCAGATCATTTTTATAGCCAAAAGGAACAAATCAATTTGCACTGGCTACGCAGCCCCCGACGTCACGCTCAGACTGATTTTCTGTCTCTCTCGCACGCACTCCTTGTCGTGTCGTTTAATATTAGCGGCGTCTGCCGGAGGAGAGCCATACTGACTTAGTATCGGGTATAACTGTAGAGCTGCGGTCTCCGCAGCAACTCACAACGTTCCCCCTCGTTTATTTTTGTTATCTTTCTTGAATGGATCCCACTACTTCACTTTGGGAGAATAAAAGAACTGCCTAAGTGCCAAAGAGTGCCTAAGAGAGGCAACATTTTGGGAGTCGGTAACTTATCTAAAGGATATGAGCAGATGCTAAGAACGCTAAGTACTACTTAATCATTGCTTTGAGGGTATTTTTCAGTCATTTTTATAACCGATACTCAAAATGAGTATTGGGGTATATTAGATTTGTGGTAAAAGTGGATGTGTGTAACGTCCAGAAGGAATCGTTTCGGACCCCATAAAGTATATATATGCTTGATCAGCATCAATAGCCGAGTCGATTGAGCCCTGTCTGTCTGTCCGTCCGTCCGTCCGTCCGTCCGTCCGTCCGTCCGTCCGTCCGTCCCCTTCAGCGCCTAGTGCTCAAAGACTATAAGAGCTAGAGCAACGATGTTTTGGATCCAGACATCTGTGATATGTGACTGCTACAAAAATATTTCAAAACTTTGCCCCGCCCACTTCCGCCCCCACAAAGGACGAAAATCTGTGGCATCCACATTTTTAAAGATACGATAAAACCAAAAACTACGCAGAATCGTAGAGGATGACTATATGTTCTAGAGTGTAAAATCTCAACCAGATCGTATAATTATTATAGCCAGAATCAAGAAAACAATTTCATTCTTTCTCGCTCTGTCTCTCTCTAACACACAGGTTTCATGGTCGGTTTTGTCAATTGCAAAATATGAGTTCAAGGATCTCAGAACCTATAAGAGCCAGAGCAACCAAATTTGGTATCCACACTCCTGTGATATCGGACCTTGACCGTTTCGTGTCCAAATTTCGCCACACCCCCTTCCGCCCCCGCAAAGGACGAAAATCTGGGGCATCCATAAATCTCAGAGACTATTAAGGCTAGAGTAACCAAATTTGGTATCCGCACTTCTGTTAGATCTCACTATAAAACGTATATCTCAGAATTTCGCCCCACCCCCTTCCGCCCCCACAAAGAACGAAAATCTGTTGCATCCACAATATTACACATTCGAGAAAACTAAAAACGCAGAATCATAGATAATGACTATATCTATCAGATTGCTGAATCTGGATCAGATCGGATCATTTTTGTAGCCAAAAGCAAGAAATCAATTTGCAGTGGCCACGCAGCGCCCGACGTCACGCTCAGACTGATTTTCTGTCTCTCTCGCACGCACTCTTTGTCGTGTGGTTCAATATTAGCGGCGTCTGCCGCAGGAGAGCCATACTGACTTAGTATCGGGTATAACTGTAGAGTTGCGGTGTACGCAGCAACTCACAACGTTCCCCCTCGTTTTGTATTGGAAAATGGTAATTTAATTTTTTTTGTCAATCTCTGCACTTGTAACAGTTTGAAAATTGTTGTAAGCACTTCAATTAGTCTAGGAATTCCATCCAATTGTTACTATTTAGCTGATTGAACGCGTTTTTCTTGGATTTGCGGTTCTCCTTGACTCGAAACAAACTTTGGGTTGGCTTAAAACTTGATTTTAGACCAGAAATTAAAGCCCCAAAAGAAGCACCACAGCCAATATAAATTCTTATAATTTAATTTTGCTATTGTAAAACACACACACATGGATGTGGGTACGGGTACGGGTACGGACACAGATAGGGCCCCCGCCCCTGAAGTATTGTATCCATTTAGCTGAAAAGATATTAAAAAGCAACTGTGATGCTATCAGAGACCACATCCCAGCGAAGCTTCCTTTGGCCGTGCCGCCGCGCCGCCAACCCTCGAATAACTGTGAAAATGCTCGGAATTCCTGCCCCGAGCAACAACAGCGACAACAGCATTGTCGTCAGCATTGTCCTCAGATTCTACAGAGGAATGACAAAATTTCGCTGGTAAAAAATTGTAGCTGTATCTGTGCCGCCTAGCAGCGTATCTGTTGTTTCTGGCGAGTCGTCTCGGATGGTGTGTGGAGTGTGGTGTATGGAGGGTTTTCTACCCACTCATACAATAAATAGTATCATAGTACATAGTACATAGAGAGGAAGTCTTATGTACTCCGAGCCGCCGCACAACAAATGCGATACAATTAGTTGCTGGAAAGCCAAAGTACGATTCGATGCTGCATAGTGGTGTGGATTGGAGTGGTGTGTGCGTATTCGTGTGCCTGTTGTACTGGAAGGGTGGGTTCGGTTCGGTCCGTTCGTTGCGTTCGCTCCTCTGCCACTTTGAGCTGGGCAGCGTTTAAGCGGTGCCCTGTAGTATGAGGGTATATACATAGTATATACGAATTGAGAGAGCAAAACGGAATCGACAAATGTACATGCATAAAAATGGAAATTCGCGACTACGCTTTGTTAAGCCCTCACCTCAGCAGCAGCGGGCCAAGGCAGCGGTGGGCGTTTCGGTACATAAGACGACACCGAAACCGAAAACCTTTCTGGAATTTAATACCAACGAGGGGGAACGTTGTGAGTTGCTGCGGACACCGCAACTCTACGGTTATACCCGATACTAAGTCAGTATGGCTCTCCTGCGGCAAACGCCGCTAATATTGAACCACACGACAAAGAGTGCGTGCGAGAGAGACAGAAAATCAGTCTGAGCGTGACGTCGGGCGCTGCGTGGCCACTGCAAATTGATTTCTTGCTTTTGGCTACAAAAATGATCCGATCTGATCCAGATTCAGCAATCTGATGGATATGGTCATTATCTATGATTCTGCGTTTTTAGTTTTCTCGAATGTGCAATATTGTGGATGCAACAGATTTTCGTCCTTTGTGTGGGCGAAGAGGGGTGGGGCGAAATTTTGAGATACACGTTTTATAGTAAGATCTAACAGGAGAGCGGATACCAAATTTGGTTACTCTAGCCTTCATAGTCTCTGAGATTTTTGAATATCCCCAGATTTTCGTCCTTTGCGGGGGCGGAAGGGGGTGTGGCGAAATTTTGAAACAAACTCGTCTCGGTCCGATATATTAGGAGTGTGGATACCAAATTTGGTTACTCTAGCCTTAATAGTCTCTGAGATTTTTGAATATCCCCAGATTTTCCTCCTTTGCGGGGGCGGAAGGGGGTGTGGCGAAATTTTGAAACAAACTCGTCTCGGTCCGATATATTAGGAGTGTGGATACCAAATTTGGTTGCTCTAGCTTTTATAGTCTCTGAGATCTAGGCGCTAATGTTTTACTCTAAGCAAAGCCGCCTATGCTACGTGTGTGTTAGAGAGAGATAGGGCGAGAAAAAATGAAATTGTTTTCTTGATGCTGGCTATAATAATAATACGATCCAATTCAGATTCCGCAGTCTTAAAGATATGGTCATTCTCTACAATTCTACGTTTTCTCATATCTTTAAAATTGTGGATGCCACAGATTTTCGTCCTTTGTGGGGGCGGAAGTAGGCGGGGCGAAGTTTTGAAATATTTTTGTAGCAGTGACATATCACAGAAGTCTGGATCCAAAACATCGTTGCTCTAGCTCTTATAGTCTTTGAGCACTAGGCGCTGAAGGGGACGGACGGACGGACGGACGGACGGACGGACGGACAGACGGACAGACAGACAGGGCTCAATCGACTCGGCTATTGATGCTGATCAAGAATATATATACTTTATGGGGTCGGAAACGATTCCTTCTGGACGTTACACACATCCACTTTTACCACAAATCTAATATACCCCAATACTCATTTTGAGTATCGGGTATAACAAAACGAGGGGGAACGTTGTGAGTTGCTGCGGAGACCGCAACTCTACAGTTATACCCGATACTAAGTCAGTAGGGCTCTCCTCCGGCAGACGCCGCTAATATTAAACGACACGACAAAGAGTGCGTGCGAGAGAGACAGAAAATCAGTCTGAGCGTGACGTCGGGCGCTGCGTGGCCACTGCAAATTGATTTCTTGCTTTTGGCTACAAAAATGATCCGATCTGATCCAGATTCAGCAATCTAATAGATATGGTCATTATCTATGATTCTGCATTTTTAATTTTCTCGAATGTGCAATATTGTGGATGCCCCAGATTTTCGTCCTTTGCGGGGGCGGAAGGGGGTGTGGCGAAATTTGGACACGAAACGGTCAAGGTCCGATATCACAGGAGTGTGGATACCAAATTTGGTTGCTCTGGCTCTTATAGGTTCTGAGATCCTTGAACTCATATTTTGCAATTGACAAAACCGACCATGAAACCTGTGTGTTAGAGAGAGACAGAGCGAGAAAGAATGAAATTGTTTTCTTGATTCTGGCTATAATCAATATTCGATCTGGTTCAGATTTTGCACTGTAGAAGATATGGTCATCCTCACCGATTCTGCGTTTTTGGTTTTATCGTATCTTTAAAAATGTGGATGCCACAGATTTTCGTCCTTTGTGGGGGCGGAAGTGGGCGGGGCGAAGTTTTGAAATATTTTTGTAGCAGTGACATATCACAGAGTCTGGATCCAAAACATCGTTGCTCTAGCTCTTATAGTCTTTGAGAACTAGGCGCTGAAGGGGACGGACGGACGGACGGACGGACAGACGGACGGACGGACGGACGGACAGACGGACAGACAGACAGGGCTCAATCGACTCGGCTATTGATGCTGATCAAGAATATATATACTTTATGGGGTCGGAAACGATTCCTTCTGGACGTTACACACATCCACTTTTACCACAAATCTAATATACCCCAATACTCATTTTGAGTATCGGGTATAACAAAACGAGGGGGAACGTTGTGAGTTGCTGCGGACACCGCAACTCTACGGTTATACCCGATACTAAGTCAGTATGGCTCTCCTCCGGCAGACGCCGCTAATATTAAACGACACGACAAAGAGTGCGTGCGAGAGAGACAGAAAATCAGTCTGAGCGTGACGTCGGGCGCTGCGTAGCCACAGAAAATTGATTTCTTGCTTTTGGCTACAAAAATGATCCGATCTGATCCAGATTCAGCAATCTGATAGATATGGTCATTATCTATGAGTCTGCGTTTTTAGTTTTCTCGAATGTTCAATATTGTGGATGCAACAGATTTTCCTCCTTTGTGGGGGCGGAAGGGGGTGGGGCGAAATTCTGAGATATACGTTTTATAGTGAGATCCAACAGAAGTGCGGATACCAAATTTGGTTACTCTAGCCTTAATAGTCTCTGAGATTTGTGGATGCCCCAGATTTTCGTCCTTTGCGTGGGCGGAAGGGGGTGTGGCGAAATTTGGACACGAAACGGTCAAGGTCCGATATCACAGGAGTGTGGATACCAAATTTGGTTGCTCTGGCTCTTATAGGTTCTGAGATCCTTGAACTCATATTTTGCAATTGGCAAAACCGACCATGAAACCTGTGTGTTAGAGAGAGACAGAGCGAGAAAGAATGAAATTGTTTTCTTGATTCTGGCTATAATAATTATACGATCTGGTTGAGATTTTACACTCTAGAACATATAGTCATCCTCTACGATTCTGCGTTTTTGGTTTTATCGTATCTTTAAAAATGTGGATGCCACAGATTTTCGTCCTTTGTGGGGGCGGAAGTGGGCGGGGCGAAGTTTTGAAATATTTTTGTAGCAGTGACATATCACAGAAGTCTGGATCCAAGACATCGTTGCTCTAGCTCTTATAGTCTTTGAGCACTAGGCGCTGAAGGGGACGGACGGACGGACGGACGGACGGACGGACAGACGGACAGACAGACAGGGCTCAATCGACTCGGCTATTGATGCTGATCAAGAATATATATACTTTATGGGGTCGGAAACGATTCCTTCTGGACGTTACAGACATCCACTTTTACCACAAATCTAATATACCCCAATACTCATTTTGAGTATCGGGTATAACAAAACGAGGGGGAACGTTGTGAGTTGCTGCGGACACCGCAACTCTACGGTTATACCCGATACTAAGTCAGTATGGCTCTCCTCCGGCAGACGCCGCTAATATTAAACGACACGACAAAGAGTGCGTGCGAGAGAGACAGAAAATCAGTCTGAGCGTGACGTCGGGCGCTGCGTAGCCGTTGCAAATTGATTTGTTCCTATTGGCTATAAAAATGATCTGATCTGATCCAGATTTAGCAATCTGATAGATATGGTCATTATCTATGATTCTGCGTTTTTAGTTTTCTCGAATGTGCAATATTGTGGATGCAACAGATTTTCGTCCTTTGTGTGGGCGGAAGGGGGTGGGGCGAAATTTTGAGATACACGTTTTATAGTAAGATCTAACAGGAGTGCGGATACCAAATTTGGTTACTCTAGCCTTAATAGTCTCTGAGATTTTTGAATATCCCCAGATTTTCGTCCTTTGCGGGGGCGAAAGGGGGTGTGGCGAAATTTTGAAACAAACTCGTCTCGGTCCGATATATTAGGAGTGTGGATACCAAATTTGGTTGCTCTAGCTTTTATAGTCTCTGAGATCTAGGCGCTAATGTTTTACTCTAAGCAAAGCCGCCTATGCTACGTGTGTGTTAGAGAGAGACAGGGCGAGAAAAAATGAAATTGTTTTCTTGATGCTGGCTATAATAATGATACGATCCAATTCAGATTCCGCAGTCTTAAAGATATGGTCATTCTCTACGATTCTGCGTTTTTGGTTTTCTCGTATCTTTAAAATTGTGGATGCCACAGATTTTCGTCCTTTGTGGGGGCGGAAGTGGGCGGGTATTGAAATATTTTTGTAGCAGTGACATATCACAGAAGTCTGGATCCAAAACATCGTTGCTCTAGCTCTTATAGTCTTTGAGCACTAGGCGCTGAAGGGGACGGACAGACGGACTGACGGACAGACAGACAGGGCTCAATCGCCTTGGCTATTGATGCTGATCAAGAATATATATACTTTATGGGGTCGGAAACGATTCCTTCTGGACGTTACACACATCCACTTTTACCACAAATCTAATATACCCCAATACTCATTTTGAGTATCGGGTATAAAAACGGCCTCCTAACCAATGCATTGAACTGAAACTTTGACTGCGATGCCAGCGCCAGTGCCAGCGCCAGCTTTTGGACAAAGCTTGAGCAGAGACCGTTAGTTAGTTGCCAGGGCTGCTGTATCTTTGCTGCTCGTCTAATTAGTTTTTGCCGTCTAAAAATAGAGACGATATATAATTTCCGAAGGGGGGCTGCTCCGGGGCACAAACATAACACATTTCATCTGGCGCTTCATCTCCGTCCCCGGCTCCAGTCCGCTTATGCGTGATAATTCAATTAGGAATGTGTGAATCAGCAGCAGCAACAATCAGCGGCAGCCAGCAGCCGCAGCAGCACGAAAGTGCAGCGGAAGCAACGAGAGAAAAAGAAACAGAAACAAGAAACTCGAAAAAAAATTGTCCCACCAAATGCTCTTTCCAAAACGCAACCTCAATAGAAACGCAAGACCAAAGAGGAACGACGAAGCGGAAGGAGGGAGAAGGGAGAACAAGAAAACCATGTCCATGTTGCATGCAACCCTGTTTGTACATAAAAATAGCGGTCGAGGCAGGCCACGGACGCCAGCAGAGGCAGAGAAGCACAACTGGCAGAGGCAGAGGCAGTGTCAGTGGCAGCGGCCGTGGCAGAGAGGTAGACGTAGCTGTAGCTGTTGTGGGTCTATGGAGCGGAGGGACGTGGTGCGGGGCATTATGTGCGCAGCTTGTGCGCCTCGAAAATACATATTTCAGCATGAAGCATGGGTATGGGACATTGAGTGCGCAGGGGCGTCGCGCCGAAGGGATCGCTACTGGCGAAAGGGGGGTGCTTGGGTGAACTGCTTGCATCGCAATCGCTTAACTAAATCCAAAAGGGGACTTGTAAATGCTATGAAATACTCTAACCCCCTCTGGTAGACGCCCCTGTGTGATGTCTTGTCTCTTGCAGTTTGCTGTGAGCACATACAACTTTATGTACACACGAATGCCATGTACAGCATTCGCTGCACACTATGTACACATGCATTTATGTAGGTAGAACGCTGGTACGCTCGTATGTACTCAAGTGTGTGCGATAGTGTCGAGGACGTTAACGCCCGACCATCGACAACAGTAACAGCAGCTACGGCTCCAACAGAACGAGCTCTAACAACAACTACGGTCACATTACCAATTTAAATTCCCATCCAATGTCCGGCACGTAACGAATGTGAGCAGCACACACAGCGCTGATAGAAGAGGGACCGAGAGAAAAAAAAGAGTATTTAATGAGCATTGCCAGTTGAACGAATGCGTAGCAGAGAATATACATTCAAGTATATGTACACATACATATATAGTGTATGTACTCATGTACATTTTTTTTTTTTTTTTTTATATTCATATACTTATTTATTTGCTCTATAATATATACTATACAATTTATATTTAACTAAATTTAACGGACAAGAGTATGTTGGGACTAGGGGCCCCGCGGACTGCGGTACTGCCGCAAAGCATTGCTTCGCAGTGGCGTGGCCACCTACTCCGTCTGCTCCTTCCGCCTTCTCTCCAAGGACCTAAGCGTTCGCATCACGCTAGAGGCGAACTCCGCGGCCGCTTCCCACACCTTCGGGTCTGCCAGCATCAGCGGCACCAGAGTCCCGGTGCTGACCCTAGACCCTGCTGCTGTCTCCAATGTCTGACGCTCGAGGTCAAATCTGTGGCAGTCGAAGAGGACGTGGCGAGCGTCCTCCTCTATGCCTGTGCCACACTCGGGGCACCAGTCCTCTGTCTCGTGGCCGAAGCGCTTGAGGTAGCCGCGGAAGCAGCCATGTCCGCTCAGTGCCTGGGTAAGGTAGAAATCCACCTGGCCGTGCTTCCTTTCAACCCAGCATGCTATGCTTGGGATGAGGGTGTGGGTCCATCGGGTGAGTGGTCCCATCGAGTCTGCCATCTGTCTATGCTGGTCCTTCTGGCGGCGTCCTTAATTTCTGCTTTGGAGCGTACCTCGGCTGCACTGTCCGTCATGGCATCATGGATCTCCTTCCTCTCCCTTATCAGCTCCCTGAGCGGAACTTGCCCGGCAATGACTAACGCGGCTTCGTCTGAGATGGTCCGGAACGAGCACGCGATCCTAATGGCGCACAGTCTGTACGTTGCCTCCACTCCTCGCATGTAGCTCCTCACCTTCGCGGCTTCTGCCCAAACCGGTGCGGCGTAGAGCATCTGCGACGTCACGACGCTCGTCAGCAGTTTCCTCTTTGCCTGCTTTGGCCCTCTGGTGTTTAGCAGCATCCTGGATAGCGCTCCCGCGGTCCCACCGGCCTTCGTGTGGACGTATTCCAGATGCTCTTTGAAGGACAGGCGCGTGTCGATGAGGACTCCAAGGTACTTGATGGACCTCTGCGATTCGATCGCGGTCCCACCAACCTGCACTCTGGCGGTCTCGACCACTTTACGGCTGGATATCAGGACCGCCTCCGTTTTTTGGGCCGCCAGTTCCAGCCCCGCGGCGGCTAGCCACGCCTCGACGTCTTGTATGGCGACGTTGGCAAGCTCCTCCACTGCGGCAAGTTCCTTCGCTACCGCCACTATTGCGACGTCGTCAGCGAAACCCACCAGGTTAGTGTTGGCTGGCATCGGGAGGCGTAGGACCCCGTCGTACATGGCGTTCCAGAGCAAAAGTCCCAAAACGGAGCCCTGCGGGACTCCGGCTGAGACTTCGTATGCCCTAGAGCCCTGACATGTGTCCATTGTCAGCACCCTATTGCTGAAATAGCTTCGCGCTATATTCAGTAGGTAGCCCGGGATGTTGAAGGACCTCAGTGCCTCCAGCGTCCGGGTCCAGTCGGCCGAGTTGAAGGCGTTCCTTATGTCCAGTGTCACCACCAGACAATAGGACTTGGTTCCGCCTCTCCACCTAGTCCCAGCAATGGCTTCCTCCGCCGTTTGTACGACCCTCAAGATGGCGTCCAGCGTCGACATCCCTTTTCCTGAACCCGTATTGGTTCTGGGAGAGACCGCCTGCTGCTTCGATGGCTGCGCTCAGCCTCGCACCGATCACCCTTTCGAAGACTTTTCCCATGGAGTCCAGAAGGCAGATGGGCCTGTAGGAAGAGGCCACCCCTGGCGGCTTGCCCGGCTTGGTTAATAATAGCAGCCGTTGCCTTTTCCACCTCTCGGGGAACGTCCCCTCCTGGAGGCATTTGTTGAAAAGGCCCGCAACTTCCCTCGGGAGTAGAAGAAGTGCCAGCTTCAACGCGCTGTTGGGGATCGCTTCCGGACCCGGAGCCTTCCTAGGTATCAGGTTTCTGCCTGCCTGCAACACCTCGGCTTCCGTAACCTCGCAGATGTCGCTCGGGCTATGCTCGAGTCAAGGTCCCGACTCTGCGCCGCTGCTGCTGGAGATGGAGATGGCTCGGGTGCCGGCGATCGGGCGAGCATGCTACCCTTCCTGAAGGCGAGCTTTTCATCCTCCTCCATTCCTATTGTTTACATTAGAATTTGAATTTCGAAATTAAAATCTCCCTCCGTTGGCGCGCAACTCCAGCTCTCTCCAACACTCTGGCAGCCCTGGGTCGATCGGCGCTGTCTGGCAGCACCGTCCGTGTGGCAACTCTACGCGATCACCTGTCTGGCAGCGCGATCAGCTGCTGTGTGTGAAGCTCCGGACGAGAAGAGGAGGAAAGAAGAAAAGTTGAGTGAAAATTCCTTTTTTCCCTCCACCAACAATGTGGAAAGTGGAAGTGGAAGGCGCCAAAAACAAGGGTTCACCCCCCCTTCCCCTGCTGCCTGGAGCGCACTGATTGTGCCCCTGCAACAGAGCGGAATGCCGGTGGGGCCGGTTTTTATACGCAGTACGTACCGGTGCGACAGCAACCTGCTCTCAAAAGCTTTTCTTCCACGCGCAGCGCGGATGCTAAAAACGGAAAATCAGGAGCCTGTGATTCAAAACAACCGCACTTGAAAACGCTCAACTCTGGGTACATGCACATGTACATGGGTATGTGTGTGTGTGTGTTTTTTTTTTTTTTTTTTTTTTTGTTGTGTGACTACAGGAAAGCTTCATGCCGACTCAGCCGAAGCCGAAGTGAGGGACTCTAACCGCTCTAAAACCAACCACACCTATCCCGGATCCCGGCGGTACTGTCGCGAGATATTACTTCGCCGGGAGGAGATGCCCGTAGGGCTCTTCTCTTAATAATCTCCTTTATCCTTTATCTCCTTGCATTGCGTGCTCTTTCTTCGCGACGCAGTTTGGTAGCCATAGTTACGGCCATGAATCTAATCGCGGCCCAGTTTCCTTCCGACTCCAGCAGGCATTCTGTCAGGTTTGTCACCGCTGGCATTCTTCCAAGCTTGTTGCTTAGATCCTCTCGTTCTTGCCGAAATCTTGGACATTCGAAGAAGCAGTGCTCTGCGGTAGGCTATGCAGGTAGGCTTTAAAGCAACCGTGTCCTGTCAGCAGTTGTGTCAGGTGATACTCCACTTGTCCATGGCTACGGTTCAGCCAACTATTCAGGTCTGGGATTAGCCTATGGGTCCATCGCCCTTTGCTGCTGTTATCCCACGAATCTTGCCATTGCAGGATTTTGCGCTGCCTTAAGGCACCTCTGGTGTCCTCGTCCGTAGTCCCCAGGGTTCGCTGTGCCCTGATTCCTGCGGCTTCTCTTGCCAGAAGATGGATGGGAATCATTCCTGCTACCACAAGCGCGGCGTCTTGGGATACCGTTCTGAATGCGCAACACACCCTCAGGGCACACAGCCTCTGGACTGCGTTGCATTCTCGGGCATATGTTTTATGCTTCATTGCATCAACCCATATTGGTGCAGCGTACATTAGCGTTGAGCCAACTACGCTCGCTAGTAGCTTTCGCCTTGGCTGTTTCGGGCCTCCGGTGTTGGCCATGATGCGGGATAGGGCCACTGCCGTCTTTCCTGCCTTGCTGCTTGCATACGCCATGTGATGCTTGAAGCTGAGTCTGTGGTCAATCATGACCCCCAGGTACTTCAGGCTTGGACTGGAGCTAATAGTGCAGTCTCCTACTCGGATCGTGACCGTCTCCACTACTTTCCTGCTGCTTATGAGCACCGCCTCCGTTTTGTGGGTGGCTAATGAGAGATCCCTCCCTGATAGCCATGTTCTGGCTCTCTCTACCGCGTCGTTGCAGATTTCTTCCGCCGCTTCTTTCTGTTTTGCCACTACGACTATTGCTATGTCGTCGGCAAAGCCTATCACCGTAGCGCCCATTGGCCTATCCATCTTGAGGATTCCATCATACATGATGTTCCACAGCAGCGGGCCGAGGACCGATCCTTGGGGAACTCCTCCAGTGATTTGGTGCTCACGTGTCCCTTTATCCGTCTCATATATGAGCACTCGGTCTCTTAGGTAGTCCGCGATGATATTCTGCAGATACGGCGGTATTTGAAAGTTTCTCAATTCTTCTAGTATGTGATCCCAATTGGCAGAGTTGAATGCATTTTGGACATCGAGTGTTGCCACTATGCAATACTCTTTGGTCCCGTACATCCATCGGGTGCCATCGATAGCTCGCCTTGCTATCTCACATACCTCGCCGATTGCGTCCACCGTGGACCTGCCTTTGCGAAACCCGTGCTGTCTCGGTGAGAGCTGACGCGTTACTGCCTTCTCCAGCCTGGTGTGGAGCCGTGCGGAGAACGGCATTTGGGACCTCATCAGGTCCTGGTGCTTTGCCGTTCTTGATCCGTTGTAGAGCCTCGAGGACTTCTGCTCCCGTGGTGGCTTCTATTTCAGGTGGCGGTATTCTATCCATCACCCTCTGGGCTGCCACTTTCTCTGGAAATAGGGTTTCTACTATGTTAACCAGCAGATCTGCACACATTGGCGGCGGGGGACTGAACCCTCGCAGTCTCTTCATTACCAGCCTGTATGCGTAGCCCCAAGGGTTCGCATCTGCGTCATCGCAGAGCTTTTCGAAGCATTTGCGCTTGGCATCCTTGATCTGCCTCTTCAAGCAGCGTCTGCTTTCCTTATATTCTCCTTGGAGCCTCTCGAATTCCGGGGATCCTCTCGAACGCTGGTATAGTCGTCTTTTCCGCTGGCACTCCTGCCTGGCGCTACCTATTGCAGCGTTCCACCAATACGTTGGCCTGCGGTTGTTCAGGCTTCTTCTTTTCCTTAGCATGGAGGCATCACATGCTTCCAGCGTATGTATAGCCAGTTGGCTTGCTCTCTCTTCAGCCGTACCGTTGGTCTCGTAGTCCTCAAACATGGCCCGGACCATATCCGGCTCTAGCGTTTCGGTCTTATAACCGATCTGCTTGCCAATGAACGGGTTAGGTGCGCCCGCTTCCTGGATTTCACATATGAGGGCTTGGTGGTCACTCCTGGTGTATAAGCCACTAACTTCCCACGTTGTCCTGCGGCTGAGGCTGCTGCTCACGAACGTAAGGTCTATTATAGACCCCGTTCCAGCTCTGCCGAACGTCTGCTGTGTGCCTGTGTTCAGCAGTACGGCATCCAACGTCGCAAAGCATTCTAAGAGCGCCTGTCCCCTTGGGTTCGTTCTCGGGCATCCCCACTCCGTCGCCCAAGCGTTGAAATCGCCGGCTATGAGCGTAGGGTGTTTCTCCCGCGCATCTTCAGCAATCCTTTCCAGTGCCTGCGTCGCCTGCTGTAGGCTGAGGCTCGGGGGCAGGTAGCAGCTATATATGTGCACTCCATTTATCCGGGCTCTGGCGAATCCGTCTCCGACGTATGTTTGCAGTAGTTGCTGTGTGGGACTCGCACAGCTCCATATCGCTGCCTTCTTGCTCGAGTCAGCAATCCACTCTCCCGAGTTGCTATTCCGGTATTGCTCGCTTATGACTGCTACATCAATACGGTGCTCCCTTATGGTCTGGTCCAGCAGCTGCAGTGCCATCTCGCAGTGGTTGAGGTTTAGTTGGATGATTTTCATCTATCCTTCATTTGCTGCATCGCCTTTTGGTACTGCGGGCACCTCGAACTCGTCGTTTGGTGCTTCGGATCCTTCACCCGGTGGCGCTTGCAAAGAATGCAACTTGGTTCGTCTTTGCAATCTTTGGCCTGGTGGTCGGCTCTATAATGTTACGGCTACGGGCTGGTTAAATCTTGTTGGCAATGCAGCCTCAGCAGGAAAGGGAATCGGGGTTAGTGCACTATACTGCGCTCTGGGCTCAGCACGCCGGATGGGGTCGGGGTCTTTCCTATCCCTATACTTCCTTGTTCTCGCCATATTATACAAATTTAAGTGCACTGACACAGAATCTACTTTGATCAAAACAAAAAAAAAACAAATGTAATCAATCCCCGGTCGGCATAGATGGCAAGAAGGAATCCGGTAGTCGCGTATTTAATTTAGTGATCCTAGGTGTAGGAGATCACTAGTTCCTCTATCCCCTCCCTACCTTCGGCAATGCGTGGAACGATGTTGGCATGGCCCCTATCGTAACTACCGCTGCATTATTACACTCGATGCATCATTGGCATTATGTACTTAGACAGAATGGTTGTTATTTATTCCAAATTCATGTCAATTCAAAATAGTTCGATTAATCAAGATTCAAAAGATTCATATATAACAAAAGGTTCATTAACTTAAGAATATAAAATACAATTCATAGCAAAACTGAGCCTTTTTACTCACGAAGGTCAACATTTCAATTCAATACGAAATTAATGATCATTACCAAATTCAAACACTTTCCTTGACGAGCTCGTTGGGCCCAATGAACTGCTTCGGTAGCTGTGGAACAATATTAATTATATAAAAATAGTAAAGAATTAAAGAATGATATTTTGGCCGACATTGCCAGAGTGAATCAAGGCTTAACATTGAGTTGATTAGGAAAGGACTTAAGACATATGATAAAGAAATTAATTCTATAGGAAAGATATTCCTTAATATAACTGTATATGTTTATATGATTTTACATTTAAAGTCAAATTTAATTGCAGTGCAAACACAAGAATGCAAGCAAAAGAAAAGAACAAGACAAAGCAAAGAGAATGTCGATGATCAAATTAATGCACGTTTATATGTGTGTGCATACGCACGCATATGCCCGAATTCTCTTCGAACGAAAGCTCGCTCTTGGCGTGTGAGTTATCACGCTCTCCCTTTCATTTCGCTGCACCGCTGCTATACCCTGCTATTTCGCGGGTATGTTCGTACTCACGAATCGATGATCACATGTTGTCCACGACACAGGTCACCCTAAATTCCGATTCCTGATCTTGTATTCACATCTTCTGCACAATTTTAGCTGACATAAATTTCCACTTTAATTCCTAGGCGTTGTCGATTCCGCCTCAAGGATGTTGAGTTGCATCTCGCAAGATACGATTAGAGGGCATTCAAAAGTCGATACAGATCGTCCGTACAACGGAAACGCTGGTAATTCGAAGCGGCCAAAAATAAGACACTGGAGGTTGCGTGGGGGGGTTAGGCGTGAGAGCGCCAAAGCACGGCAGACCTCCAGTGACCAAGAGATTCTGTAATAGATTCGGAATTCAGTGAATGTACCAAACCTGCTTTCCTCTATAATCACCTTCTTTTTCTCTACGTAGCACTTTGCACTTTCACCACACAATATAGCTTGATCTTGCTTTTTAGTCGATTCTCCGCCGACTTGCAGCTATGTAATTTGGTATGTATTATGTAATACAGGGACACGTGAACTTCCACTAGAGTTTGGCACTATTGGCACAGGCACAACCGAAGTGTTTTGGGAGAAAAATGGAATTGATCCGCGTGTTCACCGTCGCTGTCGGCTTAAGCGGCATAGACAAGCTTTAACGGGACCCTTCCATGGAATTCGGTCTCGAGAGACAAAAAAGAACATTCGAGCAATTAAAGCTCCATATTCGAAGTAGCTGTTTTTAAAGCCTTGGTGTTCGAACTAATCAAGTTGGCGCGTGATTTGAATCTGTTTTATATCTGGGAAATTATTAGGGAATTTAATCTGGGTTTGCTTCACTGGCCATTACACTCTCCACCACCAGATTATGTCCCGGAGTGATCGACAGGGATCGTAATCGAAAAGAAAAGAAGGACAGTGAATTAGCGGGTTTGAATATCCTTTACGTGGTATACTCCCATTTTCTTTCCTTTCTCGTTCGATAATTCGTAATAAACAGGACTTAGCTTTTTCGTTACTGTTGCTGTCACAAACACCTGCGCTAATTTATGGCTGAATTGTTTAGACGCGTTGCTTTGGGAGAAATTGCGAACGTAAACCTGATCTCCGACGTTGAATTGTATGTTTCTACTCCTCAAATTGTATACCCTCGCGTTGGTTGCATGAGCCTTTGCATTGTTGACCTTTGCTGCATACCTTGCCAACTGCAGAGCATCGGGGTAATTAACTCTAGAATCATCTGATAGCAAGTTAAGTTTCCTGAGCAATTCGAAATCCTTGCCATTCAAAATCATGTTTTGCCCAAACGTAAGGAAGTAAGGAGAATATCCGGTGGTTGTATGTAGACTGGATCGAATAGCACCGTTAATCTCATTCAGTCGTTTATTCCAGGTAGTGTGATCTTTCCCCACGTACGCACGGATCGCCGCCAAAAGCGATCGGTTTAAGCGCACGCTTGCATTCGCTTGAGGCGAATAAAAAGCGGTACAAATATGTTTAATTGAAAATCGAGTTAGAAAAGCCTCAAAGAATCCTGATCGAAATTGAGAACCATTGTCCGTTAAGATGGATTCCGGCACTCCAAACGTAAAGAAAATGGAATTTTCTAAGTACTCGCAAATCTTTCCGGAAGTGAATCGTTTCAATGGACAGAGGAAATGGAATTTTGTACAATGATCCACGATTATTAATAATCCGATATTCCCTGCCTTTGAACGAGGGTATGGACCTAACAGATCCATGTAGAGTCGTTGAAAAGGTCTCTCTGATTGCATTGGCTTTCCCAATGGTGGTCGTAATACTTTATTGGGACTTTTGGTCTGTTTACAAATGACACAATTATTTACATACTCTCGGATTTGAACCAACATCTTGGGCCAGAACAGGTATCTCTTAAGTTTTTCAACGGTTTTACCCATCCCGCCATGTGATGCGCTAGGAGAATCATGGGCTTGTTTGATAACACTACTGACTAGGCCAGAGGTTACCCATAATTTCCACGACTGGTGGTCAGATTCAGAATCTCCAATCGAAGCTTCGGTGCGTTTGTATACATAGCCATCTGTTATTTTTAAATCTGGAAGTTTCTCTGAATGCGTTCAATTAAATCAAGATATTCTAACGAAGTGAAATGCTCGGACTCTAAATCGATGATCGGCCCTAGATCTATAAACTCATCTACTGACGATTCATTTTGCCTTGACAGAGTGTCAGCAATAACATTTTGTGAACCCTTCCGGTGTTCAATGCGAAAATCAAAACCCTGTAACTGTATAGCCCATCGCGCGAGCCTTCCAGACAAATCCTTTTGTCGCATCAACCACTGCAATGCTGCATGGTCGGTTATTACTAAGAATTCCTGGCCTTCTATGTAAGCTCGAAATTTCTTAATTCCCTTAATAGGTTAGGTTGACCCGGACGGCCCTCAGAGGGGGCCCCACATAGGCCAGTATGGCCCTTAGTTGTCCGGATAGGGGGGGGTATGAACCGTCGCGGCAGTGTTTAGTGGGTTTTGAAGTCCTCGAGGATCGAGGTATTTTTCGCATAGGCCAGTAGTTGCTGTGGCGTCCTCTTGGAGGCATCTTCCAGTGATGCCAGCACTGGAGCGCCCAGGTACTTCCTCCTTGCCCTTAAGAGAGCAGGACAGTTGCAGATGAGATGTTCCAGGGTTTCGGTTGCCCCAGGTTCGTCACATTTCCTACAACTGTCTCTGTTTGTGATGCCTAGCTTTGTTGCATGCGCCGCAGCCAGGCAATGGCCCGTTAATATTCCCACTAATAATCTGCAGTCCTTCCGTGGTAGGTGCAGCAGGTAGTGGCTGAGTTTGTCATTGCGTTCCTTGCACATGATTTTCGAGGTTCTGCAGGCGGTGGTACTCCTCCACCTACATTCGGTTTGTGATCCGGCCTGCTTTTCTAGATCGCTTTGCAGCGTTCTGAGGGAGACAGGCACGTTCTCGGTTCTCGTATTCGCCAGCCCGACGCCTTCCTTAGCTAGTACGTCCGCCGTCTCGTTCCCTTCGACGCCCTGGTGGCTGGGAATCCAGTAGATCCGCACTGACTTTGTCGTGCTTAGGGTATCTAGTGCCTCCCTGCTCGCCAAGACATAATATTCCCTTAATAACTGCTAGACATTCTAGTTCTGTAACGGAATAATTCCGTTGAGCTTTGGATAACTTAACCGACATGTATCCAATTGGCATTTCGAAGCCTTCTTCATTCTCTTGAGATAGGACGCACCCGAGACCAAAAGAACCAGCATCACACAATAAGATGAATTTCTTAGAAAAATCAGGAGTTCTGAGGATTGGAGCTGATGTTAATCTTCGTTTCAATTCTTCAAAAGCATTGGTTGCGGTTTCATTCCATATTAAGGAAGTATTCTGTTTCTTAAGCATATCGGTCAATGGATAGCTCACGGAGGCATAATTCTCGACGAAACGTCGATACCATCCGAATAAACCGAGAAACCGTCGTAACTGCTTTACCGTTGTTGGAATTGGGAAGTCGTTGATTGCCTGAATCTTAAATGAATCAGTCTTGATCTGACCATCCGAATTTATGAAACCGAGATATTTAATCTCTCTCATGCAGAACTTAGTGATATTCGCTTTTCTTAAGCATAGTGCGATTTCTTGCAAAAGAATCAAGTGCGAATCAAAGTCATCCGATAGAACAAGCAAGTCATCGAGATATACAAAAACTCGATTCCGTAAATGTGGGGGTATGACATGGTCCATTAAGCGGCATAAGGTCTGAGGTGCATTTGTCAGACCAAATGGCATGACCTTATATTGGTACAGTGGACGATTCGGAACGGTAAACGCAGTATACGGTCGTGATGGCTCGTCCAATGGTATTTGCCAGAAAGCATGTTTCATATCAAGACCAGTTATATACCGCGCTGGAGGTAAGCGGCTTAAGATCCCGTCAATATGTGGTAAGGGGTAAGCATCCTTCCTCGTGTATGTATTGATCTCGCGAGAGTCTAAACACAACCGAACCTTATCACCTTTTTGAACAAGAACACAATTACTACTCCAAGGACTGCAAGAAGGTTCTATGATATCGAGAGCTAACATGTTATCTACCTCAGCAAACATAAGTTTTTCGCGCGCAGGGGAGATTGGCCAGTGTCTTTGTTTAATCGCCTTAGCATCACCTACGTCGATCGAGTGCGAAATAATGCTGGTTCTGCCCAATCCGTCTCGTTCGTACGAAGGAAAAATTTCGACGACACCTTGCAGTCTCTCCTGCTCTTTACTAGAAAGTTTGTGTAACTTGGGTGAGCTTTCCTCATCCTCCGTGGGACCTATATCTAACTCAGAGACACTTTCGCTCAGGAGTAGATCAGCAAGTTTAAATTTCTTAAAAAAGTCAATTCCTAAGTAAACCTCTTGGGTTAAGTTTGGTATGATGAAAAAATCTATACTTTCCGTGAGACTACGATATGTAATAGTCGCTGTGAAAATGCCCTCAACCGAGCATTTGGTTCCGCTGGCTGTTTTAACCCTTCCCGAACACTTACGTGATTTCGGATGGTTAAGGAGAGCACGGGCGGCATTGTTGCCAACGCAACTAACCGACGCTCCAGAATCTAACAAGGCGTTGTAACCCTTGTCTTCAATCGTGATGGGTGTGTACAGACGGTTATCTCCCGTACTGAATATGGAAGCAATTAAGCATTAAGCATTAAGAAGGGTAGATCTTTTAGATTTTGTTGTAGTTGATATGGTACAAAGATCGCCAAATATCCTATTTCTAGTTTTCTTGTAATTTGACAGTCTTACATGTAAGGGTAAATATCTAGTTTATCCGTCGGTAGTTTATCCGATAAAAATCCTGAGTCCATAGCGGTTTTAGCTAAACCCTCATCTATAGTCTGACTGATGCTTTCGCTATGTTTTGGTACGGATGTGCCTACAGGGGGTTCGTTGACACATCCCGCAGCCGGTTTTCCGAAGGATGGCACTTAGAGCAACGTGGCTTGTAAAAATTCTTGGTTCCACAACCGTAACAGAATATGCTTCTAGGTTCCACACAATCATCCCATCTATGCCCTATCTTATCACAATTCCAGCAGGACACCTTATTACGCATGATCGCTGATATTATTGGTTCAGGCTCCTCAAGGTGTTCGAATCTCCTACCTCTGCAAGGTCCGCGTTATTTAATTCCGTCGCCAAATCAACATTTCCCCGAACTAACAATTCTGTAGTGCATAGTCCGCGACAGGTTGGACAACTCGGTGAACTCTTAAGCCAATCGGTCAAACAGGAATGGTGAAATTGATGTTGACACGGTGTCGTGGCAAACAATTGATCTTTCTCAAGTTTATCGTGGCAAATGCGACAATAGCCATGCTGATTTAATGCAGTTTCAAAGCTATTATCTTTACTGGCCATATTTCCTCTTAATTTTTTTTTTCCCCAATCAGCAAAATATTTTCTGTCTTTTCCACAAATGCCAATTCTACATCGATGTGTAACTCCTCTCTTCTGCCTCTATGATTATTGAATTAAATGGATATTAAAGGTTCCTATTAGACTATGTCTGATACTCGTCGGGAACTCAAAGTTTCTCTAAGACCCGCCATTCCAAGTACCGAACAAGTCATGTTCCTATAAAGTTGAAAGTGGTCGTGCGTCTGCTTGGGTCGATCAATACAAAATCCTGAATTGCAATCGCAAATTCCACAGCTCAGATACACGGCACTAACATCTTTATTCTACTAAAATATTTTCTTCAGACATCTATACAGTTCACGCCGTCATTTCTTGGTAGACCAATCCCTACTCAGTCGAATTGAAATCTCCATTCCAAAAGCTGACTACACGTCTACACGATATACCGAATTTTCTAATTAACAGGCTAATGGATGTATTAACAGAGCTTAACCGTGAAGCACGAAGGTTACTCCAACCGTTCGGAATTATCCTTATCTGGAAATAATCGTATCTTTTCTACACTTTTCCGATTATAACACGTCGTTCCGTCTTCGGGCCCCACGTTGGGCGCCATTTTATTATGTTACGGCTACGGGCTGGTTAAATCTTGTTGGCAATGCAGCCTCAGCAGGAAAGGGAATCGGGGTGCACTATACTGCGCTCTGGGCTCAGCTCGCCGGATGGGGTCGGGGTCTTTCCTATCCATATACTTCCTTGTTCTCGCCATATTATAAAAATTTAAGTGCACTGACACAGAATCTACTTTGATCAAAACAAAAAAAAAAACAAATGTAATCAATCCCCGGTCGGCATAGATGGCAAGAAGGAATCCGGTAGTCGCGTATTTAATTTAGTGATCCTAGGTGTAGGAGATCACTAGTTCCTCTATACCCTCCCTACCTTCGGCAATGCGTGGAACGATGTTGGCATGGCCCCTATCGTAACTACCGCTGCATTATTACACTCGATGCATCATTGGCATTATGTACTTAGACAGAATGGTTGTTATTTATTCCAAATTCATGTCAATTCAATATAGTTCGATTAATCAAGATTCAAAAGATTCATATATAACAAAAGGTTCATTAACTTAAGAATATAAAATACAATTCATAGCAAAACTGAGCCTTTTTACTCACGAAGGTCAACATTTCCATTCAATACGAAATTAATGATCATTACCAAATTCAAACACTTTCCTTGACGAGCTCGTTGGGCCCAATGAACTGCTTCGGTAGCTGTGGAACAATATTAATTATATAAAAATAGTAAAGAATTAAAGAATGATATTTTGGCCAACATTGCCAGAGTGAATCAAGGCTTAACATTGAGTTGATTAGGAAAGGACTTAAGACATATGATAAAGAAATTAATTCTATAGGAAAGATATTCCTTAATATAACTGTATATGTTTATATGATTTTACATTTAAAGTCAAATTTAATTGCAGTGCAAACACAAGAATGCAAGCAAAAGAAAAGAACAAGACAAAGCAAAGAGAATGTCGATGATCAAATTAATGCACGTTTATATGTGTGTGCATACGCACGCATATGCCCGAATTCTCTTCGAACGAAAGCTCGCTCTTGGCGTGTGAGTTATCACGCTCTCCCTTTCATTACGCTGCACCGCTGCTATACCCTGCTATTTCGCGGGTATGTTCGTACTCACGAATCGATGATCACATGTTGTCCACGACACAGGTCACCCTAAATTCCGATTCCTGATCTTGTATTCACATCTTCTGCACAATTTTAGCTGACATAAATTTCCACTTTAACTCCTAGGCGTTGTCGATTCCGCATCAAGGATGTTGAGTTGCATCTCGCAAGATACGATTAGAGGGCATTCAAAAGTCGATACAGATCGTCCGTACAACGGAAACGCTGGTAATTCGAAACGGCCAAAAATAAGACACTGGAGGTTGCGTGGGGGGGTTAGGCGTGAGAGCGCCAAAGCACGGCAGACCTCCAGTGACCAAGAGATTCTGTAATAGATTCGGAATTCAGTGAATGTACCAAACCTGCTTTCCTCTATAATCACCTTCTTTTTCTCTACGTAGCACTTTGCACTTTCACCACACAATATAGCTTGATCTTGCTTTTTAGTCGATTCTCCGCCGACTTGCAGCTATGTAATTTGGTATGTATTATGTAATACAGGGACACGTGAACTTCCACTAGAGTTTGGCACTATTGGCACAGGCACAACCGAAGTGTTTTGGGAGAAAAATGGAATTGATCCGCGTGTTCACCGTCGCTGTCGGCTTAAGCGGCATAGACGAGCTTTAACGGGACCCTTCCATGGAATTCGGTCTCGAGAGACGAAAAAGAACATTCGAGCAATTAAAGCTCCATATTCGAAGTAGCTGTTTTTAAAGCCTTGGTGTTCGAACTAATCAAGTTGGCGCGTGATTTGAATCTGTTTTATATCTGGGAAATTATTAGGGAATTTAATCTGGGTTTGCTTCACTGGCCATTACACTCTCCACCACCAGATTATGTCCCGGAGTGATCGACAGGGATCGTAATCGAAAAGAAAAGAAGGACAGTGAATTAGCGGGTTTGAATATCCTTTACGTGGTATACTCCCATTTTCTTTCCTTTCTCGTTCGATAATTCGTAATAAACAGGACTTAGCTTTTTCGTTACTGTTGCTGTCACAAACACCTGCGCTAATTTATGGCTGAATTGTTTAGACGCGTTGCTTTGGGAGAAATTGCGAACGTAAACCTGATCTCCGACGTTGAATTGTATGTTTCTACTCCTCAAATTGTATACCCTCGCGTTGGTTGCATGAGCCTTTGCATTGTTGACCTTTGCTGCATACCTTGCCAACTGCAGAGCATCGGGGTAATTAACTCTAGAATCATCTGATAGCAAGTTAAGTTTCCTGAGCAATTCGAAATCCTTGCCATTCAAAATCATGTTTTGCCCAAACGTAAGGAAGTAAGGAGAATATCCGGTGGTTGTATGTAGACTGGATCGAATAGCACCGTTAATCTCATTCAGTCGTTTATTCCAGGTAGTGTGATCTTTCCCCACGTACGCACGGATCGCCGCCAAAAGCGATCGGTTTAAGCGCACGCTTGCATTCGCTTGAGGCGAATAAAAAGCGGTACAAATATGTTTAATTGAAAATCGAGTTAGAAAAGCCTCAAAGAATCCTGATCGAAATTGAGAACCATTGTCCGTTAAGATGGATTCCGGCACTCCAAACGTAAAGAAAATGGAATTTTCTAAGTACTCGCAAATCTTTCCGGAAGTGAATCGTTTCAATGGACAGAGGAAATGGAATTTTGTACAATGATCCACGATTATTAATAATCCGATATTCCCTGCCTTTGAACGAGGGTATGGACCTAACAGATCCATGTAGAGTCGTTGAAACGGTCTCTCTGATTGCATTGGCTTTCCCAATGGTGGTCGTAATACTTTATTGGGACTTTTGGTCTGTTTACAAATGACACAATTATTTACATACTCTCGGATTTGAACCAACATCTTGGGCCAGAACAGGTATCTCTTAAGTTTTTCAACGGTTTTACCCATCCCGCCATGTGATGCGCTAGGAGAATCATGGGCTTGTTTGATAACACTACTGACTAGGCCAGAGGTTACCCATAATTTCCACGACTGGTGGTCAGATTCAGAATCTCCAATCGAAGCTTCGGTGCGTTTGTATACATGGCCATCTGTTATTTTTAAATCTGGAAGTTTCTCTGAATGCGTTCAATTAAATCAAGATATTCCAACGAAGTGAAATGCTCGGACTCTAAATCGATGATCGGCCCTAGATCTATAAACTCATCTACTGACGATTCATTTTGCCTTGACAGAGTGTCAGCAATAACATTTTGTGAACCCTTCCGGTGTTCAATGCGAAAATCAAAACCCTGTAACTGTATAGCCCATCGCGCGAGCCTTCCAGACAAATCCTTTTGTCGCATCAACCACTGCAATGCTGCATGGTCGGTTATTACTAAGAATTCCTGGCCTTCTATGTAAGCTCGAAATTTCTTAATTCCCTTAATAGGTTAGGTTGACCCGGACGGCCCTCAGAGGGGGCCCCACATAGGCCAGTATGGCCCTTAGTTGTCCGGATAGGGGGGGTATGAACCGTCGCGGCAGTGTTTAGTGGGTTTTGAAGTCCTCGAGGATCGAGGTATTTTTCGCATAGGCCAGTAGTTGCTGTGGCGTCCTCTTGGAGGCATCTTCCAGTGATGCCAGCACTGGAGCGCCCAGGTACTTCCTCCTTGCCCTTAAGAGAGCAGGACAGTTGCAGATGAGATGTTCCAGGGTTTCGGTTGCCCCAGGTTCGTCACATTTCCTACAACTGTCTCTGTTTGTGATGCCTAGCTTTGTTGCATGCGCCGCAGCCAGGCAATGGCCCGTTAATATTCCCACTAATAATCTGCAGTCCTTCCGTGGTAGGTGCAGCAGGTAGTGGCTGAGTTTGTCATTGCGTTCCTTGCACATGATTTTCGAGGTTCTGCAGGCGGTGGTACTCCTCCACCTACATTCGGTTTGTGATCCGGCCTGCTTTTCTAGATCGCTTTGCAGCGTTCTGAGGGAGACAGGCACGTTCTCGGTTCTCGTATTCGCCAGCCCGACGCCTTCCTTAGCTAGTACGTCCGCCGTCTCGTTCCCTTCGACGCCCTGGTGGCTGGGAATCCAGTAGATCCGCACTGACTTTGTCGTGCTTAGGGTATCTAGTGCCTCCCTGCTCGCCAAGACATAATATTCCCTTAATAACTGCTAGACATTCTAGTTCTGTAACGGAATAATTCCGTTGAGCTTTGGATAACTTAACCGACATGTATCCAATTGGCATTTCGAAGCCTTCTTCATTCTCTTGAGATAGGACGCACCCGAGACCAAAAGAACCAGCATCACACAATAAGATGAATTTCTTAGAAAAATCAGGAGTTCTGAGGATTGGAGCTGATGTTAATCTTCGTTTCAATTCTTCAAAAGCATTGGTTGCGGTTTCATTCCATATTAAGGAAGTATTCTGTTTCTTAAGCATATCGGTCAATGGATAGCTCACGGAGGCATAATTCTCGACGAAACGTCGATACCATCCGAATAAACCGAGAAACCGTCGTAACTGCTTTACCGTTGTTGGAATTGGGAAGTCGTTGATTGCCTGAATCTTAAATGAATCAGTCTTGATCTGACCATCCGAATTTATGAAACCGAGATATTTAATCTCTCTCATGCAGAACTTAGTGATATTCGCTTTTCTTAAGCATAGTGCGATTTCTTGCAAAAGAATCAAGTGCGAATCAAAGTCATCCGATAGAACAAGCAAGTCATCGAGATATACAAAAACTCGATTCCGTAAATGTGGGGGTATGACATGGTCCATTAAGCGGCATAAGGTCTGAGGTGCATTTGTCAGACCAAATGGCATGACCTTATATTGGTACAGTGGACGATTCGGAACGGTAAACGCAGTATACGGTCGTGATGGCTCGTCCAATGGTATTTGCCAGAAAGCATGTTTCATATCAAGACCAGTTATATACCGCGCTGGAGGTAAGCGGCTTAAGATCCCGTCAATATGTGGTAAGGGGTAAGCATCCTTCCTCGTGTATGTATTGATCTCGCGAGAGTCTAAACACAACCGAACCTTATCACCTTTTTGAACAAGAACACAATTACTACTCCAAGGACTGCAAGAAGGTTCTATGATATCGAGAGCTAACATGTTATCTACCTCAGCAAACATAAGTTTTTCGCGCGCAGGGGAGATTGGCCAGTGTCTTTGTTTAATCGCCTTAGCATCACCTACGTCGATCGAGTGCGAAATAATGCTGGTTCTGCCCAATCCGTCTCGTTCGTACGAAGGAAAAATTTCGACGACACCTTGCAGTCTCTCCTGCTCTTTACTAGAAAGTTTGTGTAACTTGGGTGAGCTTTCCTCATCCTCCGTGGGACCTATATCTAACTCAGAGACACTTTCGCTCAGGAGTAGATCAGCAAGTTTAAATTTCTTAAAAAAGTCAATTCCTAAGTAAACCTCTTGGGTTAAGTTTGGTATGATGAAAAAATCTATACTTTCCGTGAGACTACGATATGTAATAGTCGCTGTGAAAATGCCCTCAACCGAGCATTTGGTTCCGCTGGCTGTTTTAACCCTTCCCGAACACTTACGTGATTTCGGATGGTTAAGGAGAGCACGGGCGGCATTGTTGCCAACGCAACTAACCGACGCTCCAGAATCTAACAAGGCGTTGTAACCCTTGTCTTCAATCGTGATGGGTGTGTACAGACGGTTATCTCCCGTACTGAATATGGAAGCAATTAAGCATTAAGCATTAAGAAGGGTAGATCTTTTAGATTTTGTTGTAGTTGATATGGTACAAAGATCGCCAAATATCCTATTTCTAGTTTTCTTGTAATTTGACAGTCTTACATGTAAGGGTAAATATCTAGTTTATCCGTCGGTAGTTTATCCGATAAAAATCCTGAGTCCATAGCGGTTTTAGCTAAACCCTCATCTATAGTCTGACTGATGCTTTCGCTATGTTTTGGTACGGATGTGCCTACAGGGGGTTCGTTGACACATCCCGCAGCCGGTTTTCCGAAGGATGGCACTTAGAGCAACGTGGCTTGTAAAAATTCTTGGTTCCACAACCGTAACAGAATATGCTTCTAGGTTCCACACAATCATCCCATCTATGCCCTATCTTATCACAATTCCAGCAGGACACCTTATTACGCATGATCGCTGATATTATTGGTTCAGGCTCCTCAAGGTGTTCGAATCTCCTACCTCTGCAAGGTCCGCGTTATTTAATTCCGTCGCCAAATCAACATTTCCCCGAACTAACAATTCTGTAGTGCATAGTCCGCGACAGGTTGGACAACTCGGTGAACTCTTAAGCCAATCGGTCAAACAGGAATGGTGAAATTGATGTTGACACGGTGTCGTGGCAAACAATTGATCTTTCTCAAGTTTATCGTGGCAAATGCGACAATAGCCATGCTGATTTAATGCAGTTTCAAAGCTATTATCTTTACTGGCCATATTTCCTCTTAATTTTTTTTTTCCCCAATCAGCAAAATATTTTCTGTCTTTTCCACAAATGCCAATTCTACATCGATGTGTAACTCCTCTCTTCTGCCTCTATGATTATTGAATTAAATGGATATTAAAGGTTCCTATTAGACTATGTCTGATACTCGTCGGGAACTCAAAGTTTCTCTAAGACCCGCCATTCCAAGTACCGAACAAGTCATGTTCCTATAAAGTTGAAAGTGGTCGTGCGTCTGCTTGGGTCGATCAATACAAAATCCTGAATTGCAATCGCAAATTCCACAGCTCAGATACACGGCACTAACATCTTTATTCTACTAAAATATTTTCTTCAGACATCTATACAGTTCACGCCGTCATTTCTTGGTAGACCAATCCCTACTCAGTCGAATTGAAATCTCCATTCCAAAAGCTGACTACACGTCTACACGATATACCGAATTTTCTAATTAACAGGCTAATGGATGTATTAACAGAGCTTAACCGTGAAGCACGAAGGTTACTCCAACCGTTCGGAATTATCCTTATCTGGAAATAATCGTATCTTTTCTACACTTTTCCGATTATAACACGTCGTTCCGTCTTCGGGCCCCACGTTGGGCGCCATTTTATTATGTTACGGCTACGGGCTGGTTAAATCTTGTTGGCAATGCAGCCTCAGCAGGAAAGGGAATCGGGGTGCACTATACTGCGCTCTGGGCTCAGCTCGCCGGATGGGGTCGGGGTCTTTCCTATCCATATACTTCCTTGTTCTCGCCATATTATAAAAATTTAAGTGCACTGACACAGAATCTACTTTGATCAAAACAAAAAAAAAAAACAAATGTAATCAATCCCCGGTCGGCATAGATGGCAAGAAGGAATCCGGTAGTCGCGTATTTAATTTAGTGATCCTAGGTGTAGGAGATCACTAGTTCCTCTATACCCTCCCTACCTTCGGCAATGCGTGGAACGATGTTGGCATGGCCCCTATCGTAACTACCGCTGCATTATTACACTCGATGCATCATTGGCATTATGTACTTAGACAGAATGGTTGTTATTTATTCCAAATTCATGTCAATTCAATATAGTTCGATTAATCAAGATTCAAAAGATTCATATATAACAAAAGGTTCATTAACTTAAGAATATAAAATACAATTCATAGCAAAACTGAGCCTTTTTACTCACGAAGGTCAACATTTCCATTCAATACGAAATTAATGATCATTACCAAATTCAAACACTTTCCTTGACGAGCTCGTTGGGCCCAATGAACTGCTTCGGTAGCTGTGGAACAATATTAATTATATAAAAATAGTAAAGAATTAAAGAATGATATTTTGGCCGACATTGCCAGAGTGAATCAAGGCTTAACATTGAGTTGATTAGGAAAGGACTTAAGACATATGATAAAGAAATTAATTCTATAGGAAAGATATTCCTTAATATAACTGTATATGTTTATATGATTTTACATTTAAAGTCAAATTTAATTGCAGTGCAAACACAAGAATGCAAGCAAAAGAAAAGAACAAGACAAAGCAAAGAGAATGTCGATGATCAAATTAATGCACGTTTATATGTGTGTGCATACGCACGCATATGCCCGAATTCTCTTCGAACGAAAGCTCGCTCTTGGCGTGTGAGTTATCACGCTCTCCCTTTCATTACGCTGCACCGCTGCTATACCCTGCTATTTCGCGGGTATGTTCGTACTCACGAATCGATGATCACATGTTGTCCACGACACAGGTCACCCTAAATTCCGATTCCTGATCTTGTATTCACATCTTCTGCACAATTTTAGCTGACATAAATTTCCACTTTAACTCCTAGGCGTTGTCGATTCCGCATCAAGGATGTTGAGTTGCATCTCGCAAGATACGATTAGAGGGCATTCAAAAGTCGATACAGATCGTCCGTACAACGGAAACGCTGGTAATTCGAAACGGCCAAAAATAAGACACTGGAGGTTGCGTGGGGGGTTAGGCGTGAGAGCGCCAAAGCACGGCAGACCTCCAGTGACCAAGAGATTCTGTAATAGATTCGGAATTCAGTGAATGTACCAAACCTGCTTTCCTCTATAATCACCTTCTTTTTCTCTACGTAGCACTTTGCACTTTCACCACACAATATAGCTTGATCTTGCTTTTTAGTCGATTCTCCGCCGACTTGCAGCTATGTAATTTGGTATGTATTATGTAATACAGGGACACGTGAACTTCCACTAGAGTTTGGCACTATTGGCACAGGCACAACCGAAGTGTTTTGGGAGAAAAATGGAATTGATCCGCGTGTTCACCGTCGCTGTCGGCTTAAGCGGCATAGACGAGCTTTAACGGGACCCTTCCATGGAATTCGGTCTCGAGAGACGAAAAAGAACATTCGAGCAATTAAAGCTCCATATTCGAAGTAGCTGTTTTTAAAGCCTTGGTGTTCGAACTAATCAAGTTGGCGCGTGATTTGAATCTGTTTTATATCTGGGAAATTATTAGGGAATTTAATCTGGGTTTGCTTCACTGGCCATTACACTCTCCACCACCAGATTATGTCCCGGAGTGATCGACAGGGATCGTAATCGAAAAGAAAAGAAGGACAGTGAATTAGCGGGTTTGAATATCCTTTACGTGGTATACTCCCATTTTCTTTCCTTTCTCGTTCGATAATTCGTAATAAACAGGACTTAGCTTTTTCGTTACTGTTGCTGTCACAAACACCTGCGCTAATTTATGGCTGAATTGTTTAGACGCGTTGCTTTGGAAGAAATTGCGAACGTAAACCTGATCTCCGACGTTGAATTGTATGTTTCTACTCCTCAAATTGTATACCCTCGCGTTGGTTGCATGAGCCTTTGCATTGTTGACCTTTGCTGCATACCTTGCCAACTGCAGAGCATCGGGGTAATTAACTCTAGAATCATCTGATAGCAAGTTAAGTTTCCTGAGCAATTCGAAATCCTTGCCATTCAAAATCATGTTTTGCCCAAACGTAAGGAAGTAAGGAGAATATCCGGTGGTTGTATGTAGACTGGATCGAATAGCACCGTTAATCTCATTCAGTCGTTGATCCCAGGTAGTGTGATCTTTCCCCACGTACGCACGGATCGCCGCCAAAACCGATCGGTTTAAGCGCACGCTTGCATTCGCTTGAGGCGAATAAAAAGCGGTACAAATATGTTTAATTGAAAATCGAGTTAGAAAAGCCTCAAAGAATCCTGATCGAAATTGAGAACCATTGTCCGTTAAGATGGATTCCGGCACTCCAAACGTAAAGAAAATGGAATTTTCTAAGTACTCGCAAATCTTTCCGGAAGTGAATCGTTTCAATGGACAGAGGAAATGGAATTTTGTACAATGATCCACGATTATTAATAATCCGATATTCCCTGCCTTTGAACGAGGGTATGGACCTAACAGATCCATGTAGAGTCGTTGAAACGGTCTCTCTGATTGCATTGGCTTTCCCAATGGTGGTCGTAATACTATATTGCGACTTTTGGTCTGTTTATAAATGACACAATTATTTACATACTCTCGGATTTGAACCAACATCTTGGGCCAGAACAGGTATCTCTTAAGTTTTTCAACGGTTTTACCCATCCCGCCATGTGATGCGCTAGGAGAATCATGGGCTTGTTTGATAACACTACTGACTAGGCCAGAGGGTACCCATAATTTCCACGACTGGTGGTCAGATTCAGAATCTCCAATCGAAGCTTCGGTGCGTTTGTATACATAGCCATCTGTTATTTTTAAATCTGGAAGTTTCTCTGAATGCGTTCAATTAAATCAAGATATTCCAACGAAGTGAAATGCTCGGACTCTAAATCGATGATCGGCCCTAGATCTATAAACTCATCTACTGACGATTCATTTTGCCTTGACAGAGTGTCAGCAATAACATTTTGTGAACCCTTCCGGTGTTCAATGCGAAAATCAAAACCCTGTAACTGTATAGACCATCGCGCGAGCCTTCCAGACAAATCCTTTTGTCGCATCAACCACTGCAATGCTGCATGGTCGGTTATTACTAAGAATTCCTGGCCTTCTATGTAAGCTCGAAATTTCTTAATTCCCTTAATAACTGCTAGACATTCTAGTTCTGTAACGGAATAATTCCGTTGAGCTTTGGATAACTTAACCGACATGTATCCAATTGGCATTTCGAAGCCTTCTTCATTCTCTTGAGATAGGACGCACCCGAGACCAAAAGAACTAGCATCACACAATAAGATGAATTTCTTAGAAAAATCAGGAGTTCTTAGGATTGGAGCTGATGTTAATCTTCGTTTCAATTCTTCAAAAGCATTGGTTGCGGTTTCATTCCATATTAAGGAAGTATTCTGTTTCTTAAGCATATCGGTCAATGGATAGCTCACGGAGGCATAATTCTCGACGAAACGTCGATACCATCCGGATAAACCGAGAAACCGTCGTAACTGCTTTACCGTTGCTGGAATTGGGAAGTCGTTGATTGCCTGAATATTAAATGAATCAGTCTTGATCTGACCATCCGAAATTATGAAACCGAGATATTTAATCTCTCTCATGCAGAACTTAGATTTTCGAACGTTGATAGTGATATTCGCTTTTCTTAAGTATAGTGCGATTTCTTGCAAAAGAATCAAGTGCGAATCAAAGTCATCCGATAGAACAAGCAAGTCATCGAGATATACAAAAACTCGATTCCGTAAATGTGGGGGGATGACATGGTCCATTAAGCGGCATAAGGTCTGAGGTGCATTTGTCAGACCAAATGGCATGACCTTATATTGGTACAGTGGACGATTCGGAACGGTAAACGCAGTATACGGTCGTGGTATTTGCCAGAAAGCATGTTTCATATCAAGACCAGTTATATACCGCGCTGGAGGTAAGCGGCTTAAGATCCCGTCAATATGTGGTAAGGGGTAAGCATCCTTCCTCGTGTATGTATTGATCTCGCGAGAGTCTAAACACAACCGAACCTTATCACCTTTTTGAACAAGAACACAATTACTACTCCAAGGACTGCAAGAAGGTTCTATGATATCGAGAGCTAACATGTTATCTACCTCAGCAAACATAAGTTTTTCGCGCGCAGGGGAGATTGGCCAGTGTCTTTGTTTAATCGCCTTAGCATCACCTACGTCGATCGAGTGCGAAATAATGCTGGTTCTGCCCAATCCGTCTCGTTCGTACGAAGGAAAAATTTCGACGACACCTTGCAGTCTCTCCTGCTCTTTACTAGAAAGTTTGTGTAACTTGGGTGAGCTTTCCTCATCCTCCGTGGGACCTATATCTAACTCAGAGACACTTTCGCTCAGGAGTCGATCAGCAAGTTTCAATTTCTTAAAAAAGTCAATTCCTAAGTAAACCTCTTGGGTTAAGTTTGGTATGATGAAAAAATCTATACTTTCCGTGAGACTACGATATGTAATAGTCGCTGTGAAAATGCCCTCAACCGAGCATTTGGTTCCGCTGGCTGTTTTAACCCTTCCCGAACACTTACGTGATTTCGGATGGTTAAGGAGAGCACGGGCGGCATTGTTGCCAACGCAACTAACCGACGCTCCAGAATCTAACAAGGCGTTGTAACCCTTGTCTTCAATCGTGATGGGTGTGTACAGACGGTTATCTCCCGTACTGAATATGGAAGCAATTAAGCATTGTCGAGTGCTAACAACTGTTTTCCAAAATTTGCGTAATCGAAGGGTAGACCTTTTAGATTTTGTCGTAGTTGATATGGTACAAAGATCGCCAAATATCCTATTTCTAGTTTTCTTGTAATTTGACAGTCTTACATGTAAGGGTAAATATCTAGTTGGTCGTTTATCCGATAAAAATCCTGAGTCCATAGCGGTTTTAGCTAAACCCTCATCTATAGTCTGACTGATGCTTTCGCTATGTTTTGGTACGGATGTGCCTACAGGGGGTTCGTTGACACATCCCGCAGCCGGTTTTCCGAAGGATGGCACTTAGAGCAACGTGGCTTGTAAACATTCTTGGTTCCACAACCGTAACAGAATATGCTTCTAGGTTCCACACAATCATCCCATCTATGCCCTATCTTATCACAATTCCAGCAGGACACCTTATTACGCATGATCGCTGATATTATTGGTTCAGGCTCCTCAAGGTGCTCGAATCTCCTACCTCTGCAAGGTCCGCGTTATTTAATTCCGTCGCCAAATCAACATTTCCCCGAACTAACAATTCTGTAGTGCATAGTCCGCGACAGGTTGGACAACTCGGTGAACTCTTAAGCCAATCGGTCAAACAGGAATGGTGAAATTGATGTTGACACGGTGTCGTGGCAAACAATTGATATTTCTCAAGTTTATCGTGGCAAATGCGACAATAGCCATGCTGATTTAATGCAGTTTCAAAGCTATTATCTTTACTGGCCATATTTCCTCTTAATTTTTTTTCCCCAATCAGCAAAATATTTTCTGTCTTTTCCACAAATGCCAATTCTACATCGATGTGTAACTCCTCTCTTCTGCCTCTATGATTATTGAATTAAATGGATATTAAAGGTTCCTATTAGACTATGTCTGATACTCGTCGGGAACTCAAAGTTTCTCTAAGACCCGCCATTCCAAGTACCGAACAAGTCATGTTCCTATAAAGTTGAAAGTGGTCGTGTGTCTGCTTGGGTCGATCAATACAAAATCCTGAATTGCAATCGCAAATTCCACAGCTCAGATACACGGCACTAACATCTTTATTCTACTAAAATATTTTCTTCAGACATCTATACAGTTCACGCCGTCATTTCTTGGTAGACCAATCCCTACTCAGTCGAATTGAAATCTCCATTCCAAAAGCTGACTACACGTCTACACGATATACCGAATTTTCTAATTAACAGGCTAATGGATGTATTAACAGAGCTTAACCGTGAAGCACGAAGGTTACTCCAACCGTTCGGAATTATCCTCATCTGGAAATAATCGTATCTTTTCTACACTTTTCCGATTATAACACGTCGTTTCGTCTTCGGGCCCCACGTTGGGCGCCATTTTATTATGTTACGGCTACGGGCTGGTTAAATCTTGTTGGCAATGCAGCCTCAGCAGGAAAGGGAATCGGGGTTAGTGCCCTATACTGCGCTCTGGGCTCAGCTCGCCGGATGGGGTCGGGGTCTTTCCTATCCATATACTTCCTTGTTCTCGCCATATAAAAATTTAAGTGCACTGACACAGAATCTACTTTGATCAAAACAAAAAAAAAAACAAATGTAATCAATCCCCGGTCGGCATAGATGGCAAGAAGGAATCCGGTAGTCGCGTATTTAATTTAGTGATCCTAGGTGTAGGAGATCACTAGTTCCTCTATACCCTCCCTACCTTCGGCAATGCGTGGAACGATGTTGGCATGGCCCCTATCGTAACTACCGCTGCATTATTACACTCGATGCATCATTGGCATTATGTACTTAGACAGAATGGTTGTTATTTATTCCATATTCATGTCAATTCAAAATAGTTCGATTAATCAAGATTCAAAAGATTCATATATAACAAAAGGTTCATTAACTTAAGAATATAAAATACAATTCATAGCAAAACTGAGCCTTTTTACTCACGAAGGTCAACATTTCCATTCAATACGAAATTAATGATCATTACCAAATTCAAACACTTTCCTTGACGAGCTCGTTGGGCCCAATGAACTGCTTCGGTAGCTGTGGAACAATATTAATTATATAAAAATAGTAAAGAATTAAAGAATGATATTTTGGCCGACATTGCCAGAGTGAATCAAGGCTTAACATTGAGTTGATTAGGAAAGGACTTAAGACATATGATAAAGAAATTAATTCTATAGGAAAGATATTCCTTAATATAACTGTATATGTTTATATGATTTTACATTTAAAGTCAAATTTAATTGCAGTGAAAACACAAGAATGCAAGCAAAAGAAAAGAACAAGACAAAGCAAAGAGAATGTCGATGATCAAATTAATGCACGTTTATATGTGTGTGCATACGCACGCATATGCCCGAATTCTCTTCGAACGAAAGCTCGCTCTTGGCGTGTGAGTTATCACGCTCTCCCTTTCATTACGCTGCACCGCTGCTCTCCCCTGCTATTTCGCGGGTATGTTCGTACTCACGAATCGATGATCACATGTTGTCCACGACACAGGTCACCCTAAATTCCGATTCCTGATCTTGTATTCACATCTTCTGCACAATTTTAGCTGACATAAATTTCCACTTTAATTCCTAGGCGTTGTCGATTCCGCATCAAGGATGTTGAGTTGCATTTCGCAAGATACGATTAGAGGGCATTCAAAAGTCGATACAGATCGTCCGTACAACGGAAACGATGGTAATTCGAAGCGGCCAAAAATAAGACACTGGAGGTTGCGTGGGGGGTTAGGCGTGAGAGCGCCAAAGCACGGCAGACCTCCAGTGACCAAGAGTTTCTGTAATAGATTCGGAATTCAGTGAATGTACCAAACCTGCTTTCCTCTATAATCAACTTCTTTTTCTCTACGTAGCACTTTGCACTTTCACCACACAATATAGCTTGATCTTGCTTTTTAGTCGATTCTCCGCCGACTTGCAGTTATGTAATTTGGTATGTATTATGTAATACAGGGACACGTGAACTTCGACTGTGCACTATTGGCACAGGCACAACCGAAGTGTTTTGGGAGAAAAATGGAATTGATCCGCGTGTTCACCGTCGCTGTCGGCTTAAGCGGCATTGACGAGCTTTAACGGGACCCTTCCATGGAATTCGGTCTCGAGAGACAAAAAAGAACATTCAAGCATTTAAAGCTCCATATTCGAAGTAGCTGTTTTTAAAGCCTTGGTGTTCGAACTAATCAAGTTGGCGCGTGATTTGAATCTGTTTTATATCTGGGAAATTATTAGGGAATTTAATCTGGGTTTGCTTCACTGGCCACTACAGCTCCTGCGCAATTGTAGCAGCACTTCGTGAAGTCTTGGCTGCTCTTACAATTAGGCGCGATGTGGCCAAACTCCATGCACTTGTAGCATTTTCGGGGAGTTGACTTGGGTCGTATTCTGCAATACCCCCACCCCAGGCGAATTCTTCCTTTCTCCAGGAGGGGCTTTGCTATAGCCGGTGGAACTTTCAGAGTCAGGGTCTGCGTGCTCCTATAGGCTGGTCTGATGGAGATGGCTGCGGCCTCGCAGATTTCCACCCCTGCCGGCGCTTTGAGTTCCGCTAGGACTTCCTCTTGGGTGGACACTTCGTCTATGTCCCTTACCTCCAAGATGACAGTTTCGGTAAGACTCCTTACTTCAACCGTGCTTCCTAGCGCTTCCTTGACTGCTGCCTGCATCTCGTGGGTTCTCGGGTCCGCCGATTTTTCCAGCATCAGCAACAGCTCTCCTTTTGCTGTGCGTCGCACCCCTTGCACCGATTGCCCTAGCTTTTTAAGACTTGGCTCTGTCTTGACCTTCCTTAGAATGTCTGCATATGAGACAGTGCTGGTGGCGGCGATGACTATTGCATCGCTGCGTGGCGGTCTTGGTCGTTGCTGCTGCTTTGGCTTTGGCCTTTGCCTAGCTACGACCTTCACCCACCCCACCTCTCGATCCTTTGGGGCGTCCTCCGGTCCCTTGCGAGCTACGGCGTCCCTCATTTGGCCTTCCTGCGGCTTCTTCTCCGTTTTTTTTTGGCTTTTTGGGTCCATGTTTTGGCTTCTTCGGCCTTGGGGACGGGGACGGGTGGGTGGTGTTCCTGGGCTCTGGCCGTGCCCTCTTTCCCGCCCTCTCCGTCACTGCCGGCTGTGTAACCTTGGCTACAGCCTGCTCCGCAGAGATCGCCTGCCAGCACGATTCCAACTCTCGCTGCAGATATTCGATCTCATCCACCAGATCCCTCATTGGGTTCGTGATGGACCTCTTTGGGAGCACCATCAGCTTCCTCAACTCTCTGGGCTTTTGGCCCAAGCTCGCCAAATGCGCCATGGCCCTCTCCTTCGGGTCTGCTTGCTCCTCTTGGGGGCGCTGCAGCGTTGGAGGAGAGGATCTTGCGCGCTCCTCCACTGCTTCCGCCGGCTGGCTTGGCGAACGCGCCAGAGCATTTTTCCGGCGAAAGGGATTCTCCTCATCCCAGGCGAATGAGCTTGTCAGCGGAGTGCTGCAAGCCGCAGCTTGTTCCCGCTGATCGCTCATCTCCGATCTGGCCGTTGATCTGGCAACTCCGGTTGCTGTGGCCGCGCCCTCTATTGGCCAGACGCTGTCGTTTTCCAGCACTTAGCTCCGTGCCTCCAGTCAGCTGTTCTTCCGTCGTTATCCAACACCACTTGCGGTGTGCTTGGCCAATTTTGCCCAAAAACAAAAAGAAGGCAGCAACCAACAAGTGGCGCCAAGAATCACAGCGAAGAAGAATATGAAAACAGGCACTTACCTGCTGTTCCTTCCCCCCCCCCCCCCCCCCCCCTTCGGCCTAGGGCTCGACGGCGTCCCACTGGGATTTCGGCCAGTACTATTGGCCAGGTGGCCGCTTCTCTGCTTGCGGACTTGCGTTCCGCGCAGGTAAGTAACGCAGCACTACTATGGCTCGCGCTAACTACTCTTTGCCTCCTTTCCAGGCTAACTTCCGACGCTTTCCACTGAATTATACGGAACGATTTAAAAACACGACCGCACTCACTAGAATACACACTCATGCATCCGGTATGTGTGTGTTTTTTTTTTTTTTTAATTCCATTTAATTGCTTGTATTTACAACTTATTTTATATTTAAAGCAAACTATATTAAAGGTTAGGCTATGCAAGCCCAACATGTGTGGTACGGCCGTGAAGCAATGCTTCACACATGTGCAGGCTTCGTTTAGACTAACTGGACTCTAGTCTGGTGCTCAACAGCGCGCAGTTCCCTCATAATGGTCGTCGCGAAGCGGCTCGTCGCCTCCCAGTTTTCCGGGGACAGGAGCATGCACGGCACCAAGCTCTGCTTGACTACGGCTCCACCCAGCGCTTCTTCTAGCCGCTGGCGCTGCGCTGCGAACCTGCCACACGAAAATATCGCATGCTCGGCATCCTCCTCCACGTAGTGCCCGCACCAAGAGCATTCTGCGGAGTCCGCGTGCCCGAAGCGATGAAGGTAGCTTCGGAAGCAGCCGTGACCACTGAGGAGCTGAGTCAGGTAAAAGTTGACCTGCCCGTGCTTCCTGCTTACCCACGCGTCGATGGACGGGATAAGCTGGTGGGTCCAACGCCCCTTAGTGGTCGTGTCCCAGCGCTGTTGCCACCTTCTGAGACTCTCCTGTTTGCACGCCATGCGTACCTGCCTTTTCGCCGCCGCGTCCATTCCTCTGCCATGTGTTTCCTGGTAGTATGTGGACCGTTCATCCGCCAGGAATTCCAGGGGTGCTATGCCCGCGATCACGTGTGCTGCCTCGTCCGAGACCGTTCGGAAGGCACTGGTGATCCGAATCGAAGAGAGGCGGTGCGTGGCTGCCAGACCCCGTGCGTAGCTCGCTGTTCGAAGGGCCTTTGCCCAGATTGGCGCCGCATATAGCATCACCGATCTCGTGACACTCGTTAGCAGTTGTCGCCGCCATTGCTTTGGTCCTCGGGTGTTCAGCATTAGCCTCGAGAGCGCACCGTTGGTGGTCGCCGCCTTCGTGCCCATGTAGGCCAAGTGCTCCCGAAAGCAGAGACGTGTGTCCACCAGGACACCAAGGTATTTGATAGCGCGCTTAGACGAAACCAGGGTACCTGCCACTGAGATGTTGGCCGTCTCGACTTTCTTCCGGCTGGATACCAGCACTGCCTCTGTTTTGTGGGGTGCGAGTTCGAGCCCGACCAGGTCCAGCCACTGTTGAATGCGCGCTATCGTTTGGTTGCAGGTCGTTTCCACGACGGACAGGTCTTTTGCCACCACTAGGACAGCCACATCGTCTGCAAAACCCACCATGTGTACTCCGTGGGGAGGGTGAGTCGCAAGATGCCGTCATACATTGCGTTCCACAGAGTGGGGCCAAGCACTGAGCCCTGCGGGACGCCTGCCGATACCTCGTATTCCTCCGTGCCAGCCTGCGTGTCGTACAAAAGCAGCCTTCTCTCAAAGTAGCTTTGTACCATCCGCTGCAGGTACCTGGGTGTGTCGAAACTCTCCAGCGCCCTTAGGATGCAGCTCCACCTCGCCGTGTTGAACGCGTTCTTAATGTCTAGGGTGACTACTAGGCAGTACTCTTTCCCGCCGCCTTTCCACCGAGTGCCGGCAATTGCACCGGAGGCAATGTCCACCACCTTACGAACGGCGTCTATCGTGGATCGGGCCTTGCGAAAGCCGTATTGGTGCGGTGAGAGGTCGCCAGCCTCCGCGATGGAGCGTTCCAGTCGCGCGCAGACCACCTTCTCAAGCAGTTTACCCGCGGTGTCGATCAGGCAGATAGGCCTATACGACGACGCTGTCCCCGGCGGCTTGACTGGCTTGGGAATAAGCACTAGCTTCTGTATTTTCCACCTCACAGGGAACACTCCTTCCCGAAGGCACTGATTTAGCAGCTTCGCAAAGATGTCCGGACGCGTGGAGAGGGCGAGCAAGAGGGCTCTGTTCGGGATAGAGTCCGGCCCAGGAGCCTTGTTCGGGCTGATGCTCCTGGCTGCGCTTTCGAATTCCTCGAGTGACACCTCCTCGATGTGTGCCTGCAGTGTGAGGCAACGGACCACATCCCCGATGTGGTCAGCCCTGTGCGGAAAGAGTTCCTCCACGATAGATCTTGTCGTGTCGGGGTCCGATGGGGGTGCCTGCCTCTTGGCGCAAAGTTTGTTCGTCACCAACTTGTACGCCCTTCCCCATGGGTCCTGCTCCGCAGAGTCGCATAGCTTGAGAAAGCACTGGCGCTTGCTATCCCTAATGGCCGCCTTGAGGGCCCTTCTGCAGTCCCTAAACGTGGATTGCCATTGCGGAAAGGCAGTGCTTCCGCGCGAGCGCTGGTAGCGGCGTCGAGCTTGGTTGCATTCCCGGCGTAGCGCGGCAATGTCCTCGTTCCACCAGAACACAGGTTGGTGGTGGCGACCGTAGTGCTTCCTCTGCGCCATGGTGGCATTGCATGCTGCCTCCAGATGCTCCATGACATGGTTGGCCATGCATTCAGCATTTCCATTCGCCGTGAGGTTGGACATAAGCTCCATGAACAGGGCCGTATTGAGCGTTTCGGCGCGATAGCATCTCAATCTGGGCGCAGCTGTCTCTACGCTACACGTCTGTTGGCCTGTGTCCCATATAATTGCCCTGTGGTCGCTCCCTGTGTAGATGTTGCTGATGCTCCAGCCCGATGAATTAAAAAGTGAGCTGCTGACAAATGTAAGGTCGATGACCGATCCTGTTCCTGCTCTGGAGAAGGTATGCTGGTTTCCCTCGTTGAGGAGCGCGATGTCCAGGGGCGCAATGATCTCCAGCAGAGCTCTACCTCTCGCATTCGTCGCCACGCTTCCCCACTCCTCAGCCCACGCGTTGAAGTCCCCTCCAATGGCTATTGGGTGACGTCCTCTAGCATCAGCCGCTAGGTTGTCTAGAGTACCTGCGAACTCGGAGAGCGTCAGGCTTGGGGCAAGGTAGACGCTGTATATCCACACACCTCCGACCTTGGCGCGCACAAACCCAGCAGCAGCGCTTGAGAGGGAAAGCTGCAATGGCGTGGCCCCGCATAGCCATATCGCGGCCTTTTTGGTGGCATCCAAGATGAACCCAGGGGACTCCCTAGTTTGATATGGCTCGCTGAGGATGGCAAGGTCAATTGCCAATTCTCTTATGGATTGGCTCAGCAGGTCTTGAGCCGCAGCGTAGTGGTTGAGGTTGAGCTGCATAAGCTTCATTATTGGGCCGGCAAGCTGGGCACGCTCCTGGCTGCTGGACATCTCCTGCTACCCGCATAATGGTTCGTCTCATTGCTGTTGTTAGCGGTGCAGATGAAACACCGCGGATCGCTTTGACAGGTTGCCGCCTTGTGCCCGTTCACGCCGCATCTGAGGCAGCATCCGGTGCGATGCACCGCGCTCTTGCACCTGATTGCTAGATGCCCAAACTCCAGACACCTGTAGCATCGTCGTTGAGCTGTCCGCTCCCGGATCCTACAGCTTGTCCATCCGACTTTAAGTTTCCCCACCATGAGCAGGGCTCTTGCCTGCACGGGCGGCAGGCACACAACTGCCAGTTGCGTACCAGCGAACGATGGCCTCAGACTTTTAATGGCGCTGGTGTCCACGCTGGGGGCGTCTATCGATGCAGCTATCGCTGCTGCGATGTCCTCCTTCTCGACCAGGCTGTCGAGATCCCTGACCTCCACGCAGAGTTCTTCTGACACCGCGCTGATGCCCGTCTGCAGTCCCAGTGCCGCGCTGATATCCTCCTTGAGCTTAGCTGTGTTGCTTTTGCTCGCGCCGTTGAGCTCGAGCAGCAGCTCGCCCTTTGCCGTCCTCCGGATTCTGTTAACATTATCCCCTACCTCCTGAAGCTTGCCATCCTGGCGTCTGGTGGGCATACGGAGGATGTCGCTATAGCTAAGCTCGCCCTGGGGTTGAATGATTATTGCGTCTGGCCTTGGCTCGCGCTCACGGGGCTCCCTTTTTTTCCTTACCCTAGGGCCCACCTGCTGCCACTTGAGCTGTTTCTTAGCGGCTGGGGTGGCACCATGGTCCACTGTACCCGAGGGGGTTAGTTCATCCTGGGACTGCGCCGGCGGTTTGAGCTGGTTCGACGCTTGTTGAAGCTTTGTGCCTCTCTGCCTCTTTGTGGGCTCCGCAGCCATTTGAGGCGACTCGCGCAGCCTCTTTGAGCCGGTGTGTGGCGGCTTCGCAGCTGTTTGGGTACCAGTGGTGGCGGTCTCAATTGTCCTGGTGTGCAGCTTCTCGAAATTCTTGACCACCAGGGCCTGAAGGGTTACCACTCTCAGGGCTAAATCTTTCATCACGTTGTCCACATGCCGCTGGTCGTTCATCCTCTTGACCAGCTCATTGGCCCGAGTACCCAGGTTTTTTAGCAGCTCTAATGGGTCAGAGTGCGGTCGCTCCTTCTCTTTGCCATCCGGGCCGGGCTTGAACATGCTCGATCCCTGAGCTTTCGCAGGTGCTGACGGTGGTGGGGATCTGGAAAGGGCGTTGCGCCTACCAAAGACTGCGTCCTCAGTCATCTTCTCTATCTGTGTGTTTGGTGTGTGAGGGGTGTTGTCCATGTAAAAAGAATCTCCACTCGAGTTCGTTATTCCTGGCCGCAGTACGTAGTCACCGTGGTGATCCCATGGGTGTCTTTCCGTGGAGTGAGGTCCATGCGAGGGTTGACCCTGGGCCTTATGAGCACCAGGGTTCAGAGCCAGATCGGTGCTAGTTGGGATATGAATCAACCAAGCCTACGCAACCACCATAGTGGGACGGCCAGGAAGCGTTAAACGAGGCCTGCCAAGGTTTTTATGAGACGGGGGCGGTGGAGACATTAACCTATGAGCCATTTCAACAGGGGTTCAGCCTGCCTACTCAGGTCATAGAATGCCGACGCCGTCAGCCCACAGTCTAATGTACGTAAGGGGGGTTCCAGTGGGTCGTACGTAACACCTTACTGGTCTCGGTGTTACGGGCGGTATAGAACCTACCAAGGCGCCTATGGCACCGATGGGTCCACTATAAAGGCTTATCCTGGGCATCCCGCGATGGCCGGGAATTTCATCCAGACGATAGTCGCTGGGGTTATACCGCCCCTTCTCGGTATCCAGCACCCCGTTAAAGGGTAAGCCGCCGTAGCGCTGGGGTTGGCAGGAGGACAGCTCCGGGACCCGTTGTGTACCCGATGACCTCAGAAAGCGCCGATGTGCAGTGTGAGCCTCTAAATATCCCCATCAGTTCCACTTTGCCACATCCTATAGACCCGCGGTGAGGGGGCCGAAAAGTCGTGGTATACTTCTAGGATGTATGATGCAGCGCCATCTGCCGGTGCTCGTCTTCCTCTACGTGCTACGTAGCAGCACCCTCTGACGGTGGGACACGCCTGCGATGAGTAGGCTATCGCCGTCTTGTAGCCCTGGTCAGCAGCTGTTGCTCTGATCAGGAACATAGACATACAGAAAAACGTGGAGCTCATCCTAAAGAAGCCGGGGCAACTGGTGCATTATGTCGGGCCTTAAAACGGCCAACCGCATACTCGCGCGGTGCAGGCAACTCAGTTGCCTGACATGGCAACTCCGTCGCCATCCATCTTGGGCCGGTGAGAGGAGGAGAGAAACTCACCCCGGGAGCTTCGTGAGTGTTATGAGTGAGTTGGAGTTTGAGTGACAAACCCCAAATTAATTTAGCCTAATTTAGCCCCGGTATGTGTGTGTGTGTGTGTGTGTGTGTGCTATCAAATTAGGTTCGTTTGCTGCCTTTGGGCCGTGCTTGCTTCGTCTACTTTTTGTCCAAAAGCACCCTTGTGCCGCCACTGGCGTCCCTTCTGCTTCTGCCTCACCATCCTCCCCTCCCCCCACTTCTTCTGCTCTTTCTTTTCTGCTGTTGAAGTGGGCGTGAGCTGGTGTGTGTGCGTGTGAGCCTGCTTATCGACTATGTAAACCGCACGGCTCACTGGCTCTGCCCCGCTGCCGCCGCTGCCGTTGCCGTTGCCGTCGTCGTGGCTGGGGCTCGCTCGCTGTCGTCGTCATTGTGGTTACCGTTTCATATAGCCAGGGATCGCCTGAGTGTTTTAAATATTGCCAAAGTCAATATTGTCAAAATGCTGTGGCATGCTGATAATTCAATAAAAAATTGAGGCAAGAGTTGATGAGTTGCTCCGGCAAATTGTGGATGGTACGGTAAATACACAAGCACACAAAAGTACGTGCAGCAGTGCGTATGTGTCTGTGTATGTGTTTGCCTTTTTCGGTACGCTCGTGTGGCTCTCAACCAAAAACACTCGACATCCTCCCGGCCAAAGAGGAGTGGAATGGAGCGTCAAAGGCAAAGGCAGAGGCAGAGAACCACTCGCAAATGGCAACGTCATGCAGCTGTCCCGCCACAGCACAGCATCCATTGCCACTACCCCATGGATGCCACCCAGTAGTAACTTCATTTGCAATGCAAACAGCAAAGCTCCCACTCAGAAAGCGGCAGGGCAAGACAGAAGGTGGGACGTTGGCTAGCGCTGCTTGTGTAATCAAGTAATTACAACAGCCACCAATGTTGGCGCCATTAAGGCAACATCAACTCACGAAGGCCCCCAACTCATTTATCTAATGTTAAAGTGACTTTTAAGACCCAACCTCATCGCATCTCACCTCAGAGACAATTGAGTGGCTCTCCGACAGACCTCTCTGCCACTCAAATCAATCAATGTGCCGTCCCCCAATACCAGAACCAGAACCAGATCCAGACACCCCCTTCCATGACTGAGGAAACTTTACCGTTCTCATAACTTATGCCTCCTCTGTCGGTCCGCACTCGCTCGTTTAGCAATTCGCACAGTTATTATTCCTATTTCCGGTTCAGGATTTTCGTTGATTTTTATACCCGATACTCAAAATGAGTATTGGGGTATATTAGATTTGTAGTAAAAGTGGATGTGTGTAACGTCCAGAAGGAATCGTTTCCGACCCCATAAAGTATATACATATATTCTTGATCAGCATCAATAGCCGAGTCGATTGAGCCATGTCTGTCTGTCCGTCTGTCCGTCCGTTCGTCCGTCCGTCTGTCCGCTCAAAGACTATAAGAGCTAGAGCAACGATGTTTTGGATCCAGACTTCTGTGATATGTCACTGCTACAAAAATATTTCAAAACTTCGCCCCGCCCACTTCCGCCCCCACAAAGGACGAAAATCTGTGGCATCCACAATTTTAAAGATACGAGAAAACCAAATTCGCAGAATCGTAGAGAATGACCATATCTTTTAGACTGCAGAATTTGAATAAGATCGTATTATTATTATAGCCAGCATCAAGAAAACAATTTCATTTTTTCTCGCCCTGTCTCTCTCTAAAACACACGTAACACACCGCTTATTTTGTTTGTTACTTATGTCTATGTCACTCATTTGTTTGTTAAAGCTTTGGGCTTGCTTGCCCTGCTAAACGCTCTCTGCCAGCTCGCTCTTCGCTATCTCCGCTTTGCGTCTGCCTACCGACGTCGGCCGAGCGAAGCTGCGCTTAGCGATCGGAGCGGCAATGTAAAGGGCAGGCAAGCCACACTTGCAATTTGGATGTCACGCATTAAAGAACATATCGTAATTTTATTTCTGCGCCGAGTTTTATTTAATTCGAAATAATTAGTCGGCCGATTGGGGATAAAAAACATTATCTCCACATACAATTTGGTGCCCCCGACGTGATCTCTGAGTTGCAGTGTCAATTAATAATCATTCGCGATCGACATTTGTTAGCCCTAGCAAATTTTCGGCGGTTAAGCACAATTCGGTGCTAAAACACACTTACATACACCTACATACACGCATTGCTGGCTATTAATTTCTCTGTCGCGACAATTCGGTCAGTGCAGTGCGGTAGGCAGTGCAGCGATCTCACTAATACACACAAGCGGAGTACAAAGCGGAATCGGACAGCTCGCACAGCCGCACAGCTAAAGGCATTAGCTGTAATCCCTTTGCTTTCGGTTCCCACGTTTATACGTATACAGGGTGTCTTTTTCGGTCGTGCTGAGTGACTCTTTTAAAACCTCAACATGGCAGCACCTGAGCCTACCAATGTCGCGAACGCAGCAATGCCGAGTGATGTAGATTTCTACAAGCACAAGGCCGAGTCCATCGCGCGCCAACTAAAGGCCATGGATCGCTTTCTCACCAAGGAAGAGCTTGCCGAGTTAGATGAGGCAGAACTTCAAGCTCGCTTAGAGCAAATCGAGCGAATGAATGCGGATTTCGATGCCGCTCAAACGAGCCTTGAAAGGCTGGATTTCCTGCAGTTAGCCCATGATGCCCGACTGGACTTTTCGAATGTTTATGTGAAGGTTAGGTCCAGGCTGTCGCGGGAGTTGATGGCTGCTCGCACGGTAAATGTTGCCAATTCAACGGCTCGGCATACTCTCGAGGGGAATTCGTCGTTGTTCGCCTATAAAAGTATAGGCCGTTCTCGAATGCCCGAGTTGCAGCTTCCGCGATTCGGGGGGAACTACATGGATTGGCCAGAATTCCACTCGATGTTCTCGACAATGGTGCACAAAGACCATCGTATACCAATCATCGAAAAATTCCAATATCTTCGTGGATGTCTAGATGTTGCTGAGCTGGATACGATTCGTTCCTTGGAACTTTCTGAGGAGAATTACGACAAGGCGTTGAATTTACTAATGTTGCGATTCGATAATAAACTGTTACATTTTCAGGCACACGTCAAGGCTATTTTCGGGCTGCAAGGGGTGGAGAAGGGCTCGGCTATCGGCTTGCGCGCGCTCAGCGACAAAATCAATTCGCACTTGCGTGCACTTCAGACCTTGGCGACCCCGCAGGAGATATCCGATGGGTTGCTGATCTTCATCATAGGCACGAAACTGGACCACAAAACAAAGGAGAAATGGGAAGAGAACTTGCCGACGTCAGGATTGCCTCGGTGGTCAAGCATGGCCTCATTTCTGGAAGCGAGATGTCGGATGCTGGAGAATTTTGGATCAGCCATGGCAACAAGTCCTAGTCAACAGGTGGGAGAAGACAAACCTGTCACCCTTATCACCTCCAGTAACGACCATCCTAACCCCATATGTAACCATTGTAATTCCTCCGAGCATTACATATCTAGATGTCAGGCATTCCTGAATCTCTCTGCGTTTGAACGATACAAAGAAGCAAAGAAGAGCCGCTTGTGTTTGAACTGCCTCAACAAAGGCCATGAATTGCAGAGGTGCAGGTCAGGACTTTGCAGGCATTGCCAGGCCAAACATCACACGCTACTCCACTTTCCATCGGGAACTGGTGCTTCATCTTCCTCTTCACCGGCCGAGGAATCGATCCAGCAAGAGGCCGAGACTGTGCTTCTAGCAAGCGGGTGTTCTAGCCCTCCCCCTCGATCCAGAAATCTCAGCCTAGCCAGAACGTGTTGCTACCTACTGCCCTCGTCCATGTAACAGATCGTTATGGAGCACTTATCCCATGTCGTGCCATTTTGGATTCTGCATCACAGGCAAACTTTGTAACATCTAGACTTGCTGATCAGTTGCAGTTGGATCATCGCTCGTCTTATGTTCACATCTCTGGAATCGGAGATTCCATTCTACCTTCGAGCAAGTCTGTACATATAGTTGTACAATCCCAGGACGCAAGCTATCGAGCTTCCTTCGCTGCAATTGTCACCAACTCAATTGCGGAAATGCAGCCTAACTTCGGCGTAGACGCAAAGGATTGGCCATTGCCGAATAATCTAAAACTAGCTGATCCTAATTTCTCCAAGCCCCAACGTATCGATCTGTTGATAGGTTCTGGTTTGTTCTTCGATTTAATGTGCGGCGGACAGATTCGACTATCAGCCCAATTGCCAACATTGCAGGAGACTAAACTTGGTTGGATAGTATCAGGAAGCATTGATAGCTCGGAGAATAAGCGTGCAGCTTTAGCCGCTTTTGAAAATTCCTCGTGCATCTCTATTGACGATTTTCGACCCACAACGCTGGAGTACCAAAACTTAGAGCAGCATTGCAGGAAGCAGCTGCTCGAGTGCCAGGTGAAAGTGGAAAAACTGCGATCGGAGAATCAGGAACTGCAGCGCGAACTTTTCCATATATTAAAAACCTACATATCCACGCTAAATGAAATTCAACTTTCAACAATTTCTACATTGCCAAATTTCCTGCCATTCTATGCAATTACAGAGGTTCCCGATGATCAAGACGTAATCACGACAAGCCGCCTTCGTAAAGAAGCGCCGATTGCTGCGTTCGACGATCATCCCAGCGTAGCCGCCAGCTGCGCCCAAGCAAGCATCTTCAAGAGGGCCGTTGGAAAAATAGCGGTTCTGCCCCTTCAGGATGGATCTGTTGAAAGCCTTTGCCTTCCAACGGGGGGTGAATGTTCGGAGCAGAACCCAGCCGATTAGCTGCTTGCCAAATAGCACCTAATTCTTGGCCCTCAGCCGCTTATTTTGTTTGTTACTTATGTCTATGTCACTCATTTGTTTGTTAAAGCTTTGGGCTTGCTTGCCCTGCTAAACGCTCTCTGCCAGCTCGCTCTTCGCTATCTCCGCTTTGCGTCTGCCTACCGACGTCGGCCGAGCGAAGCTGCGCTTAGCGATCGGAGCGGCAATGTAAAGAGCAGGCAAGCCACACTTGCAATTTGGATGTCACGCATTAAAGAACATATCGTAATTTTATTTCTGCGCCGAGTTTTATTTAATTCGAAATAATTAGTCGGCCGATTGGGGATAAAAAACATTATCTCCACACCTCCTTCCGCCCCCGCAAAGGATGAAAATCTGGGGATATTATCAAATCTCAGAGACTATTAAGGCTAGAATAACCAAATTTGGTATCCGCACTCCTGTTAGATCTCACTTTAAAACGTATATCTCAAAATTTCGCCCCACCCCCTTCCGCCCCCACAAAAGACGAAAATCTGTTGCATCCACAATATTGCACATTCGAGAAAACTAAAAACGCAGAATCATAGATAATGACCATATCTATCCGATTGCTGAATCTGGATCAGATCAGATCATTTTTATAGCCAAAAGGAACAAATCAATTTGCACTGTCTACGCAGCCCCCGACGTTACGCTCAGACTGATTTTCTGTCTCTCTCGCACGCACTCTTTGTCGTTTCGTTCAATATTAGCGGCGTCTGCCGGAGGAGAGACATACTGACTTAGTATCGGGTATAACTGTAGAATTGCGGTGTCCTCTGCAACTCACAACATTCCCCCTCGTTCCTCTTGTGTTTGGGTCCAGTCCAAGCCCAGAACTCTGGCGTCTCTCTGACGCACCGCAACCTCTACCGATCCCTCCTCTACCGATCCCTCCTCTACCGTACCGTTCTCGGCATCAGTAAACAGTCTACCAAACCATTCTCCTGCGCTGGTAAATTGATACTTTTTATACCCGATACTCAAAATGAGTATTGGGGTATATTAGATTTGTGGTAAAAGTGGATGTGTGTAACGTCCAGAAGGAATCGTTTCCGACCCCATAAAGTATATATATTCTTGATGAGCATCAATAGCCGAGTCGATTGAGCTATGTCTGTCTGTCCGTCTGTCCGTCTGTCCGTCCGTCCGTCTGTCCGTCTGTCCGTCCCCTTCAGCGCCTAGTGCTCAAAGACTATAAGAGCTAGAGCAACGATGTTTTGTATCCAGACTTCTGTGATATGTCACTGCTACAAAAACATTTCAAAACTTCGCCCCGCCCACTTCCGCCCCCACAAAGGACGAAAATCTGTGGCATCCACATTTTTAAAGATAGGATAAAACCAAAAACGCAGAATCGTAGAGGATGGCTATATGTTTCAGAATGTAAGATCTCAACCAGATCGTATAATTATTATAGCCAGAATCAAGAAAACAATTTCATTCTTTCTCGCTCTGTCTCTCTCTAACACACAGGTTTCATGGTCGGTTTTGCCAATTGCAAAATATGAGTTCAAGGATCTCAGAACCTATAAGAGCCAGAGCAACCAAATTCGGTATCCACACTCCTGTGATATCGGACCTTGACCGTTTCGTGTCCAAATTTCGCCACACCCCCTTCCGCCCCGCAAAGGACGAAAATCTGGGGCATCCACAAATCTCAGAGACTATTAAGGCTAGAGTAACCAAATTTGGTATCCGCACTTCTGTTAGATCTCACTATAAAACGTATATCTCAGAATTTTCTCGAATGTGCAATATTGTGGATGCAACAGATTTTCGTCCTTTGTGTGGGCGGAAGAGGGTGGGGCGAAATTTTGAGATACACGTTTTATAGAAAGATCTAACAGGAGTGCGGATTCCAAATTTGGTTACTCTAGCCTTAATAGTCTCTGAGATTTTTGAATATCCCCAGATTTTCGTCCTTCGCGGGGCGGAAGGGGGTGTGGCGAAATTTTGAAACAAACTCGTCTCGGTCCGATATATTTGGAGTGTGGATACCAAATTTGGTTGCTCTAGCTTTTATAGTCTCTGAGATCTAGGCGCTAATGTTTTACTCTAAGCAAAGCCGCCTATGCTACGTGTGTGTTAGAGAGATACAGGGCGAGAAAAAATGAAATTGTTTTCTTGATGCTGGCTATAATAATAATACGATCCAATTCAGATTCCGCAGTCTTAAAGAAATGGTCATTCTCTACAATTCTACGTTTTTGGTTTTCTCATATCTTTAAAATTGTGGATGCCACAGATTTTCGTCCTTTGTGGGGGCGGAAGTGGGCGGGGCGAAGTTTTGAAATATTTTTGTAGCAGTGACATATCACAGAAGTCTGGATCCAAAACATCGTTGCTCTAGCTCTTATAGTCTTTGAGCACTAAGCGCTGAAGGGGACGGACAGACGGACAGACGGACGGACGGACAGACAGACAGGGCTCAATCGACTCGGCTATTGATGCTGATCAAGAATATATATACCTTATGGGGTCGAAAACGATTCCTTCTGGACGTTACACACATCCATTTTTACCACAAATCTAATATACCCCAATACTCATTTTGAGTATCGGGTATAAAAACGCAGAATCATAGATAACAACCGTTGTGAGTTGCTGCGGACACCGCAACTCTACGGTTATAACCGATACTTAGTCAGTATGGCTCTCCTCCGGCAGACGCCGCTAATATTAAACGACACGACAAAGAGTGCGTGCGAGAGAGACAGAAAATCAGTCTGAGCGTGATGTCGGGCGCTTCGTAGCCACTGCAAATTGATTTGTTCCTATTGGCTATAAAAATGATCTGATCTGATCCAGATTCAGCAATCGGATAGATATGGTCATTATCTATGATTCTGCGTTTTTAGTTTTCTCGAATGTGCAATATTGTGGATGCAACAGATTTTCGTCCTTTGTGTGGGCGGAAGAGGGTGGGGCGAAATTTTGAAATATATTTGTAGCAGTGACATATCACAGAAGTCTGGATCCAAAACATCGTTGCTCTAGCTCTTATAGTCTTTGAGCACTAGGCGCTGAAGGGGACGGACAGACGGACAGACGGACGGACGGACAGACGGACAGACAGACATGGCTCAATCGACTCGGCTATTGATGCTGATCAAGAATATATATACTTTATGGGGTCGGAAACGATTCCTTCTGGACGTTACACAAATCCACTTTTACCACAAATCTAATATACCCCAATACTCATTTTGAATATCGGGTATAATAACATGGGAAAACGCTCTACAAAACAGCTCGCCCCCTGCATCAAGCCCCCTCAACGGCTCACATGGCGACATACGGACAAAGTTGCCAACAACAGCAGCAGCAGAAAGCGACTTTAATTGATTTGGTAACAAAAGTTGACTCTCCTGGCAAAATTTTTGATGGCCAGCTACAAGGGCGCCCGACCAGGTCCTTCTAATTGCAATTTGTTCTGTCGCCCATGAGGGCTCTTCAATAACGATTTATGTGCCTAACATTTGTTACATAATGTCGATAAATTAAGGCAACGACTTTTCCGACAGCGACAGGTTGAATCGTTCATCAAATGAAATTTAATTAGCAATCACACGGCTGTCTGTCGATTATATGCTCTACAAGTTGACTTGACTGATGGATGAATGATCGATGTGGTAGCGCTGAGAATAATAACTGCATGTTTCATAAACATTACAGAAAGGACTCTCCTGCTATGTATCTACCTGTCGGGAAATGCTATTTCTGGCCCAATATCTGATTGGCTAACCTGTAGACCGATTCCCCTTACAGATTACTTTTATTTTATACCGATTTGGGTCCAATTTGATGTCAATAGCTGCTCTGTCACTACAAGCTAGCGTTCAACCGATCAATACTATCCCATATGCATTATAGGGCTTTTCCAACTGGCGCTATCCCATTTGAAAGCAGTAAAGGAAGCATTAAACTAAGATGCAAGCTGCAATATAAACATTTATCTGATATTACTACAACAAATGGTATTAAGTTCAATTTATCAAACCATCTGACCTCGAGCGAAAACAACTAAGTAACAGCGATGCCCCACAAAGGAAGGAAACTTCAATGAGTTGCGAATTTTCCCGGAAGTTAGTGGCGATTCCAGTACGACACTTTAAATGCCACCGACTGACTGAACTGGATTAATTCATTAAAATACTTGTGTGGCGAAGGGAGATCTTGGTTTGATGCGTCGGAGAGCTGGTGTCTGTTTGATTTATCGACAGTCTTTAAGTGCTTGCTAACAGAATGGATTATTTTCCAGTTTTTCAGCGTAGAACGGATAAGAACTGTCAATGTAACAAAGAAGTGCACATGGAATGGTCTTTTCTTTCATTTTTGCGACTAAGTCAGCAAAAAGAGCACTAATAATCTTCTTGGTTCGGCAACTTGATTTTTAAAGCACCTGTAAATACTTTGCCGATTATGCTGCCAGCAAAGTTGTGTTTTTACTTTTCTATAGTTTGGAATTGTTTTAGTTCTAGAGTTTGCGCACATTTCCTTAACCGACAACCCGAAAGTTTTACGCTCAGGATTGTGATGTAACGATAATCCAAAGAACAACCCTGTAAACTACAAAACTTTCATAACTTCAGGAAAAGCGTTTTGTGGAAAGTGACTGGAAAGATGCCCCTGCCTTTGAGCACGTTTTATATATAATGTACTTGAAGAAACTGAAAAGCTTATGAGGATATTATAAACACTATTTGCATAGTGTCTATCCTCTAGTATTCCTCGTCGTCGAGGAGCGTCGGTAGATACCACTAATATTTTCTGCACGTTAATTTTGGAAAAATCACTGTCCATCGATTGTATATTCTTCCCGTAATTTCTTGACAAACCGCGTTTCATCGAGGGTTTTTTTGTTGCTAGGACAATCGAGGCGCGACTCGCTCCCTAGTGTATAATTATAAGACATTTTAATCTGGGTGTGGTCTCATTATTTCATTGCGAATAATGTGAGACTATCAGCTGAATGATATCTATCTAGAATCTAGATTCTGGAAGCTAACTGCTATGGAGGAATATTCAAAGCAGCCAAGCTTACAGTTTCAGAGCAGCCAGCTTCAATAGTTTTAGAGCAACATGTTTCATTAGCCATAGTTTTCATAGTTGTATTACTCTCAGGAGAAGTAGACTTGTTGGAAAAGCATATAACTGAAATATTTGTTGTAATGCATCAAAGGGCAATAGTATAGTGTATTATCTATTATACTAGCTATCAAATTTCTTGTGTCATAAGCTGTAAGTCCTGTCAAATCAATATCCTTCCAATGCGAACCAAACACGAATAGATTTCGAACGGTTATGGGCATATCAAGCATATGGTAAGAATCCCACGATACACGTACACTCTCTACCTGAGGGTAAGTAATTTAGCATTTGCTATTATGCTTACATGGCAGCAATATGTGTGCCTGTGTACTCTGCACTCGCATCTTGTACTTACCGAAACGATTTATAAATGCCGACGTAATGCGCTAAAAGCCAAGCATATTAAACCAGTTTTCAGATGTGGCCTGCCTGCCACATCGTGGCACTGCCAGTGGAAGTGGCAGAAGAACTGAGAGGTACGTACGGTAAGACCATATATCTGCGAGGTTTTTGGCACTTTTGGGGCAAGGCAAGAAAAGTTGAGCTTTGCGAAAAGGGTTTATTTATTCTAATTGGAGTTTTCGGCTTAGGCCGCAAAATCGCATAAATTATTAAAGCCAGATGAGATGAGTGTTGGCCAGAGATGGAATCAGATGTTAATTGTTTTGTGGAGCCACATGGCAGTTCTCCCAGTAGCCGTAGCCCCCATATGACATACATCTCTTCTGTGGAGGCAATTCTCACCTAATCAACCCCTGTGCGGCACTATCTCACCTCTCATCCCCTGTCCTGGGCGCCGTGTCCGTGTCTCTCTTATCTGGAAGCATATTCATTATACGAATTATGTTCATGTCTCGGATTGGCATTCTTTTGGGACACATTCGAGAAAAATTGGCAATTTTTGAAATCGGAAACTCTGCAAAAAGTGCCAGAAAATAGGGGAAAAAGAAGGAAAACATCAAAGAAAAAGGGAAACAACAACAAAAGGCCACAGGATTTCCAATCGTTTTTATTGAATGTTTCCGAGCGAAAAGAAAACCCAACGTTGGACGAACGAAGGGACGGACAGACTGGCGATGGCGATGCTGCAATCCCGTAGTGGCCGTCGCGTCGTGTCCGTCGCATCCGTATCAGCGAGAAACCCAATATAATCTTTTATTTCTTTGTCTCTCCAAGGGTCGTCGATGGGATGCCTGGGTCTGAGTCTGTGTCTGGGCCTGGTCTGCGATGCCGAGGATTTTTCATTTTAAAGACTTTGACATTTTTTTCTCTGGCAGAAAAACGGTGCGACGGAATTGGCAGATTAGAAATGCTCGAAACGCAGCGTGCGACTCTCTGTGTGTGTGTGTGTTCCGTTTCCACAGTGGGAAAAACAGGAAGAAAGCCAATGTTTTTTTTTTTTTGGTATAAATTAGATTTTTATTTTTCTGCTTAGTTTTTGAGTAAAAAGGATTATATAAAATCGTATTTAATGGATGGTATTTACACTTAGGATTAGCTCAACTTTTGCCGGAGCACTTAAATATATATTTATATGATTATCGCATCTGCATAAATCGATTCTGAATCGCTGTCTTTTTTTCTGTATACATCTGTTCGATGATAAAATTATCAATATTTAAATAGGTCTATAGCCTAGGGGCTCGGATGGATGTGGCATGAGCCAGCTACCCCGTTCTGGGGTGGCATGGTGGTTGCTTCTAACAATAATTAGGGCGGGGAATTGGTTCTGGATCTGGTACTGGTTCTGACTGGAGAACGGGGTGGCGTACAACTAAAAACAAAGTCTTTAAATAATAATTAGAGCTTTCCAGGAGGCACTGCTGCTACTGCTGGTGCTTCTGATGTTGCCTCTCCTTTAATAATGGCCATCTCACACCTCGCTCGGACTCCCTTCAGCTTCCGCCTCAACGGAAACGAGGGGTATGGACGGGTGGCGGCTGCGGTTCACTTTCTCTTGGTGGCAGACGCGAGGGGTGCGGCGGGGGTGGCCGCCGTCTGCTGACGTGGACTAGCCCCACTGCCGGCCTTGGCTAGCGATGATGGCGTGTGGCTGGATGGGGCTGTAGCCGCTGCAGTCAGCTTTCCGTTGGGCAGGGCTGAGGTCTTGGGGCTGGCTGCCGATGTAGCCGAGGAGGGGCTGGGCAGGTTGACGGTGGGCAGCATGGGCATGATCGGCTTGTGGTCCCCATCGCCTGCCTGGCCATTGGTCGCATTCTTCAGCTTCTGAAGGTAGTCGTTGAACGCCTCGTTGCCCGCCCGCTGCATCCGCGTGAGCTGTTCCATGAGAACCGCCTGTTGGTAGTTGTACATCGCCGGGGAAATGTGCCCGATCTGGGCAAAGTTGTACAGCATATTCGACTGATTGGCGGCCGCTTGGGCAGCCTGGGCCACCTGAGCCCGGATCAGGTTCTCCTTGATGAAGTTGTTCAGATCCATTTGACCGGCAGCGGCCGCGGCACTGGAGGCGATGCTCAGCGGGGCGTTTAAGCCCGGCAAACCGGGATGAGGCATAAGTTTTCCCATTTTCCCTTGGACACCACCCCCCAAAGCGGCGGACGAGGACGGGGGCGGTGTGGAATTCTTGTTTGCCTTCTTGCCACCCGCCTGTTGGCTCTTCAGCGGAGGACTCGGCTTCTGCGCCGGGTGACTGCCGTTGGGAAGCTTCTGGGGGGGCGGCAGAAAGACTGCTGCTCCTCCGTTGGGGGACTTCTTGCTGGTAGGCAACTTCTTGGCGCCGGTGTGGACCTTGCTTTGGGGCTGGCTGAAGTTGAATGCGGGCCCCAGGCTGGGCAGCTTGGCGGCCATGTCTGGGATCTGTGCGTTCTGGCGAGGCAGAATGGGTCGGAACTTCTTGGCCGCCGGATCACCGTTGGGATTGGTTGATCCTGGTGCCGACTGTCCTGCCAACTTTGGTGACTTGTTCTCGCTGGCGGTGGGCGAGTGGCTTCCCATCTGGGCACTGCGCTTCTCCGGACTGGGCGTCTTCTCGCTATACGCCTGCGAGGGCGTCAGCACGGTCTTTAGAGGCGTGCCCTTGCCGCTGGCGGGGGGCGATATCTTGGGGGTGTGATCCCTCGGGGAGCGGTGGAAGGCGAAGAGGGTGGCGGGGCTGTTTGCGGCAACTGTGGCGGCGTCATACGCGACATCAGTGGTGGAGTGCGTCCGGGTGCGGATGCTGGCGGCGACTGCCGTTTCTGGGCCTCCGTGACGCTGGCGGCTGACTTCTGTCCCTGGTCCTGCGGCTGGTCCGGCAGTTTTACGATCTCGATGTAGTTGTTGACGGGACTCGTGTGCTTCGGATGCGATCCGTTGCTGGCCGACGAGGAGTCGCCGTTGTCCCTGGAGATTGTGATCGACAGCGAGGAGGGAATGTTGATGTTGCACGAGTTGAGCAACGACTTGACCTTCACCTGTTGCTTCTCGGGCGCGTCCTCGTGGCTGGGACTGGCGCCACGCTGGAAGGCATGGCCGGAGGACGGAGCTGCTCCCGCCGGATTGGTGTTCTGGTCGGCCTTCGTGGGCGGTGATGGGAACAGCGACCCCGACAGCAATACCCCGCCGCTGCCGCTGCCGCCAACACCACCACCGAGCATGCTCTGCAGGTAGCCTCCGGCGGTGGCCTGGCTCGGCTTGGTACTTGCTCGCCGCGTGTACTTGTAGGTGGGCATCGTGGGGATGTTGTAGTTGGGCACGTACTGCGGCGAGCTGGGCGAGTAAATGGGCGAGTTGGGCGTGTACATGGGCGTGCGGCATCCGTGCGGCGCCTCCCGGCCCTTGGACTTGCTGGCATTGAACAGGGCCAAATTGAGGTAGTTGTTGGCCGCCTTGTTCTGGCTGCCATTGGAGCTGGGAGCCGGATGGGGTTGCGGTTGATTGTTGAATCCCGTCTTGACGTGGCCTCCGCTGGTGTGGCGTGCTGCGTGGGGAGCTGCAGCACCTGCCGGTGGCGGCGGTGGTCCCATCTTGGAGTCAGCCTTGGGCCCGTACACATGCGACTTGGCCGAGGTGGTGCTTGTGCTGCCTCCAATCGACTTGATCTCGGTGCCAGCGTCTTTCAGCAGACGGTTGACATCGTTGGGAATGTTGGCGAACGGATTGGGTCGCGCCGCCTTGGGCAGAATAGGGTGGTAGCGCTTGGCGATGGGCGTGCGGTTGCCCGGAGCCGCCATCTGCATGACCGGGTGGTGGGGCGAAGGCGGAGCGAATTGTGCCGCGAGCTGGGGCTTGCGTGACGCCAGCATAGGGGGCTTTGGCGGTGGCGGCATGAGCTTCTCCAAGCTGCCGACAAAAGGTGGCGGCGTGGTCGGAGTTGGCGGATGCGAATGAGAATTGGTGGCGGGCAGACGAATCTTGAAGTCCTCGCGAGGCAGGGGCGGCGAGAGCTTCGGCTTCTTGGAGACGGCCTTGACGGGTTCCTTGATCTTGCGATTTGAGGAGGCGATCGACTTGGGTGCCATTCCGGCGGGCGGCCTCCTCAGCTCCCTGTCCTCCAGGGTGCACTTGGACCCGCCGCTGTGATGCGAGTGGGACGCGGACCCAGAGCCAGAAGCAGTCGTTTTCGGAGGGGTAAGCGCTCTGTGGCTGATGGGGGACCTCTCCGGGGACTCCACCTTCACCTTGATGGGCGTCAGGGCAAAGGACTTGAGGAACTCCGACTTGGGATCCTCGTGGAAGGAGCTGCTGGCCACGCAGCGTGGACTCAAGGTGCTGACACCGCTGGGACTGAGGATGCGCTCGGTGCGTATGGTCAGCGGAGGCACCGTCAGCGGGCTGGGACTCTTACGCCTCCGATCGCTGCTGCTGCTCGAGGACTTGGGACTGCCGTCCTTGTCCTTGCTGCGGTTCTTGGAGCGCGACTCCTTCTCCGGTTTCAGCGGCTTCACGATCTCCTTGCGCTCCGGGTCGGACATGTTGATGATGGTCACGCTGTTGTGCTTGGACAGATCGATCTTCAGCTTGATATTGAGCTCCCCGCTGGGCGATGGACAGGAGGAGGAGGAGAATGGAGTGGTGGGCGTGTGATGATTGCTCTTGGCGCTCGACTTGGAGGACTGCGGCGAGTGGCTCTTCTCGCGCTTCTCCAGCATATTCCGGTTGATGATCAGCTTGAGGGGCTGCTCGCTGGGCACACGGATCTCCTCCTGCAGCTCCTGCTTTATGCTAGCAGGCGGCGATACCGGAGCTGCTGTGGGCGAGGTTTGCTCTACCTTCGGCGCTTCTGGCACCGGCGTCGGCTCCTGCTTCACCAACTTCAGGGGAGCTGGGAGCATGCGGCGTGGCGGGGGCTTCACCTGTCGCTGCAGCGACTCGTACACCCTGAAGTAGAAGCGCATGGGCGCGTCCCGCTTCCACGTGTAGATGTACGCAATGTCCATGAGGGTGTAGTAGTCCAGCAGGACGATCGTCTTCACCTTGTACATAATGTCGATGCTGAAGCGCTGCACGTCGATGTCGAACTTGTCGTAGACGAACTTCTTGAGGTGGCTCACCCGACACATGGCCGGACACTGGAGGTACCTCGGACGCAGGGACTCCACTTCTGATTCGGTGCTAAGTTCACTGTTGGGCCAGAGAGGGATGAAAGAGAGTGGCAGAAACCATAGATTAGTGGATGAACGGGAGGGGGATGCGGATCTGGCGCTATATATAGGACCATATTGGTGCTGATGAAACCTACCCCAACTTCGCGTATTCCAGGGACAAGGACATGTTATCCGTGGGGCCGAATATCAAGTGCTCCGTATCATCGCCCCGCTGCTCGGGCGTGGCCAGGGCTGCCTCCTGCGGCCGATCCTTGTAGAAGGCCCGCTTCCGCATCAGCTCCCGCTCGTAGAGGCCCGGCACGAGCTTGTAGACGATCGCCTGGAGCGTGGTGTCCGATCTGCAAGGATAGGGATTAAGAAGACAACGGTTACAACTCGGTTTGGTTCACTTCGATTCATCCTGGTGCGTGCTCATTGGAATGGAAAGGACTGTGCGACAAAGACATAGGAGAAGGAGAAGGAGTAGGGGCAGGGGCAGAAACCAAAGTCGAAAAAGTCGAAACAGAGGCACTTCCTTGGCGCGGAAATGAGAACACACAAAGGGAGGAAGGAAGAGAGACAGGACAAGAAGCGCCCGTACAAATTAGGCGGCAGATGCAATTTTCTATTGCTTCAATGGCACGCAACAAAAACGCTAAACGAGGGGGAACGTTGTGAGTAGCTGCGGACACCGCAACTCTACAGTTATACCCGATACTAAGTCAGTATGGCTCTCCTCCGGCAGACGCCGCTAATATTAAACGACACGACAAAGAGTGCGTGCGAGAGAGACAGAAAATCAGTCTGAGCGTGACGTCGGGCGCTGCGTAGCCAGTGCAAATTGATTTGTTCCTTTTGGCTATACAAATTATCTGATCTGGTCCAGATTCAGCAATCTGATAGATATGGTCGTTATCTATGATTCTGCGTTTTTAGTTTTCTCGAATGTGCAATATTGTGGATGCAACAGATTTTCGTCCTTTGTGGGGGCGGAAGGGGGTGGGGCGAAATTCTGAGATATACGTTTTATAGTGAGATCTAACAGAAGTGCGGATACCAAATTTGGTTACTCTAGCCTTAATAGTCTCTGAGATTTGTGGATGCCCCAGATTTTCGTCCTTTGTGGGGGCAGAAGGGGGTGTGGCGAAATTTGGACACGAAACGGTCAAGGTCCGATATCACAGGAGTGTGGATACCAAATTTGGTTGCTCTGGCTCTTATAGGTTCTGAGATCCTTGAACTCATATTTTGCAATTGGCAAAACCGACCATGAAACCTGTGTGTTAGAGAGAGACAGAGCGAGAAAGAATGAAATTGTTTTCTTGATTCTGGCTATAATAATTATACGATCTGGTTGAGATCTTACATTCTAAAACATATAGTCATCCTCTACGATTCTGCGTTTTTGGTTTTATCGTATCTTTAAAAATGTGGATGCCACAGATTTTCGTCCTTTGTGGGGGCGGAAGTGGGCGAGGCGAAATTTTGAAATATTTTTGTAGCAGTGACATATCACAGAAGTCTGGATACAAAACATCGTTGCTCTAGCTCTTATAGTCTTTGAGCACTAGGCGCTGAAGGGGACGGACAGACGGACGGACGGACAGACGGACAGACATACATGGCTCAATCGACTCGGCTATTGATGCTGATCAAGAATATATATACTTTATGGGGTCGGAAACGATTCCTTCTGGACGTTACACACATCCACTTTTACCACAAATCTAATATACCCCAATACTCATTTTGAGTATCGGGTATAACAAGGAGAGGCAGCGCCGCAGCAGAGAGGAGGGGGATGGAGAAAAAAAAAAAGGGGAAGGAGGATAAGGAAACTACAGCTATTGCTCCTTGGCATGTGCTGCTGCTCGACGATGGTGACGATGGTGATAGAGCGATGTGGTGTGGCATGTTGGTGGTGCGGCGGTGTGGCGGTGGTGGAACACAGGAACTCTCGCATTAAGTCGCCTTTCAAACAGCTCTGCTCGCTCTCCTCTTCTCTCCGGCCCATGCAGGCGCTCACTTCAATCATTCCTCACACACACACACACACACACATGCAACCAACGAAAAGAAAAAGAATGAAGGAGAGTGGAGAAACCCAAAAAGGTCTTAAATGGAATAGAAAGATGAAGAGATGGAATAAGAAGATGAACGCGAGGGAAAGGTGAGCTACGGCGCAGATGATAAAGGGAGGGACAGGCAGGCGCTACGGAAGGGAAGGTAAGGGATCTAACCATTGAAGGGCACCGATCTGCCAGACTGCTCTCTCATTATCTTATTCGTAGACCTCGGAAATGTGATATCTCTGCAATCAATCTATCAGTATTTATTAACCTCCGAAATTGGATTGGATTTAAGCCAGCGATAGACATCAGTGAATGATCAAACAAATTAGAGATACCAAAACTTTTACCTCTCTGCCCCTCCCAGGGGCAGCTCAACTTCTTTTTCTTCTTTTTGTCTTTTTTTTTGTATCGCACTCAATCATTTCAATTCCCATGCCACCCACTGTCAGGCGACTTCTTCAACTTGAAATAAAGTTTGAGCTCTTTCAACTTTTATTTACTCTCTCCCACACTCTAGCTCTCCCGCTCTTGCTCACTTTCAGTTTTAGCTTCTTTCGGAAATCGCTCTTTCACAAAAAGAATACCAATGCACGCAAGAGCAACAACAACGAAACAGAAGCCGCAACTCTTCGTGCTCCCTCTCTCACTCACACGCGCTCTCTTCCCCTGCTTGTTGTTTTTCAGCTGTCCTGTCCCTTCGTCGGTGTCGGCGCTGCGTGGACGTCAACGTCATTGTCGTTTGCCGTCGGCGAAAACTGAGCGCAAGACCCGCCCGTTAATTATCTTTGCCGTATTTCGATTTGTTTTCTTGGAAATGCGAGTCGTCTTGCGCCGCCAGTTGTCGTTGTTGTTGTTGTTGTTGTTGTTGCTTTTTCTGCTGCTGGAAGTTCTGCGTCTATTTTCCTTTCTTTCTTTCTCTTACTTCTTCCTCGTTTTGGCAGTTTATATCAGATGATTCTGCTGGCATTGTCTCTCTTCGTCAGTGCCTAAAGGTAGTCTACGGCGGCGGAGACAGCTATGAAAACATGGCCGAGGCCTGACACAAATACGGTGAAACCACAGTGGAGGGGAAAAACGTATAATCTTGGTACTACGGAGTATATGTATAATTTTATTTACAGAAGAAATTTGTAGAAGAATTGCAGTAAGGCTTTCTATGAATTAGTGCATCTTCCGTCTACACAGATTCCTGTAGAGATCCTCGAAACCTCTCCAAAGCCTAGAAGATCTAAGAGCGGTTCTATTACTATGAGATCTATGAGATCTATAGCACCCAAAATGAGTGGAAAAGAAGCATGGAATTCAGTTGAAGTAATGCCTTATTCAGAAGACGCTTATTCCCGCCATTTGGTGGAAATCTAGTTTAGAGTGACAAATATTTGTCCCCCACCTTTGTACAGTGAACGTTCGATAATAAGCAACAACAACAAATAACCCAAAATTGTTCTGAAACTATCTAGCGATAACCGAGTGCTGTTTATCTATCTTAGCCGCTAAGAAACACTACCTATCCTCGTACGCGTAGAGACGTAGAGAGTCTTCGAGTATCGTCTGAAATGTCAGACACTACAACTCGTATTATTTTGACCGTTGCTGTTGTTGTGCCCCCCTTCCCACAGTGCAAGCTTTATTTGCTTTTACAGCAAAAGGCGAGCTTTATTTTGTTGTTGTTTATCTTTTCAATGACAAACTGAGTTCGAGTGAAACTGACTTTTCTTTTGTGTTTCGCTGCTTCTGCTGCTGTTTCTTTTTATACCCGATACTCAAAATGAGTATTGGGGTATATTAGATTTGTGGTAAAAGTGGATGTGTGTAACGTCCAGAAGGAATCGTTTCCGACCCCATAAAGTATATATATTCTTGATCAGCATCAATAGCCGAGTTGATTGGGCCCTGTCTGTCTGTCCGTCTGTCCGTCCGTCCGTCTGTCCGTCCCCTTCAGCGCGTAGTGCTCAAAGACTATAAGAGCTAGAGCAACGATGTTTTGGATCCAGACTTCTGTGATATGTCACTGCTACAAAAATATTTCAAAACTTCGCCCCGCCCACTTCCGCCCCCACAAAGGACGAAAGTCTGTGGCACAATTTTAAAGATATGAGAAAACCAAAAACGTAGAATTGTAGAGAATGACCATATCTTTAAGACTGCGGAATCTGAATTGGATCGTATTATTATTATAGCCAGCATCAAGAAAAGAATTTCATTTTTTCTCGCCCTGTCTCTCTCTAACACACACGTAGCATAGCCGGCTTTGCTTAGAGTAAAACAATAGCGCCTAGATCTCAGAGACTATAAAAGCTAGAGCAACCAAATTTGGTATCCACACTCCTAATATATCGGACCGAGACGAGTTTGTTTCAAAATTTCGCCACACCCCCTTCCGCCCCCGCAAAGGATGAAAATCTGGGGATATTCACAAATCTCAGAGACTATTAAGGCTAGAGTAACCAAATTTGGTATGCAAATAAATTTGCACTGGCTACGCAGCGCCCGACGTCACGCTCAGACTGATTTTCTGTCTCTCTCGCACGCACTCTTTGTCGTGTCGTTCAATATTAGCGGCGTCTGCCGGAGGAGAGCCATACTGACTAAGTATCGGGTATAACTGTAGAGTTGCGGTGTCCGCAGCAACTCACAACGTTCCCCCTCGTTTCCTTTCCCTTTCCGTTTCCCCTTCCTATGCCCCTTTTTTGGGTTAAACAATAAACTTTCGCAATAAATTTAATTGGAGACTTGAGACTGCCTGAATACTGCGCGACTACTACTTCTACCAATATGACTGGGGCCACTAAAAATTCATGGAAAGCAGAGTCAACCAGCCAGCCAGCCAGCCAGCCAGCCAGCAGCATCCACGGGGCACAAAAGACACTTGTTTGCAGTCAACCTTGCCTCCTCCCCTACCCGTAAGGCACTTCACACCATTTGGCCAGGGACTCAGTGCCAGGCAAAGCAACGAAAAGGTTCATCCATTCACCTGTTCTTCATTTCGTCTGCCCCCAAAATATCGCCTCGCTTTGAATTTGTATTCATTATCTTTTTGTGTGTTTGTGTGTGTGTGTGCAACGGGAGAGATTACAACGTGCGGCGCTGGAGGCAGGCGGCAGCATTGCTTGGATTGGGGGGAAACGTGAGCGTGCCACCAGCGGGTGGTTTTCTGTACAGATTCCCATTAAAGTTGGTGCTGCAGCTTAAATAGATTCTGCCACATCTCCGCCTGGTTGCCTGCCTTCTACACGAAACGTGTTTTTCATTACGCAGCCACATTCCCGAGTAATAAAGTTAACCACAGCCAAAAGTTTCCACAAAGGTGGGGGATTCCGAGAAGTGTCTTGTCTTAGTTTATGCCCCACTTTGGGGCCAAAGGTTTTTTGATAAACTTTTCTGCTTGGCCACCGCTTCTCAACCACAATTACCTACCACGCCCCCCACGCCACGCACCAACAGGCAACCCGTCAAACGATACGGAAAGTTGTGGGGTTCGAAGAAACTACTACTCCGATTCCACAATCCACCCACTGGCAGTGGTTTTCCCCGGGGAAAATCAATCTCTAAGTGAACTAAAACGGAAATGTTCCCCCAAACCCCCCCCCCCCCCCCCCCCCCCCCCCCCCCTCCAGACACTTTTAGGGAGGTCCCGCATGACAATGAGTGGAAGTACTTTGCCAGGAGTCAAAAGCTAATCAGTGAAGCTAACGGAACGGAACCAATGGAAAACTGGAAACAAAGATAACATGTCAAAACTCAACTTGACGCAGCTTTTCCATGAGATATTGGATTCTATCAACTGAATTAAAAACACCAATGTATGTTCATGTGTACTTCCCACAAAGCTCCAGAGGAGTCTATACAGTATACAAGATGCAGATCTATATATATAAAGCAGATTTCAAAGAGTTTTGCCAATGCCTGAGCTTCCTTTTACATTCCCCCATGCCTCATTCCCTCGTCAAGTGGCAGACATTGGCTGGCATCTTCCAGGCATCTTCCAGGCACCCACCAGGCTCCTTCTCCATCTCCTATCCATTCCATTCCATTATTGTATCTATCATCTAATCGGTGTTGTCAAAGACAGACAACACGACGAACGACTCTATCTGGGCACGCTGAAGAGTCTACTCACTTGATATTCGGCTTGGCGTTGTTGATGACCATCTCGCACCGTGGACAGAAGCGATCCTTGCGCAGGTGATTAATGAGGCAACTGTGGCAGACTGCAAACAGAAAGAGAAAAAGTACATTAGTAGGGCTCTCAAATAGTGCCATTGAAAGAGGCAAATTAGGATGGGGGTCTGTGAATCGGCATAAATAAATTGTACAGATTTCTGTTTCCCAACTCCAAGTCGTCCTCCCCCCAAATTGAAACGATTCCAATTTATGTAAAAACATTTCTGCTGCTCCGCTTGCTCCGCCACTCTTCGCCCAAGCGCCCGAGCACTCTACCTTCTGGGCAAAGGAAACGCAATCAAGGCTCGCTCCCACCCACTCACACACCCACCCACAGTCATGTAGCCAAAAGGAAAAGCAGGGAACACACACAGAATATACAGAGGCAGAAACGAGCCAAGAAAAAATTACTGCAAAAAAAGTTGTTTTGACTTTAATGCCAATGCCAGGGTCCTGCACGCTACAACTGTCACCCAAGAACCAGAGACCAGCATGGAACAGGGGTCTCTATCTCTTTCTCCCTCTCCCAGTCTCTCTCGCTCTCTTTCTTTTGGCTTGTTACGCTTGTCCGTCAGTTTTGGTCCAATACCGAAAATGTAATGCAGGAAGGAAATTCGCAACAGTCCGTCTTTTGGTGGGGTGGCAGGCAACAAAAAGAAAGCAGAAAAAAAACAGAGAGGAAAAAAAAAGGAACTCTGGTCATGTTGCTGCCCCGAGTGAGATATGCTGCTACTGCTGCTGCTGCTGTTGCCACAGCGACTGTGAGACTGCAGCAACGAAGGCAGCTGTTGCCTGCCGCCACACACGGTCCACAGTACACACAGTACACAAGTCTAGAGTCCAGGTTTGCCCTCTGGGCCGAGAATCCAGTCCATGTCCAGTCCAGTCCAGTCCGGGGCGTTTGACAGTTAGATGGGACTCCCGGGTGCTCTATATATCCGTCTGTCTGTTTCTCTTGTTGGCTGCTCCATTTCGTTTGAGTCTCCCTCTCATTCCCTCCGCAACTCTCTGGCTGTCTGACCAACAGATTTAAATGAGCCTGACCAAATGTATCCACGGCCACTGTGTGTCCATTATCAACACATTGGTTTCCTAGATTTACGAACATCAAAAGGAGGAAGAGGCGGAATAAAACGGGGAGGAGTTGCAAAATTAACCTTACGTCGCTAAAAGGGGGCCACATTTAATGGCTGAGAGAGAGAGAGAGAAAGAGTGTGTGTGATTTATGGTTATATTCTTTAGTTTTATTGGTTTAATTCCTTTCTGGGAACGCCAATGTCTTGGATTATTGGTGATTTCGGTAACTTATAGTCTCAGAAAGAATTACTGGGAGGAAAAGGATCCCCCAATCTGTTCCAAGAACTAAACCATCTTCAAAAATAAATCTTTTAAATAATATTCTTCTTTCCCGAAATAATGTCATTTTTTTTGTTGATAATTCTTGAAAAATCCTTCAAATATTTGTATATATTTTTGGGTTATTCGCGGTTTTGAAGGTACATTTTAAGAATGTGTTAGCCATGTTTAAACGGGATGGATCCTCCTCTCTCCTCATCGAATGTCCCACCACAACAGTTGCCTGCAACGGTTTCCCAATCAAGAGTCAAGTACTTAGCCCTACTCCCTGTTTCCCTCCTTGCATGACTCGAGCCGTTAATGGGCCCACAAACTTATCGCCCGACAACATCTGCGTGTCGTCTGTGGCACGACACCACCCCGCGTTCACCCCCCTTTCGGCAAACATAACTCATCGCGGCGAAGAAATTTGCCGAGTTTCCAGACAGTTACAGGAGACAGGGCAGTGGGAGATGTGTGAGTGGAACGGGCTTATACTCATTCTAATCAAGGCAGAGCGATTAGGCGATGCAGCACGACTAAGCTGAGAGGGAATTCTGCTTCATGGAGGGACAGAGGGGGGGTTGGGGGATGGGGATACTTACAGGAGTGCAGACACTCGACAATTGTCGTGGCATTGATCAGGTAGCCCTGGCACAGGTGACAGATGATGTGCGGATTAACGGCAGTCAGCAGGACTGGTCGTGGCGTTGTTGCTGTTCCCAGATCGGTGTACCCCGGTGCTGCCAAATCGGAAGTATCTGCTGCCTCCTCGTCAGCGGAGGCGCCACCATTGCTGCTGGCATCCTCTGATGTGGCCGTTGTCGTCGACCAGGCCGACGATGAGCAGCATGAGGCGGAGGAGGAGGCGGCCTCGACTGATTCGACGACATTAGGAGTAGTTGCCGGTGGCGTTGATTCCTTCTTGATGTTCTTTTCTAACATGCTTTTTGCTGATGCTACTGTTGCTGTTGCTGCTGCTGGCGTTGCTGCTGGTGTTGCATTGGTTGTTGTTGTTGGTGTTGCAACTGTTGCTGTTACTGCTGCTAATGTGTTTTCACTTTTTACTTTAATGCTGCTGACAGCAAAAACTTGCTGCTGCTGCTGTTGCTGCTGCTTCTGCTGTTGTTGCTGCTGCTGCTGTTGCTGCTGCTGCTGTTTCTGTTGCTGTAGCTGCTGCTTCTGCTGGCATTGCTTCATTTGCATTTGCATTTTATCAGCACTTGTCGACGTCACATTTGTTGCAGTGGCAGTGGCAGTGGCTGTTGCTGCAGTTGTCGTTGTTGTTGGCGCTTTCAGAGACAAAGCCAGCTTTTTGCTGCTATTGCTGACAGTGCTGCTTTTGGCTGCTGCTTTCGCCGCTGGCGCTGGAGCTGGCTTTTGTGTGTGTGCCATTGTTGTAGTTGCAGTTGCAGTTGTTGTTGCCGCTTTCGACTCAGGCGTCATCATAATCATAATACTCGTTGCCTCGAATTCGCTCGTGTGTGTTGCACAAGCGTCAATCTGGAAAATAGACAAAGCAGAAAGTTGAAATTAAATGTGAAATGCGAAATGGAAATTTGTTAAGCGAGCGAGGAGCTTTCATGCAGATTGTAAACAAAACCAACGCCATGGCAAGAGCTTTAAGCTTTAAGGACGGACCCAGAACTCTCTACGATCGGATTTCGTGCTCTGTTTTCCTAGGAGATTGGAACCCAGAAACGGCTGTTAATCGGAATAGCTGGAAATCGAAGCCAACTGTGAGTCAACAGCTGATCGAATGAAGAAAAGCGATATCAGGGCATTCTGTTATCTTTGTTGGCCCACAAAACAGATCCAAAACCAGACATCCAAAGCGGTATTTATGCAACATTTAAAGTCAAAACAATGGCCTCAAAGGTCCAAAGAGGCACTAAAGAAATAGCTTTAAGGCAGCAGAGGAGGGGAGGGCAGGGCACAAGCGGGGGAGGGATTTTAGAGGTAGACGAGGTGGTGTGGTTCCTTGTTCTGCCGCCCCTGACATTAAACAATATGTAAGCCATTATATGCAATCAGTCGATGGATGCGGGGCCTCCGATAATGGATGTGTTGCTGTTTGGGCGCCTGCATAGCAGTGTTGCCATGGGAATGTTTTCAAATATTGAAATCCACAGCACTCGGGGGAGCATTGAGCGCGCACAGACTCCGACTCCGACCACCACCGAAAGGGGTGAAGGGATGGTCGAGTGGTGGGAGTGAATGGCTGCCCAGACACCCGGAGTGGCAAATGGCAGTGGCAAGTACATGGAAAATGTATTCCAAACAATTTCAAGCTGTTTTTGCATTAACGCCCCGTTAAAAAGTCAAGGTACGAACACGAAAACTTTTCCCAAAAACTTTTTCAGTCAACGAACCGAATGCGAAAATCATACCCGAATGGGAAATTGGAATGGGAATAAAACTGGGAATGGAAATGGAAATGGAATATGAATGAGAATAAGGAAGCGCAGAGTGGAGGAGAATAATAGACCTTGTGTCCGGGCGAAGCCTCTTTAAATCCTTTTTACAGCAAAATTTAAGAGGCTGGCTGCCGACACAAGACTTTAACCCTTCCTTCCCATTCCCATGTTCTGGTCCCATTCCCACAATATATACAGGCGGCTTTTTGTTGGCGGAGGGGAGAAGAAACGCGCGAGTTACCAGTTCGTCCTTCTTCTTTTTGTAGATGGTCCTGGTCGTTCGTGTATGGGTTTATATTTCTGTCTTTTCCAAAGATTGGTGTTTGAGTTTGAATAAAGTATGACTGTTCGGGTTTGAGTTCCAAATTGAAGTGTTCTGAGTTTATTAATTATGTTCTTAGGAAGCCTTCGCAGAGGCTTTGAGTTTAGTACATAAGGCATACATAAGTATAAAATGTTGCAACGGGCTAGCGTATGTGAAACCGCCGAGTCGGCATTATGCCGGATGTCGGGTTCCAGTTTCGATGTTGTTCATGTTAAGATGTGTAGGCGGTTGTTTGTGCCGCGGTATGTAGAATGTTGCAACAGTCAAAGTGGTCAAAGTGTTGAGCTGGACATTACAATGTCCGGGTTGAATGACATAGTCGTTCAGTGGAACATTGCCATGGCCCGAGGGGGTTTAGGTGGGGGTGTCGCGGTACCGTTATCGGTAACTCCTCCCCCCTTAACTTGGAACGATGGCCACAATGAGGGTATTGCCAACGAAGCCGTGGCAGGAGTTACAACGGAGTCCAGGCTGGCGGGTGTGAAAGTTATTGTTCTGCGTTTGAAGATCCATACGAGGGTTGTGGCTATGAGCAGGATTACGATGAGCACATAAACGGCTGTCAAGTGTGCAGTTGCTTGGTCTCTTAGTCGGATAACCTCCAGGCTGTTCTCCAGATCGTTTAGGTGTAAGTCTTGAAGGCTCAATTCCTTATTTGAGGTTAATGTCGTTAAGTTTTGAATATGTGGCATGTTGATCTTAATTTTGTCTGCTATGGTGGTGGCAGCGTCGACATATTTGATGCCGTCCGCGGAGATTGAGCAGTTCTCGTAGTGGATGACCATGGAGCCGCTGAACGTCTTGTCTGACATGCAATCGGACGTAATATTTACATTCTTGGCGTTGAAGATTAGTAGTAGACCCTTTATTGGTACGAATATTCGCGGTTGGTTTCCGCCGTTGACGATATTGCAAGTCGCTTTGTTATTGTTGAGTAGGTTGATTAGACAGTCTGGATTTGTCGGTGCTGTCGGGGTTTCACATACATGCAATTTGCCCAGTTTAATACAAGGTGAATTTAAAATCTTAATTTCTAGCTTATTTCTAATAATGTATTGTGGGAGAATTACAAATTTTGTGTTGTTGAACGGTAAGGGTATTAATCGGTACAATTGGTATTGTTCCTGTGATAGCATGGGTATTTTAATTTTAAAAGTTAGAGTTTTGTTTACTGTTGTTGATTCCAGTGAAAGTATGTTATACATTTCATGGTCTAATTCTATTGTAATATTTTGTTGTGACAGTAATTGTTTAATTATACCCGATACTCAAAATGAGTATTGGGGTATATTAGATTTGTGGTAAAAGTGGATGTGTGTAACGTCCAGAAGGAATCGTTTCCGACCCCATAAAGTATATATGTAGTAGTTTAAGTTGCTTGATGGCAACGAGTAACATTTATTTGATAAGTATGTTGGACTTAAAATTATAACAGCGCCAAGTTTTACAAGTATGTTTGTGACTAATTATATGCGTGTACGTCTGATGCGTGGCTGAACTGACAACTGACTGATCTCTCTCTCTTGCTATCGGCTCTCTCAGAGCCGATTACTGCTCTATCCCGACGACACGACGAAAACACGACCGCTTCGTGTCTCTCTCTTTCGTTCGTTTCCTACATTCGGCTGTCCTGACGGACCATTCGCCTCGGATGGGTCTAGCCAAGGTTTCATATATTCTGAAACTGTAGAGGTCTTATAGGGACCCTCAGTATCCCCAATCTTCTCGACTTCGTACCTTCCATGATTCTTTACCCTAACCACCTTATACGGCCCTAGATACTTTCCTTTTAGCTTTAATCCAGTACCATACTGAGTACGCTTGATAGCTACTAGCTCATTAACCTCATACTGTCTATCTAGTTTCCTTTTTAAGTCAAAACTCTTCTTGTTTTCCTGCTGTAACCGTGCAATGTTTTCAACTACTTCCTTTCTAATTTTTTCGCGGTCCTTGTTCAACTCTTCGATAAGTGATTCTTCCAATATTTCTTTTATTTTTGGATCCATTCCTATACGCATGTCTAGCCCAGTCAATATCTTGAAAGGTGTTACCTTGGTACGTCGCGGCTCAACACTGTTGATCATTTGCTGTACTTTTCCTAGATGCTTATACCAACTACCGGAATTACCCTGACACAGTTTCGACAACATAGGCACCACTATCTTGTGCATCCTTTCGACTTGACCATTCCCACGTGGATCGCCTGTGGCAATCATTAAATGCTGTATTTTCTCTCTCTCACAATATTCACGAAACAAATTGGACATAAACGCTGCACCCCTATCCGTCACTATTCTCTTCGGATTACCAAAACTAGTCCCCTGAATTTCCAAACACTTAACGACCTCTTCAACACCTGTACTACGTGTAGAATATAACCAAACAAACTTAGAAAATCCATCAACGACAACCAGTATATAATTGTACTGTTTTTTAGTCATTTCCATTTGTCCAACGTGATCAATGTGATACGTTTGTAACGGCCTATCACCTTTGTCTATTGGTTGCAAATAACCCTCACGTTTTCCTGTCTTTTCATTGACAATGATACACTCGACACAACTATTTATTACGCGCCATACTTTGTCTTTTAACTTCGGAATATAATACGACTTTTCAATGATATCTTGTGTCTTTTTAACTGAAAAATGTCCTTGCTTATGTGCTATTGATATAATCTCATTTTCCAACTGAGCTGGTACTACGATAAGTTCCTTATCCGGATCCTTAAACAAAATCTGATTCTGAATATAATAATCCTCATATTCCTTGTCCTCCACAATACTTTTAACAGCCTTAACCCAATCGGCGGTTAGCTGAGCTTCTTTCAAACGATTAGCTATACTTTCGGTCACCATAAAACAAGATACACGACTCAACGCGTCAACGTGCCTCATCTTCGTTCCTGAGCGATGTTCTATAACATAATTAAAATCTTGTAGGTACATGGCCCAACGTGCTACTCTCAAAGGAACCTCTTTCTTTTTGATCGTCATTGTAAATGCATTACAATCTGTGACAATTTTGAACTTTATACCCAAAACGTATACACGCCATTTCGCTAAAGCTTCGATAATTGCCAGAACCTCAAGGTCATAAGCAGGATATTTCTCTTCACATGGCTTAGTCCTACGGCTCATATATTGAACTGGATGGAATTGGCTGTCTTCCAAACTCTTTTGCAGTAACACGGCTCCATACCCCCATTTTGATGCATCAGTATGGATTTCTGTCTCCAACTTAGGGTTGTACATTTCTAAAACAGGTCTACTAATCAATGCTACCTTTAGTTTTTCAAACGCAAACTGATGTTTCTCCCTAAATTCAAATTTAACATCCTTCCGCAGCAGAGCTGTCCATGGTTTTGCAATAACAGCTTAACCCTCAATAAACTTTCGGAAATAAGAAGTCAATCCTATGAAACGCTGCACTGCTTTTTTATCAACTGGCACTGGGAACTTTTCGACTGCCCTCGTCTTCTCATCACTTGGTCTTATCGTATTCTTTTCTATTATACACCCCAGAAAATTACCCTTCTGTCGTAACAGCTGACACTTTCTCCAATTTATACGTAGCCCATTCATTTCCGCTATCTTCAGTACTTTTCTCAACTTTAACAAACTCTCTTCTACATCTTGACTACAAATAATAACGTCATCCATATAGACTGCTGCTTCATTATTCTTTACCAAATCTCTCAACACAGCCATTATAAATCTGGTAAACACCGCTGGCGAATTTGAAATTCCAAATGGTAAATATAAAAATTCTAACTGACCATTCTGAGTCACAAAAGACGTATATTTTTGAGACTCGACTTCTACAGGCACATGGAAAAAACCATTCGTTAAATACAACGTGGTGAAATACTTTGCACCCTGCAGTTTCTCCAACACTGTATCCATATGTGACATTGGAAAGTTATCGCGAACTATTTTCTCATTCAGCTTTCGGTAATCACAGCATAGTCTCTTGCTACCGTTCTTTTTGGGTACCAACACTACTGGTGATGCATACTCCGATGTACTTGGCTTTATAATCTTCTGAGCCAGCCACTGTTCCACTTGCTTGTCCACGATTTCCTGTTCACACAATGGTAATCGTCTCGGATGCTGGAAAACTGGTATCTCATCCACTAATACAATTTTCATTTTTATCGGCGCTTCTACATTTCTCTGAGGTTGGTACTTTCCTACCATACCCCTAACCTCTCTAGCATGTACTTCACTGAGATGACCAACATCAATTGAAAACTCCTTCTCAACTTCGTCAATACTTGACATGCAAATGCCTTTATATTCATTAAACTATTCCACGCATGAGGACGATGCTACCTGATCAAGTTTCTTATCTTTATCCTCGCCACAAACTCTACGAACAAATCTTGTTCCTGTCTTAGAAACTTGCATGTCAACATGATCCAGAATAGTCCTTCCTAAAATGGCTTTAAAACCAATATCCTCGTCTGGAATGACATGAAATTCTACCTCCATTTCAATCTCATCGATTTTCACTGGTATCGAAAAGCTACCAAAAGTTACAACTTGACTATCTCCAATACCTGTTAAACATTTCTCCTGGCCGATCAGTTCAAGATTTCCAAATTTCAAAAATACCCTCCTGCGAATTAAACACAAATCTGCTCCAGTATCAATCAAACCTTGGAATACCAAATTCGCGTACTTAATATCCTTTAATTCCAAACCTGATGGAGTGAAAATACCTGTCTGCTTATCAACGACTTCCTTATCTCGAATAATGTTCGTATTCGATCTCTTTTCTTGTCTGGTTTCGACCTTGACATTACAGCTTGCAGCACGGTGTCCTGGTTGGCCACATTTGAAACAACAAAAATCATTTTTGGGACAATCTTTCCTCAAATGCGATTTGTCTCCACACTTAAAACATTTCCTAAAATTCTCTGCCATCGACCCTTTCACCGAACTCTCACTTTTATTACTCAGCGGCCAATTCTTACTCATCGGCTTGGATCCGCCTCTAGCTTTCTGGTAAACATCGATCTGAAATTTAAACTCCTTTAAGTTTCTAGCTTGGTACAGCATTGCCTTACTTGCCCTAGCGTCTGGTATACCATTCACAAAATATTCGATTAAACTCTCTTCATCTAGTTTAATTGGCTTGGCTATCTCCATTAACGCATACAAAAACTCATGCAACGACTCTCCTTTTTTCTGCTGGCGCTTTTGCAACATTCTATGTACTTCTACGGACGACAGTTTAGCACTAAACTCATCCAACAGAGCTGCCTTCAACGAATTCCAGTTACGAATATCACGCAAACTACGAGCGAAAGATTTTGCTGCACCATCTAACAACTGCTTGGCATAAATGAATAATTGTAATTGACTCCATTGAACAGTAGCTGCGCATTCTTCTAATTCCTCTATCCATTGATTGATGTCGGGGTTATTAGAACCAGAAAATTGTGACACACTACCTTCCACGTCTTTTAGCGTAAACCAAGATTTATACTCTGCCTGTCGCGTACCTGGTTGAACTGCTACGGTATCATCCACTGCTGTTACTACGGACTCATCCTCTGACTCTTCTTCATCCGTCGTCTGCAACGCAAGCTCTCTTAACTTCTCTCGCAAATCTGCGACTCTCAGTGTCATTATCTCTTCAACATGCATCGTGACGATTTAAATACAAAATAATTGATATTAGCTTATATCTAAGAAAATGTAATTAAATCAACTTAAACAACCTTATTACTGCTGGCCTGTTAACAATTTTCTAGTTAACATCGACTCCGAAAACGCCTTTAAAGTCGTCACTGTTAGCGAATCGTCGGTGCTTCTGCTGTTACAAAATGGTCGTCTCCTTGCTGCTTGTCTCCTTGTAGCTCTACCCTCTCAGACGCAATGCACAACAACAACAACGAAGGTTTTGATTCTTGCTGTGTTTGCTGCCGTCTGCCGTCGTTTTGTCGCTTCTGCTCTCTTTGGAACGAACGCGCTCAGATTGTCGTCTCTGTGCCGCTTGTCTCCTTGAAGCTCTAGCCTCTCAGACGCAATGCACAACAACAACAACGAAGGTTTTGATTCTTGCTGTGTTTGCTGCCGTCTGCCGTCGTTTTGTCGCTTCTGCTCTCTTTGGAACGAACACGCTCAGATTGTCGTCTCTGTGCCGCTTGTCTCCTTGTAGCTCTAGCCTCTCAGACGCAATGCACAACAACAACAACGAAGGTTTTGATTCTTGCTGTGTTTGCTGCCGTCTGCCGTCGTTTTGTCGCTCCAGCTCTCTTGAATGTCTGCTCACACTAATGCGCCTTCTTCGACAAGTGTCTCTCTCGCACTTATAGGCCAGACTGCAATTCAATTTCGCACCGCGACCGATCTCTTGTGTCACCAGTCTCGTGTTCGCCAAAATTTCCAAATACACGCACAAATCTCAATTGCAAATGTTGTTGTCTTGGGCTTATTTTCGGACGAGCCCCCAATTTGTAGTAGTTTAAGTTGCTTGATGGCAAGGAGTAACATTTATTTGATAAGTATGTTGGACTTAAAATTAAAACAGCGCCAAGTTTTACAAGTATGTTTGTGACTAATTATATGCGTGTACGTCTGATGCGTGGCTGAACTGACAACTGACTGATCTCTCTCTCTTGCTATCGGTTCTCTCAGAGCCGATTACTGCTCTATCCCGACGACACGACGAAAACACGACCGCTTCGTGTCTCTCTCTTTCCTTCGTTTCCTACATATATATTCTTGATCAGCATCAATAGCCGAGTCGATTGAGCCATGTCTGTCTGTCCGTCTGTCCGTCCGTCCGTCTGTCCGTCTGTCCGTCCCTATTAGCGTCTAGTGCTCAAAGACTATAAGAGCTAGAGCAACGATGTTTTGGATCCAGACTTCTGTGATATGTCACTGCGTTAAAAATATTTCAAAACTTCGCCCCGCCCACTTCCGCCCCACAAAGGACGAAAATCTGTGGCATCCACAATTTTAAAGATATGAGAAAACCAAAAACGTAGAATTGTAGAGAATGACCATATCTTTAAGACTGCGGAATCTGAATTGGATCGTATTATTATTATAGCCAGCATCAAGAAAACAATTTCATTTTTTCTCGCCCTGTCTCTCTCTAACACACACGTAGCATAGGCGGCTTTGCTTAGAGTAAAACATTAGCGCCTAGATCTCAGAGACTACAAAAGCTAGAGCAACCAAATTTGGTATCCACACTCCTAATATATCGGACCGAGACGAGTTTGTTTCAAAATTTCGCCACACCCCCTTCCGCCCCCGCAAAAGACGAAAATCTGGGGATATTCAAAAATCTCAGAGACTATTAAGGCTAGAGTAACCAAATTTGGTATCCGCACTCCTGTTAGATCTTACTATAAAATGTGTATCTCAAAATTTCGCCCCACCCCCTTCCGCCCACACAAAGGACGAAAATCTGTTGCATCCACAATATTGCACATTGGAGAAAACTAAAAACGCAGAATCATAGATAATGTCCATATCTATCAGATTGCTGAATCTAGATCAGATCAGATCATTTTTATAGCCAATAGGAACAAATCAATTTGCAGTGGCTACGCAGCGCCCGACGTCACGCTCAGACTGATTTTCTGTCTCTCTCGCACGCACTCTTTGTCGTGTCGTTTAATATTAGCGGCGTCTGCCGGAGGAGAGCCATACTGACTTAGTATCGGGTATAACCGTAGAGTTGCGGTGTCCGCAGCAACTCACAACGTTCCCCCTCGTTTCCTCCTCTTTTCCTTCTCTTTTTTTTATTATTAGCAGTTTTGTTTATTCGTTCATTTGTTGGTCTTTATTGTGGCGGCTGTGGAGGAACGTGTAACTTGATCCCTCCACTATGTACTTTAAAAATAGGAAAAAGAAAAAAATTAGTGGTGGATATTTTGTACATATGGGACGGACGCTGGGGTTGACTTCAACTGAAACTTCACTTGAAGTCTCTTATTTCATATATTGCGCCGCTCTGGCTGTGTTTGTAGATTCTTTTTAATTGTTATTATAACTATACACAGCGACACTTGTATATATATGTATATATTTTGTTGCATATAGATTCCTCTTCTCCTTTTCTCTTTTTTTTTTTACTTGCGGTGATCGCACTCGATGTCCGCATAATAACACTCTTTATTTAATGTTTTAGTTAGTATAACGGCAATGATCTACGCTAGATTTTTTGCACAGTGGTACGTATATATGTATATAGTTAAATATGCGACACTTCAGTTTAAGTTTTAAAAAAGGTTTTATTCTTTCACTTAAACTTAGCGTACATTGGTTAGTTATTTCCCCGACGATGACTGAGGTCTGATGTCTTGAACGGAATTAACTTTGGTTGAATTCTCCGACGGTGTCGCGATTGACGTTTGTCTTGAACAGAACTGAGTTGGCTTCTTAGATGCAGACTATTTATATTATGATGCTCGGTTTGGGATTCGGATTTGGATTCGGAGGCGTTGGCTTCGACTTCGGCTTCGGAGATGGAGTACGTGACTCGATCGATATGTGGGAAAGGCGGCTTTTGATGAAAGGCTTCCGCTGCGTATGATCGGTGTTGCATTACTTGGGGGTGGCTGAGAATAGGGCCTCTGATTGGTCAGCTAGGATGGTGTGATTCTTGAGAATCGATTAGTAATTGGTCTCTGAAGAGTGGCGTGATTCTGGTGCGGCTGGATTCTAGTGCGGCTGGATTCTAGTGCGGCATCTATTGTTTTATGTTCAACGTCCTGTTTAGGGTGTTTGTTTACATTGCCTGCAATCAGCTACGCGTGGTCCATTTCGAGCGTGAGATTGTTTATGAGGGTTCGAAGCTGAGGGTGTCGTATTGTTTATAGTATTGTGGGTGCAGGGTAATAGACATAGACAAGGGTATGCGGAGCATGGACTATAGATATGTCACTCCCCCATTGTTAGATTTAAGCCTGTCCTCAGGCGATTATCCTTGGATATAGTTCAGGTGCGTCTAAAACTGTGCCTGCTGGGGATTCCTCGTCTTCGTCTAAGGGTGTTTCTATGTGCGGGCGGTTTTAGGCTTATTGCTTTTACTTAGATTAAACAATTTGTAGCTTAATCCTATTATGATTATGACAAATAGTAGTATTAAGCTTACATGTAATACATTATTTAATCGCGTATTTTCTATTACGATTTCTTTGGTTTATTGTTGATGTAGATGCTTTGTGCAAATTCTGGTATGGAGTTGGATATTAAGAATTCATTTAACTGTATACTGCAATTATGTATTTTTATTAATGCGTTACCTTCTACTTTTATTTCTTGGTTTAGGCAATCTTGGTTTAATATAGTTTTTGGTAATTTCCAAGTTAACAATATATTGGGTTCTATGAAACTTATTTGAAAGTTTTGGTGTGCTTTGGTGTATGGACATTTTGTTTCTAATTGTTTGACTATTCCTGAAATACATTCGTCATTTATTTTTCGTTTTGATTCTTTTTCATATACCTCGTTTTCTAGAACGTAATAATTGTTTTGCGTTAGGTCATTGAGGATGTTATTATCTTCATCTGGATATGGGACAATTTTAAGTATAGGAATATTTCTGATCTCTCGTGGGATGTTGGAAATTATTAGTATTTCGTTAGTGTCTGATTTCAACCAGGTAGATGTTTTGATATTTAATAATTTCTCTGAATCGATGTGTTTCAGGCAATCCTGCCTCAATAATTTTGGATTAAAGATCCCTAATCTTGTTAGCTGCATGCCTAATTCAATATCCTCTATGTACTCTGTAAAATGTTGAAGGTTTAATATTAATATCTCTAGTTGCTTATTTTTATCATTATCCTTGTTTAATTTATTGACAACTTCTATGCCAGAATTTACTGCTTGAATTACTAAGTTTCATTCGTTAGCTTGAACACTGTGGCTAGCCAGATTGTTTATTTTCCCTTCTAATTCGACTTTATCATCTTGGTCTAATGTTCCAAATATATATTTATATGCCTACATATTTATATGTGCCTACTGCATTTATAAGGCCTCTTTTGTTTCTTTTGGCTATTTTGATGCCGTTGAATTCACGTTGCAATTTCTCGATTAAATATTGAACTTGGATTACGTTATTAAATTGGGTTGCCTGTTCTAGTAAACTCTGATATGTTTCATCTGTTCTTGTTATATTAATTGTTAGATAATTGTATTCATAATTAATGGGTATGTTAATGGTATTTGTTTTGAATATGAGATATCCATTCCTTGAGTTGATGGGATCTATCTCTATATTCTGTCCGGAAGACTGTAGGACGGTGAACATTAGTAAGATTATAATCTTAATCATGTTGTAGCTCCGGATTCCCAGTACTCTCTTCGGGTACTCTTCAATTATCGTATTTACTTTTATTAGATTTTTTCTTTCTTTTGAATTTCGTTTTATAGTGGGTGATTTTCCTCCCTCTATTTTTCTCTTCAAAGTGCTTTTCGTCTACCTGCCTAATTTCCCCTGTTCTTTTGAACGGGTTGGTTGTTTTTGTTTTAACTAGGGGTGCATTCTTGTAGCGTGGGTCTACTTCAAAGTCGATTCTATCGTTATTCAAATGATTGATCTTCCCAACTTTATTCAGTTGGGTGTTATAATCTGGTAGTCCGGCGTACAGGAAGATATCGGCTTTTTGTAGTATTATGAACCGTTTTATGGTTATAAGTGTATAGAATTAACTCGAATTTGGTGAGCTTGTTTTATATGTTATCCTCACTTGAAATGATTCTTAATTTTTCATTGATCGTTTTATGTAGTCGTTCTACATCAGAAACTCCGTTTTTACTGGTAGTGATTTCGATTTTCACATTTCCCGCGTTCAACCATGCTTGCAATGCTGCGCACATAAAGGCTGAATCTTAGTCGGCTTTAATTCCCTGTGGCTTGCCCATTTCGTTAAAGACTTTTATGATGGCTCTCTTGGTTTCTAACCAGTCACGACTCTTAACTTCTACAAGGGTAGCGAATTTAGAATATACATCAATGCATGATAGGAATTGTTGATTGCCTACCAAATAGAAATCCATGACATACTTTTCTCTTATATTTTGTATTTCAGGGGTGATTTCGAAGGTTAGATTGGTGTTACGATGCTCTGTTTTAGCAACGTTGCACGTAGGACATTCATTGATAATATTTTGGATTAACTTTTGATAATCGGGGTAGTAGAATTTTCCTTTAAACCAATTAGTGGTCTTTTCGATACCTGGGTGAAGTAGCTCTTTATGATTCTTCAATATTTGTTCTTTGAATTCGGAGTAGTTCGGAATATTTATGAGTTTGGTACTGGATTTAATCAGTTTAGTGAAGTGATTTGGACTGATTATCTCCAGGAATGCCCTTTGGAAGTCTACTTCGTTATGGAAATATAGTGCACTCTTTTTGGTACACACATATTCCTTTATTATATCTTTTGCTAATGATTCTGTCATTTCGGTATATGTGATTTTTATCAGTATCTTGTGGAAATAGTGGGATTTTTCTACCTTATCCTCATTACCTTTAATCAGTTTTATTTGCCTATTATAGTAATTGATTGGTCTCTCTGTAAGTGGAATATAATTTGTATTATCTTCTTGCGCGCTATGGACCGTTGCACAATCACTATTAATGGTTTCCCCGAGTAGGTTTTCGTTAATCTTTACTCTTGATAGCGCATCGGCTACATGGTTCTCTTTTCCGGGTAAATATTTTATTTTGAAGTCAAATTCATTTAATTTGATCTTCCATCGTTGTAGCTTCATATTTGGTTCCTTGAGGTTATTCAACCAAATCAAGGGTTTGTGATCACTCAATATCTCAAACGTTCTACCAAACAGGTATGATCTGAAATACTTAGTTGCCCAAACTATAGCTAGTAATTCCTTTTCTATTGCTGAATAATTGATTTCGTGTTCGTTTAAGGTTCTACTTGCATAGCAGATTGTTTGTGGTCTTGCGACAACACTGCTCCTAATGCAATGTTACTTGCATCGGTTGTTACCGTGAACATTCTGTTGAAATCTGGGAATTCGAGGATGTGGTCTGAGGTGATAGGTACTTTCAATTTTTCGAAGGCCTCGACGTATTTTTCCTCTGTTGGGTCTATGACTGCTCGTTTCTTTAATTTGAGTGTCATAGGTTTTGCTATATTAGCGAAGTTGGGAATGAATTTCCTATAGAATCCACATAAACCTATGAATGATTTTATTTTTGTGGTTGTATTGGGTATTGGGAAGTTTATTATGGCAGATATTTTCTTTGGATTGGGAACTATGCCGTTAGTTGTTACTACATGGCCTAGGAATTCCGTTTCTTTCTTCAGGAATTCACACTTATCCATTTGTAGCTTTAACTTTCAACTTTCCAAATACTCTCCTTAGTGACAACAGGTGTTCTTCCAATGAAGTGGAATATATAATGATGTCGTCTAAGTATACGAGGCAATCTTTGAAGATTAACTCTTCTAGCAGATTGTTCATACATCTTTGGAAGGTAGCGGGGGCAGTGGTTAGCCCAAAGGGCATACGAGTGAACTCGTAATGACCATGCTTCGTGGAGAAAGCTGGTTTTGGGATTGAGTTAGGTTCCATAGGAATTTGATGGAATCCCTTAGCTAAATCGATTGTTGTGAAATATTGGCACCTACCTAGTTTATCTAGTATTTCGTCCATTCTGGGTGTAGGAAATTTATCCTTTATTGTCTCCTCGTTTAGACTTCTATAATCTACTACCATACGATATTTCTGCTTTCCTGAAGCATCTATTTTCTTTGGTATCATAGCGATGGGTGCACAATAGGGAGAGTTCGACTTACGAATGATTCCCTGTCTAATCATATCTTTGATTTGTTGAGTCACTTCTTGATCGTGTATTTGAGCATTTTTATATGGTCGACGATATACAGGATCTTCGTGATGGGTTTTAATTTCGTGCTTTATAGTACTAGTGAAGGTCAAAATGTCACCTTCTTTATACTGCACGTCCTTAAATTCATAGAGAACTTTCTTTAGTTTCTCCTTTTCTTCGTCATTTAAATGTTCCAACCTTAGCTGGTTGCATTCCCTTAATTCATTCTCTAATGCGGAAGCGAAGTATTGCTCTCCTTCAGGAGATGGGTCAAGGCACTTAGGTGTAGTTATATCTTCCTTTGAAGATGGCTTATCACCTTTGTGTGCGGTCTTGCCGACGGAAATTGCTTCTCCACTTTGGATGATTGGGAATGACCTTTCTCCTAACGTTACCGTTTCATTTCGATAATCGATGACGGCTTTGCTGGCCATCAAATATTCTCTGCCTAAGAGTATGTCATAATTTTCAGAAAAATTATGAATATAAAATTTTTGTTTTGTCGGACAGTTTTTGGTTGCATTACGTGTAATGCTCTGAGTCAGACGGACGGGTCCATTGATGGTATGGACGGTGAGGTTGTCGCTATCGACTTTGGAATCTGTATAGTTTTCTTTTATTATATTTATTGACGATCCCGAGTCCGCGATACCTCTAACTTTTTTATTATTTACGATTATTTCTATATATGGTCTTCCTCGATTTCTTCCGAGGCACTCTGCTGAAAATTTACATCCATTTTCATTTGTCCGCTTTGGCTTTCCCTAGATCGTTTGACTGGCTGATTTGGTGCACTGTTACCTGCCTGAGTCTGATTGATTTGATAGTTTGTGGGATTCTGTACTCTGCCCTGGTTTAAGAAATTTCTAAATTCGTTAAATAATCCTTTATTATTTACGGCATTATTTCCTGAATTATTTCGATTCGATCCATGAATATTTCTGGAAGTACTTGGGTTTTGATTGTTATAATCGTTACTATTACGAGGGTAATAAGTTCCAACATTCCTACGATTGTTATTTCCGTTTCTTGAGTGTTCGAGATTCTTGTTATCAGTTACGAAATTTTCGTAGATTCCTAACTCTTGAGCTGATTTTTCTAGATTAGCCATAGTAGAAATGTCTTTCTTTGCTAAAATGATGAACAGTTTATTGGGTAGAGCATCTTCTATGGTATGTCTGGTGGCATTTGCCAGAGCGTTTTTAAAGATTATCTTCTTTTCTGGGCTAGTCTCCAGATTTAGTTTACTTACTATAACATTTGACTTAATTTCTAGTTCCTCTACGAACTTACGAATATTCCCATTGAATTTGGTGTCGTGTAATTGTTGTAGCAGCGTTTCGTATGGAGTGTGGTTGTTGAATTTGCTGATTAGGGCTGCTTTTAGATCGGTCCAGGTGTTGGGTTGAAGGCTTTGTGATAAAAGTTGTGCTCGTTCGCACAGTTGACCCTCAGTGTCTCCGTACATGATGATTTGTTGCCGGATGTCTTCTGTTGGGTACAATTCGGAGATGTACTCGATCCTGCTTATGAACGAGCTTAGGCGTTCTTGCCATCCGTCGTGTGGTGGAATTTGCCTGATTGACTTCAAGGCTTGGTTCAGGTGTATTTCTGTTAGCGGCATGTTGATTTCTTTTTATTTATTTATTTTTTCCTAATATTAATTGAGTTCGTGTGGATTCTTTGGCGGATCTCTTTAGTATTAGCGTTACTTTTTCTCTGATCACTGTAGGTTATTACGCACTGTAACTGTCACTACGCCAATTGATCGTCTTAAAAAAAGGATTCACTTTTAACTGAGATCCTACCGACTGCGCCAGTTAAATATGCGACACTTCAGTTTAAGTTTTAAAAAAGGTTTTATTCTTTCACTTAAACTTAGCGTACATTGGTTAGTTATTTCCCCGACGATGACTGAGGTCTGATGTCTTGAACGGAATTAACTTTGGTTGAATTCTCCGACGGTGTCGCGATTGACGTTTGTCTTGAACAGAACTGAGTTGGCTTCTTAGATGCATACTATTTATATTATGATGCTCGGTTTGGGATTCGGATTTGGATTCGGAGGCGTTGGCTTCGACTTCGGCTTCGGAGATGGAGTACGTGACTCGATCGATATGTGGGAAAGGCGGCTTTTGATGAAAGGCTTCCGCTGCGTATGATCGGTGTTGCATTACTTGGGGGTGGCTGAGAATAGGGACTCTGATTGGTCAGCTAGGATGGTGTGATTCTTGAGAATCGATTAGTAATTGATCTCTGAAGAGTGGCGTGATTCTGGTGCGGCTGGATTCTAGTGTAGTGTTGGGTAAACATCGTTCAATTTACTGAATAAGTTCGTTCGTTCATTTTTATGCAGTGAACTAAGTCGTTCTTTTAGTTCGTTCCTTTTTGTTCATCTTATTCTTTCTTTTTCGTTCATCGTTCTTTTTTGTTCATCGTTCTTTTCCGTTCGTTCTTTTTTGTTCATCGTTCTTTTTTTTCATTGTCCCTTTAGTTCGTTCTTTTTTGTTCTTTGGCCTGTTTTGTTTATCGGTCTTTTTGTTCTTAGTTCAATTTTAAAGTCTCATATCTAGTTTTAAGCTTATATGTAAATAATGCACTACAATTCATTGACGTTTTAACTTCTTTAATTTATTTTAATTCGTACTTAGTACTTGATATCGTTAGGACACAACCAACAGTTTCAATTAAGTACATATCTCGTTTTCCATTTTTTATGTTTTAGAAGTCGGGGCTGAAAAACAATAATCAATTTTACTTATGTTGTCCATTATAATTTTAAAACCTATAAAATACACACCATTTTTAAGTATTTCACATATTATTATGTAAAAACATAAGGCTTTCAACCTTATTTGGCGTCAAAAGCGTTCGTCTTTTGCGGACTATTTCTCCTGCTGCAGAAAATAGGCGCTCACATGGCACCGACGTGGCCACCAAACAAAGACGTTTCAACGCATATTCGTGGATATACATTTTTTCGCTGCGTCCACCAGATCAAAGGGTCCTGCTTTCTGTTGATGTTCTCTTCTGCTAGGTATTTATCTACCTCTCTAATGGCAGCAGCCGTGTTACAGCTTGGCTTTGTTATTTGGTTATACTGCTTGTCATACTCGTCCCAAATGCCACTTTTGGTTGGCGACATTTTGACGGTTTCGATTTGTGAAGACAGATCATCAGCAACATTATCAACCAATCCCGGTTGAGCGATCTTACATTGTAGAGCTGCAACTGTTTTTTCATAGCATTCATCGGACCTAAAACCCCGTTTTTTAAATCTTGGGTCTAGTATGGTGCTCTCTGCATACAAAATATTATTTTCCAAATCCCCAAAACGTACGGTCAACTGCTCTTTGAGTTTTTCTACGACTGCCCGTAGAAAATCATCTTTTGGAATAGCTTTGGCTATGGATTGATGCAGCAATGTGGCCATTATAATAACATTTGATAAGGTGACATTTTTCTCTGCTGAAATTTCAGTTGTTATTTCAGAAAATGGCTTCAGCACTGGCAATACACCATCAATAATTTCCCATTCTGCCTGGGTCAGTACTAGTTCAGGGCGTAGAAGGGAAATGACCACCATAACTCCATCTTTTAAAATAGACAAGCGCTGAAACATTTTGTATGTTGAGTTCCAACGTGTAGGCACATCTTGTGTCAGCTTAAGGTCGGGAAGATTTAATTGGCTATTAATTTCTTTGAGCTTCTTGAATCCGGATGAGCTGCGATTGAAAAATTCTACAATTGCCTTTTCTTTGACCCTTACACTGTCAATTGGTCCCAGTGCTTTCTGTACAATGATGTTCAAAGTGTGGGCAAAGCATGGAATATGGCGCCAATTTCCCAATTTTATTGCTGATACGATATTGGCAGCATTGTCTGATGCAATTGCAGTAATTTTATCTAAAATTTTCCAATCAGCTGCAACACTCTGAAGAAAAGAGCAAAGATTGAGGCTTGTGTGCCTCTCACCGAACGCTTCACAAACTAGCATATGCGAAGATAGTTCCATATTCGTCTTGTCTATGAAGTGTGCGGTTACAGCTATGTAACTCTCATTGGTGAGCGATGTCCATCCATCAGTTGTGAGACAAACTCCAGATGCAGATGCTATCTTCTCTTTCACATTGGCAATTAACTCACTGTGTATATTTGGAAGTAGCACATTAGACAGCGTTTTACGTGTGGGCAACTTATATCCAGGGCAATTTGAAACGTCCTCTATCATCTTCTTAAAATCCGGCTCCTCCACGATCCGGAGAGCATGATGGCCTTTGGAAATCATTCGCACTAACTGTTTGTCTAATTGCTCACTTTTACGCGCTGTCGGTGGCTTCTGAACAAATGCAGTTATTTCTTGCTGCGATGTTGTGGCGGCAGAATAACTGGCTTCAGTACCTCCTTGTCGTTCAATTTCATCGAGAGAAGCTGGGTGTTTCAACTTCAAATGCCGTGTTAAATTGCTCTGTGAACCTCCGGCTATACTCAAATCCGACTTGCAGTACTTGCACTTTGCCTTTTTGTCATCTATGGCATCGAAGTGATTCCATAAAGCACTAAATTTACGTTTAAGCGACATTTCAAAACAGCTTAAATTTCTTTTCAACTTTCTTGCCAGAGTCCGCCACAACAAAATGTGAAAAGAGCTGCCATACCAACTCAAAAATAGCTAACAAAACGAAATGAGCAAAACAAAAAGAGCTGCCATACCAGCTCAAACATAGCGAACATGAGGAACAAAAACGAACTAAAACGAACGATGAACAAAAAAGAACGACAGATGAACAAAAAAGAACGATGAACAAAAAAGAACGAACGGAAAAGAACGATGAACAAAAAAGAACGATGAACGAAAAAGAACGAATAAGATGAACTTATTCAGTTCGTTCACTTCCATGAATAGTTCATATTTGTTCGTTCGTTCATGAACGACCCAACACTATTCTAGTGCGGCTGGATTCTAGTGCGGCATCTATTGTTTTATGTTCAACTTCCAGTTTAGGGTGTTTGTTTACATTGCCTGCAATCGGCTACGTTTTTATGAGGGTTCGAAGCTGAGGGTGTCGTATTGTTTATAGTATTGTGGGTGCAGGGTAATAGACATAGACAAGGGTTTTACTTAGTATAACGGCAATGATCTGCACTAGATTTTGTTTGCACAGTTACACAGAGTAGTTAATTTTTTCTCGGTACACACGGCAATGATCTGCACTAGATTTTTTGCACAGTGGTACGTGTATATGTGTATGAATGTATATATTTTGTTGCATACTATTTAACGAATTAATTAGTATAACGGCAATGATCTGCACTAGATTTGTTGCACAGTTACACAGATTAGTTAAAGAACAATTTTTTTTCCGGTACACACGGCAATGATCTGCACTAGATTTTTGCACAGTGGTCCTTGTATATGTGGATGTATGTATATGTTTTGTTGCATATTATTTAACGTATTAATTAGTATAACGGCAATGATCTGCACTAGATTTGTTGCACAGTTACACAGAGTAGTTAATTTTTCCTCGGTACACACGGCAATGATCTGCACTAGATTTTTGCACAGTGGTACGTGTATATGTGTATGTATGTATATATTTTGTTGCATACTATTTAACGTATTAATTAGTATAACGGCAATGATCTGCACTAGATTTGTTGCACACTTACACAGATTAGTTAAAGAAAAAATTTTTTCCGGTACACACGGCAATGATCTGCACTAGATTTTTGCACAGTGGTCCTTGTATATGTGGATGTATGTATATGTTTTGTTGCATATTATTTAATGTATTAATTAGTATAACGGCAATGATCTGCACTAGATTTGTTGCACAGTTACACAGATTAGTTAATTTCTTCCGGTACCCACGGCAATGATCTGCACTAGATTTTGTTTTGCACGGGGGTACGTGTATATGTATATATGTATATATTTAAGTTTTTCTGCACAACAGCGGTGCTCGGCATTTGCCTTTCGGATAGTGCCGCCACATTTGTATATTATTTTTCTTTCTTTTATTGTCACACACCACTTTATGCATTATAAGATTTATTATTTGTCTTTTAAATTTCTTTATAGTTTCCTTTTCTTTCACTCATAACGTTGCCACTGGGTGCTCACCTGCTTTACATTGCTAATATTAATCCAATGTAGGAGATCATCCTGCGATCCTCGGTTCTTAGTCCGGCTGCGCCAGTTACCAGTTCGTCCTTCTTCTTTTTGTAGATGGTCCTGGTCGTTCTTGTATGGGTTTATATTTCTGTCTTTTCCAAAGATTGGTGTTTGAGTTTGAATAAAGTATGACTGTTCGGGTTTGAGTTCCAAATTGAAGTGTTCTGAGTTTATTAATTATGTTCTTAGGAAGCCTTCGCAGAGGCTTTGAGTTTAGTACATAAGGCATACATAAGTATAAAATGCTGCAACGGGCTAGCGTATGTGAAACCACCGAGTCGGCATTATGCCGGATGTCGGGTTCCAGTTTCGATGTTGTTCATGTTAAGATGTGTAGGCGGTTGTTTGTGCCGCGGTATGTAGAATGTTGCAACAGTCAAAGTCATGTTGAGCTGGACATTACAATGTCCGGGTTGAATGACATAGTCGTTCAGTGGAACATTGCCATGGCCCGAGGGGTTTTAGGTGGGGGTGTCGCGGTACCGTTATCGGTAGCCCGCGCGCTAAAAAAAATGTGAGTACCAACATGAAAAGAATAAAAAGCAGCGGAATTTCTCATGTCTATGTGTGTGTGGGTCTACGAGTGTGTGTGTGTGCGTGCAGGAGTGTTGAAAGAAAGGAAAGGAAAAGGCAAAGGGATGGAATGGTAAGGACTGTGCCTGAAGAGAGCGCGGAGCGGGGAGGGATGCAGAGCGCAGACTGTAGCAATGCACGGAAACTCGACGGACGACAGCGAACGCAATTCGGAGAATGCAGGGCAGAGTGCTCCGAAAGCCGAGACTGCGGCTTTTTCCAAGCACTCTTCCAAGCGCACTCTTCCAAGCGCCGACCGACCGTCCGCTTTCATTCAGTAAAAAGATGAAGCAGGCAGCAAAACAGAATGCCAGATAATCAGAGGTTGGAACCCGCACACACACACAAACAGACACACGCACGTCACCTCCAGCTCATCGCCGGAGTTGTCACCTCTATAATCCTATATGGATCGGTTGTGTGGGCACCAGCAATGAGGGTGCCGTCATACAGCAGGGACAGCAGAGGCGCATACAGACGCTGCGCCCTCAGGGTTGCATGCTGCTTCCGGACGGTGTGCAGAGGACGCCGCACTTGTGGTGGCAGGCATGGTCCCGCTGGACCTCCTGGCGGACGAGCGGCAGAGCGGCATGGCAGTCGGTAGCGAACGCCGCGAGGGCACTATAGCACGCTGGCAACGGCGATGGGATCAAGCCTAAAATGGAAGATGGACGAGACGGCTAATCCCCCAGCTGAGGCCATGGATGCAGCGGAAGAGAGGCCAGATTGACCACTACCTCGGACAACTGCTAACGGGTCATGGCTGCTTCAAGAAATACCTATACCGCTTCAAGCACGCCGATGACCCGTACTGCAGCTACTGCGGGCCAGCAGTAGATGAAGACGCGGAGCACGTCTTCTTTTCCTGTCCCCGCTTTCGTCGGGAACGAGAGATGCTAGGAGAGGCGAGCCCAGGAGTAAGCGCAGACACCCTCACCGAGCGGATGGTAGCCGACGAGCAGACGTGGCACGCGGCTGCCAATATGGCAGCAAGCGTCATAAGGGAGCTGCGTAGGCTGGAGCGATGCCGAACCAACTAGAGCCATAGAAGACACCAAGCTCCGCACCGCGAAGTAATGCCTAGCGGCAGTCCCGCGGGAGCGGACCTACCCTCAACATTCCCATTCCAACAACCCATCCCCCCCACCACCCACTATTGTTAATATTGTTTTACCAACAAAAAAAAAAAAAAACGCACGTTGGACTGCGGTTCTTGGGGAGACTTTCAATTGTGCCCATAGCTCGAAAATAACTGTTGACACTTTCGGCGTGTCTGATAAAAACCTCTCATTGACGGACACATTGAGAAAATGGACTGAAAAGACCCGATCAAATCTGTTTTTGCTCAACTCGCTGTTCGCTCAAGCAAAGACCGATTTTTTCACTTCTCTTTTGTTCCTGTTTTTCACTGAGCATCTTGTCGCGAGAGAACGAACAAAGTGTCTTTTGCGTATGTATGCGTGCTTGTACGTGTGATGCTTATGGCAACTATCAATTTTTGTGAATTCTATACGGTTTGACTATTGGAGCTTAAAATTAATCGTGAAAAGCAAAACGAAAATGTTCGTTTGCCAATTTTGCAAATAAATATACATATTACAATACAATAGCCCAAAAGATGCGGAAAACATGAATAAATAAACATATACACGAAAAAAAAACTAAAAACACTTTACTCAGACACTTTTTTGGTTCTGCTCATCTAAAGACACTTTTGCTGTGAGCGCTTGACCAAAGTGTCTTTCTAAGTTGTTATTGTGAGACACGATCGTGTGTCGGGCTCACCCGAAAACCCGAAACACATAACACAAGCGAAGAGACAAAAAGTGTTCTGCTCAGTGAGAGACCGTGTCTTCGTGGTCTTTTTCGGTTTTGTCAGTGACGAGACAGCAAAGGGAAAAAGTGTTGACCGTCGTTTGCGAGCTATGATTGTGCCCAATCGAAATTCTCACTTTGGGGCAAGTTGTTGTTGCTTCTGCTGTCTAGGTGTGTCGCCAGATAAGGGGCTCACAGCTGTGGGTGGGGAGAAAGAGAGAGAGAGAGAGAGAGAGAGAGTGGTGGAGCAGAGCAAGCAACAGCTGTGCTTGAACAGTGTTGAGCAACGCAACGGCTCTTTTCATTAGATATATTTACCTTTTGGTTGGTTGTATGCTGCTAATCCAGCCAGTTAATTGGCATCGTGAGGCGGCGGGTATGGGAACTGTATCCAATTGCAGGGTATTTGTTTGTAATCCACAGTGTATGCTAACGCTCAGCTTTAACACAGCGTTTCATTTCTTTTACTTCTCTTCTTTCTTTACTCCACAAACAAACATGAACACACACACTCACACTTTGCGCTCATCGGCGCCCCGCTTTCGTAAGCACCTTTATTGTGTATTCCGCTTTGCTCTATGTTTTCTGCGCGCACACAAACACACACGCACACGAACAAGAGTGAACCGAACCGTTTATATGGACGGGTATATAAGGCCGAGTGAGTGCTGCTGCCGCTGTTGCTGCGGCATTTGTCACACAAGAACGAGACACAAAGGAAATTTCGAGTATGCAACCGATAGTTGCCTTTGCATTTAATAAAAATTAATATTTCTTAATTTTTTTTTTATAATTTTAAATTATTTTAGCTTTATAGAAAACTTAAGCCGTTTACACTTGTGCACTTGCTTACAGTAATTTTAGAGCGCACTTTGGTAGCGATATTGTGGAGCACCCTACGTCCGTTTCAACTGCGAGCTGCGACCAGGCTGTTTCTGTTTCTGCCGCTCGCTGCTATGTACAGCAACCTCTGCCGCGACTCTGCCGACTATTTACTCACTCACACACACTCGCGCGCACACGAACTCAGGTAGACAGCCAACTAACGGCCTGCTGCTGTTCCGCCACTGCAGCTATCTCGCTCGCTCTGGACGCTCACTGGACGGCTGTTTCTTTTTGCTTCCTTCGGTTTCTTTTTTCTGCGCTCTCTCTGCTTCGCGTTGGTCTCTCCCACGGGGCGTTTTATTCGTTTCCTTTCTTTGTTCCGTACTCTCACTGTGTCGTCCGCTACGAACCGTTCTCGCTTGCGTTTGCTTTGCATCTGAATCGCTCGCCTGCTTTTGCTTTGTATCTGACTCGCTGTTTCGGTCGCTGCGCTGCTGCTACGCTGACTGCGGCGTTGGCTTTGCTTTTGCGTTTGGTGTTGGTTGCCTTTTGGTTCTTTTGCTTTGCCTGCTGTTTCTTTGTTCGTCGACTCGGAGTGTTTTCATGTACAGAGCTGCGCTGCTCTGTAGATACTATTTGGCTATGTACAGCAGAATCTATGTATCTTCTTCTTCAGATCTTCGTTTCGTACGGCCGTCTGTTATGTACATTTTTCCTTTCAGTCGCACTCTTTCCCTTTTTATGACTCTTCAACTTCTGATCCATATGCAAACAGTATGTACGTAATCCCATGTGCAAACACTTTGTAAAATGGTTCTGTACATAAGAGTATTACCTTACCTACTGGCCACATTTGCAGTGCACTCATATTTCGCCAATTTCCGTAGACGGAAAATTGCATATTCGCACGTAGGCGTACAGTACAGCGCAGCACAGGGCCTCTATCCCCTCTCTCTCGCTCGCACAGTCTAGGCCCCAAATTGGAATATCGGCAACAATCAGCAGGCATGGCACTCGAGTCCAAGTCCCAGCAACAAAAGCTCTCTCTCTCTCTCTGTCTGTCCAATCAGTGGCAGCCACAAGAGCAGCAACTCCGTTCGTTTCCGTTTCTGCGATCGCGAATGTACCGTTGGATTACGTAACAGTGTAGATCTAACAGATAACAAAGAGTCCCAGTCCCAGACCCAATCTCAGGCCACGACGAGCAAGATGTTGCGGCACTTTCTATGCGAAAAAAATGGAATGTTTTTCGCGTAGGTTGCAGGTTTCCTCAACCGAGTATTTGATGTTCATTTTCTGTGGAGATGAGATGCTTTATAAGGAAAGAAAGCCAATCATTACCAGATATAAGCTATATGTATGTGTCTTTCAAATTGGAGAAACAACTGGCGAAATTCACAAGGTTTCGTCCACTTATGCGGAAAAGTATCTAGTTTCAATCAATCTTGCTGAAGGTATCATTCGCTATTAGCCTTTTAAAATCTTAATGTTCTATTTGAATTTTATTCAATCGGAGTAAGGGTTTCCCTGAAATGAATGGAGAAAATGGAAAGTAGAAGCTATGGTTAGACGATTTGGAAGAAACTACGAGAATAGGGAATCCTTTTCTTATCAACCTCTTTGTTTCTATAGTACTCCAGCATGGGGAAAATGGGTGATCCCTGGCAAAGAGCAGATAAAGTACGGTCTCAAAAACTGATGGATTACAGGAAGCTTTAGCTGCAGGGATTACACGTAGATCTGATTCGAAGTATAATGAGGAAATATAAAGTCTCACAGCCTCGAAAACCTTGAAATGTTTACTTACATCTGATATTGATAAGACAACAAAAAGCTCAGGACAAAATCTTTCGAAAACAGCTGAAATATCGCAGTGCAACGGGCACAACAAACAAAGGGACTCAATAGAAAATAACAGCATCTTAAATAGAATATATAACTCAATTATTTAAGCCTACTTTAAAAATGTCTGAAACTGCACCTTGGGCCACTTTTATTTAGAGTTTCAGCTCTTGTTTTACTTTTAAGAGTGTATTATTCGTTGGAATTCTCTCTCATTATTCAGAAAGATTTAAGAGCGCAATTTAGATGATGAACGATTGTACTGCATAAAAAACAATATAGTTTTTGGTTTAAGGATTCAATAAAATCCAATGTTTGATTACAAATTCTTTGCCAATTTCTTTTACTAGAAATTGAGACATTTACTCTTCTGCGGTATGGAGAATATTGAACATTTTCGGTAAGACTCAAATTTATAATAGCGGTTACATACATACGTATTTAGTAGAGCTGATCCCAATAATCGATGTAAATATCTATAGAATCGATTGTTAAGTTTTTTGTAAAGCATCGATTCTATTCTTGCGCGAGTTTTTTCCTTGTTTTATTATGGCGACCTTTTAAATTTTTTTTTTTCCCTGCTTGAAAGCCTCCAATACAGGTTGCAAAACAAAGCCGGCTTTCTTTTCTTGTATGAAGACAAAAAATTGCCAACAATGTTAGTTAGTTTAGTTAATTAAATTAATTTTTTTAAATCTAAATATTTAGGATAATATTTTAGGATAATCTGTACATACACTGAAATCAATTCAAATGAAGCTTGAATTGTCTTAAAGTTTTGGTTTCATGATGCAACCACTTCTCGAAGGTTCTGAAACTCGCACTTATCTAACCATGAATCAGAATATATGTAATTTAAATAAAGCAAATGAGTAATTATACTCTAGGGATGTAGGCAGTTTAATCAAGCGAATGTAATATTACGTGATAAACAAAAAATATAATTTCCAAGAATTATCTTTAATACATTATGGAATAATCGGTTGGAATTCTTAGGAAACGGATGACCAAAATCAGTACACAAGTAGGAGAAGATTAGTGAAAGACTGACGTCCAAGGTTGTAGTACTTTTAGATTGAATATAAATGAATTGTAAAGCGAATCAAATCGTATAATTATTATACAATTTCATTCTTTCTCGCTCTGTCTCTCTCTAACACACAGGTTTCATGGTCGGATTTGCCAATTGCAAAATATGAGTTCAAGGATCTCAGAACCTATAAGAGCCAGAGCAACCAAATTTGGTATCCACACTCCTGTGATATCGGACCTTGACCATTTCGTGTCAAAATTTCGCCACACCCCCTTCCGCCCCCGCAAAGGACGAAAATCTGGGGCATCCACAAATCTCTCTCATTAATGCTAGAGTAACCAAATTTGGTATCCGCACTTCTGTTAGATCTCACTATAAAACGTGTATCTCAAAATTTCGCCCCACCCCCTTCCGCCCCCACAAAAGACGAAAATCTGTTGCATCCACAATATTGCACATTTGAGAAAACTAAAAACGCAGAATCATAGATAATGATCATATCTATCAGATTGCTGAATCTGGATCAGATCGGATCATTTTTGTAGCCATAAGCAAGAAATCAATTTGCAGTGGCTACGCAGCGCCCGACGTCACGCTCAGACTGATTTTCTGTCTCTCTCGCACGCACTCTTTGTAGTATCGTTTAATATTAGCGGCGTCTGCCGGAGGAGAGCCATACTGACTTAGTATCGGGTATAACTGTAGAGTTGCGGTGTCCGCTGCAACGTTCCCCCTCGTTTTTGGCTTAAATCATCGCTTATTAAATGCATGATTTTTGGCTAAAATCATCGCTTATTAAATGCATGATTTTTGCCTAAATATCATGCACATAATAAGCTATGATTTTTACCTAAAAATCATGCATTTTATAAGTGATGATTTTTCACGAAAAACAATTCATTTAATATAAAAAGTAATACATTGTAATTGTTTATTTTTCCAATTATTTTTATTTATTATTATTCATTATTGTCTACTTTGAATTTTGTTTCCCTTGAGGTCTTCTGAAAATGACTATTCTTAATGTTGTGAATAGCCTTCCGAATCACTTTGTCTGCTGGCTCGTCGGGTATTTTCATCTTCACCGCCGCTGAAATAATATGAATAAATTAATTAATTAGTTATTATGTTTTTTTTAAGTTCTTTTTAGACCTACATTCCAGGACATTGTAAAATTCTTTACAATTTTTTAGCGAGCTCTTCCCCGAAGTACCGTCTATGTTGTATTCTAAAATGAGCTTCGCGTCCAGCACATTTTTTAAGCTGCATGCCATCGATGTGCTCGTCCCCATTAAGTTCCGTAATTTGTTGATCTAATAAAAGAAAATAATGAAAAAAAATAACAACTAGCTGTCATAGAAGGATAGGCTACCACTCACATAAAAATCGGTCAGCTCTGGAGTTATAATAGAGTTTAAATGCTCCAACTCCATCGTCGACTGTATCGGAAATTTTACGAAATTGTCTACGTCAGGCTCTTTTTTGATCTGAAGCATCATGATGCAGACAACAACAAAATTATAACGAGGGGGAACGTTGTGAGTTGCTGCGGACACCGCAACTCTACGGTTATACCCGATACTAAGTCAGTATGGCTCTACTCCGGCAGACGCCGCTAATATTAAACGACACGACAAAGAGTGCGTGCGAGAGAGACAAAAAATCAGTCTGAGCGTGACGTCGGGCGCTGCGTAGCCACGGCAAATTGATTTGTTCCTATTGGCTATAAAAATTATGATCCAGATTCAGCAATCTGATAGATATGGTCATTATCTATGATTCTGCGTTTTTAGTTTTCTCGAATGTGCAATATTGTGGATGCAACAGATTTTCGTCCTTTGTGTGGGCGGAAGGGGGTGTGGCGAAATTTTGAGATACACGTTTTATAGTGAGATCTAACAGGAGTGCGGATACCAAATTTGGATACTCTAGCCTTAATAGTCTCTGAGATTTTTGAATATCCCCAGATTTTCGTCCTTTGCGGGGCGGAAGGGGGTGTGGCGAAATTTTGAAACAAACTCGTCTCGGTCCGATATATTAGGAGTGTGGATACAAAATTTGGTTGCTCTAGCTTTTGTAGTCTCTGAGATCTAGGCGCTAATGTTTTACTCTAAGCAAAGCCGCCTATGCTACGTGTGTGTTAGAGAGAGACAGGGCGAGAAAAAATTAAATTGTTTTCTTCATGCTGGCTATAATAATGATACGATCCAATTCAGATTCTGCAGTCTTAAAGATATGGTCATTCTCTACAATTCTACGTTTTTGGTTTTCTCATATCTTTAAAATTGTGGATGCCACAGATTTTCGTCCTTTGTGGGGGCGGAAGTGGGCGGTGACATATCACAGAAGTCTGGATCCAAAACATCGTTGCTCTAGCTCTTATAGTCTTTGAGCACTAGGCGCTGAAGGGGACGGACAGACGGACAGACGGACGGACGGACAGACAGACAGGGCTCAATCGACTCGGCTATTGATGCTGATCGAGAATATATATACTTTATGGGGTCGGAAACGATTCCTTCTGGACGTTACACACATCCACTTTTACCACAAATCTAATATACCCCAGTACTCATTTTGAGTATCGGGTATAAAAAGCATATAAAAAAAATACCACAGAATTAGAAGTAATCTTTATATATTATGTAAAAGAACATTTTAATACAACAAAAAATGTTGAAGAAAAATTATTAATGGCTGCATAAAATTTAAATATTAATATATCAGTAAAATCATTTTATTTTAAAATTTTAAAACCCACGGGCCTGTTAAGGGTTAATCAACATCAACATATACCGTCTCACTCACACTCACTATACTACATACATATGTGCCCTTCACTCGCACTTATTGCTAGCATACGTTAAGGGACTAACTTTTGCCGACGAGACCACCTTGTATAATTGCATCATGTAATTGCATCATGGGTTGGGCAACGTCGGCAGAGACGCTGGCAGAGCCCAGCATGATACCGCACCAGCCTTGAGAAGAACGAACCGAACGCCTCATGTGGTTGAGTTGACGTTGGCGCTGCTGCTGCTGACGCTGCCGCTGGGTTTGTTTGTGTGGTACGCTGCTCTTGTTGCTATTCTTGCACAGCTCCTCATAATTAATTAAAAATATTTTAGTTTCAATTAAACGTAGGCCTTGCCGACCCCTTTGAGCTCATTATAAATTAGTTTATTAACTTAGCCCAACAGACAGCTGACTTTCACTCTTCCAGCAATTCCGGGCATTGGCATTCCATCTATTTCAGTGTTTATTTTCCTTAAAGTCCTTTCAGCCATTCCTAGTGCTGGCCCTCCCACAATTCCAGTCCTTCTAGTCCTTTCCAGTCCTTTCCTGACTTTCCAGGGCGACAAGATACGAAAAAGCTCAAATGTCAGTCTCTCCCATTCCCTCTGTATCCCTTTTTATACGAAACGAGAACATGATATAGGTGAGGGAGAGTGCTTGATAGAAGGAGGGTTGGGCGGATTGGTAGGGAGGGAATGGAGGAGGTAGACTTAACAGAAAAGTTACCCAAAAGTTCACTCCAAGTCGTGGAACTTTTTTTATGTTCACGCCACTTTTATGCGATGTCTCTGGCAGGGGGCTGGGGGCCAGGGGAAGCGCAACACGTAAAGGAAATCCGGGAGCGGATCAATGCGTTGTTTGGCACGGGACGGCAATAAAGTGGTGAGGGTCTCTCCCAGCCTCTGAAGTCCTTAGCAAAGTTGAAAGATGACAGACGATGGCGAAAACCAGCCCATTTCACAGTTGAAAGCGGATTTGACGCACTCAAAGGTGCAAAATCAATTTTCCCGGGACAGATTCACGTCGAAGTGCGGACCAACCTGATAAACTCCCGAGTTGCGGGGATCCCTCATCCATATTATTGAATTACGTTGGATACTTCCTTTCGATTGATTTATACGAGTAAATATGCGAGTGATTATCGCTGATTATCTTTCGTAGTGATCAGACGTGTTTTTGTTTTGCGCTCCGCATTTTTTCCTTTTGTTTTGAATAAACAGCCGGTGTTTTCCTAACTAAATTCTAATTATACTTTCTAACCAGACAACAATCTGGAAACCTATTCATTTACACGAGTGCATGCCTTTTGATTTGTGTTAAAACATTATTTAACTTTTTATTTTTCGGCGTCGGCTTGTGTTTGTGTTGTTGCAGTGAGTGAGTATTGCATTGCAGTCCGCTCTCGTCTGGTATCTTTTGTTGTTTTATCACTCTCTCGCTATCACCTCAACTTCAATAACTGTTCTTTCTCTCTCGCTCTTTAAACTTTCTGAGCAATAGCGCTCTCTGTTTAGTAGCTCTCGCTATAACCGCTCTACACTCTGCTCTCTTTTTTTTACCAATTCCGCTTTGAGCGTTGTCTGGCACATTGGACTGATACCAATTTGTTTTGCAGATAATTGTAAATTGTAATTGTGTCATTGGACTGATACCAGTTTGTTTTGCAAGTAATTGTAAATAAATAATAATAAAATGGAATACGCTGTGGTCTGTGCCAAAAAAACCTGCAAGAAGCAGATCACCCACGATCAGCCGAATGTCCCCTGCTGGCTCTGCGACAGCGTAGTGCACGCAAAATGCGCTGGATTTTCTGGCCTCGTGAGTGATGCTACAGCCATACGTAATGGCTTGCATTACAGTTGCGAGGCATGCCGTGCGGTGGAGAAGGACATGGTATCTTTCATGAGGCAGACGCGGAGTGGCTTTAAGGAGCTGACCGTTGGTTTTAAAAACCAATACGATCGGCTCCTAGCCATGGAGGCTCAGTTTAGCGGTTTAAAACTGCTCCGAGGCGCAAAAAGGTAACTCCGCGGGATCTGCAATTGCCAACCGTAACTCAGCCGTGCGCCGCCGAAAAACTGACTCCGACCACTCCAAGTGTGCAGCAGTTGATCTCGTTTGCCACTCCAAGGGCAACGACAGCTGCTGGCGATGCAGATTCGGTAGCCAAATTCATCGCCTCGGAGAATGTGCAGCCAAGTACGTCTGCAGCGTCCGTGTCCGTGGTGTCCGCAAGTTCGCTAGTTGTCCCGTCTATCCCGATCCCACCAGTAAATAGACGTTCCGGACCTCCGGATATTGCCACCACAGGTACTAGGCCGGGGGTGACTAACCCACTGGTGGGAAAACCACAAAACGACAAGTTTTTGTTTCACGGCTGGCCCCTGACCTCACATCTAATGATGTAGTTGCTTTTATTCAAAGCAAAATAAAAGCCGTGGGTTTAAAGGTGGAGAAATTTAACTTCTCTTATGCCAGGGAGATAGCCTCGTTTAAGATAAGCATCTCCCCAACTCAATTTGACACCATTTGCTCCGCCAAATTTTGGCCGGAGCATTTGGTGGTGAAGGAGTTTAAGGCTAAGAAGAAGAATAGGCCCCCCATATCCCTTCCAAATTTTCCAGTGTGCCACCCTCAACCTCAACTTCCTCTTCCTCAACTTCCCGTCTTGCTTCCACCTTTCCAAAAAACTAACTTCTCTTTTAGTAACCTATCAGAATGTAAGAGGCTTGCGTAGTAAGCTCAGCATTCTTTTCCGGGATAGTGTTGCATTTGCTTCCCACGTTATTGTGTTTACTGAAACCTGGTTAAAGCCGGACATTCTTAGTTCCGAGGTTTTGGCAGGTCGGTACACAACTTTTAGAAAGGACCGTACGTCTCGACGTGCAGGGGGGGTTCTAATTGCAGTGGACTCTTACTTCACGTCGGAACACTTCACAGTCCAAGTTCAACAGGAACTGGAATTCCTGTGTGTAAAACTGATTCTTCCCGCTTTCGCTATATTCATTACTTGCTCGTATATCCCACCTTCTTCGGATATTTCAATTTATGAGCAGCACTTGTCCGCTTTTACCGCTGTTTCTTCCTCGCTATCTGATAAAGATCGTATGATAGTTCTTGGTGACTTCAACTTGCCAGGAACTGTTTGGTCTTCGGTAAACGAGTCTAGTATCCTAGTGCCCATGTCACGACATGACTTTGTTGACGGCTTGCTTGACCTATCCCTGTCTCAAGTCAACCATGTGAAAAATTCCTTGGGTCGATTGCTTGATCTGTGCTTTGTATCGGATCCGACCATAGTGTTGTTAACCCGAGCCCTTCCGCTCACTATACCAGAAGACGCCTACCACCCTACTTTCGAGGTGTCGCTAGATATAGGACCAACTGTATTGGATCGGTCGAGTAGGCTGGCCGAACGTGTCCGCTGCTTTGGTAAAGCCGAGTTTGCGAAGCTTAATAACCTCATTAGGGATTTTGATTGGTCCGCTTTGTACTTGTGCACTGATATCATAAAAGGCACAAACATTTTTTACAATGCTCTTGGCACATTTTGGATTCTTGTGTCCCGCTTTCTTGTTCGACTAGATCTGGAAAACCCCCTTGGTTTACCAAAGAGTTATCCAGTCTAAAAAACTTAAAATCAAGACTTTATAAAAAATTTCAAGAAGTGGGTTCACCTACTTCTCACTCTCGCTATGTATATTAGCTCGGTCAAACTTTTCAGTTCTTAATGCTCAATGCTATAAGAACTACCTATCTCGATGCAGGATACGTTTTTCTCAGGACCCTAAACAGTTTTACAGCTTCGTAAACAGTAAGCGTAGAACGTCCGCACACCCGTCCTCGCTATCATTTTGTAATACGTCGGCAAATAATGATCAGGCAATTGCCGATCTTTTTGCCCAATTCTTCCAAACCACCTATTCTGAGGAAAGCTACTCTGGTCATCCGTACCCATACGGTTTACCGCGGTCGAACGGCATTTTCAGTCCCTTGTTAAATGAATGTTCCCTACTTCATGATCTTCGACTAGTTAAGCCGGTGTTTTCACCGGGTCCAGACGGGGTTCCAGGTTGTGTACTCAGGTACTGCGCCGAGGTTCTGTGTGGACCTTTGCTTAAACTATTCAACCTGTCCATTGATTATTCTTGCTTCCCCTCGATCTCGAAGGAATCGTTTATAATTCCTCTCCATAAAAAAGGTAGCAAGTCTGATGCAAAAATTTATAGAGGTATAGGAAAGTTATCCGCTATTCCTAAAATGTTTGAGAAGGTTCCAACCGAGCACTTGCAACATCTCTGCAAGTCACTTATATCTCCAACTCAGCATGGATTTATAAGGCGGCGATCAACCACCACGAACTTGTTAGAGCTTACCTCTTTCATTATTAAAGGATTTCAATGTAACTTACAGACGGATGTTATTTACATCGACTTTAGTAAAGCATTCGACTCTGTAAACCATTCCCTTTTAGAGCATAAACTTGACCTTTTAGGGTTTCCGCCCAACCTCCTGAGATGGATTTCTAGCTATCTTTGTTCTAGGTCTCAAAGAGTCCTCTTCAAAAACTCCCTCTCTTTACCAGTAAATGTTACTTCGGGAGTACCACAAGGCAGCCATCTAGGCCCCTTACTCTTCACACTCTTTATTAACGACTTACCTTCAGTATTAACATACTCTCGAGTACTTATGTATGTATGATGTTAAACTCTGTGTCCAGTACAAGGACATTTCATTTCATTCTCGCTTGCCATCCGATCTCAATAACTTTCAGTCATGGTGCTGTGCAAACTTGTTACACCTTAATGCCTCGAAATGCAAAGTTATGACATTTCATCGTTCTAGCCCTTTGTTGGCTCCCTACCCCCTATTTTGTGGTTCTCTTGAGAGAATTACCCTGGTGGATGATCTGGGTGTTATGTTAGACCCCAAGTTAAAGTTTTCCGAACACATTTCTACCATGGTAAATAAGGCCATGGGCGTGCTTGGGTTTATAAAGAGGTGGTCAAGGGAATTTGACGACCCCTATATAACAAAGACTCTCTATACCTCGCTTGTTCGTCCGATCTTAGAATACGGCTCCTGTGTATGGTGCCCTCAGTACAAAGTACACCAGGACCGTATAGAATCAGTACAGAAAAACTTTTTACTCTTTGCTCTGCGGGGCCTTAACTGGGATGCGGGTGTAAGACTCCCATCTTACTCTAGTAGACTACTATTAGTAAACCTCACATCCTTAGTTAACCGTAGAAAAATGCTTGGTGTGATATTTATGCACAACTTGATCAGGGGTGACATAGACAGCCCTGATCTGTTGAGCCGCATAAACTTCACGATTCCTATTAGACTGACTAGAAATTTTATACCGTTGTTCCTTCCACTTTGTAGATCGAATTATTCCTTGCATGAACCGTTTAGGGTCTTTTTACAATGCTCTTGGCACATTTTGGATTCTTGTGTCCCGCTTTCTTGTTCGACTAGATCTGGAAAACCCCCTTGGTTTACCAAAGAGTTATCCAGTCTAAAAAACTTAAAATCAAGACTTTATAAAAAATTTCAAGAAGTGGGTTCACCTACTTCTCACTCTCGCTATGTATATTAGCTCGGTCAAACTTTTCAGTTCTTAATGCTCAATGCTATAAGAACTACCTATCTCGATGCAGGATACGTTTTTCTCAGGACCCTAAACAGTTTTACAGCTTCGTAAACAGTAAGCGTAGAACGTCCGCACACCCGTCCTCGCTATCATTTTGTAATACGTCGGCAAATAATGATCAGGCAATTGCCGATCTTTTTGCCCAATTCTTCCAAACCACCTATTCTGAGGAAAGCTACTCTGGTCATCCGTACCCATACGGTTTACCGCGGTCGAACGGCATTTTCAGTCCCTTGTTAAATGAATGTTCCCTACTTCATGATCTTCGACTAGTTAAGCCGGTGTTTTCACCGGGTCCAGACGGGGTTCCAGGTTGTGTACTCAGGTACTGCGCCGAGGTTCTGTGTGGACCTTTGCTTAAACTATTCAACCTGTCCATTGATTATTCTTGCTTCCCCTCGATCTCGAAGGAATCGTTTATAATTCCTCTCCATAAAAAAGGTAGCAAGTCTGATGCAAAAATTTATAGAGGTATAGCAAAGTTATCCGCTATTCCTAAAATGTTTGAGAAGGTTTTAACTCCGCACTTGCAACATCTCTGCAAGTCACTTATATCTCCAACTCAGCATGGATTTATAAGGCGGCGATCAACCACCACGAACTTGTTAGAGCTTACCTCTTTCATTATTAAAGGATTTCAATGTAACTTACAGACGGATGTTATTTACATCGACTTTAGTAAAGCATTCGACTCTGTAAACCATTCCCTTTTAGAGCATAAACTTGACCTTTTAGGGTTTCCGCCCAACCTCCTGAGATGGATTTCTAGCTATCTTTGTTCTAGGTCTCAAAGAGTCCTCTTCAAAAACTCCCTCTCTTTACCAGTAAATGTTACTTCGGGAGTACCACAAGGCAGCCATCTAGGCCCCTTACTCTTCACACTCTTTATTAACGACTTACCTTCAGTATTAACATACTCTCGAGTACTTATGTATGTATGATGTTAAACTCTGTGTCCAGTACAAGGACATTTCATTTCATTCTCGCTTGCCATCCGATCTCAATAACTTTCAGTCATGGTGCTGTGCAAACTTGTTACACCTTAATGCCTCGAAATGCAAAGTTATGACATTTCATCGTTCTAGCCCTTTGTTGGCTCCCTACACCCTATTTTGTGGTTCTCTTGAGAGAATTACCCTGGTGGATGATCTGGGTGTTATGTTAGACCCCAAGTTAAAGTTTTCCGAACACATTTCTACCATGGTAAATAAGGCCATGGGCGTGCTTGGGTTTATAAAGAGGTGGTCAAGGGAATTTGACGACCCCTATATAACAAAGACTCTCTATACCTCGCTTGTTCGTCCGATCTTAGAATACGGCTCCTGTGTATGGTGCCCTCAGTACAAAGTACACCAGGACCGTATAGAATCAGTACAGAAAAACTTTTTACTCTTTGCTCTGCGGGGCCTTAACTGGGATGCGGGTGTAAGACTCCCATCTTACTCTAGTAGACTACTATTAGTAAACCTCACATCCTTAGTTAACCGTAGAAAAATGCTTGGTGTGATATTTATGCACAACTTGATCAGGGGTGACATAGACAGCCCTGATCTGTTGAGCCGCATAAACTTCACGATTCCTATTAGACTGACTAGAAATTTTATACCGTTGTTCCTTCCACTTTGTAGATCGAATTATTCCTTGCATGAACCGTTTAGGGTCTTTTTACAATGCTCTTGGCACATTTTGGATTCTTGTGTCCCGCTTTCTTGTTCGACTAGATCTGGAAAACCCCCTTGGTTTACCAAAGAGTTATCCAGTCTAAAAAACTTAAAATCAAGACTTTATAAAAAATTTCAAGAAGTGGGTTCACCTACTTCTCACTCTCGCTATGTATATTAGCTCGGTCAAACTTTTCAGTTCTTAATGCTCAATGCTATAAGAACTACCTATCTCGATGCAGGATACGTTTTTCTCAGGACCCTAAACAGTTTTACAGCTTCGTAAACAGTAAGCGTAGAACGTCCGCACACCCGTCCTCGCTATCATTTTGTAATACGTCGGCAAATAATGATCAGGCAATTGCCGATCTTTTTGCCCAATTCTTCCAAACCACCTATTCTGAGGAAAGCTACTCTGGTCATCCGTACCCATACGGTTTACCGCGGTCGAACGGCATTTTCAGTCCCTTGTTAAATGAATGTTCCCTACTTCATGATCTTCGACTAGTTAAGCCGGTGTTTTCACCGGGTCCAGACGGGGTTCCAGGTTGTGTACTCAGGTACTGCGCCGAGGTTCTGTGTGGACCTTTGCTTAAACTATTCAACCTGTCCATTGATTATTCTTGCTTCCCCTCGATCTCGAAGGAATCGTTTATAATTCCTCTCCATAAAAAAGGTAGCAAGTCTGATGCAAAAATTTATAGAGGTATAGCAAAGTTATCCGCTATTCCTAAAATGTTTGAGAAGGTTTTAACTCCGCACTTGCAACATCTCTGCAAGTCACTTATATCTCCAACTCAGCATGGATTTATAAGGCGGCGATCAACCACCACGAACTTGTTAGAGCTTACCTCTTTCATTATTAAAGGATTTCAATGTAACTTACAGACGGATGTTATTTACATCGACTTTAGTAAAGCATTCGACTCTGTAAACCATTCCCTTTTAGAGCATAAACTTGACCTTTTAGGGTTTCCGCCCAACCTCCTGAGATGGATTTCTAGCTATCTTTGTTCTAGGTCTCAAAGAGTCCTCTTCAAAAACTCCCTCTCTTTACCAGTAAATGTTACTTCGGGAGTACCACAAGGCAGCCATCTAGGCCCCTTACTCTTCACACTCTTTATTAACGACTTACCTTCAGTATTAACATACTCTCGAGTACTTATGTATGTATGATGTTAAACTCTGTGTCCAGTACAAGGACATTTCATTTCATTCTCGCTTGCCATCCGATCTCAATAACTTTCAGTCATGGTGCTGTGCAAACGTGTTAGAACTTAATGCCTCGAAATGCAAAGTTATGACATTTCATCGTTCTAGCCCTTTGTTGGCTCCCTACACCCTATTTTGTGGTTCTCTTGAGAGAATTACCCTGGTGGATGATCTGGGTGTTATGTTAGACCCCAAGTTAAAGTTTTCCGAACACATTTCTACCATGGTAAATAAGGCCATGGGCGTGCTTGGGTTTATAAAGAGGGGGTCAAGGGAATTTGACGACCCCTATATAACAAAGACTCTCTATACCTCGCTTGTTCGTCCGATCTTAGAATACGGCTCCTGTGTATGGTGCCCTCAGTACAAAGTACACCAGGACCGTATAGAATCAGTACAGAAAAACTTTTTACTCTTTGCTCTGCGGGGCCTTAACTGGGATGCGGGTGTAAGACTCCCATCTTACTCTAGAAGAGTACTATTAGTAAACCTCACATCCTTAGTTAACCGTAGAAAAATGCTTGGTGTGATATTTATGCACAACTTGATCAGGGGTGACATAGACAGCCCTGATCTGTTGAGCCGCATAAACTTCACGATTCCTATTAGACTGACTAGAAATTTTATACCGTTGTTCCTTCCACTTTGTAGATCGAATTATTCCTTGCATGAACCGTTTAGGGTCTTATGCTCGGATTATAATTCCCTCGTCCATATTATAATCCTTACACACCTTTCTATTAATTAGTAACTGTAGTGGTATTTGTATTTTGATTGCATGCTTAGTTTCTTAGTAAGTTTAGTACTAATTTTCCTCGAATGTTAGTCTAATAGCTATCTTTCTTGCATGTTCGCGTTTGGTTCGGCTACGCACCGCGCGTCATGCGGCAGCGCCCCTCGGTCGGTTGGGCGGGAGGAGGGCTGCGTTTTGCCTGGGATCCGCGCGTAACAGCCTTCTGCTGGTGTCACACGGGCCACTTGACGGTGCAGTAACTGCATCACCTCTTGAAAGATGCAGTCATTGCATGTCAACGTCCAAAGAGAAGAGATACATCAAAGGGGAGTCTCGAAATAAACAAATCATAATTTTTTGCTCATTTTCTCCATAGGAACTTGTGCGAATTTTTTCCGTGTTGGCAGTTGATACTATTTACCATTCTGTTTGTTATACCCGATACTCAAAATGAGTATTGGGGTATATTAGATTTGTGGTAAAAGTGAATGTGTGTAACGTCCAGAAGGAATCGTTTCCGACCCCATAAAGTATATATATTCTTGATCAGCATCAATAGCCGAGTCGATTGAGCCCTGTCTGTCTGTCCGTCTGTCCGTCCGTCCGTCCGTCCGTCCGTCCGTCCGTCCCCTTCAGCGCCTAGTGCTCAAAGACTATAAGAGCTAGAGCAACGATGTTTTGGATCCACACATCTGTGATATGTCACTGCTACAAAAATATTTCAAAACTTTGCCCCGCCCACTTCCGCCCCCACAAAGGACGAAAATCTGTGGCATCTACATTTTCAAAGATACGATAAAACCAAAAACGCAGAATCGTAGAGGATGACTATATGTTCTAGAGTGTAAAATCTCAACCAGATCGTATAATTATTATAGCCAGAATCAAGAAAACAATTTCATTCTTTCTCGCTCTGTCTCTCTCTCTCTAACACACAGGTTTCATAGTCGGTTTTGCCAATTGCAAAATATGAGTTCAAGGATCTCAGAAACTATAAGAGCCAGAGCAACCAAATTTGGTATCCACACTCCTGTGATATCGGACCTTGACCGTTTCGTGTCCAAATTTCGCCACACCCCCTTCCGCCCCCGCAAAGGACGAAAATCTGGGGCATCCACAAATCTCAGAGACTATTAAGGCTAGAGTAACCAAATTTAATATCCGCACTTCTGTTAGATCTCACTACAAAACGTATATCTCAGAATTTCGCCCCACCCCCTTCCGCCACCACAAAGGACGAAAATCTGTTGCATCCACAATATTGCACATTCGAGAAAACTAAAAACGCAGAATCATAGATAATGACCATATCTATCAGATTGCTGAATCTGGATCAGATCGAATCATTTTTGTAGCCAAAAGGAACAAATCAATTTGCAGTGGCTACGCAGCGCCCGACGTCACGCTCAGACTGATTTTCTGTCTCTCTCGCACGCACTCTTTGTCGTGTCGTTCAATATTAGCGGCGTCTGCCGGAGAGAGCCATACTGACTTAGTATCGGGTATAACTGTAGAGTTGCGGTGTCCGCAGCAACTCACAACGTTCCACCTCGTTTTTATATACGTTTTTGAATCGTCTACAATTACCGCAATGTTTACAGAATTCTCACTAATCAGCAAATCACCCGTCAATATTTGAGTGGCATTATCAGCTATAGTTTCTTATAATCGATGGGCTATTACCAAATTTGTTGTTTAGATTGACTTAAAAGAAGTCGGAAACCGGTCAAATGGTGCGTGCAGTTGGCACATCTTTGTTTTTATACCCGATACTCAAAATGAGTATTGGGGTATATTAGATTTGTGGTAAAAGTGGATGTGTGTAACGTCCAGAAGGAATTGTTTCCGACCCCATAAAGTATATATATTCTTGATCAGCATCAATAGCCGAGTCGATTGAGCCATGTCTGTCTGTCCGTCTGTCAGTCTGTCCGTCCCCTTCAGCGCCTAGTGCTCAAAGACTATAAGAGCGAGAGCAACGATGTTTTGGATCCAGACTTCTGTGATATGTCACTGCTACAAGAATATTTCAAAACTTTGCCCCGCCCACTTCCGCCCCCACAAAGGGCGAAAATCTGTGGCATCCACAATTTCGACGATACGAGAAAACTAAAAACGAGAATCGTAGAAGATGACTATATCTTCTAGAGTGCAAAATCTCAACCAGATCGTATAATTAATATAGCCAGAATCAAGAAAACAATTTCATTCTTTCTCGCTCTGTCTCTCTCTAACACACAGGTTTCATGGTCGGTTTTGCCAATTGCAAAATATGAGTTCAAGGATCTCAGAACCTATAAGAGCCAGAGCAACCAAATTTGGTATCCACACTCCTGTGATATCGGACCTTGACCATTTTGTGTCAAAATTTCGCAACACCCCCTTCCGCCCACGCAAAGGACGAAAATCTGAGGCATCCACAAATCTCAGAGACTATTAAGGCTAGAGTAACCAAATTTGGTACACACACTCCTTTAAGATGTCACTATAAAACGTATATCTCAAAATTTCGCTCCACCCCCTTCCGCCCCCACAAAGGACGAAAATCTGTTGCATCCACAATATTGCAGATTCAAGAAAACTAAAAACGCAGAATAATAGATAATGACCATATCTATCAGATTGCTGAATCTGGATCAGATCAGATCATTTTTATAGCCAAAAGGAACAAATCAATTTGCACTGGTTACGCAGCGCCCGACGTCACGCTCAGACTGATTTTCTGTCTCTCTCGCACGCACTCTTTGTCGTGTCGTTTAATTTTAGCGGCGTCTGCCGGAGGAGAGCCATACTGACTTAGAATCGGGTATAACTGTAGAGTTGCGGTGTCCGCAGCAACTCACAACTTTCCCCCTCGTTTTTATAAGCTATTTCTATTCTTTTATATCTCGCTCACTCCGGTAGGGGCGCCACTAAACTATAATAAATATAAATGTGTCTACATAGTGAGCGGGCTCGTGGCTCTTCTGACTAAAATAAAGAAGAAAGAAAGAAAATTCAAAATGTATTGCCATCTGGTAGATTAAATAGTTCTTTATGATCACAGGAGTGTATCACAGGAGACACACAGGCACACAAACTCTGATTGCTGTAGATTTGATAGTCTTTGAGAACTATGAAGTAAACAAGGCGTACGGACAGACAGACGGACAGTCAGACATGGCTATATCGACTGAGCTATTGATGCCGAATATACATGTACATGTGTATATACTTTACGGGGTCTGAAAAGCTTCCTTCTGGATCCTTCCTTCATGTATATTTTAATTAGCTTCGCACTGTTATACCCAATATTCTCTATCATCTCTAAATACTTATGTATGTTGTGACCAAAAAATTCATTCAGACAGAATTTAGAAATATATGTAATTTTCATTAATCGGAAATCTAACCTTCTAAAGTAACTAAAACATTTTAATATCATTGGAAACTCTCTGAAACTATTGCAGAATGATGGATTAAGTTTTATCTACGTATGGCACACGTATGAAGAAAATAACCCATAAACAAAAGGACATTCAGAGACCACGCCCTCATGTGACAAACGATTGCAACATCGGGAAGCTTAACGCCCAATCCTTCTCAGTGACAACTACAGATACTGGACCAGGATCAAACGGCATCACATATAAGAGGATTATCTCAATTATATATTTTCAACCAGGGCCAACGGACACACGCTTCCCAGTAGGAAGTAAAAATTGAGGGAGTAACCGAACTTCCTCGGGGATAAGGACAAGGGTGGCTAGAGGCCTTGTTCAAAAGATGTCTTATTTTAATCATTGGTACACTTGTAAATCGACGCGCACACTTTGCGAGTGGATATCGAGAGCATCTGATTTGGGGAATCGATACCTGAACCAATGACCCAAACCTCCAGATCAAAAATATACAGAGACACGTCCATATTACTCTTGGGTGATAAGCAGTAGTCCACTTTATAAAAAAAAAAAAAAAAAAAAAAAAAAAAAAACATTCTATATAATTATAGCCCATTATTACCCATAATCCAGAGAGTAAAACCCTATAGTTGTTTTTACTGCCCACTGTACCTCATTGTATGCCGTTTGCCGTTCTTTCGCGTTTTTCTTTCTTTCTTTTGTCTTCGCTATCGCTCTCTCTATCTGTCCAGCTCTCGCTTGCATTTTCCCTAGCTGCTTAAAAGCTAACAGGTTGAGGTTATGTTATAAACCACTATTATCGAGGTGCATATTAAATTTTGCACTGTTTCCGAGGTCGCCCGCCCTTGAATTTAGTCTTGATCTAACAATCATTTCTGGCACCTCGTCTATTTGCGAATAGTTCTTCACCCTGACCCCGTCTTGAATTGACCCCCTGTGTCTTCAATCTGGCCCCGTCTTGAACCGAAGTAAATATCCAACGGACTCATCGTGCTCTCGTTGTAAACCTATCCTTTCCCTATCCCTTCGACTCTGTATCTCATTATACTTTATCCCCACAGTTTAAACCTAAAAAATTTTCGATTAAGTACTAAATATATCGCAAACTACTACGTCCTTCCTCCGGCATATCCTCCAAGACGTCTTGGACCATACCCTTAATGACTACGCCTGACATCTCCAGGTCTCTGCTGTTCAGCCTGTTCAGTGTTTTAAAAGGTGTTCCCCGATAGGAGTGCACTCGTCTAATCAGCAACTTCAGCTGTGCCACCTCCGTAGCGATCCAGCCCTTATAATCCACTAGCACGGCTGGGTACTCCGTGTACCGCCAATTTTTTGGCCAAGATCTTGCGGAGATGTTCAATATCCCACATAACTGGGACTACTCTGTTAGCTTGTAATTTCGACAGCAAATTGGCGGGGCACCCATCCGATATGACGCACATCAGACGGTGTATGGCGTCCAGCACCGTCATTAATCCTTCCTTCATTTCGATGTTTCCCATCACCCTATCCGTGACCATGCTCTGTGGGAAAATGGTTAATAAAATGTATTAATATATTTATAAAACAGAATTGGGTGTATGTATGAATATGTATGAACACTTACCAATTTCATATGGTATTTAAGCCCATACATATTGAAGCCCGCGATAACCAGCACCTTCCATACTCCGTGCCAACCCCAATGCAAATGAAACTCGTCCAGAATAACTACGAAAGGACTCGTAAACAATTGCAGGTTGTGCAGCATGTTCACTTCACCGGAATTTAATTCTGCGGAGCGACTGTCCCGCGTTACGTGTTCTATCGCGTTCTGAAGCTGCTCCTCGGACAGAGTGCGGACGTAGGGCAAAATCAAATTCTCCATGATTTGTTTGGGTATAAAGTCTCAGAGGCGTCTCAGGTCAAGTCGGATGAGGTCAAATAATTCTTTGCAGTATTGCCAATTCTGCAGTTTGAACGTTCAGCATGAACGCAAACCTAACTGTTCTTTCAAATGTACACACACACAGATTTTAACGCTTTTGTTTTGCTCTTACTTCGCTTGTATGTGTGCCGTTACAGAGGACACGCCCGGGACGGGCAGTGCCGTACGCAACATCAAGATCTGCTCGCCCAATGGCAAGGTTTTCCTGCAGCCGGGGAAACTCCTCCCCATAATAAATTGAATAATTTTCGATTAAATACTAAATATATCACAAACTACGCTACTGAAAAAACTTCATATGGAATATATGTACATGGAAAAACATAGTTATCCCAAGATTTAAGAATGAAATTAAAGAGGTTTGGGCATTGTTTTATGGCATACAAGTTCCGCCTTGCCATATCCAACTGTAAAAATGTTTTTGGGGCCATAGTTACTTATGCTAATGTTCTATACAGCCTACCAATTTCCAATTCCCTTCGGTTTTATATGCGCCATTCTTTCGGAACTTCGCCCAAAATAACAAAAACAAGTTTCCAAAGCCGCACCCATTCATTCTCAAACTAATCATTAGGGGACCACAGCCGGAGCCGACTCGAACTGAATTCTGATCAAGTTTAAACCGACTTTAGAGAGCATTTTATAGAGCTCTATATTGAAAGTCGGGACCATAATTATGCAAATTTTAGTGTTCTGAGACGGCGGCAGGCAGCGAGGTCTGGCTCGGACCATTTCAATCCACTTTAATGGGGAATTTTAAAGTTAACTGCGACGGAGATTAAACAGCAACAACAAACAATAATTTGATCTCTTAAATTTGCAAATTTCGCAATATCCTCAGGGAAAAGAGCGAGTGCCAGGGCCAGTGCAGGACGGGCCAGAACCAAGCCGGCCGGGCGTCGACACAGTGTTCACCCTGTCTCATCCTGTTGCACGCACTTTGGTATTTCAATTTCCACCCTACCCCCATGGCCAACACCCAGCGCTACCTCCTGAATGTTGCCAGCATAAACTAATTAGTGATATAATTTCAAAAGTCGCGACTGGTCTGGTTTATGGCTCGGGTTTTGGGGTTTGGTGTGACAAATCCCGCAGGTTGTCAAAAGCGAAGCAATTTCTATTACATAATAATTATGAAAAATTGCTGTGTCATTACACGGACCTGAGGAACCACAGCCATACGACGGAGAGGCTATGGAGCAGCTGCCTCAAGATGTGAAATATTTTCGAAAATAAATTGAAACTTTATAGACTTTATGGTACCTTTTGACAATTTAATAAATTTAACAATGAATCGGAATCTTGAGGGATCCAGCTACCACTAAAATTAAGTGATGTAAGAATGGAACAAACAGCAATACAAGTTAACAGTTCTTATATGTTAAATATAGTTAAAGAATATATTGAATGTTCCTTCATATTATCTATCTATCTATCTATCCATCGTTATGCCAATGATTTATCAAAATGGATGTTGATTGATCCAAACCAATGATACTTCCAGCAACCTTTCTAAATTTATTCGGCTTTATACACATATGTATGTATTCGTAGAAATATAAAATAATTTAACTATCCAATGGAAACTGTAGGATACTGAGTCTTAAGAATAGAGAGAATATCCGATATCAGTTAAAATGAAACCATTTGATATTCCTAAAGGGTCGAAAAGCTATTATATCCAGTTACTACATTACGGAGAATGATAAATGAAGAAGTCTGATAAAAAGGAGGACTTTTGATCGGATATGCAGAAAATTTCACTTAGATAATTATTAAAAGAGATAAAATTATCGAACCAAAGAACATTTCAGGGATACAGCAATTTTAGCGCCCCGTGATTTCTCTCTGTTATTCAAAATACCCAAGGTAAATCTGCATATTTCAATAACATCGTATTGAGAAATTTTCTACTATAAATTATACATATTAAAACGATATTAAAAGATCTCGAATTCATTGACAAAGCTAGCTTTATGTCCATATACCCCCCCCCCCCCCCCCCCCCCCCCCCCCACGGCATACCATATCCATTTGGGGAAATATTTCGAATAACTCAATTCTGTATAATAAATTGTGTTTCTATTGTTTAGAGATTAGCGTTTCTGTGGAGCCTCGATTAATTAATCATGCTTCAGGTATCATTCTTCTTGCCGCTGTTCTTGTCTCAATATAAAAGCACCGTGTGATAAATCGAAACAAATTATAATTGGACAAAAGTGGATAGCAATGACAGCAGCGCCCCCAAAACGGAGACACGCACACCGGCAGCCAGCACGCTCGCACACCAGCGAGAGATACATGCATATGATTTGTTATGTGCTCGTAAACGAAAAAGGAGGAAAAAACAAGCAAAAAGAAAAACGAAACAACGACAACAACAGAATGCCAAACTATGTACACCCAAATGTAGCCGTAAAATGAGTCTCGGTCGGCGGCAGTTTCCCAATCAAAATGTAAATCCTCACAGCCCGTTGGACAAGGTAACTGGAGTGGGTGGTTTGTGCCGGGGAAGTGGAGGGGGTTTTGTTGGGCTGCAATTTAAGAATATTGTGCTGTGTCTTTCCTTCTGTGGACAAATAATGCAAAAGCAAAAGCAACGCCATGTTTGCGCACGACATCAACATCAGGCAGCGGCTGAAGCAGAAGCAGAGGCAGAGCACTAACATCGCTGTCGCCGTCGACGCTGGCAGCGGCTGGCAATGTCGACAGCAGTCCCAGTTGGAAATTTGAGGCGAGCAATAGCAGATAATATATTAAAAATAATAGCAAGTGATTATGATTCATACATTGTGTTTACATATATGTAGCTATGGATAAATACAGGTTTAATTTGATTATTAGAGGATAAGCATAACTATGCTATGCGTGGAAGTAACTCAAAATTACAAGACGTACAAACAAAATTTTACCATCGCCAGCGAATTGGGCACTGGGGTGCCTTGGCATGCTTGTTTGTGCCGTAAATGGAACGATGAACGAGAACGAAGCAAATGCAACAACAGCAAACACAAGCATGTGCTTGGCTGTGTGTGGCGGAGAGAGAGAGAGCGAGAGAGAGAGAATGAGAGAGTGGCGGGCAACGTTCGTTTGCTGTTTCGTCGTTGCTTTTGGCTTTCGGTTCGGTATCTTGAATGCGTTGAAATAATACCCCGCATTATCTGTGTACCGCAAGTTCTCATTACGGGCTCTCACACACACAGACAGACTGTGTGGTATTTTTTTCGAGGGTTAATATGAAATGATATTTCATTGCGCCGCACAGATTTGTTTTGCAGCAATCCCAATGCAAATCTTTCATCTTTTCGTACCCTGAAATAAAAGGTCGACGCATTTTTTTTCGCTGCCGCCACTGTGTTGCTCTCTCGCTCCCACCCACCGGCGATCTGGTTAATAAATTACATTTTCGACTAATTGCGGGTGTGTGTGGTGGCGAGGGGAGTCGACAGCGGTGGTAGTGGGCGGGCAGTACGTAATTGCTAGAAAGCACCGTAATAAGTGCACCTGTCAAAATTATTTTCCAGCTGAATAATGGCTTTTCGGGTTAGATTTGGAATGTATTGTGGGGATATCATACCCTGAATGGTACCATGCTTATGTAGATCATATAGTATACACAGAAAAAGCTCTCTTTCGGAAAGCCCTTTTGGGCAGTTCCAGTCAATGTGAATCTTTCTACAAGTTGTCATACCTTCTCAACCTCCACCATTTCTCCCTGGAAAGGGCATAAGGTACTCTCTTCAGCGGAAATCTCCGTGCATGAGTACGTAGGCATCCATTTGACGGTACTCTTCTCTAGAAGTGCCCCAAATTATGATAGAGGTGGTCAAAGGAATTGGATGATTCCTATATAGCGAAGATTCTATATGGTGCCCATAACTTATTACAAAACACACCAGGACTATATAGAATCAGTCCCTGACTTGTTGTGCCGCATAATCTTGACGAATCCTATAATAGCCACTAGATATGTACCTTTATTCCTTATGCTTTATAGATCGAATTATTACTTCCCTGAACCGTTTAGGGTCTTATTCTCGGTTTATTATTCCCTCTGACATAACTCATAATTTCTACTACTAATTCCCTCCCTTTTCTAATTCTTCTACTACTATACCTACCCAATGCATAATAATGTTCCAATAGCCTTTGGGCGGTCAAAAGTACGCTGCGGAATTGTTACAAATTCATGTTTCAAATATGACGAATGGCTCTCCTGCATACACATTAGAGCCCTGCATGAATCCACAGTATTCATTACGAATCATGCCTACAGTTAGGTTCGGATCACCCAGAATCATTACAAACCGAGTGTGAGCACTGATAAAAATCAACATGTCTCGTTCGGAGCATCTGAAATGAGGCAAAACGTAATACTGAGCAAAAAAGCAGTAAATTAGTGAATTACTTGCTCATGCGCCCTACAAGAAAATCAAACAGAGAGTGAGCGAGAAAAAAAACCGAACTTTCCGGACTTTACCTGCTTCGTTCTGTCCGTTTTGGGCAAGTGATTCGATGTAATGAGAAAGCTGAGACGCTAATACTAACAGACCGAACGAAGCGAATACCGATTCAATTCGTTTGCCTGTTCATCCAGGGCTCTAAGGCACATCTCCCTATGACAGTAAATCTCAGATCGAGCTGCATAAATGCAGGACTGATGCAGTTTCCAAGGAGCCGTAGTAATCCCCCCAAGACAAATTGCCCCGCATATACTACATCCCCATGTTGCAAATCCATGTTGCAATAAAATTGTATTCTGATTCCCCAGAAAGTCATTGAAAAGTCCCCGCCATACCTCCGACAGGACCATGAACAAGAGCAAATGCAATTAGAGCCATTCATCCATCCCACACCCAAGTATCCATACATCCACACACCTAGCATCGCTGTGTTAGTGCAACCTCACAGACAAAACCGCAGCACAGTTGCTACATTAATTATTCATTTTGCCAGAGGATTCATTTTCCAACGAGTCAAAAGGATTCACACACACAGAAACATGCATCGTATCGTTGAGCGTGTATGTGCCGAGCTGCAAGTCAAGCACGTGGGTTCTGAGTGGAGCTTTTTAAAGGGGAAGCATTTTTAATTACTTTCGAGAAATATTACACCTTTGGACAGAAAGAGAGGATGAATGGGTATAAGTACTCTTATGTAATAGATAAACACATGGGAGAAACGAAGGGAGAATGCAGATAATATTATTTAGTATCTAAACCATATCAGATAAGTATACATTTCAAACGAGGGGGAACGTTGTGAGTTGCTGCGGACACCGCAACTCTACGGTTATACCCGATACTAAGTCAGTATGGCTCTCCTCCGGCAGACGCCGCTAATATTGAACGACACGACAAAGAATGCGTGCGAGAGAGACAGAAAATCAGTCTGAGCGTGACGTCGGGCGCTGCGTAGCCACTGCAAATTGATTTCTTGCTTTTGGCTACAAAAATGATCTGATCTGATCCAGATTCAGCAACTGGATAGATATGGTCATTCTCTATGATTCTGCGTTTTTAGTTTTCTCGAATCTGCAATATTGTGGATGCAACAGATTTTTGTCCTTTGTGTGGGCGGAAGGGGGTGGGGCGAAATTCGGAGATATACGTTTGATAGTAAGATCTAACAGGAGTGCGAATACCAAATTTGGTTACTCTTTTTTGTTTGAATGTCGTTAAAGACATCTGAATTTTCTTTTAATAGTGTTATATTGGCACCTGTATCTATAAGGAATTTAAGTTGTTTTCCTGTTTTGGAATTGAGGAATGCCACGAATATATTGAGATTGAGGTTGATTGTGTGAGCCGCTGGATTTTTTAATTTAGTGTATCTAAAGGATCTTGGGAGTGTCCCGAAGCTGTCTGGGTAACACAAACATTGTTCTGTCGTGTGTTTTCATTGCTATTGTATCTTTGGTTGTTATAGGTTCCACCGTTATTACGGTTATTTCCCCTATAGCCAACACGACCTCTATTGTTATTATAATTATTGTTGTTGTAAATATGGTTGTGGTTGTAACCACGACCATTTCCTCTACCACTATAGTTACCTCGAAAGTTACTACCGCGGTAGACTTGTCCTTGTCTGGTGTACAATATTGAACTTGCACTACCAGTCATCTCTGTACTACACTGTATATATTTTGCTACGGCATCATTCATTGTTGGGAATGTGCCTGCTTCTAGTATTGTTTTTAGTCTGTACCATTGTACTAATGGCCTCTTTGCAGCTGAACTTATCGGCGTGTTCCGCTGGCAAACCCTCATCAATGTATGATGCTTCTAGAAGTTTTCTTATATCATCAATCTCTGTTGTGAATTGGGCGGCTGTTTTGCCTTTTTGGCATACTTTTGCCATTTTAGCCTTTATAACATCTGATGACTCTCCTATACAATGTAGTTCCTATTACTTTTGATTTAATTACTTCTATAGCTTCTATAGGCCCTTTCGTTAGATTGACCAATTTGATTGCCGTAATGAATCTTTGTAAATGGAGTTTCTGTCCATTAAATTCCGGAATGGCGTGCGAAATATCTTTGATATATGCCCGTTGGGCAATTGTTTCGTCTGTCATTGTGGTTGGTTCTTGCCCAACCAAGCTGTTTGCTGAACTAGTCGACGGTTTGTCGTCGTTTACCGGATGGTTCGATCTATTTGATCGAGAATCGTCTTCCGATATGATGATAATATTTTTTACATTCGGGGGCCTGGGACTTATTGGCCTTGATTCCGATTCTACAGCTGGTATATGTACATATATGTCGCAGCTGTGTTTAGAAGATTTGGTATGTGTATGTCTAGATTGAATTTTTCTCTAACGAATACTAATCGTTCCCTTAGACGTTTGAAGACGTCTGTAGCTTGAAACCAATGTATATCAGTAAGTCTTTGTTTTTTCTCTAGAAAAAGTTCTCTGATTTCATTATATTTGTTTACCAAATTAGTTGTATGTTTAATGATCGTACTATTTTGTGTAGGTCTGTTCTGCGTTAAGCATTTATATGACTTATCGAATTCTGCTCTTAGAGTGCAAACTTTAGCGCAGATCGTAAGCCAGTCCATATGTGTTTTTTAATGTTGTCCATTCCGATTGGAAGAATCTAACATTAGCAATCACAATTCTTCCTAGAATTTCATTTTCTATTATTTGGCTGTTTACGAGGATGCCGGGTATGGTTGATAACACGATACCCTTTTGTGTGGCATCACAATGAATTAGTGGTGAAAAAGGTAAATTATATTCGTTCATATATGAGTATTCGAACTCGTATATGCTAATTGGATTGGGGAATACGGCTAAGATTGCTTTAGCTCTATATTCGAAATTTTCATTTCTATCGTGGGTAGCTCTAATGGCTGCTGCTGTTCAACGAGACATTTTATTTTGGCTTTGTAATAGTATATTAAAGGCGGGAATTCTACCTGAAATCTACCCATGTACATGTATTCGAGCTCTATTATGCTCCTAGGGGTCGTTGAGACCAATTTTTTTTTTTTACACTCTATCTAAATTGTTTGCCTTACTCAAATATCTCTTTTTAATTATCTTATTATGTTTTACATACAATGTTAAAAGGAATTGTAAAACACTTACAATGGTTAAAATCAGAAGTAATAACCAGAGTGCATTGAGATCATCCCTGTGGTCTATTATTTTGACATTATTGACCACATTGGCCGTATTGTCTTTGGTCTGACTATCGTCAGAACCGAACCAACCCATGGTGATGATTTTCTCTCAAAAATTGGTTTCTACAATGTTGTTAAAAAAAATTATTAAAAATTTTCTTTTTCATGAACACACATATCTATATACCCTTTCTTTTTTTTTTTACTCTTTAAAATTTCATCAATATAATTTTTATACCCGATACTCAAAATGAGTATTGGGGTATATTAGATTTGTGGTAAAGTGGATGTGTGTAACGTCCAGAAGGAATCGTTTCCGACCCCATAAAGTATATATATTCTTGATCAGCATCAATAGCTTAGTCGATGTCTGTCCGTCTGTCCGTCCGTCAGTCCGTCCGTCCGTCCGTCTTTCCGTCCCCTTCAGCGCCTAGTGCTCAAAGACTATAAGAGCGAGAGTAACGATGCTTTGGATCCAGACTTCTGTGATATGTCACTGCTACAAAAATATTTCAAAACTTCGCCCCGCCCACTTCCGCCCCCACAAAGAGCGAAAATCTGTGGCATCTACATTTTCAAAGATACGATAAAACCAAAAACGCAGAATCGTAGAGGATGACTATATGTTCTAGAGTGTAAAATCTCAATCAGATCGTATAATTATTATAGCCAGAATCAAGAAAACAATTTCATTCTTTCTCGCTCTGTCTCTCTCTAACACACAGGTTTCATGGTCGGTTTTGCAAAATGCAAAATATGAGTTCAAGGATCTCAGAACCTATAAAAGCCAGAGCAACCAAATTTGGTATCCACACTCCTGTGATATCGGACCTTGACCATTTTGTGTCAAAATTTCGCCACACCCCCTTCCGCCCCCGCAAAGGACGAAAATCTGAGGCATCCACAAATCTCAGAGACTATTAAGGCTAGAGTAACCAAATTTGGTACACACACTCCTTTAAGATGTCACTATAAAACGTATATCTCAAAATTTCGCCCCACCCCCTTCTGCCCCCACAAAGGACGAAAATCTGTTGCATCCACAATATTGCAGATTCGAGAAAACTAAAAATGCAGAATCATAGATAATGACCATATCTATCAGATTGCTGAATCTGGATCAGATCAGATCATTTTTGTAGCCAAAAGGAACAAATCAATTTTCAGTGGCTACGCAGCTTCCGACGTCACGCTCAGACTGAGTTTCTGTCTCTCTCGCACGCACTCTTTGTCGTGTCGTTTAATATTAGCGGCGTCTGCCGGAGGAGAGCCATACTGACTAAGTTTCGGGTATAAATGTAGAGTTGCGGTCTCCGCAGCAACTCACAACGTTCCCCCTCGTTTTTTATATATATAGGTCAATATCCGCAACTCGAAATTTAGTTTTTAAAAAAAGATTTTATTTTTAGTACTTAATTTCTTTATGTCACAAGATTGGTTGAATTCCCCGACTTAACTTTACGTCTGCTTGTCTCAAACGGAACTGATCTCTCTGCTGCTGGCTAGTTTCCATGAGCCCTTCTCTTGGAACTCCCGACTCTGGCTTCGGGCGTTGCTTTCCTCGGCTGCATCTTCGTGTCGGTGGCGTACGTGCCTGGATCGATATTTGGGGATGCGTCGGCTTTGATGAAAGGCATCCACTGCTGGCGATCGGTGTTGCATTACATGACGGAGCTAGGAATGTGATACTCCTTGGTTTTATGTCTAGCTTTGATTGGTCCTCATGAGTAGCGTGATTCTAAAGAATCGATTTCTCGAGAGTGGCGTGATTCTAATGTTTATGAAACAATGTGGTCCATTGTTTATATTATGGGGGGCCCTAGCTTGGAGTATGGGAAGAAACATTATTGATTCTTGAGTGGGGTCCTGTTACTTGTGTGTAAACATAATGTGTATGGGATGTGGGGAATTATGGATATGTCACTCCCCCAACGTTTGTTATTAGCCTGTCCCTAGGCGATTACCCTCGGGTATAGTGACGGGGTGTCAAGTGCGGTGGCTGAGGTTGGTTCCTCTTCTGCTTCTATTATAGGGTTAATACATTTAACCGTGACTCTTTTAGAAGTTTTCTTAAATTTAACAGCTACATAACTTAGTAGTACTAATATAATTATGACAAATGAAATTAGTAGACTTATTTGTAATAGGTTACTATATTTGGTGTATTGCATAATTATTTCATTAGTTTGGACATACGACAGTGGTTTTATTTTAGTTATGTTGTTGTTGACATAAACATTCTGGGCAAAATCTAACATTGTGTTTAATATTGTAAATTCATTTAATTGGATTGAACAGTTGTAGATTTTTATAATGGTATTTCCTTCCGCTATGATATCTTGGTTTACACAATTCTGGTTTAGCGTTGTTTTTGGAAGATTCCATGTGATTAGTATATTGGGTTCAATAAAGTTTATTTGAAAGTTTTGAAAAGTTTTGGAATATGGACATTTAGTGGGAATTTGCATTAAAATTCCTTTTATACAATTGTCATTGGTTTTCAATCTAGTTTCTTTAACAAATACTTCTTCATTTTTTATGTAGTACTTGTCGTATGTCATATCTGTTAACATGTTATTTAATTCGTCTGGATACGGAACGATTTTATAGATTGGTACTTTTGTAATGTCTCTGGGAAGAATTTCATTGGTATCGGATTTTAGCCATGTGGAGGTTTTTATATTTAGTATTTTCTCAGAATTTATTTGTTCCAGGTAGTCTTGTTTTAATAATTTTGGATTAAATATACCGAGCCTAGTTAATTGCATACCTAGTTCTATATCTTCGATATATTCTGTGAAATGTTGTAGATTGAATATCAAAATTTCTATTTGTTGATTCCTGTCTTTTTCTTCATTTAGTTTGTTTATAACGTTTGGTCCGCTATTAACTGCATCTATTACCAAATTTAGTTCATTCATTTGAATGCTATGGCTGGCTAAATTTTCTATTTTTTGTTCCAAATCGACTTTATCTTCCTGATCTAGTGTTCCAAAGAGATATTTGTAGGCTGTTCCTACTATATTGATTAGGCCTCTTTTATTTCTTTTGTTTATTTTTAGCCCGTTCATTTCTCTTTGCAATTTGTCTACTAGATATTTTATTTGGATTATGTCCTGGAATTTAGTGGCTTGCATTAATAAATTTTGGTATAGTTCTTCGGTTTTAGTTACATTAACAGTTAGATAATGGTATTCGTAATTGATAGGTATGTTAATCGATCTAGTTTTGAATATCATATATCCGTTTTGGGATTTTATTCTATGTTTTGGCCCTGTGCCATTACGATGGTAATTATGAGGAAGATGAGGATTTTAATTGTGTTGAAGTTCGCCGATTCCATTAACTTCCTCGGTTTCTCTGGAATTATTATATTTGCTTCTATTAGATTTCTTCTTTTTCTTGAATTTTGATTTATAATGAGTTATTTTCCTACCCCTATTCTTTTCTTCATAATGTTTTTCGTCTACCTGTCTAATTTCGCCCGTCCTTTTGAAAATAATTTTTTACCTTAGACTTAACTAGAGGTGATAGTTTATAGCGGGTATCTACTTCATACTCTATGCGGTTTTTATTTAATTGAGTGATTTTATTCACTTTATTTAGTTGGGTGTCATAATCAGGTGAGCCTGCATAAATGAATATATCAGCTGGTGTCCTATTTGTGGTATTATGTTTGGTTTTATGATTATAAGTATAAAGAATTAATTCAAACTTCGTGAATCTATCTTCTGGGTTATCCTCGCTAGATATTATTCTTAATTTTTCCTTTACTGTTTTATGAAATCTTTCTACGTCAGATATTCCATTTTTGCTGGAAGTGATCTCTATTTTGACGTTTTCCGCATTCAGCCATGCTTGCAATGCTGTGCACATAAAAGCTGAATCTTTATCGGCTTTGATTTCAATTGGTTTGCCCATCTCTTTAAAATCTTTCATGATGGCTCTTTTTTCTTCTAACCAGTCACGACTTTTTACTTCTACAAGAGTGGCAAACTTCGAGTATACGTCAATACATGATAGGAACTGTTGGTTACCAACCATATAGAAATCTATGACGTATTTCTCTCTGATGTTCAGTATTTCCGGTGTAGTTTCGAATGCCAACTTCGTATTTCTATGCTCTGTTTTTGGCAATATTACAAGGACATTCGTTTATGATGTTTTGGATTAGTTTTTGATAATCCGGGTAATAGTATTTTCCCCTAAACCAATTGACGGTTTTCTCTATCCCTGGATGGAGTAAGCCTTTATGATTCTTTAATATGGTTTCTTTAAATTCAGCGTAATTCTGAATATCTAGGAGTTTCGTGCTTGATTTAATAGCTTTGGTTATATTGTTAGAATTAATGATTTCTAAATAGGCTTTTTGGAATGGAGGAAAATCTATTTCGTTATGGAAATATAATGCGCTCTTTTTGGTGCATAGATATTCCTTTATTATATCCTTCGCTAAGGTGCTAGTCATTTCCTTATACGTGATCTTGATGATTAGCTTGTGAAAATAACGAATTGTTTCTACCTTATCTTCATTGCCTTTTATTAGCTCAATTTGCCGATTGTAATAGTTAATTGGTCTTTCCGTGATAGCAATGTGATTTAGATTGTCTTCCTGTGCGCTATGTACAGTTGCACCAACGCTATTGGAAGCTTCTCCAAGGAGATTTTCATTAATCTTTACCCTTGATAAGGCATCAGCTACATGATTTTCTTTGCCTGGTAGATATTTCATTTTAAAATCAAACTCATTCAGTTTTATTTTCCACCTTTGTAATTTCATATTTGGCTCCTTGAGGTTGTTCAACCAAATCAAGGGTTTATGATCGCTTTGTATCTCGAATGTTCTACCGAACAGGTATGAACGGAAATACTTGGTTGCCCATACGATCGCTAATAATTCCTTTTCGATGGCTGAATAGTTTATTTCATGTTCATTTAGGGTTCTGCTAGCGTAGCAGATCGGTTTGTGTTCTTGTGACAAAACCGCTCCCAATGCTATGTTACTAGCGTCGGTTGTTACCGTGAACATTTTGTCAAAGTCTGGGAACGCAAGGATAGGGTCTGAGGTGATGAGTACTTTTAGTCTCTCAAATGCCTCGACGTACTTTTCTTCCTTGGGGTCTATGACAGCTCCTTTCTTTAGTTTGAGTGTCATGGGTTTTGCTATGTTTGCAAAATTAGGAATGAATTTCCTGTAGAACCCGCACAGACCTAAGAATGACTTTATTTGTTTAGTCGTTTCTGGTATTGGAAATTTTACAATGGCAGAGATTTTGCCTGGATTTGGTACTATTCCTTCAGTAGTGACTACATGACCTAGGAATTCAGTTTCCTTTTTCATGAATTCACATTTATCCATTTGTAGCTTCAAGTTGGCGTCTCTCAACTTTCCAAATACTCTCCTTAGTGACAACAAGTGTTCTTCCAATGAAGTGGAAAATATAATGATGTCATCTAAGTATACAAAGCAATCTTTGAAGATTAACTCTTCTAGCAGATTGTTCATACATCTTTGGAAGGTAGCTGGGGCAGTGGTTAGCCCAAAGGGCATACGAGTGAACTCGTAATGTCCATGCTTAGTGGAGAACGCAGTTTTGGGGATTGAGCTAGGTTCCATGGGTATTTGATGGAAACCTTTTGCTAAATCGATTGTCGTAAAATACTGACATTTACCTAGTTTGTCTAGGATTTCATCCATTCGTGGAGTTGGGAATTTGTCCCTAACTGTTATTTCATTTAGACTTCTATAGTCTACTACCATTCGATATAGATATTCGATCATAGATATGGGCGAGCAGTAAGGAGAATTCGACTTTCGAATTATTCCCTGCCTGATCATATCTTTGATTTGCTGGTTTACCTCCTGATCATGTATCTGGGCATATTTGTATGGTCGTCTGTAGACCGGGTCTTCATGTTGAGTTTTGATCTCGTGCTTGATTGTCACCTTCTCTGTACTGCACATCCTTAAACTCATATAAGACCTTCTTTAACTCTTCCCTCTCTTCGTCGTTTAAGTGTTCCAATCTTAATTGATTACATTCCCTTAATTCACTGTCTAGAGCGGAAGCGAAGTATTGATCTCCCTCTGGAGATGGGTCAATCTGCGATCTTCTCTTCTTTTGTAGAGGGATCAGTGCACTTCTGTGCGGTCTTGCCGGCTTCAATAGCTTCTCCACTCTGAATGATTTGGTACGACCTAGCTCCTAGTGTTACAGTGTCATTTCTGTAATCGATGACGGCTTTACTTGCCATCAAGTATTCTCTTCCTAATAAAATATCATAATTTTCGGAAAAGTTATGTATGTAGAACTTTTGTTCGGACGGACATGTTTTGTTCGCATTCCTCATTATACTCTTAGTTAAACGGACAGGTCTATTGATGGTATGGACCGTAAGGTTATCGTCTTTTATCTCGGAATCTGTATAATTTTCTTTCATGATGTTGATCGATGATCCCGAGTCAGCGATACACCTTAATATTCTTTTATTAATGGTAATGTTTATATAGGGTCCTCCTCGGTTTCTTCCGAGGCGGCTTGATGAAAATTTACGTCCATCTTCGTTTGGCCACTCTGGTTCTCCCTCCCTCTTTTAGTAGGTTGGTTGGGTCCACTCCCACTAGCTTGGTTTTGAGATATTTGCTGATTGAATGGATTCTGAGCCCTACCTTGGTTCAAGGAATTTTTGAACTCATTGTATAATCCAGGATTTTGGGAATTTTGATTTTGATTTGTTCGATTAGTCTGACCTGTTCCAGATGAACTCTGAGTTTGATTGTGATAGTTAGTAGTATTATAATTTGGATAATAGTTTCCAACATTCTTTCGATTTGATTGAGACGATTTCGATTGATCTTTATTTGTACCTGAATCTGTTGTACTAGCTTCGTACAATCGTTCTTCTTGTGCTGCCTTCTTAAGATTAGACAATGTGGTAATATCTTTTCTTGCTAAGGTCATGAACATTCTGTCAGGAAGTTTTCGAGTAATGACATCTTTAATTGTGTTGTTCAAACCGTTTTTATAAATGACATTATTTTTTGGTATGTTTTCTAAGTTTAGCTTATTGTTTATTAATAATGCTTTTATCTCTAATTCTTCTATAAACTTACGAAGACTGCCGTTGAATCTGGTGGTGTATAGTTGTCGTAAGAGTTCTTCATATGGTGTCTGATTTTTGAACTCGTTGATCAGCGCCGTCTTCAGTTCGAGCCACGTGTTGGGTTGTATCATTTGCGATATGCGTTGTGCCTCTCCTGACAGTTGGATCTCGGTCGCTCCAAATAAGATCCTTTGTTGGCGAAGATCTTCAGTTGGATATAATCCGCATACATATTCGATTCGTTTGATAAATGAGCTTAGCTGTCCAGATGAACCGTCATAGGCAGATATTTGTCTGATCGACAGCAGTGCCTGGTTCAAGTGGATTTCGCTCAATGATAGTGGTGGTAACGCCATGTTGTTGGTGTTGATTGGGTTTTGTTTTGTTTTCAGTAGTTTTTAACTTTATTTTGGTTCACTTGTAAGTTTTTTAATTTTGTATTTAGTGTTTCACTGTTCTTGGTGGATCACTATCTCCGCTTACTTCAGTTCACTTAATTTTAGTTTTGCAAATCGTATGTGCTCGTAACACATAGGTTCTTTGGCGGATTTCACAATTTTATTAACGATTCCGGGATTACGTGATCACAGTAATTAGAAATTACACAAGACCATTACCGGAATATAGGAGTTAATTTTAAACGAAATCCTACCGACTGCGCCAGTTAAATATCCGCAACTCGAAATTTAGTTTTTAAAAAAGATATTATTTTTAGTACTTAATTTCTTTATTTCACAAGATTGGTTGAATTCCCCGACTTAACTTTACGTCTGCTTGTCTCAAACGGAACTGATCTCTCTGCTGCTGGCTAGTTTCCATGAGCCCTTCTCTTGGAACTCCCGACTCTTGAGTGGGGTCCTGTTACTTGTGTGTAAACATAATGTGTATGGGATGTGGGGAATTATGGATATGTCACTCCCCCAACGTTTGTTATTAGCCTGTCCCTAGGCGATTACCCTCGGGTATAGTGACGGGGTGTCAAGTGCGGTGGCTGAGGTTGGTTCCTCTTCTGCTTCTATTATAGGGTTAATACATTTAACCGTGACTCTTTTAGAAGTTTTCTTAAATTTAACAGCTACATAACTTAGTAGTACTAATATAATTATGACAAATGAAATTAGTAGACTTATTTGTAATAGGTTACTATATTTGGTGTATTGCATAATTATTTCATTAGTTTGGACATACGACAGTGGTTTTATTTTAGTTATGTTGTTGTTGACATAAACATTCTGGGCAAAATCTAACATTGTGTTTAATATTGTAAATTCATTTAATTGGATTGAACAGTTGTAGATTTTTATAATGGTATTTCCTTCCGCTATGATTTCTTGGTTTACACAATTCTGGTTTAGCGTTGTTTTTGGAAGATTCCATGTGATTAGTATATTGGGTTCAATAAAGTTTATTTGAAAGTTTTGAAAAGTTTTGGAATATGGACATTTAGTGGGAATTTGCATTAAAATTCCTTTTATACAATTGTCATTGGTTTTCAATCTAGTTTCTTTAACAAATACTTCTTCATTTTTTATGTAGTACTTGTCGTATGTCATATCTGTTAACATGTTATTTAATTCGTCTGGATACGGAACGATTTTATAGATTGGTACTTTTGTAATGTCTTTGGGAAGAATTTCATTGGTATCGGATTTTAGCCATGTGGAGGTTTTTATATTTAGTATTTTCTCAGAATTTATTTGTTCCAGGTAGTCTTGTTTTAATAATTTTGGATTAAATATACCGAGCCTAGTTAATTGCATACCTAGTTCTATATCTTCGATATATTCTGTGAAATGTTGTAGATTGAATATCAAAATTTCTATTTGTTGATTCCTGTCTTTTTCTTCATTTAGTTTGTTTATAACGTTTAGTCCGCTATTAACTGCATCTATTACCAAATTTAGTTCATTCATTTGAATGCTATGGCTGGCTAAATTTTCTATTTTTTGTTCCAAATCGACTTTATCTTCCTGATCTAGTGTTCCAAAGAGATATTTGTAGGCTGTTCCTACTATATTGATTAGGCCTCTTTTATTTCTTTTGTTTATTTTTAGCCCGTTCATTTCTCTTTGCAATTTGTCTACTAGATATTTTATTTGGATTATGTCCTGGAATTTAGTGGCTTGCATTAATAAATTTTGGTATAGTTCTTCGGTTTTAGTTACATTAACAGTTAGATAATGGTATTCGTAATTGATAGGTATGTTAATCGATCTAGTTTTGAATATCATATATCCGTTTTGGGATTTTATAGGATTTATTTCTATGTTTTGGCCCTGTGCCATTACGATGGTAATTATGAGGAAGATGAGGATTTTAATTGTGTTGAAGTTCGCCGATTCCATTAACTTCCTCGGTTTCTCTGGAATTATTATATTTGCTTCTATTAGATTTCTTCTTTTTCTTGAATTTTGATTTATAATGAGTTATTTTCCTACCCCTATTCTTTTCTTCATAATGTTTTTCGTCTACCTGTCTAATTTCGCCCGTCCTTTTGAAAATAATTTTTTACCTTAGACTTAACTAGAGGTGATAGTTTATAGCGGGTATCTACTTCATACTCTATGCGGTTTTTATTTAATTGAGTGATTTTATTCACTTTATTTAGTTGGGTGTCATAATCAGGTGAGCCTGCATAAATGAATATATCAGCTGGTGTCCTATTTGTGGTATTATGTTTGGTTTTATGATTATAAGTATAAAGAATTAATTCAAACTTCGTGAATCTATCTTCTGGGTTATCCTCGCTAGATATTATTCTTAATTTTTCATTTACTGTTTTATGAATTCTTTCTACGTCAGATATTCCATTTTTGCTGGAAGTGATCTCTATTTTGACGTTTTCCGCATTCAGCCATGCTTGCAATGCTGTGCACATAAAAGCTGAATCTTTATCGGCTTTGATTTCAATTGGTTTGCCCATCTCGTTAAAAACTTTCATGATGGCTCTTTTTTCTTCTAACCAGTCACGACTTTTTACTTCTACAAGAGTGGCAAACTTCGAGTATACGTCAATACATGATAGGAACTGTTGGTTACCAACCATATAGAAATCTATGACGTATTTCTCTCTGATGTTCAGTATTTCCGGTGTAGTTTCGAATGCCAACTTCGTATTTCTATGCTCTGTTTTTGGCAATATTACAAGGACATTCGTTTATGATGTTTTGGATTAGTTTTTGATAATCCGGGTAATAGTATTTTCCCCTAAACCAATTGACGGTTTTCTCTATCCCTGGATGGAGTAAGCCTTTATGATTCTTTAATAAGGTTTCTTTAAATTCAGCGTAATTCTGAATATCTAGGAGTTTCGTGCTTGATTTAATAGCTTTGGTTATATTGTTAGAATTAATGATTTCTAAATAGGCTTTTTGGAATGGAGGAAAATCTATTTCGTTATGGAAATATAATGCGCTCTTTTTGGTGCATAGATAGTCCTTTATTATATCCTTCGCTAAGGTGCTAGTCATTTCCTTATACGTGATCTTGATGATTAGCTTGTGAAAATAACGAATTGTTTCTACCTTATCTTCATTGCCTTTTATTAGCTCAATTTGCCGATTGTAATAGTTAATTGGTCTTTCCGTGATAGCAATGTGATTTAGATTGTCTTCCTGTGCGCTATGTATAGTTGCACCAACGCTATTGGAAGCTTCTCCAAGGAGATTTTCATTAATCTTTACCCTTGATAAGGCATCAGCTACATGATTTTCTTTGCCTGGTAGATATTTCATTTTAAAATCAAACTCATTCAGTTTTATTTTCCACCTTTGTAATTTCATATTTGGCTCCTTGAGGTTGTTCAACCAAATCAAGGGTTTATGATCGCTTTGTATCTCGAATGTTCTACCGAACAGGTATGAACGGAAATACTTGGTTGCCCATACGATCGCTAATAATTCCTTTTCGATGGCTGAATAGTTTATTTCATGTTCATTTAGGGTTCTGCTAGCGTAGCAGATCGGTTTGTGTTCTTGTGACAAAACCGCTGCCAATGCTATGTTACTAGCGTCGGTTGTTACCGTGAACATTTTGTCAAAGTCTGGGAACGCAAGGATAGGGTCTGAGGTGATGAGTACTTTTAGTCTCTCAAATGCCTCGACGTACTTTTCTTCCTTGGGGTCTATGACAGCTCCTTTCTTTAGTTTGAGTGTCATGGGTTTTGCTATGTTTGCAAAATTAGGAATGAATTTCCTGTAGAACCCGCACAGACCTAAGAATGACTTTATTTGTTTAGTCGTTTCTGGTATTGGAAATTTTACAATGGCAGAGATTTTGCCTGGATTTGGTACTATTCCTTCAGTAGTGACTACATGACCTAGGAATTCAGTTTCCTTTTTCATGAATTCACATTTATCCATTTGTAGCTTCAAGTTGGCGTCTCTCAACTTTCCAAATACTCTCCTTAGTGACAACAAGTGTTCTTCCAATGAAGTGGAAAATATAATGATGTCATCTAAGTATACAAAGCAATCTTTGAAGATTAACTCTTCTAGCAGATTGTTCATACATCTTTGGAAGGTAGCTGGGGCAGTGGTTAGCCCAAAGGGCATACGAGTGAACTCGTAATGTCCATGCTTAGTGGAGAACGCAGTTTTGGGGATTGAGCTAGGTTCCATGGGTATTTGATGGAAACCTTTTGCTAAATCGATTGTCGTAAAATACTGACATTTACCTAGTTTGTCTAGGATTTCATCCATTCGTGGAGTTGGGAATTTGTCCCTAACTGTTATTTCATTTAGACTTCTATAGTCTACTACCATTCGATATAGATATTCGATCATAGATATGGGCGAGCAGTAAGGAGAATTCAACTTTCGAATTATTCCCTGCCTGATCATATCTTTGATTTGCTGGTTTACCTCCTGATCATGTATCTGGGCATATTTGTATGGTCGTCTGTAGACCGGGTCTTCATGTTGAGTTTTGATCTCGTGCTTGATTGTCACCTTCTCTGTACTGCACATCCTTAAACTCATATAAGACCTTCTTTAACTCTTCCCTCTCTTCGTCGTTTAAGTGTTCCAATCTTAATTGATTACATTCCCTTAATTCACTGTCTAGAGCGGAAGCGAAGTATTGATCTCCCTCTGGAGATGGGTCAATCTGCGATCTTCTCTTCTTTTGTAGAGGGTTCAGTGCACTTCTGTGCGGTCTTGCCGGCTTCAATAGCTTCTCCACTCTGAATGATTTGGTACGACCTAGCTCCTAGTGTTACAGTGTCATTTCTGTAATCGATGACGGCTTTACTTGCCATCAAGTATTCTCTTCCTAATAAAATATCATAATTTTCGGAAAAGTTATGTATGTAGAACTTTTGTTCGGACGGACATGTTTTGTTCGCATTCCTCATTATACTCTTAGTTAAACGGACAGGTCTATTGATGGTATGGACCGTAAGGTTATCGTCTTTTATCTCGGAATCTGTATAATTTTCTTTCATGATGTTGATCGATTATCCCGAGTCAGCGATACACCTTAATATTCTTTTATTAATGGTAATGTTTATATAGGGTCCTCCTCGGTTTCTTCCGAGGCGGCTTGATGAAAATTTACGTCCATCTTCGTTTGGCCACTCTGGTTCTCCCTCCCTCTTTTAGTAGGTTGGTTGGGTCCACTCCCACTAGCTTGGTTTTGAGATATTTGCTGATTGAATGGATTCTGAGCCCTACCTTGGTTCAAGGAATTTTTGAACTCATTGTATAATCCAGGATTTTGGGAATTTTGATTTTGATTTGGTCGATTAGTCTGACCTGTTCCAGATGAACTCTGAGTTTGATTGTGATAGTTAGTAGTATTATAATTTGGATAATAGTTTCCAACATTCTTTCGATTTGATTGAGACGATTTCGATTGATCTTTATTTGTACCTGAATCTGTTGTACTAGCTTCGTACAATCGTTCTTCTTGTGCTGCCTTCTTAAGATTAGACAATGTGGTAATATCTTTTCTTGCTAAGGTCATGAACATTCTGTCAGGAAGTTTTCGAGTAATGACATCTTTAATTGTGTTGTTCAAACCGTTTTTATAAATGACATTATTTTCTGGTATGTTTTCTAAGTTTAGCTTATTGTTTATTAATAATGCTTTTATCTCTAATTCTTCTATAAACTTACGAAGACTGCCGTTGAATCTGGTGGTGTATAGTTGTCGTAAGAGTTCTTCATATGGTGTCTGATTTTTGAACTCGTTGATCAGCGCCGTCTTCAGTTCGAGCCACGTGTTGGGTTGTATCATTTGCGATATGCGTTGTGCCTCTCCTGACAGTTGGATCTCGGTCGCTCCAAATAAGATCCTTTGTTGGCGAAGATCTTCAGTTGGATATAATCCGCATACATATTCGATTCGTTTGATAAATGAGCTTAGCTGTCCAGATGAACCGTCATAGGCAGATATTTGTCTGATCGACAGCAGTGCCTGGTTCAAGTGGATTTCGCTCAATGATAGTGGTGGTAACGCCATGTTGTTGGTGTTGATTGGGTTTTGTTTTGTTTTCAGTAGTTTTAAACTTTATTTTGGTTCACTTGTAAGTTTTTTAATTTTGTATTTAGTGTTTCACTGTTCTTGGTGGATCACTATCTCCGCTTACTTCAGTTCACTTAATTTTAGTTTTGCAAATCATATGTGCTCGTAACACATAGGTTCTTTGGCGGATTTCACAATTTTATTAACGATTCCGGGATTACGTGATCACAGTAATTAGAAATTACACAAGACCATTACCGGAATATAGGAGTTAATTTTAAACGAAATCCTACCGACTGCGCCAGTTAAATATCCGCAACTCGAAATTTAGTTTTTAAAAAAGATATTATTTTTAGTACTTAATTTCTTTATTTCACAAGATTGGTTGAATTCCCCGACTTAACTTTACGTCTGCTTGTCTCAAACGGAACTGATCTCTCTGCTGCTGGCTAGTTTCCATGAGCCCTTCTCTTGGAACTCCCGACTCTAGCTTCGGGCGTTGCTTTCCTCGGCTGCATCTTCGTGTCGGGGGCGTACGTGCCTGGATCGATATTTGGGGATGCGTCGGCTTTGATAAAAGGCATCCACTGCTGGCGATCGGTGTTGCATTACATGACGGAGCTAGGAATGTGATACTCCTTGGTTTTATGTCTAGCTTTGATTGGTCCTCATGAGTGGCGTGATTCTAAAGAATCGATTTCTCGAGAGTGGCGTGATTCTAATGTTGATGAAACAATGTGGTCCATTGTTTATATTATGGGGGGCCCTAGCTTGGAGTATGGGAAGAAACATTATTGATTCTTGAGTGGGGTCCTGTTACTTGTGTGGATCGGGTGGATGAATTGTACATAAAAATTATGTGTATGGGATGTGGGGAATTATGGATATGTCACTATATATATATATTTTTTTTTTTTTTTAATATTTGACCAAAATGAAGGAAGGAAAAAAAATGTTAAGGGACATGTGATCGATTTACAGGTTTTTCATTATATAATTCAACATCGATCACATGGTTTTAGTAATAGCCTAACAGAGGTTAGTATTTTCAAGTTGCACTTTAAGGGTGCTTCAACTTGAGTTAGAAAATTATAATTATTGGCAATATGAGGCATGGCATTTCTGCAGCTCATTTGCGTTACTTCGCTCTTTTATTGGCGAAGTTGTTTATTAATTTCCTTGATGCGCTCTTGGCAGCGTTGTCGGTCCTCTTCATTTTTATAGGTTTTTTCCAGGTCCCGCTCCAGATGTCGTTGTTGAAGCAGCAGTTTGATCCGGCCGCCCCTCTTTGTTTTCTTCCTTGGCCTTTTTTCTCGTCTTGCCCTATACTCAGCTATTGTGAGTGGGCGTGGTCCATCGTTTGGATACACTTCTAAGGCCTTTTGTAGGCTGAGTGCGTCCCTTTGCTCGGTAGGAGCAGCGTCGGCGAAGTCTTGTGCATTTTCTGCTGCTGGTGTTTTCGTGTTACTGTCCATCGACGGTGCAAGGGGCGGTCCTATGCCACTCGCACTTATATTATTGGCCCTTGCTGGGTCTGGTGGGGCCGGTGCTGGTCTTCGCACAGGTTTTATGTTGCCTGTACGCTCTTTGTAGCGCGGGCTGTTAAATCTTCTTGGGTATTATATATTTCTGGCCGCATTGTAGTCCCCAAATTTAAGGGTATAAATTATAATCCAACATGGGTTTGTGCGTAATATCGTCGGCAGTCGTGCATGGGTCTGGTGTAACGGCTGGTTTGGCTTTCTGCTGTGGGTTTTCCTTGGCACTGGCACTGGGGACAAAACTATTTCAATAGTTTTTCCAATTCATCAATTTTCTTTTGACTGTGTCCGATTTTTAAAACAAAATCACATAGTATTATTTTTTTTTTTTTTTATGTCGACCATTCTTTGTCTTTATCTTTGATCTATCGCGTAGGAAGTATATCGATCCTGTCACGGTCGCCATGTAAACGACGTACAATCCTTTTCTTGGATCTTTGGGGGTCAACCCTCCGATCTGTTTTATTGGGTTTTATATTCTGAATTTTACAATTGTGTTTTGGGCTTTTGTAAGCCAAAAGCCGCGGAGCTGCGCTGCTAGTGACGCCGGCAGCGGAGCGGCAGAACTATGTGTCTCTTATATGTTAGTATGTATATGTGTGAATATGCTCAGCGCCGTTGGCAGCGAGAGCGCGAGGGAAGATATATGTATTAGTGCCGTCAAGTCATGGGAACATGCTGACGCTGCACTTGGGTCGCTCGAGGCATTCTTGAGTGAATCGTAATACGATCACCCAGAATGTCTGGGACTTTATTGTTACGTAAACACTGAAACAAAGTGTTACAGTGTGTATTCTTTAAGTACCGTCGGTACAGTGGGTATTCGAAATAATGAATACTTTACTTTACTTTAATATGAGCATACTACACTAGCCTTAATAGTCTCTGAGATTTGAGGTTGCCCCAGATTTTCGTCCTTTGCGGGGGCGGAAGGGGGTGTGGCGAAATTTGGACACGAAACGGTCAAGGTCCGATATGACAGAAGTGTGGATACCAAATTTGGTTGCTCTGGCCCTTATAGGTTCTGAGATCCTTCAACTCATATTTTGCAATTAGCAAAACCGACCATGAAACCTGTGTATTAGAGAGAGACAGAGCGAGAAAGAATGAAATTGTTTTCTTGATTCTGGCTATAATAATTGTACGATCTGGTTCAGATTCTGCACACTAGAAGATATAGTCATCTTCTACGATTCTGCGTTTTTAGTTTTCTCGTATCGTCGAAATTGTGGATGCCACAGATTTTCGTCCTTTGTGGGGGCGGAAGTGGGCGTGGCGAAGTTTTGAAATATTTTTGTAGCAGTGACATATCACAGAAGTCTGGATCCAAAACATCGTTGCTCTAGCTTTTATAGTCTTTGAGCACTAGGCGCTGAAGGGGACGGACAGACGGACAGACGGACGGGCGGACGGACGGACGGACAGACAGACAGACAGACGGACAGACAGACAGGGCTCAATCGACTCGGCTATTGATACTGATCCAGAATATATATACTTTATGGGGTCGGAAACGATTCCTTCTGGACGTTACACACATCCACTTTTACCACAAATCTAATATACCCCAATACTCATTTTGAGTATCGGGTATAAAAAGATGAAGCAACAGCGAAACAAGCATTTTTGCGTTAATTATAAACGTCAAGGCCTTAGAGGCCCCAACGCGTTAATCTCTCATTTGACGGGAGTCGAGTTCAATTAAAAACCCCACCCACACACTCTCGCGGAATCGGGAACGAACGGAACGATGTACGGTGTATAGCACCCCAAAAAATCAAGTTCTCCACTGCGTGGCCTCTCTCTCTCACTCGTAACTACGCTGCACACAGATACACACACCCACTCGCGAGCTCGGCAGCCAATCAAGCAGCAGCAACGACAAGGACCGCACCGAATGGCGAGAGATAGCAACATCGATCCATCTCGCTCTGGTCGCTCTCTCTGAGCTTGCGCTGAACATCCTCGAAGCGAACGAAAACGCGGCCCGAAACGAAACGAAAACGTTTCAAAGCGCCAGCAGGTCTATCTGTATCTCAGTCTTTTCAGACTTTTCGTGGCGTGCACTCTGTAAGCGAGAAATACGGGAGAATACTACACGCGTCACAGCGAGAAGGGTCAGAGCGAGACGGACGGAGAGGTATGGAGAGCGAGCAGTAAAATCTCTGTCTGAGGATGGTTGGGTTGGAAAAAAGAGAGTGTATGAGAAATCGATAAGAGCCAGCAGCTGAAGTGGAAGAAGAAGCAGCGCTGTTTATGCCGCTGCTTGTTGGGTGTGTGCGTCCGTGTGGTTTGTGTGTGTCGTGTGTGTGTGAATACGGATTTCCATTTAGTGTAAATCGATTAGAAAAGCGCGTAAAAACTGATTCGACACTCGGCCGGGAAAACTCTCCTCTAGCTCGAGAGGATACTCAGTTTGCGTCGCAAACTCAGTACGGGCGGAAAAGTAAGCCAGGTGGAAATGGGAAAAATAACAACAACGAAACTCATTTCTAATCGGAAAATTTCACTTTACGCCGAAAAAGTGTGTATTGTCAGTGTATTGGTGAACATTTTGTAAACACACGTACACGTGACCAGTGCATACGCGTGTGTGTGTGTGTGTTGTATGGGAATTTCGTCGCGCGGCGAAAAGCGGTTCGTAAAAACGGCTTGATTGCGGCGAAATGTGTCTAGAAATTTGTGTCGTCTCAATCTCAAATACAATTACACGCACATGTCGGTGTCTCGTTTTTCGCCGCGTGCGCTCTTTCGGGCGTTCGTAATTGCGGCGAGTACGAGAGCGAGTACACACGAAGCGAACGAATCTGAGACCGCGATTTAGTGTGTGCCGCACCATGATGCAATTATACAAGGTGGTCTCGTCGGCAAAAGTTAGTCCCTTAACGTATGCTAGCAATAAGTGCGAGTGAAGGGCACATAGTATAGTGAGTGTGAGTGAGACGGTATATGTTGATGTTGATAACAACCCTTAACAGGCCCGTGGGTTTTAAAATTTTAAAATAAAATGATTTTACTGATATATTAATATTTAAATTTTATGCAGCCATTAATAATTTTTCTTCAACATTTTTAGTTATATTAAAATGTTCTTTTACATAATATATAAAGATTACTTCTAATTCTGTGGTATTTTTTTTATATGCTTTTAATAATTTTGTTGTTGTCGGGACATAAGGGTTAAGAATATATCAAAAAATTCGTCCGTGAACAACCTTCATCATCAACAAGCAAGCAAGCACTGACGATAAGCACACAACACGAACGAACTTCGGCTCCCGACGAGACCACCTTGTATAATTGCATCATGTGCCGCACGTAGCATTTGAATTTCGTCGTGCAATGCTTTTAGTTTGTCTTCGTGCCCCAAGAAACGCTATACAAGGCAGCAGTGCTGCCGTTTCCATCTGAAATTGTTTGACGCGCTTTATTTTACCTTTTTCTGAGTGAGTTTCGTTCGCTTATCGGTGTCGTCGTCGTCGTCGCCGCTTCGTTTTCGTACATTCGGGCAAGAGCTTGTTGCGTATGCTGCTCCACATATGTGAGTGTGTGTGTGTTTGTGTGTCTGAGTAGCAGTAGCAACCACCACCCTGCGGGCGGGTCGGTGGGTGTCGTCTCGTACCGGCGCTTGTCGTAACTTTTTTTATTATTGTTGCCGCAGTCGGTGTCACTGCCGCTGTCGCTGCCTCTGCTGGCGTTTGTTCAAGCTGTGACCATTTCGTCACTGTCACTGTATGTGTGCGTTTTTGTGTGTATTTGTGTGCCGTAGTGCGCGCCTTTTACGAAATTGCGGCGAAATTACTGGAATAAAAGCCGGGAAAACATCTACCCGAAGGTTGATGGTCTACTTTAACACACATTTAATAACAATATTAGACAGAAAACTGCAAAAATATGCTCTTGGAGATGCTTTTGAAATATTTTGTACACTCAGATAGCACTTGGGGATAGTCTAAACATAAAGAATATCTTTTATGGGATACACGAAACGTCAAAAGTTTGATATATTCATGGTTAAGGGTATGCAAATGAATAGCTAACATATATTATAGACCCAAATATTGTTTTAAAACCTAAACTACATCTTTTAGGATAGTTTGAAACAGCATATTACTAGGATTATACTATTTGGTAGACTTAAATTTAGACTTTTTTAAACATTTGGCTTGAACATGGAAACCTTTATAGACAGATCATAGAAGCATCTAGAAATCCTCTGGGTTCGCCAACCCAGAGATTCTCTAGAGTAGCATGAGTTGTTCTCCAAAACAACCTGCTGAACTTTGCCCTGCCACCTTCCGCCTTTCCCGCATCATCATTATCGCCATCACCATCATCGTAGTCATCATTGTAATAATGATGGAAATTCTGTTGCCTACTGATTCTCTTGTGCCTGTCTGGGGCACAAAAGCGTAATTTTCGTAGTTTTATTCGCTTGCACGGCAACATCCAGTGCCAGTGCCAGAACCAGTGCCAGGAGAAGTGCTGGGGGCACTAGGGTACACCGTCGAGTGCACATCGTTTTCTGTGTCTGTGTCTCTGCCTAGCTGTGTGTGTGTGTGTGCTTCTCTCGGGTGATACTCTCTCGGTCGGTGCCCTCTGTGGCACGAAGGGCGTCGCTTGTGCGCCCGAAAGACTACAGACCATGCCCCCCTAGCCCCCAGGCCCCCTACCCTATAGAGTTGCTACTTTTGTACTCTTTTTGCTTTATCCATATTTTTGTTTTCATCATTGTTCCGATTCATGGATATGGATGGCTGCCTTACTAGTCTAAAGTTTTCCGTTTTGTGTCTAGTGTTCACTGTGTGTGTGTGTTGCCGTATCTTTGAGGCCAGATACAGATACATAGTTGATGATGTATCTCTCTCTGTGGCTTTGTCGCTGCCGTTGACGAGCGACAACCACAAAGATGTTGACGATGATGGGCGAATGTGATGATGGGTCTTTGCTCAATTTTGTCTTTCTCACAGAAAGACACCTGCCCCTTTCCACCTGCCCCTTTCCACCTGCCCCTTTCCACCTGCCCCTTCTCTCTTGTCACCGTTGTGAGGTCGAGGCTCGCTCGTTTTGGCCATCATTAGTGGGGTGCACGAGCACGGACCAACAGTTTATTATCCATAACTTGGATAAAACTCCCCCTTAACCTGAACTGCTTTCTTTATTGCGGGACATGCTTGCCGCTTGAGTGTTGACCAAAAAGAGAGGCTAACTAAAACACAGACTTCCGGCAGGAGGAGGAGAATGCATCTCCAAACCACGCACAAAACGATTCAACCCGAGGCCAGACCCGCTATGGATTCCACAATCTCAACGGCCTCCAGTTCCTCGGCAACTGCTGCCCCACAATGCGATGTGCGGCAGTTTCATGGATTGATCACCTGTGGCCTCTGCCAGGGCTATATGATCGATCCCACCACAGTGGACTATTGCTATCACACATGTAAGTAGTCTCCCCCTCCGTCTGAGGTTGTCCTTTTGCCAGGATATCCCCAAATGAAACCAAACCTCTTTCCTTTACAGATTGCCGCAGTTGCATCTTGAAGCATCTGCTGCGCGTCGCCTATTGCCCGCAGTGCAAGGCCAGCGGCGGCAAGGAGATCAGCGAGATCAATCTAAGGTATGTCCATCATCCATTCCATCCAACGAATTTACAAGAATCTACATGAATTCGAGTACAGAGTTTCACAAAGAGTTTTTGGTTCCTTAATAGCATATTCCCTAGAATTTTAAAGATTTCTATAAAAGCCATGGAAAATATAGTCATAGATCAAATTATACCAAAAAAAACGGCTATGCTTTCAAAGCTTTCTAGTTCCCTTATTTATGAAACCCTCAGTATAGAGCGACCCAAAGACTAATGCCCACATATCCCTTCCAGATCGGACGACACATTGCGATCTCTGATCTATAAGTTGGTGCCGGGTCTGTATAGACGGGCGTGCGATCAGCTGGCCGACTTCAAAGAGCAGCATCGGGCACTGTTCGAAGCGGACGACCAGCAGCCCGAGCCAGAGCCGGAGCCGGAGTTCTTTACATCGTCGGATCTTGTGAGGTGAGAATGGGGAAGAAAGACGGAAAGGGAGGGGAAAGCCGGTTCAAGGGTTCCAGGGTATTAATGCCATCCAATTGTCGCTTGTCTTTCGTGCAGTCTCTCCCTGGAGTACCATCCCGCGATGCTGGAGAAGTGCACGGCGGGCGAGGTGCCGCCGGTTATCTACCTGCAGTGCCCCGCCGGACTGAAGGTGGAGCTGCTGCGGCGTTTCCTCTGCTCCAAGTACAACATCGATGCGGAGAACAAGCTGGTCGAGGTGGAGGTGACCTACGAGGACGAGGTGCTGCCCTCCAGCTTCACTCTGATGGACGTGGGATATTGCTACAAGCGGACTGGGGTAAGAGTCGTCATCCTCTACTCTCTGGGATCATGGGGCGGTGTCTATTGTTGCTTTTTGTGGCTTTTCCAACTACCGGAAAATTCGGATGAAGCGGGGAGAGGGGCAGGGGGAACCGAATCCAATTGTGCCACCAGATTAACGTTCAATGTCCATTTTCCAACCCCATTTTCCTACATTCCTTCCATCCACTGTCCACCCCCTGCAGCATGCCCCGATGGCCTTCTGCTACCGGATTATGGTGTACGAGAGCGAGCGAGCAAAAAACGACGAGAACAATCTGTCGAAGATTAATAACCAAGACGTGGACAATGTGCAGAAGGTGCGTCGCTCTAAGGGCGGGAAGTCGGTGACCTTCGCGGAGGACCTCGAGTCCGAGCTGGACTCGGCTCTGGTGTCGTCGGGGTCACCACGTGCCAAGGGACGCAGCAACAAGTCCTCGAAGCTGTCACCGCCCCCGAAGACCAAGCGCCTGGCGACGGCCAAGCGAGAGCTAGAGAACAGCTCCAGCTCCAGCTCGGTGAGCAGCTTCAAGAGTCTCCGGAGCAACAACATGCGCTACAGCGACTATGCCGTGGCCCGCGTCAAAAGCGAGCCGGAGCCGGAACCGGATGCGGCCGTCGAGCAGCCACGAGAATCGTCCGCCCTGCCCCCACACATGAACATCGTGGTCAGCATTCCACCCTCGCAGCTCAGCCGCTACGGCGACGAGGGGGACTTTGAGCTGAAGACGGCCAACAAGAAGGGGAACCTGCCTAAGATGAAGATCGAGCTGAACAGCATGAGGAGCAAGATGTCCATGCCGTTGTCGGCGGAGCCTCGCCTCGAGGACACCATTCAGTGCTCGGTGCAGCAGCTCGACCTGGAGAACTACGCGAAGAACATCGGTCTCAAGCCCATTGAGCCCGCCCACTCCGCCCCAGCGGTGGCCCCAGCAGACAGTAAATACAGTCCGAATGCCTCACCCATGTCCTCGTGCTCCACATCAACCAACGGCTCAGGGTCCGGTTCGAATGGCCTGGGCACGACAGATGCCAACACCTTCATCTCCATCTCTAACTCCACCTCGGGCTCAGGCTCAGGCTCCCATCGCAAGCGCAAGAAAAAGCACTCCAAGGAGCCGAAGGACGCGAGCGGAAAGCGAAAGAAGCTGCACGCGGAGATCTCCTCGCAGACCGACGGCAAGATGAAGGTGAAGATCACCTCCAATCCCACCACAAACCACAAGGCGCACAAGCTGGACCTGAAGCGATCCCACTCCCTGGCTGGCGGCGAACTGGGCCTTGGCTCAGCCATCTCCCTCTCCCATCTGAAGTTGGACGACACGACAGACAGAGGCGCCACCAGCGACGTTCTCAATCGGACGCTCGGCGAGGAGTCGCGCAGCATCAGCAGCCTCATGACCGGTGCTCCCACGCCGCCGCCCACGCCCACAGCGGAAACGGAAGTGACCAAGATGGCGCTGGTGGCCAAGGAACTCTCGCTGCCGGCATCGCCTCCGCTACCGCCCAGCCTCTTCAAGGCCTTCACCCCAGCCCCATCCCCAGCAGCAAATCCAACCCCAGCTCCAACCCCGCTCGCCCCGCCGACGACTGCTGCTCCGGCGCCAAAGCCTAAGCAGCAGCAGCAGCAGACGCTGCAGCAACCGGCGAAGGGTGCCACGAAGCCGCCGCTGAGCAACAACAACAAGCGGAAGCAGGCCCAGATGTCGGCCCACGGTGGACACTTTGTGGTGCCCCAGTCACCGACGCACGCCAATCGCAACATGTACCACATGCAGCGCTACCTCTCGACCCCCAGCTCCATCGCCAGTTCGGCCAACAAGCAGCCAAAGCGCTCGGTCTCCGTGGACGAGTCCCTGGCCGGCGGCCAGGCCAAACAGGCGCGTCTGCAGCAGGTCCAGGCGATGGCCAGCTACGCGTCCCGCTTCCAGATGCAAGCGAACGGAAACATGCCTAAGGTGCCCGCCGCCTCCTACCAACCCAATCCCGCCCAGATGCGCCTCTACGGCCCGGAGATGGCCAAACAGCAGGCCCTGCCCGTGCACTGTCCGGCCAGCTTAAGCATGTCGCTGCCCAGCGCCACCCTCAGCAGTGGCTCGGTGACCATCACCCCCCGGGGGCGACCCAGTCAGCAATTGGCCTCCTACTCCTTCCCAGAGCCACCCAGCCACGTGCCCGCTCTGGAGATTGTACGCCTGGGACCCAACAAGCCGGCGGTGGCCAAACAGCCGCCCGCGATGATGACTGGCGGCCGCATAATGGGACCACCGGCGGCTCTGCCCAAGCAGAACCAGAACCAGGCCCAGAGCCAGACCAAGGGCCAGGCCAAGAGAGCTGTCCAGTCGCCGCCAATGCCCATGCCGATGCCCATGCCGATGCCCATGCCGATGCCGATGCCAATGCCGATCCCGGCGATTGTCAAGTCGCCGCCGCTGTCAGTGGCGCTGAGTGGGCAACGTGGCAGCCACAATTACAGCCAAAACCACAAGAGCAGCAGCAACAGCAACAAGAACAACAATGCGGCTTATCGCACATCTCCGCCTGCATTAATAAAGTCAGGCCCAAAGGCAGACGCCAATTCAAAGAAATACCCGCCAGCTGCAGCGGCAACTGGTGGTCGTTCGACGACGGGCAGCAGCAGCAGCAACAGCAACAGCAGCAGCAGCAGTCAAAGCAAAACCAATGGCACCACTGCATTGGACCCATCGAAAACGGGTTTGCGCGACTTTCGACCTCCGTTTGGCACTGCGCTGCCAGCAGCAGCCACAACTACAGCCATGACAACGGCCCCAGCGATTGCGGCAGCAGCAGCATTAGCCAAGGATGCCGACATACTTGATTTATCAGCGGGTCGCAGCAGCCACAACAACAGCAGCAGCAGCACCACAACCACAAAATTGGCTGGGACAAACAGGGCGCCCACATCCACATCACCGCCTGCTGGCAACATCAGCACCACAAGCAGCAGCAGCAGCAACATCAACAGCAGCATCAGCAGCAACAGCCTGGAGGCAGCCTTAAACAAAATCAAACAGAACATATCCGCCAACAGCAACGGCAATGGCGGAGGACTAACCTCTGGGGCAGCGTCAACAACAGCCACGGGAAACGGCACCACCACTACCACCAGCAGCTGTAGCAGCAGCGGCAGCTGCAGCAGTGACACAGCCACTGGCACTGGTACTGGCGATGATCTACAAAATCTGCATTTGCTCTCCGAATCGGCGACGGCGCGCGAGAAGATCTCGATAAAGTCGGGCGGCAGCAACATCTTCGAGAACAAGCCAAAGAATGGGAATGCAGTGGTGCGGCCCCAGAATGCCTCAGTGCGGAGCATACCCAATCCATCCGCACTGGCCTTTCGCAATCAGACAATGCTTCCAGCAGCAGCAGCATCTCTGGCCAGTGCAATCACCAAACCCCTGACGGTGAAGGCCGAGGAGAAGCCCAAGATGTCAACCACCGCGCCGGGCCTGCTCAGTCCCACTGGCAGCAATGGCAGCAGCCACAGCAGCTCTGGATGCAGTGCAGCCACATCGCCGCGTGCCCTCACCAAGAAACCGACGACGATCGATCAAGTGGCGGCCAATTTGAATATTCGTGCCGAGGCCAAAGCCGCTGCCCTGGCCGAGGAGGCTCCCCTGGTGCTCACCTCCAGCTCGGCCAAGTCCCCGGAGCTGGCCAAGACGACAGCGGTGGTTACAGTGCCAGCAACAGCAACAGTCCCAGATCCAGCCCTAACCGCAGTCCAGCCCGAAATCGCAATCGGCCCGAAGTCAGAGCCGGCCAAGGAGACGGCAATCACCGTCCCGGCCCCCAAGGAGACGGCAATCACCGTCTCTGCGGCCAGCACTCTCCTGTCCATGCCCGCCCCAGCGGCGGGCATCGTCAGCCAGTCCGAGGTCCTGCCCAAGCCGCCCGTACAGATCGCCGCCACTGACACCCTGGCACCGGTGGCGAGTTCCGCTTAGTCAAAAGGTGAGTGCCACAGCAGAACTTTTAATTGCATTTAGCTATGTACTCGTAAATAATGATGTTCATTTCCAAAATGAGTGGAGTTTTCAATGGGCTTAACACTTTTCCTTCGTCCTCTGATATGCCTCGAGGTATTACCATAAGTGATACTCCCATAAGTTCTATTATGTTTTTGCAGAATTGTGATCCTATTATGTTTTTCTTGAGTTTACATTTGCAATTTCCTATCCTTAATTCTTTTGAACTCTTCGATGTCTCTTGGAAAGGCCCTTTTAAAGCATTATTCCATACAATACTGAATGAAAGATCTGTCTTATTTCGACTCTTGTAAGTGGTTCTGTGAGGTTTCATTCAGTTCCTTGATTGCAAATGCCACTCTAACCGTATATTCGTTAGTATTCCTCAGATTTCCGAGTTATATATAAGACTGGATTGGATTCACTATTCGGTCTTTTGATGTGTAAGGTGTTTCAATCGATTTATTTTGAAAGCAGCACTTGATATTGTCAGCTTTGTTTTTGGTTTCTAGTGATTTCCCTCGAATCTTCCAGTCGTTTCCAATCGATGCTTTTTGTTTTTAAAAGTTCTTTATTTACTACCTATTCCGGTACTATACATCGTAATGTAATATAATCCTATCTTTTCATGCTAAATTTTCCCTAAATCACGGTTACCCTTAAGCACTTATTTTTATAAATTCCTATCTTTCGATAGTTTTGTTGTTCGATGCTTGATTTTGTTCAAACCGATCTCTCCTATCTTTTTTAAGATTTCTTCTGGAGGCCTGATTTGATCTCACTCGATCAATCTGACTGATTCCTCCATAAAGTGGTTACCAAAGTCGGGTTCCGTATTATAAGTTATGACTTTTGGACGCTTCTTTCTTCAACGCGGACGAAAGAACCAGCTCTAACCAACTTTTTTCTATTTCCCTTATGAGTTGGGTATAATTTTGTACGTTTTGGCGCATTTCCCACACATAATGGAATGGAATAGAGACTCGAATTATACAAATTACGTTTCGTGTTTTGCGTTTTTCTCTCTTCCTATTTTTCCGGTCTGCTCCTCCACCTCCGCCTTTGCTGTTCGCTTGGCTTTTCTCAAGTAGTCATTATACACAAATAATGTGAGTGAGTGTCTTCTTCTACTTGCTCTCTCTCTCTCTTACTCTTTTACTGTTTTCCTCTCGCGTACTACTTCCTCCGCTCTCTCACTCTGTCGTCTCGTCTCTGTCGTTCGTCATTCGGCAGCGCGGTCGTGGTCGGTCATTCATACCATGATGCAATTATACAAGGCGGTCTCGTCGGCAAAAGTTAGTCCCTTAACGTATGCTAGCAATAAGTGCGAGTGAAGGGCACATAGTATAGTGAGTGTGAGAGAGACGGTATATGTTGATGTTGATTAACCCTTAACAGGCCCGTGGGTTTTAAAATTTTAAAATATAATGATTTTACTGATATATTAATATTTAAATTTTATGCAGCCATTAATAATTTTTCTTCAACATTTTTAGTTATATTAAAATGTTCTTTTACATAATATATAAAGATTACTTCTAATTCTGTGGTATTTTTTTTATATGCTTTTAATAATTTTGTTGTTGTCGGGACATAAGGGTTAAGAATATATCAAAAAATTCGTCCGTGAACAACCTTCATCATCAACAAGCAAGCAAGCACTGACGATAAGCACACAACACGAACGAACTTCGGCTCCCGACGAGACCACCTTGTATAATTGCATCATGATTCATACGAACTCTATTGCTGCTTTTATTTTGTGCCGTTAGAAGGCATTTCAGTTTTGCTTTCATACACTTCCTTAGGGTATTTATATTTTTGGTTAGACGCTTGACCCCATATATGTATATTGCCTTGTTTAAGCCTAAGCCTTGTTTTTGCTGCAAATAGTAGACGCTATTTTAAGGGAACTCCATCGCATAACTCCCAGAAAATACTATAGATTTTAATGTTATATAACAAATAACTGGCTCCCATTATCGGCTGTCCAGAGAAAAAATAAATCTGTAAGGGTATTTAGATACTTGCTAGCCATCCCCGTTTTTTTCCCCTGTTTCGTATTCTTTTGGTTGTTCGGCTGTTCCATTGGCCTTTTAATGAACATCATTACATCATTTTGTATTTTCACCCATTGAAAGGCGAATAGCATTTTCATTCATTCTGGTTTCTTCTATCTTCTTCTGGTTCTTTGCTTGCAGCTTTTCTGTGGCTGTGCGGAACGCAAATGTATCTCGTGGCGCCGCTGGAGAACCTACAACCAAAGACTATACAATAGTATTGTATAGTCTTTGCTACAACACAACAACAGCAGCAATGACAACAACTGAGAGACAGACAACACCTGTCGTCTGACCTCGCTCCCGAAGAAAAGTGCAATTCGTATGAAATCAGTTAACTTGAAATGGACGAGATTCGTAAGCCTTAAAATCGACCCGGAATACCCTCAATAGAAAGCAATATACGTGTAGAATAGATTAGAGACCAAACCGTATCGTTTTCAAAGCCAAGAAAATATTTTGCAATTGTATTTGGGATACCACTAGGTTAGGTTAGGTTGAGGCGGCTGCCGGGCTCGCTCGGAAACCGTCACACTTAGGCCGGTTTCGGCCCGTTGTGATACCGCATAGGATCATTTCCTTCCTGCGTTGTGAGACTTCCTGTCAGCAATTATCCCAGCCAGATGCTCTCACAAAGTTCGCTATCCTCCTGGGACATAGTTTGGACATCTCTGAGATGTCGTGTAGAAAGTCTGAGCCCAGGTGCTGTAGCCTTCTTCTGCTGAGAGCTGGGCAGGAGCAGAACAGATGTTCCACTGTCTCCTCCCCTTCCTCGTCTCTACAGCTGCGACAAAAATCGTTATGTGGGGCCCCCAGCCTGTTAGCGTGGGTGCCTATTAGCCAGTGTCCCGTGAGGGAACGTGGGACTACGCTGCACCTTTTCCCGCTTAACTTGAGGAGCTCGGAGGTGCGCTTCATGTCCATGGTCGGCCATGTTTGCCGAGTTGTGCGACATCGTGGTACTGTTTGCCACATATCGTTTGTATTGCTCCCTTATAATGAGCTTACAGGTGGCCATTGGCATACAGATATCCTCCTTGTCTTGGAGAAGGGGGATTGTAGTGCCAGATCGTGCCAGCTCGTCCGCTATACAGTTGCCCTCGATGTCCCGGTGGCCCGGGACCCAAATCAGGCTAATAGCAAATTGCTGAGCCATCTCGTTCAGAGATTTGCGGCAGTCTGCCACGGTGGCCGAGTTCGAGCAAATCGCGCTTAGCAATTTGATCGCAGCCTGGCTGTCGCTATAAATGTTTAGCTTGGTTGCCGTGACGGCAGCCACTTGTAGGCAGTCTAGAGCCTCCCTGATTGCTATGACTTCCGCTTGAAAGACACTGCAATGATCTGGGAGTCTAAAGGAATGCCTTATGTTTAGCTGTTCAGAGTAGATTCCCCCTCCGACTCTGTCGTCCAGCTTTGATCCATCTGTGAAGATGTTTATGGCCCCATCTGGGCCTGGGAGTCCCTCGAGCCATTCGTCTCTGTGAGGGATGATTGTGTCGAAGGGAGTGTCTGTGTACTCTCTTGGAACTTGGTAGTCTGTTTTTGAGGGGACGGTACTGCTATTATTTAATATGGCTGAGTGACCTATGCACTGTGTCACCCATTGATCTGAGTCTCTTAGACGTATTGCTGCTGCTTCTGCCCGTTCCTTTCCTGCGAGGTCAAGGCTCTGTAGGCATAGGATGGCATTTAGCGCATCATTTGGGGTGGTGCGAAGAGCTCCGCTGATGCGTAGGGCGGCAGTCCGCTGGACTTTGCCCAGTTGCTTGGTGATCGCCCTTTTTGATAGGGCCGGCCACCATACCGTAACTCCGTAGAGTAGTATTGGTCTAACTATAGCTTGATATATCCATTGGACTATGCTTGGGATCATACCCCATCTTAGCCCAATAGCTTTTTTGCATGTGTAGAGTGCAGTCATTGCCTTCTTCACTCTGTCTTTGACATTCAGGTTCCAGCTAAACTTCTTGTCAATTACCAACCCTAAGTAACTGGCACTGTCGCTAAAGGAGAGCCTGCATCCTTGTAGTATTGGAGGGTTGAGGTGCGGGACCTTGTATTTATTTGTGAATAGTACGAGTTTCGTTTTTGAGGGATTTACTCCCAGACCGCGCGATTCTGTCCAATCCGACAGTTGCGCTAGCTTTGTGGACATTAAGTCGCACAGTGTTTGGGGGTATTTCCCCGAGAAGATAATCGCAACGTCGTCCGCATAGGCCACGACTTTGCAGCCCCCCCCTTCTAGGTCACATAGAATCTTGTTGACTGCTATGTTCCACAGAAGAGGAGACAGGACACCACCTTGCGGGGTGCCTCTGTTGACATAACTTGACTGGGCGGACGATCCCATCGATGATGTCACCGTCCTGCATGTGAGCAATTGATCAATGAGCATCACCAAGTGACGGTCCACCCCCTGGTCAGTCAGGGCTTCTGTAATGGCGCCCGGTACAACGTTGTTGAAAGCTCCCTCAATATCGAGAAAGGCTATGAGTGAGTACTCTTTGTGATGCAGAGATTTCTCTACCGCTGAGATCACTTCATGAAGAGCCGTTTCCGTGGATTTTCCTTTCCGGTAGGCATGCTGTGCGCCTGACAGCAACTGAGGGTGTATAGTTGTCCTCAGTTGCAGCCCGACGAGTCTCTCAAAGGTTTTGAGGAGGAAGGACGATAGGCTGATTGGTCTAAAGTCTTTTGCAGCTGAGTGCGAGGATTTCCCAGCTTTGGGAATGAAGACTATCTTTGCCTTAAGCCATGTTCGCGGGATTGTAACCACAGCCAGTATCTTCCTGAAGATACCTTGTAGCCAGTTGATGGCCGTATCCCCGGCCTTCTGAAGTTGGGCCGGGATTACCTGGTCTGGGCCTGGCGATTTAAACGGGTTGAAGCTGTTTATTGCCCAGCTTATGTTACGTTTTGTGAGGATGTGATCCATCGAGGTTACCGGTCCCTCTCCTGGAAGATGTGCCGTCTCGATGGTTGTGCACCCTGGAAAATGTGTGTCTAGTAGAATGTGCAGGGACTCCTCACTGGAGTTAGTCCACGTGCCGTCATTCCTTTTAAGATACCCTACCGAGGGGTTAGTTTTTGAGAGAATCTTGCGAAGCCTTGCGGCCTCTGACGTTTCCTCAATTTCCGAGCAAAATTTTTGCCAAGAGGCCCTTTTTGCTTTCCTTGTTTCCTTTTTATATAGTGACAGACTGATTTTGTAGTCTGCCCAGTGGCTCTCCTCGTTCGCGCTTTTGGCCCTGTTGAAGAGGGTCCTGCAGCTTTTACGTAGGATGTCTATTTGTTTTGACCACCAGGGGGGTTTCTTTTTCCCCCTAGTTTGCTAGAGGGGCATGCTGCCGCGAAGGCTTTGTTGCATGCCTCTGTGAACCTGTTCACTAGGCGATCTAGGTCGTCTTTTGTGTCAGGGCATGATGGTGCTTTGGAGGGGAGTAAGTCCTCCAGGGCTGAGCTATATTTTTCCCAGTTGGCTTTCCTGGGATTAATATAGTCCTTAGGTTTCGGACACTCGAGGGATAGTGTGGTCTCGATGTATCTGTGGTCAGAGAAAGAGTGGTCATCAAGGACTTGCCAACTCTTGGCTATGTCTAACAGGTTGGAAGTCACTAGGGTGATGTCAATAACCTCCTGTCGACTTTTAATTATAAAAGTGGGGTCGTTGCCCCGATTACAAATAAATAGTTTTGAGTTAAGGATGAAGCTGAAAAGTGACTCACCCCTTACATTTGTGTTCGAGCTCCCCCATTGAGTGTGGTGAGCGTTGGCATCGCAACCTATTAATAGGTCGATGTCCGACATCTCGCTGTCGCTGGCTAGTTTGCGAACAAGGTCTTTGGGAGGATCGTTTCCCTCATGGGCCATGTAGGACGACATCAGCCTTAGATGTGTCCCTTTCAGCTCTAGGCTTGCCGCCGTGTTGTCGCTATCGCTATAATTATGGAGAAGAAAGATATTAAGGTGCTTTCTGTCGAGAATGCAGGTGCGGGTTTTACCTTCATGTTGAGCTACAATTATCTTGTACTCCTTCGACCCTAGTCCACAAACCTTGTCTCCCACTATCCAAGGTTCCTGGATCAGGGCTACGTCTGCTCCGCTCTCTTCGAGGCGGAGTATAAGAGCAGCGGATGCTGCCTTACAGTGGTGGAGATTGATCTGAAGGAGCCTCAAGGACATCCTTAGTGTTCTCCACCACTGTAATGTCGGCATCCGGATCGTCCTTGACTTCCTCGTGGCAACACATCGCCTCGAAGTCGCATCTCAGCGTGCCATCGGTGGAGTAGCCCTCTGGGTCTATCTCTGTGTGATCGTCGGGTGCTTCGATCTCCGAGGCAGCGTCCTGCTCGACTGGCTTGTCGACAGGACGTGCCTCGGCCGCCGCATCCGAGTGCTTTTCCAGCAGCTCGAAGCAGCGGTCGGCCAGTGCCGCTTCCACCCACTTCCACTGGTTTCTAGGTATCCGGGAGTCCGCGCTGCCTTTGTCCAGGACGCCAATCAGCGTCCTTTCTCTGGCAATCTGCGCGAATGATGTGTTAGGCAGCACTCTGGAGCGCTTCGGTGTCGGCCCCGGAGTCTCTTGCGAGCGCTGCCTTTTTGGCTGAGGGGCTTCCTTCTTCGGTGCTTACTTTCCAAAGTTCGGCAGCACCTTCGAGGCCCACTCAACCTTCTTTATACATTTGTCCGTCGGGCTGGACATCTGGCTTGCGTTCTGCCGACGGAGTATATTGCCAGCACTCCTTCTATCGGCATATGTAAAAGATTTGGCTTGGACACTAGTAGATGGTGACTCATCACCCGCCACTTTACCAGCAGGCAGAGCAGCCGCAGGATTGCATAGCCACACTGCCAAGGTATCGGTTTTGGGAGCCAATTCACCACCCACCCCGACACCGGGATGGGACCCCTTTGGGCTCTCCCTAGCATCTTCCGCCGCGCAGGTTTTCCCTGCTGATTTGCGGGTCGGGCCAGGCCTTTGGGCCGCTGCCTTCCCCTGTTCTGGATTGCTCCCTGTTGGCATTTGGGGAGTGCCAGACTCATTTTGTTTGTTTTTAAATTCTTCCATTCTTTCCCACGAGCTGCAGAGAAGGGGTACGGTCCGTCCGGGCAGAGATCCACGTTGCCCGGATAAGGCATACTTAGAACAGGGGGCTGACAAGTCCCTGAGCTCTCCGTTAACGACTGGGCTAGTTTTATATACCGGGCCCCCAGCCAGGCTGACTCTCGGCACGGGTCGAATAACACTCTTAGTCCGGCCCGGTGTGAGCTGAATGTGGGGGGTTGGGATGTGGGTAGGTAGTGTGTAGGGATAGGGGAGTGTGTGAGCTACTTATACGAGGCGGCACCACAAGCGCATCGTCAGTGTTGCTACTTCGCGAACACCCGCTGACTGTCCGGGGCTGCTTATTTTCGGTACTCTCCCTAGGGATGTCCGCTTATTCGCAGCTGACCTACCTATATGACCTGTATATAGGTAGGTCGTTCGCTATCCGCAACCTGCGACCCGTCCGGTGGCCTTAGCTAGGCCCCCTTTGAGCCACCTCACGAGCTCATCAGACCAGATGGGATACCACTAAATATTCGATAAAAGGCAGGCCACAAAAATGTTAAAAATATATCGTACAAAAAATTAATCAAATATATGTACATAAATATTAACAAACGAGGGGGAACGTTGTGAGTTGCTGCGGACACCGCAACTCTACAGTTATACCCGATACTTAGTCAGTATGGCTCTCCTCCGGCAGACGCAGCTAATATTAAACGACACCACAAAGAGTGCGTGCGAGAGAGACAGAAAATCAGTCTGAGCGTGACGTCGGGCGCTGCGTAGCCACTGCAAATTGATTTGTTCCTATTGGCTATAAAAATGATCTGATCTGATCTAGATTCAGCAATCTGATAGATATGGACATTATCTATGATTCTGCGTTTTTAGTTTTCTCCAATGTGCAATATTGTGGATGCAACAGATTTTCGTCCTTTGTGGGGGCGGAAGGGGGTGGGGCGAAATTCTGAGATATACGTTTTATAGTGAGATCTAACAGAAGTGCGGATACCAAATTTGGTTACTCTAGCCTTAATAGTCTCTGAGATTTGTGGATGCCCCAGATTTTCGTCCTTTGTGGGGGCAGAAGGGGGTGTGGCGAAATTTGGACACGAAACGGTCAAGGTCCGATATCACAGGAGTGTGGATACCAAATTTGGTTGCTCTGGCTCTTATAGGTTCTGAGATCCTTGAACTCATATTTTGCAATTGGCAAAACCGACCATGAAACCTGTGTGTTAGAGGGAGACAGAGCGAGAAAGAATGAAATTGTTTTCTTGATTCTGGCTATAATAATTATACGATCTGATTGAGATCTTACATTCTAAAACATATAGTCATCCTCTACGATTCTGCGTTTTTGGTTTTATCGTATCTTTAAAAATGTGGATGCTACAGATTTTCGTCCTTTGTGGGGGCGGAAGTGGGCGGGGCGAAGTTTTGAAATATTTTTGTAGCAGTGACATATCACAGAAGTCTGGATCCAAAACATCGTTGCTCTAGCTCTTATAGTCTTTGAGCACTAGGCGCTGAAGGGGACGGACAGACGGACAGACAGACAGGGCTCAATCGACTCGGCTATTGATGCTGATCAAGAATATATATACTTTATGGGGTCGGAAACGATTCCTTCTGGACGTTACACACATCCACTTTTACCACAAATCTAATATACCCCAATACTCATTTTGAGTATCGGGTATAAAAAGTTAGGCACAAAGCAGCAACGAATTAATTATTAGAAATATCAGTAAAAAAAACCTGAGATAAGACGATTTTGATCGTTTGATCTTCGTGTTTGCTTTATTTTTGGTTTGGAGCAAGGGAGAAAGTCCAAGCAGCACCGAAACCCGAATAGACAACTAGAGTAGAGAGGCGATAGAGACTTTTTTTGTTTAAAATAGGATTATATGTAGAATTCCGATGCCTGATAGGCGCCCGAATGTCAGGAGCAGCGTAATCGCATCAAGAATATTTGATTATGACACTTGCCACACTCACTCTTGCCACTTGCCGCCAGTGCGACGTGGAGAATGTGCTCCGAAGTGTGAAGTTGTGGTTTTGGTGGTGGAGTCAAAATAATGTTCTGCCGGTTGGATAGAGCAGAGCAGAGACCATAAAGAAGATGAAGAGAAACACACATGCACAAACACACAAACACACACACACACACACATCGATAACCGATACATATATGTATATATGTATATTGGAGAACGTTCCACCAAGTGCAGCAGCCCTACACCGTCAGGCTTCCATGCTTTATTGTTTCCTTGACTTGATGATTTTTCAGCTTTCCACTTGAGCGGTAACAGTAGTATTCATTTCGATCAGGCTTAAAACGATTTATTTTGGTATATCTGACCCAATTACCTTCTTACAATCTTCCGTGGTCCAGTTCTATGATCCTCGCTAAATATAAGATGCGCAGCCACTTTTTGTGGGAGAGGGCAGGTTTTTTCTGGCTAACTGCCGGTGTCTGGCCTATCGTACGCAGAGCGTCCACTCATGGAACGTCTCCAATTGGTTAAAATCGATTAAATAATGAAGAAAGAGTATTATCTTCATATTTAGGAACCCATTTTGTCAAATTTTATAGAGAAATGTGTCTTCCCCACATCCGAGATCACTTTATAGCAAGACGGTAGCCCGACGCACAAGGCTAAATTCGTGAAAAATCGTCCCAATAACTCGAGTTTTCACTTAATCCAGTGGCCTGCTCAATGGCCCAGATCTAAATCCCATTGAAAATCGATGGGCTCTGTTTAAAAAACACTGGAAAAGTAGGAGTCTGCACCAAAGGGATTGGGTGAGTCTTTGGGAGCGCGAGAGGTCGGAGTGGCGCATGATACCTTGCCAGCACCTACTAAATTTAGTCGAAAGCATGCCAATACTTATTCGGAATATGATAAAAGCTAAGGCCCTTTGGAACAAATATTTTTAAAAAATTATTAAAGTAAACAAATTTGAAACGTGCAAAAGTGGATACATGCTCTTTTTTTTGAAAAAATTAAAATCTCTTAAGGAAAAGGATCTCTTTGAATTGAAATTGTTGTCTTTTTTCATTCGCAATAAATAAATGAATCTTTAAAAAAGAAAATCACAAGGATTGATTCATTTTTAAAGATTTTACAGGCGCTTAAAGTGAAAAGTGATAAACATGTATCCACACGTGCTCGCCACTGTACATATAAGCAAATCAAACAAACAGAACGGAATAATGCAAATAACAGACCCACACACAGGCGCACACATACCTATATGTAGATACGCGTATATCTTGTAGATACTTTTTATACCCGATACTCAAAATGAGTATTGGGGTATATTAGATTTGTGGTGAAAATGGATGTGTGTAACGTCCAGAAGGAATCGTTTCCGACCCCATAAAGTATATATATTCTTGATCAGCATCAATAGCCGAGTCGATTGAGCCCTCTCTGTCTGTCCGTCCGTCCGTCCCCTTCAGCGCCTAGTGCTCAAAGACTATAAGAGCTAGAGTAACGATGTTTTGGATCCAGACTTCTGTGATATGTCACTGCTACAAAAATATTTCAAAACTTCTGTTTGAGATGCCAAGCTTTTTTGGCACCTATGTGTTTCAAAAATGAAAAGAGATTTCGGGTTAAACTTTATAATTCGTATTTAATCTTGGTGGCTTAGCGGAAGCCGATTGCTTGTTATTGCCAGATAAACCTTATGCGAGATCGATATGCAACCAATGCGCAGAGGGGTTAGCATAGAACTAAACTATAGACGACGGCGTTAGATCAAAGTGATTGCCGAAGTGGCGGCAGCAGATCAAAGTAGTTGCCGAAGTGGCGGCGGCAGAGAGCCCCTTTAGCGGGAGAGCGCAGCAGCTCTGCAGAACGTCAAAGTTTTACAACATAGGCGGCTCTCTCTGCTCATACAATAATAATGTTAAAGTTACGGTTATTCTTCAGCGGCTGGCCCGCTTCCCACAACCCGCCAAAATGCGGAGAGCGAGGTGGGATGAAACGCCAGTCGATCGAGTCAGCCAAGCAGGATTCGTGGACCTCCTTCATATGCGGTTCGCTCAGACAAAGCTTATTTAGCTCCAGAAGCTCGTTCTTGGCCCCAACGAAGTTTGTCGCATTGTCCGACCAAATTTGACTTGGCCTTCCTCGAGTGGAAGTAAAACGCTTTAGTGCGCCTAGAAACGATGCGGTGGTCAAATCCTTTACGAGCTCCATGTGTATAGCCTTAGAAGTGAAACAGATGAATACGCTAATGTAGCACTTGATCGGAGGCCTCGTGCGGATTTCTGATCGGTAGAAAAAAGGTCCACAGTAATCTACTCCAGTGACTTCAAAACCTCGAGATCCTTCCAAACGTTCCTTAGGTAGGTCTCCCATGATGTGTTCGACCATGCGCGGCCTAGTCCTGAAGCATCTCACACATCTGCTGACGACCCTTGACACTGCCTTAACACCTCCAATGGGCCAATATTCCAGCCGAATTTTGGATAGCAAGGCGCGAGGTCCGGCATGGAGGTTTCTTTCATGATAATATCTTATCAGAGCAAAGGTAATGGAATGTCCCTTTGGCTGAATGAGCGGGTGCTGAGCGTCAAATCCTAGCGATGAGTTGCCAAGACGACCTCCAACTCTAAGTAGTCCAGAATGATCGATGAACGGGTTGAGCGAACTAATAGAACTGGATTTCATGACTTGACCATTGCGCCGGATCTCCTTTTTGTCCATCCACAAATTTGCCAGCTGAATGTGTCGAATTAGAAGATGCGTTCCTTGCCGAATATCAGAAACGGTGAGTCCTGGATGCCTAAGACGATGTATAAATTTATGCATGTAGGCGAATGTGCGCTGCATGCGAAAGAATGAATTCGCAAATTCGCTTCCCTGGACACGACATACACGCAAGCGCCATATGCGTCTAAGCTGGCATCACAGAATCCGTGAACTTCTGTAGCCACACTAGAACGAAGAACCAAGCGAGGAAATGAGATCCGAGAAATGCTTGCCAAGTTGAATGCAACGCTGAGGGTAGGCTTTCATCCCAATCCAAATTTTCTCTCCAAAGCTGCTGAAGGAAGATTTTGCACCTGACAATGACTGGATTTATCAATCCAAGAGGGTCGTAAAACCGCGCAATCGTAGATAAAACCGACCGCTTTGATGGCTTTGAGTTTGTGTCCAGTGCGGACAAGGCAAAAAGCAGCTGATCCGAAGCAGGGTCCCACGCTAAGCCGAGAGTTTTGGCAATGTCGCTTCCATCATTAAACTTTAGGAACTTCTCTATGTCATCTTCAGGGGTTCCCTCAAGTACTTCCTGGTGACTGGAGCACCATTTCCTAAGTCTAAAATTACCACGGGACAGTAAAGCTGATGTTTGGTGCATCTTGTCCATGACCTGTGCGACCGAATTACCGCCCGAAATAAGGTCATCCACGTAAAACTCCTGCCGCAGAGCAGCTGAGCCAAGAGGGTAGGACTCACCCTCGTCGATGGCCAGCTGGTGCGCGGACCGCTAAAAATGATGCAGCCCTCGTCCCGTATGTGACGGTGTCTAATGTGTAGACTTGAACCTCGGACTCGATGGAATCTCGCCATAGGATGCACTGATACAAATTGTCGGGTGGAGACACTCGTACGCAGCGGTACATTTTACAAATGTCCCCAGTGAGAGCGACTGGATATGTTCGAAAGCGAATCAATATGTTAAACAATGCAGGCTGAATAACAGGGCCTGTCATCATCACATCATTTAGAGAATATCCAGTTGATGTAGCTGCGGATCCGTCGAAAACGACACGGAGTTTTGTCGTCGTACTGTCCTCCTTTAGGACACAGTGATGAGGCAAGAAATATTTGCAGAGACTACGGGAATCAGGGTTGACTTGGTGCATATGATGCAAATCAATGTACTCCCTCATAAAGGCGGAATACCGCTCCTTGAGTGTAGGATTACGCTCCAGTTTTCGCTCCAGACTGATGAACCGTCGATAAGCCTGAGCATAAGATTCTCCTAAACGATCAGTATTGTTATTTAGCGGCAGACGAACTGCATACTCCCCGGATGGCAACCGTGAAAGGTGGCTTACGAAATGTGCTTCACAATCGTCTTCTTCTTTGGTATTCAACCCAGCCTCCACACAATTCTCGACTTCCCAAAACATACGAAGAGTTTTATCCAACCTTGCTTCCATCTCAGCTATCGAATCTGGACAATTGTGCGTAGCCAAAAGCGCCGAGCTTGATACCTTCTGTCCACCGCCAGATACGATCCACCCAAGCCGGGTCTTCTGCAGAAGAGGCAGTCCATCGGTGAGTTTGATTTGCCCTACGCAGAGGAGATCATAAAAAACGCTCGCACCAATGAGAAGATCAACCCGTTGAGGATTGAAAAATGCAGGATCAGCGAGATGAATGTTAGATGGAATACGCCAATCGGATACATTTACTGTCATACTTGGTTGAGAATCGGTAATCGTGGGGGCGATGAGAGCAGTAAGTGTAGTTGTGTAAGCAGAGGTGCGAGAATGCATACAAATGCTTATGGTGGATCCCTCAGTAGAAACGCTGGTATCGCCCAGCCCAGACACAAGTGCAGACGATTGAGTTCTCCTAAGCTGAAGCTGCTGGGCGAACCTGGATGTGACGAGATGCAGCTGCGATCCTGAATCTAAGATGGCACGACAAGGAACTAAAACGCCAGACCGATTCCTAACGAGAACGACGGCTGTAGCCAGAAGCACGACATCAGAGTGAAGACCTTGGGCAGCAAGAGAGGTAGACGAAGGTAGAGACGAGCTGCTAGCAGAATTTTGAGCAACGGAAAGAGTGTCCGGTTGAAGGGCCAGATCGGGAGGAGTAATACCTGGGCAGCCTTGTGTTGTGGGCTGTATACTATCGAAGTGCAACAAACTATGATGCCTACCGCCGCATACTCGACATTTTCCACTATTGCATGCGCGGGTCCGGTGCCCCGGCTTTAGGCAACTGAAGCATAGGGAAAGCTTCTTCACTTCTTTGTGGCGCAGCAACGGTGAGAGATTTCCGAATATCTTGCACGAGTATATTCCATGGCCCGCTGAGTGGCAAAAGACGCATACAGACGGGTCGGCGGAAGAGTTGGAAGCTACAAACGTTTTCTTAACCTGCGTATAGGAATGGCTTTTTCCCACCTGATCGCTACTAGCGTGTGTCGCTGTAGCATATTCCAACCGCTCCATTTTCTGGCAGCGTTTCGAAGAATTCGAAGAATTCGAAGAATTCCTCTGCGGTAGGGATAGCATCCGACGATGTGTGCTCCTCCCATTTGGTTTGCGTCTTCGAATCCAACTTCTGCAGCAGCATGTTGATGACCATGAATCCTGAAATCTCCTCAGCAGTTCCCAATGTCTGCAACGCTCGCATGTGTAAATTGACTGCATCCGAAAACTCCCGAAGCCTTTTAGCAGAAGGCGAGTCTACCCTCTTTAGCCCAAGAATCTTCTTGATGTGTGCCTGGAAAACAAGTCTTTTGTTATTAAAGCGTTTATTAAGTATATCCAGAGCCGCACGATAATTGGCACTGGAGAGCTCTAACGATCGAACCGAATCCAAAGCCGCATCAGCGAGGCAAGAGCGAAGGTGCTGGAATTTCTCGATGTCACTGAGATCCGCATCCGCTTCAATCACCGATTTGAACATTGCCATAAAATCCGAGAACTCGACGTATCCACCAGAAAACTTAGGCACCTTCAGCTCAGGAAGTCGCTGCTTGTGAGCCATGATGATGGTACTATGTCCGGAATGGCTTGGCAGAGTCGTAGAATGGGCAGCGGCGTGTGGCTGGCTTACTTCAACAGCAGCCAGCAACTCAGCTTTCAACGATATGAAAAGAGTATCGAAGATTTCGCGCAGCTCACTCCCAATCTCGTTTTGATCGAGAGCCTCCAACTCATTATGGGCCTTATTAAATTCCTCTCGAATTTCTGCCAACATATCAAGGCGCACCTCGACTTCCGCGGCGGTCAGCTTATCGATTTTATTCCCCGCGAAGGATTCGCCAAGCCTGTGCAATCGATCATATAATGACTGACTTTTACGCTTATACAGACTCAGTCTGGAATCAGCCACCACAATATTTCCGCCCGCGCCTGTATTCGGATCGTTGTCCATGTTAACCGTTGTGCAATTCGACACAACAACGGAAAATGAAATACCGCTTAAGCGACGATGTATAGACGCGAGAGCGAGAATGAGAGATTCGACGGAATTTGTCTTTAAATATTCCAGCCGCACTCTCACTGAATTTGCACTTTAAACTGTTTTTCAACGTGCACCCAAATGTATTTGTTGGTAGTTAAACTACCCAACAACAAAATATTGTATAAATAATAAGTGTTTTAACGGAACGCGATTAAGCAATGGTTTTATATCACGTCGGGTGGTCACCAATGTTTGAGATGCCAAGCCTTTTTGGCACCTATGTGTTTCAAAAATGAAAAGAGATTTCGGGTTAAACTTTATAATTCGTATTTAATCTTGGTGGCTTAGCGGAAGCCGATTGCTTGCTATTGCCAGATAAACCTTATGCGAGATCGATATGCAACCAATACGCAGAGGGGTTAGCATAGAACCAAACTATAGACGACGGCGTTAGATCAAAGTGATTGCCGAAGTGGCGGCAGCAGATCAAAGTAGTTGCCGAAGTGGCGGCGGCAGAGAGCCCCTTTAGCAGGAGAGCGCAGCAGCTCTGCAGAACGTCAACGTTTTACAACATAGGCGGCTCTCTCTGCTCATACAATAATAATGTTAAAGTTACGGTTATTCTTCAGCGGCTGGCCCGAACAATTTCGCATCCACATTTTTAAAGATACGATAAAACCATAAACGCAGAATCGTAGAGAATGGCCATATCTTTTAGACTGCAGAATCTGAATTGGATCGTATTATTATTATAGCCAGCATCAAGAAAACAATTTAATTTTTTTTTCGCTCTGTCTCTCTCTAACGCACAGGTTTCATGGTCGGTTTTGCCAATTGCAAAATATGAGTTCAAGGATCTTAGAACCTGTAAGAGCCAGAGCAACCAAATTTGGTATCCACACTCCTGTAATATCGGACCTTGACCGTTTTGTGTCAAAATTTCGCCACACCCCCTTCCGCCCCCGCAAAGGACGAAAATCTGGGACATCCACAAATCTCAGAGACTATTAACGCAAGAGTAACCAAATTTGGTATCCGTACTTCTGTTAGATCTCACTGTTGTCGAGAAAAATTAGCTTATATATACTTAGTTTTAAGCAAGGGCACAGATACCCTACATAAGGAAAAAAGAGAGAAGAAAAATGGCCACACTATGAAAAGACAAGAATGTCACATTAGTTTGAGCAGTCGAAGAAAGAGCGGGGAGAAAAGACGATGCGTGCGTAGATATATTACCTACATATAAGAATAAAATGTATTAACCTCCTTTTGCAAATAGGAAATAAAACGCAACCAACGCCTAAGTACCTATGAAGATAAGCGATTGTGTTTTATACGCAATTCTCACGTTCCTGGACTCAACATCTTTTATTTCGCTTCTTGGAAGCCAATGACGCTAGAGTTCTTGGAGTTTGTATGAAGACGGGCAGAGACTCGTGGGGCAAGCACTGAAGTATACTGGACATTGGAGAAGCGACGGAACCCACAAGGAGACGGTCATCTCGCTCGTGGGTGGATAATAAACATTGCAGAACACGAAGGCCAACGTGGGTGCGCAAGTCAGGCAGCTAAAAAAAGCGCAAATCTATATGTATGTATGCGAGATCGTGCACATACTGCCATCTCGATCTAACCAACGAAGTTCTTGCGGGCCAGCAACTAGAGGCTTGAGTGCGCAGTTGGCGGATGAAATCGAGTGAAAATTTCTGGATTGTGGTTTGTTTGGTAAGTGCCAATTTGATTGTTGATTTTGTTGATTACCAGAGCAATGAGCAAATTAAGGGCAACGGATGAAATGGACGAGGACAACGTTGAGATGGGAAAAGTGGAAAGAGAAACCGCGGAAGGTGAAGCCTCAAATATGGAGGGGGCCGGGCCCGGCACATCAAAAGAAGCCCAATCACATGGCGTTGTTAACGTTATGATAGAGATGTGGCGCCAAATGCAAGAAGGTCAGCGGGCCAATGCAATCCAAATGCAGCAGTTCCAAATGGAAGTTCTGCGGATGAATCAAATTCAAATGGAAAAAACTAATATACTTCTGCGATCCCTTGGTATTAGTGGAAGGAAAACTGGCGAGCCAGGACCACAATCAACCACGGCTGAGCCCTCAGTGATATCAGACGCAGTCTCATCACCAAGGCAACCGGTTCCTTCTCAGGAAACGCAAAGAAAATTGTACGATCTACCGGAGTTTAATGGTGCTCCCGAAGAGTGGCCAATGTTCAACGAAGCTTTCACTATGACCACTGCAGAGTACGGATACAGTGACAGGCAAAATTTGTTACGCCTCCAAAAGGCAATAAAGGGCAAGGCTAGGGAGACCGTTGAATGTTTGCTTATTCACAGTTCTAACGTTTCAAATATTTTAGAGACCCTTAAACAAAATTTTGGTAGACCGAAGAAACTCGTAAAAAGCCAGATTAGTCGCGTTAGAGAATTTCCGAGCATTCGCGAAGGGAGATTGGAACAATTAGTAGAGTTCAAAATGAAGGTACAAAACTTGGCTTCATTCTTAGAAGCAGCTAACGCACATCAGCAGTTAAAAAACCCAACATTAATGGAGGAGTTAATCTTAAAGTTGCCAGTGCAACAGAGACTGGAGTGGGCACGCCATTCCAAGCAACTAGGAGATGAAAAATCGATCAGTCATTTAAGTCTATGGCTTCAGGGATTGGCCGAAGAAGTGCAAGACGCAGGATTGGTTGACGATCAGGCGACGTTCAAGCCAAAGAAGGAAAAGTCGAGACTATTCCATGCAAACGACATCGGACTTGTAACCATGAAGGCGTGCTCCGCCTGCAATGGGAAACACGACTTGGAAAACTGTAACTCATTTGCCCAGTTAGAACTTGAAAAAAAAATGGCAGCATGTAAGGGAAAGAAAATTATGCTTCAATTGCCTAAAGTACGGCCATCGTAGTCAAAAATGTAGACGACATCACCAATGTGGACTTGATGGATGTGCCAAACGCATTCACCATTTGCTCCATGCAGAATCAGTTAATCAACCAGGCGAGGAAGTAAAGTTCACAGGAACAGCAACGCATGAGGCTAGCTCAATGATTTTGTTTAAGATATTGCCTGTTAATCTTCATGCTAAAAATAAAATAGTGAGGTGCCACGCCTTTTTGGATGAAGGTTCTGCAGTAACCCTTATAAATGAAAACCTGGCAGACGAGTTAGGATTACATGGGCCCAAAGAAAGTCTGACATTGCAATGGTTTGGAGAAAAGACATCAACGGAATTGGTCAGCCGATTTAATATTGGAATATCTGATGAACGTGGAGGCAAGGTCTATGCACTAAACGGAGTAAGGACTATTAAGGATTTACGGCTGCCGAAGCAATCCGTAAACATGTCTGAGCTAAGTTCGCAATACCCACACATAAAGAGTATTCCTGTGAAAGGCTATAGAAATGCTAGACCTGAAATACTAATCGGACTAGATAACCTACATTTGATAGCTCCAAAGCAAATGGGATACGTTGGGCCAGCCATTGCATTAACCAATCTGGGATGGGTTGCGTATGGAAAATGTCGCGGAGAATCAGGACCCATGAGTAATGTAAAGGCCGTACATCTGGTTAAACACAATGACGAGCACATTGAACAGTTGGTGCGAGACTACATCACGAATTCGGAAATGGATGTGCGGATTGTGAAGAACCACGTAGAAGGTCGAGAAACTGAGAGATCGAACCGATTGCTATCAACCACGACAAAACGTATTGGTGACCGTTTTGAAACGGGATTACTATGGAAAGTGGATGACGTCGTCTTGCCTGACAGCAAGAAAATGGCAATAAAGAGACAATTGTCTTTGGAAAGAAAATTTATACATGATCCAGAGTACTACAGAAAATACTGCGACCTGATGGAAGCATACGAAGCAAAGTCATACATTCGGCATATCACAAGCAATGAACTGGAAGTGGACAAGAAAAAAGAATGGTTCCTGCCTCATTTTGGGGTCTTAAATCCTAACAAGCCCGGCCAGTTTAGAATTGTTTTCGACGCGGCTGCAGAAGTCGATGGAGTGTCGTTAAACTCCATGCTCATGACTGGCCCCGACGGGTATCAATCCTTAACGGACATTCTTATGAGGTTCAGACAGAAACCGCTTGGAGTCTGTGCTGACATAGCACCACCAAGTCATAATACGAAAGGAGGATCGATGTGCCCAACGCATACTATGGAGGAAGAATCCAGGCGACGAGATGAAGGAGTATGAAATGCTCAAAGGTCATCACCTTTGGAGCCAAATGTTCACCGGCCTCTGCTCAATATGTGAAAAATAGAAACGCACTTGAATTTAAGGAATCGTATCCAGATGCGGTGTATGCCATTATTAACGAGGGGGAACGTTGTGAGTTACTGCGGAGACCGCAACTCTACATTTTTACCCGATACTTAGTCAGTATGGCTCTCTTCAAGAGTTTCATTGGGGCACACTAGGTCTTTCCCATTATAAATGCGGACTTCCATCCAGATTTCGAACGTATGCGCCAGTATCCAACTCCTGCATAAGCTGACTCACTCGCATCGCAAAATATGTGTAGTTTACTTGGTTCCCCAAAGAACTCTTCAGCGTAACATCGGGGTATCCTTATCTTGCATGCTTGGCTTAGGCTGCGCAACCAACATTTCCATTGCTTTATATCGTCGCCCTCAATTGGCTGGTCCCACCCTGTTCGCCTTTGCCATATTGACTGCAGAAGAAGTTTAGCGATCAGGGAATATTCGGCTAGAGTTCCAAATGGGTCAAACACAGACATAACCACTCGCAATACTTCTCGCTTAGACGGTATTCTTGATTCTGAAAAGATTGATGCGTCAATTTTGTTAAACGAAAGTGAGAACCCAAATTCGTCGCTGCGTGTACACAAGTACATTCCCAGGACCTTTTGATAATGCGAAGATTCATCCCTATCAAGAGTTATGGTACTTGTTCGTTACAAAAAACCTTGTTGAAGAATTTCGAATTGGACACAAACTTTCTCAGTTCGAATCCTCCCTTTTTGTGAATGTCAACTATCTCCTTCACGACTCTCACAGCCGATTCTTCGGATGAAAAAACCATGCACCAAATCGTCCACATAATGGTTTTTATACCCGATACTCAAAATGAGTATTGGGGTATATTAGATTTGTGGTAAAAGTGGATGTGTGTAACGTCCAGAAGGAATCGTTTCCGACCCCATACAGTATATTTATTCCTGATCAGCATCAATAGCCGAGTCGACTGAGCCCTGTCTGTCTGTCCGTCTGTCCGTCCGTCCGTCCGTCCGTCCGTCCGTCCGTCCCCTTCAGCGCCTAGTGCTCAAAGACTATAAGAGCTAGAGCAACGATGTTTTGGATCCAGACTTCTGTGATATGTCACTGCTACAAAAATATTTCAAAACTTCGCCCCGCCCACTTCCGCCCCCACAAAGGACGAAAATCTGTTGCATCCACAATATTGAGGATACGAGAAAACTAAAAACGCAGAATCATAGATAGTGACCATATCTATCAGATCTGGATCAGATCAGATCATTTTTATAGCCAAAAGGAACAAATCAATTTGCAGTGGTTACGCATCGCCCGACGACTCGCTCAGCCTGATTTTCTGTCTCTCTCGCACGCACTCTTTGTCGTGTCGTTTAATATTAGCGACGTCTGCCGGAGGAGAGCCATACTGACTAAGTATCGGGTATAAATGTAGAGTTGCGGTGTCCGCAGCAACTCACAACGTTCCCCCTCGTTTCGTATTACGTTTAATTGCAGCACGAACTTTGTACATAAATTTCAAATCGAATCGAAATGATTCGTGGCAAAGCGAAATGGAAACAGAACATACCACACGGCGCATGAAAATAAATTTGGATTTTTTTTTTATAGAGCTTTGACCAAATAAAACCCTATACAGATATGATATTATACTCTTATATTTACGATATTCATAGACTTGAAAGAAAAGGCTTTGTTTTCATACTTTCCCTCTACCCTTTTCCGCTTTTAGCTGATATTTTGTTTTGTTATTCATATCGTATTTACATATTTTACAGAGAGAAAAAAAAAAGTATAAAAATTACTAGGGAGAAAATGTATGAGTATCTTACGGGAATAGCTGGATTTCGTAGAATGGTGTCCACAACAGAGAAAGACGGACAGAGAGAAAGAGGAATTTCGGCCCGAAATTAACATAATTTCCAGGCAACCAAACAAATTGAAAAGCCTCAGATCCAGCTATTCCAAAACTTTGTCTCGACTCCAGATTGTTGTATATTTATTATTTATTCCTATTATTGAGATATTTATTCGAATGCTTTGGTCCGACATCCGATCGGATCTCTTGACTTTTGTAAGCTTGATATTGTACTGTTCGGAAACCCTAACTAAATAAAGAAACCTATTAACATATGTACGAATATATAGTATATAGTATGTATATGTAGCTTATAGCTCTGATTGTACGCACTCTTGTATGAAATATTGTTAGACATCCAATCGGATCTCTTGACTTTTGTAAGCTTGATATTGTACTGTTCGGAAACCCTAACTAAATAAAGAAACCTATTAACATATGTACGAATATACAGTATATAGTATGTATATGTAGCATATAGCTCTGATTGTACGCACTCTTGTATGAAATATTGTTAGACCACACTCGAAATTCTAGCTGATTTTCGAAAACAATAAAATCATCAAAATGAAACACCCTGTTTGCGAATGGGATATACTTTTATGGATATGATGTGGCTGTGGCACAGATAAATCAGAGCGATGCGTCGGCGGCGACAGAAGGTGTCGGTCCCCCAGTCGAAGGAAGTGGGATCAGGTTACAGCCCCGACTCCCCGCTCCTTTTCACCCCTCGTCTACTTGTTGTTGGCACTGCAGATTTCAACTTTTTTCATGCCTCACAGGGGGAGGGGAAGGAGCGAGAGAGCGAGCGAGCTGCCACTCCAAGTGTAAGAGGGGAGCACCAGGGAGAAGGAGTTGGGCGGACACTTGCCGGAAACATATGGCAGCACGCTAAAACCAAACCCCCATTGTCGTTCTGGTTGTCGTTGTCCATGCCCTCCCCCCCCGACACACTTCCGAGGCAGCCACATAACGGGGCATGGGCCACGTGCCAACGGCGGCCCGGCAGCGTAACCTTCTGCAAGGGCGATTGCTGTGACAGCACGAGGACGTGCACAAGGACGAAGGCGAGTAAACGATTGCCGAGCGAGCTCGCCCGCTCGCCGAAGCTTCTGTATATATCATCCAACGGTAAGTGTGTGTTTCTGCCCCAGAGATGACAGCGTGACAAAGCTGTCATGTCAGGAGCCCAAGGGATTAGCTGGAAATTAAACTATCATATCGTAAGTACATATATGGAAGTTTTAGTCCAGGCTAATGGATTATTGGCCAATTTAACAACTGTGTTTCCATGTCTTAGCACAAGGAATAAATTACTCATCAAGGGATAACTCTAGAGCCCTTATAGCCCTTTCTTTAAAACCTTATTATATGTCTAAACATATGTCTAAACAGTTCCAAGCTTCTAGAACTCAGGAAAATATTATTGATTCTGAACCTTGAATGAATTAATGTTATTTTATTATAGTATTTACGAAGAAGGTCTAATACTCGATACATATTGTGATTTTTACCACCTGAGCTCGTGTCACGCTGCCATCACTGTTTGTGCAACTTGTTGTTTTATTTGCTTGTCGTACTTTTATTAAAAACGAACGCTACTTAATCAGCAGCAATATGTCGCACTTTACTGCGCACACACCCACAGTCACAGCTACGGCCACGTCTCCCCATCAATCCGTAGAGTCCGTACTGCAAAGTGGCGACTCAGGGGGAGAGAGAGAGCTTGAAAAAGAGAGAGATAGAGAGAGAGAGTTGGGCAGGAGGAAGGCAGACGCCGTTTGCTTTTGACTTTTTTCTGTCGTTGCAAAAACAGACTTATCGGCTTTTGTTTTTATTTCTGTTGCTTTTACTAGAAAGAGAGAGAAAGAAAGCTTTGCCCCATCCGGCCACCAGTTTGGCATGTGCTGCCTACCTGCCACACCCCACCCCACCCCACCCCACCACACAAACAATTTAAGGAATGCCAAAACCTTAAAAATTGTTACTTATATACAACGTATCAAAATGGACCGTGTTCTGATGGCTTAAACAGGCGGAATCATGAAACAGTTGGGTGGATGCTTTAAAAAGTTGGATCAGAAATACGAACCGCCACCATTGCCTGATCTTCTCGTTTCAATAGTGGAATTCGAACCCAGAGAGATAAGCTTTTAAATATTAAAATAGATGTGCTTTTACTTACATTTTAACACTAATGTTGAGGAACGTATAACAAGTCCATCGCTAAGCGAAGAACCATCGGCAAAGGAGAACAAGAAGAGAATGGAAGAGACGAAAATTTGTATACACACATATTCTTACCGCCGCTGCGACGGCATTTTTTTCAGTACCAAATAGACATCGAACTGGACAAGAACAAAATAAATACAGTCCACTAGAATCAAATCCGTCAAGCATATCATTCGCGAACATTCTTTGGTCCTTCGAGCCGGATTCTTGAACAGTTTTGTGTGCTTTGGTGTTCATTGAAAATTGTTTACAATGGAACAATTAAAGGCATTGGTAAAAGCCCGTGGCAGACTCAAGGCCATTATCACACGCGCATTGCCTTGTGCTGAAGGGGAGGAACCAACTACAACGGCGCAGGTCACCTCACGAATGGAACTGCTCCAATCGGCTTGGAAAGAGTTCTCACAACTTGCAGATTCCATAGCCCTTCTCGAACACGTGGATGGGTATGGGGATCCAGAGGAAGACAATGCACTCTACGAGGAAAAGTATCTATTGGCACATGCAATGATTTTGGAGAAAAAGGGGTTGGTACAACCAACTACAACTGCAACGATCAAAGGGGATGGCAGCAGAGAGCTTCATCTAAACAACGACGCAGTACTCAGCCTGCTACAACAGCAACAACAGCTATTTGAACAGTTAGCTGCAAACCAGAACACGACGAACATGTCTATGCGTGCTGCTGGAGAGAGCGAGAGCGTCGAGTTTAGACGCACACCAATACAGAGCGAATTGCCAAAAATTCAAATCAAACGGTTCGCTGGCAGCTACACAGAGTGGCCAGCATTTCAGGATATCTATGAAAGTACAATTCATAGCAAGCAGCATTTGACGAACACACAGAAGTTTCATCATTTGAAAACACTACTCATCGATGAGGCTGCCAACTTGGTACGACATTTGGCGATCACGGACACTGCTTACAACACTGCATGGGAGCGTCTCAAGGAAAGGTACAATCGGCCGAGGCATATCGTAAACTCGTTTTTGGAACAATTTATGAGGTTGCCCACAACTACTAAAACTGATGCGGCGATTTTGCGTAAAGTGTCCGACGGTGCAAACGAAATTGTACGTGGTCTGGACGCCGTAAATCAAACGGGACGCGACTGTTGGATTATATATCTAGCACTGGAAAAACTTGATGCCGACACGAGGCGCAGGTGGATTGAACGCAGTTTGAATAAAGACTCACCCACTCTCGACGACTTCTTCAAGTTCTTGGATGCTCGTTGCGAGGAATTGGAACTAAGCAAAGGGGAGCCTGCGTCTGAAGGGAAAACAGTAACTCACGGGGACAAATCAAAAAGAATCACACACTCGATGGTGCCAGTTGAAGGCAGCAACTGCACCAAATGCCATTCGACACAACACATTCTGTATGGCTGTCCACAATTTTTGGAAATGACAGGTTTGCAAAGGCGCTCTTTTGTAAAAGATAAAAATCTATGCTATAACTGTTTGAAGCCTGGTCATTTGAGCAACAAGTGTAAATCAAAATACACATGTAAACAATGCAAAGGTCATCACCATTCACTACTCCATTTACCAGATACTACATCGGGTATTATCGGGACCTTTGCGCAAACAAAAGGGGATAATCAGAGCAATTCAAACGCGCATTATAACACTTCGGTGACTTCAAGTCACATTGCCCAAGCAGAGGGCACACCATCGATTGTATGTGCGCAAGGCACTGCACAATCTACTCAAGCAAAAGGATTGAACAGAAGCACATTACCCACGGCCATGGTTTATGTTAAAAACGCAAATGGGGACTACATAACATGTCGCCTCTTATTGGATACTGGCTCAGAACACTCGTATATATCGGAACGTTGCATTCACGCTCTTGGATTGGCACGGTCACAGTCACGCATCCTTGTTTCGGGAATATCTTCAGTAAAAGCCGACACCACAAGGGGATTCAGCACACTTCACATCAAGTCCCGAATTTCTGAGGATTATTTGACTGTACACGCCCATGTACTTGGCAGAATCACTTCATCAATGGGAAGGCAAAACATTGATGCATCGGCACTCGATGTGTTTAGTGATCTTCAATTGGCTGACACACACTTCTGCACAAACGCACCAATTGACATACTATTGGGTAGCGAACACGTATGGTCTACATTTACAGGAAGGAAGATGTATTACAGCAAGGGCAATCTTATCGCCATTTCATCAATTTTTGGATGGGTTATTACGGCACTCATGACACCCCAAGCAAGCAACGCAATTTCACTAACAACAACATTGGATATAGATGCTTCGCTCCAGAAGTTTTGGGAGCTGGAGAACGTCGACTGCACGACCAAACTTGAACCCGAAGATGAACAGGTCGAGAAACACTTTCTCACCACACACACTCGCGATGCAAATGGGAAGTATATCGTGGAGCTTCCATTCCACACCACACACCCGGAATTTGGAGATACTCTACAAGGAGATCTACAGCGTTTCAAAATGGTTGAACGTCGCTTGCAACAGAATGAGCAGCTACGAATACAATACATACATTTCATGCGAGAATATCAGACTTTGGGACACATGCGACAACTGCCAACGGAAGAACTCACCTCTGGGCAACATTTCTACATGCCACACCACCCTGTGTTGGGTCGAAAACTCCGAGTAGTTTTCGACGGGTCATTCCGCGACGCCAATGGTAAGACTTTGAACGACACTCTCTTTACACGGCCGAGCATTCAACGCGATCTGTTTGCTGTGTGCCTGCGCTTCAGAATTTACAAATTCGTATTCTCAGCGGATATTGTGAAAATGTTCCGCCAAATATGGGTCTGCAATAAGCATCGAGATTTTCAGAGAATCGTTTGGAGGGAAGATCCAACCGATCCAATCAAACACTTTCAACTATGTACCGTCACCTACGGAACTTCATGTGCGCCATTCCTAGCGGTTCGGGTGTTGCAACAACTGGCTTCGGATCATCATCATGAATTTCCGAATGCTGCAAAAATCCAACTGGAAGATTTCTACGTTGACGATGTTCTTACTGGATCAAACAGTGAGGATGAGCTACTGCGGAACCGGAACGAACTTATAAATGGGTATCCAATACCAAAGGCATAGCAGAGGAGGATACCGACGCCTACACACAACCAACTCAATGGTCACCAGTAAAGGTTCTGGGACTCTACTGGCATCCTGGAAAGGACACGCTAACATACAATGTGGGTCTATCTGCAAATCCTAACTGCACAAAAAGACAAGTCTTGTCCGATGTTTCACGGATATTCGACCCACTTGGACTCTTGGCACCCGTCGTGGTTCAGTTCAAGATTCTTTTTCAGCGACTATGGTTACTCAATCTGGATTGGGATGATCCACTTCCAACAAAACTGGCGGACAATTGGCTGAAGTGGCGCGCTGACCTCGACACATTGCAGCAGTTTCAACTACCACGTTTGGTTGTCAACTACGCAGACAACATCGAGTTGCACGGATTCTCCGATGCTTCTATCAAGGCATACGCGGCTGTAGTTTACAGCAGAGTAATACACGACGACGGCTCTGTGTCCGTATTTTTAGTGGCTGCAAAGACAAGGGTGGCTCCACTCAAGAAAGCAATCCTTGCCACGCCTGGAGCTTTGCGGAGCACTTCTTCTGAGCCAACTCATACGATCAATTAAGGCTGGATTACGACACAAAGATACAACTGTATTTGCATGGTGCGACTCTACAATTGTATTATCGTGGTTATCATATGCACCAGCCCAGCTGAAGACGTTTGTTGGGAATCGAACCTCGGAAATTCTGGATTCCATTCCATGCCATGCTTGGCGTCATTTTTTTATTTTTTTTTTTTATTTTTTTATTAAGCGTTGAATCCGTACATTGCATATAACGTATCTTAACATCACTGGTAAATAATATTGGGGTAGCCAAACCTAATGCTAAATGCGAGAGGACTTACAAAAAATATAATATTATAATATTGGGAGGGAAACTTAGAGTTGGCCAATAGTTTTGGCAAAACCCAATCTCTTCAACCGCCTCAAAGGCCTGGCAGGTAGTAATCGTCTGGCGAGCATACTATGGTGTCTAATTAGCCTGTCACTGTATCTGCTGGTGTGCCTTCCAATCTGATCCTCTACTGTATGAAGATTCAAATCCCGATGTAGGGTGGAGCCGCGCACGTACCAAGGGCAGTTCGTTATTTGCCTCATGGCGCGATTCTGCAAGACCTGTATCCGTTTATAGTTCGATTTGGCAGCTATACCCCAAATCTGCACACCGTAGAGCCAGATCGGGGCTACACAGTGTACATAAACTGCTCTTTTGGCTCTCAGTGACATGCTTCTTCTGTTAATCAGCCACCGCAATTGCTGCATTCTTTGCCCACATTTACGAGCCGTAGCTTTCAAGTGTGGACCAAAAGTAATACGCTTATCAAGGGTGATATCGAGATACTTTGCTTGCTCTGGTTGGTCCAAAGTAACGCCTTCAAACTTTATGGGTGGGGTGTGGTCTATGAGCGCTTTCAGGGTGAAGCATGGATTGGTGGTCTTCAGTGGGTTGACTTTTAAATTCCATCTTTTGCACCAAGCTGCCAAAGAGTAGAGGTACTCTTGGAGACCATCTGCTGCCTCAAGGCGGCACTTGGAGCTGTGGAGCAGTGCTATATCGTCCGCGTAGGTAGCAAGCAGAGCCTTACGGGGGGCCTCCATATGTTGCTCGCTTGGGGAGGGTAGATCTGCAGTATAGATAGAGTAAAGCAGCGGGCCAAGGACGCTGCCCTGTGGAACTCCAGCTCTCATTTGGCAAGGTGTTGAATGTGTGTTCCTGAACCTGACCATAAACTGACGTTCTTCCAAGTATGATCGTAGGACATCGTAGTATGGTGCTGGGAACAGTTTTTTAATTTTGTTCAGTAGGCCGATATGCCAAACTCTATCGAAGGCTTGCTGCATATCAATGAAGACTGCATTGCAGTATTCTAGATCATCATAGGCCTGTAGGATGTGTCCTGCCAATCTGTGGACTTGCTCCACTTTGCCGTGTCCCTCCCGAAAGCCAAAGTGGTGATCCGGCAAGATACGGCATTCCTTGATTATACTACCAAGACGATTGGCAAGAAGCCTCTCCCATACCTTAGATAAGGAAGACAAAAGACTTATTGGCCGATACAACTCAGGGTCGTCCTCCGGTTTTCCAGGCTTATAGATCATCAGGATTGTTGCTATCTTCCACTGCTTAGGGAAAAACTGCATCCTTAACATGGCGTAAAAAATGAGCACTATGTAGAGTATCGCCCGAGTAGGCAATGCTTTCAGTGTGGAAAGTAGAGGTGTTTGCAGACTATCTTTTGTCTCTTTGTACTGCGCCTCCGTGGCGAATTGGTAATGGGTGAACCTGTCCCCTAAATGATGTGCAAACGAATTGGCCTGCTCTTCTTCGTCTCTAGCAAGTTCACCGTTGGGACACCGGATGGGAATCTGTCTGAACGGTTGTCTCTTAAGAGACTTAGTGGTCTTCCAAAGCGAATATCTAGCATCCACGGTGTAATCCATGGAAGCAAGCATTTTTTCAAAGAAGTTGCTTCGAAGTTCTCTCAGTGTGTTTCGAAGTTGCTTGGCAGCCCGGTTCCATAGAATTCGGTCCCATGGGTCTTGAGATCGGATTTCGCGTCTGCGAAGTCTCCTTTTTTGTGACAAAAGCTCTCTGGCCTCTCTCGTAAGAACTATTCCATAGGCGGCCCTTGTCGGAGGATGCGAGGGCGTTGAGGCAGCAGCAGCCATGTGTATACTCTCTGTGATGTTATCTACAGCCATCTCGATATCTTCCTCAGAGTTTAGCGTGACGTTCAGTTGAATCGACCTCTCCAAATGTTGCCTAAATGCGAGCAGATCAGTGTGCTTGGTGACTAGATGAGGGCTTGGATTTTCTATAATGCCATCTGTTTTAATGCTGATGACTAAGGCCAGATGGTCGGAGTCCAGATCCCAGCTCTGACTTATTGTTGCTTGAGAATCAGGAATACCGTGATGTACTGCGAAGTCTATGCAGGACGGCGTGTGATTGAGTACATATGGGTACCTGGTTGGTGATCCAGTTGCAAGGATCTTAGCGCCAGTAGCAGAGATGGCTTCCGCTAGCTCTCGCCCCCTAGGGGAATTGTAAGTGTCTCCCCACAGCCAGTGTCGGGCATTCCAGTCACCACCAACCAAATACCTTTGCCCGCAAGCACGGAGTGCATCGATGTAATGTCTTTCCTCAATCCTGACACTGGGAGGGCAGTAAATGGCGCTGAGCTCCACATCGCCCAGTCCTGTGGCTACTTTTACTGCTGACATTTGCATGCTGCGTGTCTCAATGACCCTTTGTGGAAAATGACGAAGCGAAGTCTTAACTAAAACCGCAACTCCACCAACGCTATTATTATTCCTCGATGGCTTGAAGGCTGGATAGAAGGCATATCCATTTATTTTTACAGCTGCCCCTCTTTTAATTCTGATCTCTGTCAAAAGAAGAATGTCAACGCTATTCTTGTGCGCGAAGAGCTCAACTTTTTTTGCTTTCCCTGAAATGCCGTTAGCATTCTAGATGAGAACCTTTAGTGGGTTCATTGAGATGCTGAAACGTTGTTCTGGAGCTGAAGATTAGATTGCTTAATCGTGTTGGCCAATTCAAAAACCATTTTTTCAAGTTTTTCAAGGCGTTGATTGGTTTGCCTGTTATGCTGCTGCTGTTCTTGCTGCTTTTGCTGTAGCCACATAAGAAACTGCTGCTGCTGCTGCTGTTGGAGCTGTTGTTGCCATTGTTGAAATTTTGTCTGCTGTTGTTAGCAGTGCATGAACTTCATATGAATTCTGTTGCTGGTTATTCAATCCTTGTGGCTGATGCGCTTGTAGACTATGAAAACGACGCTGAGCAGGTGTAGCAGGTATTGCATTTGAATTACCATTTGCTACGGCAGCATAGGAGGCTCCTGTATTACTTCTAGTGCCTACCAAAGGTTGGTGCTGAACAATATTTCGCTGGTGCTGCTGTATTGTTGGTCTATTAGCCCCCTTTTTGTGACTAGACTGCAAGGTAGGAAACTGTTGCTGGTCTCCAGGAAGTGTGGTAGAGTAAGCATATGCCACTTGATTATTTAAGGGGACATGACCCGTCCTGTTCGTATTAATTGCCTTCTTTGCGGAGCCCATTGATCGGCGTAGAAACTCCTGATACCATTGGCATCCTTTGTAACTGGCCATATGGCTTCCAGAGCAGTGAATGCAGGTTGGCTGTGCATCTAGGGGGCGTGTGCATTGTGAGGTTTGGTGATTTTCACCGCATCTGGCACAGTTGTGATGTCGGCGGCAGTATTTGGCTGTGTGGCCGAAATCCTGGCATCGACGACATTGAGCAATCTCTGTGGATTTTCGCATCCTTTCAATCCTTATTTTTTGGCGGCAAAGGGTCTTGACTTGGTAAATTTCGTTAATTTTTGCACAAGGCTTAATATTAATGAAAAAATATTAAGTTTTTCGTCCTTGTTAGTCCTTGAGCTTGGATTATGGATGTGAAGGACCTCGAAGCCCAACATTTTAAAATCGGCGGTAATATCATTGTTTAGGGTGCTATGATGCAGGTCTCTTACAACAATTCTATGAGGCTTTTCAGTCTGCAATTGGTATGTGTGGAATTCTATTCCAATGACATCGAAACAATCCACAATTGCTCTATAGGTATCACTGTCTTTGGGGAGGATTCTGACCGTTTCCCCCTGGTTAGCTTTGACGACAACGTTATTCAAATTTGCAACGTCCTTTATGACATCAAATAAGTCATTTAAGTTGCTAATATTGACAACTATTTGCGGTGGTTTTGGAGGGCCTTTAAGCTGAATACCAGAGCTCGTTGATTCTCCTTGAAGACACTGGTCTGTATTAACTGCTTCATAAAGGTGTTCATCCAGTTGGTCATTTCCAGCGTCTGCATCGACATTCATCCGAACTTCCTCATTATTACTATCACTTGGGATGTTCGTGTCAAGAATGGAAAATCTGTTGTTGGTGTTTGCCTGTTGGCTTGGAGGGCCCTTAAGCTGAATACCAGAGCTCGTTGATTCTCCTTGAAGACACTGGTCTGTATTAACTGCTTCATAAAGGTGTTCATCCAGTTGGTCATTTCCAGCGTCTGCATCGACATTCATCCGAACTTCCTCATTATTACTATCACTTGGGATGTTCGTGTCAAGAATGGAAAATCTGTTGTTGGTGTTTGCCTGTTGGCTTGTAGTGGGGGCAAGCCCAGGTCCCGGCCGCCGCTCCCTCGTTTAGATTTAGATGACAAAGTCTATCGTTTTTTCTTTTGCCCGTTCTCCGTTTTTGAGCATCCAGAAGTCGTTCGGCAGCAGTGCGAAGTCTTTTTGCCTCAGTGTCGTCGGGGCATGTGGATATGGAGTTTTCTTGGCTATCAAAGCTTAGTGCAGGGCAGATACTGCTTATTGTAGCAGTTGCCATGGTGTAGGTGGTGTTGTTGGTGGCACTAGTGAATGTTACTGTTGTTGTGGTTTCTGTGCATGTAGAGCGTTCAGCCTCTCAACGGTACTCAGAACGAATCTCAGAAGGTAATTTGCCTGATATTAGAAGCATTCTCTCATTATCAGTCATGATAAGCCGAGAGTCAGATGAACTATTCGCATTCATTATACCGTAGCTGATAAGCGAAGTTTTTATTGCCCCTCTTGTGCGGCTGTGCGCAGACTGAGGTGAATGTCTTGCCCGAAGGGCAGTGAATACAGTTGTAAAAACGTTCACAAATGTGTTTTTTGTTTTTGTCCAATTGCCGACACCGCACAAAGCAGCACCCGAATTTACGATGTATGCTATTTTTAGCACACAAGAGAATGCTCCGCTAAAGCAGAATAAAGAAAACAACTTAGCACAAGCGCGACACAACCGATCTCTATGAAAGTTGATTCGAGACTTTGGCGTCATGTGGACTCCAAAACAAACCCAGCTGACTGTGCGTCCAGAGGCCTCATGGCTGCCGATCTCATCGACTTTCGGCTGTGGTGGACTGGTCCTTCATGGCTACGTGACAACGATCAATTCTTGGTAAAGTTGAACAACTCAAAGTTTTACGTTACTCTTTCAGAAACTGGCATACAAAACGAAGTCAAAACCAATTGTTTGTCTACATTGGCCGAATCACAATTGGATAATCCGCTGGAAGAACTAATAGCCCGAGTCTCCTCCTGGTGGAAGCTGGTGCACACTACTGGCTTTGTCCCTCGCTTCATCCAACGCACAAAACATCCATCTCGGGACAGGAGCTCCCAATCTCTAACATTTCATGAGATACGGACTGCACGGATTCTGTGTTTGCGTTACGCGCAAACCTGCTTTCAAGATGACTACCAATTGCTACTTGCCAAGAAGCCATTACGGAGCCGATCGCAGCTTGTGAAACTGTCACCAATCATTGACAAAGACAATCTACTCAGGGTCGGCGGACGATTGCATCACTCTAAATTGCCAGAAGAGGCGAAACATTCAGTTTTGCTGCCAAAGACTCATCGCATCACGAAACTGATCTTGGAACACGAGCACCGGGTCAACCACCACCCTGGTGTTTCTGCACTCTTCGTAATTGTTCGGCAAAGGTTCTGGATATTTGGCGCACGTAACCTCGTACGCAAAATAACGCACGAATGTTTGGCATGCTTTCGACAAAGACAGCATACATCACAGCAACGAATGGCTGATCTACCCAGCATTCGTATCACACAAGCAGTGCCATTTGTCAACACCGGTTGCGACTATGCTGGGCCAATCCTTCTCAGGGATGGCAAGGTTCGCAAACCACGTATAAGCAAGGGCTATATATGCCTATTCGTTTGCCTGGTCACATCGGCAATACATTTGGAACTTGCCACGGATCTCACCACTGAACCTCAATGCTTACATTTGAGCAGATGCATACCCTACTTGCGCAGGTCAGCAGGTCAACTCACGTCCTCTATGCTACACACCGGATACTGAGGTCAACTATTTATCGCCGGCTCACTTCTTAATTGGACGACCATTCACCACTATACCGGAGGCTGACTTGGGTCACATTACTGTGGGTCGATTGGGGTACTGGCAGAGTATCCAGTCCATGTACCAAGGCTTCTGGAAACAATGGCATCAGGAGTACCTGACCACTCTTCAACAGAGTCCAAAGTGGACCACGTCAAACCCTAATATCTCGATCGGAGACGTTGTGCTTGTGAAGGAGTCCAACAGCCCACCGGCTTCATGGCACATCGCAAGAGTTATAGAAGCCTATCCAGGAAAGGACGAACTGGTTCGAGCTGTCAAGCTCAAGACCGCATCTGGAGAATTAACCCGACCAATTACTAAAATCGCGGTATTGCCCCGTTCCGAAACTTTGTTTCAGGGGGGGCCGGGATGTTGAGGAACGTATAACAAGTCCATCGCTAAGCGAAGAACCATCGGCAAAGGAGAACAAGAAGAGAATGGAAGAGACGAAAATTTGTATACACACATATTCTTACCGCCGCTGCGACGGCATTTTTTTCAGTACCAAATAGACATCGAACTGGACAAGAACAAAATAAATACAGTCCACTAGAATCAAATCCGTCGAGCATATTATTCGCGAACAACTAATATGCAAATATTTAAACTTAATATAAATATTATTAATTAATTTATATTTAAATTAAATACCTTCTTACATATTTAATATGTTAAGATTAAATAGACTTCTCAGTACATTTATATTTTAATAAAAGTGATTTCTATGCCATTATTCTCTCAGTGTAGATACTTAGAATCAGAATCCCGATTATCCAACGACGAATCGGAGAGTTAGGAAATGAGTTTCTCTAACATTTACGATTTTCTTAAAAGTTCTATCATGTCCAATCAAAGCAAAATGAGCCAACTCTTTGTTATATTCATATGTCTCGTGGCTATCCAACAATCTTTGACATATAATACCAATTCGATGGTGTACAAAGCCACAATCAAGAAATATATGCTTTTATCTTTATATATTTTATATTGTACCATCTTTAATCTTTGCGATAAATAGTTCGGGCTCTGAAAACTCAAACAATCGAAGTAGCGGCTACCCAACGAGTGATCAATCAGAAATTATTTACAAAGGGTCGGTGGATGGCGCGTTACGTAACCCTGCCTGAGGGGCTGTCGCTGATATTGACATTCTAATTAATCGAGTATTCGAAACCTTTGGCAGTGTGTAGTGAAGTAATTCCATTGGAATTTGCGCAGCCCGTGCCGGTCATTTGTCTCGACAGGTTATTAATGCTAATAGACTGCACTTATGCAATAGTTTGCATAAACAATTTGCACAGAGTGGCAAATTGGCAAATTTGCTGCCCAAGTTAGAGCGTGTCGCGTTAGATTTTCCAGATCTGTTCGGTGTCCAATGGCGCCATTAATTTGATCAATACTTTGAATTCTTTGGAACTCTGAATTTAAAAGGATTTTTCTACCCTTTGTGGGGAAGTGGATGTGTGTAACGTCCAGAAGGAAGCGTTTCCGACCCCCTAAAATTTGTATATTCTTGATCAGAATCAATAGTCGAGTTGATATAGCCATGTCTGCTAGGCGCTTAGTTCTCAAAGACCATAAGAACTAAAGCAACCAAATTTCCAGATAGGCATTTCCAATCATCTGAATGTGTATTTTCTTATCCAGTGGAAGTAATCCAGCCACGTACCTCATTCATACAATTCTATTGAGCTCTTATACGAGTTGTAAACAATCTTTGGCTTTCTAAAACGAAAACAGTTTCAATCTTGGGGCTCCGCCTAATTGATTTCTAAGATGTACAATCTCAATGGCTCCCGCCACAATCCCAATCTTTGACACCTAAATGGAAAAACAATGTTTGCCCACACCCGGCTTCCCATAAACAAGCGCGGTGCATCAAGGATGAACTAAATCTAACAGATTATTCGGAAATAATAATAAGGGCGGCACTGAAATATAACCTGACGATACATTCAACGACCAATCAAATGCCATATGACATATTGTATAACAAAATAGAGCACAAAAATAATCCAATATTACTTAACGAAGCTCAGACCAAAATGCTTAAGCTACATAACAAAGATAAAAGAGAAAAAGAATATAAAATAGGAGAAGTAGTTTATGAGAAGAAATTCGGGGAAAGAAATAAACTTCAATCCCGATACAAAAAGCAGGTAGTTAAGGAAAATCGACCGAATAAAATTATAATCAACAATAGAAACAGAATTATACATAAAGATAACATTAAATATTAAGGAAATGCTTTCCATTTTTCCAGAAAATGTATGCGAATATATTTATACTGACTTTTGTTATATTGACGACTTCGGAAGTAATTGACTATACGTATAGTGACTATCTATTGCTCAAAGACGACAGAGACGTTTACACTTATGAAACATACGCTGAACTTTTCCATATTACTAATTTATTGGCGCAAAAGGTCCACGGATGTTTCGTGCTTTTTATGATTTTATTTTTACTTAATTCTTTTCAACCTCCTCGTCTTGTCGATACCGCCAAAAGTGTTCATTGAACCCCAGCTCCGATCACTCGTTCTCTCATAGTTCTAGTTCGCAGAACTAGAACTATCGGATGATAATTCATATCGATACTTACGATATTTCGTACAACGTTAATAGTAAATACAATTGTAGAGTTATAATACTAATCAATCTAACAATACTAAACAATCTAACAGCTCGGCCATCCTGACAATTAGATCGCCCTCGATCGTAAATATGTAATTAAGAGTAATTTTAATTTAATGTGTATATATATAAATTGTTAACTATTTAAGTAGGAGTCACTTTCACACTGATTACGCCAATCTGCCCATTTCCTTAATCGGCATGCCTCTATAATGCTCTCATACGGGATTTGACTTATTTGGCAGTTTTCAATGTCATTTAACACATATCTGTCGTTCGGCAATACCTTTTTGATGATGTACGGACCCCTGTACTTCGGAACAAATTTTTTATTTGTACCTATTGTGGTGTCAATGTTTCTCATTACAACGAAATCGCCTTCCAAGAACTCAATATGATTTTTGTGATTCCTTTCAAAATACTCTTCACTCTTCTGCTGACAATGCTCGATTTTATCCAAAGATTTCTTACGTACTGATTCTAAATTGCTTTGAGTTCGGTTTTGTTTATCATCTAAGTATTCTGTTAGCGCGTCAATATTACAACCCCTCTGTTGGACTCCGAATAACAACACTGAAGGCAATTCTTTCGTGGTCGAATGGACTGAGTTATTAATTGCATATTCAGCCTTTATTAAAAGTTTGCTCCAATCTTCGTGATTTATTGGCTCAGTTATTTTGGCGAGCATAGCTTTCATAGTTCTGTTAACCCGTTCTACCTGACCATTCGCTTGGGGTGAAGCAGTTGCCACTTTCACGTGTTCTATATTATTTTCTAGCAAAAATTTACTAAATTCTAATGATGTAAAACACGTTCCTCTATCGCTGATAATTCTACGTGGACGACTATAAAATTGAAAATACTTTGAAAAACATGTGTTGACTTCTTTAGTGCTTGTCGTATTTACAGAAAACAATTTTACAAATTTCGTAAAGGCGTCAATGATAACTAATACATGCTTCTTCTTTGATATAACAGCGGGAAGTGGTCCAAAATGGTCTACGTGTAAGGGGTCGAATGGGATTGGTCGCTTAGGAATATTGTGAAGTGTTCGATTATTCGCATGTGTGGGGACTGAAAACATGATACAATTTAAACAATTTCCTATAAACAAATCGATTTTAGATCTCATATTCGGGAACCAATAATGTCTTAAGATTTCTTTCATACATTTCTCGGTTCCTAAGTGACATAAGTTTTCGTGAACTCTTCTGATTATTTGCGTTTCCATTTCATCTGGGACATAAAACAGCTCAACGTCGTTCTCACCTATTTTATAAACAATTCCGTCGCTCAATGAAAATTTCTTAACAGGTCCATGCTCCAATTGTTCTTTTAATTTTCCTATATGGTTGTCCCTGTTTTGTGTTATATGAAGCTGAAGATTAATGTCGTCGCACTCAATCACGGAAACTATTCGGTCTTTGTTATCACTTTCATGAATTGTCACTATTGGTTCATATTCAAAATCTTGATTAAGCGCTGAAGGATATCTACTTAAGGTGTCCACATGGGACATATATTTTCCACTACGATGTTTTAAAGTGTAATTATAATTTGCTAGCTCTATGGCCCATCTGGCGATATTTGAATGAAGACGTCCCTTTCCTAAACATAAAACTACTGAGTTACAATCTGTTATAATTCTAAACGGAATCCCTTCTAAATAAATTCGAAATTTCCCCAATGAATAGATCACAGCTAGCGTTTCCAGTTTGAAACTTTCGTATCTTGCCTCTAGTTTTGTCGCTCTCTGTGAAAAATATGCTGTTGGGTGAAACTTATTGTCATCTTGTTTCTGCAACAAAATTCCACCAAAGCCTTCACTACTTGCATCACAATGCAATTCTGTTTCTCGATTTGGATTATACAGAGCTAATACTGGTAACGAAATCAGTTTTTCTCGAAGATATTTAAAAATTTGTATGCATTTGTCTTGAAGTTCAAACTTAGTTCCAGGTTTTGTAAGTTCTTGTAATGGTTTTGCTATTCTTGAGTAAGCAGGGATGAAACGCCTAAAATAAGAGAATAATCCCAAAACCTTTTGCATTTCATGGCGATCTTTTGGCAATGGCAGATGCTTAATGGTTGCTGTGTGTTCACAGTTTGGGCTTATTCCCCTACCAGAAAGGGTATATCCCAAGAACTCAATACTTTCATAACCAAATTGACATTTACTAACTTTAATTTCTAGTCGATATTCTGCGAGAATTCTAAAACTCTACCTACTGTTATAAGATGTTCGTTCAACGACTTGGAACCTATAGCGATATCGTCCATATAAACTACTACATTACCCTCGCGAATTAATGGTTGTAAAATGAAATTAATAAATCTCATAAATACTGCTGGTGCATTCATAAGTCCAAAAGGCATTCTTGTGTATTCATATTGTCCGCTAGGTATGACAAATGCTGTATACTGCACCGAACTCTCTGTTACTTTTACTTGGTGATAACTGTGTTTCAAATCTAAAAGTGTAAAAATTGTGTTCCCTTCTAATCTCTCTAAGCAGTCGTCTCTTAGTGGCAATGGATATCCATCACGAATGCAAATCTTATTAAGCTGTTTGTAATCTACACACATTCTTTTTTCCCCTGATTTTTTCTTAACTAATACTATTGCAGAGCTGTAAGGCGATTTACTTTCTCTTATGAAGCCTTTTTTCAATAGTTCATCTATTTGGGTATCTACTTCTTTTTTCTCCTGATATGAAAGTCTTCTCGGAACAGTGCGTACAGGTTGTTCTGATTTAAGTTTGAGATTCATTTCGTAGTTATGTTGAATTGCTGGAATGTTAGTTAAGTCTGAATAGTTAAGTTTTATCAATTCCATGAATTTACTACGTTCTATCAGTTCGCTTTGGGTCGATATTATAGCTGTCCTCTTCTTTTGTTATTTCAATACTATATATATACGGTATATCTATGTCGGTTCTTTCTAATGATTCACTTGCCATATGCTTTTGATCGTTATCTTTCAATAAAAGGTCAATGTTATTACAATTCAATTGGTCACTAATCTTATTCTCATAATTTTCATCCTTTAATAATCCATTATTATTGATATCTGATAACATCATCTCACTATCTCTATTTGTCAATACTACATTTTCAATTTGGTCACTCTCAATGTTCACTAATACTCTATTTTTATCTAAGAAACTGTTCACTAATACTCTATTTTCATCTAAGTCACTGTTCACTAATACTCTATTTTCATCTAAGTCACTGTTTACTGATACTCTATTTTCAATTGAGACCATATTGCTTTGCGTAACTCGCTTTACATTTTCAATTTCATTTTCAAAAATTAATTTTATTCCATAATTTTCAAGGAAACTGCGTCCAGAAGGACATTAAACGAAATATAGTTGTTTGGTACAACAAAAAATATAAGTTCTTTTCAATGTTATGAAAAACTAAATTGACAATTATTTTTCCAAAAATGCTTATTCTCGAACCGTTAACTCCAAAATACTCTGTCGGCCTTAGTACACCATCAAAATTTTCATAAGGTATCGCCGAGCGCTGCATCAAATTAATAGCGCTACCGGTGTCCAACATGCCAGAAAGAAATTTAATTTGATACCTGCGTTTTAGCCGTCAGCCGTCGGGTGCTACAGGGGGATAAACGGATGTCGGGTCGGCTCGTCACAACTGTAGACTCGGAACGGGGCACAGGCGCCTCGGGTTTATGGCTTGCCCTGGATCAAAGGCGACTGTGCTCCGCGTCATAGGACACAGGTGGGCACGAGCGAACCGGCACCCGCCGTAACTGTACACACCGGCGGAAGTGCGACTATACTCTCCCCGTGAGGGCGGCTGGAAACAGGTCCTAGCACGGTCTCTGCTAGGATGCTGGCGAATGGTAGTCGGGCGGAGAGAAGAAAACTCTCAGTGAAATTACCCCAATCCAAGGTGACACTGTTATATGCCGAGGGATGCATGGCCGGGGGGTGGCCGGTCGCTAATATGCGGACTCTGGATACCTGCCGACCTCCAGTTTAAATCAGGCTTCCCGGGGCAAGCGGGCTATGCCTCGGGTAACCATCCCCTTCCCGCCTACTCGTGGGAACTTCTATGCCAAATAATAAATATATAAAACCAACAAAGCCGCAAAGGAGCTCGGTACTCCTCTTAAAGTACCGGAGGGACAAGCCAATCCCTCTGGGCCAGCGCCTGGGAAACCGGGTCCACCGTCTTCAGGCAGCAGCCGCAGCGAGGGGGGGCCCGAAAAGCCAATCGGGTCCTTCCAAGTCGGGTGGCTCCAAGGGCGAAGCGGATACCGGGGTGGCTGCCAAGCAGAGCGTAATCGCGGCTGGTAAGCGCACCGGGACCGAAGAACCCATGGGAGCCCCGGCGGGCAGCGTCTCTGCACAACGGGGAGGAAAGCCGTCGTACCAGGACAGGCGACGAGCGGCTTTCATCCTGTCCAACGAAGACCCGAACTTCAAGGCGTCAGCCGAAGGAAAGGAGCAGAGGCTGTGGGCCTGCTCAATCCTTCCACTGTTCCAGCCAGCCAAAGCCGGAAAGGGCCCAGCCAATGCCCCCAACAAGCGGCAACGCTCAGCGGAGGACCCCGCAAATCAGCCAGGCCAAGCCCAGCAAGCCAAGAGGGTGAAGACCCACCTCACGAACCGGTCGTTCGCTGAGGTGGCGAGGGGCAAGACCCTGATCGGTGTCCTGGACAGGGGCCCCGAGGACGGCCATGTCCCTCGCGATAAGTGGCACCTGGTGGAGAACGAGCTCCAGGACCGGTTCCTACTGGAACTGGAGGAGAACGGCGGACCACCGCCAAAGTGTGAGGACGCAGGGTGGCATCAAGGCAAGGTGAAAGCCATCGCCTGCCAAGACGCTCGCTCTGCGGCCCTCTACATGAAGGCGGTGGCGGCCCTAAAAGAGGGCTATCCAGGGGCGAAACTGGAGGCCGTGAAGTGGGAAGATGTCCCTAGTCGCCCGAGAGCCAGAGCGTGGGTCTCGGCTAAGCCTGCAGAGCCTGAGAAGATCCTCAGGTTACTGCAGGTCTGCAACCCCCACCTTCCTACAGCCGATTGGAAGGTGGCAAAGGTGGAGGATATCCAAGGGCAGAGGCGCCAGATTATCCTCGTCCTAAATGAGGAATCCATTGATCTCCTCGCAAAGTCGGACGGTGTAGTGGATTATGGCTACAAGAAGGTCACCATATCCACTTACAAGTCCGATCGCAAGGGCAGGCAAGCGGAGGTCGAGCCAGACCCGGAGCTGACGGAGATCCCGAAAGAGGGGGGCCTCGTGCGAGGAAGACAACCCGGCGTCGGATGCGGCGTCCATGATGTCGGACGACATCTTGGACGACTACGCGTTCGACGAGAGCGACCTAGCCAGAGGTCTCAGCCACATCGTTGTCGGGGAGGAGCCGGAGTACCCTGACAGCGATCTAGAAGCAACAATGGTGGAGGCGAGCCTCAGGAATGTCGTTGACGCTCCTGCAGATAAACCTCCACCATTGTAAGGCAGCATGCGCTGCTCTACGGCTCCACCTGGCCAAGGGTGGAGCCGACATAGTCCTCATTCAGGTGCCCTGGATCCTCGGAAACAGGGTCTCCGGTCTGAGGACTTTTGACTACAAGCTATATGTAGCTGAAACCGCAGGTAAAATTCGTACCTGCATTCTTGCAAAAAGAGAGTTGCACTTATTTTTGCTCCCAAATTTCAGCAATGAAGACCACACCGCAGTGAGCCTCGAAGGCCAGGAGCGCTCACTGAGGATCTGCTCCGCATACATGGGTCATGAACAACCAGACCCCCCTCCACACGCGCCTTTCCGGGCTCTAGTCGCAGACTGCTCGGCCAAAGACATCGGCCTAATTGTGGGGTGCGATGCCAATGCACATCACTGTCAGTGGGGAAGCACTGACACAAACGAAAGGGGTGAGTACCTTTTCAGTTACTTACTGACCACTCAGATGGTCTTATTAAACCGGGGTAGTGATCCCACCTTTATCATTAAAAACCGCAAGGAGGTCCTGGACCTCACGCTTGCCTCTCATGAGATACAGCGTAACATTGTATCCTGGAGGGTCCTGGAAGAGCACTCCTTCTCGGACCACAGGTACGTGGAAACTGTCTTCTCCTTCTCAGTACCGAAGCCAGTCCGATTCCGGAACATCAGGCGGACAACCTGGACTCGGTACTCTGATTACCTCTGTCGTGTTCTCCCTGAGCCCCCATCTGAGGAGGAGTTCTCCACGGAGGCCACGACTCGTCTTCTTAAGATCTTTACCGACGCCTGCAATAAGGCGCTCGACAAAACATGCCCCTCTGGCTAGAACAGAGGCCGGAAGAAACCTGAATGGTGGAATCCGAAACTGGGTGAACTCCGGAAAGCCTCCCGGAGACTCTTCAATAAAGCTAAGGCTGAAAACGTTGAGCAAAACTGGGCCGAATACAAGGCCAGTCTGTCAACCTACAACAAAGAACTTAGAAAAGCCAAACGCGCCTCCTGGCGTAAGTTCTGCAGCGAAATCGAGAGTAACTCAGAAGCCTCACGCTTGCGCAGAGTTCTCTCGAAGATAACACCCACCCTGGGCTACTTGAAGAACACCGACCAGTCGTGGACTACGTCCAGCGAGGAGTCGCTAAATCTTCTCCTAAATACCCACTTCCCTGGCTGCGATGAAAACAGACCCAACTACCTCGCGCCTCCTTCTGTCGCCTCAAATGCCATCTTGAGACTGCTAAGCCAGGAGAACATTTCCTGGGCTTCTGATCGCTTTAAACCCTACAAGTCCGCGGGGCCAGACGGCATTTTCCCTGCCCAACTGATTCACGCGGGACATAAAGCCATTAACTGGCTCAAAATAATTTACGAGGTAATCTTCTCCCACGGGTGCATTCCTGACACCTGGCTTCAGACCAAAGTCGTATTCATACCCAAGGCAGGCAAGCCCTCGCACACTGCCCCAAAAGATTTCAGACCCATAAGTCTATCGTCTTTTCTTCTAAAGGCGATGGAGCGGCTCCTGGGGCTGCATCTAACGGCGTGCATTCCGTCCAGTCTGATCTCAGACTCCCAGCATGCCTATCGGAAGGGAAGATCCACCGAAACGGCCCTACACTCGATCACATCGATCATCGAAGCGTCCCTTAATTTTAATGAGTACACCCTAGTAGCCTTCCTCGACATAGAAGGCGCGTTTAACAACATCCTTCCGACCGCCATCACGGGCGCACTGACGGATCTGGGCGTTGACTCCAGGATGGTGAGCCTGATCGATCAGATGCTACAATGCAGGACGGGTGAGGCATCACTGGGGACGTCAACGTGTACCAGATTTGTCAGCAGAGGCACACCGCAGGGCGGAGTCCTCTCGCCCCTCCTATGGAACGTGGCAGTGAATACACTGCTGCGGGAGATAGAGGGGGGTGGCTGCCGTGTGGTGGCGTACGCGGACGATGTTGCCATAGCATTCCCCGGAAAATTTCCGCAGACGTTGTGTGAGTGCATGACAAGTACTCTCACGAAAATGTCGAAATGGGCAGACAAATGCGGGCTAGGCGTCAACCCGTCTAAAACGGAACTGGTGCTTTTCACAGTAAGTACAAAGTTCCGGTACTGATTCCCCCAAGACTATGTGGGGAAACGCTAGTCTTCAGCAACAACGCCAAGTATCTTGGCCTAATCCTCGATAGAAAGCTCGATTGGAAATTGAGCATAGAGGATAGAGTAAAGAAGGCCACAGTGGCCCTCTATACTTGCAGGAAAGCCATCGGACTAAAATGGGGAATGACCCCCTATATAGTTCGGTGGCTCTACACCGCCATCATACGACCAATCATGCTCTATGGAGTGGTGGTATGGTGGCCAGCCTTGGACAGAAGGACATGCCTCAATAAACTCAGCAGAGTTCAACGCATGGCAGAGCTACGCACTACTCCAGGGGAAGCCCTGGATACTGTGCTGGACCTCCTCCCTGTGGATCTCATGGGAAAGAAGGTGGCAACACTTTCCGTCCTCAGAATGAGAGAAGCCAGACTGTGGAAAGCATCCGCGGTTGGGCACTCGGGAATCCTGATGAGACTCCCGCAATTACCAGAGAGGACAGATTACTGTATCCCCAGTGATCACCTCTCGACGCCCTTCCAGGTATCAATCCCATCTAGGGAGGACTGGGAGATGGGCGAACCAGGACCTGCAAAGGCGGTCCACTTCTACACTGATGTCTCAAAGCTAGACGGCCGCGTGGGAGGCGGAATCTACTGCAGCGAGCTGAACATCAGTCATTGCTTCAGGCTCCCGGATCACTGTAGTGTGTTCCAAGCGGAGGTTGAAGCCATCAAGGAGGCCATTTCGATCGTCTCCAAGCTACTTCTAGATACGCACTTAGTGTGCGTATTCTCGGACAGCCAAGCAGCTATCAAAGCTCTAGGCTCAATTTCGTCGAACTCAGCGACTGTAAATGACTGCCGCAGGTCTCTGCACGAGATCGCAGAGCAGTTAGATCTCTTCCTTATATGGGTCCCCGGCCACAGGGACATCGAGGGGAATGACGCCGCCGACGAGCTAGCCAGGCAGGGTACTACGATTCCTCTCCTATCGGAGAGGGAGCAAGTAGCGATGCCCTTGGCTACGTGCAGGCTCCTAACGCACGAATTGTTCGAGCAAAATGCCAATAGGAGATGGCAGCAAACCGTTTCCTGTAAAGTCTCAAGATTGATATGGCCATATCGATCGAAGAAGCGCTCAGCAGAGCTGTATAAACTCAGCAGAGCACAGTGCTCTGCAGTTACTAGAGCCATTACGGGACACTGGCAGATCGGCACTCACGCCTCTAGACTGTCAATCCCTCATAACGACTTCTGCAGGAGTTGTCGCGACGAGGAGGAGGAGGAATCTGCCACTGCCCAGCCCTTGGAAATCGTCGTCTTCGTATTCTCGGGGCCACTTTCCTCACGGACATTTCGGACCTGTCCGTAATCAAACCAGGGACCTTGTCCAAATACATCCTAGCCACCGGATGGGACTGCTCTTAACCTGCAGTAGTATGCTCTCACGGTTCGGGCAACGCGAAGGGGCACATGCCCATGCGGCAACACAACGGACCTTTTATAGGTCCAAGTGAGCTTGGGGCGGGAGGCTCTTATCCCCCCCCCCCCCCCCCCTCCCGGCTACCGCCTTAACCTAACCTAACCTACCTGCGTTTTATATCAGTGTAAAAATATACCCCTACCTGATTAACAATAGGAACAAAAATATTGTTCTCCTCTCTGTCGTCCATTGGCGGGTTGCTGGCTGTACCCACGGATCGCTGGGTTGGCATAGGCTTCTGTTGGCAATCCTTCACCTGGTGCTGCATGGATCCACACTGGAAACACGATCCCTTCTCCCGCTTAGGTGCGGGACACGATGAAGCATAATGGCCATGTGCTGAACAATTATAGCAGCGCACCTGGCTCCGGTCATTTCCGGAAGCGGTCATCCCAGTGCGCTTAAAATTCGTCTGGGTACTCTTCCTTAAAGCCTCGTATTGTCGAGCTAGCTCCTTAAGTTTTCCGATGGTCGACGCTGAATACAATAAGGCGATACTGGAAGATCGATCACGAAAACCATCAATGATGAACTGCACTGTCAATTTCTCTTCGAAGTCGGCACGCATAGCAATTTCTTCCATGCGAAGAATATATCCCATTACGGAGTTTTTCTCCGGGTTGAAAAAGGTTTCCTTCATCATTTTCACTGGCAGAAAAAGGGGCAATAAGTTGCTTGACCATTCGGATATCATCGGTCATATAGTTGTCCATTACCATTAAGGCAGCCAGTTTCTTCTTTTTCTCAGCCACCCTTATTGCGGCGTCAAGTAATTCTTCTTCTTTCATATCGTCGATCTGCTCATTTTCAGACACTTTTCCATCCGATTCCATATCCGATTTATTCACCGGACTTTCAGAAACTTCGTCCATTCCACCACTTATGGCAAGCTTACGAAGTTGCCTTAGTTGCGCTGGCTGGAAAAATGATCTCCTTCTCCAGCAACCACTTTACAATTTTTTCTTTGTCAATGTTTGCCATGGTTTCCTAGGCCATTTATAAAATGTGGAAAATACTCGTTGTCGGGGATACCAGTAGACAAATACTTATGTAGGCAGATACTTTAAAGGGCTACGATCCCACTTCTGAAGTTATTGGCGCAAAAGGTCCACGGATGTTTCGTGCTTTTTATGATTTTATTTTTACTTAATTCTTTTCAACCTCCTCGTCTTGTCGATACCGCCAAAAGTGTTCATTGAACCCCAGCTCCGATCACTCGTTCTCTCATAGTTCTAGTTCGCAGAACTAGAAATATCGGATGATAATTCATATCGATACTTACGATATTTCGTACAACGTTAATAGTAAATACAATTGTAGAGTTATAATACTAAACAATCTAACAATACTAAACAATCTAACAAATTTGAGTTTTTATAGAGAGATAATTGATATAGAATCCAAATATGTCAACAAATCAATTAATTCAGACGATGAGTGGGAAATATCAATGGACTTAAGTCTATTAAAATTAATGATTTCAGAATTAGTTCCAAAACGGAATAAAAGGGGAATTAATGAATTAGGTACCATTTGGAAATGGACAGCAGGCAGCCCTGATCGTCGTCAAGTCGTCATTTTTTGAAAATACAAAATAAAGTAAATGAATTAACTGAAAATAATAATAAACAATTTGTAATAAATTCCAAATTTTTCAAAAAAATTGGATTGCTATCAAATTCATTAAAAAATGTCATCTTCAATGAAGAAAAGATACTGAGAAAGCATCGTTTAAAATTAATAACTTTTGACCTACTAAATTTAGTTGATACCATAACCCTCTTAAAAGTAAACATTTTCAATACAAAAATTTTAAATAAAAACGAAATAGAGGACATTTATAAGCATGAAAAACATCCTATTGAACTGTCTGATCTGCTGGACATTGCAACGGTTAAAATAATTCGAAATGCAGATTTAATAATCATTTATATAAAATATCCTCAAATTAAAGATATTTGCAAGTTTTACCATGCAAGAGCCATCTCACAAAATGATGGAATGTTAGTTATAAGTGAAAAAGTTTGTGAATGTAAGGAGAAATACTGTTCAGCCACAGACATGTATTTAATGAATATTAGGAATATACAGTTCAATCTCATACACAAATACTCATAAATAAAATTGTCCATGTCATTTCATGTAACTGAATATGACGACACGAAAAATACATTAGCAACTAAGAATAGACAATAGCACTTGTAAACTCGAACCCACCAAAAGGGATCAAGCAATAAACTATCTACTTTATTGCCGCCAAGTACCTAAGTAAATGCACTGAAATATAACCCCCGCACAGAGTAAGTGTACCCAATCTAAAAATACACTCACAAGGAGCCTGTGCGTTCCTTCCCATAGAATAAGCGTACCACTGCTAGCTATATAAGGAGATGCATTTGTTCAATAAAAATCAGTATCAGAAACAGTACCATAGCTGCCTGTCACTCATCTTCCATCGCAATCATCAGAGGCTGTCGCCGTGTCTTCAGATCCTCACTTGCGCACCGTAGGATACCCACTCCGCAGTCCAACTGGTTCAAGTTCTAGTTGCGACGACCAAACTGTAGACGGTTTATGTACAGTATGCAACCCAGCTTCCTACACACACACACACACACATTAACAAATACTATTTAATGAATAATTTTAAAAGTGAAACTTTTAACAATTACGCACAAATAAATTTAAAGAAGACCTGTTTCACCAATTTACTTAATGGTTTTAAAGCCAACTGCACTGAAAAAAGGGAAAAAAACAAAGAAATAGACATCATTCAGGATGGTGCCATATTAGTTTCAGGCAAAAATATCGTAGACAATACTACTTTGTTTGGTTCGTATCAACAACAATTTTCATAAATAATATAACCAACATAAATGATAAGGGTAAAATTCTAAGATATATATCGCATCATAGATATAGTGATTTTGAATTAGTTGATTATATACAATCGAATGATAAGCAATTTTCTTTTGATAATGTTAATATTTTAAATCCCCTTATAACATTAGGTAATACGGCCTTACCATTAACAACATTATTTTTAATCATTTTGATATTGACAATGTTATTTTACTTCGGCTATAAACTAACCAAATTTGTACTTATTAAATCAATAAGAATACCGTCAGAAGAAATAGTGGAAAGCAGCATTCAAATACTGTCAGAAGAAATTAGAGCTCTATCAGAACTTCAAAATGAATCGGGACGAAACATTTAAGAATGGGGGAGTTAACGTACCCAATTCTATTGAGCTCTTATACGAGTTGTAAACAATCTTTGGCTTTCTAAAACGAAAACAATTTCAATCTTGGGCCTCCGCCTAATTGATTTCTAAGATGTACAATCTCAATGGCTCCCGCCACAATGTTTGCCCACACCCGGCTTCCCATAAACAATCTCACACCCGGCTTTCTGCAGATCCTGCACTTTGGGCATTTTACAGTTCTCTCTTTGGATGACGAAATCCAATATTCGGGATGGCGAAATTGAGATGTTTATAGAAAAACTATTCCCGAAAGTGATCGACGATGCAAAGATCAAAAAGTTCAAGTCAGTCTTGATCCAGAAGCGACACCGAAAAGTCGAGCTAAAAACTAAGATCGCGCAAACCCTTTGTCCGGAATCCTTTGTGACCCTCAACTTAAATCTATATCTGTAAACTTAGAAGTTAAATAAAAACTTTTTAAAAACGCAATCCGCTACCGCAGTTATTTAATTTACATACCTACTCTCCAGATGCTAGAAGAGCCACTATCAAACATGTGATAACGCCAACTATTATGGAAATATTTTACTCGAATTGAATGGGAGTATGCACGAGGTATGCTGCTGTTATTTGTTCTTGTATTCTTTATTCCATTAGCATTTGCAATTTAAAATTTGAAATTATAATCTTGATAATTATCAGAGGGAGAGAGCAAACAAATTTTTGAATAATTGCCCCTAGCGGTCGTGATTTCTCTTAGAAAACAAAAATCTGTCGTAAATATATTCGAGAAAAATGTACTACTCATAGAACAAAACAATTCTCTATTTTTGGATCTCTAGATAATATCCTACACTTGAGAGGCCTTGTAGATTAAATACGTACACCCAAGGGGTTCCCTGATTTTGTACGTGTACATTTCCTCGATGGATGGTTGAAAAAATTGTTGGCATTGCCATCAGGAAAGTATTAGTCTTAGGGCAGCCTTTAAAAAAAGAATCGAAAATCGAAGCTGCGCTCTCCACAGATTGGAGCAAGCCAGATAAGTGCAGAGGGATTTGCCAAAAGCACAAAATCAAGTCTCAACTTTGATCCCAGATGAATGCAATCCGAATCCGAGGGCATTATTTTTATAACCATTAAAATTAATGAAGAGGCAAGGCAATGCAGGCCCCAGAAAGAGACGGCCAGAAAGAGGGAGAGACAAAGAGAGGGAGAGAGAGAGCGAACGAAGAGAATAACAACAAAATGAGCGTTAACCAAGCGAATCCTCGGCACGTTTTGGAATTTACACGAGGCCAGGAGTCGTCGCCAGCGGTGGCAGCAGTCAGACTGTGGTGCAGGGAGGGATCAGTGGCAGAGGACGACCAAGGTGTGTCCGTGACTGGAAGTGGTTGGCTGGCGGGGTGTGGGGCAACGCAGGGGCGAAGCTCGCAGCGTTATGCGAAACACGCAAAGCGATTCGATTTCGGCTGTACCGATGCGATGTCGTTGCCTCCTCTGCTCTCCTCTCCACAATGTTGCTGTTGCCGCACAAGCAACCCCTCTAAGCACCGCCCCACTCACCCTGGCACTCGCACTCCCCACCCCTGGAGTGCATGGCTAGCATGGCAATTTGCCATTTTGAACGAAGCGCAGAGGAGCCTGAGAGCCAGTGCCAGAGTCGGCGTCGGTTTCGGTGTCGGGAGTCGAACGAGTAGGACAGGCCACAATTTTGCGGCTCCATTGGACGCCAAAGGCGGCGGCCGTGGTGCATGTGGGGGCGCGAGTGTGGAATGCCACTGATGCTCCTGCAGCCGGGCTTTGATTAGAGCAGAGCATTGGCCAAGTGTGACCAGGTACTACGAAATATTCGGCAAATGAAAGATTAAGTACCTTAAAGAACTTTGGAATCTTCAAAGATTAATCTTCCATTTCTGATATAAGATGTACTTTCTCAAACTAGAGCTTCTTAAATACTGTAACATGAAAACATACAGTCTAAGTCCAAGATAGTAGTGGTTGCTAGAGGTCTTATAAGGCATGCGATAAAGGGAGATATCTGCAGAGTAATATATACATACATAATTTGTCCAAGTTTAAATAGAGTTCAATCATTCTTTTACCTTGCCGAATCATTCAATATTCGATATAGCCCAGTGTAAGAGCACTTGCTCTGTCTGGTCTGATTTTTTAAAACTAGATTTCTTTCATTATAAGTATTCATTTGAAGCTTTTCATATTCCATAGTTCTGAAATCACAGCTTTTTCCTTCTGGCTCTCATCTCCAATGGAGGTGAGGGAGCGAACGTGCTGCCAATGCGGGACGGGGAGGTTCCAAAGTTAGATGGTGTTGCGGCTCCCCCGAACTTCTGAATCAGCTTCAATCAGGGCGCGTTGTGTTTGTGTGTGTGTGTGTGTGTGTGTGTGTGTGTGAGAGTGAGCGCACCTGTTTAGCCGTCGGTGTCTGTCTGCTGGGCCTGGCCTGTACCGTGTACCGTGTTCCGTGTCTGTAGGCGGAACTCAAATAAAAGTTATATTGCCGCTGCAGGGGGATTCGAGTTAATCGAATAATAAGCACACAGATGCACACACACACACCAGACACGTATTCTACAAACAAAATCCGTATCACGCCTGGAATCAAAACAGAAGACGGTTCAAGTCAGGCTTTCAGCGTCCCGTACTCACTGCGCATGGTGGCTGGCGACGGAGACTTCCCAGTTGGTTGCAGGGGCAAACGCAGACGAGCAGATAGGCCAGGGGGGGGTGATCGTTGGTTTTGGCGCATTTCTCTATCCATAGTGTTGGTGGTAGGAAAAATAAAAACAACTTTCACTCAAATCGCTTCACTTGCCTCGATTTATATTCACGGATCAGCTGATCGAGCAGAGGTGCTTACAGCACGGAGTTGCCGGACAGCGTAGGACAGTCATAGGGCTGCCAGATCGGCCAACCAGTTCGAAAGTTGAGCGCCAACCGGAAAATCGCGCGGGCCCCAAATTTCAAATTTTAAATTTTAAATTTCAAATTTCAAATTAGAGTATTTGGCAATTACAAACAGGAAGAATGGAGGAGGAGGAAAAGCGGGTCTTTGAGAGGAGAACTAGCCTGCAGCGTTCCCCACCACAGTGGCAGGACGCCCCGAGGCATTTGGCCCAGGGAGCAGGCAGTTGAGAAGCCGGCCCAGCTAAGCCTTGGTACCGGAACTCCACTTAAGGCGCCCCTTAGAGTGCTGCCAGCACAGACTGTGTCTGCATCAGCAGAAGTCCCTGTCAATCCCTTTGACTTCAGCAGTGCTTCCACAGACAAAAGCGGTACAGGACCAAAGGCCGACGGAGATCTGCGGGCGATCCTGGCTTCGCTGGTAGAAATGTCTACGGAATTGTCGAAGATGCTGAGGGACGCCCGTTATCTCAACAAGGAGATGAAAGAGTTGGCGCAGAACGTGGTGAGGATGCAAAAGTCCGCGCTTCACAGCTTCGACGCAAAGTTTCAGAGGAAGGAGAGGGTGGAGCGGCGTGATCAAGAGACGCAGTGCTCCCCTCAACACGATGCGCCAAAAAGGAAGCTGGACAAGCCGACGAGGAGCTCGCCGAAGCGGAGAAACAATATGAGTGGCCATCCCACGTCGCAGTCCCACGAACAACCGGCAAGGAAGACCGAAACAGCTGCACCTACCGAAGGCGAATGGGAGAAGGTGAAGAGCAGAGCGCACGCCCGGAAGCCAAGGCCCCGTCCGGATGTCATTATCATCGAGCCAAAAGGGGAAATGACTTACGCGGAGATCCTTAACCTCGTCCCCCGCAACCAGAGCGAGAAGATGAAGAAGGTCGGCGAGAGTGTGAGCAGAGTGAAGCGCACAGCCAAAGGAGCTCTTCTATTGGAGCTCAAAGACGCCTCGAAGGAGACCGCGCAGCTGCTTCGCGAGGACATAGGCACTGTCCTAGGAGGCAAGGTGGAGGCGCGAGCACTCACCCAGCAGACGAGGCTAGAGATGCTCGACTTGGATGAGATGGCTACCACGGAGGACGTGAGGAAGGCCTTCAGCGAGCAAATGGGGATTACTCTCGATGCGGACGCCATTAAGAGTTTGCGCCCAGGCTTCGGTGGTGCCCAGCGGGCTGTTATTTGCCTGCCGGCGACCCTTGCGACGAAGGCGCTATCCGTTGGAAAGGTCAAAGTGGCATGGTCCGTCTGCCGCATACGGGAGCGAAACCTGCCGTTAAAGTGCTTCAGGTGCCTTGAGATCGGCCACGTTGCACTAAATTGCAAAAGCTCTGTGGACAGAAGCGGTTGGTGCTTCCGCTGTGGGTCTGCGGAGCACAAGGTAAGCGACTGCCACAATGAGGCAAAATGCTTCCTTTGTGTCGGAAAGGGCAAGCCCCACACACACGTAGCTGGTAGCCACAGGTGCCCCATGGCACCCAAAGAGAAGGCAAGTCAATACGCTGGACATGGTTAGGTTTTGCCAAATAAACCTAAACCATTGCGAGGCTGCCACAGATCTGCTCTCTCAGTCGGTGCGTGAAATGAGATCGGACGTTGCAATAATTAGCGAACCCTACATTTCCCCCGAGGATGGATTCTGGGTCCAAAGCTCCTCAGGCAAAGCAGCAATATGGGCTTGCGGTAAGCCTCCTCTGCGGCCCTCAGTGTGCGTTGAGTTCCGACATTTCGTCAGGGCAAAACTGGGGAACTTATGGATTTACAGCTGCTATCTCCCCCAAGCTTGAGCCGTCATAGCTTCGCTGCGGCGATGGACGAATTGGCCGACGACGCCAGGCACCACAAACCAAATGTGATTGCTGGCGACTTCAATGCTTGGGCCCAGGAGTGGGGCAGTGACATCTCCAGAAGCAGCAGCTCGGACGCCATATACAAGGGACACGCACTGCTTGAGGCCTTCGCTGCGCTGGACGTAGTATTGTTGAATCAGGGGACCGCGAATACCTTCAACAGGGGTGGCTCTGGGTCAGTCATCGACCTTACATTCGCCTCTAGTAGCCTTTCCCCTCTGTCCACCTGGCGCCCGGGGAACCACTATACGGCCAGCGACCACGAGGCAGTGGTGTTCTCGATAGGCGGAGAAGGTGGTTGCTGACTGACCAGGGCAACGCAGACAAGCCGGAGAGGAGCCTACAATCCCGAATCAATGTGGATTCCAAGGTTCTTGGAGGCGCTGAGGCATATGGAGGTCAGAGGCTCAGCTCAGATGGTCAACCAGCTTTTGGAGTTCCTACTGCTCGCATGCGATGCCAGTATGAGTCGCAAGAGGCCATTCAAGGGTAAGCAATCGCCGACCTATTGGTGGAACGACGAGATCCAGGAGGTCAGACGCACTTGCCTGTCAGCTAGAAGGCGATATCAACGGGCTCGCAGAAGGAGTGGCACTAGCTGGCCACTGGGCTACAGGCGGAGTACTGCGGAGCTAGAAAAGCGCTAAAAAACGCTATCAAGGAGAGCAAGAGGGAGTGCTTCCTGCAGCTTTGCGACTCAGCCGAGAAGGATCCGTGGGGACGTGCCTACAAGACGGTAATGAAGCGAATGCATGGCAGCAACGCGGGGTCGCCGTCTGACCCAGACCAGTTGCGGACGATTGTTGAGGCATTGTTCCCATCCGGGGCTCACGGTCTTGCCATCAGTGCCGTCGCACACCAGCCTGCATATTCGGTCGAACCTGTCACGGAGGACGAAATCGTCGCCCTGGCCCAAAGCTTAAAGGCCAAGAAGGCTCCAGGCCCTGATAAAATCCCCAACCATGCGGTAAAGCTGGCGATGGCATACAACCCGCACGAGTTTGCTAAGGCATTCACGCAGTGCCTGCGGGAAGGTCTATTTCCGCCGCAGTGGAAGTTGCAACACCTGGTGCTATTGCCAAAGCCAGGAAAGCCGCCGGACGATCCCTCCTCGTTTCGACTCTGGAACAGATAATCCGTAGAAGACTGGACAACGCCGTCGAGGATGCTGGGGGACTTTCACCAAACCAATACGGCTTCAGGAGTGGGAGGTCAACGGTGGACGCCATAGGCAGGGTAGTCGACATAGCCTCCAAGGCAGTGGAGGGAACTCGATGGAAGGGCGGCAAGAAGGAATACTGCCTGATTGTCACCCTAGACATCAGGAACGCCTTCAATACAGTGAAGTGGGAGTGCATCCTGGACTCACTTAACCGGCGCGGTGTACCCCAATACCTTAAGGCAATCGTAAGGAGCTACTTCGAGGGGAGACTGCTGGAGTATAATACGGCGGCCGGCGCGCAGACTCACGGCATAACGGCAGGCGTTCCCCAAGGATCAGTGATGGGTCCCCTCTTATGGAACATTGCCTACGATGGAGTCATGAAATTAGCACTTCCAGGCGGATGTCAGCTAACCTGCTACGCAGATGATGTCGCCCTGACGGTGGTAGCCAAGCACCTGGACGTCGTCGAAGCAAATTGCGACACCGCAATCCAGCTGCAGACTGGCTCCGTTCTGCGGGACTAGAGCTAGCCGCTCATAAAACCGAGGCAGTATTGGTGAGCACCCGTTCGACTGTGGAGACCGCTCACATCAGGGTTGGCGACCAGAGACTATCGTCGAAACGAGCCATTCGGTATCTGGGCGTGATGATCGACACCAGGCTCAGTTTCCGTGAACACCTAAGCTACGTCCAGGAGAAAGCGGCAAACACGAGTCGGGCGCTGTTCCGACTACTGCTGAACACCCGTGGCCCGAAGCAGGAGAGGAGGATTCTGCTGACCAGCGTAGTCCGCTCAGCCATGACCTACGCAGCAGACGTATGGGCGGATGGCATCAAAGTTGCCAGCTACGCTAGGGGCGTAAAAGGCACTCATCGCCTCTGCGCGCTCCGGATCTGCTGCGGCTTTCGGACCATATCCGACGACGCTGCCCTAGTACTGGCGGGTGTCCTACCTATCGACCTTCTGGTGCTTGAGGAGAGGGCCGTGGCCGAAGCCATACGGGCCGGCGCGGCAAGGAGAGACGCGCGCAAGCAGGCCCGTGAAGGAAGCCTCAGAGCAGGGCAAAGCCGCTGGGACGGCTCTGATAACGCACGGTGGACACACCGCCTGATTCCGGATGTCCGATATTGGATCGGCAGGCGACACGGTGCGGTCAATTTCCATTCCACACAGCTTCTGAGCGGACACGGCTGCTTCAGCCATTACCTTTGGAGGTTCGGCCACGAGGACTCGCCGAACTGCTCGTGGTGTGGCGACGCCACTGAAGACGCTGAGCACATCATTTTTCAATGTGGGCGCTTCTCACTTATTAGGGAGGAGTTGTGGCGAGCCGCCGGCGGGCAGCTCACGCCGAACAACTTGATCGAGGCGATTGTGGAAGACCCCATGGTATGGTCGGCCTTTAGCAACTTTGCAGCCGGCGCCATGAAGGAGCTGCGTAGGTGCGAGCGCCGAAGGAACGAGAGTGGCTAGGAGGAACCATGGTCCCTGCGAAGCAATGCTTTGCGGCCGTCCCGCAGAGACCCGGAACCAACTCAATACAGCTCCCTGTCTAGCTATAGTTAAGTCCCAGGCTAATAAAATTTAATAAAATTAGGAGTTAATACAGAATAAAAAAAAAAAAAACTGATTCGCACACAGATACGATACGGAGTGCAGCCCCGTCGAGGTCGGGACATGACCCATTGGCGTGTTTTTCAAAATATTTCGCTTCGCTGGAATTGAAGTTGGAATGGAAGATGATAGCCTCCGTGGCAGCCTTCTCGCCTTGTTATGTTTTGTGCGCCTCTTCTCTGTTTCTTTTTCTTTTTCTTTTTTCTGTCTGTGCCTCTTCTCTTTTGTCTTCTGGTTTTTGTTCGTTTTCTTGGGGAGCTGTTATTGCTGTTTTATTACCTCTTGTGCTCCACCGCTCCGCCGTTTTCCAGCTCGTTAAAAATTATGTGCACTCATTTGTGAGTGCAGCGCTCGATGCCACCGACTGCTCCACCCAGCCGACCTCCAATGGGATACACACACATCTCACACAGGTCTGTTTATGCAGCTCTCCAGATCCGCTCAAGTGGCGGCAGAACGGTGCAGCGGTGCTGCTTGAAAGAAAACCATCCGAGTTCCTCAAATTCACTTCTAATTGATTCAAAATTACTTTCAATTGTAGCAAGCTCGAAAGCCCCAGTTCGGGGAATATGCATCGTCCGTCAATTATGAATCAATAAGAGACCGTGCCACATAGTATATTCATGATAAATTCTATTGATTCCATTGGGAATTACATGAACATTTTAGTAAATCCAGATTACATCGTCTTCCTTTTGCTCCTATATTTAAGTATTTATCAATAATTTTCAGAATTCAAAATGAAGGCCGTCAATGTGAGAACTATTGCCATTTAGAGCTGGGAGAAATTTCATCTCCATAGTTCAACTGTTTCTGTTTCCTTGCTCGATTAAAGGATTAAGGATAATTTTAAGGAATTTACCAAAGATTTCTGTTCTCTTTACTTCATTTAAAAGCTCTATATTCCCTGCTTTGTTGCACACCTAATACATATCAAAAAACATTAAATATTTTATTTTATTCGGATACGCAGACTTCAATCTTAAAGACACGAGAACATAGCTTCGTAGACTGTATTTGATGGTATATTTTACGAATAAAGCAGATCAAATTATTGGTAAATATACTACTGTTTCTCAATGGGAAAAATAGTTTCAAAGGAGAAAAAAGCGAAGCATTATATGGATCAATGTTGTTGTAAGAACTGGAAAATAAGTCGTGTCTTCCGATAAGTGATCTGAAAAAGTCCCTACAACTTTGTCCCCTTATCAGGCCTTAAATTTTTGTGAGAAATAAGATATGTATCTCAGAACTATAGCTTAATAATCTACCAACTTTCCAACTGATGCTTCTTACCCGATATTATTTGGTGACCCATCAATATTTCATTGTAAAAGGAACTGTTTCCACCTCGTTCTATCATAATGGAGGCCTATATCAGATTGGCTATTTATTTAAAACATTACGTTCTGTGGTTCTAAATTATTTTGCTGTTAAAATATCCATCTCACATCTCCATTTTGCATTTTCCCAACCCCTAACAACGGCCGCAACCGCAACCCTCTTTCATCGATGAAGCATAAATTAACGTGATAAATATTTATGGCTTTGCTGCTGCTGTATTTTTATACCCGATACTAAAAAAGGAGTATTGGGGTATATTAGATTTGTGGTAAAAGTGGATGTGTGTAACGTCCAGAAGGAATCGTTTCCGACCCCATAAAGTATATATATTCTTGATCAGCATCAATAGCCGAGTCGATTGAGCCCTGTCTGTCTGTCCGTCTGTCCGTCCGTCCGTCCGTCCGTCCGTCCCCTTCAGCGCCTAGTGCTCAAAGACTATAAGAGCTAGAGCAACGATGTTTTGGATCCAGATTTCTGTGATATGTCACTGCTACAAAAATATTTCAAAACTTCGCCCCGCCCACTTCCGCCCCCACAAAGGACGAAAATCTGTGGCATCTACATTTTTAAAGATATGTAGTGGCGCCTGTCCAACAAAAATATCGGATAACCGTCCCACGATTTCCCCTTCCCTTAGACATGCACCTTGCACCTTTTGGGCAGTTACGAGCAAGAAAAAAAATGACATAAGTTAACAGCGGCTACTGTCAAGGTGTGGTGAGAAAAGGGGAACGAGAGAACCAAGGGCTCAAGCGGAAGGAGAGTGGCTTGGGCATGTTCTTTCCAATTTTACTCGCGATCCCAGACGGACGTCTGAGGAAAATACTCAAGTAGTGCAGTGAAAGGAAAAATTCTAACCTCGACCGTAATTACCGCGTGTCCATCATGGCTAAGATCTAGTCAAAAGATCAGCCGACCATTCCTACGTTTATTAAGCGAAGGCCGAACCCATCGGGTGAGTGAAAATTGTACCCCAACTGCCGGCCAACAGAAAATTAAAGTTCGTTTTTTTTCTTAAAAACCTAACCATAGGTTTGGCCGTACGTAATACCGTACGAAACGCCGGTCGTAGTGCCGTAAGCCGTACCCACTACAGTCTCGTCACCTTACCACACATATAAATACCCAGCGTCCCGATCGACTACAGTATGTGTTAGCCGTCTTCGCCCCCAAATCTTCCTTCGGCGTGGCGTCTGCATACATGTGAGCATCACTGTATTTACCGCAGCGTGTACCGGCGTGGGTCCACACACATACAAGCCTTGCTCGGCCTACACCAGTGAAAAACGGTCGATGGGCTTTTATCTACGCGTGCAGTGACATACATATGTACATATGTATGTGTGAAATTGACTATTCCCTCTTCAGTGACTTTCGTCATTGCTACATCGCTTACGCCGCCCGCATACGAACAGTAACGCTAAAGAAGAAGACATTTACCGGTGCCGAAATACTGTTTGCGTTGCTGATGAAGTCATTCGGTGTCTCGATCATGATGGCTATGCCCATGCATTTCTTTATATTCGAATAATACTTTGGAACCCCACTATTGTACAGACCCTAGGATTAACATTAAAAGTTAAATTCGTGTGATTCGGTTTGTTTGGCTTATCATAAAGAAATGTGCAGCTAGAAGGAAAGGAACTAAAACTAATACACGCGCGTATCGCCTATCTACTCTGACACACTGATATTTACAAGTTTTCAGCCACCCTCATCGACCGCACTTTCATCGTTGGATTTGATCGTAATGTGAGTGATAACCTGTGAACGTCTGCTATATGTGAATTCAAAATTTTACGCAAGTCGAAGCAACATTAAAGATTCCATGCCTCGACCGTAAACTTCCCAGCCGTACTGTAACGCTGACCAATCCAATTGTTCACGTGTTTGTTTTGTTCTGCTCTTTCGCAAGCAATGTAACTTTCTGCAATTCCGAATCTATCGACAACCGAACTTATGATTGGGATTACCCCACAAGCAATTGCTGTGCACTTTAAAGATGCATCCATCCGTCCCTTGTTTTTTGCATTTAAACTGAAAACCATTCGAATATATTTCTATTTGTGTAACGTAATTACCATAATTCCCGAATATACTCCTTATAATTAGTTGACTCTAGTCTAATAAGATCTTTCATCATGATATTTTTATATATATAATTAATCTTAATTGCAGCTTATTTGAACATATTATCCTTATTACTTTAGTAGCCTTTATACTTATATATCTACCCTCTTAGCGGCCATGAGAGCTTGTAGGAAAGTTTAATGAATAAACTGTTTGTAATGAATTCCCGTTAATTGTTGCCGTTATTAAGGATCATGTGGCGCCGAGATGACGTAACCTAGCAGAAGTAGAGCGTTTATTTTAGGGATCGTTACCCATTACTCGCCTATTTGGACCGGTGCGATCAAGGAAGGGTGGGCATACCGAGTTGCAATGACACCGCAAGCAACTCCCGCTCGAATTAGTTACGCTGACTCATCTCCCTACACTGTCATTTCTTTGTAAATTTCTTCCGTCTGAACCTTGAACCGCACGCGAAACTTATTTTTATTGTCTTTGCTCATAATGCTCGAGCTCGTGACGCGATCTCTCCCTACCCCACCCCCACTCTACCCGACTAACCATGAGACCGGCAGCAACGCGTGCATGGATCTCGATCATACCCTCCATCTGCTCGTCTACCGTTTCAGATCCTAGCCTCCTGCTTCGTTATCTGTTACAGTATTAGCAATATATATTTATATATATAATAAATTTAAAAGAAAAATAATAATAATTGGCGCCCAACGTGGGGCCCGAGCAGTCACAGCCCCAGTAAATGTCCGAAAGACAGTCAACTACACCCGACTGGGAAATTCCTTATCATTCTTGGTTCAGACAACCTTGCTAACTTCCTCAATATCGGTTGTGAAGGTATAGTGTAGCGAGAGAGACTTGAAATCCTGATATTTTCCATTAAGCTCTTGGTCCAGTCCACTTAAGCTGCATCTGACTTAACCACTGCCGGTATATCGATCGAGTGCAAGTAGATATTCCCTCCGTCGATCGAAATTGGGTTAATTTATGGCGACAAGCTATAACCTATCTCGCGGAGTTGAGAGTATACGCAAGGAAGATAATTTGCAGCTTTTTCTATTTTCTATCATCCTCCCAACTATAAAGAGCGTCGTCGACTGTCGAAATCCTGAAGCTTTTAGAATAAGCTCTTGGTCCAGTTGATGCAAAGTAAGACCTACTTGGTCCAGTTTTTGTGATAGGATTCAGCCGTTGATAGAAATCAGGTGTATGTATGGCAAAAAGCTATCGCCTGTCTCGCGGTAGAAAGAACCTGTCCGACTCAGTATCTTTGTTTTCTACACGAATTCTTTTCTTAGACAGTGAGATTAGATAGCGAACGAGATTCAGTCTATCTCTTATGTGCATCGAAGCAGAATCATGATCCTTTTATTTAAAAACATTTTGTCATTTCTATTCCTTTGCCTTTATATATAAATTAGTCCGTATTTAGTGTCGTTATTATCTATAAAAGATCGGTGGGTAACAGATTTTGTACGATAATCATGCCCCTAAGTCGTAGTCCCGAGAATTTCGCTCAAATAGAGAATCAGGGAATAATTTGTAGCACGTGCGCCAAGGAAGTTGACTACCTAGCTCAGTTAATTACCACCAGCTGTGGACACCAATTCCACCGAGTCTGTTTTAACCGTAAAGCTGGAGCCAAAAAGCTTTGTCCTGTCTGCCACGTTAGCTTGCATGGATCGGCTTTGAATTTAGCTGAGGAGATTGCCGCAGTCCAGACTGCAAGCCAAGACCCCAGCACAACCATGCACCAGACTAGGTCTAAGGGTAGGGCAACCGATCCCAACGCAGACGCCCCAAGCGGGTCAACTGTTAGTGAGACTAACTCGGAAGTACAAATGGAAGCAAATGCCGCTTCGACCAATGCAGGTCTACACCAGGTTATTGCCGATGCTTTGGCAGCTGCCATGCAGGCTCAAACCTACATATTAGCGCAGACCATAGAAACTGGCCTGCAGAAAGTATCGATTCAGCAAACGGCGTCCCGTGAAAGTATTGAAAGTGTTCGTTCACAACTGCAAGCCAAGACCCCAGCACAACCATGCACCAGACTAGGTCTAAGGGTAGGGCAACCGATCCCAACGCAGACGCCCCAAGCGGGTCAACTGTTAGTGAGACTAACTCGGAAGTACAAATGGAAGCAAATGCCGCTTCGACCAATGCAGGTCTACACCAGGTTATTGCCGATGCTTTGGCAGCTGCCATGCAGGCTCAAACCTACATATTAGCGCAGACCATAGAAACTGGCCTGCAGAAAGTATCGATTCAGCAAACGGCGTCCCGTGAAAGTATTGAAAGTGTTCGTTCACAACTAATCAATACACAAACCATCGACGAGGTAGAACAACAAACGTTTCAGCAACTGTTCGGGGGTAGTTCGGCAAGACAGACGGCCAGAGAGCCACCAGCTAGATATAGTCTAGGAGGGACCCCGCCAGTCTCAGAGCTACGAGCTGATAGAATAAGCCAAATCATTTCAAATTGGAAAATACGGTTTTCAGGTCATTCCTCCATTGGCGTGGACGACCAATCCTTAAATCCTTAAATGGAAATTTTGAACTGTTAGCCAGATATGCGAGCAACCTGTTTGAGGGCAGTGCCAGTGAATGGTTCTGGCGATACCACAAGAGTGTCCCCCTCATCCGATGGTCCGACCTGTGCGTAGCACTCAAGACTCAATTCAAAGACGGACGTACCGACTTGGATATCCGCTGAGCGATCACGCAGCGGAAACAGAAGCCAAATGAACCGTTTGATTTATTTTATGAAGCAATAGTCGCATTGGCAGACAAACTAGTACAGCCAATGACTGAGCCCTATCTGTTAGAAGCTCTTAAAGCCAATTTAGTTCCAGAAATTCAACACGAAATCTTGTATGTAGTATATATATCAAGAGTATCGCAGAGCTACGTCATATAGTTCGTACTCGCGAGCGATTCTTGCAGAACTTGTCCAAATCTACGACAATTTTGCAGCGTACTGCGTCTAAACGACATATTAATGAGATTCATCAAACGTTCAGTGAGACGGATGACGATGCTGATGGTGAAGATGATGCAAGTATTGATGCCATGACCCTTAACTGTTGGAATTGTGGGAAGTTAGGTAACCGTTACCAAAAATGTACTGGAGAGCGGAGGGTTTTTTGTTATGGGTGTGGGAAAGCTGACACAAGCCCTCTTGTAGAAAATGCAATCCAAAAAACTTGGCAGCTCGTGCACCGTTGATCAGTGCACGCAGACAGATGGTATCGAAAGCCACCAATACGGAGTAACGAGTTCAAAAAGAAACTCGCTACCACTTCAACCGGCCATGTCACAAATACCAGACTTACCAACCAGGACAGAGATAGAGAATGGTAGCCAACGCTCCCTACGAATGAAGTTGCGTAGATGTGCGTATAATGTAGCACGAAAGCAAGAACGAAAAGTTTTGTTATCCGCCGTAGTTGGGAATGCGCAGGACATAAGACCGTATGCAAAGGTCCAACTATTGGGGAGAACAGTCACTGGTCTTTTGGATACAGGAGCAACAATCAGTTGTATAGGAGGGAAGTTAGCGTTGAAAGTTAGTCATGCGACCGTCAAAACAGTTAATGCATCTGTGCGAACTGCTGATGGAGCTGCGCAGAAAATTGTAGGCAAGATCTCCACTCCCGTGCTGTTTCGAAATGAAACTAAACCCATAACATTGTATTTAGTACCATCACTCGCTCAAGAATTATACCTTGGAATGGACTTTTGGGCTGCATTTAAATTGTTACCTCCAGGTGTAGTAACCCAGAATGCCAAGCCCGAAGTTGCGGCCTTAGCCAAGGATGACCATATGCATATAAGCCTAACGGATTCGCAACAGGCCATGTTGTCAGAGGCTATCCAAAAGTTCCCGTCATTCGCCAAAGAAGGTCTAGGTCGAACCAGCTGGATAAGTCACGATATCGATATAGGGGATGCAAAGCCAATTAAACAGCGGCACTATTCGGTATCTCCTGCCGTCGAAAAGGTCATGTTTGAGGAAGTAGATAGAATGATGCGCTTGGCGTTATTGAGGAGTCTGATAGTCCATGGTCGTCACCAGTCGTTCTCGTTAGGAAACCTGGAAAGGTGAGAATATGTCTCGATAGCCGTAAGGTCAAAGAAGTCACAGTAAAGAGCGCATATCCCATGCCTTTGATCGATGGAATATTAAGCCGACTACCAAAAGCTGAATATATTTCCAGCATCGACCTGAAGGATGCCTATTGGCAGATCCCATTGACTTCAGACGCTCGCGAAAAGACCGCGTTCACCGTCCCGGGGAGACCCCTGTATCAATACACAGTGATGCCATTTGGACTAACCAACGCTCCACAAACCATGTGTAAATTAATGGATAAAGTTATACCCTCTCAGTTACGACATGAAGTGTTCGTCTATCTAGATGATTTGCTCGTTGTATCTTCTACTTTCGAAATCCATGTGCGTGTGTTATCCGAGTTAGCATCTCGGTTAAAACAAGCTGGGCTAACAATTAATGTCGAAAAAAGTAAATTTTGTTTGAAGGAAGTAAGATACCTTGGCCATGTCATTGGGGATGGAACTATTAAAACCGATCCAGAAAAAGTTTCAGCCATTCGGGAATTCCCAACACCTCGTTCAGTCAAACAGGTACGAAGGTTTTTAGGAGTAACTGGCTGATATCATAAATTCATTCGAAATTATGCCGGTCTGGCCGCTCCATTGTCGGACACGTTGAAACAGAAACGTAAGTTTGAATGGACGAATGAGGCCCAACTTGCATTTGAAGACCTGAAAAGTTAACTTTGCAGTGCTCCCGTTTTGCATAGTCCAAATTTTCGGATTCCATTCGCTATTCACTGCGATGCGAGTCATACTGGCGTGGGCGGAGTACTTATGCAAAAAGATGTAGAAGGTAGCGAGGTTCCTATCGCATATATGTCTAGAAAGCTAAATCAATGCCAACGAAATTACTCGGTTACAGAAAAAGAGTGTTTAGCAGCTGTACTGTGTGTTAAAAAGTTTCGCGCCTACATCGAAGGGCATGAATTTGTCATTATTACCGATCATGCTTCGTTAAAATGGCTAAAATGGATCTCAGTTCACCACAGTTTCACTCAGTTGAGTATGAGGATCTAAAAACCAAAATAACCGCCAACCAGACGAAAATGCCTGATGTCAAAGTAATTGATGGTTTCATTTATCGCCGTGCTGAACATGCAGTAGGAGAAAAAGTATCCGATGACCTCTGCTGGAAGTTATGGGTACAATCCGCCCTAACGTTCGTTGTGCTGAGGCAAGCACACGAACATCCTCTCTCCTCACACGGTGGTATCCACAAAACGCTGGAGCGAATACGGCGATACTACTATTGGCCGAATTTGGTCACCGATGTGTTATTGTTTACGACCTCCCATGGGAAAAACTCAGGGAACTAACAGATTCTTTCAGAAACTGTATGTAGATTTCTTGGGACCGTATCCGCGTAGTAAGTCAGGGAACATAGGAATCTTTATAGTCCTGGATCATTTCGCCAAATTCCCATTTCTCAAACCCGTAAAGAAGTTTACAGCGGATTCGATCATCCGATTTATCGAGGAAGAGTTGTTTCACTGCTTCGGCGTACCCGAGACGGTAGTATCGGATAATGGAGTCCAGTTTAAATCACAGGTATTCCAGAGCTTGCTGCAAAACTACGGTGTCAAACATATGTTTACAGCCGTGCATGCACCCCAAGCAAATGCGTCAGAACGTGTGAATCGTTCGGTCATTGCACCGATAAAGGCCTATATAAAACCAGACCAATCCAATTGGGATGAAAAGTTGAGCCATATTGCCTGTGCACTACGTTCGCGCACACATACCGCCATTAATTCGACCCCATACAGAATAGCGTTTGGTCAACATATGGTTACCAATGGCTCTAGCTATCAGCTATTAAGACAGTTAGAAATGCTGGAGGATCGAACAGTACAGTTTTCGCGAGACGATTCGTTCAATATCATTCGGCAAAAAGCTATGCATTCAGCTCAACAGCAGCATAGTCGCAACGAAAAAGTATATAATTTGCGTATTCGAGACGTCTCGTTTGTCGTTGGTCAGGAAGTGTATAAAAGAAGTAACTTTAGCAGAGGCTTTAATGCCAAGCTGGCACCTACTTTCGTGAAAGCCCGGGTGAGAAAAAGACTTGGTAATAGTTACTACGAACTCGAGGACCTACAAGGACGAATCCTAGGGAAATTCCATGCTAAAGATATAAAACAATGAGGTTTCAGGCGTGGATCACTCTTTTCAGTGTATCACTGCCAAGTGTGATCTTGGTAGGGGGGTGTTGTAGTGGCGCCTGTCCAACCAAAAATATCGGATAACCGTCCCACGGTTTCCCCTTCCCTTAGACATGCACCTTGCACCTTTTGGGCAGTTACGCGCAAGAAAAAAATGACATAAGTTAACAGCGGCTACTGTCAAGGTGTGGTGAGAAAAGGGGAATGAGAGAAATAAGGGCTCAAGCGGAAGGAGAGTGGCTTGGGCATGTTATTTCCAATTTTACTCGCGATCCCAGACGGACGTCTGAGGAAAATACTCAAGTAGTGCAGTGAAAGGAAATAATTACCGCGTGTCCATCATGGCTAAGATCTAGTCAAAAGATCAGCCGACCATTCCTACGTTTATTAAGCGAAGGCCGAACCCATCGGGTGAGTGAAAATTGTACCCCAACTGCCGGCCAACAGAAAATTAAAGTTCGTTTTTTTTCTTAAAACCTAACCATAGGTTTGGCCGTACGTAATACCGTACGAAACGCCGGTCGTAGTGCCGTAAGCCGTACCCACTACAGTCTCGTCACCTTACCACACATATAAATACCCAGCGTCCCGATCGACTACAGTATGTGTTAGCCGTCTTCGCCCCCAAATCTTCCTTCGGCGTGGCGTCTGCATACATGTGAGCATCACTGTATTTACCGCAGCGTGTACCGGCGTGGGTCCACACACATACAAGCCTTGCTCGGCCTACACCAGTGAAAAACGGTCGATGGGCTTTTATCTACGCGTGCAGTTACATACATATGTACATATGTATGTGTGAAATTGACTATTCCCTCTTCAGTGACTTTCGTCATTGCTACATCGCTTACGCCGCCCGCATACGAACAGTAACGCTAAAGAAGAAGACATTTACCGGTGCCGAAATACTGTTTGCGTTGCTGATGAAGTCATTCGGTGTCTCGATCATGATGGCTATGCCCATGCATTTCTTCATATTAGAATAATACTTTGGAACCCCACTATTGTACTGACCCTAGGATTAACATTAAAAGTTAAATTCGTGTGATTCGGTTTGTTTGGCTTATCATAAAGAAATGTGCAGCTAGAAGGAAAGGAACTAAAACTAATACACGCGCGTATCGCCTATCTACTCTGACACACTGATATTTACAAGTTTTCAGCCACCCTCATCGACCACATGGAAGCGCTTTCATCGTTGGATTTGATCGTAATGTGAGTGATAACCTGTGAACGTCTGCTATATGTGAATTCAAAATTTTACGCAAGTCGAAGCAACATTAAAGATTCCATGCCTCGACCCTAAACTTCCCAGCCGTACTGTAACGCTGACCAATCCAATTGTTCACGTGTTTGTTTTGTTCTGCTCTTTCGCAAGCAATGTAACTTTCTGCAATTCCGAATCTATCGACAACCGAACTTATGATTGGGATTACCCCACAAGCTATTGCTGTGCACTTTAAAGATGCATCCATCCGTCCCTTGTTTTTTGCATTTAAACTGAAAACCATTCGAATATATTTCTATTTGTGTAACGTAATTACCATAATTCCCGAATATACTCCTTATAATTAGTTGACTCTAGTCTAATAAGATCTTTCATCATGATATTTTTATATATATAATTAATCTTAATTGCAGCTTATTTGAACATATTATCCTTATTACTTTAGTAGCCTTTATACTTATATATCTACCCTCTTAGCGGCCATGAGAGCTTGTAGGAAAGTTTAATGAATAAACTGTTTGTAATGAATTCCCGTTAATTGTTGCCGTTATTAAGGATCATGTGGCGCCGAGATGACGTAACCTAGCAGAAGTAGAGCGTTTATTTTAGGGATCGTTACCCATTACTCAGCCTATTTGGACCGGTGCGATCAAGGAAGGGTGGGCATACCGAGTTGCAATGACACCGCAAGCAACTCCCGCTCGAATTAGTACCGCTGACTCATCTCCCTACACTGTCATTTCTCTGTAAATTTCTTCCGTCTGAACCTTGAACCGCACGCGAAACTTATTATACCCGATACTCAAAATGAGTATTGGGGTATATTAGATTTGTGGTAAAAGTGGATGTGTGTAACGTCCAGAAGGAATCGTTTCCGACCCCTTAAAGTATATATATTCCTGATCAGCATCAATAGCCGAGTCGATTGAGCCCTGTCTGTCTGTCCGTCCGTCCGTCTGTCCGTCTGTCCGTCCCCTTCAGCGCCTAGTGCTCAAAGACTATAAGAGCTAGAGCAACGATGTTTTGGATCCAGACTTCTGTGATATGTCACTGCTACAAGAATATTTCAAAACTTTGCCCCGCCCACTTCCGCACCCACAAGGGACGAAAATCTGTGGCATCCACAATTTTAAAGATATGAGAAAACCAAAAACGTAGAATTGTAGAGAATGACCATATCTCTCCCTACCCCACCCCCACTCTACCCGACTAACCATGAGACCGGCAGCAACGCGTGCATTGATCTCGATCATACCCTCCATCTGCTCGTCTACCGTTTCAGATCCTAGCCTCCTGCTTCGTTATCTGTTACAGATAGTATAAAACTAAAAACGCAGAATCGTAGAAGATGACTATTGAAATTTTAGAATAGTTTTTCTAAATAACGATACCGAAACAACTTGGGTGACTGCAATTTTGTATTTTAATACGACGAAAAAAAAGAGTGAGTGCGTTCGATTTCATGGATTTTTCTCGACTTTTTTCATATATTAAAACAATTTCTTCTGTGCCTACCTTACCTACGGTGGCAAAGCGGGGCGAATTCGCCAAGAGCGAGAGAGCGAGCTTTTATTGCGCTCCCGCTGTACCCTATCCTAACTTACACTAGACTTCATGAAATACTATCCTAATAACAATTATTATTATCCAAATGGCGCTACACCGGCCACGTTGAAGGCCTGGGAGGCTTCAAACCATTGGCAGAAGCGCCAATTTGTGGATTGGCCTCCTGAACGTGGCTCCGCTGCTCGTCCTTAGGTCGACCACTCTGACCCTTCCGTCCTGCCCGGCGGTTGTTCCGACCACCCTTCCGAGGAGCCACTGTTGAGGGGGCAGGTTGTCCTCGGCGACGATTACGAGGTCGCCTTCCTTTATGTTTGGCTCCTCCTGGTGCCACTTGCATCTTATTTGCAGTCCCAGCACATACTCCCGGGACCATCGCTGCCAGAACATTTGCCTGGCTGACGAGACAAGCCGCCATCGCTTTAAGCAGCTCAGACCCTCCTGGTCCGGGGTCCTGGGTGCTGGGGGTGCGATGAGCGGCCCGCCTGTCAGCAGGTGCCCGGGAGTCAGCGCGTCTCCGTCGCTTGGGTCTGGGCTTAGGGGTCCTAGCGGGCGCGAGTTGAGTACCGCCTCGATCCCGACCAGCACGGTCTCCAGCTCCTCTGCGGTGAGGAGAGCGCTTCCGACTGCCCGTAGGAGTAGGCCCTTGGCAGACTTCACACCGGCCTCCCAAAGTCCGCCCATGTGCGGTGCTCGAGGCGGTATGCAGGCAAACTCGCACCCGCTTCTTGACGCAAATTCGCGTATCGCGTCCGCTTCCGCCTCTATCTTCCTCCGCAGTTCGCTGAAGTGGCGACTTGCTCCGACGAAATTTGTCGCGTTGTCGCAGTTCACGCGTTGCGGACATCCTCGACGACCGACGAACCTTTGGAATGCCAACAAGAAGGAATTAGTCGTCAAATCGGAGACAATTTCTAAATGAACCGCCTTGGACGCAAAACAGACAAATAACGCTATGTAGGACTTATAAGGGGGCCTTCCACGAATTTTCAGAGTCGTATAGACTGGGCCACAAAAATCAACGCCACATACTGAAAATGGGCGGAGAGCACGGAGCCGGTCTGCGTGTAAGTTGCCCATCATTTGGGTCTGGAGTAGCGGCTTGCATTTAAAGCAACGAATACACGACCTAACTGTCGCCCTGCAAACCGCCTGAGCATTCACTATCCAAATGCGCTGTCTAAGGATACTCACGAGTGCTCGTGGGCCGGCATGAAAATTCGTTTGATGCAGATAGCGAACGTATGTCTGCACAAACTGCGAGCGTTTTGTCAATAACAAGGGAAACTTGGCATTATATGACATAGGAGCGTTAACTAGTCACCCCCCAACTCGCAACAACGAAAAAGAGCACCATGTCCCAGCCTCTTCATGGATGAAGGGATTCAAGCGCTGAAGACTGGGGCCTAACTTGGTGCCCTTACGAACCCTTTCAATATCTTCTTGAGACTCATTTTTCTGTGTTATTTCGACTATTTTTAGAAACGCCTCGTCGTATTCTACGGATGACGGAATTTTTCCAAAGTTGAGACTTTTGTCTTTGCATTTTCGGATGAAGCGGAACACGAAAACGAACACTCTTAGCAGTTTGAGGTGTGACGAGTATCCCTCGATTACATCCACTAAGTAATTTGGCTTGGCCGCGACGGTCAGTCCGACCGATTTCTTCCGACTTTCCATCTGTATCTCTTCTTCGGAAAGCTCGAAGTGTGGATTTCTGGGCTCTCTTCTTCAAAACTTTAAGAACTCTGGTCCACCAAACCAGATCGACTGCACGATTTCCTCTACGTCACAACCTCTCGAAACTATGTCTGCAGGGTTCTGTTTTGTTGGCACATGCCGCCACGTAGCTTCACTTGACCACTCTTGAATCTCCGCTACTCGGTTCGCAACGAATGTTGACAACGACGAAGGGTGGGATCTGATCCAATGAAGAGTAACTTCTGAATCTGACCAGAATATCATTTTATCAATTTGAACCTTGAGCAGTGATTTGATTCGGTGACAAAGGTCTGCTAGAAGGTGAGCGGCACATAACTCAAGCCTTGGGAGCGTTTTCGTCTTGAGTGGCGCTACTTTCGACTTTGCAGTCAACAAGGAGACCTTGAAACCTTCTGCAGTCTTTTTACGGATATAGACGCAGGCTCCATAAGCTCTCATGGATGCGTCGGCAAAGGCATGTACTTGAATCGGTGACATGGGATCAGTATGCACAAATCGAGGTATGGTAATCTTCTCCAACTGACCCAAGGATTCTTTTAATAAGTTCCATGCTGTTTCCAAGTTCATTGGAATTGACTCATCCCATTCTAGCTTGTTGAGCCAAAGCTCCTGCAGTAGGATCTTTCCCTTAATTACTAAAGGACTTACCAAGCCAAGGGGGTCAAACAGCTTTGATGTCACCGATAATATGTTCCGTTTTGTCGCTCGGAGACCCATAACTGACGTGTCAATTTGGAACTTAAAGACGTCTTCGTGTGGCAGCCACGATATTCCTAACGCCTTAGTTGACTCTGAGTCCGAGATCGTTATCGGTTTAACTGTGCACTCGGATGCGGTGACCTCAGGTGAGTTCGAAAACCATTTAGTCAATTCAAACCCAGCGGTTTGAAGAACCTGAGCCACATCAGACTTAATTGTCTTTAACTCCTCTACGCAACCAGCACCAGTCAACATATAATCGACATAGAAGTCGGAGTCAATAACTTCAGCAGCTTTAGGGAGTGAGAGTTTTGCAGACTCACTCAACCTCTTCAAACACCGAATAGCCAAAAATTGGGCTGGTCCAGTCCCATATGTTACGGTGTTGAGCTGGTATATTCTCAAGGACTCAGACGGGTCTCTTCTCCACACTATGAGCTGGAATTGTCTATCCGCATCAGCGACCAAGACTTGGAGATACATCTTTTTGACATCGGCTGTCAAGGCGTACCTGTGTAGTCTGAATCGGAGCAATGTCGAATACAGCTCATCCTGTATCGTAGGACCGACCATCAATATGTCGTTCAAGGCCACCTGAGAGGACGTTTTACAAGACGCATCGAAAACGACGCGGAGCTTGGTCGACGTGCTTTGAGACCTCAACACACACTGATGTGGAATGAAATAATGTGGAGTTTTGGGGATTGTGTTGTCTGTGGTAGACATGTGACCCAAGGAGCCTCCTAGCCTCCTGCTTCGTTATCTGTTACAGATAGTATAAAACTAAAAACGCAGAATCGTAGAAGATGACTATTGAAATTTTAGAATAGTTTTTCTAAATAACGATACCGAAACAACTTGGGTGACTGCAATTTTGTATTTTAATACGACGAAAAAAAAGGAGTGCGTGCGTTCGATTTCATGGATTTTTCTCGACTTTTTTCATATATTAAAACAATTTCTTCTGTGCCTACCTTACCTACGGTGGCAAAGCGGGGCGAATTCGCCAAGAGCGAGAGAGCGAGCTTTTATTGCGCTCCCGCTTTGCCCTATCCTAACTTACACTAGACTTCATGAAATACTATCCTAATAACAATTATTATTATCCAAATGGCGCTACACCGGCCACGTTGAAGGCCTGGAAGGCTTCAAACCATTGGCAGAAGCGCCAATTTGTGGATTGGCCTCCTGAACGTGGCTCCGCTGCTCGTCCTTAGGTCGACCACTCTGACCCTTCCGTCCTGCCCGGCGGTTGTTCCGACCACCCTTCCGAGGAACCACTGTTGAGGGGGCAGGTTGTCCTCGGCGACGATTACGAGGTCGCCTTCTTTTATGTTTGGCTCCTCCTGGTGCCACTTGCATCTTATTTGCAATCCCAGCACATACTCCCGGGACCATCACTGCCAGAACATTTGCCTGGCTGACGAGACAAGCCGCCATCGCTTTAAGCAGCTCAGACCCTCCTGGTCCGGGGTCCTGGGTGCTGGGGGTGCGATGAGCGGCCCGCCTGTCAGCAGGTGCCCGGGAGTCAGCGCGTCTCCGTCGCTTGGGTCTGGGCTTAGGGGTCCTAGCGGGCGCGAGTTGAGTACCGCCTCGATCCCGACCAGCACGGTCTCCAGCTCCTCTGCGGTGAGGAGAGCGCTTCCGACTGCCCGTAGGAGTAGGCCCTTGGCAGACTTCACACCGGCCTCCCAAAGTCCGCCCATGTGCGGTGCTGGAGGCGGTATGAAGGCAAACTCGCACCCGCTTCTTGACGCAAATTCGCGTATCGCGTCCGCTTCCGCCTCTATCTTCCTCCCCAGTTCGCTGAAGTGGCGACTTGCTCCGACGAAATTTGTCGCGTTGTCGCAGTTCACGCGTTGCGGACATCCTCGACGACCGACGAACCTTTGGAATGCCAACAAGAAGGAATTAGTCGTCAAATCGGAGACAATTTCTAAATGAACCGCCTTGGACGCAAAACAGACAAATAACGCTTTGTAGGACTTATAAGGGGGCCTTCCACGAATTTTCAGAGTCGTATAGACTGGGCCACAAAAATCAACGCCACATACTGAAAATGAGCGGAGAGCACGGAGCCGGTCTGCGGGTAAGTTGCCCATCATTTGGGTCTGGAGTAGCGGCTTGCATTTAAAGCAACGAATACACGACCTAACTGTCGCCCTGCAGACCGCCTGAGCATTCACTATCCAAATGCGCTGTCTAAGGATACTCACGAGTGCTCGTGGGCCGGCATGAAAATTCGTTTGATGCAGATAGCGAACGTATGTCTGCACAAACTGCGAGCGTTTTGTCTATAACAAGGGAAACTTGGCATTATATGACATAGGAGCGTTAACTAGTCGCCCCCCAACTCGCAACAACGAAAAAGAGCACCATGTCCCAGCCTCTTCATGGATGAAGGGATTCAAGCGCTGAAGACTGGGGCCTAACTTGGTGCCCTTACGAACCCTTTCAATATCTTCTTGAGACTCATTTTTCTGTGTTATTTCGACTATTTTTAGAAACGCCTCGTCGTATTCTACGGATGACGGAATTTTTCCAAAGTTGAGACTTTTGTCTTTGCATTTTCGGATGAAGCGGAACACGAAAACGAACACTCTTAGCAGTTTGAGGTGTGACGAGTATCCCTCGATTACATCCACTAAGTAATTTGGCTTGGCCGCGACGGTCAGTCCGACCGATTTCTTCCGACTTTCCATCTGTATCTCTTCTTCGGAAAGCTCGAAGTGTGGATTTCTGGGCTCTCTTCTTCAAAACTTTAAGAACTCTGGTCCACCAAACCAGATCGACTGCACGATTTCCTCTACGTCACAACCTCGCGAAACTATGTCTGCAGGGTTCTGTTTTGTTGGCACATGCCGCCACGTAGCTTCACTTGACCACTCTTGAATCTCCGCTACTCGGTTCGCAACGAATGTTGACAACGACGAAGGGTGGGATCTGATCCAATGAAGAGTAACTTCTGAATCTGACCAGAATATCATTTTATCAATTTGAACCTTGAGCAGTGATTTGATTCGGTGACAAAGGTCTGCTAGAAGGTGAGCGGCACATAACTCAAGCCTTGGGAGCGTTTTCGTCTTGAGTGGCGCTACTTTCGACTTTGCAGTCAACAAGGAGACCTTGAAACCTTCTGCAGTCTTTCTACGGATATAGACGCAGGCTCCATAAGCTCTCATGGATGAGTCGGCAAAGGCATGTACTTGAATCGGTGATGTAGTGTATTGACACTCAGACTTAAGCACGCGTTGTCTTCAAGATTCTCTTTTATTCTATATCCCTTGGATGGTGTGACCGTATATAGATATTAATATAATACCTAACACGCCTCTCTTTAGATGTTTAATATACATGTCATTTACAAATCTATTTTCTTATAACAATTTGATTTGTGTACTTAATCTAATTAGCGTATATAAAATGTATGTGATTTCGTATTTTTCTTTCTTCTTAATCTGTTTAGTATTTGTTTCAGTGTTTAATTTGTACATAATTTGATTTCATAATTCCTTTCTTTATATTATTTTATTGTTAAATACGCTTTACTACCTTCCCTGCCTCACGTGGTCTCAACTCTCTCCTGGTGGGTGTTGGTTGAGAAACTATTTGTTCATTGTTGGTTTTGGAATTGTCATCTACTGAACAATTGCTTTCGACATCAGGTGTTTTCGCATTAGGCGATGTATGATTGTTAGTGCTTTGGTTTCTAATTTGATCCAGGTGACGTTTTATTTCTCTGTTATTGTTCGCCAAAATACAACAATACGAACGCGGACCCAGTTGTTGTTTTACAGTTGCCTGAGTCCAGCTTGCTTTGTTAGGATTTTTGTAGTCCCTAACCATAACTTTTTGACCCTTTAAAAATTCTGTGCTTCGTCTACCTTTGTGATTTACAACACACTCAGTCTGTTTTTTATTTATTATGCTTTCGACCGTAGGTGGTTTTAACAACGAAAATCTTGTTTTTAGTGTACGACCAAAAAATAATTTAGCAGGAGATTCGCCCGTAGTACAATGAATCGTATTTCGGTAATCGATCAAAAATCTATTTAAAATTGTATTAAAATCTTGTCTTTCAGTAGCCTTTATGTTTGCATATAGTGATTTCTTAACAGTCTTTACAAAATTTTCTGCTTGACCATTAGTCGCTGGATGTCCTGGAGCAGTAAAAATGTGATTAACACCATTGTTTTTCATAAACGTTTTAAAATCATCAGAAGTAAACTGTCGTCCATTGTCACTAACTAACACGTCTGGTAAACCATATCGACAAAATACTTCTCTAAGCTTGTTGATAGTAAACAATGAAGTTATTTCCTTCGTTTTGAATACTTCTGCCCATTTTGTATAAGAATCTATAATAACCAATAAATGAAAACCTCTAATTGGTCCTGCAAAGTCTATGTGTACTCGACTCCAAGCCTTTCCTGTGGATTTCCACGGTATTAACAGACTCTTTTCTGGACGAATTAATTTCTCAATTTCAGAATCCATGCAAGGCCACCACACATAAGAACGTGCTAACATTTTGGTTTTTACTATTCCCAAATGCGATGCATGAAATTCTGCTAAAATAGCTTGTCTCAGTTTGGTTGGAATTACTACTCTGTGTCCCCATAAGATACAATCATATTCCACTGAAAGTTCATTTGTTTTAGAGATGTAGGCAGAAAACTCGCTGCCTTTTAATCTTGTCTTCGAACCAGTGTTAATTGCCTCACAAACTTTTGATAATATTGGGTCACGTCGTGTTTCACGAGCTATTTCTTTGAAGCTAATTTTGAACACCTTTTCGGACTGTATAAAATGTATGTAATTATAGTCTTCGTTTGGTACAGCCCTTTCCCATTGAGGCATTCTTGAGAGTCCATCTGCTATATTTAAGGTCCCCTTTATGTGTTCAACTGTATATTGAAAACCTGACAAAGTCAGTGCCCATCTTTGCATTCGTGCAGAGGCCATCAATGGAAGTCCTTTCAGGTCTCCAAATATGCTTAGTAATGGTTTGTGATCTGTTCGAAGGATGAACTTGTTTCCTAAAAGATACTGTCTTAATTTACTCACACAGAACACTATAGCCAGGGCCTCTTTCTCGATTGTACTGTAATTATGCTCGCTTTTGGATAATGCTCTTGATACAAATGCTATTGGTTTGATATCTTCATTGCATTTATGTGATAAAACACCTGAAACTGCATGACTGCTAGCATCAGTCGTTAATACTAACGGTTGATCTGGGTTGTAGTGAACTAAAACTTGTTCAGAAGTTACTTCTTTCTTTACCTCTTCATATGCACTCTGACATTCGCGTGTCCAATTAAATTTGGTATTTTTCTTTAATAATGCATATAAAGGACTCATTATCTGAGCGAAATTATTGATAAACTTTGAATAATAATTTACCATGCCTATGAAAGCTCTAAGCTGTGATACGTTTTCCGGAGCCGGTGCAAACAATACACTCGCAACTCTATCATTGTTTTTGCTCAGTCCTATCCTGTCAATTGAAAATCCTAGGTAACAAATTTTGGATTTAAAGAACTCACATTTCTTGTCATTTAATTTAAGTCCAACTGATTTCAGTTTTCTAAGTACAGCTTTTAGGTTTGAAATATGTTCTTGAAGATCTCGTCCTGTAACTGTTATGTCATCTTGATAAACCACAACTCCTCGCATACCCTGAAACAACCCTTCCATTGTTTTTTGAAAAATAGCTGCTGCAGTTTTTATACCAAATGGTAAGCGTTTAACTTTCAATAGTCCAATATGTGTGCTCCAAGTACACAAATTTTGAGATTGCTCATCTAAATTTAGCTGATTGTAAGCATTTGACAGGTCAAGTTTTGAATACAGTGTACCCCCTTCAAGCGCTGCAAAAATGTCGTCTATTCGAGGTAGTGGATACTTTACGTCGACTAAAGACCGGTTTAATGTAACCTTATAGTCACCACAAATTCGTATGTCACCGTTTGGTTTTAAAATCGGTACCAAAGGTGTTGCCCATTCAGAACTAACAACTTGCTCTAAAATTCCATCATCTATGAATTTTCGTAACTGCACTTCAATCTTTTCTTTCCATGCTAATGGTACTGACCTAGGCTTGAAAAATATTGGTTTTGCATCTTCTTTTAATAGTAACGATATCGTATTCGTAGTATATGAACCTAAACGAGGCTCAAAAACTTCAGCAAACTCCGATTTAATCTGTTCTGTAATAACAGAATTTGGTTCATTTACGTACACATTGTTCACCTGCATTAACTCAAAATTAAAAGCTCTCAAAAATGTTCTACCTAGCAAAGGTGGACTCACTGCATTGGTTACAACAACAACAATTTGTTTTTTTAGACCTCGATATTCGATCGTTGCATCGTACTCACCAATAACTTTGATTGAATCTCCATTGTAATCTACATATGGAACTAGACATTTTCTAAGTGGTCTGCTGGTATTTAAGCTTTCGTAAAATGTTTTTGGAACCAATGTGCACGGTGCACCAGTGTCGCAAGCAATTTTCGTTATGTTTCCATCAATTTTTACAGGTAAATAATATACTCCATTAGTTGAGGTTGTATCAACGCTATAGATAGAAAAGTTATAATTATCATTATCAAAATTATTATCAGAATAGGTGTCATGTTTTGTTTGAGATACATAATTTACGGATTTTTTTGATTTATTTTTACAAATGCTCGCCAAGTGACCTGTTTTTCCACAGCTGTGACATTTGCATGCCTTATACTTGCAATTGTTTGAGTTATGATTTCGCCAGCCACAGTGTGTGCATGGCTGCTGCTTCTTTTCTCTGCCAGCGTCGCAGTCGTTTTCGCCGTCGCCGTCGCTTCTGCCGCCTCTGTAACTCACGTTTCGGTTGCCCTTGAAATGACTTCTGCCGTTGCTCTTTGCTTGATCTCTGTTCTCGCCTCTTTGCCTCTGCCATTGACTAGTCCCGTTCTTTTGATGCATGTAGTTGACGTTGTGTTCTGTCTTCCTTGTGCTGATCTTCGTCTCCATGATCATCGCCTTCTTGAGTGCATCAGCCAGAGTTAGATTTTCGTCTTCTTCACATATTCTTTCATATATAGGGTTGGGAAGGCTCATCACAAATTGGTTTAATACAAACGCTTCCAGATTTGAGCCAAATTTGCATTCCAATGCCAATTGTTTAACTCGAGCATACCACTCCGCTACAGTCTCATCTTCACTTTTTGTGGACATGTGAAATTTTTTTCTTTCTCTGAATATGAGTGTAGGTGGTGTGTAGTGTGTTTTTAAAATTTCACATAATTCTTTGTATGCTTTTGATACGGGTGATACCGGATTGCACAAACTATGTAGTACAGTGTAAGCCGCTGTACCGATCGACTTCAACAAAACTGCCTTTTTTGTGTTTTCCTCTTTCACATTCAATTCGCACAAATGTATGTCGAATTTTTCCTTCCAAATGCAGAACGTTTCTTGGTGTGGCGAAAACTCAGCAATTGTTGCCATTTGATAGAATGTTGGTGCTTCATTTTTCGTCATGTTGCTATTCATATATTATATGCACTTTTAACATGTGTATGTATATTAATACATTTTATTTTATCTTCGTCGCCAATTATGTAGTGTATTGACACTCAGACTTAAGCACGCGTTGTCTTCAAGATTCTCTTTTATTCTATATCCCTTGGATGGTGTGACCGTATATAGATATTAATATAATACCTAACAGGTGACATGGGATCAGTATGCACAAATCGAGGTATGGTAATCTTCTCCAACTGACCCAAGGATTCTTTTAATAAGTTCCATGCTGTTTCCAAGTTCATTGGAATTGACTCATCCCATTCTAGCTTGTTGAGCCAAAGCTCCTGCAGTAGGATCTTTCCCTTTATTACTAAAGGACTTAACAAGCCAAGGGGGTCAAACAGCTTAGATGTCACCGATAATATGTTCCGTTTTGTCGCTCGGAGACCCATAACTGACGTGTCAATTTGGAACTTAAAGACGTCTTCGTGTGGCAGCCACAATATTCCTAACGCCTTAGTTGACTCTGAGTCCGAGATCGTTATCGGTTTAACTGTGCACTCGGATGCGGTGACCTCAGGTGAGTTCGAAAACCATTTAGTCAATTCAAACCCAGCGGTTTGAAGAACCTGAGCCACATCAGACTTAATTGTCTTTAACTCCTCTACGCAATCAGCACCAGTCAACATGTCATCGACATAGAAGTCGGAGTCAATAACTTCAGCAGCTTTAGGGAGTGAGAGTTTTGCAGACTCACTCAACCTCTTCAAACACCGAATAGCCAAAAATGGGGCTGGTCCAGTCCCATATGTTACGGTGTTGAGCTGGTATATTCTCAAGGACTCAGACGGGTGTCTTCTCCACCCTATGAGCTGGAATTTACTATCCGCACCCATTCCCAAGACTTGGCGATACATCTTTTTGACATCGGCTGTCAAGGCGTACCTGTGTAGTCTGAATCGGAGCAATGTCGAATACAGCTCATCCTGTATCGTAGGACCGACCATCAATATGTCGTTCAAGGCCACCTGAGAGGACGTTTTACAAGACGCATCGAAAACGACGCGGAGCTTGGTCGACGTGCTTTGAGGCCTCAACACACACTGATGTGGAATGAAATAATGTGGAGTTTTGGGGATTGTGTTGTCTGTGGTAGACATGTGACCCAAGGAGAGGTACTCTTCCATGAACTCCAAGTACATTTTCTTCAACTCGGGGTCACGAGACAATCTTTTTTCAAGCGATAAAAACCGCCGTTTAGCCACTTCAAAGGAGTTGCCTAAGATACTGGGATCTGATTTGAACGGCAGTCTTACTTCAAACCGACCTGAAGGCACGACCTGAGTAGTCCTTCTATAATGCTTTTCACATAACTTGTGTTCAGGAGATAAAGACTTTTTAGAAGACGGTAATTCTTCCAGTGACCAAAACTTTTGTTATGTATTGTCGATGTGGATCACTGACTCTTCTCGACAACTCAAACAATTCCTAGCTTCTTGGGTGGCAGTCACCTTTGGAGTGTATCTGCCCGACACAATCCAGCCGAGAAGCGTTTTCTGCAGAGTTGGATAGTCAGGACCTTGTCGAATCTGACCAACAGATTAAAGTTCGAAAAATGTTTCTGCACCTATCAACATATCTATCTTCTGTGGCTTGAAGAAATATGGGTCTGCAAGTGGTAAGTTCTTCGGGATTTTCCAGTCACTCACGTTAAGTGTCTGATCAGGGTGATACCCCGAAATGGACTTTAGAATCCAGAAATCAACCGAAAACTCACTACCAGTAATTCGCGACTTCACCACCGTGTGTATCTTTTTCTTGACTTGTGAATTGGATTCACCAATACCAAGCAAGTTGATACACGACTCCTCCCTACGGATCTGTAAGCGCTGTGCTAAGTCCTCAGTTATAAAATTGGTTTGAGACCCCGAGTCAAGCAGAGCTCGGGCCAAAACATGTTCACCATTATTTGTTCGGACGCTTACGATCGACGTAGCCAGAATAACTCTATCCATAGCTGTCGCATGGAGAGCATGCGAAGTGGAAGGTTGATTCTGATTGGGAGGAGGAGAAGAATTCTCTGGGGGTGATGGTAACGCTAGACTTTTATTCGCCACTGTGAATCTATGCAATAAGGTATGGTGTGAGCAGCCACACACTCGACACTTCTTAGCTTTGCATCGTACTACAGAGTGGCCTGGCTGCAGACAATTGATGCACAAGGATGCAGTTTTTGCGAATTCGAACCTTTGCATTACTGCCAGCCGACCAAATGGACTGCAATCTGTCAACAAATGGCCTTTCGCATTGCAGTAGCTGCATTGTTGGTTTTCGGTATTCGCGGTGGAACACGCGAATGAGCTCCGATTATGCGGCTTGCTTGGCACAGCTTTCTGCTCCTGCTTTGGTTTGTCCGAATTTTCGGCCGAAAGATGCTGATGTCTGCGATTAAGCAACTTTTCACAGTCCGTCCAAAGTGGCAGTTTGTCATAATCGAGCTGTTCTTCCCATTTCTCTTTGGTCACCGGATCGACTCTGCTCAAGACGAGATGAATAATCATCGCATTCGAGATCTTTTTATCATTGCCTATCGACAACAACGAACCATATATGGATGAGGCGGTATCGATAAGGTTTCTTAAGGACGATGCTGATTGCTGGGTCATTTTGGGAAGACTAAATAGGGCATCAATGTGATTTTTAAAGATCAGACAATCATTATCGTAGACCCGTTTTAAGCTAGCCATTGCTTTCTCGTAGTTGGTCTCGGTTACTTGGAAAGCCCTAACTGTTCCCAACGCTTCACCGGAGAGACACGAAAGCAAATGGTTGAACTTTTCGATAATTGGAATGCTTTGGTCATTGTGAACTAGAGTCTCAAATAAACCTATGAAGTTTTTAAAGTCCGAAAAGTTGCCGCTGAACTGCGGCAGAGCTAACTTCGGAAGGCGAGCACGAGTTGGGCCACCATAAGCTGGTACTGCCTGTATTGTCTCATCAGCTGTCTTTAATGCGCAAATGAGAGACATTAATTTTGTCTTTGTGACAATTGAGAGTTCTTCCAACTCGACTCCAAATTCATCGTCAATGTCTATATCTTCAATCTTCTCTTGAAGTTCGCGTGCCGTGTCAATGCTACGCATCAGCGTTTCGAGTCTGCACTCGAGCTCCGTCAATACCAGCGGAATATCCCCCGCTTCTAAACGGTCCGCTAATAAACGAATGCCTTTGACACGGCAACTGCGCTTTTTCTTCAGCTCTTCAAGGGCAATATTGTTGGCTTTTGAGGTCATATTGATTCTCAATACAAGCAACTGAAGGCGAAAAATCGTTTCTAATAATCGTATGTAATGCCGAGGCACTCAATGAAATAATGGGTAATTGTACCCACACGAGGTGAAAAACCAATATACCCGAAAAATTTAGGGTAGAGCGTCGCTTGGCTGGCGCGTACACGAAAACCACACAAGAATAGTAACGAACTGCACTGGTGACAAGCGAAAACGAAAAATTTCACCGCTGCAGTTCTGAAGAATGGATGTTGTGTATATGTACGTATGCACCGACAACGATCGACGCTAAATTGATTTGCGAGGCACGACTTTGTCTTAATTGATAGTTGGATCCTACTGACTCCAAACGAATATACCCGACGAAAACAGGGTAGCGCGTCACTTAGTGTTTGGTTTGGATCAAGCGCGCCAAACAAAAGAACAACGATAAGCAACGGTGAAGAGCGAAAGCGAGACGAAACTAGAGGGAACGTTGTGAGTTGCTGCGGAGACCGCAACTCTACATTTATACCCGATACTAAGTCTGTATGGCTCTCCTCCGGCCGACGCCGCTAATATTAAACGACACGACAAGGAGTGCGTGCGAGAGAGACAGAAAATCAGTCTGAGCGTGACGTCGGGCGCTGCGTAGCCAGTGGAAATTGATTTGTTCCTTTTGGCTATAAAAATGATCTGATCTGATCCAGATTCAGCAATCTGATAGATATGGTCATTATCTATGATTCTGCGTTTTTAGTTTTCTCGAATGTGCAATATTGTGGATGCAACAGATTTTCGTCCTTTGTGGGGGCGGAAAAGGGTGGGGCGAAATTCTGAGATATACGTTTTATAGTGAGATCTAACAGAAGTACGGATACCAAATTTGGTTACTCTTGCCTTAATAGTCTCTGAGATTTGTGGATGCCCCAGATTTTCGTCCGTTGCGGGGGCGGAAGGGGGTGTGGCGAAATTTGGACACGAAACGGTCAAGGTCCGATATCACAGGAGTGTGGATACCAAATTTGGTTGCTCTGGCTCTTATAGGTTCTGAGATCCTTGAACTCATATTTTGCAATTGGCAAAGCCGACCATGAAACCTGTGTGTTAGAGAGAGACAGAGCGAGAAAGAATGAAATTGTTTTCTTGATTCTGGCTATAATAATTATACGATCTGGTTGAGATTTTACACTCTAGAACATATAGTCATCCTCTACGATTCTGCGTTTTTGGTTTTATCGTATCTTTAAAAATGTAGATGCCACAGATTTTCGTCCTTTGTGGGGGCGGAAGTGGGCGGGGCGAAGTTTTGAAATATTTTTGTAGCAGTGACATATCACAGAAGTCTGGATCCAAAACATCGTTGCTCTAGATCTTATAGTCTTTGAGCACTAGGCGCTGAAGGGGACGGACGGACGGACGGACGGACGGACGGACGGACGGACGGACGGACAGACGGACAGACAGACAGGGCTCAATCGACTCGGCTATTGATGCTGATCAAGAATATATATACTTTATGGGGTCGGAAACGATTCCTTCTGGACGTTACACACATCCACTTTTACCACAAATCTAATATACCCCAATACTCATTTTGAGTATCGGGTATAAAAATGCACCGCTGCAGCTGCGTATTGGTATGCGTGCTTGGCCAACGACCCAACTATACATATATTTGACACAACGAAAACGAGAAAGGGGAAAGGGGTGACAGCGATTGCAGTTAAAATGAGTTATGTGTAGTTATTGCGTCCAAGAGGGTTAGATGTACATATGTATATATGTATTAATATATATATGCTCAACTCTAACTACAGCATGCAATCTAGCTCTACTATGTCATACGTATGTGCCAAGAATTGAAAACGAGGTGCAATTGTTTCAGCACAAGACAATAATTGCGAGTTTTTTAATCTTTTCGTCTTCACTCGAGCTTTCAATTTTTTGCACAAATACCTCTTGAGAAGATTGGAAGTTCCAGGTGCTGTACTCTCCTCTTCTTATACTGGATGCTCCACTTGGATCTTCTTGGGTAGATGGTATATGTGTATCTACTTTTGTATATAGCTGCAGACAGGGTATTGCACGACCGACGCGGTGATTTTTAGTTTTGTTTGTTGAATTATTTGCACACACGTCGCGGTCAATTTGGCAATTTAGCTGCAGCACATATGCATGTACATGTAGGTATAATAGATTTAGGCTATTTATCTTTTCTCCACTGTGTCACTGTCACTTTTGCCTTCCACTTGAATTAATACGTTTAAATTGCAAGTCCACCCGGGGGCGCCATGAAATTTTAGAATAGTTTTTCTAAATAACGATACCGAAACAACTTGGGTGACTGCAATTTTGTATTTTAATACGACGAAAAAAAGGGAGTGCGTGCGTTCGATTTCATGGATTTCTCGACTTTTTTCATATATTAAAACAATTTCTTCTGTGCCTACCTTACCTACGGTGGCAAAGCGGGGCGAATTCGCCAAGAGCGAGAGAGCGAGCTTTTATTGCGCTCCCGCTTTGCCCTATCCTAACTTACACTAGACTTCATGAAATACTATCCTAATAACAATTATTATTATCCAAATGGCGCTACTCTTCTAGAGTGCAAAATCTGAACCAGATCGTATAATTATTATAGCCAGAATCAAGAAAACAATTTCATTCTTTCTCGCTCTGTCTCTCTCTAACACACAGGTTTCATGGTCGGCTTTGCCAATTGCAAAATATGAGTTCAAGGATCTCAGAACCTATAAGAGCCAGAGCAACCAAATTTGGTATCCACACTCCTGTGATATCGGACCTTGACCGTTTCGTGTCCAAATTTCGCCACACCCCCTTCCGCCCCCGCAAAGGACGAAAATCTGGGGCATCCACAAATCTCAGAGACTATTAAGGCTAGAGTAACCAAATTTGGTATCCACACTTCTGTTAGATCTCACTATAAAACGTATATCTCAGAATTTCGCCACACCCTTTTCCGCCCCCACAAAGGACGAAAATCTGTTGCATCCACAATATTGCACATTCGAGAAAACTAAAAACGCAGAATCATAGATAATGACCATATCTATCAGATTGCTGAATCTGGATCAGATCAGATCATTTTTATAGCCAATAGGAACAAATCAATTTCCACTGGCTACGCAGCGCCCGACGTCACGCTCAGACTGATTTTCTGTCTCTCTCGCACGCACTCCTTGTCGTGTCGTTTAATATTAGCGGCGTCTGCCGAAGGAGAGCCATACTGACTTAGTATCGGGTATAACTGTAGAGTTGCGGTCTCCGCAGCAACTCACAACGTTCCCCCTCGTTTATTATTATAATTTTGTAGTATTTTTATACCCGATACTCAAAATGAGTATTGGGGTATATTAGATTTGTGGTAACAGTGGATGTGTGTAACGTCCAGAAGGAATCGTTTCCGACCCCATAAAGTATATATATTCCTGATCAGCATCAATAGCCGAGTCGGTTGAGCCCTGTCTGTCTGTCTGTCTGTCCGTCTGTCCGTCTGTCCGTCCGTCCGTCTCTCCGTCCCTATCAGCGCCTAGTGCTCAAAGACTATAAGAGCTAGAGCAACTACGTTTTATATCCGGATTTCTGTGATACGTCACTGCTACAAAAATATTTCAAAACTTCGCCCCACCCACTTCCGCCCCCACAAAGGACGAAAATCTGTGGCATCTACATTTTTAAAGATACGATAAAACCAAAAACGTAGAATTGTAGAGAATGACCATATCTTTACGACTGCGGAATCTGAATTGGATCGTATTATTATTATAGCCAGCATCAAGAAAACAATTTCATTTTTTCTCGCCCTGTCTGTCTCTAACACACACGTAGCATAGGCGGCTTTGCTTAGAGTAAAACATTAGCGCCTAGATCTCAGAGACTACAAAAGCTAGAGCAACCAAATTTGGTATCCACACTCCTAATATATCGGACCGAGACGAGTTTGTTTCAAAATTTCGCCACACCCCCTTCCGCCCCCGCAAAGGACGAAACTCTGGGGATATTAAAAAATCTCAGAGAGTGGTAGCGGCGTCTGCCGGAGGAGAGCCATACTGACTTAGTATCGGGTATAAATGTAGAGTTGCGGTCTCCGCAGCAACTCACAACGTTCCCCCTCGTTTTTTAATCGAAAACATCTCATAGAATCCACATTCATTTGGCGCTTCCACACAACAACAATAGCTTTTCGCTTTTCGGTGTCGGTCGAAATTCCAGAGCGTCTCGGACAAGCGATAAATTCGTATGAACAAATTGAATGTTGCTGCTGCTTTTGCCTGCCCCACTGCTCCGCCGCTGATGAGGCTGCTGCTGGGGCTGGCGTATGTATTTCATTTCGTTTCGTTGCATGACTGACTGGCTGACAGCAATTTTAAATTGTAGTGCGCGCCAAAAATGGAGCACCGCTTTTTCAGCTTCTTTTCGCTTTTATTTAAATTTTCACAGCCAGCTCAAGGTTTGCGCTTGCATAGAGTATAGGAGCAGAGTGGCGAGAGACGAAAGAGAGTGAGAGAGAGAGAGAAACACGCTCTCACATGTACAGACATTTTATTTTGTTCAGTGCCAGCGTCGTCCGTCTAGTGCGCCATTTGTCATGTGTCGCTTTGTTGCTGTTTACTGTCGACGTTACCTGTTAAGCTATTAAGCGTTTTTAACAACTGTTGCAATTTGAAGTTAATGAAAGTCGAGAGGCTGTTTATAATTCACAATTTATTTGCATACAGTATGTCAAGAAACTCTTTACACACTGAAAATAAATTAAATTTTTTGACTTTGGATAAGAAAATAATGGCCTTTGGTTCAAATTTATCAAATTTTTTTAATTCATAACCATTCAGGGATTAATTATAAAGTAGTTAGTGAAAAAAAAATAGCAAAACTATAAATAGGTAACTTACAAAACAACAAAAACAATGATTACTCATTTTTGACACTGTCAAGAAACTCTTTACACATTTCGTTTTCGAGCTCTGTTTTGATCTCGTTCTTAGAAAAAACGGGACTTTACCGTAATCTATGCTTTTGGCGTTGCTCAGTGATGCTCTATTTTTGCATTGACTTTGATTTTGTTGCGAAATTTTGACCGGTGCACATCTACAGACTAACTTTCTGAAATTTTTAAAATGCCTGGCAAAAGACTAAGCTTTGACGTTGTCCAGTTGATTTACTATAATCACCAGTTCGGCAAATCTGTTGCAGACATGGTAGACATGTTTTCAGTATCAAGGAAAACAATTTACAATGTCCTAAGTCACGCGAAGAACGAAGGGAGACTGGAAACCAAATCTGAAGGTGGCCGTAAAAGGAAGATAGACAAACGGGCAGACCGCATAATCATGAGGAAAATTAATCAGAATCCGCAAATATCGGTCAGGACTCTGGCCAAGGAACTTGACGAAGAACTTGACTTGGTTGTTTCACACGAAACAGTACGCCAGGTTATTCTACGCCATAAATACTCTTCCAGAGTGGCACGAAAAAAACCGCTGCTTTCGTCGGTCAATGTGGAAAAGCGCTTCACTTTCGCTGTTAACATGATCAGTAAGCCGGCAGAGTATTGGGATGACGTCATATTTAGCGACGAAACAAAAATTATGCTATATTACAATGATGGTCCACCCAGAGTATGGCGCAAGCCGTTAACAGCTTTAGATAACCGAAACATCATTCCGACTGTAAAGTTTGGAAAACTTTCGGTTATGATTTGGGGGTGCATCTCTAGCCGAGGAGTGGGAAATATTGAATTTATTGAGAACACAATGGATGCCAAACAGTACCTCCAAATTTTAAAAACAAATTTAAAAAGCAGTGCGGAGAAATTTGGTCTCATTACGGACAATAGGGCCAAATTTAAGTTTTATCAAGACAATGATCCCAAACATAAAGAGTCCAATGTGAGAGCTTGGCTGCTTTACAACTGTGGAAAAGTTATTGATACACCACCCCAGAGTCCCCAGAGTATGTTCAGAGCATGAACCAGAGCACTTTTCAAACTTCAAACCTCTGTAAAAATCAATTGAGCAATTAATTCTCTTAAGATTTTACTTATCTTAACAACAAAAAAAAAGTTCGATAATAACTGCGACGATTAGCTCAAGACTGCCCATGCAAGGGCTGACGGGCCAAATTGCCCGGCCCTATGCAGCAAGCTTAGACGCGAGCGAGAGCGTATGATAGCCCGAGAGCGTTAGAGCTGCTCGGGGACGCTGTTAAGCCGAGTCCGAGAGATTGCGACATAAGGAGACGAAAGAATTCCGCTGCATGCGCATATGCGGTAGCAAATGATCTTTGCAGTGGGGGCATTGGAAACGACAACACCAAAATGCATTTCCTTTGGGCCGCACCACTGGCAATAATTTAAAATATTTAAGCTGCTTGACCCGACATACTCCCCCCGTTGGAAGCCTGACTTTCAACAGCATCTTTAAGGGGCAGCAGGCACAGCTTGTTGACGGCGCGCTTGGTGATTCCAGATGACGTCTTCAGCACAGCAACTCGGGCAACGCCATCTCGTCCAGGCAAAAGCTCGACCACTCTCGCCAGTGGCCACTTCATGGGAGGAAGATTCTCATCCTTGACAAGAACCAAATCTGCGACTGCTAAACTAGGCTTCGCAGTGCGCCACTTTGAGCGCTGCTGCAGTGACGTTATGTACTCCTCCTTCCACCGGGACCAAAAGAGCTGCTGCAGGTACGAAACGCGCTGCCAGCCGTCCAGGCGATCGAAGTTTAGCTGCGTGACGTCAGGCTCAGCGAACGAAGCAGGAGGGCCACCATTCAAGAAATGCGCTGGAGTTAGAACATCTAGATCGGCAGGGCTCTCTGAAATTGAAACTAAAGGTCTTGAATTAATCACTGCCGTGATGTGGCACAACAGCGTCCGCAGCTCGTCAAATCCAAGAACCGATTTGCCTATCGCACGGTAGAAGTGGTACTTGGCCGTCTTCACTGCAGCCTCCCATAGACCACCAAAATGAGGGGAGCGCGGAGGAATGAAATGCCAGTCTATAGCCTCGACCAAGCAAAAATCCAGCAGCGCCTTCTGATGGTCATCGCTGAGGACCAGGCGCTTTAATTCCATCAGCTCATTCTTAGCGCCGACAAAATTGGTTGCGTTGTCTGACCAAATTTGCCGCGGCTTCCGTCTGGTACATATGAAGCGCTTTAGTCCATGTAGAAAAGCAACTGTGGATAAGTCCTTTATAAGCTCCAGATGAACAGCCTTGGTAGCGAAACAAATGAAGACGCAGACGTAGCACTTGATTGGAGCTTTGTTGCGTGCCTCCGGTTTGTAGAAAAACGGCCCACAGAAGTCCACGCCTGTGATCTCAAAGGCATGAGAACCATCGAGCCGCTCCTTTGGAAGATCCGCCATAATATGCTCCAATACCCTGGGCTTCAGTCGAAAGCATCTTACGCACTTGTTTACTGCCTTGTTTACCGTCTTCCTCCCCCCAATAGGCCAATATTGGGATCAAATTAGTCCAAGCAAAGCTCGAGGACCAGCGTGCAGATTCCGCTCATGAAAATGGGAGATTATTGTAAGAGTCAGTGGATGGCTGCTGGGCAAGATGATGGGATGACGGCCATCAAAATCCAACGAAGAGTTTTTCAGTCGACCATCTACCCTGAGAAGTCCAAACTGATCCATGAATGGCGATAACGATGCGATTGAGCTCGATGAGGAGACTGCTCCCCTTGCCCGCAGTGACTTCATGTCCTCCCATAGCTGAGTACGCTGGATTAGTCGTAGCAATACCTGGGTTCCATGTTCAATGTCTGAGACAGTGAGTCCGGGGCGCTGAATTCGGTTGCAAAACTTGTGAATGTATCCGAAAACGCGTTGCAAAGAAGCAAATGAATTCGCATACTTGGAATCAGCAATAATGTCCATGTAGGGCGATTTGACCAGAAGAGCCTTCCGACGAAGTTCAAGGGCTGGCTTATCAGGTAGCACAGTGGGTGGCCAGTCATCTGAGGAGCCGCAAAGAAATGGAGGACCATGAGCCCAAAGAGGTGACTCATTCAGCTCAGTCGGATGAGCCCCTCGAGACAGAATGTCGGCTGGGTTTAAGGCTGTGGGAACATAGCGCCATTCCATTTTTTCGGTAATTTCCTGAATCGTTGACACTCTATTTGCAACAAAAATATTAAATCTTGACGGCTCGTCCCGAATCCAAGAGAGCGCAACGGCAGAATCACACCAACAGTAACACCTTCCCTTGAATACATTCATTCCAGCTATCTCAGATATGAGCCTAGCCAGCAACTCCGCTCCACAAAGCTCCAACTTTGGTACTGTAAGTGTCTTCAAAGGAGCCACACGAGATTTGGCACAAAGTAAGTGACTGCTGAAATGCTGACCCTTGGACACGACATAAATGCATGCACCAAAAGCCTCGATGCTGGCATCGCAAGATCCGTGAATTTCCAGCGTAGAGTCTGGAAGGAGCACAAGCCGAGGAAATTCAAGTCGACGAATCTAACCAAAACTGGTGCATATTTCCTGCCACTCGGTGTTCAGTGCGACTGGAAGGCTTTCATCCCAGGACAACTTCTCTTGGCACAAACGCTGGAGAAAGATTTTGGATTTAGTAATTACGGGACCAGCTAGTCCGAGAGGATCGTAGAATCGCGCTATGGATGACAAAACAGACTTCACACCGGCCTCCCAAAGTCCGCCCATGTGCGGTGCTCGAGGCGGTATGAAGGCAAACTCGTACCCGCTTCTTGACGCAAATTCGCGTATCGCGTCCGCTTCCGCCTCTATCTTCCTCCCCAGTTCGCTGAAGTGGCGACTTGCTCCGACGAAATTTGTCGCGTTGTCGCAGTTCACGCGTTGCGGACATCCTCGACGACCGACGAACCTTTGGAATGCCAACAAGAAGGAATTAGTCGTCAAATCGGAGACAATTTCTAAATGAACCGCCTTGGACGCAAAACAGACAAATAACGCTTTGTAGGACTTATAAGGGGGCCTTCCACGAATTTTCAGAGTCGTATAGACTGGGCCACAAAAATCAACGCCACATACTGAAAATGAGCGGAGAGCACGGAGCCGGTCTGCGGGTAAGTTGCCCATCATTTGGGTCTGGAGTAGCGGCTTGCATTTAAAGCAACAAATACACGACCTAACTGTCGCCCTGCAGACCGCCTGAGCATTCACTATCCAAATGCGCTGTCTAAGGATACTCACGAGTGCTCGTGGGCCGGCATGAAAATTCGTTTGATGCAGATAGCGAACGTATGTCTGCACAAACTGCGAGCGTTTTGTCTATAACAAGGGAAACTTGGCATTATATGACATAGGAGCGTTAACTAGTCGCCCCCCAACTCGCAACAACGAAAAAGAGCACCATGTCCCAGCCTCTTCATGGATGAAGGGATTCAAGCGCTGAAGACTGGGGCCTAACTTGGTGCCCTTACGAACCCTTTCAATATCTTCTTGAGACTCATTTTTCTGTGTTATTTCGACTATTTTTAGAAACGCCTCGTCGTATTCTACGGATGACGGAATTTTTCCAAAGTTGAGACTTTTGTCTTTGCATTTTCGGATGAAGCGGAACACGAAAACGAACACTCTTAGCAGTTTGAGGTGTGACGAGTATCCCTCGATTACATCCACTAAGTAATTTGGCTTGGCCGCGACGGTCAGTCCGACCGATTTCTTCCGACTTTCCATCTGTATCTCTTCTTCGGAAAGCTCGAAGTGTGGATTTCTGGGCTCTCTTCTTCAAACTTTAAGAACTCTGGTCCACCAAACCAGATCGACTGCACGATTTCCTCTACGTCACAACCACTCGAAACTATGTCTGCAGGGTTCTGTTTTGTTGGCACATGCCGCCACGTAGCTTCACTTGACCACTCTTGAATCTCCGCTACTCGGTTCGCAACGAATGTTGACAACGACGAAGGGTGGGATCTGATCCAATGAAGAGTAACTTCTGAATCTGACCAGAATATCATTTTATCAATTTGAACCTTGAGCAGTGATTTGATTCGGTGACAAAGGTCTGCTAGAAGGTGAGCGGCACATAACTCAAGCCTTGAGAGCGTTTTCGTCTTGAGTGGCGCTACTTTCGACTTTGCAGTCAACAAGGAGACCTTGAAACCTTCTGCAGTCTTTCTACGGATATAGACGCAGGCTCCATAAGCTCTCATGGATGAGTCGGCAAAGGCATGTACTTGAATCGGTGACATGGGATCAGTATGCACAAATCGAGGTATGGTAATCTTCTCCAACTGACCCAAGGATTCTTTTAATAAGTTCCATGCTGTTTCCAAGTTCATTGGAATTGACTCATCCCATTCTAGCTTGTTGAGCCAAAGCTCCTGCAGTAGGATCTTTCCCTTAATTACTAAAGGACTTAACAAGCCAAGGGGGTCAAACAGCTTTGATGTCACCGATAATATGTTCCGTTTTGTCGCTCGGAGACCCATAACTGACGTGTCAATTTGGAACTTAAAGACGTCTTCGTGTGGCAGCCACAATATTCCTAACGCCTTAGTTGACTCTGAGTCCGAGATCGTTATCGGTTTAACTGTGCACTCGGATGCGGTGACCTCAGGTGAGTTCGAAAACCATTTAGTCAATTCAAACCCAGCGGTTTGAAGAACCTGAGCCACATCAGACTTAATTGTCTTTAACTCCTCTACGCAATCAGCACCAGTCAACATGTCATCGACATAGAAGTCGGAGTCAATAACTTCAGCAGCTTTAGGGAGTGAGAGTTTTGCAGACTCACTCAACCTCTTCAAACACCGAATAGCCAAAAATGGGGCTGGTCCAGTCCCATATGTTACGGTGTTGAGCTGGTATATTCTCAAGGACTCAGACGGGTGTCTTCTCCACACTATGAGCTGGAATTGTCTATCCGCATCAGCGACCAAGACTTGGCGATACATCTTTTTGACATCGGCTGTCAAGGCGTACCTGTGTAGTCTGAATCGGAGCAATGTCGAATACAGCTCATCCTGTATCGTAGGACCGACCATCAATATGTCGTTCAAGGCCACCTGAGAGGACGTTTTACAAGACGCATCGAAAACGACGCGGAGCTTGGTCGACGTGCTTTGAGGCCTCAACACACACTGATGTGGAATGAAATAATGTGGAGTTTTGGGGATTGTGTTGTCTGTGGTAGACATGTGACCCAAGGAGAGGCACTCTTCCATGAACTCCAAGTACATTTTCTTCAACCCGGGGTCACGAGACAATCTTTTTTCAAGCGATAAAAACCGCCGTTTAGCCACTTCAAAGGAGTTGCCTAAGATACTGGGATCTGATTTGAACGGCAGTCTTACTTCAAACCGACCTGAAGGCACGACCTGAGTAGTCCTTCTATAATGCTTTTCACATAACTTGTGTTCAGGAGATAAAGACTTTTTAGAAGACGGTAATTCTTCCAGTGACCAAAACTTTTGTAATGTATTGTCGATGTGGATCACTGACTCTTCTCGACAACTCAAACAATTCCTAGCTTCTTGGGTGGCAGTCACCTTTGGAGTGTATCTGCCCGACACAATCCAGCCGAGAAGCGTTTTCTGCAGAGTTGGATAGTCAGGACCTTGTCGAATCTGACCAACAGATTAAAGTTCGAAAAATGTTTCTGCACCTATCAACATATCTATCTTCTGTGGCTTGAAGAAATATGGGTCTGCAAGTGGTAAGTTCTTCGGGATTTTCCAGTCACTCACGTTAAGTGTCTGATCAGGGTGATACCCCGAAATGGACTTTAGAATCCAGAAATCAACCGAAAACTCACTACCAGTAATTCGCGACTTCACCACCGTGTGTATCTTTTTCTTGACTTGTGAATTGGATTCACCAATACCAAGCAAGTTGATACACGACTCCTCCCTACGGATCTGTAAGCGCTGTGCTAAGTCCTCAGTTATAAAATTGGTTTGAGACCCCGAGTCAAGCAGAGCTCAGGCCAAAACATGTTCACCATTATTTGTTCGGACGCTTACGATCGACGTAGCCAGAATAACTCTATCCATAGCTGTCGCATGGAGAGCATGCGAAGTGGAAGGTTGATTCTGATTGGGAGGAGGAGAAGAATTCTCTGGGGGTGATGGTAACGCTAGACTTTTATTCGCCACTGTGAATCTATGCAATAAGGTATGGTGTGAGCAGCCACACACTCGACACTTCTTAGCTTTGCATCGTACTACAGAGTGGCCTGGCTGCAGACAATTGATGCACAAGGATGCAGTTTTTGCGAATTCGAACCTTTGCATTACTGCCAGCCGACCAAATGGACTGCAATCTGTCAACAAATGGCCTTTCGCATTGCAGTAGCTGCATTGTTGGTTTTCGGTATTCGCGGTGGAACACGCGAATGAGCTCCGATTATGCGGCTTGCTTGGCACAGCTTTCTGCTCCTGCTTTGGTTTGTCCGAATTTTCGGCCGAAAGATGCTGATGTCTGCGATTAAGCAACTTTTCACAGTCCGTCCAAAGTGGCAGTTTGTCATAATCGAGCTGTTCTTCCCATTTCTCTTTGGTCACCGGATCGACTCTGCTCAAGACGAGATGAATAATCATCGCATTCGAGATCTTTTTATCATCGCCTATCGACAACAACGAACCATATATGGATGAGGCGGTATCGATAAGGTTTCTTAAGGACGATGCTGATTGCTGGGTCATTTTGGGAAGACTAAATAGGGCATCAATGTGATTTTTAAAGATCAGACAATCATTATCGTAGACCCGTTTTAAGCTAGCCATTGCTTTCTCGTAGTTGGTCTCGGTTACTTGGAAAGCCCTAACTGTTCCCAACGCTTCACCGGAGAGACACGAAAGCAAATGGTTGAACTTTTCGATAATTGGAATGCTTTGGTCATTGTGAACTAGAGTCTCAAATAAACCTATGAAGTTTTTAAAGTCCGAAAAGTTGCCGCTGAACTGCGGCAGAGCTAACTTCGGAAGGCGAGCACGAGTTGGGCCACCATAAGCTGGTACTGCCTGTATTGTCTCATCAGCTGTCTTTAATGCGCAAATGAGAGACATTAATTTTGTCTTTGTGACAATTGAGAGTTCTTCCAACTCGACTCCAAATTCATCGTCAATGTCTATATCTTCAATCTTCTCTTGAAGTTCGCGTGCGGTGTCAATGCTACGCATCAGCGTTTCGAGTCTGCACTCGAGCTCCGTCAATACCAGCGGAATATCCCCCGCTTCTAAACGGTCCGCTAATAAACGAATGCCTTTGACACGGCAACTGCGCTTTTTCTTCAGCTCTTCAAGGGCAATATTGTTGGCTTTTGAGGTCATATTGATTCTCAATACAAGCAACTGAAGGCGAAAAATCGTTTCTAATAATCGTATGTAATGCCGAGGCACTCAATGAAATAATGGGTAATTGTACCCACACGAGGTGAAAAACCAATATACCCGAAAAATTTAGGGTAGAGCGTCGCTTGGCCGGCGCGTACACGAAAACCACACAAGAATAGCAACGAACTGCACTGGTGACAAGCGAAAACGAAAAATTTCACCGCTGCAGTTCTGAAGAATGGATGTTGTGTATATGTACGTATGCACCGACAACGATCGACGCTAAATTGATTTGCGAGGCACGACTTTGTCTTAATTGATAGTTGGATCCTACTGACTCCAAACGAATATACCCGACGAAAACAGGGTAGCGCGTCACTTAGTGTTTGGTTTGGATCAAGCGCGCCAAACAAAAGAACAACGATAAGCAACGGTGAAGAGCGAAAGCGAGACGAAACTAGAGGGAACGTTGTGAGTTGCTGCGGAGACCGCAACTCTACAGTTATGCCCGATACTAAGTCAGTATGGCTCTCCTCCGGCCGACGCCGCTAATATTAAACGACACGACAAGGAGTGCGTGCGAGAGAGACAGAAAATCAGTCTGAGCGTGACGTCGGGCGCTGCGTAGCCAGTGGAAATTGATTTGTTCCTTTTGGCTATAAAAATGATCTGATCTGATCCAGATTCAGCAATCTGATAGATATGGTCATTATCTATGATTCTGCGTTTTTAGTTTTCTCGAATGTGCAATATTGTGGATGCAACAGATTTTCGTCCTTTGTGGGCGCGGAACAGGGTGGGGCGAAATTCTGAGATATACGTTTTATAGTGAGATCTAACAGAAGTACGATTACCAAATTTGGTTACTCTAGCCTTAATAGTCTCTGAGATTTGTGGATGCCCCAGATTTTCGTCCGTTGCGGGGGCGGAAGGGGGTGTGGCGAAATTTGGACACGAAACGGTCAAGGTCCGATATCACAGGAGTGTGGATACCAAATTTGGTTGCTCTGGCTCTTATAGGTTCTGAGATCCTTGAACTCATATTTTGCAATTGGCAAAGCCGACCATGAAACCTGTGTGTTAGAGAGAGACAGAGCGAGAAAGAATGAAATTGTTTTCTTGATTCTGGCTATAATAATTATACGAGCTGGTTGAGATTTTACACTCTAGAACATATAGTCATCCTCTACGATTCTGCGTTTTTGGTTTTATCGTATCTTTAAAAATGTAGATGCCACAGATTTTCGTCCTTTGTGGGGGCGGAAGTGGGCGGGGCGAAGTTTTGAAATATTTTTGTAGCAGTGACATATCACAGAAGTCTGGATCCAAAACATCGTTGCTCTAGATCTTATAGTCTTTGAGCACTAGGCGCTGAAGGGGGCGGACGGACGGACGGACGGACGGACGGACGGACGGACGGACGGACGGACGGACGGACGGACGGACGGACAGACGGACAGACAGACAGGGCTCAATCGACTCGGCTATTGATGCTGATCAAGAATATATATACTTTATGGGGTCGGAAACGATTCCTTCTGGACGTTACACACATCCACTTTTACCACAAATCTAATATACCCCAATACTCATTTTGAGTATCGGGTATAAAAATGCACCGCTGCAGCTGCGTATTGGTATGCGTGCTTGGCCAACGACCCAACTATACATATATTTGACACAACGAAAACGAGAAAGGGGAAAGGGGTGACAGCGATTGCAGTTAAAATGAGTTATGTGTAGCTATTGCGTCCAAGAGGGTTAGATGTACATATGTATATATGTATTAATATATATATGCTCAACTCTAACTACAGCATGCAATCTAGCTCTACTATGTCATACGTATGTGCCAAGAATTGAAAGCGAGGTGCAATTGTTTCAGCACAAGACAATAATTGCGAGTTTTTTAATCTTTTCGTCTTCACTCGAGCTTTCAATTTTTTGCACAAATACCTCTTGAGAAGATTGGAAGTTCCAGGTGCTGTACTCTCCTCTTCTTATACTGGATGCTCCACTTGGATCTTCTTGGGTAGATGGTATATGTGTATCTCCTTTTGTATATAGCTGCAGACAGGGTATTGCACGACCGACGCGGTGATTTTTAGTTTTGTTTGTTGAATTATTTGCACACACGTCGCGGTCAATTTGGCAATTTAGCTGCAGCACATATGCATGTACATGTAGGTATAATAGATTTAGGCTATTTATCTTTTCTCCACTGTGTCACTGTCACTTTTGCCTTCCACTTGAATTAATACGTTTAAATTGCAAGTCCACCCGGGGGCGCCATGAAATTTTAGAATAGTTTTTCTAAATAACGATACCGAAACAACTTGGGTGACTGCAATTTTGTATTTTAATACGACGAAAAAAAGGGAGTGCGTGCGTTCGATTTCATGGATTTCTCGACTTTTTTCATATATTAAAACAATTTCTTCTGTGCCTACCTTACCTACGGTGGCAAAGCGGGGCGAATTCGCCAAGAGCGAGAGAGCGAGCTTTTATTGCGCTCCCGCTTTGCCCTATCTTAACTTACACTAGACTTCATGAAATACTATCCTAATAACAATTATTATTATCCAAATGGCGCTACTCTTCTAGAGTGCAAAATCTGAACCAGATCGTATAATTATTATAGCCAGAATCAAGAAAACAATTTCATTCTTTCTCGCTCTGTCTCTCTCTAACACACAGGTTTCATGGTCGGCTTTGCCAATTGCAAAATATGAGTTCAAGGATCTCAGAACCTATAAGAGCCAGAGCAACCAAATTTGGTATCCACACTCCTGTGATATCGGACCTTGACCGTTTCGTGTCCAAATTTCGCCACACCCCCTTCCGCCCCCGCAAAGGACGAAAATCTGGGGCATCCACAAATCTCAGAGACTATTAAGGCTAGAGTAACCAAATTTGGTATCCACACTTCTGTTAGATCTCACTATAAAACGTATATCTCAGAATTTCGCCACACCCTTTTCCGCCCCCACAAAGGACGAAAATCTGTTGCATCCACAATATTGCACATTCGAGAAAACTAAAAACTCAGAATCATAGATAATGACCATTTCTATCAGACTGCTGAATCTGGATCAGATCAGATCATTTTTATAGCCAATAGGAACAAATCAATTTGCAGTGGCTACGCAGCGCCCGACGCCACGCTCAGACTGATTTTCTGTCTCTCTCGCACGCACTCTTTGTCGTGTCGTTTAATATTAGCGGCGTCTGCCGAAGGAGAGCCATACTGACTTAGTATCGGGTATAACTGTAGAGTTGCGGTCTCCGCAGCAACTCACAACGTTCCCCCTCGTTTATTATTATAATTTTGTAGTATTTTTATACCCGATACTCAAAATGAGTATTGGGGTATATTAGATTTGTGGTAACAGTGGATGTGTGTAACGTCCAGAAGGAATCGTTTCCGACCCCATAAAGTATATATATTCCTGATCAGCATCAATAGCCGAGTCGGTTGAGCCCTGTCTGTCTGTCTGTCTGTCCGTCTGTCCGTCTGTCCGTCCGTCCGTCTCTCCGTCCCTATCAGCGCCTAGTGCTCAAAGACTATAAGAGCTAGAGCAACTACGTTTTATATCCGGATTTCTGTGATACGTCACTGCTACAAAAATATTTCAAAACTTCGCCCCACCCACTTCCGCCCCCACAAAGGACGAAAATCTGTGGCATCTACATTTTTAAAGATACGATAAAACCAAAAACGTAGAATTGTAGAGAATGACCATATCTTTACGACTGCGGAATCTGAATTGGATCGTATTATTATTATAGCCAGCATCAAGAAAACAATTTCATTTTTTCTCGCCCTGTCTGTCTCTAACACACACGTAGCATAGGCGGCTTTGCTTAGAGTAAAACATTAGCGCCTAGATCTCAGAGACTACAAAAGCTGGAGCAACCAAATTTGGTATCCACACTCCTAATATATCGGACCGAGACGAGTTTGTTTCAAAATTTCGCCACACCCCCTTCCGCCCCCGCAAAGGACGAAACTCTGGGGATATTAAAAAATCTCAGAGAGTGGTAGCGGCGTCTGCCGGAGGAGAGCCATACTGACTTAGTATCGGGTATAAATGTAGAGTTGCGGTCTCCGCAGCAACTCACAACGTTCCCCTCGTTTTTTAATCGAAAACATCTCATAGGATCCACATTCATTTGGCGCTTCCACACAACAACAATAGCTTTTCGCTTTTCGGTGTCGGTCGAAATTCCAGAGCGTCTCGGACAAGCGATAAATTCGTATGAACAAATTGAATGTTGCTGCTGCTTTTGCCTGCCCCACTGCTCCGCCGCTGATGAGGCTGCTGCTGGGGCTGGCGTATGTATTTCATTTCGTTTCGTTGCATGACTGACTGGCTGACAGCAATTTTAAATTGTAGTGCGCGCCAAAAATGGAGCACCGCTTTTTCAGCTTCTTTTCGCTTTTATTTAAATTTTCACAGCCAGCTCAAGGTTTGCGCTTGCATAGAGTATAGGAGCAGAGTGGCGAGAGACGAAAGAGAGTGAGAGAGAGAGAGAAACACGCTCTCACATGTACAGACATTTTATTTTGTTCAGTGCCAGCGTCGTCCGTCTAGTGCGCCATTTGTCATGTGTCGCTTTGTTGCTGTTTACTGTCGACGTTACCTGTTAAGCTATTAAGCGTTTTTAACAACTGTTGCAATTTGAAGTTAATGAAAGTCGAGAGGCTGTTTATAATTCACAATTTATTTGCATACAGTATGTCAAGAAACTCTTTACACACTGAAAATAAATTAAATTTTTTGACTTTGGATAAGAAAATAATGGCCTTTGGTTCAAATTTATCAAATTTTTTTAATTCATAACCATTCAGGGATTAATTATAAAGTAGTTAGTGAAAAAAAAATAGCAAAACTATAAATAGGTAACTTACAAAACAACAAAAACAATGATTACTCATTTTTGACACTGTCAAGAAACTCTTTACACATTTCGTTTTCGAGCTCTGTTTTGATCTCGTTCTTAGAAAAAACGGGACTTTACCGTAATCTATGCTTTTGGCGTTGCTCAGTGATGCTCTATTTTTGCATTGACTTTGATTTTGTTGCGAAATTTTGACCGGTGCACATCTACAGACTAACTTTCTGAAATTTTTAAAATGCCTGGCAAAAGACTAAGCTTTGACGTTGTCCAGTTGATTTACTATAATCACCAGTTCGGCAAATCTGTTGCAGACATGGTAGACATGTTTTCAGTATCAAGGAAAACAATTTACAATGTCCTAAGTCGCGCGAAGAACGAAGGGAGACTGGAAACCAAATCTGAAGGTGGCCGTAAAAGGAAGATAGACAAACGGGCAGACCGCATAATCATGAGGAAAATTAATCAGAATCCGCAAATATCGGTCAGGACTCTGGCCAAGGAACTTGACGAAGAACTTGACTTGGTTGTTTCACACGAAACAGTACGCCAGGTTATTCTACGCCATAAATACTCTTCCAGAGTGGCACGAAAAAAACCGCTGCTTTCGTCGGTCAATGTGGAAAAGCGCTTCACTTTCGCTGTTAACATGATCAGTAAGCCGGCAGAGTATTGGGATGACGTCATATTTAGCGACGAAACAAAAATTATGCTATATTACAATGATGGTCCACCCAGAGTATGGCGCAAGCCGTTAACAGCTTTAGATAACCGAAACATCATTCCGACTGTAAAGTTTGGAAAACTTTCGGTTATGATTTGGGGGTGCATCTCTAGCCGAGGAGTGGGAAATATTGAATTTATTGAGAACACAATGGATGCCAAACAGTACCTCCAAATTTTAAAAACAAATTTAAAAAGCAGTGCGGAGAAATTTGGTCTCATTACGGACAATAGGGCCAAATTTAAGTTTTATCAAGACAATGATCCCAAACATAAAGAGTCCAATGTGAGAGCTTGGCTGCTTTACAACTGTGGAAAAGTTATTGATACACCACCCCAGAGTCCCCAGAGTATGTTCAGAGCATGAACCAGAGCACTTTTAAAACTTCAAACCTCTGTAAAAATCAATTGAGCAATTAATTCTCTTAAGATTTTACTTATCTTAACAACAAAAAAAAAGTTCGATAATAACTGCGACGATTAGCTCAAGACTGCCCATGCAAGGGCTGACGGGCCAAATTGCCCGGCCCTATGCAGCAAGCTTAGACGCGAGCGAGAGCGTATGATAGCCCGAGAGCGTTAGAGCTGCTCGGGGACGCTGTTAAGCCGAGTCCGAGAGATTGCGACATAAGGAGACGAAAGAATTCCGCTGCATGCGCATATGCGGTAGCAAATGATCTTTGCAGTGGGGCATTGGAAACGACAACACCAAAATGCATTTCCTTTGGGCCGCACCACTGGCAATAATTTAAAATATTTAAGCTGCTTGACCCGACATACTCCCCCGTTGGAAGCCTGACTTTCAACAGCATCTTTAAGGGGCAGCAGGCACAGCTTGTTGACGGCGCGCTTGGTGATTCCAGATGACGTCTTCAGCACAGCAACTCGGGCAACGCCATCTCGTCCAGGCAAAAGCTCGACCACTCTCGCCAGTGGCCACTTCATGGGAGGAAGATTCTCATCCTTGACAAGAACCAAATCTGCGACTGCTAAACTAGGCTTCGCAGTGCTCCACTTTGAGCGCTGCTGCAGTGACGTTATGTACTCCTCCTTCCACCGGGACCAAAAGAGCTGCTGCAGGTACGAAACGCGCTGCCAGCCGTCCAGGCGATCGAAGTTTAGCTGCGTGACGTCAGGCTCAGCGAACGAAGCAGGAGGGCCACCATTCAAGAAATGCGCTGGAGTTAGAACATCTAGATCGGCAGGGCTCTCTGAAATTGAAACTAAAGGTCTTGAATTAATCACTGCCGTGATGTGGCACAACAGCGTCCGCAGCTCGTCAAATCCAAGAACCGATTTGCCTATCGCACGGTAGAAGTGGTACTTGGCCGTCTTCACTGCAGCCTCCCATAGACCACCAAAATGAGGGGAGCGCGGAGGAATGAAATGCCAGTCTATAGCCTCGACCAAGCAAAAATCCAGCAGCGCCTTCTGATGGTCATCGCTGAGGACCAGGCGCTTTAATTCCATCAGCTCATTCTTAGCGCCGACAAAATTGGTTGCGTTGTCTGACCAAATTTGCCGCGGCTTCCGTCTGGTACATATGAAGCGCTTTAGTCCATGTAGAAAAGCAACTGTGGATAAGTCCTTTATAAGCTCCAGATGAACAGCCTTGGTAGCGAAACAAATGAAGACGCAGACGTAGCACTTGATTGGAGCTTTGTTGCGTGCCTCCGGTTTGTAGAAAAACGGCCCACAGAAGTCCACGCCTGTGATCTCAAAGGCATGAGAACCATCGAGCCGCTCCTTTGGAAGATCCGCCATAATATGCTCCAATACCCTGGGCTTCAGTCGAAAGCATCTTACGCACTTGTTTACTGCCTTGTTTACCGTCTTCCTCCCCCAATAGGCCAATATTGGGATCAAATTAGTCCAAGCAAAGCTCGAGGACCAGCGTGCAGATTCCGCTCATGAAAATGGGAGATTATTGCAAGAGTCAGTGGATGGCTGCTGGGCAAGATGATGGGATGACGGCCATCAAAATCCAACGAAGAGTTTTTCAGTCGACCATCTACCCTGAGAAGTCCAAACTGATCCATGAATGGCGATAACGATGCGATTGAGCTCGATGAGGAGACTGCTCCCCTTGCCCGCAGTGACTTCATGTCCTCCCATAGCTGAGTACGCTGGATTAGTCGTAGCAATACCTGGGTTCCATGTTCAATGTCTGAGACAGTGAGTCCGGGGCGCTGAATTCGGTTGCAAAACTTGTGAATGTATCCGAAAACGCGTTGCAAAGAAGCAAATGAATTCGCATACTTGGAATCAGCAATAATGTCCATGTAGGGCGATTTGACCAGAAGAGCCTTCCGACGAAGTTCAAGGGCTGGCTTATCAGGTAGCACAGTGGGTGGCCAGTCATCTGAGGAGCCGCAAAGAAATGGAGGACCATGAGCCCAAAGAGGTGACTCATTCAGCTCAGTCGGATGAGCCCTCGAGACAGAATGTCGGCTGGGTTTAAGGCTGTGGGAACATAGCGCCATTCCATTTTTTCGGTAATTTCCTGAATCGTTGACACTCTATTTGCAACAAAAATATTAAATCTTGACGGCTCGTCCCGAATCCAAGAGAGCGCAACGGCAGAATCACACCAACAGTAACACCTTCCCTTGAATACATTCATTCCAGCTATCTCAGATATGAGCCTAGCCAGCAACTCCGCTCCACAAAGCTCCAACTTTGGTACTGTAAGTGTCTTCAAAGGAGCCACACGAGATTTGGCACAAAGTAAGTGACTGCTGAAATGCTGACCCTTGGACACGACATAAATGCATGCACCAAAAGCCTCGATGCTGGCATCGCAAGATCCGTGAATTTCCAGCGTAGAGTCTGGAAGGAGCACAAGCCGAGGAAATTCAAGTCGACGAATCTGACCAAAACTGGTGCATATTTCCTGCCACTCGGTGTTCAGTGCGACTGGAAGGCTTTCATCCCAGGACAACTTCTCTTGGCACAAACGCTGGAGAAAGATTTTGGATTTAGTAATTACGGGACCAGCTAGTCCGAGAGGATCGTAGAATCGCGCTATGGAGGACAAAACAGAGAGCCTGCAGGAATTCAAAGAAGATTGAAGGGCCGAGAACGAAAATAATAGTAGATCAGAAACCGGATCCCACGCAAGTCCTAAAGTTTTAGTCACATGGCTGCCATCGTCGAACTTCAAAAATGTTTCCTTGTCCTCTTCCGGAACTCCATCCAGCACAGCAGGGACGTTCAAACACCATTTCCTCAATCTGAACTGACCTCTAGACAAAATTCCAGAAGTTTGCTCCCGAATCCGGATAGCCTCCTCCTGCGAGCTGGCTCCAGATATCAGTCAGCTCCAACTGGAAACGCCATCTGCTCGTCTATTGCCAACTGATGCATCGCTCGCACAGATAGATAGGAGGCAGGCTTCGTCCCATAAGTAACGGTGTCCAATTGAAACACACGCAAGTCTTCTTCCCTGGAGTTTCTCCACAGAATACACTGCAAGTTGCTATCCTCGGTCGAGACTCTTACACAACGATACATCTTACAGATATCTCCCGTAATCGCAACGGCGTATGACCGAAATCGAGCAAGAATATGAAACAGTTTGGGTTGGATTACGGGACCAGCCATTAAAACGTCGTTCAGGGAATATCCAGATGAGGTTGAAGCGGATCCATCAAAAACGACGCGAAGCTTGGTCGTAGAACTATCTTCCTTCATGACGCAATGGTGGGCAAAAAATATCGGCAGTTGCTGATTGACTGGGTAGGAACCTGAGACATATGGCCTAAATCAAGGTACTCCTTTATAAATGCTGCATACTGAGATTTAACATCAGGGCGACGATCTAACTTTCTCTCAAGGGTCAGGAATCTACGAAGCGCTTGATTGTAAGATTCTCCAAGGAGATCCAAATTATATTTTGCTGGCAGCCGAACACAATAATCGCCTTTATGTAGTCGACGGAAATGCTGCACAAAGTGTGCTTCACAATCTAGCTCTTCTTTGGTCGACTTTATTATTGGTTTGATGCAATTTTCTACCTCCCAAAACCTCCGAAGAAGGACCTCAAGCCGATCCTCTGGACTATTATCCTCAGCAGCTACGGCCCGACGGCGAGAGACCATCAACGAGGAACCTTTTAAACGCGAACAACTTCCAGACACGACTTTCAGATCCCAAGCGCGTTTTCTGAATTGAAGGCAATCCTGGCAGTAGCTTGACCTGACCAACACACAGGAGCTCGAAAAACAGACTTGCGCCAATTAGCAGATCGACGCGCTGCGGCTTATAAAACTCCGGATCAGCTAGTGGTATGTTAGATGGAATGTTCCAGTTTTGAGTGTCAATTCCAAAGCTTGGCTGTCGATCGGTTATGCTAGAGGCTACAATGGCAGTTATGAGAGTTGAGTAATCCGATGAGCGAGAGTGCAGGCTAACGTTGACCGAAAATCCATCCGTGACGAAGCTAGTGTCTTATATTCCCGAGACTGCAGTCGATGATTTCATTTTTCGAAGCTGAAGCTGATTCGCGAAACGAGAAGTTATTAGATGCAACTGGGAGCCGGAATCCAGCAACGCTCGGCAGGGAACTTAAACTCCGGAACGATTTTTGACTAAGACCGTGGCCGTGGCAAGTAAAACAACACCATTCCTGAGATCTTGGGCAATAAGGGCAGACGAGGTAGCCGCTGAAGTAGAGGGCGCAGTGGTATGCTCAGACGGCGTAGACTCAGACAGTGCAGACTGAGATGGAGTATACGGCGCTGATTTCCCTTGGACTGCGGTATCTTCAGGGCTACCAAAATGAAGGAGGGTATGGTGTCAACCCCTGCAGGTACGACAGTTGCTCGAGGTGCACTGAAGTAATCGATGCCCTGTTCTGAGACAATTTATACACAACGAAAGCCGCTTGGCTTCTTTATGGCGATTTGTGGGGGACAGCGCTTTAAACATCTGGCAGTGCTGGACCTCGTGAGCACCATCGTTGCACAGCTCGCAGCGTGCTACGGTTTGGTTCATTGTAACCAATGTGGACCTAGAATTATTATGCTTTCTACTTCTGCCCACCTGATTGCTCAACGCATAGCTTGCCATAGAAAAGTCCATCGTCTCCAATGATCTGCATCGCTGCTCCAAGAACGAGGCCATAGATTCCCACGACGGAATTAAGTTTGCGAATGCGGGGTCGTTGAATCGTTCCTCCCACTTCTCTTGGCTCGCTGGATCCAGTTTTCGGATAATTTCCTGCACGACGATGCATCCTGCGATCTGCTCAGTGGTGCCCAAACCCTAGAGCGCGCGCATATGTGAATTGAACTTGTCTGAAAGCTCCCGAAGCATGACCACTGACCCAGGTTCCACAGCCTGGAGCGCCAAGATCTCATTGACGTGTGCCTGAAAGACCAATCGCCGATTATTGAATCTGTTTTCCAACAAATCTAATGCCACAGCATAATTGCCATCTGAGATATCCAGCGACCGATCAGTCTCCAATGCCGAATCCCGCAGACAGGAACGCAAATGCTGGAGCTTTTCTATGTTTGTTAAGTCCGGATGGCTGTCGATGATGGTGGCAAACATTGAATAAAAGTCCGTCCAGTTCGCATACCCGCCGCTAAACGTCGGCAATTGTATAGGAGGCAGGGATGGTACTTGTCTACGGTGAGGTAGAAATTGCGACCCGGCAAACTCAACCGTAGTATTTCCTCCAGCCAAGGTAGAATGAAACGGCATGCGGCCGCTACTCTTAGCCATTTCCCTCATAGTCGCCGCCTTCAGCAAGCTTGCAAGTGACTCAAAAATGTCACACAAACCACTGTGAATTTCGCTTCGATCCAATTCCTCAAGCTCGCCGTGAAACATCTCAAATTTGCTGATCAACTTCTCGACTTGCTCTTGCTTTACCACGAGCATGTAGTAGTCACAGTCTGACGACTCATTCTGCCAAGCGGTAGCTAACCTTTTCATTTTCTCGCATAATTCCGTTGACTTGAGCTTCAAAAAAGACACCCTGTTTTGCTCACTGGTCATTGGAATTTCGTTAGCAGCATTAATTTCCATGGTAGCGGCAGCGTTAGCAGAAAGACCAACGTCTCTAGCGGGAAGATGATCGCAAAGAGTAACACGAGCAATAGACGACAAGAACCGAGCCCAGCAAGCGAACAGCTATGTACGAACTGTATATACAAAGGCGACCGGTGTAAGAAACGTTTCTTGCGGGAAGATGACCGAAAAGAGAAGCGCAAGCCAACAGCTCCGTGCACTACCGAATATGCAGGGGAGGCCGGTGTATATACATATGTATAGATAACTTATGTGGTCGATGACACTGGTTGAGATGGTAATTAGTTAAGATCTTTGAATGCTATATTAGTTTGTGATTGCACTGATGGATTATTTATTGCACAATCACGTCGGGGTCACCAAATGTTAAGCTATTAAGCGTTTTTAACAACTGTTGCAATTTGAAGTTAATGAAAGTCGAGAGGCTGTTTATAATTCACAATTTATTTGCATATGTAAACCAACTTTTCGCGTATGTACATATGGATGGTTGGGGCGAACGATTGATGCGAGGATGTTAGTCTAATAGCTGCGACGATTAGCTCAAGACTGCCCATGCAAGGGCTGACGGGCCAAATTGCCGGGCCCTATGCAGCAAGCTTAGACGCGAGCGAGAGCGTATGATATCCCGAGAGCGTTATAGCTGCTCGGGGACGCTGTTAAGCCGAGTCCGAGAGATTGCAACATAAGGAGACGAAGAATTCCGCTGCATGCGCATATGCGGTAGCAAATGATCTTTGCAGTGGGGGCATTGGAAACGACAACACCAAAATGCATTTCCTTTGGGCCGCACCACTGGCAATAATTTAAAATATTTAAGCTGCTTGACCCGACATTCCCGTTGCCGCTGCTTTATTTGCTGCTGCTGTTTGGGCGATAGTTCTGTCCACCCACTCTGGCCCCCTCAGACATTCCCCGGGCTTCAAGCTGCCATTCATCAGTGAGCAGTGTTTGTGCTGCTTCGTTTGATTCTCCCAGCAGCGTTGCTCAGCTCAGTCCTTTGCCCAGCGAATTGGCATGTTTACACGTTCGCATTATCTCGATATCGAACTCTCTCCACCTCCACCGCCCTCTTTACTCGGCGAGCGAGCGCTCTCTCTTCATAACCATTCGTTGCCCGCTCTCCCCTCAGGCTTTTGCAATTTCCTAGCTTTTTATACCCGATACTCAAAATGAGTATTGGGGTATATTAGATTTGTGGTAAAAGTGGATGTGTGTAACGTCCAGAAGGAATCGTTTCCGACCCAATAAAGTATATATATTCTTGATCAGCATCAATAGCCGAGTCGATTGAGCCATGTCTGTCTGTCCGTGCGTCCGTCTGTCCGTCTGTCCGTCCGAACGTCTGTCCGTCCCCTTCAGCGCCTAATGCTCAAAGACTATAAGAGCTAGAGCAACGATGTTTTGGATCCAGACTTCTGTGATATGTCACTGCTACAAAATTATTTCAAAACTTCGCCCCGCCCACTTCCGCCCCCACAAAGGACGAAAATCTGTGGCATCCACATTTTTAAAGATACGATAAAACCAAAAGCGCAGAATTGTAGAGGATGACTATATGTTCTAGAGTGTAAAATCTCAACCAGATCGTATAATTATTATAGCCAGAATCAAGAAAACAATTTCATTCTTTCTCGCTCTGTCTCTCTCTAACACACAGGTTTCATGGTCTGTTTTGCCAATTGCAAAATATGAGTTCAAGGATCTCAGAACCTATAAAAGCCAGAGCAACTAAATTTGGTGACCATATCTATCAGATTGCTGAATCTGGATCAGATCGGATCATTTTTGTAGCCAAAAGCAAGAAATCAATTTGCAGTGGCTACGCAGCGCCCGACGTCACGCTCAGACTGATTTCTGTCTCTCTCGCACGCACTCTTTGTCGTGTCGTTTAATATTAGCGGCGTCTGCCGGAGGAGAGCCATACTGACTAAGTATCGGGTATAAATGTAGAGTTGCGGTCTCCGCAGCAACTCACAACGTTCCCCCTCGTTTCAATGCTCCGTTCGTTGGCTGTTTCTTGCTCTTCTCTTCTGAATTTTGCCAACGTTCAAACTTGTGTGTGTGTGTGTGTGTAATCAACCAACTGCCTCGCTTTATTTGGCATTTCATTTATTTTTCGCTTCTCTCCCCTGCTCCGTCCACCTCCTTTTGTTGGCAACTTTTTTCGCTGCGAAATTTCATTTTAAATTTCATGGAAAATCGTTTTAATTATTTGGCCGTTGGCATTTGGATAAACTTTGCGGCAAGCTTTTCATTAATCACCGTTTGAAGAGCATTTCATAAATTCAAATTAATCGAAAGTGTTAACGCAATTAGGGTTTGGCTGGTGCTTAATTACAAGTGCTTCCAGCTTCTTGATGGCCCTTTCACATCGCTGAAGGCCAAGCGCGCACAGAAAAAGTGGAGGCACCGCCACTGCCACTGACTGATATGAAAATGGCGGCACATGCTGCATGTGGCATGCAATGAAAGTCCCCGCATGACAGCCATTTGATGTCGCCGCCTCGTGCACGTAGAACCTCCTGCATCCTGCCGCATGCTGTACGTGTACGACGTCCTCCGTAATTTGATTGGCATTCAGAGAAGCTCTAACCACCATACCATGATCTTCCACTTGTGGCGCCAGAGTGCGGGCATTTCAATAATGCATTCGATTTGTTCGCCCTAGAAATGATACGGAACTTGATTTTTCTAGTCTCTAAATGTAGTTTAAGCGAAAATAAAACCTTGTTTACCAATGATTCTCCTACGGTTTAGTAAATGCACACATCCGCTGTGTGCTGTGGGCGACTTTTTTCGCCGTGATTTGAAAAGTTTTAGCTTGGGTGAAAGTTTTCTTGTTTGATGTAACATATTCTCCGGTTCGACAGTTCACAGTTCGTAAAGTTGTTCCTCTATAAGCTTAGATTTTTGGCATATGTTTGCATAAAGAACTCTTTAAAAGTAAATCCTATCCAAGAGATGTGAAGTGTTGCTTTAGAGAGTTCAAGTGCAGGATATTTTCGGTAAATATGTTCGTTGGAAATGCTATAAGCAGAACAACGAAATAACTTCGTTTTATGGATTGTGCCACTTCAGTGAGACGCATATTTCTAAATATTCCCAAGGATATTTATGCCGAACAAGGCTGTACCTCTTCTACAAATATTTTATTGCTATATTCTGCATTCTAATTGCCGCTTAATTGCTACTAATTGGTACTATACTATTATAATTAGTACTATAATTTACACTTGCAATATTTATTTCTTCATTCTACATTCTCTTTTAAAAGCTTGTGGCTAACAGATCTATTGTTGCCTGCGTAACTGCTAACACGACTGTACTTTTGGGCTTACTGTAGATTTACACTTGCATACAAATTCTGTTGATTCACACTAGCGTTATCCGATATCGTAGATATCCCATATTATCTGTAATCAAGAACTCTGCCATCAATCCATAAATGTATGGACACTATATTGCTACTATAATCCCATATACATATGTGTAGTTGGCACTGCAGGTTGCAACATTGAGCGCAATAAAGTAAAAACGTATATGTCAACAGGCTGCGGCCATTTTGAGACGTCTTTTATGGCCCCATAACTCTTGGGTTATGACAAATATAGAAACCGAAAGCATCAACTTTGGCGACAGCCAGAATATCCATAAAAAGTCTCGGCAAATTGATATTCAGCTCGACGAGATGCACGGAAAGAGGCCTTCAAAGTGTGTGAACGGACGGATGAATAAGGCATCGATTGTATGGGTGTGTGTCCGAGTGTATCTCTGGATGGCTCTGTGTGCTGCTCATTACAGTAATTGACTCGAATGAATAACGCAACGAATTCGAAGGCTAAACAGGCCTATAAATTGCCTGAATAGTTGCCTGTGAATCGAAATCGAATATGGAAATATATTGGAAGCCTACCATAAACTGTACAACAGAGCCTTTTCTGGATAAGCTACAAGCTACCCCTTTGACAACGTATTCTGATGATTTTATGATCTAACTTCGTTTGATTTTCATTAGCACCGACTATCTAATCGAAATATTGTTATTGATCTTTAAAAATGACTACGTCGGTGAGATTTTTCTTGGTTTCTGTATAATTTGTACAGTTTTTGTTTCAGTAAAAAAAATTGTAAATGATTTTTTCGAATTTATAATCTGTAGAGAGTAAATTTCTGAGGAAATTCCCGTGAACTCTTAAATTTTCAACGAAACTTTGATAAGGCATTTCAACGCAGAAACTGTCAAAACTATATACAACCTATGAAAGCCATAAAGATAACACTTTGCATAATAATTTGTGCCTAATGTGGATTGAATATCTCTCAATTTGCTACGGCAAGCGTCGAGCTGCCGGAGTGCCGCTGTGTCGGAGTGCCGTGTGTATTTCCCAACACCTTTGCCGACAATTGCCATAATTTGCTTAGATATGCATTAGGCCATTCCTATGCTACAGAAATCGTTAGGCGAGGCAATCGGCACGTTTCATCACACAAACACCCCACCCACCGTCCACACACATTCAGAGTGCCACAAACTTTGAGTGTCGCCCCGGCGTTCCCCTATGACAGAACCGTGGCCGTGCCACAGCGACCTTTACCGATATAAAATGGCGTCGGGCACATTGACGATTCCCGACCCGACTAGCGACGCTCGTCTCGCCGCTTCCCAAAATCAAGCTCAACTTCTGGCTCCGAGACCTTACCACAAAGATATAGCCCTCTTCTGCCACATGTTGTTGCTGTTATTGGTGCTGCTGTGTGTTAATGGCTTGCTCTGGACAGCGGCAGAGATATCAGGCCATAAAAATAACGAGGGGGAACGTTGTGAGTTGCTGCTGACACCGCAACTCTACGGTTATACCCGATACTAAGTCAGTATGGCTCTCCTCCGGCAGTGCGTGCGAGAGAGACAGAAAATCAGTCTGAGCGTGACGTCGGGCACTGCGTAGCCACTGCAAATTGATTTGTTCCTATTGGCTATAAAAATGATCTAATCTGATCCAGATTCAGCAATCTGATAGATATGGTCATTATCTACGATTCTGCGTTTTTAGTTTTCTCGAATGTGCAATATTGTGGATGCAACAGATTTTCGTCTTTTGTGTGGGCGGAAGGGGGTGGGGCGAAATTTTTAGATACACGTTTTAGAGTAAGATCTAACAGGAGTGCGGATACCAAATTTGGTTACTCTAGCCTTAATAGTCTCTGAGATTTTTGAATATCCCCAGATTTTCGTCCTTTGCGGGGACGGAAGGGGGTGTGGCGAAATTTTGAAACAAACTCGTCTCGGTCCGATATATTAGGAGTGTAGATACCAAATTTGGTTGCTCTAGCTTTTGTAGTCTCTGAGATCTTGGCCCTAATGTTTTACTCTAAGCAAAGCCGCCTATGCTACGTGTGTGTTAGAGAGAGACAGGGCGAGAAAAAATGAAATTGTTTTCTTGATGCTGGCTATAATAATGATACGATCCAATTCAGATTCCGCAGTCTTAAAGATATGGTCATTCTCTACAATTCTACGTTTTTGGTTATCTCATATCTTTAAAATTGTGGATGCCACAGATTTTCGTCCTTTGTGGGGGCGGAAGTGGGCGGGGCGAAGTTTTGAAATTCTTTTGTAGCAGTGACATATCACAGAAGTCTAGATCCAAAACATCGTTGCTCTAGCTCTTATAGTCTTTGAGCACTAGGCGCTGAAGGGGACGGACAGACGGACAGACGGACGGACGGACAGACAGACAGGGCTCAATCGACTCCGCTATTGATGCTGATCAAGAATATATATACTTTATGGGGTCGGAAACGATTCCTTCTGGACGTTACACACATCCACTTTTACCACAAATCTAATATAGCCCAATACTCATTTTGAGTATCGGGTATAAATACTCATTTTGAGTATCGGGTATAAAAACGCCACCGCCCGCCGTTCATGCCACATTCATACCTTTGTGTGGAGGACCCGCAGGTAAGACACACACACACACAAGTAAATACACGGCCAACAAAGTCATCAAAGAAAAGCAACAACAAAACATAAAGTAGAACGAATGCACACGGCTCGCCCTCGCCCATTCATTCAGACCAGACCCTCATTCACTTACATACATATGTATTCATTTTAACGATGACGACGACAGGTAAGCCGGACGGACGGACACACTTGTGGGTGGGCTCAAATGTGCAAAGAGAAGAGAAAAAAGGAAAAAAACTAAAGAAGCATAAAAAAGCAACGATGCTCACACTTGGAGACGCACTCGACAGGATTCGAAGCTGCTGCGATCCAAGCCCCGCCAAGAAGGCAGAATATTTCTGTCGATGGATGTCCGTGATATGTCGCGTCGTCTAGTTGGCGACTTAGCGCTAGGGTTCATCCGACGCCGACGCCAACGCCAACGCCGCCGACGACCAAGCTTTTGCTTTGCTTTGCTTTCGGCACAGCACTCATCTCAAGATTAGAAACTTTTTTGCGGTCTCCCTCTCGCTTTTTCTGGCAATTCGCACTCGCATTACTGTTGTTGTTTCTGTTTTGTTTTTATACCCGATACTCAAAATGAGTATTGGGGTATATTAGATTTGTGGTAAAAGTGGATGTGTGTAACGTCCAAAAGGAATCGTTTCCGACCCCATAAAGTATATATATTCTTGATCAGCATCAATAGCCGAGTCGATTGAGCCATGTCTGTCTGTCCGTCTGTCCGTCCGTCCGTCTGTCCGTCTGTCCGTCCCCTTCAGCGCCTAGTGCTCAAAGACTATAAGAGCGAGAGCAACGATGTTTTGGATCCAGACTTCTGTGATATGTCACTGCTACAAGAATATTTTAAAACTTTGCCCCGCCCAATTCCGCCCCCACAAAAGGCGAAAATCTGTGGCATCCACAATTTCGACGATACGAGAAAACTAAAAACGCAGAATCGTAGAAGATGCCTATATCTTCTAGAGTGCAAAATCTGAAACAGATCGTATAATTATTATAGCCAGAATCAAGAAAACAATTTCATTTTTTCTCGCCCTGTCTCTCTCTAACACACACGTAGCATAGCCGGCTTTGCTTAGAGTAAAACATTAGCGCCTAGAGCTCAGAGACTATAAAAGCTAGAGCAACCAAATTTGGTATCCACACTCCTAATATATTGGACCGAGACGAGTTTGTTTCAAAATTTCGACACACCTTTGACTTTGGATAAGAAAATAATGGCCTTTGGTTCAAATTTATCAAATTTTTTTAATTCATAACCATTCAGGGATTAATTATAAAGTAGTTAGTGAAAAAAAAATAACAAAACTATAAATAGGTAACTTACAAAACAACAAAAACAATGATTACTCATTTTTGACACTGTCAAGAAACTCTTTACACATTTCGTTTTCGAAATCTCTGTGTATATGCAGGGTGCACCCCTTTTTATTTGTAGTCGGTACCCACAGTTCCCTAAAAGATTTAGAAATAAATATTAGGGTTGAGCTTTCATCATACGAACTATACCTAGTTAAAATTTCGGAATTTATACCATTATAAAGTACAACATTATAGGACTTTAACATTCATAGCATTAATCAGTTCTATTTACGTACAATTCGCACCAAAAGAAGTCTAAGTTCTAACAATAATACATTATGGATGAATGTTGTGCCCGATCTACAATCATTTTCCCCACCACTTTATGTACATATTTACTTATAAATATTGAGTAAATAAATTTGTCTTCGTTTTCCTCTCCCTTTATTGTATTTTGGCATTTCCATCATTTTTGGCCTTCTCTTCTTTATGTTGTGGCTAGCTTTGCGATGTTATTTAGTAGCAGCTTTGGCGATGCAATGTTTTCCAATGTCCGTCCGTCCGTCCGGGCCGTTCGTTCTGTTTGAAGTCTGAGGTTTTTGCGGCGTGACCTGCCTGTCTAGAGAGTAGAAAACTTCTTTGTTCGGTGCGTTTTAAATTCCATGAGATGGCAGAAATGTTCCAAAGCAATTTCTGTTTGTCTGCAATCTGAAGAATCTACTATAGCTATACATACTTGTACATACATATGTACATATGTACGTTTATACATACCTGAGCCGTCGTATTTGGTTAATCTAGCCTTAATAGTCTCTGAGATTTTTGAATATCCCCAGATTTTCGTCCTTTGCGGGGGCGGAAGGGGGTGTGGCGAAATTTTGAAACAAACTCGTCTCGGTCCGATATATTAGGAGTGTGGATACCAAATTTGGTTGCTCTAGCTTTTGTAGTCTCTGAGATCTAGGCGCTAATGTTTTACTCTAAGCAAAGCCGCCTATGCTACGTGTGTGTTAGAGAGAGACAGGGCGAAAAAAAATGAAATTGTTTTCTTGATGCTGGCTATAATAATGATACGATCCAATTCAGATTCCGAAATCTTAAAGATATGGTCATTCTCTACAATTCTACGTTTTTGGTTTTCTCATATCTTTAAAATTGTGGATGCCACAGATTTTCGTCCTTTGTGGGGGCGGAGGTGGGCGGGGCGAAGTTTTGAAATATTTTTGTAGCAGTGACATATTACAGAAGTCTGGATCCAAAACATCGTTGCTCTAGCTCTTATAGTCTTTGAGCACTAGGCGCTGAAGGGGACGGACAGACGGACAGACGGACGGACGGACAGACAGACAGGGCTCAATCGACTCCGCTATTGATGCTGATCAAGAATATATATACTTTATGGGGTCGGAAACGATTCCTTCTGGACGTTACACACATCCACTTTTACCACAAATCTAATATACCCCAATACTCATTTTGAGTATCGGGTATAACAATAAAATTGACAAATTCAGCTTTACCCCACTCCGGACCTCATTAGGCTTGTTTGTGTGTAGATTTAGCCCGAGGTGCGAAAGCCTGCCAGGGGTTTCAGCTAACTAACAATAAACTAAGTGTTAAGCTATTAAGCGTTTTTAACAACTGTTGCAATTTGAAGTTAATGAAAGTCGAGAGGCTGTTTATAATTCACAATTTATTTGCATATGTAAACCAACTTATCGCGTATGTACATATGGGGATGATTGGGGCGAACGATTGATGCGAGGATGTTAGTCTAATAACTGCGACGATTAGCTCAAGACTGCCCATGCAAGGGCTGACGGGCCAAATTGCCCGGCCCTATGCAGCAAGCTTAGACGCGAGCGACAGCGTATGATAGCCCGAGAGCGTTAGAGCTGCTCGGGGACGCTGTTAAGCCGAGTCCGAGATATTGCGACATAAGGAGACGAAAGAATTCCGCTGCATGCGCATATGCGGTAGCAAATGATCTTTGCAGTGGGGGCATTGGAAACGACAACACCAAAATGCATTTCCTTTGGGCCGCACCACTGGCAATAATTTAAAATACTTAAGCTGCTTGACCCGACATACTCCCCCCGTTGGAAGCCTGACTTTCAACAGCATCTTTAAGGGGCAGCAGGCACAGCTTGTTGACGGCGCGCTTGGTGATTCCAGATGACGTCTTCAGCACAGCAACTCGGGCAACGCCATCTCGTCCAGGCAAAAGCTCGACCACTCTCGCCAGTGGCCACTTCATGGGAGGAAGATTCTCATCCTTGACAAGAACAAAATCTGCGACTGCTAAACTAGGCTTCGCAGTGCGCCACTTTGAGCGCTGCTGCAGTGACGTTATGTACTCCTCCTTCCACCGGGACCAAAAGAGCTGCTGCAGGTACGAAACGCGCTGCCAGCCGTCCAGGCGATCGAAGTTTAGCTGCGTGACGTCAGGTTCAGCGAACGAAGCAGGAGGGCCACCATTCAAGAAATGCGCTGGAGTTAGAACATCTAGATCGGCAGGGCTCTCTGAAATCGAAACTAAAGGTCTTGAATTAATCATTGCCGTGATGTGGCACAACAGCGTCCGCAGCTCGTCAAATCCAAGAACCGATTTGCCTATCGCACGGTAGAAGTGGTACTTGGCCGTCTTCACTGCAGCCTCCCATAGACCACCAAAATGAGGGGAGCGCGGAGGAATGAAATGCCAGTCTATAGCCTCGACCAAGCAAAAATCCAGCAGCGCCTTCTGATGGTCATCGCTGAGGACCAGGCGCTTTAATTCCATCAGCTCATTCTTAGCGCCGACAAAATTGGTTGCGTTGTCTGACCAAATTTGCCGCGGCTTCCGTCTGGTACATATGAAGCGCTTTAGTCCATGTAGAAAAGCAACTGTGGATAAGTCCTTTATAAGCTCCAGATGAACAGCCTTGGTAGCGAAACAAATGAAGACGCAGACGTAGCACTTGATTGGAGCCTTGTTGCGTGCCTCCGGCTTGTAGAAAAACGGCCCACAGAAGTCCACGCCTGTGATCTCAAAGGCATGAGAACCATCGAGCCGCTCCTTTGGAAGATCAGCCATAATATGCTCCAATACCCTGGGCTTCAGTCGAAAGCATCTTACGCACTTGTTTACTGCCTTGTTTACCGTCTTCCTCCCCCCAATAGGCCAATATTGGGATCGAATTAGTCCAAGCAAAGCTCGAGGACCAGCGTGCAGATTCCGCTCATGAAAATGGGAGATTATTGCAAGAGTCAGTGGATGGCTGCTGGGCAAGATGATGGGATGACGGCCATCAAAATCCAACGAAGAGTTTTTCAGTCGACCATCTACCCTGAGAAGTCCAAACTGATCCATGAATGGCGATAACGATGCGATTGAGCTCGATGAGGAGACTGCTCCCCTTGCCCGCAGTGACTTCATGTCCTCCCATAGCTGAGTACGCTGGACTAGTCGTAGCAATACCTGGGTTCCATGTTCAATGTCTGAGACAGTGAGTCCTTCCGACGAAGTTCAAGGGCTGGCTTATCAGGTAGCACAGTGGGTGGCCAGTCATCTGAGGAGCCGCAAAGAAATGGAGGACCATGAGCCCAAAGAGGTGACTCAGTCAGCTCAGTCGGATGAGCCCCTCGACACAGAATGTCGGCTGGGTTTAAAGCTGTGGGAACATAGCGCCATTCCATTTTTTCGGTCATTTCCTGAATCGTTGACACTCTATTTGCAACAAAAATATTAAATCTTGACGGCTCGTCCCGAATCCAAGAGAGCGCAACGGCAGAATCACACCAACAGTAACACCTTCCCTTGAATACATTCATTCCAGCTATCTCAGATATGAGCCTAGCCAGCAACTCCGCTCCACAAAGCTCCAACTTTGGTACTGTAAGTGTCTTCAAAGGAGCCACACGAGATTTGGCACAGAGTAAGTGACTGCTGAAATGCAGACCCTTGGACACGACATAAATGCATGCACCATAAGCCTCGATGCTGGCATCGCAAAATCCGTGAATTTCCAGCGTAGAGTCTGGAAGGAGCACAAGCCGAGGAAATTCAAGTCGGCGAATCTGACCAAAACTGGTGCATATTTCCTGCCACTCGGTGTTCAGTGCGACTGGAAGGCTTTCATCCCAGGACAACTTCTCTTGGCACAAACGCTGGAGAAAGATTTTGGATTTAGTAATTACGGACCAGCTAGTCCGAGAGGATCGTAGAATCGCGCTATGGATGACAAACCAGAGCGCCTGCAGGAATTCAAAGCAGATTGAAGGGCCGAGAACGAAAATAATAGTAGATCAGAAACCGGATCCCACGCAAGTCCTAAAGTTTTAGTCACATGGCTGCCATCGTCGAACTTTAAAAATGCTTCCTTGTCCTCTTCCGGAACTCCATCCAGCACAGCAGGGACGTTCGAACACCATTTCCTCAATCTGAACTGACCTCTAGACAAAATTCCAGTAGTTTGCTCCCGAATCCGGATAGCCTCCTCCTGCGAGCTGGCTCCAGATATCAAGTCATCCACGTAGAAGTCACGGCGAAGGATTTCAGCTCCAACTGGAAACGCCATCTGCTCGTCTATTGCCAACTGATGCATCGCTCGCACAGATAGATAGGAGGCAGGCTTCGTCCCATAAGTAACGGTGTCCAATTGAAACACACGCAAGTCTTCTTCCCTGGAGTTTCTCCACAGAATACACTGCAAGTTGCTATCCTCGGTCGAGACTCTTACACAACGATACATCTTACAGATATCTCCCGTAATGGCAACGGCGTATGACCGAAATGGAGCAAGAATATGAAACAGTTTGGGTTGGATTACGGGACCAGCCATTAAAACGTCGTTCAGGGAATATCCAGATGAGGTTGAAGCGGATCCATCAAAAACGACGCGAAGCTTGGTCGTAGAACTATCTTCCTTCATGACGCAATGGTGAGGCAAAAAATATCGGCAGTTGCTGATTGACTGGGTAGGAACCTGAGACATATGGCCTAAATCAAGGTACTCCTTTATAAATGCTGCATACTGAGATTTAACATCAGGGCGACGATCTAACTTTCTCTCAAGGGTCAGGAATCTACGAAGCGCTTGATTGTAAGATTCTCCAAGGAGATCCAAATTATATTTTGCTGGCAGCCGAACACAATAATCGCCTTTATGTAGTCGACGGAAATGCTGCACAAAGTGTGCTTCACAATCTAGCTCTTCTTTGGTAGACTTTATTATTGGTTCGATGCAATTTTCTACCTCCCAATACCTCCGAAGAAGCACCTCAAGCCGATCCCCTGGACTATTATCCTCAGCAGCTACGGCCCGAGCGCGAAAGACCATCAACGAGGAACCTTTTAAACGCGAACAACTTCCAGACACGACCCATCCCAAGCGCGTTTTCTGAATTGAAGGCAATCCTGGCAGTAGCTTGACCTGACCAACACACAGGAGCTCGAAAAACAGACTTGCGCCAATTAGCAGATCGACGCGCTACGGCTTATAAAACTCAGCTAGTGGTATGTTAGATGGAATGTTCCAGTTATGAGTGTCAATTCCAAAGCTTGGCTGTCGATCGGTTATGCTAGAGGCTACAATGGCAGTGATGAAAGTTGAGTAATCCGATGAGCGAGAGTGCAGGCTAACGTTGACCGAAAATCCATCCGTGACGAAGCTAGAGTCGCTAGCCGCTGAAGTAGAGGGCGCAGTGGTATGCTCAGACGGCGTAGACTCAGACAGTGCAGACTGAGATGGAGTATACGGCGCTGATTTCCCTTGGACTGCGGTATCTTCAGGGCTACCAAAATGAAGGAGGGTATGGTGTCAACCCCTGCAGGTACGACAGTTGCTCGAGGTGCACTGAAGTAATCGATGCCCTGTTCTGAGACAATTTATATATATATATATATGGCATCGTTGCACAGCTTGCAGCGTGCTACGGTTTGGTTCATTGTAACCAATGTGGACCTAGAATTATTATGCTTTCTACTTCTGCCCACCTGATTGCTCAACGCATAGCTTGCCATGGAAAAGTCCATCGTCTCCAATGATCTGCATCGCTGCTCCAAGAACGAGGCCATAGATTCCCACGACGGAATTAAGTTTGCGAATGCGGGGTCGTTGAATCGTTCCTCCCACTTCTCTTGGCTCGCTGGATCCAGTTTTCGGATAATTTCCTGCACGACGATGCATCCTGCGATCTGCTCAGTGGTGCCCAAACCCTAGAGCGCGCGCATATGTGAATTGAACTTGTCTGAAAGCTCCCGAAGCATGACCACTGACCCAGGTTCCACAGCCTGGAGCGCCAAGATCTCATTGCCTGAAAGACCAATCGCCGATTATTGAATCTGTTTTCCAACAAATCTAATGCCACAGCATAATTGCCATCTGAGATTTCCAGCGACCGAACAGTCTCCAATGCCGAATCCCGCAGACAGGAACGCAAATGCTGGAGCTTTTCTATGTTTGTTAAGTCCGGATGGCTGTCGATGATGGTGGCAAACATTGAATAAAAGTCCGTCCAGTTCGCATACCCGCCGCTAAACGTCGGCAATTGTATAGGAGGTAGGGATGGTAATTGTCTACGGTGAGGTAGAAATTGCGAGCCGGCAAACTCAACCGTAGTATTTCCTCCAGCCAAGGTAGAATGAAACGGCATGCGGCCGCTACTCTTAGCCATTTCCCTCATAATCGCCGCCTTCAGCAAGCTTGCAAGTGACTCAAAAATGTCACACAAACCACTGTGAATTTCGCTTCGATCCAATTCCTCAAGCTCGCCGTGAAACATCTCAAATTTGCTGATCAACTTCTCGACTTGCTCTTGCTTTACCACGAGCATGTAGTAGTCACAGTCTGACGACTCATTCTGCCAAGCGGTAGCTAACCTTTTCATTTTCTCGCATAATTCCGTTGACTTAAGCTTCAAAAAAGACACCCTGTTTTGCTCACTGGTCATTGGAATTTCGTTAGCAGCATTAATTTCCATGGTAGCGGCAGCGTTAGCAGAAAGACCAACGTCTCTAGCGGGAAGATGATCGCAAAGAGTAACACGAGCAATAGACGACAAGAACCGAGCCCAGCAAGCGAACAGCTATGTACGAACTGTATATACAAAGGCGACCGGTGTAAGAAACGTTTCTTGCGGGAAGATGACCGAAAAGAGAAGCGCAAGCCAACAGCTCCGTGCACTACCGAATATGCAGGGGAGGCCGGTGTAGATACATATGTATAGATAACTTATGTGGTCGATGACACTGGTTGAGATGGTAATTAGTTAAGATCTTTGAATGCTATATTAGTTTGTGATTGCACTGATGGATTATTTATTGCACAATCACGTCGGGGTCACCAAATGTTAAGCTATTAAGCGTTTTTAACAACTGTTGCAATTTGAAGTTAATGAAAGTCGAGAGGCTGTTTATAATTCACAATTTATTTGCATATGTAAACCAACTTTTCGCGTATGTACATATGGGGATGATTGGGGCGAACGATTGATGCGAGGATGTTAGTCTAATAGCTGCGACGATTAGCTCAAGACTGCCCATGCAAGGGCTGACGGGCCAAGTTGCCGGGCCCTATGCAGCAAGCTTAGCGTATGATAGCCCGAGAGCGTTAGAGCTGCTCGGGGACGCTGTTAAGCCGAGTCCGAGAGATTGCGACATAAGGAGACGAAAGAATTCCGCTGCATGCGCATATGCGGTATCAAATGATCTTTGCAGTGGGGCATTGGAAACGACAACACCAAAATGCATTTCCTTTGGGCCGCACCACTGGCAATAATTTAAAATATTTAAGCTGCTTGACCCGACACTAAGTTTGCTTGATCGTCGAGCACTAAGTAGACTCGATTTGTGTGGCCAGAAGTTAGAGTGCTTTTGTAGTTCTCAGTAATTGGGTTTAAACTAGCATATTTAAACAATCCAAGTCGTTAGCTTATTAAAACAGTGATAGCTTGATTATTGTAAGTTATTTCAACATTCTCAATTGGGCATTTGTCTACTAGTCTGTTCGTGTGCTAAATATTCTGCAGAGTTCAATTAAAGGTAATACGTGGTTAGGCATGTATTGTGTATAGAAAAATCATTAATTTTCAATGTACACTCTGGCATAGCAAAAATAACGAGGGGGAACGTTGTGAGTTGCTGCGGACACCGCAACTCTACAGTTATACCCGATACTAAGTCAGTATGGCTCTCCTCCGGCAGACGTATAAAAATACACCCATATACATTTAAAAATCAATTGGTATACATTTTTTAAGTATTTGTCTCCGCACTTTTTATACCCGATACTCAAAATGAGTATTGGGGTATATTAGATTTGTGGTAAAAGTGGATGTGTGTAACGTCCAGAAGGAATCGTTTCCGACCCCATAAAGTATATATATTCTTGATCAGCATCAATAGCCGAGTCGATTGAGCCATGTCTGTCTGTCCGTCCGTCCGTCTGTCCGTCTGTCCGTCTGTCCGTCCCCTTCAGCGCCTAGTGCTCAAAGACTATAAGAGCTAGAGCAACGATGTTTTGGATCCAGACTTCTGTGATATGTCACTGCTACAAAAATATTTCAAAACTTCGCCCCGCCCACTTCCGCCCCCACAAAGGACGAAAATCTGTGGCATCCACAATTTTAAAGATATGAGAAAACCAAAAACGTAGAATTGTAGAGAATGACCATATCTTTAAGATTTCGGAATCTGAATTGGATCGTATCATTATTATAGCCAGCATCAAGAAAACAATTTCATTTTTTCTCGCCCTGTCTCTCTCTAACACACACGTAGCATAGCCGGCTTTGCTTAGAGTAAAACATTAGCGCCTAGATCTCAGAGACTACAAAAGCTAGAGCAACCAAATTTGGTATCCACACTCCTAATATATCGGACCGAGACGAGTTTGTTTCAAAATTTCGCCACACCCCCTTCCGCCCCCGCAAAGGATGAAAATCTGGGGATATTCAAAAATCTCAGAGACTATTAAGGCTAGAGTAACCAAACTTGGTATCCGCGTTCCTGTTAGATCTCACTATAAAACGTATATCTCAGAATTTCGCCCCACCCCCTTTCGCCCCATAAAGGACGAAAATCTGATTCATCCACAATATTGCAGATTCGAGAAAACTAAAAACGCAGAATCATAGATAATGACCATATCTATCAGATTGCTGAGTCTGGATCAGATCAGATCGTTTTTATAGCCAATAGGAACAAATCAATTTGCAGTGGCTACGCAGCGCCCGACGTCACGCTCAGACTGATTTTCTGTCTCTCTCGCACGCACTCTTTGTCGTGTCGCTTAAAATTAGCGGCGTCTGCCGGAGGAGAGCCATACTGACTTAGTATCGGGTATAACCGTAGAGTTGCGGTGTCCGCAGCAACTCACAACGTTCCCCCTCGTTCTCTTTGTATTCCAGCTTAAATATAATATACAAAATTTTGTATAAAATAACTAGCTGACCCGGCAAACCATTTGTGGCAGTATTATGAAATACGATGTCATTTGCAAATATGAATTAAATGTGCCAATGGAATTCAGGAACAGGATTGAATCTGGATCCCTGCCGATGAGCAAGTAATTTCTGGTAGTTGCACTTTTTCTGATGCGCAACACATGCCATCCGACTCATTTTCGAATTTGAGCACATAACAATCGGGACAGGCTTTGTCTATAGCACAAACAGCACTTTCGGATGAGCGGAATATTCAATATTTGGCTCGTAATCAAATGAGAGACGAAGAAGCGAAGCGCATGCAAATGTTCGATGTACATACATACATATGTACTTTGTTGGCCTTGTCTGCTATTTTCTCTGCATGCAAACCTTTCAAAGTCACAAAGAACGTAACAGAAACACCACTGAAATTGATGAAAGTATTCTTCATCCCAATTAAAAAATGGTGGTGAAAAGCACATTACAAAATTTTATAAATATTAATCGACTCGTTTGGGAGATCAACCATAAACACCAGGACCCGAGAGTTCTTTGCTGTGCGTCTAAAGATTTCAATACACCCATAATGATTATCCGTAAGTTTGGAACTTTTTTATATACATACCTAAGAGTTTAGGTTATACTTTAAAGAGCTAATAAATACTGAATTGGCCGCCAAATGTACATTGATTAAAAAACTGATATTTCCTTTCAGCACAGAACTCAAGCACAGTGGATTCCTTCTGTGGCTATTCATAGCCGAACAACAATGGCGACGCCTGGAGACGATTGCAGCTGGACTCTTGGTCCGATATCTAGCATCTTAACTCTCAAATTGAATTTGTTTTGTCCTCTTCCGAGGAGAAGTCCTCGACTTGGTTGGTTTTTTTTTTGTGTACGGGTATTATTATGAGACGGCAAGATACGGCCTTTCGGGGGTTGTTCTCGCTGGGAGGATATGGCAGCCCAGCAGGTCTGTTTTGGGGTTGGTAAACGGCGGCTAACGATGTGCCAATCTAATCCGTTGAGATACTCATATGACCACAAACGGGGACCCTTACAATATTTGTGCAGTTGTCCCCAGTTTCGATTCTTGAGTATAATTTTAAATCTTTTTTAAGGTCTTATGTTTGGATTTAATGTGTGTGTAACGTTAGGCTCTTTATGTTCTACTCGTGCCTTTTCGGTTCTGGATTGCCGTCAGAGGCTTGAATTCAATGGAAATACACTCACACAGATACACACGGATTCAGATACAGACACTGACAATGCAGCAGAGCGAATCTTGAGATTCTTGCCTAGTCTGCGGCTCCACTTCGTCTTTGGACACTGCCACTGCCTCCTGCCGAAAAGCCAAGGAAATGAAATAAATTGCAAAATAAATTCGCAATGTGTATGTGTGTGTGCATTTGTATCTGTGTCCGTGTTCGCATTAGAGATCCAGTAGCTGCGATACATAAATCAAGGCCATAAATGGCAACAGCTCCAGCATCGGCGGCAGCACTGCCGGCGTCAGTTTGATTGGAGGCAGGCAACGCTATAGGACGCGAGGCGACTCGCGGCGGCGGGCACGAACATCAATGCATTGTGTCTCCGAATTCATTCCCCCGCTCGAAGGGAGTACGGCTTTTAAGCTGAGCTGGGATTTGCTCTGCATTGCTTTACCCTGCACTTTTTAGCGCTCTCTCTCGTCTCTAGTCTCTCCTCTCGCCACTCTCCACTTTTCTCTTTGCTCTTGCACGATACGTCTTGCACCGTTGAACCCGAACCCGTTCGGTCGGCTCGTGCACTGAAATAGCGTCGGCAGAAAATGGGTCGTGTAACAGCAGCCCTATCTCTGTTCTCCTCTGTTTAGCTTTCCAATCTTCTGCTCGCTCGCTCGCTCTCTCTCTCTCGGTTGCTCTTTTCCCCGCACTCAATAATCAGAGAGCGAGTGAGCTTCATTTGCAATAACTTTGCGCATTACTGGACGACCGGGCTGCATCCAGTGGCGGCGACTGCGGCTGTGACTGCGGCTCCCCACCGGCAGACCGCAATGTGTGTAAATCAATCTTTATTAAGTGCAAACTCGGGCTCCCTGTCCGCTCTACCTTGCCACCGCGCCACTGATTTCCCTCTTTCCCACTGGAGCACTACTGGGTGCTGCTGGCCAACTGCAACCAGAAGAGGCAGCAGCAAGCTGAACCTGTTTAAAGTGCAACTTTGAGGCGGGAGCAGCGGCAGCAACTTTTTTTTGTCCGCTTTCGGTTTTCTCTTCCTCTCTCTCCTTCTTCTGGTTATTTCTCCTGGCTCGCGGTCGTCTCGTCTCTCTTCTGTTTGTCAACGTTGTTGTATTTGCAATTGTCGCTCATACGACGCGTGTGCCGCATCCTTTCCCAATTGCTGCACCAATGCCCGGCAACGGCGCTCGCTGGCCCCCACTTTCTGTGGCATCGTCTCCCTCGTATCTCGAATGAAATCGCAATTAAATTTTATTTTGTGGCGAGCATTTTATACCCGATACTCAAAATGAGTATTGGGGTATATTAGATTTGTGGTAAAAGTGGATGTGTGTAACGTCCAGAAGGAATCGTTTCCGACCCCATAAAGTATATATATTCTTGATCAGCATCAATAGCCGAGTCGATTGAGCCATGTCTGTCTGTCCGTCTGTCCGTCCGTCCGTCCGTCCCCTTCAGCGCCTAGTGCTCAAAGACTATAAGAGCTAGAGCAACGATGTTTTGGATCCAGACATCTGTGATATGTCACTGCTACAAAAATATTTCAAAACTTTGCCCCGCCCACTTCGGCCCCCACAAAAGACGAAAATCTGTGGCATCCACATTTTTAAAGATACGATAAAACCAAAAACGCAGAGTCGTAGAGGGTGACTATATGTTCTAGAGTGTGAAATCTCAACCAGATCGTATAATTATTATAGCCAGAATCAAGAAAACAATTTCATTCTTTCTCGCTCTGTCTCTCTCTAACACACAGGTTTCATGGTCGGCTTTGCCAATTGCAAAATATGAGTTCAAGGATCTCAGAACCTATAAGAGCCAGAGCAACCAAATTTGGTATCCACACTCCTGTGATATCGGACCTTGACCGTTTCGTGTCCAAATTTCGCCACACCCCCTTCCGCCACCGCAAAGGACGAAAATCTGGGGTATCCACAAATCTCAGAGACTATTAAGGCTAGAGTAACCAAATTTGGTATCCGCACTTCTGTTAGATCTCACTATAAAACGTATATCTCAGAATTTCGCCCCACCCCTTTCCGCCCCCACAAAGAACGAAAATCTGTTGCATCCACAATATTGCACATTCGAGAAAACTAAAAACGCAGAATCATAGATAATGACTATATCTATCAGATTGCTGAATCTGGATCAGATCGGATCATTTTTGTAGCCAAAAGCAAGAAATCAATTTGCAGTGGCCACGCAGCGCCCGACGTCACGCTCAGACTGATTTTCTGTCTCTCTCGCACGCACTCTTTGTCGTGTGGTTCAATATTAGCGGCGTCTGCCGCAGGAGAGCCATACTGACTTAGTATCGGGTATAACTGTAGAGTTGCGGTGTACGCAGCAACTCACAACGTTCCCCCTCGTTTTAATTAGCAACGACGCGGCGTACTCTTCGTGTCGCTGTCGCTGCCGACGTCGTTGCCCCATTTGCAGCGCTGCCTACGCCAAGACGTTGGACTGCCACATCGCCAATTGCTAATGATGATGATTGCTGGCTCTCTCTCTATCTCTCTCTCTCTCTCTCTCTCTCTCTCTCTCTCTGTCTCCGTCTTTGTCTTTGGCTTCGGCTGCGGCATCAGCTCTCTCCTTGGCCTGGCCCAGACGTATCGCTGCATGTATCTGGGTATCTCATGTATCTGTATCTCCGCTAAGTGGGCGCTACGCTGCCTGCCTGCATGTGTGTGACTGTGTGTGTGTGTTTGCACGACAATTTATACACTCCCCGATTTTTAACACCCATGGGGGTAGCCGGGCAGAGACCGGCAGATACATATCGTCGCATACGGCACATAAGAAACGAGGTGGAACGTTGTGAACATCGCAACTCTACAGTTATACCCGATACTAAGTCAGTATGGCTCTCCTCCGGCAGACGCCGCTAATCTTAAACGACACGACAAAGAGTGCGTGCGAGAGAGACAGAAAATCAGTCTGAGCGTGACGGCGGGCGCTGCGTAGCCACTGCAAATTGATTTCTTGCTTTTGGCTACAAAAATGATCCGATCTGATCCAGATTCAGTAATCTGATAGATATGGTCGTTATCTATGATTCTGCGTTTTTAGTTTTCTCGAATCTGCAATATTGTGGATGAATCAGATTTTCGTCCTTTATGGGGGCGGAAGGGGGTGGGGCGAAATTCTGAGATATACGTTTTATAGTGAGATCTAACAGAAGTGCGGATACTAAATTTGGTTACTCTAGCCTTAATAGTCTCTGAGATTTGTGGATGCCCCAGATTTTCGTCCTTTGGGGGGGCGGAAGGGGGTGTGGCGAAATTTGGACACGAAACGGTCAAGGTCCGATATCACAGGAGTGTGGATACCAAATTTGGTTGCTCTGGCTCTTATGTGTTCTGAGATCCTTGAACTCATACTTTGCAATTGGCAAAACCGACCATGAAACCTGTGTATTAGAGAGAGACAGAGCGAGAAAGAATGAAATTTTTTTCTTGATTCTGGCTATAATAATTATACGATCTGATTGAGATCTAGAACATATAGTCATCCTCTACGATTCTGCGTTTTTGGTTTTATCGTATCTTTAAAAATGTAGATGCCACAGATTTTCGCCCTTTGTGGGGCCGGAAGTGGGCGGGGCGAAGTTTTTAAATATTTTTGTAGCAGTGACATATCACAGAAATCTGGATCCAAGACATCGTTGCTCTAGATCTTATAGTCTTTGAGCACTAGGCGCTGAAGGGGACGGTTCTGATCCTTCTTGCTCGTTTGCTTGGTTTCTGGTTTTCCTTGAATAATTTCTGGAACTCTCCTCCCGACACATCCGACGGCATTTCAGATTCATCTGACTTTACCCGCCCAAGGCCAGAGCCATTTGGATTTTACTGGCCCCGTCTCCCGGATTGGCAGCGCCTGCTGCAGAAGTTCTCAAGTGGGTAATACGGAAGCTATGCCCTCCGGATAGACCCATATGAATCTGCCTATAATGCTGCGCGTGAAGAAGATAGTCTCGTTGCGAATGCAGATGCCCCCGTTCTGTGGCACTGCAACAAAGTTGCGATGAAAGTGACGCAGTTCATAGGAGGGGCTGGCAGAATGTACATACCTTGTCTTAGGCGCAGAAGCCCCGATACAGTGAAAACCAGTGCTATGGTACTCATAGCATCATAGTAAAGGAGGCCTGAGACTGTGGCATGCTGTGACCTTCGATCGACTTCGACATCTCCGGAGAATAGTCTCGGGCTTATATTGTGAGAGGCATGCGTTTTCCTAAAGGACTTGCTCTTTGATGGACAGGTGCCGGAAGCACATCAGGGCTGGGTCATGGTCTGGCTGCCTGCAATCGACATCCACCTGGAATCGAGAGATGCACTTCAGCCGCATATCACCCGCCCCTTGGATGTGGGTGCTTAAAGCATTCTTTAAAGACCGCTTTCTTCAGATCATCAATCGCTTCGGTGCTCAGGCACTTATGAATAATTCCAGCAAGTATTTACCAAACACGATGAACACCACTTGAATGACAAGAAGCTACGTAAAAAGTTAAGCGGATGAAGGAAGGAAGGATGATTCTGCTGATGTCATCAGATGCTGGTAAAACTGAAAAAACATAGCCATCTTTGTTTTTCCTTCCATCGTGCAGTGACAAGACAGCTAAACGACCTTTCAGATGACTGTTACTGGAAAAAGGCAAAAGCATATGTATGTAGGCGTTCGCTACTGATATTCACATTCTTATTCATGCAATAAGCATACAATTCGTCACATATTTCAGTATATGTGGGGAAATGGCATCGAAAGCGTTCCAGAACTGGCAGACTTCCCATCCGCTTCAGTTGTGGAATTGCAAGTTAATTGAGCTAAATTTTGAGGCATTTTGTGCGAAATTCTGGAGGAAACAAACCTGCTTGGAATGAATTCCCGAATGAGCTGTATTTTATGAAATAAGTCAATACGGGATTAACTGGTTGCCAGTAAAGTTTCATTAAATTTTAAAAGTGTCTCTAAACATGGAACTGAAACTTTCCAAAGGTATGTTAAAGGCACATTTATACTTGTTCATTTCCAATTTATTTAACTATTCGTCCTAACATAGCCTCGTCAGCTTCCTGTCGGGCACGACAGATGCATCTCCACACCCAAGTTCATGGATAACTTCTGGAAATTTCATGTTTCCGTCTTTTACAGCGGTTGTAAACTTGACATTTGATTGAAAGAAAGTGAAATTATGGCATTTCGATTTTTCTTTTTATAAATTCAAGAAAAGCCCCTTAAAAGCAATAAGAAAACGAGGGGTAACGTTGTGAGTTGCTGCGGACACCGCAACTCTACGGTTATACCCGATACTAAGTCAGTATGGCTCTCCTCCGGCAGACGCCGCTAATATTAAACGACACGACAAAGAGTGCGTGCGAGAGAGACAGAAAATCAGTCTGAGCGTGACGTCGGGCGCTGCGTAGCCACTGCAAATTGATTTGTTCCTATTGGCTATAAAAATGATCTGATCTGATCCAGATTCAGCAATCTGATAGATATGGTCATTATCTATGATTCTGCGTTTTTAGTTTTCTCGAATGTGCAATATTGTGGATGCAACAGATTTTCGTTCTTTGTGTGGGCGGAAGGGGGTCGGGTGAATTTTTGAGATACACGTTTTATAGTAAGATCTAACAGGAGTGCGGATACCAAATTTGGTTACTCTAGCCTTAATAGTCTCTGAGATTTTTGAATATCCCCAGATTTTCGTCCTTTGCGGGAGCGGAAGGGGGTGTGGCGAAATTTTGAAACAAACTCGTCTCGGTCCGATATATTAGGAGTGTGGATACCAAATTTGGTTGCTCTAGCTTTTGTAGTCTCTGAGATCTAGGCGCTAATGTTTTACTCTAAGCAAAGCCGCCTATGCTACGTGTGTGTTAGAGAGAGACAGGGCAAAAAAAAATGAAATTGTTTTCTTGATGCTGGCTATAATAATGATACGATCCAATTCAGATTCCGCAGTCTTAAAGATATGTTCACTCTCTACAATTCTACGTTTTTGGTATTTTCATATCTTTAAAATTGTGGATGCCACAGATTTTCGTCCTTTGTGGGGGCGGAAGTGGGCGGGGCGAAGTTTTGAAATATTTTTGTAGCAGTGACATATCACAGAAGTCTGGATCCAAAACATCGTTGCTCTAGCTCTTATAGTCTTTGAGCACTAGGCGCTGAAGGGGACGGACAGACGGACAGACGGACGGACAGACAGACAGGGCTCAATCGACTCGGCTATTGCTGCTGATCAAGAATATATATACTTTATGGGGTCGGAAACGATTCCTTCTGGACGTTACACACATCAACTTTTACCACAAATCTAATATACCCCAATACTCATTTTGAGTATCGGGTATAAAAAACGAGTCGTTTCCCATTTTTCCCTACAAAAATATTTCAAAACTTTGCCCCGCCTACTTCCGCCCCACAAAGGGCGAAAATCTGTGGCATCTACATTTTTAAAGATACGAGAAAACCAAAAACGCAGAATCGTAGAAAATGACCATATCTTTTAGACTGCAGAATTTGAATTGAATCGTATTATTATTATAGCCAGCATCAAGAAAACAATTTCATTTTTTCTCGCCCTGTCTCTCTCTAACACACACGTAGCATAGCCGGCTTTGCTTAGAGTAAAACATTAGCGCCTAGATCTCAGAGACTATAAAAGCTAGAGCAACCAAATTTGGTATCCACACTCCTAATATATCGGACCGAGACGAGTTTGTTTCAACATTTCGCCACACCCCCTTCCGCCCCCGCAAAGGGTGAAAATCTGGGGATATTCACAAATCTCAGAGACTATTAAGGCTAGAGTAACCAAATTTGGTATCCGCACTCCTGTTAGATCTCACTATAAAACGTGTATCTCAAAATTTCGCCCCACCCCCTTCCGCCCACACAAAGAACGAAAATCTGTTGCATCCACAATATTGCACATTCGAGAAAACTAAAAACGCAGAATCATAGATAATGACCATTTCTATCAGACTGCTGAATCTGGATCAGATCAGATCATTTTTATAGCCAATAGGAACAAATCAATTTGCAGTGGCTACGCAGCGCCCGACGCCACGCTCAGACTGATTTTCTGTCTCTCTCGCACGCACTCTTTGTCGTGTCGTTTAATATTAGCGGCGTCTGCCGGAGGAGAGCCATACTGACTTAGTATCGGGTATAACCGTAGAGTTGCGGTGTCCGCAGCAACTCACAACGTTCCCCCTCGTTTCAATTTTAATTTCGCTGTGGTTGCGGCTGTTTTTGTTGTTGCGGCTGTTGTACTTGCAAATAAACCGAAGGCCTTTTGCATTCATTTGTCCCGTGCCGTGCTGTTTGTTGCTGTTGTTCCCTGCACTCGGCATTCTGTTCAATTCGTATCTGTATCTGTATGTCTGTATAACTGAGTATCTGTGTGCGGCTGCCATAAACTGGTTGCTGCCGCCGGGCACTGCCACCTCACGCTGGGTGCAACAAAAACACACACATTTGCAATATTTATAAAATTGTATTGCATTAATTATTTAATTTATGACTTTCTTTTCGTTTTACGACTTTGCATTTTTGCATTCAGTTTACAGTTTTCAATTTATGGCGCACTGGCCCCCGTTCTCCATTCACCGCCCCCTCCAGCCCACTAATGCATTTCGCATTATTTCGAATTATTGATTGCCGGCTGATCCCACCACCCCCCACCCACCGACAGGGACAGATACAGAGATACAAGTAGATGCACGTGGAGCACTAAGTACTGAAAGTCTGATTAGGTAATGTTGGCCATGCCCCACACGCTCTCTGTGCACACGCCGCAATTGCCTTGCAATTGATTCAAATATGCGACAGGGCCGGGCCGGGGCCGGGAAAAGTTTATTTCCCCGAGAACTACTTACGAACTTGCCAATCGAGATGGACGCCAGATGGGGGGAAATGGCATCGAAAGCGTTCCCTGAAATTTTAGAATAGTTTTTCTAAATAACGATACCGAAACAACTTGTGTGACTGCAATTTTGTATTTTAATACGACGAAAAAAAAGAGTGAGTGCGTTCGATTTCATGGATTTTTCTCGAGTTTCTTTCATATATTAAAACAATTTCTTCTGTGCCTACCTTACCTACGGTGTCAAAGCGGGGCGAATTCGCCAAGAGCGAGAGAGCGAGCTTTTATTGCGCTCCCGCTTTGCCCTAGCCTAACTTACACTAGACTTCATGAAATACTATCCTAATAACAATTATTATTATCCAAATGGCGCTACACCGGCCCCGTTGAAGGCCTGGAAGGCTTCAAACCATTGGCAGAAGCGCCAATTTGTGGATTGGCCTCCTGAACGTGGCTCCGCTGCTCGTCCTTAGGTCGACCACTCTGACCCTTCCGTCCTGCCCGGCGGTTGTTCCGACCACCCTTCCGAGGAACCACTGTTGAAGGGGCAGGTTGTCCTCGGCGACGATTACGAAGTCGCCTTCCTTTATGTTGCCTTCCACGAATTTTCAGAGTCGTATAGACTGGGCCACAAAAATCAACGCCACATACTGAAAATGGGCGGAGAGCACGGAGCCGGTCTGCGGGTAAGTTGCCCATCATTTGGGTCTGGAGTAGCGGCTTGCATTTAAAGCAACAAATACACGACCTAACTGTCGCCCTGCAGACCGCCTGAGCATTCACTATCCAAATGCGCTGTCTAAGGATACTCACGAGTGCTCGTGGGCGGGCATGAAAATTCGTTTGATGCAGATAGCGAACGTATGTCTGCACAAACTGCGAGCGTTTTGTCAATAACAAGGGAAACTTGGCATTATATGACATAGGAGCGTTAACTAGTCACCCCCCAACTCGCAACAACGAAAAAGAGCACCAGCCTCTTCATGGATGAAGGGATTCAAGCGCTGAAGACTGGGGCCTAACTTGGTGCCTTTACGAACCCTTTCAATATCTTCTTGAGACTCATTTTTCTGTGTTATTTCGACTATTTTTAGAAACGCCTCGTCGTGTTCTACGGATGACGGAATTTTTCCAAAGTTGAGACTTTTGTCTTTGCATTTTCGGATGAAGCGGAACACGAAAACGAACACTCTTAGCAGTTTGAAGTGTGACGAGTATCCCTCGATTACATCCTCTAAGTAATTTGGCTTGGCCGCGACGGTCAGTCCGACCGATTTCTTCCGACTTTCCATCTGTATCTCTTCTTCGGAAAGCTCGAAGTGTGGATTTCTGGGCTCTCTTCTTCAAACTTTAAGAACTCTGGTCCACCAAACCAGATCGACTGCACGATTTCCTCTACGTCACAACCTCTCGAAACTATGTCTGCTGGGTTCTGTTTTGTTGGCACATGCCGCCACGTAGCTTCACTTGACCACTCTTGAATCTCCGCTACTCGGCTCGCAACGAATGTTGACAACGACGAAGGGTGGGATCTGATCCAATGAAGAGTAACTTCTGAATCTGACCAGAATATCATTTTATTAATTTGAACCTTGAGCAGTGATTTGATTCGGTGACAAAGGTCTGCTAGAAGGTGAGCGGCACATAACTCAAGCCTTGGGAGCGTTTTCGTCTTGAGTGGCGCTACTTTCGACTTTGCAGTCAACAAGGAGACCTTGAAACCTTCTGCAGTCTTTCTACGGATATAGACGCAGGCTCCATAAGCTCTCATGGATGCGTCGGCAAAGGCATGTACTTGAATCGGTGACATGGGATCAGTATGCACAAATCGAGGTATGGTAATCTTCTCCAACTGACCCAAGGATTCTTTTAATAAGTTCCATGCTGTTTCCAAGTTCATTGGAATCGACTCATCCCATTCTAGCTTGTTGAGCCAAAGCTCCTGCAGTAGGATCTTTCCCTTAATTACTAAAGGACTTAACAAGCCAAGGGGGTCAAACAGCTTTGATGTCACCGATAATATGTTCCGTTTTGTCGCTCGGAGACCCATAACTGACGTGTCAATTTGGAACTTAAAGACGTCTTCGTGTGGCAGCCACGGTATTCCTAACGCCTTAGTTGACTCTGAGTCCGAGATCGTTATCGGTTTAACTGTGCTCTCGGATGCGGTGACCTCAGGTGAGTTCGAAAACCATTTAGTCAATTCAAACCCAGCGGTTTGAAGAACCTGAGCCACATCAGACTTAATTGTCTTTAACTCCTCTACGCAACCAGCACCAGTCAGCATGTCATCGACATAGAAGTCGGAGTCAATAACTTCAGCAGCTTTAGGGAATGAGAGTTTTGCAGACTCACTCAACCTCTTCAAACACCGAATAGCCAAAAATGGGGCTGGTCCAGTCCCATATGTTACGGTGTTGAGCTGGTATATTCTCAAGGACTCAGACGGGTCTCTTCTCCACACTATGAGCTGGAAGACCTCAACACACACTGATGTGGAATGAAATATTGTGGAGTTTTGGGGATTGTGTTGTCTGTGGTAGACATGTGACTCAAGGAGAGGTACTCTTCCATGAACTCCAAGTACATTTTCTGCAACTCGGGGTCACGAGACAATCTTTTTTCAAGCGATAAAACCCGCCGTTTAGCCACTTCAAAGGAGTTGCCTAAAATACTGGGATCTGATTTGAACGGCAGTCTTACTTCAAACCGACCTGAAGGCACGACCTGAGTAGTCCTTCTATAATGCTTTTCACATAACTTGTGTTCAGGAGATAAAGACTTTTTAGAAGACGGTAATTCTTCCAGTGACCAAAACTTTTGTAATGTATTGTCGATGTAGATCACTGACTCTTCTCGACAACTCAAACAATTCCTAGCTTCTTGGGTGGCAGTCACCTTTGGAGTGTATCTGCCCGACACAATCCAGCCGAGAAGCGTTTTCTGCAGAGTTGGATAGTCAGGACCTTGTCGAATCTGACCAACAGATTAAAGTTCGAAAAATGTTTCTGCACCTATGAACATATCTATCTTCTGTGGCTTGAAGAAATATGGGTCTGCAAGTGGTAAGTTCTTCGGGATTTTCCAGTCACTCACGTTAAGTGTCTGATCAGGGTGATACCCCGAAATGGACTTTAGAATCCAGAAATCAACCGAAAACTCACTACCAGTAATTCGCGACTTCACCACCGTGTGTATCTTTTTCTTGACTTGTGAATTGGATTCACCAATACCAAGCAAGTTGATACACGACTCCTCCCTACGGATCTGTAAGCGCTGTGCTAAGTCCTCAGTTATAAAATTGGTTTGAGACCCCGAGTCAAGCAGAGCTCGGGCCAAAACATGTTCACCATTATTTGTTCGGACGCTTACGATCGACGTAGCCAGAATAACTCTATCCATAGCTGTCGCATGAAGAGCATGCGAAGTGGAAGGTTGATTCTGATTGGGAGGAGGAGAAGAATTCTCTGGGGGTGATGGTAACGCTAGACTTTTATTCGCCACTGTGTATCTATGCAATAAGGTATGGTGTGAGCAGCCACACACTCGACACTTCTTAGCTTTGCATCGTACTACAGAGTGGCCTGGCTGCAGACAATTGATGCACAAGGATGCAGTTTTTGCGAATTCGAACTTTGCATTACTGCCAGCCGACCAAATGGACTGCAATCTGTCAACAAATGGCCTTTCGCATTGCAGTAGCTGCATTGTTGGTTTTTGGTATTCGCGGTGGAACACGCGAATGAGCTCCGATTATGCGGCTTGCTTGGCACAGCTTTCTGCTCCTGCTTTGGTTTGTCCGAATTTTCGGCCGAAAGATGCTGATGTCTGCGATTAAGCAACTTTTCACAGTCCGTCCAAAGTGGCAGTTTGTCATAATCGAGCTGTTCTTCCCATTTCTCTTTGGTCACCGGATCGACTCTGCTCAAGACGAGATGAATAATCATCGCATTCGAGATCTTTTTATCATCGCCAATCGACAACAACGAACCATATATGGATGAGGCGGTATCGATAAGGTTCCTTAAGGACGATGCTGATTGCTGGGTCATTTTGGGAAGACTAAATAGGGCATCAATGTGATTTTTAAAGATCAGACAATCATTATCGTAGACCCGTTTTAAGCTAGCCATTGCTTTCTCGTAGTTGGTCTCGGTTACTTGGAAAGCCCTAACTGTTCCCAACGCTTCACCGGAGAGACACGAAAGCAAATGGTTGAACTTTTCGATAATTGGAATGCTTTGGTCATTGTGAACTAGAGTCTCAAATAAACCTATGAAGTTTTTAAAGTCCGAAAAGTTGCCGCTGAACTGCGGCAGAGCTAACTTCGGAAGGCGAGCACGAGTTGGGCCACCATAAGCTGGTACTGCCGGTATTGTCTCATCAGCTGTCTTTAATGCGCAAATGAGAGACATTAATTTTGTCTTTGTGACAATTGAGAGTTCTTCCAACTCGACTCCAAATTCATCGTCAATGTCTATATCTTCAATCTTCTCTTGAAGTTCGCGTGCCGTGTCAATGCTACGCATCAGCGTTTCGAGTCTGCACTCGAGCTCCGTCAATACCAGCGGAATATCCCCCGCTTCTAAACGGTCCGCTAATAAACGAATGCCTTTGACACGGCAACTGCGCTTTTTCTTCAGCTCTTCAAGGGCAATATTGTTGGCTTTTGAGGTCATATTGATTCTCAATACAAGCAACTGAAGGCGAAAGATCGTTTCTAATAATCGTATTTAATGCCGAGGCACTCAATAAAATAATGGGTAATTGTACCCAATTTTTGTTTGTTTAGGGAAGATTTATACTTGTTTAGCAGCGCACCCACACCACCTTCTCAGCTTCCTGTCGGGCACGACGGATATAACTGCACACCTAAGTTAATGGATAACTGCAGGAAATGGCATGTTTCCGCCTTTTGCTGTGGCTGTAAACTTGACATTTGATTGAAAGAAAGTGAAATTGTGGCATTCATATTTTTCTTTTATATAAATTCAAGAAAGGAGCCCATTCTTTAGGATTGTGAAAAGAATTATTCCAGAAGTATTAGCTCTTAACAAATCGCTAGACCTTTAGTTTCCACAAGAATGGGAAAGCTTAGGGGGGGACACATATGTGAATGCTGATTGCGACACATTGTTTTTCCACTTGGTATCTCTTTGAATAATATAAAACACAAAAAAATAGGAGTATGCAGGTTATGTCATCGGAAGGACAATAACAATTAAATCGATGGCCAGGCCGGCACACTCCAGGGCCAGGGACAAAAGCTAATAACTCTGCCATTAAAGTTATGCCGTGGCAGAGAGGTCTATTATTATTTCATGACTTAAAGCACTACGGTTTACGGTCTACGTCCTACGGCCCTAGACCGACAGCAGGAGCGAGAACCATATATTTCTTGGTCGGTGTCCGTTCGAGGGTTCGGGGACAATGGAGCGGGAGAATGGACGGACGAGCGACAAAAGGAAACCTTTTGCGGTTAATTGCACCACCGACAACAACGAAAACGAGGGGGAACGTTGTGAGTTGCAGCGGACACCGCAACTCTACAGTTATACCCGATACTAAGTCAGTATGGCTCTCCTCCGGCAGACGCCGCTAATATTGAACGACACGACAAAGAGTGCGTGCGAGAGAGACAGAAAATCAGTCTAAGCGTGACGTCACGCGCTGCGTAGCCACTGCAAATTGATTTGTTTCCTTTGGCTATAAAAATGATCTGAACTGATCCAGATTCAGCAAACAGATAGATATGGTCGTTATCTATGATTCTGCGTTTTTAGTTTTCTCGTATCCTCAATATTGTGGATGCAACATATTTTCGTCCTTTGTGGGTGCGGAAGGGGGTGGGGCGAAATTTTGCGTTATTTGTTTTAAAGTGAGATCTAACAGGAGTGCGGATACCAAATTTGGTTACTCTAGCCTTAATAGTCTCTGAGATTTGTGAATATCCCCAGATTTTCATCCTTTGCGGGGGCGGAAGGGGGTGTGGCGAAATTTTGAAACAAACTCGTCTCGGTCCGATATATAAGGAGTGTGGATACCAAATTTGGTTGCTCGAGCTTTTATAGTCTCTGAGATCTAGGCGCTAATGTTTTACTCTAAGCAAAGCCGCCTATGCTACGTGTGTGTTAGAGAGAGACAGGGCGAGAAAAAATGAAATTGTTTTCTTGATGCTGGCTATAATAATAATACGATCTTATGCAAATTCTGCAGTCCAAAAGATATGGTCATTCTCTACGATTCTGCGTTTTTGTTTTTCTCGTATCTTTAAAATTGTGGATGCCACAGATTTTCGTTCTTTGTGGGGGCGGAAGTGGGCGGGGCGAAGTTTTGAAATATTTTTGTAGCAGTGACATATCACAGAAGTCTGGATCCAAAACGCTAATAGGCGCTAATAGGGACGGACAGACGGACGGACGGACAGACGGACGGACGGACAGACGGACAGACAGAAACGGTCGGAAACGATTCCTTCTGGACGTTACACACATCCACTTTTACCACAAATCTAATATACCCCAATACTCATTTTGAGTATCGGGTATAAAAAAATGAATGGAAAACGGGTGGCAGGGCAGGGTCAGAGTCAACGTTAAATGTCAATTGCTCGTTGAGAGGGGGGGAGGAGGAGGGGCCACCCCTGGCAACCTGCTGGGTCGATTCAAGAGCACTGTCAACAGGGCCGTAACCCATTGAGGGGTATTCCGGATTAGATAAAATGTGACAACTGGAGCCGGATGTCCCTCGACTGCTGGCAAAGTCAAATCTTCTTTAATGGGCTTATATAACTCGGGCCCTGGGTCTGTATATCCTGCCCACAGGTTCCTCTGACAGACTCTGTCCCAAATTGAATCGATTCTGTTTCGTTTTTAGTATCTCGTTGTCACTCATCAATGGGTCTCGTCTCTTAGAGATGCCACAGATCCGTTAGATACCCAACCAGATTGAAATGATGTTTGCCTCAAGGGGAAATCCATCCAATAACTAGAAAGTAATTCGATTAAGTCTACAGACTGCAGATTGACCAAACGCCCAGGCATATTTCCATTTCCGTTTGCCAATTAGGCGCCTCCCCCCTCCCCCGCCAGCTAATTAAGATCTGTTTTCTGAAATGATGCCACATTTTGCACAGCTTTGAAAGGGGGAATATGGATGGCGGGGAATAGGCATAAATAAATGATTTACATTTAAAGCGAGCGAAGCGGGCGAGATTTAAAATAAATTACGAGTATATCGGGCAAATTCCCAGGGGCGCTTTAGAGCACACGAGTGACGTGTGCTCCATGCAGGCTTGCCCCATGGTGCGGGTGTGTGGGTTGAGCTGCCGTGTTGAGTGTTTTACGAGTATGTGTGCATAACTCTCTCTACCTCTCTCTCTCTCTCTCGCTCCCTCTGGGGATATCTGTGTGTGCTCGCACTCAGCCCACTTCTGGGAGCACGAGCACCCAAACAAATAAACCTATGAAGTTTTTAAAGTCCGAAAAGTTGCCGCTGAACTGCGGCAGAGCTAACTTCGGAAGGCGAGCACGAGTTGGGCCACCATAAGCTGGTACTGCCGGTATTGTCTCATCAGCTGTCTTTAATGCGCAAATGAGAGACATTTATTTTGTCTTTGCGACAATTGAGAGTTCTTCCAACTCGACTCCAAATTCATCGTCAATGTCTATATCTTCAATCTTCTCTTGAAGTTCGCGTGCCGTGTCAATGCTACGCATCAGCGTTTCGAGTCTGCACTCGAGCTCCGTCAATACCAGCGGAATATCCCCCGCTTCTAAACGGTCCGCTAATAAACGAATGCCTTTGACACGGCAACTGCGCTTTTTCTTCAGCTCTTCAAGTGCAATATTGTTGGCTTTTGAGGTCATATTGATTCTCAATACAAGCAACTGAAGGCGAAAGATCGTTTCTAATAATCGTATTTAATGCCGAGGCACTCAATAAAATAATGGGTAATTGTACCCAAACGAGGTGAAAAACCAATATACCCGAAAAATTTAGGGTAGAGCGTCGCTTGGCTGGCGCGTACACGAAAACCACACAAGAATAGCAACGAACTGCACTGGTGACAAGCGAAAACGAAAAATTTCACCGCTGCAGTTCTGAAGAATGGATGTTGTGTATATGTACGTATGCACCGACAACGATCGACGCTAAATTGATTTGCGAGGCACGACTTTGTCTTAATTGATAGTTGGATCCTACTGACACCAAACGAATATACCCGACGAAAACAGGGTAGCGCGTCACTTGGTATTCGGTTTGGATCAAGCGCGCCAAACAAAAGAACAACGATAAGCAACGGTGAAGAGCGAAAGCGAGACGAAAAAATTCACCGCTGCAGCTGCTTGGCCAACGACCCAACTATACATATGTTTGACACAACGAAAACGAGAAAGGGGAAAGGGGTGACGGCGATTGCAGTTAAAATGAGTTATGTGTAGTTATTGCGTCCAAGAGGGTTAGATGTACATATGTATATATGTATTAATATATATATGCTCAACTCTAACTACAGCATGCAATCTAGCTCTACTATGTCATACGTATGTGCCAAGAATTGAAAGCGAGGTGCAATTGTTTCAGCACAAGACAATAATTGCGAGTTTTTTAATCTTTTCGTCTTCACTCGAGCTTTCAATTTTTTGCACAAATACCTCTTGAGAAGATTGGAAATTCCAGGTGCTGTACTCTCCTCTTCTTATACTGGATGCTCCACTTGGATCTTCTTGGGTAGATGGTACATGTGTATCTCCTTTTGTATATAGCTGCAGACAGGGTATTGCACGACCGACGCGGTGATTTTTAGTTTTGTTTGTTGAATTATTTGCACACACGTCGCGGTCAATTTGGCAATTTAGCTGCAGCACATATGCATGTACACTACTGGCCAAAAAAAAAAGGTACATCGGTGTCGTGCTAGTTTGTTATGGAATAGCTCGAATGTTTGTAAGTGTATGGATGCCAATTGTTTATATTTGGAAAGTTTAAAGTCTAGCCAAATATTTAAATCAAAAATTATAGTGGCGAACCATCTTAATAAAATTCTATTCATACATTTTTGCAGAATGGGCATTTTTGGTCTGGCCAAAATAATAAGTACACTGGTGTTATTTATATATTTGAAAGGATTGGATAAGGATTTGGTCAAAGGATTGTTGGTTTTTATTGAGTTCCTTCATATTTAAGTACATGAGAGTTAACAAAAATTCTTTAGATAGGCCGTACTCCTGAAGAAAGGAAGTTTTCTATAAGTCTTCAAAAAGAAAGGAAAATTCTCCGGGAAATTGCGAAAAGTCTTGGACGATCGGTATTCTTGGTTCAGAATACTTTAAAATCTAAATTGCTTATTGAAAATCGAGGATGGAAGAAGAAATCTTTACAAACAACGGATACCCGCATCATCAGTCTTACAAAAAAGGATCAGTTCATGTCTTCCAAGGTCAAATACGCTCAAATTGGGAAAGAAAAATCAGGTCTGATGGTTCGTCGGAGACTGTAATATATAGACCTAACAGGACGTATAGTCCGAAAAGTTCCCTTACTCCGAGTAAAAATTTTGAAGATGAGGCAAAAAAAACTCGTTGAAAATCATTTGGCATGGTCTGGGTCAGATGGGTCTTAAAAGTGGAATAATATATTATTGAGAGACGAAACAAAAATAAATCTTTTTGATAATGACTCCAGAAGATGTATACAAAGACCCAAAGGCAAAGAATTCGACTTCCGGTGCACAAAGAAAACGGTTAAGAACGGAGGCTGATGTATAGGTATCTGAGGCTATTTTTCTTGGCATGGCGTTGAGCCGGTACATCGCATAACTGATCATGTGATCCAATTCGGGTATAAAAACATATTGACTGACATTATACAACCTAATGCAGTGGAAAACATGCCCTTGAGATGGGTCTTTCTACCAGAAAATGACCCAAAGCACACCTCAAAGGTGGTGAAGGTTTGGATTACGGAAAAAAATGTAAACGTTATGGCTTGGCTAAGTCAGTCTCCTGACTTAACCCATTTGAAAACCTTTGGGGTGACTTAAAACGTCGAATTGGTAAAAATGCTTTTCGAAAAGAAAAAGAATTGTGGAGAATTTGTGCAAAAAACGTGGTGTGAGATTTCAGTGGAGACTTGCCGCAAACTTATTGCTAGTATGCCAAGAAGAATGGCCGAAATCATCCAAAATAAGTGTGGCTAAATAGGATACTATTAAAAGATTATAAATTATAAGAAAAAAGTGTAAAAATTTTGATACGCTTTCGTTTTTCGCTTTGGAGAATTGCTGTACTTATTATTTTGCCCAGCCCTTATTTATGATTTTAAGGTTTAATCGATCATAAAATATATATTTAAAATGAAAAATGCTTTTGATAAACATTTTTATAGTCTATTGTAGGTTAGAAAACTAAAAGTAAATTTGATTTTATAATTATGTTTATTAGAAAAGTTTTATAGGACGTGAAAGAAAGCTCATAAGCGTGTACTTATTATTTTGGCCAGTAGTGTACATGTAGGTATAATAGATTTTGGCTATTTATCTTTTCTCCACTGTGTCACTGTCACTTTTGCCTTCCACTTGAATTAATACGTTTAAATTGCAAGTCCACCCGGGGGCGCCATGAAATTTTAGAATAGTTTTTCTAAATAACGATACCGAAACAACTTGGGTGACTGCAATTTTGTATTTTAATACGACGAAAAAAAAGGAGTGCGTGCGTTCGATTTCATGGATTTTTCTCGACTTTCTTTCATATATTAATCTGGTCTGATGAGCTCGTGAGGTGGCTCAAAGGGGGCCTAGCTGAGGCCACCGGACGGGTCGCAGGTTGCGGATAGCGAACGACCTACCTATATACAGGTCATATAGGTAGGTCAGCTGCGAATAATCGGACATCCCTAGGGAGAGTACCGAAAATAAGCAGCCCCGGACAGCCAGCGGGTGTTCGCGAAGTAGCAACACTGACGATGCGCTTGTGGTGCCGCCTCGTATAAGTAGCTCACACACTCCCCTATCCCTACACACTACCTACCCACATCCCAACCCCCCACATTCAGCTCACACCGGGCCGGACTAAGAGTGTTATTCGACCCGTGCCGAGAGTCAGCCTGGCTGGGGGCCCGGTATATAAAACTAGCCCAGTCGTTAACGGAGAGCTCAGGGACTTGGCAGCCCCCTGTTCTAAGTATGCCTTATCCGGGCAACGTGGATCTCTGCCCGGACGGACCGTACCCCTTCTCTGCAGCTCGTGGGAAAAGAATGGAAGAATTTAAAAACAAAAAAAATGAGTCTGGCACTCCCCAAATGCCAACAGGGAGCAATCCCAAACAGGGGAAGGGCAGCGGCCCAAGGCCCGGGCCCGACCCGCAAATCAGCAGGGAAAACCTGCGCGGCGGAAGATGCTAGGGAGAGCCCAAAGGGGTCCCATCCCGGTGTCGGGGTGGGTGGTGAATTGGCTCCCAAAATCGATACCTTGGCAGAGTGGCTATGCAATCCTGCGGCTGCTCTGCCTGCTGGTAAAGTGGCGGGTGATGAGTCACCATCTACTAGTGTCCAAGCCAAATCTTTTACATATGCCGATAGAAGGAGTGCTGGCAATATACTCCGTCGGCAGAACGCAAGCCAGATGTCCAGCCCGACGGACAAATGGATAAAGAAGGTTGAGTGGGCCTCGAAGGTGCTGCCGAACTTTGGCAAGGAAGCACCGAAGAAGGAAGCCCCTCAGCCAAAAAGGCAGCGCTCACAAGAGACTCCGGGGCCGACACCGAAGCGCTCCAGAGTGCTGCCTAACACATCATTCGCGCAGATTGCCAGAGAAAGGACGCTGATTGGCGTCCTGGACAAGGGCAGCGCGGACTCCCGGATACCTAGAAACCAGTGGAAGTGGGTGGAAGCGGCACTGGCCGACCGCTGCTTCGAGCTGCTGGAAAAGCAGCCTGGACCCCCCCCCGTCTGCAAAGACATGGGCTGGTACCAGGGCTGCATAAAAATCGTAGCCTGTGAAGACGAGCGCTCCGTACAGCTGTACAAAGCAGCGGTAGCGCAAGTCGGGGAAGTCTACCCAGGGGCGAAGCTCGTCGCTGTAGACTGGAGCGAAGTGCCCAGTAGACCAAGGGCGAGAGTCTGGGTGCCCGCCTCCATGAAGGAGCCGGAGCGCATCCTAAAAATGTTGCAAAGATGCAACCCCCACCTCCCAACAGCAGATTGGAAGGTGGTCAAAGTTGAGACCACACAGGGCCCCACAAACCAGGCGGTGGTCGTCCTCAACAAAGAGTCGCTGGCCCCGATTGAGGCTGCCAAAGGCGAGCTCAATTTTGGGTTCAGCTCTGTGACCGTAAAGGTCTACAAGTCGGATGCGGCGGCCGAGGCACGTCCTGTCGACAAGCCAGTTGAGCAGGACGCTGCCTCGGAGATCGAAGCACCCGACGATCACACAGAGATAGACCCAGAGGGCTACTCCACCGATGGCACGCTGAGATGCGACTTCGAGGCGATGTGTTGCCACGAGGAAGTCGAGGACGATCCGGATGCCGACATTACAGTGGTGGAGAACACTAAGGATGTCCTTGAGGCTCCTTCAGATCAATCTCCACCACTGTAAGGCAGCATCCGCTGCTCTTATACTCCGCCTCAAAGAGAGCGGAGCAGACGTAGCCCTGATCCAGGAACCTTGGATAGTGGGAGACAAGGTTTGTGGACTAGGGTCGAAGGAGTACAAGATAATTGTAGCTCAACATGAAGGTAAAACCCGCACCTGCATTCTCGCCAGAAAGCACCTTAATATCTTTCTGCTCCATAACTATAGCGATAGCGACAACACGGCGGCAAGCCTAGAGCTGAAAGGGACACATCTAAGGCTGATGTCGTCCTACATGGCCCATGAGGGAAACGATCCTCCCAACGACCTGGTTCGCAAACTAGCCAGCGACAGCGAGAGGTCGGACATAGACCTATTAATAGGTTGCGATGCCAACGCTCACCACACTCAATGGGGGAGCTCGAACACAAATGTAAGGGGTGAGTCACTTTTCAGCTTCATCCTCAACTCAAATCTATTTATTTGTAATCGGGGCAACGACCCCACTTTTATAATTAAAAATCGACAGGAGGTTATTGACATCACCCTAGTGTCTTCCAACCTGTTAGACATAGTCAAGAGTTGGCAAGTCCTTGATGACCACTCTTTCTCTGACCATAGATTCATCGAGACCACACTATCCCTCGAGTGTCCGAAACCTAAGGACTATATTAATCCCAGGAAAGCCAACTGGGAAAAATATAGCTCAGCCCTGGAGGACTTACTCCCCTCCAAAGCACCATCATGCCCTGACACAAAAGACGACCTAGATCGCCTAGTGAACAGGTTCACAGAGGCATGCAACAAAGCCTTCGCGGCAGCGTGCCCCTCTAGCAAACCTAGGGGGAAAAAGAAACACCCCTGGTGGTCAAAACAAATAGACATCCTACGTAAAAGCTGCAGGACCCTCTTCAACAGGGCCAAAAGCGCGAACGAGGAGAGCCACTGGGCAGACTACAAAATCAGTCTGTCACTATATAAAAAGGAAACAAGGAAAGCAAAAAGGGCCTCTTGGCAAAAATTTTGCTCGGAAATTGAGGAAACGTCAGAGGCCGCAAGGCTTCGCAAGATTCTCTCAAAAACTAACCCCTTGGTAGGGTATCTTAAAAGGAATGACGGCACGTGGACTAACTCCAGTGAGGAGTCCCTGCTGATTCTACTAGACACACATTTTCCAGGGTGCACAACCATCGAGACGGCACATCTTCCAGGAGAGGGACCGGTAACCTCGATGGATCACATCCTCACAAAAGGTAACATAAGCTGGGCAATAAACAGCTTCAACCCGTTCAAATCGCCAGGCCTAGACCAGGTAATCCCGGCCCAACTTCAGAAGGCCGGGGATACGGCCATCAACTGGCTACAAGGTATCTTCAGGAAGATACTGGCTGTGGGTACAATCCCGCGAACATGGCTTAAGGCAAAGATAGTCTTCATTCCCAAAGCTGGGAAAGCCTCGCACTCAGCTGCAAAAGACTTTAGACCAATCAGCCTATCGTCCTTCCTTCTCAAAACCTTTGAGAGACTCGTCGGGCTGCAACTGAGGACAACTATACACCCTCAGTTGCTGTCAGGCGCACAGCATGCCTACCGGAAAGGAAAATCCACGGAAACGGCTCTTCATGAAGTGATCTCAGCGGTAGAGAAATCTCTGCATCACAAAGAGTACTCACTCATAGCCTTTCTCGATATTGAGGGAGCTTTCAACAACGTTGTACCGGGCGCCATTACAGAAGCCCTGACTGACCTGGGGGTGGACCGTCACTTGGTGATGCTCATTGATCAATTGCTCACATGCAGGACGGTGACATCATCGATGGGATCGTCCGCCCAGTCAAGGTATGTCAACAGAGGCAGCCCGCAAGGTGGTGTCCTGTCTCCTCTTCTGTGGAACATAGCAGTCAACAAGATTCTATGTGACCTAGAAGGGGGGGGCTGCAATGTCGTGGCCTATGCGGTCGACGTTGCGATTATCTTCTCGGGGAAATACCCCCAAACACTGTGCGACTTAATGACCACAAAGCTAGCGCAACTGTCGGATTGGACAGAATCGCGCGGTCTGGGAGTAAATCCCTCAAAAACGGAACTCGTACTATTCACAAATAAATACAAGGTCCCGCCCCTCAACCCTCCAATACTACAAGGATGCAGGCTCTCCTTTAGCGACAGTGCCAGTTACTTAGGGTTGGTAATTGACAAGAAGCTTAGCTGGAACCTGAATGTCAAAGACAGAGTGAAGAAGGCAATGACTGCACTCTACACATGCAAAAAAGCTATTGGGCTAAGATGGGGAATGATCCCAAGCATAGTCCAATGGATATATCAAGCTATAGTTAAACCAATACTACTCTACGGAGTTACGGTGTGGTGGCCGGCCCTATCAAAAAGGGCGATCACCAAGCAACTGGGCAAAGTCCAGCGGACTGCCGCCCTATGCATCAGCGGAGCTCTTCGCACCACCCCAAATGATGCGCTAAATGCCATCCTATGCCTACAGAGCCTTGACCTCGCAGGAAAGGAACGGGCAGAAGCAGCAGCAATACGTCTAAGAGACTCAGATCAATGGGTGACACAGTGCATAGGTCACTCAGCCATATTAAATAATAGCAGTACCGTCCCCTCAAAAACAGACTACCAAGTTCCAAGAGAGTACACAGACACTCCCTTCGACACAATCATCCCTCACAGAGACGAATGGCTCGAGGGACTCCCAGGCCCAGATGGGGCCATAAACATCTTCACAGATGGATCAAAGCTGGACGACAGAGTCGGAGGGGGAATCTACTCTGAACAGCTAAGCATAAGGCATTCCTTCAGACACCCAGATCATTGCAGTGTCTTTCAAGCGGAAGTCATAGCAATCAGGGAGGCTCTAGACTGCCTACAAGCGGCTGCCGTCACGGCAACCAAGCTAAACATTTATAGCGACAGCCAGGCTGCGATCAAATCGCTGAGCGCGATTTCCTCGAACTCGGCCACCGTGGCAGACTGCCGCAAATCTCTGCACGAGATGGCTCAGCAATTTGCTATTAGCCTGATTTGGGTCCCGGGCCACCGGGACATCGAGGGCAACTGTATAGCGGACGAGCTGGCCAGATCTGGCACTACAATCCCCCTTCTCCAAGACAAGGAGGATATCTGTATGCCAATGGCCACCTGTAAGCTCATTATAAGGGAGCAATACAAGCGACTAAACAACGATATGTGGCAAACAGTGCCACGATGTCGCACAACTCGGCAAACATGGCCGACCATGGACATGAAGCGCACCTCCGAGCTCCTCAAGTTAAGCAGGAAAAGGTGCAGCGTGGTCACACGTTCCCTCACGGGACACTGGCTAATAGGCACCCACGCTAACAGGCTGGGGGCCCCACATAACGATTTTTGTCGCAGCTGTAGAGACGAGGAAGAGGAGGAGACAGTGGAACATCTGTTCTGCTCCTGCCCAGCTCTCAGCAGAAGAAGGCTACAGCACCTGGGCTCAGCCTTTCTACACGACATCTCAGAGATGTCCAAACTATGTCCCAGGAGGATAGCGAACTTTGTGAGAGCATCTGGCTGGGATAATTGCTGACAGGAAGTCTCACAACGCAGGAAGGAAATGATCCTATGCGGTATCACAACGGGCCGAAACCGGCCTAAGTGTGACGGGTTCCGAGCGAGCCCGGCAGCCGCCTCAACCTAACCTAACCTAACCTTCATATATTAAAACAATTTCTTCTGTGCCTACCTTACCTACGGTGCAGCGGTTGCAGCGGACACCGCAACTCTACAGTTATACCCGATACTAAGTCAGTATGGCTCTCCTCCGGCAGACGCCGCTAATATTGAACGACACGACAAAGAGTGCGTGCGAGAGAGACAGAAAATCAGTCTAAGCGTGACGTCACGCGCTGCGTAGCCACTGCAAATTGATTTGTTTCCTTTGGCTATAAAAATGATCTGAACTGATCCAGATTCAGCAATCAGATAGATATGGTCGTTATCTATGATTCTGCGTTTTTAGTTTTCTCGTATCCTCAATATTGTGGATGCAACCTATTTTCGTCCTTTGTGGGTGCGGAAGGGGGGGGGGCGAAATTTTAAGATATACGTTTTAAAGTGAGATCTAACAGGAGTGCGGATACCAAATTTGGTTACCCCCCTTGCGGAAGGGGGTGTGGCGAAATTTTGAAACAAACTCGTCTCGGTCCGATATATCAGGAGTGTGGATACCAAATTTGGTTGCTCGAGCTTTTATAGTCTCTGAGATCTAGGCGCTAATGTTTTACTCTAAGCAAAGCCGCCTATGCTACGTGTGTGTTAGAGAGAGACAGGGCGAGAAAAAATGAAATTGTTTTCTTGATGCTGGCTATAATAATAATACGATCTTATGCAAATTTTGCAGTCCAAAAGATATGGTCATTCTCTACGATTCTGCGTTTTTGTTTTTCTCGTATCTTTAAAATTGTGGATGCCACAGATTTTCGTCCTTTGTGGGGGCGGAAGTGGGCGGGGCGAAGTTTTGAAATATTTTTGTAGCAGTGACATATCACAGAAGTCTGGATCCAAAACGCTAATAGGCGCTAATAGGGACGGACAGACGGACGGACGGACAGACGGACAGACAGACATGGCTCAATCGACTCGGCTATTGATGCTGATCAAGAATATATATACTTTATGGGGTCGGAAACGATTCCTTCTGGACGTTACACACATCCACCTTTACCACAAATCTAATATACCCCAATACTCATTTTGAGTATCGGGTATAAAAAAATGAATGGAAAACGGGTGGCAGGGCAGGGTCAGAGTCAACGTTAAATGTCAATTGCTCGTTGAGAGGGGGGGAGGATAGATAAAATGTGACAACTGGAGCCGGATGTCCCTCGACTGCTGGCAAAGTCAAATCTTCTTTAATGGGCTTATATAACTCGGGCCCTGGGTCTGTATATCCTGCCCACAGGTTCCTCTGACAGACTCTGTCCCAAATTGAATCGATTCTGTTTCGTTTTTAGTATCTCGTTGTCACTCATCAATGGGTCTCGTCTCTTAGAGATGCCACAGATCCGTTAGATACCCAACCAGATTGAAATGATGTTTGCCTCAAGGGGAAATCCATCCAATAACTAGAAAGTAATTCGATTAAGTCTACAGACTGCAGATTGACCAAACGCCCAGGCATATTTCCATTTCCGTTTGCCAATTAGGCGCCTCCCCCCTCCCCCGCCAGCTAATTAAGATCTGTTTTCTGAAATGATGCCACATTTTGCACAGCTTTGAAAGGGGGAATATGGATGGCGGGGAATAGGCATAAATAAATGATTTACATTTAAAGCGAGCGAAGCGGGCGAGATTTAAAATAAATTACGAGTATATCGGGCAAATTCCCAGGCTTGCCCCATGGTGCGGGTGTGTGGGTTGAGCTGCCGTGTTGAGTGTTTTACGAGTATGTGTGCATAACTCTCTCTACCTCTCTCTATCTCTCTCGCTCCCTCTGGGGATATCTGTGTGTGCTCGCACTCAGCCCACTTCTGGGAGCACGAGCACCCAAACAACAGTAGCAGCAGGATGACGACCGACGACCTCGTCACACTCGACACGCCAATTCCATATGTTGCACACAGTCCTCGCCACCTCCACACCTCCCCGCCGTACGCCGCAGCGCTCCGTCGATCCATCCATCCATCCACACTAACTTCCCCTCTCTGTGAAAGGGGTGCTTGAGAGACAGAGGGCACAGGACGAGGACGAGACCGCATTGCATGAATTTAACTTAACCCCGAACCATTTGGTCTAGGAGGACCATCAGGACCATGGGGCTGTGCCTCTCTCTCTCTCTGTCTCTCTCTCTTTGTAGCTCTCTATTTCTCTATCTCTTTGGGACCATACCATGACTGCGGCTCCGTCCGCTTTCCATCGGGGTAGAAGCAACAACAAAAACCATTCCGATAATTGAACATGTTTCCGCCGTTCGTGGCGGGGTTCGGCCTCAACCTCGTCCTCGTCCTTGCTGCTGTCGTTGTCGTTGTTGTCCTCGGGCCCTTTTAGCATTTTTCAAAATTGCCTTTCCGCTTCGTTCCGTTCTTTTCCTCTTTCTCTTCCTTCTGTTCTTTTACCTTTATTTTTGGGATTTTGTGCGCTGCTCTACGAATACGAATGACTGAGTGCCGTGCCGTGCCTTGCCGCGCGGCAAGCAAGCCCTTGAACGCACACAGCAGCGATTAGGGCGACACAGAGGCGAGAGGCAACTCCATTTTGTATGCTCTGGATTAGGCTGACCAGAGTTGCCAAAGAGTTGAGCAACCTTTTTCCATTTGGATTGGTTTTGATGGGAACTTTGGTCGGACTTTCGACAGGGGGGTATTTGGAGGGGTTCCAGATTGTTTAATACTTTTTGGAGGTTTTGACAGGTCCTAATGGAATTTATTCTTCTTGCCCATCATTACTTCTATTCTCCCTGAAGAAAGGTCAGAGCTTCCAGCTAAATCTACTTTTTCTACACTTTCTACAGATATATCATTACCATATCCAAATATTCCAGTACTCTGGTAACACCCACCCCCATGACACTAGCCGAATGAATGTCCTGTTGCCGTTATACGGCCACACCAGGGTAGAAAGGTGTTCCTCCTCCAGGAGGCACGACACACGGAAAGCTCTTGTCTTGTCACGCATTTAATGAAGAAACCTATTTGTGTTCATTCTCACTTATTATACCCGATACTCAAAATGAGTATTGGGGTATATTAGATTTGTGGTAAAAGTGGATGTGTGTAACGTCCAAAAGGAATCGTTTCCGACCCCATAAAGTATATATATTCTTGATCAGCATCAATAGCCGAGTCGATTGAGCCATGTCTGTCTGTCCGTCTGTCCGTCCGTCCGTCTGTCCGTCTGTCCGTCCCCTTCAGCGCCTAGTGCTCAAAGACTATAAGAGCGAGAGCAACGATGTTTTGGATCCAGACTTCTGTGATATGTCACTGCTACAAAAATATTTCAAAACTTTGCCCAGCCCACTTCCGCCCCCACAAAGAGCGAAAATCTGTGGCATCCACAATTTCGACGATACGAGAAAACTAAAAACGCAGAATCGTAGAAGATGACTATATCTTCTAGAGTGCAAAATCTGATTCAGATCGTATAATTATTATAGCCAGCATCAAGAAAACAATTTCATTTTTTCTCGCCCTGTCTCTCTCTAACACACACGTAGCATAGGCGGCTTTGCTTAGAGTAAAACATTAGCGCCTAGATCTCAGAGACTACAAAAGCTAGAGCAACCAAATTTGGTATCCACACTCCTAATATATCGGACCGAGACGAGTTTGTTTCAAAATTTCGCCACACCCCCTTCCGCCCCCGCAAAGGATGAAAATCTGGGGATATTCACAAATCTCAGAGACTATTAAGGCTAGAGTAACCAAATTTGGTATCCGCACTCCTGTTAGATCTCACTATAAAACGTTTATCTCAAAATTTCGCCCCACCCCCTTCCGCCCCCACAAAGGACGAAAATCTGTTGCATCCACAATATTGAGGATACCAGAAAACTAAAAACGCAGAATCATAGATAATGATCATATATATCAGATTGCTGAATCTGGATCAGATCAGATCATTTTTATAGCCAAAAGGAACAAATCAATTTGCACTGGCTACGCAGCACCCGACGTCACGCTCAGACTGATTTTCTGTCTCTCTCGCACGCACTCCTTGTCGTGTCGTTTAATATTAGCGGCGTCTGCCGGAGGAGAGCCATACTGACTTAGTATAACTGTATAACTGTAGAGTTGCGGTGTCCGCAGCAACTCACAACGTTCCCCCTCGTTCTCACTTATTTATAAAGTTTCCATAATAAATTAAGATTTAGGGCAGGAGAGGAGAGGCCCCGAATGTCCTTGCTTGCCATCCCCCCAGCTAAGCTTTGGGATATCCTGTTCAGTGTCATAAAGCTTACATTTTATGTGCGCTTGTCGTTTATCCTTTAATATTTTTAAAGCCCAGACAAAATTTCTAACCCGCACACAAGCGCAAGCACACACCGAGAGTACGTGGGAGAGAGGGAGAGGTGGAGCGCAAGAAGGCTTTATAAAAATTAAATATTTGCCCAGGAGAGCAGAGTGGCGGAGGGAAATGGGTGGGAAGGGCAGGGCAGAAAGGCAGTGACAGAGGCAGAGGCGAAGGCAGAGGCGGCGGCAGAGGGAAACAGCAGCGACAGAAAGTTAGAGCAGCAAAAACTTTTTCTTCTCTTTGATGGGCTGCTGTCCTCGTTGCTGTCCTTGTTCCTGTTCTTCTTCGTTCTATCCTTTGTGTGTGTATGTGTGTGCTTGTGTCCATACAAAAAAATACATATGTATACATACATACATATATTCATATGTGTGTATCTGTGTGCTGTTTTCTGTGCGTTTTCCGTGCTTACGCTCGTTTGCTTGCCTCCGCTTCAGGCATTCATTCTCTCTGGTTCTCCGCTCTCACCCACACACAGGCACAAACACACTAGCAAACACACCCATACATGGATAGATTTTGTTTGGTTTTGACTTTTTGTGTTAAGGACATTATTGCACGGTTTGCTGGATGCATTTTGGGGTTGGTTGCCACAGCCTGCCTTCCACCCTCTTCGCTGGCACTGGCTCTAGTGCTTTTCTTGCCTTTCATTTCCATTTTTATATTCGACTTTTGATTATATTACAGAAATACTTACCCACTATATTCCCGGATTCTGGCGTGCTAGCCGACGCCGAGGGGCGATTCCCCTGAGCTACAATTATGCCGGTTAATGATTGCTTTCGAAAATAATGTTTTCCGGGAGTTGATCAATTTCCAAATGTGTCTGTATATGTGTCTGAAATACTGCTATAACTATTCCAGTTTCGTATCCACTGTAACGGACCTGCTTCTTGGTTCGCTTGAGTTTGCTGGGCTCGCTCAGCGGTCGGCCGATTCGTCGCAACGTATTTTTATTGTTGCCCCCAACGACAAATGATAAGACCTTCCTTTTCGTTAATCGAATCTCTCTTTATTCGTACTTATATTAGGACTGCTACAATTCAGCTTATCTATTGATCTCCACCACGCGTGGGCTCTCGTCGGGTGTGGCAGCGTTGAGGCTATTGATTGGGGCAGTTTGACCTCCGCTATTGCTTTGGCCCGCCACGCAAATCCGCACTCTACGTCTCGCACTCCCCTCTTAGCTTCCGCCGGCAACTGTGGATCACCTCTTAACTTAGACTCACTCTGGGGGCAGGCGGGGCCTGTCTTCCTGTTGCTATTCACTTCACTGCACTTCTTCGAACCGTACCGGGTATTACTCTTACGTTTCGGCGGGGTTTCAACGTGCGCGGGCGATCACTTCTCCACGGAAAAAGAGCCCCGCTTCGTTGCCGCAGCCTCCTTTTATAGCCCCTTGACGGGCCCCGGCTCGGCGTTGGTAGTTTTCCATCGCCGTCTCCTGGTTTCCACGGCCTTCGTAACGGGGCCTGGCCGGTGGCGTGATCCCATGCCCATATTTGGTCATGCGTCGGATCGCTGCCGGCCCGATCCCGCCGTCTCCTCTGCCTCTCGCGTTTCTCTTGCTCCGAGAGCGGGACACTTCTCCTCTCGGGGCCCTTGGCCTCTTCGCCGCATCCGGATATCCGTGGGTATCTGGGCTGACCTTCGCCTTATCCGGCCAGCCATCAGCCTTTATCCGACCGTCCTACCGCCACCGTCCGGCTATGCTGCGGTCGAATTCGGCCTGTGGGAACCACGGTTCCTCACACCCCCCTCTTTCTTCCCGCAGCGGAATACACCCGTTTTCCGCGACCTTGCGACGGAGTGTGCTTTCCTCATTCAAACGGCCCCATTTTACGCGCGCTCCTTACGGCATCTGGGATCACGGGCGCCCTGGCGCCCTCTGGCGCCTTTGCTCGGGCGGCGATGCCAGCCCTTGCAATCTTCTGGCTGGGGCCGAATCCCCGCCTATCGATAAGGTGTAGGGGCGTTTAGGCGATCCACTCGATAACTCTCCCCAGTAAGTATTCCACTTTTCTCTTTTTCGTCTCTCCTTATTCATTTACTTCCCGCGTGTTTCGCCCTTGATTTTTTTCTTTTTTTTTCCTTTTGCTTTTTTTTTTCCTTTCCCCTTTTTATACCCGATACTCAAAATGAGTATTGGGGTATATTAGATTTGTGGTAAAAGTGGATGTGTGTAACGTCCAGAAGGAATCGTTTCCGACCCCATAAAGTATATATATTCTTGATCAGCATCAATAGCCGAGTCGATTGAGCCCTGTCTGTCTGTCCGTCTGTCTGTCCGTCCGTCCGTCCGTCCGTCCGTCCGTCCGTCCGTCCGTCCGTCCGTCCGTCCGTCCGTCCGTCCCCTTCAGCGCCTAGTGCTCAAAGACTATAAGAGCTAGAGCAACGATGTTTTGGATCCAGACTTCTGTGATATGTCACTGCAACAAAAATATTTCAAAACTTCGCCCCGCCTACTTCCGCCCCCACAAAGGACGAAAATCTGTGGCATCCACATTTTTGAAGATACGATAAAACCAAAAACGCAGAATCGGTGAAGATGACCATATCTTCTACAGTGCAAAATCTGAACCAGATCGTATAATGATTATAGCCAGAATCAAGAAAACAATTTCATTCTATCTCGCTCTGTCTCTCTCTAACACACAGGTTTCATGGTCGGTTTTGTCAATTGCAAAATATGAGTTCAAGGATCTCAGAATCTATAAGAGCCAGAGCAACCAAATTTGGTATCCACACACCTGTGATATCGGACCTTGACCGTTTCGTGTCCAAATTTCGCCACACCCCATTCCGCCCCCGCAAAGGACGAAAATCTGGGGCATCCACAAATCTCAGAGACTATTAAGGCTAGAGTAACCAAATTTGGTATCCGCACTTCTGTTAGATCTCACTATAAACCGTATATCTCAGAATTTCGCCCCACCCCCTTCCGCCCATCCACAATATTGCAGATTCGAGAAAACTAAAAGCACAAAATCATAGATAATGACCATGTCTATCAGATTGCTGAATCTGGATCAGATCGGATCATTTTTGTAGCCAAAAGCAAGAAATCAATTTTCAGTGGCTACGCAGCGCCCGACGTCACGCTCAGACTGATTTTCTGTCTCTCTCGCACGCACTCTTTGTCGTGTGGTTCAATATTAGCGGCGTCTGCCGCAGGAGAGCCATACTGACTTAGTATCGGGTATAACTGTAGAGTTGCGGTGTCCGCAGCAACTCACAACGTTCCACCTCGTTTTTTCCTTACTTTTGCTCGCGTAACACCCTCGTGCGTGTGGCCGACATCGCAATGCGGTACCGGCTACCCCGCTCGCTCACCAGCTTCTTCACCCTCCTACCCACGAGGCGAATCTGGGTCTTCGCGCGGACCACCGCCGCCGGCCACTCCTCCCGCGGGATCGCCGTCCAGTGGACCGTGGCTGCTGGTGCCGAGCTCTGCCGTTGCAGGGCCGGTCGCTTCGGTCCTGCACAGGGCTCCGGCTCCGCCCGTTGCTGCCGTCTCCATCTGGCCTTCTCCTGAGCGGTTGGCGCGCGCGGGCCGTCGGTGCATATGACCTCGTCGTCGTCCTCCTCCTCCTCATCCGATGACACCGTCGGCGACACCGAGTCGTGCCCCGATGGCGCCGGTGACACCAACGGCGAGGCCAGCAGTTGAAGGAACTGGGAGCCATCGCACCAATCCTCCTCGTCGCTACGCGAGAGCAGTGACGCCCGTCGCTGACGAGAAGTACCGGCGCGATAGCCCCCTTCTCCCACGATCGCCTGTTGCTCCTCCAGGAAGGCCCTCATATCATCTATCTTCTTCCTGCCATCCTCGTGGTTGAGCCCGCGTTTCATCTCCATTTTTTTTTCTTGCTGCTTTTCTTGCGTTCTTTCTGGTGATAATTACCTTCAAGTGTTCGCTGTTCTGTTTTCCACCCGCCTATATACACGCGTTGCATTGCCAATCGTTCCCTCTACCGGTGCCGGTGCTCCGTGTTTCGGTCTCTCCCGCCTGGCTCTAACGGTTGTTGCGTTTGTACTCATGGCCCTCAGCCTCGTCTCTCTGCCGGCCGCGCTCTCTAACGGCATCTTTCCCCTGGTTGTGTGAGTGCCGTCGCGCTCTCCGCTCTCTATCCGATTTCGCCTTATCCCTTTTTTTTGGATACTGTTGTGTTCTCGCCGCGTTTCTCTGTTGGCTCAAGGATAAAACTTTTCCATCTTTGATGGACCCACCCCCTTCCCGTTCATGATTATTTTGCTTTTTATTCTTCCATTTTATTTTTGCTTATTCACAACTTTTATTTAGCCCTTTATTCTTGTTTATTTTAATTGCTATTTAATGGATTGATGGATTGCTAATTATTTACTTTTAATCGTTATAAAAATTGCTATTTATTCTTACATGCCACCGCCGACCTGTCTTCTTCATCCCGTGCTGCTCGGACCCTCCTTGGCCTGGGTGAGTTCTCCCGACCCGGATGACTTTTACTCCATCCTTTCTCCCTTTCCAGCTCGCCGGGCGGGCCGCTTGCCGCTATTCCGCTCGTGAACAATGGGTCCTCCGACCCTCCGCCCGGGCTGGAATCTTGGGCTCACATCCCAGGGCAACTCCTATGCGCCACCGGCCGGACTCTTTTGACATGTGTCTCCCTCACACAGTGGCTCGGACCCGAGGATCATCCGACTCCTCGCCCGGTAGTCCACGCATGAGCGGCACCCGTCGTTCCGGCCCGACGCTCGTAGTTGCCCCGTGAGTCCGCGTTGAGGCGTGAGCCTGGCCCCTGGGTTTTTCCTGGTCATCCGCTGTCTGAGATTACCCTCCCCGACCCTGGATTCGCCTCCCAGCTTTGGGTGACGCGTTTCCTGTTCAGGTTTGCTGAGCTTTTCCTCTTCTCGTTTTATTTTCCTTTCTTTTTACTAATTTTCGCTTTTTTTCAGATTTCTCCAACCACAGTCTTCCTGTTCGCCTTTTTTTTTTTTTTTATTCTAAGTGCACAAGTCCATCACCCTGCGTGCTGACGAGTCTCGTTCGTGTCCTGCGCGGCACCCTTCCCCAGTGTCCTGCGTGGCACTCTACCGTTCCTGGTCCTGCGTGACCCTTTAGGGCGACCTATTACAGCCATTCTCCTTCACCCCTGTGTCTCTCGCTCCTCGGGTTGGGGTTTCAGATCTCGTATGTGTGCCGTTCTCTTCTTCCTGTCGCCCTCCTTTCTTAGGTTGCAGATAACCGAGGATATAAAGTCCTCTATCTGGTATGGCCCCTCGTACCTTGGTGCCAGCTTCGCGGCGAATCCCTCCGCTGCATTGGAAAGGTGGTGCTGTTTGGCCCACACGACCTCTCCCACTTTGGGTCTCCACGGTCTTCTTCTCAGGTTGTAATGCCTGGCCTGATCCTGGGCTGCCCTTTCCAAGTTGCGTCGAACCAACTGAAACAGCTCCTTTAATTTCTTCGCATTTTCATCCGGCGTCTCTGTGCCTTGTCCCGTCCCTACCGTCTCCTCGTCATATAGGGCCTTTGGCAGCCGGGGTTCCCTTCCCTGCACCACGAACGCCGGTGAATATCCCGTTGTATCCGACACTCCCGAATTCATGGCCAGCATCAGCTTCGGCCATTTTTCATCCCAACACCTTTGATCACCCTCGGTGAACTGAGCTATCATGGTCTTTACCGTTCTGTTCGTTCGCTCTGTCGGATTCTCTTGCGGCGTGTATGGCGCCGTAAACTGGTGGCGAACTCCTAGCTGCTCCAGGAATCTTGTAAATGCCCTGCTTGCAAACTGCACCCGATTGTCCGTAATGAAGACTTTGGGCGTGCCAAAACGGGCTATTATGCGCTCTCGACAGGTCTTTATTAGTGCCTCTGCTGTTGCCTTCCTCAGCGGCACCAACTCGGTCCACTTGGAGAATCGGTCCACCAGCACCAACAGCATCGAGTTCCCATGTTTCGACCTCGGCAGAGGACCCACAAAGTCCGCGCATACCGTTGCCCATGGTTCTTCCGGCACCTGTGTCAACATTTCTCCTGCCGCTTGTAGCTGACTTGGCTTATAGCGAAGACATAGTTCGCACTTCCGCACGTAGGCCCTCACGTCCCTGTACATCCCTGGCCAGTAATATCTTGCCGCCACCCGTGCCGCGGTTCTCCTTCCGCCGGCGTGGCCTGCTTCCGGGCTATCGTGGCTTTCCTTTAAAACCCTTTCTCGGGCATATTTCGGCACACATAACTTCCACGAGGCGACTTCTTCGCTCCCTGCCCGGTGTGGAATGTGCCGGTACAAGTTTCCCCCCTTCTCCACATAGTCGGGGTACTTCGGGGATTCTTTTCTGATCTTTTCTACCATGCCCTCTAACCACTTGCAGGACGGCTCGCCTACTGGTTGTGTTCCCTCCTCACTTCTTATCCGACGGCCTCGCTCCTCCACCGGTTGTCGGGAGAGTGCGTCGGCTACCACCTTGAGCTGTCCTTTCCTGTACGCGACTTCAAAGTCGTACTGCTGTAGCTCTAATGCCCATCTCGCCACTCTTCCCGACGGACTTTCTATGCTATTTAGCCATTTCAGAGCCATGTGGTCCGTGACCACCTTGAAGCGATATCCTTCCAAGTATGGCCTCAACCGGCGGATGGCCCATACAATGGCCAGACATTCTTTCTCGGTCGCCGAATAGTTCCTTTCGGGTCCATTCAGCGTCCTGCTAGCATATGATATTACCCGTTCGCCCCTTTCCGTCTCCTGCGTGAGAATCGCACCCAGCCCGTAATCACTGGCGTCTGTCTGCAGAATGAACTTCTTCGAGAAGTCGGGGCACGCCAGCACGGGGTCCGCCACTAGTCGTCTTTTCACCTCCTCGAACGCTTCTTGCCGGTCTTGTGTCCAGACCCATTCCGTCTTCTTCTTGAGGAGCCCGGACAGGGGCTGCACGAGGGTGGCGAAGTCGGGCACGAACCTCCGGTACCATGAGGCCACTCCCAAGTACTGTCTCAGCTCCTTGACATTTGTCGGCGGTTTCAATTCGGCTATGGCTGCGACTTTCTCGGGGTCTGTACATATCCCCTCGCCGGTCACCTTGTGGCCTAGATACCGCAGCTCTTTCCTAAAGAACTCGCACTTGTCTGCGTTCAGCCGCAGGTTCGCCAAGCGCAGCCGTCGAAACACCTCTTTCAGGTTTCTTCGGTGTTCTTCCTCTGTTCGCCCGATGACCACTATGTCATCCTGGTACGCGAACGCGTGCGGCATCATTTCTGGCCCAATCACTTGGTCTAACGCCCGTTGAAAGGTGGCCGACGCGGAGTGTAACCCAAACGGCATCACCTTCCATTGGTATAGCCCCTTTCCGGGCACCGTGAACGCCGTGATCGGCCGGCTGCTCTCGGCCAGGGGGATCTGCCAATATCCATCCTTCAGATCTAGGCTACTTATGAATTTCGCTTCCCGCAGTTGATCGAGGACGTAATCGATCCTGGGCATTGGGTACGCGTCCTTTACTGATCTCGCGTTAACTTGACGAAAGTCCACGCACAATCTCCATTTGCCATTTTTCTTCTTTACCATCACTATAGGCGAACTGTAGGGGCTCTTTGACGGCTCTATGCATCCCATTTCTAATAGTTCGTCCACTTTCTGGTTAATCTCGGCCTGCATTTTGGGGTTCTTCGGGTAATATCTTTGCTTAATCGGGTGCGGGTCACTCATGGTGATTGTGTGCACCGCCACATTAGACACCCCCTCGATCTTGGAAAATGCCTCTAACTCTCGGGCTAAGAATTCCTCCACTGGCTCTTCCCTCGCCTCCTCATTCTGCCTCATGCCCGCTGACACCCCTCTGGCGGCCACTCTTAGGGTCGTGTCCGTTTCGTTGTCGGACTCCGGAGCCGTGTCTCCAGCTTCGGCCTTCGCCACGGACAGTCTTTCCTCCTGGTCTCCTCGCTCTCAGATCGGGCATGCTATTCTCACGAATCAGCTCCGTCTGCTCCTCTTGGGGACATTTCAGGGGTCGCATAAGTGTCTGCATCTCTACCATATCCTCTTTGAATGGCTCGCCCCATTTCTGTTTCCGCATCCTCACTTCCTGCAGCAACTTCTCAAAGTATCCCCGCGGCAGAAAGTAAGCCTGGAAGCTCGACGATAACTCTTTCCACGTTCTCCACTGTCGATTGTTCGCCACGAACCACATCAGCGCCCGCCCTTTTAGCAGCTCCGGCATCGCCCTTGGGATCAGATCCGGATCCAGACCGTACGTCTCGGCGGATCACTCGACCTGCTCCAAGAACTCGAGAGGCTTCGTCGTCCCGTCGAACCGGAACGACCACTCTCTCACCTTTTTCGCCACTCTAGCGTAGTCCAGGTGTGCTGGCCGTATTGTGGCTGGTTCGGTTCTCCCTCTTTCGGTCTCTCGGCTTCGATCCCTTCCTTGGTGGCGGGGCCTGCTAGGCGTCCCCGTGTGCGAGCGTTCCGGTATTGGCACTGAGAGACTCGCGATCAATTCTCTCTGTATGTCGACTGGGGACCTCCACAGCGCCGCCGCGGTTGCGCCGGGTGGGGGTGCCAGGTGCTCGTACGCGGCTTGTTTGTCGTCCGCCCTCAATCAGATCGGCCCACTCCGACTCATCTTCGTGTTCCCTCATCCACTCCTTAAATGTTCTTCTCATTTCGTCCACTGTGCCCTCCAGCCGCACGCCGAAGGCGTGGCCGCATTGGACAAGCTCCTCCTTTCTCAACCGGTGGATCCATTGTCCCTTCCCCATTCTCTCGTCTATATTTCTCCTCCCTTTGTCCTACCATTTGTCGTTGTAGGCCCCACGTTGGGCGCCAGTTGTAACGGACCTGCTTCTTGGTTCGCTTGAGTTTGCTGGGCTCGCTCAGCGGTCGGCCGATTCGTCGCAACGTATTTTTATTGTTGCCCCCAACGACAAATGATAAGACCTTCCTTTTCGTTAATCGAATCTCTCTTTATTCGTACTTATATTAGGACTTAGGGCTAGATGCTACAATTCAGCTTATCTATGGATCTCCACCACGCGTGGGCTCTCGTCGGGTGTGGCAGCGTTGAGGCTATTGATTGGGGCAGTTTGACCTCCGCTATTGCTTTGGCCCGCCACGCAAATCCGCACTCTACGTCTCGCACTCCCCTCTTAGCTTCCGCCGGCAACTGTGGATCACCTCTTAACTTAGACTCACTCTGGGGGCAGGCGGGGCCTGTCTTCCTGTTGCTATTCACTTCACTGCACTTCTTCGAACCGTAACGGGTATTACTCTTACGTTTCGGCGGGGTTTCAACGTGCGCGCGCGATCACTTCTCCACGGAAAAAGAGCCCCGCTTCGTTGCCGCAGCCTCCTTTTATAGCCCCTTGACGGGACCCGGCTCGGCGTTGGTAGTTTTCCATCGCCGTCTCCTGGTTTCCACGGCCTTCGTAACGGGGCCTGGCCGGTGGCGTGATCCCATGCCCATATTTTGTCATGCGTCGGATCGCTGCCGGCCCGATCCCGCCGTCTCCTCTGCCTCTCGCGTTTCTCTTGCTCCGAGAGCGGGACACTTCTCCTCTCGGGGCCCTTGGCCTCTTCGCCGCATCCGGATATCCGTGGGTATCTGCGCTGACCTTCGCCTTATCCGGCCAGCCATCAGCCTTTATCCGACCGTCCCACCGCCTTTATCCGGCTATGCTGCGGTCGAATTCGGCCTGTGGGAACCACGGTTCCTCACACCACTTATTAGTCTTAGTATGGGTTACATTTATTGGGGATTTTGGGTGCAATTCGTTTGGAAAATATGAAATTAATTTTGCTTTGAAACTTAACATTTTGTGCAGAATGGCCTTCACACGAGTCTATCTCTGAAGAGCATACTATATTCCCCGCTGGGAATAAACCTCGTGCTTGGATCCAGAAAGTTTCACATTGGAAAGGTCGTGATACTAGTAGATACATGGAGTTCATAGGTTACAAATCTTTCCTATAGATCAAGATAATTTGGATAGTACTTCTTCTAGCGAAATTAAAGAAAATTGTAGATCTATCAGTACCTAATTATTGATATTTTATTGATATTAGATTGATATTTCTAGAAATTCTTAGACAACTGTCCTTTATCCTGCAATCTGTTCATTGAAGTACATATAAAAACTAAGGAAGAACAGTTAGGTCTGCTCTTCAGCTCTTGCCGAAGTAAAACAGTGAGAGGAGAGCAACACAATGGTTCTCTAATTAAGTACCTTCGATCTAAGGATCTCCCAACATGGCCTCACTTTCGTCGTCTGATTTCTCTCTGAGGATTAATCATATCTGTTTTTCCTCGTAAGGAACCTAAACATCTATCTACAAATGCTGGAATTCACAGCTATTAGGATAAAGACAGCCAGCATTTCACTGTTTCAGAAGGTAACAACCATTTTGAAAGATAATTTTAAAATTAAATATTATAAGCTATTGAGAGAATAAAGTTGCACTTGGGAGGAGCTAGATTGAACTAAAAATGCTCGACTCGACTGATATGAATTTTCAATTATCTGACTCATTTCAGAGAACATTTATGTATGAATTAACTTTTCATAGCTTTTATTTATGTAAAGTGCGAGGCAAATCCCTTGTTGCACAGTGATTTCAATTAAATATATACAATCCTGATGTGTCCATGCTTTCGTTATCAGTTCTGATTAATCAACTGAACTTATGGAGTGGAGTGGCTGTTTCTCCTTAAATCGACATTACCAGTCTGCTCACCTTAGAGCAGGCATGGAGTGCCCAACACGGAGCAGTCCTGCCTTCTCGCATCATACTGTACTTGCAGTTGATTTATTGTCATGTTCTGGACTCCGGACACCTTCGAATCGTGCGTGTTGCCTGATTTTTCCTGCTTTTCCTTCTCTGTTTTTTTATACCCGATACTCAAAATGAGTATTGGGGTATATTAGATTTGTGGTAAAAGTGGATGTGTGTAACGTCCAGAAGGAATCGTTTTCGACCCCATAAAGTATATATATTCTTGATCAGCATCAATAGCCGAGTCGATTGAGCCCTGTCTGTCTGTCCGTCCGTCCGTCTGTCCGTCTGTCCGTCCCCTTCAGCGCCTAGTGCTCAAAGACTATAAGAGCTAGAGCAACGATGTTTTGGATACAGACTTCTGTGATATGTCACTGCTACAAAAATATTTCAAAACTTCGCCTCGCCCACTTCCGCCCCCACAAAGGACGAAAATCTGTGGCATCCACAATTTTAAAGATATGAAAATACCAAAAACGTAGAATTTTAGAGAATGACCATATCTTTAAGACTGCGGAATCTGAATTGGATCGTATCATTATTATAGCCAGCATCAAGAAAACAATTTCATTTATTCTCGCCCTGTCTCTCTCTAACACACACGTAGCATAGGCGGCTTTGCTTAGAGTAAAACATTAGCGCCTAGATCTCAGAGACTACAAAAGCTAGAGCAACCAAATTTGGTATCCACACTCCTAATATATCGGACCGAGACGAGTTTGTTTCAAAATTTCGCCACACCCCCTTCCGCCCCCGCAAAGGACGAAAATCTGAGGATATTCAAATATCTCAGAGACTATTAAGGCTAGAGTAACCAAATTTGGTATCCGCACTCCTGTTAGATCTTACTATAAAACGTGTATCTCAAAATTTCGCCCCACCCCGTTCCGCCCACACAAAGGACGAAAATCTGTTGCGTCCACAATATTGCACATTCGAGCAAACTAAAAACGCAGAATCATAGATAATGACCATATCTATCTGGATCAGATCAGATCATTTTTATAGCCAATAGGAACAAATCAATTTGCAGTGGCTACGCAGCGCCCGACGTCACGCTCAGACTGATTTTCTGTCTCTCTCGCACGCACTCTTTGTCGTGTCGTTTAATATTAGCGGCGTCTGCCGGAGGAGAGCCATACTCTCGCACGCACTCTTTGTCGTGTCGTTTAATATTAGCAGCGTCTGCCGGAGGAGAGCCATACTGACTTAGTATCGGGTATAACCGTAGAGTTGCGGTGTCCGCAGCAACTCACAACGTTCCCCCTCGTTTTTGGTTAGTTTTTTGTTGCCTTCGGCGTTTGGTGTTTGCCGGCAAATCCCGTTTGGCCGTTTGCTTTTCTGGGGAGAGACACTTAACATATTAATCAAAGGCATGAAATCTTTATCAAGTTGTCAGGACGGGGCTTCGACTCGGGCTCCGGCATCGGTGCTGCAGTCTGGAGTCTGGCATTCGTTTGGAGCTCGTTTGATCCTTAACACGCACCAGCCGCGCCAATTCCTCTGCACCGAAAAAAAAACCTCAAAATCATATTGGATATTGATAAAAATCTATCAAAGAGTCGATAAAACTGGAATAATGATATGTATAGACAGCTGGAAATTGTTTCTTACGATATGTTCGATCTTTCAAATCAGAGATTCGAATAATAATCTGATAATCATCAATCTGATTGATGTCTGATGATCTGCTTGACCTGCAATACTAAGAACAGGTCTAGGGGTCTAGATGATGATCAACAAACATTATCATTTTTCTTTCAGTGTTCTCATTTGCAATTTGCAATTTGCAATTTGCGCAAACGAAAAGTCTGGAGTTGCGCGCACGAAAAGGAGAAGCGGAATAAGAACTGGCAGGGTCTACAAATTTTGTCACCAGAACTGGGTTCGTTCTGCGATCGGTTGCGATCCGTTGCGATTCCCCGGATTCGGAGTCCGAAGCCAGCAACAGCATTAATATTCACATGTCGTCTGTCGGTTTTGGGCATTCGGCATTCGAGCGACCGTCCGACCCATGATGCAATTATACAAGGTGGTCTCGTCGGCACTCTCGTTGGTTACTCTAGCCTTAATAGTCTCTGAGATTTGTGGATGCCCCAGATTTTCGTCCTTTGCGTGGGCGGAAGGGGGTGTGGCGAAATTTGGACACGGAACGTTCAAGGTCCGATATCTCACGAGTGTGGATACCAAATTTGGTTGCCCTGGCTCTTATAGGTTCTGAGATCCTTGAACTCATAATTTGCAATTTATCAAAACCGACCATGAAACCTGTGTGTTAGAGAGAGACAGAGCGAGAAAGAATGAAATTGTTTTCTTGATTCTGGCTATAATAATTATACGATCTGGTTGAGATCTAATATTCTAAAACATATAGTCATCCTCTACGATTCTGCATTTTTGGTTTTATCGTATCTTTAAAAATGTGGATGCCACAGATTTTCGTCCTTTGTGGGGGCGGAAGTGGGCGGGGCGAAGTTTTGAAATATTTGTGTAGCAGTGACATATCACAGAAGTCTGGATACAAAACATCGTTGCTCTAGCTCTTATAGTCTTTGAGCACTAGGCACTGAAGGGGACGGACAGACGGACAGACAGACCTGGCTCAATCGACTCGGCTATTGATGCTGATCAAGAATATATATACTTTATGGGGTCGGAAACGATTCCTTCTGGACGTTACACACATCCACTTTCACCACAAATCTAATATACCCCAATAGCCGAGTCGATTGGGCCCTGTCTGTCTGTCTGTCTGTCCGTCTGTCCGTCTGTCCGTCTGTCCATCCGTCCGTCTGTCCGTCCCCTTCAGCGCCTAGTGCTCAAAGACTATAAGAGCTAGAGCAACGATGTTTTGGATCCAGACTTCTGTGATATGTCACTGCTGCAAAAATATTTCAAAACTTCGCCCCGCCCACCCCGCAACTCTACAGTTATACCCGATACTAAGTCAGTATGGCTCTCCTCCGGCAGACGCCGCTAATATTAAACGACACGACAAAGAGTGCGTGCGAGAGAGACAGAAAATCAGTCTGAGCGTGACGTCGGGCGCTGCGTAGCCAGTGCAAATTGATTTGTTCCTTTTGGCTATAAAAATGATCTGATCTGATCCAGATTCAGCAATCTGATATATATGATCATTATCTATGATTCTGCGTTTTTAGTTTTCTCGTATCCTCAATATTGTGGATGCAACAGATTTTCGTCCTTTGTGGGGCGGAAGGGGGTGGGGCGAAATTTAGAGATACACGTTTTATAGTGAGATCTAACAGGAGTGCGGATACCAAATTTGGTTACTCTAGCCTTAATAGTCTCTGAGATTTTTGAATATCCTCAGATTTTCGTCCTTTGCGGGGGCGGAAGGGGGTGTGGCGAAATTTTGAAACAAACTCGTCTCGGTCCGATATATTAGGAGTGTGGGTACCAAATTTGGTTGCTCTAGCTTTTGTAGTCTCTGAGATCTAGGCGCTAATGTTTTACTCTAAGCAAAGCCGCCTATGCTACGTGTGTGTTAGAGAGAGACAGGGCGAGAAAAAATGAAATTGTTTTCTTGATGCTGGCTATAATAATGATACGATCCAATTCAGATTCCGCAGTCTTAAAGATATGGTCATTCTCTAAAATTCTGCGTTTTTAGTTTTCTCGTATCGTCGAAATTGTGGATGCCACAGATTTTCGCTCTTTGTGGGGGCGGAAGTGGGCGGGGCAAAGTTTTAAAATATTCTTGTAGCAGTGACATATCGTTGCTCTCGCTCTTATAGTCTTTGAGCACTAGGCGCTGAAGGGGACGGATAGACGGACAGACGGACAGACGGACGGACGGACAGACGGACAGACGGACAGACAGACAGGGCCCAATCGACTCGGCTATTGATGCTGATCAAGAATATATATACTTTATGGGGTCGGATACGATTCCTTTTGGACGTTACACATATCCACTTTTACCACAAATCTAATATACCCCAATACTCGTTTTGAGTATCGGGTATAAAAATACTGCCTTTTTCCACCCCACAGCTTTTTTGGTTCAATGTAACGGAGAAGAATATCGAACTTTTTTTTTGTTGTTAAGATAAGTAAAATCTTAAGAGAATTATTTGCTCAATTGATTTTTACAGAGGTTTGAAGTTTGAAAAGTGCTCTGGTTCATGCTCTGAACATACTCTGGGGACTCTGGGGTGGTGTATCAATAACTTTTCCACAGTTGTAAAGCAGCCAAGCTCTCACATTGGACTCTTTATGTTTAGGATCATTGTCTTGATAAAACTTAAATTTGGCCCTATTGTCCGTAATGAGACCAAATTTCTCCGCACTGCTTTTTAAATTTGTTTTTAAAATTTGGAGGTACTGTTTGGCATCCATTGTGTTCTCAATAAATTCAATATTTCCCACTCCTCGGCTAGAGATGCACCCCCAAATCATAACCGAAAGTTTTCCAAACTTTACAGTCGGAATGATGTTTCGGTTGCGCCATACTCTGGGTGGACCATCATTGTAATATAGCATCATTTTTGTTTCGTCGCTAAATATGAGGTCATCCCAATACTCTGCCGGCTTACTGATCATGTTAACAGCGAAAGTGAAGCGCTTTTCCACATTGACCGACGAAAGCAGCGGTTTTTTTCGTGCCACTCTGGAAGAGTATTTATGGCGTAGAATAACCTGGCGTACTGTTTCGTGTGAAACAACCAAGTCAAGTTCTTCGTCAAGTTCCTTGGCCAGAGTCCTGACCGATATTTGCGGATTCTGATTAATTTTCCTCATGATTATGCGGTCTGCCCGTTTGTCTATCTTCCTTTTACGGCCACCTCCAGATTTGGTTTCCAGTCTCCCTTCGTTCTTCGCGCGACTTAGGACATTGTAAATTGTTTTCCTTGATACTACCATGTCTGCAACAGATTTGCCCAACTGGTGATTATAGTAAATCAACTGGACAACGTCAAAGCTTAGTCTTTTGCCAGGCATTTTAAAAATTTCAGAAAGTTAGTCTGTAGATGTGCACCGGTCAAAATTTCGCAACCAAATCAAAGTCAATGCAAAAATAGAGCATCACTGAGCAACGCCAAAAGCATAGATTACGGTAAAGTCCCGTTTTTTCTAAGAACGAGATCAAAACAGAGCTCGAAAACGAAATGTGTAAAGAGTTTCTTGACAGTGTCAAAAATGAGTAATCATTGTTTTTGTTGTTTTGTAAGTTACCTATTTATAGTTTTGTTATTTTTTTTTCACTAACTACTTTATAATTAATCCCTGAATGGTTATGAATTAAAAAAATTTGATAAATTTGAACCAAAGGCCATTATTTTCTTATCCAAAGTCAAAAAATTTAATTTATTTTCAGTGTGTAAAGAGTTTCTTGACATACTGTACATACATATGTATGTACATATGTATGTACCTATTTATGTGCTTATGTGCGACAAAATGCACACACACACAGCCCTGGAGAAAGTCAGTTCTGTGGAAGATTCGAGAGAAGTTTAGTCTGCGCCGTGGGGCTTTCTGGCCCTGTGCCGGAGCCACGGCTTTGCTTTCCAAACTGCAAATTCAGCATCTAGCCAATTGAGAAGACTTATTGAGGCCCGAACAAAGAGCGATTGTTTGCCAACTTTGCAGACACTCCGAAGTGGAAAAACAATGGAGGCCGACGCTAGCGACGACGACGACGGTTTGGTGCTGCCAACTGATGCGGCAAATGAGCGGCGGATAGCAATTTGCCCGCCGGACATGTAAGCAACGCAGATTTTCAGCAAAAAGCATGACACAAAAGCAGCAAAATATAATTAGTCGAGTCGTGATAAAAACGGAGAACAGCAGAGAGGAAAAAACCGTACGAAAATACATTTTAGAGGCCTGTTTTTGCGTTGTTTTTATACCCGATACTCAAAATGAGTATTGGGGTATATTAGATTTGTGGTAAAAGTGGATGTGTGTAACGTCCAGAAGGAATCGTTTCCGACCCCATAAAGTATATATATTCTTGATCAGCATCAATAGCCGAGTCGATTGAGCCATGTCAGTCTGTCCGTCTGTCCGTCCCTATTAGCGCCTAGTGCTCAAAGACTATAAGAGCTAGAGCAACGATGTTTTGGATCCAGACTTCTGTGATATGTCACTGCTACAAAAATATTTCAAAACTTCGCCCCGCCCACTTCCGCCCCCACAAAGGACGAAAATCTGTGGCATCCACAATTTTAAAGATATGAGAAAACCAAAAACGCAGAATCGTAGAGAATGACCATATCTTTTAGACTGCAGAATCTGAATTGGATCGTATTATTATTATAGCCAGCATCAAGAAAACAATTTGATTTTTTCTCGCCCTGTCTCTCTCTAACACACACGTAGCATAGGCGGCTTTGCTTAGAGTAAAACATTAGCGCCTAGATCTCAGAGACTACAAAAGCTAGAGCAACCAAATTAGGTATCCACACTCCTAATATATTGGACCGAGACGAGTTTGTTTCAAAATTTCGCCACACCCCCTTCCGCCCCGCAAAGGACGAAAATCTGGGGATATTCACAAATCTCAAAGACTATTAACGCTAGAGTAACCAAATTTAGTATCCGCACTCCTGTTAGATCTCACTATAAAACGTATTTCTCAAAATTTCGCCCCACCCCCTTCCGCCCCACAAAGAACGAAAATCTGTTGCATCCACAATATTGCACATTCGAGAAAACTAAAAACGCAGAATCATAGATAACGACCATATCTATCAGATTGCTGAATCTGGATCAGATCGGATCATTTTTGTAGCCAAAAGCAAGAAATCAATTTGCAGTGGCCGCGCAACGCCCGACGTCACGCTCAGACTGATTTTCTGTCTCTCTCGCACGCACTCTTTGTCGTGTCGTTTAATATTAGCGCCGTCTGCCGGAGGGGAGCCATACTGACTTAGTATCGGGTATAACTGTAGAGTTGCGGTGTCCGCAGCAACTCACAACGTTCCCCTCGTTGTTTTTTTTTTGGCTTTGCGGAGCGAAACGTTCAATTAGCGTTCAAAGGCGATGTTGCCAGTTTTCAGTTCGGCACGAAAACAACGAGAAGAAATGTTCCGCGGAATTTTCGGAAGTCTCTCTCTCTCCCGCTCTTGGTTGTCGCTCGATTGCTCTCTCACCACTCTCTCAATTCGACCGGCTAAAAGTGCGGCGAATTCGGCGAGCGAAAATATATTGTCAGCACACACACACTCATGCACACATGCATACCCGAACATATCAAAAACGCACTTTTCTACAATTTACTTTTGTGGTGCGATGTTGCCGCTTTTCACCCCTTACGTAGAATGGCGAAACCGACAAAAAAACATTGAAACGTTCAAATCGTTTGGTTGTGGGGGAGTGGCGGGTGGGGCGCAGGAGTGGAGTGGCAGCTCGAGGGTGAGCCTGGGGATGAGAGTTTGTTGTGGTTGTGACTGTGTGGGCGGCGGGGGTGAAGTGCATGCTTGGCGCCATTTATGACGTTGATTAAGTCAACTCTCTATTGTTTCGTTTAACTGTGCTACCAGTCCCTACCAGACTATGCACACGCCCCTAGGCTCCACCACCCCTGAAGCCACTGAAGCGGCAATTACATTTGGCAAAAGCTCTGTGCCACTGCCGCCCCCCAAATTACGGCATTCATGTATTTACCCGTACCCGTATTTATTTATAAACAATTACGAGTGCCTCGGCATTGGGGCGCATGTGAAACATTTTAATTATAGAACAATTTGCGTGTCGCTGTGGCATTTCGATTGCGCATTTTTGGTTTCGATTAAAGTGCAAATATGCGGCGCAGCAATGATGTCATTGCCCATGCCCCATGTCCCTACGGCACTCGCTCCCCGGGAAAGAATCCGATAAAATTTAATTTCTTCACGGGATTACATTACCGTTGGCTGCTGGCATGTCCGTGTGTGTGTCCGAATCCTGTGTGGCGCAGTATTACGTCAATCGATGCGGCAGCCGAGCCACAACCCATTTGCCTTTGACGCCATTTCATGTGCTCGATGCGTGGCTCTGTGGCAGGAACTTCGAAGGCGGTGGCTATTACGGTCAGGAAGGAGGTACAGGCAGCGCTAATGATGGATAGATATGAAAGTGTGTAGAGGAAAAGCTCTTTTAACGATAGTCCTTCCGGACAGATAGAGGTTTTCCTACCCCTACAAACTTGTGACAATGGTTAGGTTAGGTTAAGGCGGTAGCCGGGAGGGGGGGAATAAGAGCCTCCCGCCCCCAAGCTCACTTGGACCTATAAAAGGTCCGTTGTGTTGCCGCATGGGCATGTGCCCCTTCGCGTTGCCCGAACCGTGAGAGCATACTACTGCAGGTTAAGGGCAGTCCCATCCGGTGGCTTGGATGTATTTGGACAAGGTCCCTGGTTTGATTACGGACAGGTCCGAAATGTCCGTGAGGAAAGCGGCCCCGAGAATACGAAGACGACGATTTTCAAGGGCTGGGCAGTGGCAGAAGAAGTGGGGGACCGATTCCTCCTCCTCCTCGTCGCGACAACTCCTGCAGAAGTCGTTATGAGGGATTGACAGTCTAGAGGCGTGAGTGCCGATCTGCCAGTGTCCCGTAATGGCTCTAGTAACTGCAGAGCACTGTGCTCTGCTGAGTTTATACAGCTCTGCTGAGCGCTTCTTCGATCGATATGGCCATATCAATCTTGAGACTTTACAGGAAACGGTTTGCTGCCATCTCCTATTGGCATTTTGCTCGTAGCCAAGGGCATCGCTACTTGCTCCCTCTCCGGTAGGAGAGGAATCGTAGTACCCTGCACGGCTAGCTCGTCGGCGGCGTCATTCCCCTCGATGTCCCTGTGGCCGGGCCACCATATAAGGAAGAGATCTAACTGCTCTGCGATCTCGTGCAGAGACCTGCGGCAGTCATTTACAGTCGCTGAGTTCGACGATATTGAGCCTAGAGCTTTGATAGCTGCTTGGCTGTCCGAGAAGACGCACACTAAGTGCGTATCTAGAAGTAATTTGGAGACGATCGAAATGGCCTCCTTGATGGCTTCAACCTTCGCTTGGAACACACTACAGTGATCCGGGAGCCTGAAGCAATGACTGATGTTCAGCTCGCTGCAGTAGACTCCGCCTCCCACGCGGCCGTCTAGCTTTGAGCCATCAGTGTAGAAGTGGACCGCATTTGCAGGTCCTGGTTCGCCCATCTCCCAGTCCTCCCTAGATGGGATTGATACCTGGAAGGGCGTCGAGAGGTGATCACTGGGGATACAGTAATCTGTCCTCTCTGGTAATTGCGGGAGTCTCATCAGGATTCCCGAGTGCCCAACCGCGGATGCTTTCCACAGTCTGGCTTCTCTCATTCTGAGGGCGGAAAGTGTTGCCACCTTCTTTCCCATGAGATCCACAGGGAGGAGGTCCAGCACAGTATCCAGGGCTTCCCCTGGAGTAGTGCGTAGCCCGCCAGTTATGCATAGCTCTGCCATGCGTTGAACTCTGCTGAGTTTATTGAGGCATGTCCTTCTGTCCAAGGCTGGCCACCATACCACCACTCCATAGAGCATGATTGGTCGTATGATGGCGGTGTAGAGCCACCGAACTATATAGGGGGTCATTCCCCATTTTAGTCCGATGGCTTTCCTGCAAGTATAGAGGGCCACTGTGGTCTTCTTTACTCTATCCTCTATGCTCAATTTCCAATCGAGCTTTCTATCGAGGATTAGGCCAAGATACTTGGCGTTGTTGCTGAAGACTAGCGTTTCCCCACATAGTCTTGGGGGAATCAGTACCGGATCTTTGTACTTCCTAGTGAAAAGCACCAGTTCCGTTTTAGACGGGTTGACGCCTAACCCGCATTTGTCTGCCCATTTCGACATTTTCGTGAGAGTACTTGTCATGCACTCACACAATGTCTGCGGAAATTTTCCGGAGAATGCTATGGCAACATCGTCCGCGTACGCCACCACACGGCAGCCACCCCCCTCTATCTCCCGCAGCAGTGTGTTCACTGCCACGTTCCATAGGAGGGGCGAGAGGACTCCGCCCTGCGGTGTGCCTCTGCTGACAAATCTGGTACACGTTGACGTCCCCAGTGATGCCTCAACCGTCCTGCATTGTAGCATCTGATCGATCAGGCTCACCGTCCTGGAGTCAACGCCCAGATCCGTCAGTGCGCCCGTGATGGCGGTCGGAAGGATGTTGTTAAAGGCGCCTTCTATGTCGAGGAAGGCTACTAGGGTGTACTCCTTAAAATTAAGGGATGCTTCGATGATCGATGTGATCGAGTGTAGGGCCGTTTCGGTGGATCTTCCCTTCCGATAGGCATGCTGGGAGTCTGAGATCAGACTGGACGGAATGCACGCCGTTAGATGCAGCCCCAGGAGCCGCTCCATCGCCTTTAGAAGAAAAGACGATAGACTTATGGGTCTGAAATCTTTTGGGGCAGTGTGCGAGGGCTTGCCTGCCTTGGGTATGAATACGACTTTGGTCTGAAGCCAGGTGTCAGGAATGCACCCGTGGGAGAAGATTCCCTCGTAAATTATTTTGAGCCAGTTAATGGCATTATGTCCCGCGTGAACCAGTTGGGCAGGGAAAATGCCGTCTGGCCCCGCGGACTTGTAGGGTTTAAAGCTTCTGATCGCCCAGGAAATGTTCTCCTGGCTTAGCAGTCTCAAGATGGCATTTGAGGCGACAGAAGGAGGCGCGAGGTAGTTGGGTCTGTTTTCATCGCAGCCAGGGAAGTGGGTATTTAGGAGAAGATTTAGCGACTCCTCGCTGGACGTAGTCCACGACTGGTCGGTGTTCTTCAAGTAGCCCAGGGTGTGTGTTGTCTTCGAGAGAACTCTGCGCAAGCGTGAGGCTTCTGAGTTACTCTCGATTTCGCTGCAGAACTTACGCCAGGAGGCGCGTTTGGCTTTTCTAAGTTCTTTGTTGTAGGTTGACAGACTGGCCTTGTATTCGGCCCAGTTTTGCTCAACGTTTTCAGCCTTAGCTTTATTGAAGAGTCTCCGGGAGGCTTTCCGGAGTTCACCCAGTTTCGGATTCCACCATTCAGGTTTATTCCGGCCTCTGTTCTTGCCAGAGGGGCATGCTTTGTCGAGCGCCTTATTGCAGGCGTCGGTAAAGATCTTAAGAAGACGAGTCGTGGCCTCCGTGGAGAACTCCTCCTCAGATGGGGGCTCAGGGAGAACACGACAGAGGTAATCAGAGTACCGAGTCCAGTTTGTCCGCCTGATGTTCCGGAATCGGACTGGCTTCGGTACTGAGAAGGAGAAGACAGTTTCCACGTACCTGTGGTCCGAGAAGGAGTGCTCTTCCAGGACCCTCCAGGATACAATGTTACGCTGTATCTCATGAGAGGCAAGCGTGAGGTCCAGGACCTCCTTGCGGTTTTTAACTTGTGACAATACAATCTATAGAATTCAAAGCAAATAGGTACTCAAGGATGGGATAAGATATGGTAAGCCTGAACATACTCTGTGCCCCTAGAACCTTAAAGAATATCATGCCGTGAAGGTAATGATCAAAAATATGGTAATTCCCATATACATAGATTTTCAACAATATTTAAACTTGAATGAAATTGATTGTAAGCTCAATTCTCCCGGCAGCGGGATTGTTAAATTACGAGTATATTTGATTGTTTTCTGTTAAAGAGCCAATAAAATCAGTTTCTTAATAGTTCCACGATGTTTTTCTCAAATTGGAAGCTGCCAAACCTCTCAATCCCATTAACATTAGCGCGCCCACAGGCCCCAGGCCCACTTTCGGCTACCGGATATGCCAGCGGAGGTCTCTATAAATCTACCTTTTCGACAGACAGGCCATTTCATTAAAAATGGTAATTTGCAACCGGCCGAGGAGCTCCGAGCAGGGGAATGAGTCAGTGGTGGCAGCGGCTTCGGAGGCAAACGACCATTTTATGGCCCGTCACTCAGAAGGCCAACCACGGGGCGAACGAGCATAAAAACCGAAAATAGAGAACTATGGGGAGAGTAGTGTGGAGTGGCGTGGAGGAAGAGGAGGCGAAAACGCCCTCGCACAGCGGAGGATGATGTGCCTCCGTAAGCTGCCAGAAGAAGCCATCCTCCGAACAAATGGATGAATAGTCACTATGCTTTCTAGTACAGTAGTAGCCAAAAGTTAACGAGAGAATAATCGTACCCACAGTACCGAGGATTGAGCAAAACCACCACAGGCAGACGAATTGAATCCCGTTTGACAGTAAGTGACATTAATATAATATATGTACAGTGACGAACTAAATTTTTGGCACAGTAAGCTTTTTAAACTTTCTGGCCACCGTGTGACCCTTGGAATGAAAATAAATCGTAAAAAGTATATTGAACAAAGAGATTAAAGTATTTATTATACATAAACAAAAAACTTATTTCAAAAACTTAAACATAGAATAGTAAAAATTAAAAAACTAAAAAATAAGGTATATTTCGATGAACAAAATTATTGGCACACCCCAAGAAAAACTTAAAAATAAGATATTGTACGTATGTAAAAAATTTTTAATATTTGGTGTTTAATCCCTTAGCCTTAATGACGGCCGATAAGCGTGCTGGCATCGAGTCTACTAATTTTTTAGTAGTTGCCTCCCCTATATTTTGCCATTCTTCCATTAAGGCTTGTTTTAGGTCGGCTTTTGTCCTTATAGCCCGCTTTCTAATGCGCCTATCCAATTCCTCCCACAAATGTTCAATTGGATTGAGGTCCGGGGACTGTGGTGGGTGTGGCAGAACATGGGCGGTATTGTAAGTAAGCCACATTTTGACTATATGGGCCGAATGCTTGGGGTCGTTGTCTTGCTGAAATGTGAAGGAATTTGGTAAATTTAGATTTTCGACACTTTTTTTTAGGTTATCCTTCAAAATATTCAGATAGATATTTTTGTCCATTATGCCGTCTATAAATACCAATTCACCCACACCAGCAGCAGACATGCAACCCCACACCATGACACTTCCACCACCATGCTTAACAGTTGGAGTTATGTTTTGATTGTCGAACTCGGTATTTGGCTTTCTCCACACTGTTTGGAATCTATCCGATCGGAAAATATTGAATTTACTTTCATCGGAAAATAGCACCTGTTGCCAGAAATCTTTGGGCTTAGTTATAAACTCCTTGGCGTAGTTCAGACGTTTGTATGTATGTATAAAGCCTAGTGTGCCAATAATTTTGTTCAACGAAATATACACTTTTTAAAGTTTTTTATTTAATACTAATGCTTAGTTTTAATTTTTGTAAACAAATTTAATATATATATATACTAAATACTATGATCTGGTTGGCTAAATTTATTTTTACCATATATCGTTATCGAAAGGGTCACACAGTGGCCAGAAAGTTTAAAAAGCTTACTGTGCCAAAAATTTAGTTCGTCACTGTACATACATTAAGTAATATCAAAGACTATACAATACCAAGATGTCGCATGAGGAACAAATGCTTTTTCAATTTTCGTTTGACGCTTCATGGTACGGGCGCGCGGGGCTAGTACTTCAATTCTCTTTTACGCTACCTTCGCCTCCGAAGTGCTACTCGGCTTCGTCAATGCCTCGGTCAGCACGAGCTCGAGCCAACCCAGAAATATGCTTGTAGTTGTGTATATGTGTGTATGTCCTAGGTCGGCACGGCCATAAACCGGTTTCGCCCGCAGCATATACGGCTTTTAGCTTCACACACAAGCGCACTGAAAGCATGTCAGTGCTGCGTGCCGAAACCGTAGGGCAGCGTGGTCGCTGATGTCTTTGGCGCGGCACAGTGGGGACTCAGCCGAAATAATCAAAAAATTGTATGAGTGCTTTAGATAAATTTAATGTAGAGAATTTTCCAATCGAATTTTCAAGATAGTTTTAGTTTAGGAGATATAAGCACTCAAAGTTTAACATTTTTTCAGTGTGCAAATATTTATTGACTAGCTAACTAATTTAGCAAGCTGAGACGGCCAAAGGTCCCACTGTGCCGCTCTAAAGACATCGGCGATCCGCGACCACCGGTAGAGACGAAGCACAGGCGAAAAGGGTCCTTTTGGGTCCTAATGTTAGGACCCGCCATAGAACAGCTTTTTGGTCGCTCATGCGACATCTTGGTATTGTATAGTCTTTGGTAATATATCGAATGAAATCGAACTGATCTTTTTATACCCGATACTCAAAATGAGTATTGGGGTATATTAGATTTGTGGTAAAAGTGGATGTGTGTAACGTCCAAAAGGAATCGTTTCCGACCCCATAAAGTATATATATTCTTGATCAGCATCAATAGCCGAGTCGATTGAGCCATGTCTGTCTGTCCGTCTGTCCGTCCGTCCGTCTGTCCGTCCCCTTCAGCGCCTAGTGCTCAAAGACTATAAGAGCGTGACCAACGATGTTTTGGATCCAGACTTCTGTGATATGTCACTGCTACAAGAATATTTTAAAACTTTGCCCCGCCCACTTCCGCCCCACAAAGGGCGAAAATCCACAATTTCGACGATACGAGAAAGCTAAAAACGCAGAATCGTAGAGGATGACTATATCTTCTAGAGTGCAAAATCTGAACCAGATCGTATAATTATTATAGCCAGAATCAAGAAAACAATTTCATTTTTTCTCGCCCTGTCTCTCTCTAACACACACGTAGCATAGCCGGCTTTGCTTAGAGTAAAACATTAGCGCCTAGATCTCAGAGACTATAAAAGCTAGAGCAACCAAATTAGGTATCCACACTCCTAATATATTGGACCGAGACGAGTTTGTTTCAAAATTTCGCCACACCCCCTTCCGCCCCCGCAAAGGATGAAAATCTGGGGATATTCACAAATCTCAGAGACTATTAAGGCTAGAGTAACCAAATTTGGTATCCGCACTCCTGTTAGATCTCACTATAAAACGTGTATCTCAAAATTTCGCCCCAACCCCTTCCGCCCCCACAAAGGACGAAAATCTGTTGCATCCACAATATTGGGGATACGAGAAAACTAAAAACGCAGAATCATAGATAATGATCATATATATCAGATTGCTGAATCTGGATCAGATCAGATCATTTTTATAGCCAAAAGGAACAAATCAATTTGCACTGGCTACGCAGCGCCCGACGTCACGCTTAGACTGATTTTCTGTCTCTCTCGCACGCACTCCTTGTCGTGTCGTTTAATATTAGCGGCGTCTGCCGGAGGAGAGCCATACTGACTTAGTATCGGGTATAACTGTAGAGTTGCGGTCTCCGCAGCAACTCACAACTTTCCCCCTCGTTTTTAGTAGGTAACAGTTGGGCCTTTTTCAAAACTGACTATCCAATAACAACTTTGAGTTTTGGGCAACAAAAATGTTCAATTTTCACATCCATTTTCATTATTCTGGTATGGTATTTATGGCTTATCAGAGAAGTACAGGCTGACGTAGAAAATGAAGGCAGGAGATTAAGAGAAGAGAGAACAGAAGAACCATCCACTCCACCGAGAGAAAACCGGTTGCGAGCGAATACAGTTCGCCGTGCGGCGAATTGGAATCGACGAAAAGACAAACAAACAGGTCGGGTTGGTTGAACGTCCGATTGGACGCCGAAAGACACCCGAAGTGGTTCTGATTTCGTATTGGCCCACGATTGCAACTTTGTGCAGCCGAATGGTGCCATTGGTTTTCCCGCTTCTGTTGGGCGTTTTTATGTTGTCTGCACAAGCCGTTATTATTGATGAGCTTCATGGGGCGGGGTTGGTGGTGCGGCGTGGTGAAAACACGGACGTTCTCTATGTTACTCCGTGATCAACTGCTCGGTTTCCTAGGCTCTTGTCTCGACGAACCCGGATCACAAATAATAACCCTCAAGGAAAGGAATAATCGTACTGGTGCTTGGCGCTGGATCTAAATGGCCGCACAACTGCTGGCTGTGTGCTGGGCATCGGTTACTTTCGTTGGTGGGTGGGTGATTTCCGCAAAAAGGACGCAAGGCGGTATACTTCTTCTATGCTGCATTTCTTTGCGATCGTTTCCTTTGGTATTGGCATGGGATTTGGTTGAGAAATGAGCGGATATTAAGCGCTGCCGCTGATCCGAGCTGACTCTAGTGGATGCCTGTTCCCTTTTTTGCAGCTCCAAAAAAAGCATACCTTGGATACCGTGGCCGTTAACGCTGCTGATGGAGAACTTAAGAGCTGATCAGTGTAATGAAGCCTATGTATGTTAAGCAGGCGCAAAGTACTGCGACATCAAAAACAAAACAAGTACAGTTGCGTTCACAAAGCTCCGAACCATCTGAGTGACAGACCTGCTGAAATGTTTCCCATTCACGGGACGGCAAAGGCTGCACGTCTTCCCTTCATTATTCATTACGAAAATGACAGCAGAAAAACTGTATCTACACGTCCATTCAGAGTCAGCCATATGGAAAGATATCTTTCCATGAGCTCAAAATGCGCAAAGAAAAAGTCAAAACAAAGGAAAATACTTCTCAGTTACTGTGTGTGTGTGTGATTTCGGGGTGATTTTCGGGGTGGAAAGAAAAAATAGGTGGAGTGAAAAATATGCTATGCATGGATATACATACACACATGTATATAATGTATGATTAAGTATACATATATTTAATATTGAAAGATATACATATATATGTATAAAGAATATATGCAGGCGCAATGTTTTAAAACATGTTCTAGTAAGTTTATTCAATAAATTAATACATTTTTATTCAAATTGTGACACTGATATGCATATTCCTGTATATTTCGTATAAAATACTTCCATGCTCGCCATCTACTTGTCATTTCATCTATTACTCAAAAATGGTTGGCTGTTTTTAGAACTAAGATAACTGGTATGGCGCCATTTAGTCGATATTTTGTATTAGACATACATATATGAATACCCTGGCGGTAATAAATGGGGTGCACAGTGCACAGTGGGTGAATTGACCAATCTACCAGGAAAAAACCCTTACCTCCTACAGCGTCCATTTAAAAAAGTATAAATGGTTTTTGCCGCCCGTGCGGTGCTAAATTTTGAAACGTGGCAGAAGTCTAGATACAAAATTTGGTTTGAGATCGGTTCCGGCCGACCAGATGTGTCAAGAGGGCTTTCCATGAATAGGGTATCCTCGCGTATGATATGTTCCATTTTCCACTTCTTTGTTTTGTCGCTATGTGTGAGTGTGTTTGCATCAGCATTTGAGGTGGTGGAAGTGGTCGTGGCAGGATCTGTCGGAATATGATTGGAAATTCATTCAATTTCCACTTTAGGATTGAATAGGACTGATAGGACTGAATCCCGAAGACGTTTAAAATTGAAATTTAAATTCGATACATAAATGGGGGAAATACCCACCTCTGCATCTGGAGCACACACATATTTATTAAATATTGAATGTTTTCCCTCGCTAAAAGACTACGCCGCTGGCTCCCAAAAAAAAGGAAAAGTTTTCCTTTCCCTCTTCAATGCCCCTTTCATCCTTTGTGCCCAGAGCCATCGGGAGACAGGGAGAAAGCTCTACACATTTGAAGGGAGTTTTGCTATTGACCCAGGACAAATATCTGCATATCTGCGGATATCTGCGGTCAGATACATCAATAGGGCTATACCATTGACAGAGGAGTGTATGTGTGCCTCCTAGCCAAAGAGTATCTTGGAAGATCGATACCAAATTATGAGAACATCCAGTCGAAGAACACTTTCTGTTTTTATACCCGATACTCAAAATGAGTATTGGGGTATATTAGATTTGTGGTAAAAGTGGATGTGTGTAACGTCCAGAAGGAATCGTTTCCGACCCCATAAAGTATATATATTCTTGATCAGCATCAATAGCCGAGTCGATTGAGCCCTGTCTGTCTGTCCGTCCGTCCGTCTGTCCGTCTGTCCGTCCCCTTCAGCGCCTAGTGCTCAAAGACTATAAGAGCGAGAGCAACGATGTTTTGGATCCAGACTTCTGCGATATGTCACTGCTACAAGAATATTTTAAAACTTTGCCCCGCCCACTTCCGCCCCCACAAAGGACGAAAATCTGTGGCATCCACAATTTCAAAAATATGAGAAAACCAAAAACGTAGAATTGTAGAGAATGACCATATCTTTAAGACTGCGGAATCTGAATTGGATCGTATTATTATTATAGCCAGCATCAAGAAAACAATTTCATTTTTTATCGCCCTGTCTCTCTCTAACACACACGTAGCATAGGCGGCTTTGCTTAGAGTAAAACATTAGCGCCTAGATCTCAGAGACTACAAAAGCTAGAGCAACCAAATTTGGTATCCACACTCCTAATATATCGGACCGAGACGAGTTTGTTTCAAAATTTCGCCACACCCCCTTCCGCCCACGCAAGGACGAAAATCTGGGGATATTCAAAAATCTCAGAGACTATTAAGGCTAGAGTAACCAAATTTGGTATCCGCACTCCTGTTAGATCTTACTATAAAACATGTATCTCAAAATTTTCGCCCCACCCCCTTCCGCCCACACAAAAGACGAAAATCTGTTGCATCCACAATATTGCACATTCGAGAAAACTAAAAACGCAGAATCATAGATAATGACCATATCTATCAGATTGCTGAATCTGGATCAGATCAGATCATTTTTATAGCCAATAGGAACAAATCAATTTGCAGTGGCTACGCAGCGCCCGACGTCACGCTCAGACTGATTTTCTGTCTCTCTCGCACGCACTCTTTGTCGTGTCGTTTAATATTAGCGGCGTCTGCCGGAGGAGAGCCACACTGCCTTAGTATCGGGTATAACCGTAGAGTTGCGGTGGCCGCAGCAACTCACAACGTTCCCCCTCGTTTTTTTAGTTTCTATTAAAATTTATTCGGTTCTATTGCATCCTTGGATTAGCGTCCATAGATCTCGATGGTGGAGTTGAGGCCACGGTTCACCTGGCTGCGGAGGTTGATCTGAGCGAAGCGGAAGCCTGGTCCGCCGGACCACAGGGCCGGAGTGGCCCCAGAGGTGTTCTTGAAGTTGTCGTATACGAAGATGGCGGAGATGTTGTAGTAGTTGACGGTGCCCTGCAATCGATGGGGAATCAAATTAGTAATGTGTTCAGCCTTCAGCACTTTAGCACTTCAAGTAGGAGTACGAGTACATACAGCACGTGGGAAGTCGACGTTGACGTTCCAGTAGTTGTTTTTAATGGGACTGCGGACCTCCACTTGGCGGGAGAGCAGATAGTCGTTGCTGTTGCGGCGTCCCCAGCTGGCGCTGGAACCGTACACCACGAAGATCGCGGCGACGAGGATGGTGAGACTGAGACTGGTGAGACTAGGCAGATGTGGTGTCAGCTGTTGGGACGCCCTGTGTTATATACACACAATTGTATCGCCACCGACAACAGGCACCAGCACAGCCACTCAGCTGCCGTGAGCAACACAGTGATTACAGAGAGTTCCCTCTTTAATTAACTTTTTCAACAGGGCCAGCTTATCTTTCCGTAGGGGCAGGGGGCTGTCGGGGAGACCTCTGGCGAGGTCTTGCAAAAAAAGCCAAATAAAAAAAAAATCAAAAGCGAAGAAAGCCCCCGACTAGATAAGATTACTGACTCACGGCAGAAGCAGCGGTTGTTCATAACAGCCGAAAGTTCCGAAAAAAAGTTCTCAGCCGTCCAGGAAAACTACTTTTCAGTCCTTGAGATTGGGACTTATCTGAATGGCATCTTAGTCAGAGATACATTTCGCCAGAAAGATACTATCTGTTCAACAGAACAGAAACCTTATCTTCGAATCATTTAAATCCCGGAACGGCTGTTTCGGAGAGTGGACTGTATTCCATGCATAGAGGAGTATTGGGCGGATGGCTAGAAGCACTAGAGATTAGACTAGATCTATCTTTATGTAATTAAGAATAAGCAATCCCTTCAACGACCAACTGAATATTCATTAAAGTTAATTCGTATCTATCCCCTACCTCATTAAAGTGGGGAAGCTGTTACATTTCTTCCGGCATTAATATTGCTCCAACTGCAGCTTCCAGCTAAGGGAATTTCGCTTTATATTAGTTTAGTCTACATATTTTTTCAAGAAATTGGAGTGACAAATTGTGAATGCAAAGGATCCCAGTGAAGGTCTAAAATGGCTTTGTTTTGAGCACAAATTAAATCCATCCCTTGGAATTACCTGGCGTACCTATGCTACCTGAACGTGTCCGCTGCTTTCGTAAAGCCGAGTTTGCGAAGCTTAATAACCTCATTAGGGATTTTGATTGGTACAAACATTTTTTACAATGATCTTGGCACCTTTTTTGATTCTTGTGTCTCGCTTTCCTGTCCGATTAGATCTGGAAAACCCCCTTGATTTATCAAAGAGTTTCCAGTCTAAAAAACTTAAAATCAGGACTTTATAAAAAATTTCAAGAAGTCGGTTCTACTACTCCTCACCCTCGCTATGTAATAGCTCGGTCTAGCTTTTCAGTTTTTAATGCACATTCTATAAGAACTACCTATCTCGATACAGGATACGTTTTTCTCAGGACCCTAAACAGGACCAAACTCAGGACCCTCGCTATCATTTTGTAATACGTCGGCAAATAATGATCAGGCAATTGCCGATCTTTTTTCCCAATTTTTCCAAACCACCTATTCTGAGGAAAGCTACTCTGGTCATCCGTACCCATACGGTTTACCGAGGTCGAACGGCATTTTCAGTCCCTTGTTAAATGAATCTTCTTTACATCATGATCTTCGACTAGTTAAGCCGGTGTTTTCACCGGGTCCAGACGGGGTTCCAGACGGGGTTCCAGGTTGTGTACTCAGGTACTGCGCCGAGGCCCTGTCCATCGATTCTTCTTGCTTCCCCCCGATCTGGAAGGAATCGTTTATAATTCCTCTCCAAAAAAAAGGTAGCAAGTCTGACGCAAAAAATTATAGAGGTATAGCAAAGTTATCCGCTATTCCCAAAATGTTTGAGAAGGTATTAACTCGCACTTGCAACATTTGTTCCAGGTCTCAAAGAGTCCTCTTCAAAAACTCTCTCTCTTTACCAGTAAAGGTTTCTTCAGGAGTACCACAGGGCAGCCATCTAGGCCACTTACTCTTCACACTCTTTATTATTGACTTGCCTCCGATATTAAAATACTCTCGAGTACTTATGTATGGGGATGATGTTAAACTCTGTGTCCAGTAAAAGGACATCACATTTCATTCTCGCTTGCAATCCGATCTCAATAACTTTCAGTCATGGTGTTGTGCAAACTTGTTACACCTTACTGCCTCGAAATGCAAAGTTATGACATTTCATCGTTCTAGCCCCTTGTTGGCTCCCTATACCCTATTTGGTGGTTCTCTTGAGAGAATTACCCTGGTGGATGATCTGGGTGTTATGTAAGACCCCAAGTTAAAGTTTTCCGAACACATTTCTACCATGGTAAATAAGGCCATGGGCGTGCTTGGGTTTATAAAGAGGTGGTCAAAGGAATTTGACGACCCCTATATAACAAAGACTCTCTATACCTCGCTTGTTCGTCCGATCTTAGAATACGGCTCCTGTGTATGGTGCCCTCAGTACAAAGTACACCAGGACCGTATAGAATCAGTACAGAACAACTTTTTACTCTTGGCTCTGCGGGGCCTTGGGATGGGATGGGATGCGGGTGTAAGACTCTCATCTTACTCTAGTAGACTGCTATTAGTAAACCTCACATCCTTAGTTAACCGTAGAAAAATGCTTGGTGTGATTTTAATGCACAACTTGATCAGGGGTGACATAGACAGCCCTGATCTGTTGAGCCACATAAACTTCACGATTCCTATTAGACTTACTAGAAATTTTATACCGTTGTTGCATCCACTTTGTAGATCGAATTATTCCTTGCATGAACCGTTCAGGGTCTTATGCTCGGATTATAAGTCCCTCTACCATATTATATCCACCACTAATTCTCTTCCTCTTATTAAATCACTTATCCTTACGCACCTTTCTAGTAATTAGTAATTGTAGTGGTATTGTATTTTAAATGCATGCCTAGTTCTCTCAGTAACTTTAATGCTAATTTTCCTCGAAAATTTGTCTAAAAGCTATCTTTCCTGCATGCTCGCGTAACAGCCTTCTGCTGGTTTCAGACGGGCCTCTTGACGGTGCAGTAATTGCATCGCCTCTTGCAAGATGCATTCATTGCATGTCAACATCCAGAAATTTTAATTAAGTACCAGTCTTATTCTTGGCACGGATGTGGTGACGAATCCCTCACAGAATGCACCACAATCAACCCCTGAGCGGGCGTGTCGAAGTACTGGGGAAACCATGGACCCGGCATCCCGGCAAGCTCATCCTTATCGGCCACTGCCTGACACTGAGTTGGTCTCCGGTTTCCGGACTGGTTTGGCTGCATATTTATTGCGAATTACACTTCAACTCTCAAACAAATCTCTCAAAAGTACGTTTGGCCGTCAATGCGTAAGAACGTTCTGGAGTGGTCGAGGAATCGCCTTCCGTGCCAACGAGCCAAAATCCATAAGCACAAAGTTTTGATTCCGGAAAAGATCACCGTCCCCGATTTAAGATTTGATCACATACATCTATACATCGTTGTGATGCCCTTGGTTGACGGATACAGATATTGTCTGACAATGATTGACCTTTTTCCCGCTGGCCGGAGGCAGTGCCGTTGAACGATATGACTGCAGAGACCATATGTGAAGCAATATACCATACCACCCCCCAGTCAAATGGCATGATCGAGCGTTGGCACAGGTCCATGAAAGCTTCCTTGATGTGCCAACCGGATGTACCATGGATCAAGCTGCTTCCAACCGTCATGCTGGGCCTCCGCACGTGCTTCAAGGTGGACATTAAGGCATCAGCAGCAGAGATGCTATATGGGTGTACGTTACGTCTTCCCAACGAATACTTTTCCGAATTGGATGTGCCGTCGGAACCACTCGACTTTGCCAGCCAGTTCAGAAGAAGAATGCTGGTGGTAAAGCCAACTCCAGCTTTGCATCACATCAAGCCCAAACTCTTCCTGCTGAAGGATATTCACTTGATCTCTGACTTCGACGCTAAACAAAGCTTGTGTTAAATCGAAATAATAATTAATAAAATAAAGAATATTAATCATTGCGTACAAGCGTACATTGGCCAACCCGCCAAAAAGGTAACTGGTATGGCGCCATCTAGGCGATATTATTTATTGGACATATATGAATACCCTGGCGGTAATAAATGGAAGCTGGAGACCTGGAGCTCTATCCGTCAGGGGGCGCACAGTGCACAGTGGGTGAATTGACCAATCTACAAGGAAAAAACCCTTACCTCCTAAAGCATCTATTTAAAAATCCATAAAACGGGTTTTGCCGCCCGTGCGGTGCTAAATTTTGATATGTGGCAGAAGTCTGGATACAAAATTTGGTTTGAGATCGGTTCCGGCCGACCAGATGTGTCAAGAGGGATTTCCATGAATAGGGTATCCTCGCATGTGATATGTTCCATTTTCCACTTCTTTGTTTTGTCGATATGTGTGAGTGTGTTTGCATCAGCATTTGAGGTGGTGGAAGTGGTCGTGGCAGGATCTCTGTCGGAATATGATTGGAAATTCATGCAATTCCCACTTTCGTAGTAGTCGATTTTGTGGAAAAGTCTAAAATCTGGGTCGAATCTTGCAAAAAATGGTTCAAACACAATCATAAGCTGCGGAAACCCTGCAATCCGAGAACCTAAAGCAGGAGATAAAAGAAGGGCAGTCGGAAGAGCCCCTAGGAAGTCAAACCAGATACTGATCCACCTCGGTTGGGCCTTTCATTTCCTATTTCATATTTTCCCATCCATTTTAGGGTCTTCTTTTTTCTGGAATCAATCTCTTCACAGAATAGGAAGTCGACAGTCCGAAATAATCTCAGCATAATCGTATTTGTTGACCATTTTTGTTGTTGTCGGGAATTGACAGTGTTTTTGCCCAGTTTCTGAGTTCCTGGGTTTCTCACAGGCTCAACTCTGTGCCGCCAATTTTGCCATGAGCTATTGGTATACAGAAATCGGCAAGAATGGACTCGGCATCATTTCGACTTTTTTCTTTCGCATTTCCCCAGGTTGTTCATTTTTTTTTGACAATCTCCACAGAATGGAAAATGCAAAACAGTCCAAAATAATCTCAGCATACTCGTATTTGTTTTTTTACGTTGTCGGGCATTAACAGTTCATCAGCTTTATGGCAATTAAAACTAGATTTGGATTAAAGTTATAGTAGTTGGATTCCGAATTCCTGGCGTCTTCGTTCTGTCTACTGGGGCTTGGGAACTTTTATGCAAACGAGTACCAAATAAACAACTGCAACAGCACGAGCCAGGACGAATATTTTCAGTGGATGCGTTTTAGCTGCTTGCCAAAAATGCAATAAAATTCATGTCGAGTGCAGGAGTTGTTGCCTTTTGATTTGGCCATCATCAATATTGATTGGCGGGCGCTCTAGTTTGCTGTGCCCCGCCTATACTGTACTAGCGTTGTATGTGCCGTGTTTTACTGCCATTTGTGGTATTTTACAATTTATCCGGAAAAATTTGTTATGCCACAAATCCCCAGCAGCGGCTGTCGAAACGGGAGACGAGGTGCCGAGGTGACATCTCACACACGGGCAGGACTGTCCGGCACATGCAATCAGCCCAATCATAAATACTTCATTACCCTCCCGAGTAGTAGCACATTGGGGGCGGCGACTCCTGCTCCACCGGTTCCACCTGTGTAGCTTGTTGCATATTTGAAAAGCTTTTCGACTTGACCACGTGCACCATGGTCCACGATCCACGGTACACGGTCGTAACGTGCAGACAAAATAATCACAACTCAGATTGGTTTGCCAAATTGGTATTGCTATTTATTAAAAACCAATGCTGCTTGCCACAAAACCAGTACCAGCCCCAGCGACAAGAGAAAATCAGCAATTTCAGCAGCCTTAACGCCGTGTCCAACACCCTTCCTCAGGGCCCAAGCATGAGCATTCGCCCTGTTTGGGTGCTGTTGTCCTCCGGTAAATGTGGCAGAGTGGCAGGGGTAACACTGTGCAACAAAGTCAGAGATCCCACCCCCGAATCGAACTGCTTCCTTTGCTAATTGAAAACCGATTTGGAGCTAACATTGCAATGGCTCTTGGTGAACCAGGACCTGGCCTCGGACCTGCTCCAAGCAGCTGCTGCCGTTGCTCCTGCTGCTAGATTGGGGCGACATTTCCGGACAGTCTGAAGTAATTGCACGGCAAGCTGTTGCCGCTGACAGTGAGTTAGGGGTGTGCTCGGGCAGGTCGGTCTGCTCGGGCAGCTCGGGTGTGTGTGGCAGCTCGGTTACCCCGGGCACTGGTGTGGCGGTCAGCTTAGCCAGCAAGAGGCTTATGTTAGGCATTTCGTTCGGGGGCCACGCGGCGTATGGGGAATGTCTGGTGAATGCGGCTTGAAGCGAAATTTGGCAGTCGCCGTCGCCAGTCGCATTTGCGGGTCCTTACGGCTATATGGAAGGACGAGAAGGATGGACGGATGACCAAATCGAATTCGGATGCACTGCTCCCACGCCGAACCACTACTTCGCTTCTGCACTGCCACTACGTGACTTTTTTGAGGCCAATTCTTTTTTTTAGCGACTTCTCTCTCTTCGATAACTGCACTTGTGTAGGGTGTATGGGGGGTGTGTGCTGTATGAGGTGGGGGATAGCCAGGACAACCTCAGGCTGTATCCGTAGCCGTTGCCGTTGCCGAATCCGTAAACATATCCGGGCTTTGCCGTGGCAGGGCCTGCTCGCTTTGCATATTAACTAAGTGAAACAGTGTATAAATATTTACCGATCCCAGTGTTGGCCGAACAACAGCGGGGGATCGGGGATTCGAGATGCTGGGGATACCCCAGATAGGACGGATGCCCGAAGACGTTTAAAATTGAAATTTAAATTCGATACATAAATGGGGGAAATAGAAAAAAGGGACTGCGCTTCGATCTATCCTTTTGACCGTGCTCCAAAGTCCCCGCCCCCCTCACACAATTTGAAATACAAATTTTACACCATCCCTCGGAATCAAATGAGCCAAGGCCAATAAGTTTCTGCAGTCTCGCCGGCCTTCTTCTTTCATTCGTTTTTTCCGGTAAGCCATGTAGCCCTTTTAACAGTCTGGTCTGTCTGGGCATCACAGGATTTGCGGGAAATAGCCTTCGCGCCTCTCCCCACTCCCCACTCACGTCCTAGCCCACCTCTGTATCTGGAGCACACACATATTCATTAAATATTGAATGTTTTCCCTCGCTGGATGACTACGCCGCTGGCTCCCAAAAAAAAAGGAAAAGTTTTACTTTCCCTCTTCAATGCCACTTTCATCCTTTGTGCCCAGAGCCATAGGGAGACAGGGAGAAAGCTCTATACATTTGAAGGGAGTTTTGCTATTGACCCAGGGCAAATATCTGCATAAGCAGATATCTGCGGTTAGATACATCAATAGGGCTATACCATTGACAGGGGCGTCTTCTTTGGAACAACAATGTCTGCAAGATGATTTCAAAACATCGCAAAATCCACTGCACCTTTGATATGTGTGCCTTCAAGCCAAAGCGTATCTTGGAAGCTCGATACCAAATTATGAGAACATCCAGTCATAGAACACTTTAGGTTTGTTTAAGTTTCTATTCAAATTTATTCGGTTCTATTGCATCCTTGGATTAGCGTCCATAGATCTCCATGGTGGAGTTGAGGCCAACGTTCTCAAAGCTGCGGAGGTTGAGCTGAGCTAAGCGGTAGCCTGGTCCGCCGGCCCACAGGCCGGCACGAAGATGGCGGAGATTTTGTAGTAGTTTTCGGTGTCCTGCAATCGGGGGAATCAAATTAGTATTGTGTTCTGTCTTCAGCACTTCAAGTAGGAGTACGAATTCGAGCACTTACCGCACGTGGGAAGTCGACGTCGATGTTCCAGTAGTTGTTCTTAATGGCACTTCGGACCTCCACCTGGCGGGAGAGCAGAAAGTCGTTGCGGCGTCCCCAGGTGACGCTGGAACCGTGCACCACAAAGATCGCGGCCACGAGGATGGTGAGACTGAGGAGCAACTTCATGGTTACTGTTGAGCGTTCTAGGCAGATGTGGTGTCAGCTGTTGGGGCGCCCTGTCTTATATACACACAATCGGATTGCCCACCGACAACAGGCACCAGTAACACAGCCTTTACAGAGAGTTCCGTCTTCAATTAAGTTTTTCTTCAGGGCCAGCTTATCTTTCCGGTGGGTGGCTGGGGGCGGTCGGGCAGACCTCTGGCGAGGTCTTGCAAAAAAGCAAAATAAAAAGAAATCATAAGCGAAGAAAGCCGCCGACTAGATAAGATATCTGACTCACGGCAGAAGCAGCGGTTGTTCATAACAATCGAAAGTTCCTAAAAAAGGTTCTCAACCTTCCAGGAAAACTACTTTTCGATATGCTATCACCGCAAAAAGCCCTTGAGATTGGGACTTTTCTGAATGGCATGTTAGTCGGAGACATAATTCGCCAGAAAGATACTGTCTGTTCAATAAAATACCTTATCTTCGAATCATTTAAATCCCGGAACGGCTGTTTTCGGAAAGTGGACTGTATTCCATGTGTTGGGCGGATGGCTAGAAGCACTACAGATTAGACTAGAGGCTCTCTTTATGTAATTAAGAATGAACTGGCTATTAAAAATCTAAGCTCGAGATGGAGCACAAAGACAGTGCTTTGTGACTGGATAGGGGAAATAGGAATCCTTTCAACGCCCAACTGAATTGGTAAATATTCATAAAATTTAGTTGGAATCTATCCCCCACCTCATTAAATTTTGGAGCCTCAGTCGTGTTACATTCCTGCAGGCATTAATATTGCTCAAACTGCAGCTTCCAGCTGAAGGAATTTCGCTTTAAATTAGCTAAGGTTGGACCTCCCTTGTGATGAGATCAGAATGCATTGGAATTCATCCCACCCCCATTCGTACCTATGTACTCCTGGTTTCCACTGCAAACACACACAGAAATAAGAAGCTGTGCAAGTATTAACATTGCCCCACCGGCAGCTTCCATTTGTGGGAATTACGCTGTATTTTAATTAAGTAACAGTCTTATCCGTGGCACGGATGTGGTGACGAATCCCTCACAAAATGCACCACAATCAGCCCCCGCGGGGGCGTGTCGAAGTACTGGGGAAACCATGGACCCGGCATCCCGGGCAAGCTCATCCTTATCGGCCACTGCCTGACACTGAGTTGGTCTCCGGTCTCCGGTCTCCGGTCTCCGGAATGGTTTGGCTGCATATTTATTGCGAATTACAAAACCCCCGGTCACTTGCTTTGGAATAAAACCTCATTACTTGCAGCAGCAGCCCCTGCCCTGTCGCACTGATAAGGGTGGACAGGGTGCAGGAGCTGGGTGCCGGGTGCCGGAGCCGGGTGTCTCCGAATCAGACATATTTGTCACTTATACAAGGGATAATTTGCCACGCTTCCCGAGGATTGCAGCAACAAAACAAAAAAAACGTCACAATACCAGGCAATGGCAATGGAAACGGCATCGCGGGGGGAAGAACTGTTTGCCTAGGGGAATGTCGGGGGAGACATCGCCATTATCCGATTGCAGCCAGTCCGACATCATTGCGAGTCTGTGCTGGCATTTTATGCAGAAACCTGTTAATCACATTTTATTAACACATTCGCAGGGCGGATGACGGCTGCAGCACGAGGCGCACTCGGGGGAATCGATTTCCATTTTTGAATTGGCCAAATTAAGGGCTGCTTTTCAGTCCACCCCCTCCGCCCCCAGACATTGAATGTTACATGCACCCGCTTGATAAGCAATTTGTTGTACGAGTAGCAAGGATTGCCAGGCACCCACACACATGCACTCGCCAGCCCAAGATTCGACAATTGCCAAATTTAAAAGCAATAAACGAACAGAGAGCAAATTTCTGGGCTTGTGCCACGTTCTTGCGCCCGTTCCCGCTGCCATTTGCTGCTTTTAACTGCTTGACAGGGGGTCGACACGTGCCGTCGGTATTTGTTGGCTGGTTTCACCCTCTGGGATGTCTGGGATTCCGTCGCTCCATCGCTCCATCCATCGCAGACTGCCACTACCATTCAAAGGGGGGGGCTTCCCTTTCATTTTCGCTTTCAATGCCAATTGGTTGCACGGCATCCATGCCCGCAGGTGGCAGGGGCAGAGCCAGAGGCAGGGGCACGGGCTCAAGCTGCGCTCTGGTAAAATGTCCAGTGCGGTATGTGCACTTTTGACAGTTTCAATTCATTCGCCAGTCAGCCTGTTCCACCCCTTCTTCTGCTCTCCGGCTAACCCTAAACATCCCCTCGCACACACATGGCAGAGACCTGACACGTACCCCTAATAAAACTTTTGTCAAAGCAAGAGAACAAAGTCAAATACTACAAAAAAAAACGAGGGGGAACGTTGTGAGTTGCTGCGGACACCGCAACTCTACGGTTATACCCGATACTAAGTCAGTATAACTCTCCTCCGGCAGACGCCGCTAATATTAAAAGACACGACAAAGAGTGCGTGCGAGAGAGACAGAAAATCAGTCTGAGCGTCACGTCGGGCGCTGCGTAGCCACTGCAAATTGATTTGTTCCTATTGGCTATAAAAATGATCTGATCTGATCCAGATTCAGCAATCTGATAGATATGATCATTATCTATGATTCTGAGTTTTCAGTTTTCTCATATCCCCAATATTGTGGTTGCAACAGATTTTCGTTCTCTGTTGGGGCGGAAGGGGCTGGGGCGAAATTTTGAGATATACGTTTTATAGTGAGATCTAACAGGAGTGCGGATACCAAATTTGGTTACTCTAGCGTTAATTGTCTCTGAGATTTGTAAATATTCCCAGATTTTCGTCCATTGCGGGGGCGGAAGGGTGTGTGGCGAAATTTTGAAACAAACTCGTCTCGGTCCGATATATTAGGAGTATGGATACCAAATTTGGTTGCTCTAGCTTTTATAGTCTCTGAGATCTAGGCGCTAATGTTTTACTCTAATCAAAGCCACCTATGCTACGTGTGTGTTAGAGAGAGACAGGGCGAGAAAAAATGAAATTGTTTTCTTGATGCTGGCTATAATAATAATACGATCCAATTCAGATTCTGCAGTTTAAAAGATATGGTCATTCTCTACGATTCTGCGCTTTTGGTACAGACAGACAGACATGGCTCAATCGACTCGGCTATTGATGCTGATCAAGAATATTTATACTTTATGGGGTCGGAAACGATTCCTTCTGGACGTTACACACATCCACTTTTACCACAAATCTAATATACCCCAATACTCATTTTGAGTATCGGGTATGAAAAGAAAAAAAACATTGTGCAAAGTTGGAAAGGCAGCAGAGTGTTTATTATACCCGATACTCAAAATGAGTATCCGTCCGTCCGTCTGTCCGTCTTTCCGTCTGTTCGTCCCCTTCAGCGCCTAGTGCTCAAAGACTATAAGAGCTAGAGCAACGATGTTTTGGATCCAGACTTCTGTGATATGTCACTGCTACAAGAATATTTCAAAACTTCGCCCCGCCCACTTCCGCCCCCACAAAGGACGAAAATCTGTGGCATCCACATTTTTAAAGATATGATAAAACCAAAAACGCAGAATCGTAGAGGATGACTATATCTTCTAGTGTGCAAAATCTCAATTAGATCGTATAATTATTATAGCCAGAATCATAAAAACAATTTCATTCTTTCTCGCTCTGTCTCTCTCTAACACACAGGTTTCATGGACGGTTTTGCCAATTGCAAAATATGAATTCAAGGATCTCAGAACCTATAAGAGCCAGAACAACCAAATTTGGTATCCACACTCCTGTAATATCGGACCTTGACCGTTTCGTGTCCAAATTTCGCTACACCCCCTTCCGCCCCCGCAAAGGACGAAAATCTGGGGCATCCACAAATCTCAGAGACTATTAAGGCTAGAGTAACCAAATTTGGTATCCGCACTTCTGTTAAATCTCACTATAAAACGTATATCTCAGAATTTCGCCTCACCCCCTTCCGCCCCCACAAAGGACGAAAATCCGTTGCATCCACAATATTGCAGATTCGAGAAAACTAAAAACGCAGAATTATAGATAACGACCATATCTATCAGATTGCTGAATCTGGATCAGATCAGATCATTTTTATAGCCAAAGGAAACAAATCAATTTGCAGTGGCTACGCAGCGCGTGACGTCACGCTTAGACTGATTTTCTGTCTCTCTCGCACGCACTCTTTGTCGTGTCGTTCAATATTAGCGGCGTCTGCCGGAGGAGAGCCATACTGACTTAGTATCGGGTATAACTGTAGAGTTGCGGTGTCCGCAGCAACTCACAACGTTCCCCCTCGTTATACCCGATACTCAAAATGAGTATTGGGGTATATTAGATTTGTGGTAAAAGTGGATGTGTGTAACGTCCAGAAGGAATCGTTTCCGACCCCATAAAGTATATATATTCTTGATCAGCATCAATAGCCGAGTCGATTGAGCTATGTCTGTCTGTCTGTCTGTCTGTCCGTCTGTCCGTCCGTCCGTCTGTCCGTCCGTCTGTCCGTCTGTCCGTCTGTCCGTCCCCTTCAGCGTCTAGTGCTCAAAGACTATAAGAGCTAGAGCAACGATGTTTCGGATCCAGACTTCTGTGATATGTCACTGCTACAAAAATATTTCAAAACTTCGCCCCGCCCACTTCCGCCCCCACAAAGGACGAAAATCTGTGGCATCCACATTTTTAGCGATACGATAAAACCAAAAACGCAGAATCGTAGAAGATGACTATATCTTCTAGAGTGCAAAATCTCAATTAGATCGTATAATTATTATAGCCAGAATCAAGAAAACAATTTCATTCTTTCTCGCTCTGTCTCTCTTTAACACACAGGTTTCATGGTCGGTTTTGCCAATTGCAAAATATGAGTTCAAGGATCTCAGAACCTATAAGAGCCAGAGCAACCAAATTTGGTATCCACACTCCTGTGATATCGGACCTTGACCGTTTTGTGTCAAAATTTCGCCACACCCCCTTCCGCCCCCGCAAAGGACGACAATCTGGGGCATCCACAAATCTCAGAGACTATTAACGCTAGAGTAACCAAATTTAGTATCCGCACTCCTGTTAGATCTCACTATAAAACGTATATCTCAAAATTTCGCCCCACCTCCTTCCGCCCACACAAAGGACGAAAATCTGTTGCATCCACAATATTGCAGATTCGAGAGAACTAAAAACGCAGAATCATAGATAATGACCATATCTATCAGATTGCTGAATCTGGATCAGATCAGATCATTTTTATAGCCAGTGGGAACAAATCAATTTGCTGTGGCTACGCAGCGCCCGACGTCACGCTCAGACTGATTTTCTGTCTCTCTCGCACGCACTCTTTGTCGTGTCGTTCAATATTAGCGGCGTCTGCCGGAGGAGAGCCATACTGACTTAGTATCGGGTATAACTGTAGAGTTGCGGTGTCCGCAGCAACTCACAACGTTTCCCCTCGTTTTTCTCTTGCTGTTGTTGCTGTTGTTCTTGCTTTAGTTGTTAATTGCTGACTTAATGGCGCCTTAATGGCGGGGGGTTGGAATGCAGATGGCGGTGGGGCCGTTGCACATGGCGACTTCCGGTTAGTCACCACCCCAAGGGGGGGTGGGGGCAATGTCCTTCCTCCATTGCCACTTGATTTGTGACCCTGTCAGCAGTAAACAGTCGAAAGTTGCAAACTGTTTTTGCCATTTTATCAATACCCCGACCACGCCACAAATTATTCAGCCAAATGGCCAAAGCAGCTGCAGTCTGGTTGTCCGCCTAATAAGTTTTCTTCCTTTATATTGTTTTGCTATTATCATACCCTGCACACGTAGGGAGCAAGGGTATGATGGGCCTGTGGAAGTCCCCATTAAACAGAGGGATGCCAGATTATAGAAGCAGAATGCCTGAAGGGAAATCGAAAGTATTTTTGCCTCAATAGACATTTGGGAGTGTTGCCTGAATACTGGGGGTACCCACCGGCAGCGTACTTTGTTGATCGTTCTCTTCAGTCTGTTCCCAGTTACTCTTTTGTTGGGGCAGACAAAACTTTAGATTTGATATCGGGTGGGCCACTCGCAGTGGGTGTTTAATTGTTAGTTTTGCTGTCTATCAAGTTGAGTTATTCCCGTTGTTCCTCTCGTGCAGCCTGGTGTGCAATTTTAATTAATGAAACTTCGGCATACCACTGACAAACAAGCATGATATCCAATAGGATCAGGTGCAGGAGCAGGAGCAGGAAGAGGGCGCATCCGGAGAGGGTTTATTTTTGTTCTTAGCCACTATCATGCCATCCATCGAGTAACTGCAATTGAGTTCCCCGTCAGTTTAATGAACTTTCCAATGCAATTTAAAGTTGCCAGTCGACAGTTCGCGGCGCGGTTTTCCTCCTGTTTTTACCATAATATTTACGTTTAATCAAATGGAAAATCCATTGCGATAACTGGAAACTGTAATAGCAATCCGGTCAGAGCGGGATTCAGTGATTGCGGGCCGGACGGAATCCAGTGAACATAATCGCACTATTTTTTTTGGATTCCCATTCGCTGGGAATCTATTTATTTTGTGGTTTCGACTTCTGTGGTTTACAGAAACATACGAGTGTTCACCGACACACGGCCGTGGACGGGCTTATGTCGTACATCATTTTAATTAAACGCAGTAAAAAAAGGCATCAGCACGAGTATATCCCAGATATAAATTCAATATGTCCGCGATGCCGCAATTTGTTTAACATTCCGTGCATACGCGGACTGCATATGCAATTAAACCGATTGAGCAGTGGAGAACCCGCGGAGCACAGGGGGGGGAAACAGTTGGTATTGGCGAGACCGACGACTAAAATGTGGATTATTTTTAATCTAACAGATAGATCATTGCCACCAAATTCGTTTGATATGTTTACTGATATTTAATTGGTTTTGCGCCACAAATCATCAGAATTCATAAATAATAAAGAGTCATAAATGATTTAAAACTGCATGGCACATTTCATGGCCAATTCGGCTCTTTGGCTGTGCCAATTAAATGCTAAATAGATTAAAATTCGATACTGCTGCGATAAGCCCAATCAGGAATTCTGATTTATGCCTGCCAAGCGGGGTTGTTCTCCCCGCACTCTGCCACACATTCCGTGCCACACTGTCCTGACCCACACCAGAGCAGTATCGCTCTTAAGTGCACCATATAGCACCATAGGATAGGGAATTAAATTATTTTGTGACTTAAAAAATGCCTTTGAATGGAACTTGAAATATGTTTCCTTTGCTGCGCCAGACCGAACTATGTTGCAGAGTGTAAGCAATTTCCTCGCTGCAGCTGCAGCGCCACTAATCGAGGCTGCTACAAATCGATCTGGGCGGACACTCGCGATGCACGGACTAATTGCTCATTAATTACCACACATGATTTCCGAATCAATCAGAATCGGAATAATTACAGATATAATCCTACGTATGTACGATGGCCCCACACTCCAGCGGTATATTGAAGCGGTATATTGAAGCCACCCATGCCCTAGGGCAAAGGTGGGGTCACCTGTTGGGCTCCTGTCACACTTCCGCTACGGTGCCTAAGCTGTCGGTACCCTGGGGACACGCAGTGCCAACGATGTTGTTCCACGACAAACTTCCTCCCGGATTTTCCCATTTAGTTTGTTTTGTTTTCTGATTCTGCTTTTTGCCCGCTCAGAGAGCAAACACATAACGCAGTTTTTCCTGCCTCCCCACTGCTTGGGGCTGACACTCAAAGTCTGTGTCGTTAGTCGTTATGAGAAAGGGGTTGCAAAAAGCGTATGTCCACTGACAGCTCTGAGGACGGGAGGAAAAAATTGACTGGCCCCGGTACTCGGCGAATGCATTGTCAGAGAAATGGGGCATGCAGGCCATCCAGGACAGCACACATACCGCTAAAAATAATGGGTATTCCCAAGTCGAGGCAGTCGTTGTTAGTTCTTTGTAATTAGAGCGGTTCAAACGAGTCTGGGGGCCACACAGTGGATGAACCAAGGAGAACGGGGGATCATACGCATCTCTCAGTTGTAGACACGCACAGCAAACATGTTGGTCCAAACGAAAGGATGGTGGCCCTGCCGCCGATGACCAGGATCGTTTCAGAGGCCCAAGGGCACACATATTGGAGGGCAGTTCCAGCAGCAGAAATATGAAAGGAAGCTATGTAATCGGTCTAAAAAAACACTCGAAGCACTAAAGGAGCTTCCTGCCTCAACAGATTTTGCGTACGTGTCATGGCATGCATCAGGAGCAGCGCCCAAGCCCGACTGATCCCAGGACCACTCCCAAGCCCGAGCTTGGACTCCGTAGATGCCACAAGATGAAAGTGCCCCATACAAACCATTATTTCCCTAATAAATACAACTAAGAGATTGCTCCGTTGGCTGTTTTCGTTTATGATTCAAAAGGAACAATTATTTATTTACTTAGTTCTTTGTTTTTCGCTTATCGCTTGCTCTCGTTTCACAAAAATTGAATTTCTGTATCTTTCAATTGCCATTTGACTCTTATGCCACACCCACTCCTCCCATCATCATAGTATAGCATCTTCGGATAGAGCAGATAGAAGGGTATGGGATGGGATGGGATGGGCTTGTGCGGTGTTTACGTGTCGTTTGTCATAGCAAATACATATTTTTGGAATAAGCCTAAGTCTGGTATTTGCTTTTTATACCCGATACTCAAAATGAGTATTGGGGTATATTAGATTTGTGGTAAAAGTGGATGTGTGTAACGTCCAGAAGGAATCGTTTCCGACCCCATAAAGTATATATATTCTTGATCAGCATCAATAGCCGAGTCGATTGAGCCCTGTCTGTCTGTCCGTCTGTCCGTCCGTCCGTCCCCTTCAGCGCCTAGTGCTCAAAGACTATAAGAGCTAGAGCAACGATGTTTTGGATCCAGACATCTGTGATATGTCACTGCTACAAAAATATTTCAAAACTTTGCCCCGCCCACTTCCGCCCCCACAAAGGACGAAAATCTGTGGCATCCACATTTTTAAAGATACGATAAAACCAAAAACGCAGAATCGTAGAGGATGACTATATGTTCTAGAGTGTAAGATCTCAATTAGATCGTATAACTATTATAGCCAGAATCAAGAAAACAATTTCATTCTTTCTCGCTCTGTCTCTCTCTAACACACAGGTTTCATGGTCGGTTTTGCCAATTGCAAAATATGAGTTCAAGGATCTCAGAACCTATAAGAGCCAGAGTAACCAAATTTAGTATCCGCACTCCTGTTAGATCTCACTATAAAACGTATATCTCAAAATTTCGCCCCACCTCCTTCCGCCCACACAAAGGACGAAAATCTGTTGCATCCACAATATTGCAGATTCGAGAAAACTAAAAACGCAGAATTATAGATAATGACCATATCTATCAGATTGCTGAATCTGGATCAGATCAGATCATTTTTATAGCCAGTGGGAACAAATCAATTTGCTGTGGCTACGCAGCGCCCGACGTCACGCTCAGACTGATTTTCTGTCTCTCTCGCACGCACTCTTTGTCGTGTCGTTTAATATTAGCGGCGTCTGCCGGAGGAGAGCCATACTGACTTAGTATCGGGTATAACTGTAGAGTTGCGGTGTCCGCAGCAACTCACAACGTTCCCCCTCGTATTTCTCTTGCTGTTGTTGCTGTTGTTCTTGCTTTAGTTGTTAATTGCTGACTTAATGGCGCCTTAATGGCGGGGGTTTGAATGCAGATGGCGGTGGGGCCGTTGCACATGGCGACTTCCGGTTAGTCACCACCCCAAGGGGGGTGGAGGCAATGTCCTTCCTCCATTGCCACTTGATTTGTGACCCTGTCAGCAGTAAACAGTCGAAAGTTGCAAACTGTTTTTGCCATTTTATCAATACCCCGACCACGCCACAAATTATTCAGCCAAATGGCCAAAGCAGCTGCAGTCTGGTTGTCCGCCTAATAAGTTTTCTTCCTTTATATTGTTTTGCTAATATCATACCCTACACTCGTAGGGAGCAAGGGTATGATGGGCCTGTGGAAGTCCCCATTAAACAGAGGGATGCCAGATTATAGAAGCAGAATGCCTGAAGGGAAATCGAAAGTATTTTTGCCTCAATAGACATTTGGGAGTGTTGCCTGAATACTGGGGGTACCCACCGGCAGCGTAGTTTGTTGATCGTTCTCTTCAGTCTGTTCCCAGTTACTCTTTTGTTGGGGCAGACAAAACTTTAGATTTGATATCGGGTGGGCCACTCGCAGTGGTTGTTTAATTGTTAGTTTTGCTGTCTATCAAGTTGAGATATTCCCGTTGTTCCTCTCGTGCAGCCTGGTGTGCAATTTTAATTAATGAAACTTCGGCATACCACTGACAAACAAGCATGATATCCAATAGGATCAGGTGCAGGAGCAGGAGCAGGAAGAGGGCGCATCCGGAGAGGGTTTATTTTTGTTCTTAGCCACTATCATGCCAACCATCGAGTAACTGCAATTGAATTTAATGAACTTTCCAATGCAATTTAAAGTTGCCAGTCGACAGTTCGCGGCGCGGTTTTCCTCCTGTTTTTACCATAATATTTACACACGGCCGTGGACGGGCTTATGTCGTACATCATTTTAATTAAACGCGGTAAAAAAGGCATCAGCACGAGTATATCCCAGATATAAATTCAATATGTCCGCGATGCCGCAATTTGTTTAACATTCCGTGCATACGCGGACTGCATATGCAATTAAACCGATTGAGCAGTGGAGAACCCGCGGAGCACAGGGGGGGAAACAGTTGGTATTGGCGAGACCGACGACTAAAATGTGGATTATTTTTAATCTAACAGATAGATCATTGCCACCAAATTCGTTTGATATGTTTACTGATATTTAATTGGTTTTGCGCCACAAATCATCAGAATTCATAAATAATAAAGAGTCATAAATGATTTAAAACTGCATGGCACATTTCATGGCCAATTCGGCTCTTTGGCTGTGCCAATTAAATGCTAAATAGATTAAAATTCGATACTGCTGCGATAAGCCCAATCAGGAATTCTGATTTATGCCTGCCAAGCGGGGTTGTTCACCCCGCACTCTGCCACACATTCCGTGCCACACTGTCCTGACCCACACCAGAGCAGTATCGCTCTTAAGTGCACCATATAGCACCATAGGTTAGGTTAGGTTAGGTTAACCCGGACGGCCCTCAGCGGGGCCACGCATAGGCCAATATGGCCCTTAGTTATCCGGATGGGGGTGTGTATGAACCGTCGCGGGAGTGTTAATGTGGTTTTAAAAAGTCCCCGAGAATCGAGGTGTTTTTAGCATAGGCCAGCAGTTCCTGTGGCGTCCTTTTGGAGGCACCTTCCAGTGATGCCAACACTGGGGCGCCCAGGTATCTCCTCCTTGCCCTTGAGAGAGCCGGACAGTTGCAGATGAGATGTTCCAGGGTTTCGATAGCCCCAGGTTCCTCACATTTCCTACAAATGTCTCTGTTGGTGATGCCTAGCTTTGCTGCATGTGCAGCAGCCAGACAGTGACCTGTTAGTATCCCCACTAGCAATCTACAGTCCTTTCGTGGTAGGTGCAGTAGGTAGTGGCTAAGTTTCTCGTTGCGCTCCTTGCACATTATCTTCGAGGTTCTGCAGGTGGTGGTACTCCTCCACCTGCTATCAGTCTGTGCTCTAGCCTGCTTCTCTAGATCGCCTTGCAGCGTTCTGAGGGAGACAGGCACGTTCTCGGTTCTCCTATTCTCCAGCCCGACGCCTTCCTTAGCTAGTCTTTGTCGTGCTTAGGATGTCTAATGCCTCCCTGCTCGCCAAGACACTACTGGAACTGACCGCGGACGACTGCATGGATCTTATCGCCGCTTGGCTGTCGACGAATGGGTTGACCGCATCGTGTGCTCGTTCTGTTAGGAGAGCGACCTCCGCTGCCTTCCCGATGGCAAAAACTTCTGCCTGGAATATGCTGAATTGGTCCGGTAGCTTATACGACAGCCTTATCTCAGGGTCTGTACAGTATAGGCCAGCTCCTACTCCTCCTTCCATCTTGGAGCCGTCTGTGTATATGTTGAGGTGCTCAGTTTGGTCCCTTCCAATTTTCCAGTCTCCAGGTCCCAAAGATGTGGTTGTTTTGACGTCAAGGCAAGTTTGGGGGGTCATGTAATCAGTTGATCTGGTCATGTCCCTGCCAATTGAACTGTGCCCGTATCCTTGTATGGATAGGTTTCCTGATGCTATAAGGCGTTGTGCTGCCTTTCCCGCAATCAGGCGAGCGTGAATGTCCAGGGGGTCGATTCCGAGTATAGTTTCGAGTGCTTTTGTTGGGGTTGACCTCAGCGCCCCTGTAATACAGAGCAGAGCCTATCGCTGAGTCTTTTCCATAAGCTTATGGTATGTCTTCTTTTCAATAGCCTGCCACCACACTAAGGCTCCATACAGCAGAGTTGGTCGCACCACCGAGATGTAGATCCAGTGCATTAGAGCAGGTGACAGGCCCCATGTGCTGCTGAGCATCTTCTTGGATGCATAAAGCGCAATGGTAGCCTTCTTCACCCTTTCCACTACATTGGGCCTCCATGCCAGCTTGCTGTCCAGTACTGTGCCTAGGTATTTCACCTCTGATTTTGGAGTCAGCCTAGTTTGGTCAATTTTCGGGGGGGTCCATATCGGTACCTTGTACCTCTTGGTAAAGAGGATGAGGTCCGTCTTGTCCGCGTTGATACTGAGTCCTACCTCTTCCGCCCACTCACGTATCTCCCTGAGTGTACGTTCCATTATGGAGCTGAGGGTCGATGGACATACACCCGTAATAAGTATGCTTATGTCATCTGCATCTGCTTCCTCCGTCCCTTCATTACCAGAACAAAACAGAAGCTTCTGCTGTTGGTATTGCAAATTTATTCGCTAACTTTTTCCAAACAACGTACTCGTCTCATATTTACAACGCATCCACTCCGTATCCGTACCAGCTACCTCAAGCTAACAGCATTTTTCTGCCCTTTTTCGAGGAAAGCGTTGTTCTGGAAGGTTTGTCATCTATGGACATATCGTTTTCTGCGGGTTCAGATAAAGTACCAAGTTGCATCTTAAAACACTGTGCCCAGTCCCTTTGCAAACCCTTGACCTTTCTCTTCAACCTCTCCTTGGAACAGTCTTGTCTCCCAGTAATTTGGAATGAGTCCTACATCATTCCGCTTCACAAAAAAGGTTCAAGATCAAACATTGAAAACTATCGTGGTATCGCAAAGCTTTCCGCCATCCCGAAGCTTCTTGAGTTCCTGGTCACCCGGCAACTGCAACATCTTTGTTGCAGCTTGATATCTCCGTCGCAACACGGTTTTTTCAGACATCGTTCAACATCGACTAACCTTCTTGAGTTTTCTAACCTAATCCACCGTGGTTTTCAAATTGGTTTGCAGACGGATGTAGTTTTTACGGACTTCAGCAAGGCATTCGATTCTGTGAACCATGGCTCTGCTTATTCAAAAGCTCTCTTTATTAGGGTTCCCAACGAATCTTCTAGATTGGATTTTGTCCTATCTCTCTAACCGTACTCAACGTGTTTTGTTTTCTAACGGGTTGTCAAATACTGTTAATGTTACTTCAGGTGTGCCACAGGGAAGTCATCTGGGCCCGCTTCTGTTTATTTTATTTGTGAACGACCTTCCTCAAGTTATAACATACTCTACTACACTAATGTATGCTGATGATGTCAAAATCTGTCTTTCTTACTCTGATTGGTATTTGCACACACGCCTTCAGCTTGATCTAAGTGAACTACTATTGTGGTGTTCAACTAATCTTCTTTTTCTGAACCTTTCCAAATGCAAACTTATGACATTTTACCGTCGCGCTCCTCATTTTGTCTCATATGTTCTAGGAAATCATGTCCTTGAGCGAATTTCGAGTTCAAATGACCTCGGAGTCCTTTTTGATCATAAGATGTGTTTCAACACCCATATAGCTGCAACTGTAAATAAAGCTAAGGGTGTTTTAGCGTTCATCAAGCGTTGGTCCAAGGAGTTTGACGACCCGTACGTTACGAAACAACTGTACATCTCGTTAGTACGTCCTATATTGGAGTATTGTTCTTGTGTGTGGAGCCCGCAGTATAAAGAGCAGCAGGCTGTTATTGAATCCGTGCAAAAGCAATTTTTAATTTTTGCCCTTCGGAACTTTAACTGGGACTAGGGTAGAATCTTGCCACCCTACCGGTCTAGGCTAAATCTTATTGACCTGCCGTCGTTGCACGATCGCAGAATATGCAATGGCGTAATGTTCGTGCACAAGCTCCTTCTTGGGACTGTTGACTCCCAAACTCTCTTGGGTCAGATTGACTTGGCCGTTCCATCCAGACCTACCCGTACTTTTAGGCCTATCCGTCTACCCATATGTAGGTCTAATTATGCTGATCATGAACCTTTTAGGGTTTTATGCCATAATTATAACTCGCTCTGTCAAACCCTATCCCCTGAACTGTCTCTTAAACTAATTGCATGCAATATTTATAATCATTTAAATTTAGCTAACTTTTAACTTATCTTTTTCCGCCTTTAGTAACTAAGTACCATTATTAACAGATAATTTGTTAATTTAATAAATAAATAAATAGGCTGTTATTTTTGGGGCCTTCCTTTCAAATCTCTTAATGAGGTCGTCGACCACCAAATTCCACAGTAGTGGCGATAGGACTCCACCTTGAGGTGTGCCTCTGTGTGCCCCCTTTACCATGAAAGCGGTGCCCCACTCCGATTGCACCCGTCTACAACTTAGGAGGTTTTTGATCCAGACGTTGATTGCAGGGTGTATGTTATCCGCTTCTAGGCGACTTGTTATTGCGGTTGTTGCCACGTTGTTGAATGCTCCTGAGATGTCCACAAATGCTCCCAAAGCATACTTTTTGTTGTGAAGGGCGCTCTCGATGGTGGCTACTAGCGAGTGTAGTGCCGTCTCCACTGATTTCCCCTTGGTGTAGGCGTGTTGGTTTATTGACATCAGTCCCCCTACCTCATTCCTGATGTGTAAATCCAACAGCTTTTCTAGTGTTTTTAGTAGAAAGGAGGTAAGGCTTATCGGTCTGTAATCCTTGGGACTCACGTGGCTGCACTTTCCTGCCTTAGGGAGGAAGACAACCCTCGAGGTTCTCCATTGGATGGGGATATAGCCTGTACTTAGGCATGCTGAGTATATTGCGAAGTGCCATGGGGTAATAACCTCTTTGGTCAACTGCATCATGGCTGGGAATATCCCGTCCAGTCCTGGTGCTTTTATGGCCGCGAAGGAGTCTATGGCCCAGTGGATTCTCTTAGTGGTTAACAGACCTATTGGGGGGTGCTGTTCCTCAGTTGCTAGGTCCTGATGCTCCTTGGCGTCAGTGACCTCGGTGCATCCAGGGAAGTGCGCCTCCATTAGTGCTGTTAGGGCTTCTTTACAGCCCTCTGTCCACTGTCCGTTGTCTAGTTTTAGTTGGCTCTGTACTGTGGGCTGCTTTGAGAGCAGCTTCCGGAGCCTAGCGGTTTCGGGCACTTTCTCAATGTTGGAGCAGAAGTTTCTCCACGAGTTCCTTTGTGCCTTACGTATTTCCTTCTTGTAGCTCCTAAGTAGGATTGTTTATTGTTTATTCCTCACTGACAATCTCTTCGTTCGCTTGTTTGGCGATCTTGAAGAATTCCTTGAGGTTGTTCCTTTGGAGAGAGAGATCTCGGTTCCCCCAGAGTGGCTTGGAGCTCCTCTTCGTTCTCGAGGGTTTGCACGATGCATGGTAGGCGTTCAGTAACTCGTTGGATAGGGTCTTTAGGGACTTCTCTATATCCTTCACGGATTTCACTGAGCCCGGATTCGCGAGCTTCGAAGTAACAGTCTTTTTAAACTTTATTATAGGATAGGGAATTAAATTATTTTGTGACTTAAAAAATGCCTTTGAATGGAACTTGAAATATGTTTCCTTTGCTGCCCCCAGACCGAACTATGTTGCAGAGTGTAAGCAATTTCCTCGCTGCAGCTGCAGCGCCACTAATCGAGGCTGCTACAAATCGATCTGGGCGGACACTCGCGATGCACGGACTAATTGCTCATTAATTACCACACATGATTTCCGAATCAATCAGAATCGGAATAATTACAGATATAATCCTACGTATGTACGATGGCCCCACACTCCAGCGGTATATTGAAGCGGTATATTGAAGCCACCCATGCCCTAGGGCAAAGGTGGGGTCACCTGTTGGGCTCCTGTCACACTTCCGCTACGGTGCCTAAGCTGTCGGTACCCTGGGGACACGCAGTGCCAACGATGTTGTTCCACGACAAACTTCCTCCCGGATTTTCCCATTTAGTTTGTTTTGTTTTCTGATTCTGCTTTTTGCCCGCTCAGAGAGCAAACACATAACGCAGTTTTTCCTGCCTCCCCACTGCTTGGGGCTGACACTCAAAGTCTGTGTCGTTAGTCGTTATGAGAAAGGGGTTGCAAAAAGCGTATGTCCACTGACAGCTCTGAGGACGGGAGGAAAAAATTGACTGGCCCCGGTACTCGGCGAATGCATTGTCAGAGAAATGGGGCATGCAGGCCATCCAGGACAGCACACATACCGCTAAAAATAATGGGTATTCCCAAGTCGAGGCAGTCGTTGTTAGTTCTTTGTAATTAGAGCGGTTCAAACGAGTCTGGGGGCCACACAGTGGATGAACCAAGGAGAACGGGGGATCATACGCATCTCTCAGTTGTAGACACGCACAGCAAACATGTTGGTCCAAACGAAAGGATGGTGGCCCTGCCGCCGATGACCAGGATCGTTTCAGAGGCCCAAGGGCACACATATTGGAGGGCAGTCCCAGCAGCAGAACAATGAAAGGAAGCTATGTAATCGGTCTAAAAAAACACTCGAAGCACTAGAGGAGCTTCCTGCCTCAACAGATTTTTCAGGCGGGTCTCTTCCAGAGCCCCATGACCGGCGCCCTAGCCCGTTGGCATCGTTGATACGCTCCTGTTGTATGCGTACGTGTCATGGCATGCATCAGGAGCAGCGCCCAAGCCCGACTGATCCCAGGACCAGTTGCTTTTTGACTGCCACTCGAAGCAGACGTGTTTTTCAAGCGGTCCGCTATACCGTCGTTCGAGTAAAGTAAAAAGTGATTTTTCCAAGTGGAAAATATATTAAAATTGCCGCGAGATCACGCGCTGTTCGCCAGTGCAATCGCGTGTTAATTTGGTGAAAAAACAGAGCAGCTATTTGCAAATTAATATTTGTAAAATAAACGCTAAAAACAGCCACGTGCGGAACCTTAGTTCGTCCACCAGTGCGAATAGTTCGACAACAAGTCGGAATAGTTCGTCAGCACGTTCGAGTTCGAAGCTTTGGTTCGAAGCTTTGGCTTGAGTTCGGAGCTTTTCGGTTGGTGTCCCCGCTAAAACTTTCGGGTTTAGTCTCCGCTAGAACTTGTGGTTCGTGTCTCCGCTGAGACTTTTGGTTCGCGTCTCTACTAGTGCCGTTTAGTGTCGAGTCACGCCAATAGAGGGAGCCATAACTCGCCGAGTATGGAAGTGGATACGGAGGCCGACGCCAGCGACACTAGCCTGGCTAGTGTAGGGGCGAGCTCGTCGTCAAGCGTTCCCGCCCGCAGGCGGGGTCGGCCGAAGTCCTCAGCCGCCAAAAAGGGAGCCAAAAAGATCGGGCTTGGGATTGGGATAGCCGGAGAGCTGCCGAACCCTGCCGAGAGATCGCCGCCACCATCGCTCCCCTTTGAGGAGGCTCCAGGCACCTCTGGCGCCGCCGCTGCCGCTGCCACCACCGCTGCCAGTACCTCTGCCGCCGCTGCTACCATCGCTGCCACCACCGCTGCCGCCACCGCTGCCGCCACCGCTGCTGCCACCACCGCTGCCGCTGCCACATGCCCGGCAACTGGCATTGTCGCGGCAGGCTACTCGGCCATCATTGCGGAAATGTCTGCGATCAGGATGGCGGTGAACGAGGCTGTGCTGAAGGGGCTGATGCCGCCAGAGGCTTCCATAGGAATCCTCGTCGCTACCAACCGGTACGACGAGTTGGTCATGGCCCTGGCTGGAGAAAAGGTGCGCCTGGAGGAGAGGGCAAGGATGCCGCCTCCACCGAGACCCGCTGCTGCTGCCCACACGGGCACCACCGCCGTCACAACCGCTGCGTATGCGACAGCCTTCCCAGGCCTGCCCGCAACGAGCGCCGTCGCTGCACCGATCCCAAGGCCTAGGGATACCTGGTCTGCTCTAATAAGGAGCAAGAACCCGGAGGAGACCAGCAAGGAGCTTGTGGAGCGTGTAAAGAAGACCGTGGTGCCGGCACTTGGAGTCCGCGTCCACGAGGTTTACGAGCTGAAGAGCGGAGGAGCGATTATTCGCACCCCTTCAGTGAGCGAACTGAGGAAGGTAGTGGCCAGCAGCAAATTCGCCGAAGCAGGACTGGTGGTCAAGAAGAGGCCGGAGACCAAGCCTCAGGTCGTGGTGTATGACGTGGACACGTCGATCACACCTGAAGAGTTCATGGAGGAGCTCTTCGCGAAGAACCTGGAGGAGACCATGAATTTAAAAAGTCGGTTCACCTGGGCAGTAAACCCTGGTCGGTCACCGACGGCGCCACGATCAACGTGACGCTAGAGGTCGACACGAAGGCACAGGAGGCGTTGCACGAATGCGTGTACATAAAGTGGTTTAGATGCCGCTGCCGCTCCTTGTTCCGAACATACGCCTGCCACAGATGTGCAGGCTTTGACCACAAGGTGTCGCAATGTCGCCTAAAGGAGAACGTGTGCCACCGGTGTGGACAGAACAGCCACAACGTTGCACGGTGTACCAACCCCGTGGACTGCCGCAACTGCCGCTTCAAGGGGTACCCTGCAGCACATTCCATGCTGTCAGCGGCGTGCCCGATCTACGCAGCGGTACTGGCGAGGGTGCAAGCTAGACATTAATGTTTAGCTTCATCCAAGCTAATTGTGGCCGTGGCCGAGCGGCTGTGATGGAACTCGGAGCCATCATGCGCAGCTCTGGCCGTCAGTTCGCACTGGTCCAGGAGCCGTACGTCGATAGAGCAGGGCGGATTACCGGCCTTCCTTCTGGAATGCGAGTATTCCAGGACCGCCGAGGAAAAGCTGCTATCATCGTCGACGAACCGGACGCCATCTGCATGCCAATGGAGACCCTTACCACGGATTTTGGAGTATGCGTCAGAGATACGGGAAGATTCGGCTCAATCTTCCTATGCTCCGTGTACTGCCAATTCGACACCGACTTGGCGCCGTACCTCAGGTACTTAGATGCGGTGCTGCTGCTGGGCAGCCGCACTCCTGTCATCTTTGGGCTCGATGCGAACGCAGTATCCCCAGCGTGGTTTAGCAAGCTCTCCGGACACAATCGGGGGCAAGCTAACTATGCACGGGGTGAGCTGCTGTCTGAGTGGATAACCGAGATGAGAGCCGGCGTGCTCAATGAAGCCAGTCGGGTGTTTACATTCGATAACCGTAGAGGCCAAAGCGATATCGATGTGACAATCGTCAACCAAGCTGCGACTATGTGGGCCACATACGATTGGGAAGTGAAGGAGTGGGACACCAGCGATCACAACATGATCCATGTTGTGGTGACGACTGACCCGAACGACGCAGTTGAGCCCATTGCTCCTGTGCCGTCCTGGAAGCTTTCCAATGCGCGCTGGCGATTGTTCGAGGAGGAAGTGGTAAGGGAGACAGCCGAATTACCGGAAGACACCGCCGAATCGCCGTTGGACAACCAAGTGTCTGCACTGCGCTCTGTAGTGCACAGTGTGTGCGACAGAGTGCTGGGACGCAGCACACCGAGAGCCGCGAGAAAAGTAGTTTGGTGGACTGCCGAACTACACTCCAAACGCCGAGAGGTCAGGAGACTGAGGCGAAGGCTCCAGGACGCTCGTCGGCACGAGACCGACGCAGCAGAGGAACTTGTGCTCGCGTTGAGGATCTCCTCAGCGCAGTACAAGAAGCTCATCCTGAGATCGAAGGAAGACAACTGGCGACGCTTCGTGGGAGAGAACAGAGATGATCCATGGGGCACGTCTACAGGATTTGCCGAGGCCGCAAAAAGAGCACGGAGATTGGATGCCTTCGAACGGATGGTAGGCTGGTCGCAACATGGCGCGACTGTGCGGGTGTGCTCCTTCGCAACTTCTTTCCTGTTGCGGAGTCGAATGCAGCTCGAAGCTTTCGAGGTTGATGCATGCGTCGCCAGGTTGAAGAGCAGACGCTCTCCCGGCATGGACGGCATCACAGGTGCCATTTGCAAGGCATTGTGGCGTGCCATCCCTCAGCACATGACAGCGATGTATTCCCGCTTCCTGGAGACAGGGTATTTCCCAACGGAATGGAAGCATCCTAGGGTGGTTCCACTTCTGAAGGGACCCGATAAGGACCGGACCGATCCTACCTCATATCGGGGTATCTGTCTGTTGCCAGTGCTGGGCAAAGTGCTTGAGGGCATCATGGTGAATCGTCTGAAGGACACCATTCCGGATGGCTGCAGATGGCAATTTGGCTTTCGCCAAGGACGTTGTGTGGAGGATGCTTGGAAACACGTCGTGAGTACTGTTTCGGCCAGCCGGTCGAAATACGTGCTCGGAGTCTTCGTGGACTTCAAGGGAGCCTTCGACAACGTCGAGTGGAATGCTGCACTACGCCGCCTCCTTGAGCTGGGATGCCGAGAAGCAAGCTTGTGGCGAAGTTTCTTCTCCGGCCGGAGTGCGAGCATCGTCAGTAGGCATGGAGTAGCCACTGTTCCGGTGACATGAGGTTGCCCGCAGGGGTCCATAAGTGGTCCATTTATATGGAACATCTTAATGGACGTGTTGCTCCAGCGCTTAGAGCCCCTTGGTGCGCTCAGCGCGTATGCTGACGACTTGCTCCTCCTCATCGAAGGGAATGCCCGATCAGAGCTCGAACAAAAAGGAGGTGAGTTAATGTCCATCGTAGGCGCTTGGGGAGTTGAAGTCGGCGTTGCCGTTTCAACTAGCAAGACGGCGATCATGCTGCTCAAAGGCATACTTCGACGGCCGCCAGTGGTACGGTTTGCTGGAGCAAGCCTGCCATATAAGCGCAAGTATCGGTACCTGGGCATCACGGTCGGCGAGCGGTTGAGTTTTCTCCCGCACATCACGGGCTTGCGTGATAAGCTGACCGGAGTCGTAGGGGCATTGTCGCGCGTACTGCGGGTTGACTGGGGACTCAGTCCCCGCGCAAAGCGGACAATATATGCCGGACTCATGGTGCCCTGCGCACTATTTGGTGCCTCGGTTTGGTCTGTCGTGACGACGACGCAAGTGGTTGCCAGGAGGCATCTGCTTGCGTGCCAAAGGATCATCCTGATTGGATGCCTACCGGTATGCCGAACAGTGTCCACCATGGCGCTGCAAGTACTAGCTGGAGCCCCCCGTTTGATCTGGTTGCCAGACGCCTGGCAATCAGCTTCAAACTAAAGCGTGACTACCCGCTGGAGGAGAGCGATTGGCTGTACGGCGAAGATTTGGCAAATCTTAGCTGGAAGCAGAAGATGGCGCGACTAGACGAAGGCCTGTTGTGCGAGTGGCAACGCAGATGGGATGATGGTGACTCCCCAGGTCGGGTGACGCACCGCTTCATCCCGAACGCAGGCTTCGTTTACAGCGAACGAAGGTTTGGCTTCACGCTGCGCGCTGGGTTCCTGCTGACGGGCCACGAATCGCTCAATGCATTTCTGCATGGAAGAAGCCTTAGCGACACGCCAGCATGTCTATGCGGCGCAGAACGCGAGGATTGGCAGCACTTCCTATGTGCTTGTCCCCTCTATGCAGACTTGCGAGACCTCGATGGACTTGGAGTGCAGTACACGGATGGCGACTGGACCTTCTCCGATGTGACGGCTTCTCAGGAGAGAATGCGGACTCTCGACGGGTTCGCCGGACTGGCGTTCTCCAGGCGACAGCAGCTGCTGAACGCGCAAGCGGCGCACGGGCTGGGTGGATTCCCTATCCAGGCCGGTCGGGGCTAAAAGGGAGGATCGAGCTGAGTCCTTAAGATCGGTACCACGGGTTGTGCAGTTCCAAGGCTGCACATTGAGGTCGGCCCCCTAGTGGGAGTATCGTGGTGGCTGTGGTTGATACCCAAACGTTACGCGGGGAGAGCCGCTAGGCTCCTCGTGGAGTTGCGCTCTCAACCGGGTGCCGAGACCCATAGATCGGAAGACGTGTTAGATACACCTCGCCCCTCACCAAGGGGGATTGTATGCCCGACCAGGATACTTTCAATTGGTACCGGAAGAGTCGCTATGTACATAGCTATAGCTTCTTTTTAGGGGCGCTAACTGGCGCATCGTACCAGGTTCCTGCGTATGTAGCGGTGGTGCGTGATGGCGTGATATATGTATATATATCGCACTAATCGAGGCTAAGCTGCAAATAAACATTAGACGCCGTGGTTGAAATCCCTCCCTGAGGAACCGCCACGTAAAATAAAGCTGAGAGATCAGATCCATTCTGATCCCAGGACCAAAGATGGCGCGACTAGACGAAGGCCTGTTGTGCGAGTGGCAACGCAGATGGGATGATGGTGACTCCCCAGGTCGGGTGACGCACCGCTTCATCCCGAACGCAGGCTTCGTTTACAGCGAACGAAGGTTTGGCTTCACGCTGCGCGCTGGGTTCCTGCTGACGGGCCACGGATCGCTCAATGCATTTTTGCATGGAAGAAGCCTTAGCGACACGCCAGCATGTCTATGCGGCGCAGAACGCGAGGATTGGCAGCACTTCCTATGTGCTTGTCCCCTTTATGCAGACTTGCGAGACCTCGATGGACTTGGAGTGCAGTACACGGATGGCGACTGGACCTTCTCCGATGTGACGGCTTCTCAGGAGAGAATGCGGACTCTCGACGGGTTCGCCGGACTGGCGTTCTCCAGGCGACAGCAGCTGCTGAACGCGCAATCGGCGCACGGGCTGGGTGGATTCCCTATCCAGGCCGGTCGGGGCTAAAAGCGAGGATCGAGCTGAGTCCTTAAGATAGGTACCACGGGTTGTGCAGTTCCAAGGCTGCACATTGAGGTCGGCCCCCTAGTGGGAGTATCGTGGTGGCTGTGGTTGATACCCAAACGTTACGCGGGGAGAGCCGCTAGGCTCCTCGTGGAGTTGCGCTCTCAACCGGGTGCCGAGACCCATAGATCGGAAGACGTGTTAGATACACCTCGCCCCTCACCAAGGGGGATTGTATGCCCGACCAGGATACTTTCAATTGGTACCGGAAGAGTCGCTATGTACATAGCTATAGCTTCTTTTTAGGGGCGCTAACTGGCGCATCGTACCAGGTTCCTGCGTATGTAGCGGTGGTGCGTGATGGCGTGATATATGTATATATATCGCAGCTAAGCTGCAAATAAACATTAGACGCCGTGGTTGAAATCCCTCCCTGAGGAACCGCCACGTATAATAAAGCTGAGAGATCAGATCCCAGGATCACTCCCAAGCCCGAGCTTGGACTCCGTAGATGCCACAAGATGAAAGTGCCCCATACAAACCATCATTTCCCTAATAAATACAACTAAGAGATTGCTCCGTTGGCTGTTTTCGTTTATGATTCAAAAGGAACATTTATTTATTTACTTAGTTCTTTGTTTTTCGCTATCGCTTGCTCTCGTTTCACAAAAATTGAATTTCTGTATCTTTCAATTGCCATTTGACTCTTATGCCACACCCACTCCTCCCATCATCATAGTATAGCATCTTCGGATAGAGCAGATAGAAGGGTATGGGATGGGATGGGATGGGCTTGTGCGGTGTTTACGTGTCGTTTGTCATAGCAAATACATATTTTTGGAATAAGCCTAAGTCTGGTATTTGCTTTTTATACCCGATACTCAAAAGGATTATTGGGGTATATTAGATTTGTGGTAAAAGTGGATGTGTGTAACGTCCAGAAGGAATCGTTTCCGACCCCATAAAGTATATATATTCTTGATCAGCATCAATAGCCGAGTCGATTGAGCCCTGTCTGTCTGTCCGTCTGTCCGTCCGTCCGTCCCCTTCAGCGCCTAGTGCTCAAAGACTGTAAGAGCTGGAGCAACGATGTTTTGGATCCAGACATCTGTGATATGTCACTGGTACAAAAATATTTCAAAACTTTGCCCCGCCCACTTCCGCCCCACAAAAGACGAAAATCTGTGGCATCCACATTTTTAAAGATACGATAAAACCAAAAAGCAGAATCGTAGAGGATGACTATATTTTCTAGAGTGTAAAATCTCAATTAGATCGTATAATTATTATAGCCAGAACCAAGAAAACAATTTCATTCTTTCTCGCTCTGTCTCTCTCTAACACACAGGTTTCATGGTCGGTTTTGCCAATTGCAAAATATGAGTTCAAGGATCTCAGAACCTATAAGATCCAGAGCAACCAAATTTGGTATCCACACTCCTGTGATATCGGACCTTGACCGTTTTGTGTCAAAATTTCGCCACACCCCCTTCCGTTCCCGCAAAGGACGAAAATCTGGGGCATCCACAAATCTCAGAGACTATTATGGCTAGAGTAACCAAATTTTGTATCCGCACTTCTGTTAGACCTCACTATAAAACGTATATCTCAGAATTTCGCCCCACCCCCTTACGCCCCACAAAGGACGAAAATCTGTTGCATCCACAATATTGCACATTCGAGAAAACTAAAAACGCAGAATCATAGATAATGACTATATCTATCAGATTGCTGAATCTGGATCAGAACGGATCATTTTTGTAGCCAAAAGCAAGAAATCAATTTGCAGTGGCCACGCAGCGCCCTCACGCTCAGACTGATTTTCTGTCTCTCTCGCACGCACTCTTTGTCGTGTGGTTCAATATTAGCGGCGTCTGCCGCAGGAGAGCCATACTGACTTAGTATCGGGTATAACTGTAGAGTTGCGGTGTACGCAGCAACTCACAACGTTCCCCCTCGTTGGTTTTTGGTTTTGGTTTTGCTTTTGCACATGCAATCATACAATCATACGGTAGTAGAGTATATCTAAAGTTAGACAGATACGGAGATACATTTATATAAAGAGTTAAAGAGTGAGACATAGAGTGAATGACAATTTGTTTTCCCCCGGGGCTACACACATGTAAATGGATTCTGAATGTCTGAGTGTTGGGTGTAAGTGTATCTGTGTGTGGTGGCTTTAGCTTTAGCTTTTGGTGTTTCTGTTTTTATGTTTTCCTACTTCATTTCCATATTCTTGTGCTTCTTCTCCTTTCCATTCATTTTGCTGTTAATAGCGTTTACAGTTAGTTTTCAATTAGACGACAAAATATACGTTTAAAGATACATAGATACATACACTCACTTACGCATACACAGAAACACATTTAGTTATCCTGTAGAACCAAAGGGGACAATTGACCCCTCTCGAACTAGTTCTGCGCTGTTTACCGCGCAACTAGCTACGCAACTAGTTACGCGGGAAGCGAACGCGGACCAGGTCTTCGTCGACTACAATGTACTAGTTCTGCAACTAGTTACGCGGGAAGCGAACGCGGACCAGTCGAAAAAGAACCGAAAAACGAAGCCGCCTTCGGTTTGTTTTTGAAGGCGGCAAATAACCGCAATTCCGTGGAGTTCCCACTCAGCTAGTTTTTACCGAGCCACGACATGCAATAAGCACCGAAATGGTAAGTTAATCGTGATATTTTACTGTAGTTGCGCTCGTGGAATGAAAGAGACAAGAATTTACACAAACAAAATGCATTTGTTTTCCTCGTTTGCTTTATGCGTTGATTTTGTTCACTTCTGTACAACATCTAATCGCTGGAAGAGTCTTTTGTGTAAACATTTATTAAAAAAGTGGAAAAGAATTAATAAATAAATCAAATTAATATAAACAGGTACGTGCAAATATATATTATATATTTCAAATAAAATGATGAGCAAAAGGCATTTGCGTAGACTCCGTAAGAGTGAAAGGGAAGCTAACATTGCAAAGTTAGCGTTGTGCAGGAAAGATAACAGATAACAGCAATGAAATCGATTCTCCAGCCAGCTGGCGTTTTGAGCGGCTTAAACTTTATTTAGAGTGACGAAATTGTTCTAGCCTATAACGTCCATGGGGTCCAAGGGAAGAAGGCCCTTAGGACCCACAAAGAATTTTTTGCTGCTTTGCTAGGTAAAATACCATTTACACTTCTAGAGATTTAAAAATTTTTCATATAAATTAAAACAAATATTAATTATAGAATGTATTCCGCCTGGCGATGAGCCCCCCGAAAACACTGTACGGAAGGCAATGCAAAGGATGAAGAAAAGGGTGTTTAAAAAGAAGTATCTTGCCAAAAACCAGGAGTAGGCTAAGCATCATATAATTAAAAATTATTCGTTATATTGAAAGACATTGTGTTTTTATTTTTGTATTATTCCAGACTGCCAGATTGACTACTACCAGTAGTCAGTTAGGAACTAGTTACTGGTAACTAGGTCAGAGCTAGCTACAGGTAATCGAAGGAGTAGTTATTATATAGGCATTTTGCTATGGGACAGTGTTAGGTACACAAAGGAGGAATATAAATTATAGAGAAAGTAGCAAGGTTCAAGGGCATCGAATCCGTTTTTCAGGAAACACTTAAAAAATACCTATAAACTATCACATTAGATTCATTGCAAAGGGATGACCTACCTGTTTGAGGGTTGTTTGAATCGCAACACGGGACCAATCGTAAAAACAGGTTCATTGACAGTAAGAGGGAGGAGAGAGAATATAAATGAGCGAAGGATCGATTTGAGAGGATTTTACATGGTTGAGAAACAGGATTGAGATCGAAGTTAGTTCACATTATCACCGATAGGTGGCGCCACCAAGTAGTAAAGGATGTGATAGTAGGATGTGGCTCAAAGAGATCCAAATCGCTTTTCATACATTCAATATTGGTGGTCATTTTGATTTAGAAAAAATGTCTCTTATAGTTAATTTCTTTGTTGATTTTTTTTTTGGGTCTCGACTGCGTATGTTTGCTTCCTTCTTTAGATGATAAATGAGATAGTTTTTTCCTAGACCTTATTTGACAGGTTTTGCAAAGCAATTTTACTTTGTTCTTGGATAATAGTTCTTAAAGGTTTTCGACCAAACTCATTTATTACTGCCTTTCCAGTCTCAGAAGCTTGGTTTTTAATAGCGTTTATCCCCGAAAGGAATAGTGGTTTTATGTAATTAAAAAGACCACTAAAAAAATTCCCAATTCCTCTACCTTGTTGGATAACTCTGGGTGAAACATAAAGACTTCCTATATGATTCAACCCTCCTCCACACTGATTTAAATAATATTGTTGATAAGATTTCGTCATGGTGGTTATTTCTACTCTGAATAAAATTCCATCTTTACAGTATTATTTATAGCATTTCTTTTCGTTTTTTAAAGTGAAGGGTAACAAAAATTGGAATTGCTGAAGATTCAAATGGTACTTTATACCCTTTGGAATCGGTAATTAAGATCGAAATTTCTTTTGGAGACCATATTTCAATGGGATAATATTCAATATTGTTGAATTGTATAAGTTGCTCTTTTCCATTATAATGTAATACTCGAAGACATCGAGGTCTTTTATTTCCAACACATCTTGGTTTGATAATGTCAGTGTAAACAAAAATCAACCCATTTTGAAACTGTTCAGACTCTATTGACTCATTTTCATATCGAAATGTTTCTCCATTTACTAAGCTAATAACGAATTCTGTTGTTTCTTCAGATGCGATTGAGGTATTCTCAGGCCTGCTTTTTATACATTTATTTAGATATAAGTCTGTAATTCCTACTTCCCAGTCATCGTTCATGTTTTCAGGAATATTTACAATGTTTGTAAATGCACACTTATCGTTATAATGATATACATTTAACGAATCATTACTAAGTACTGTCACGAAAAACTCTGTTACATTTACCATTTTTAGTTCTACGTTCTTTGCAGTTTATTAATTATAGGAAAACCAATTAATTTTGTTTTTTCCAATTTGCACGGCCTTACTGTTTCTAACAGCCCTCATCAACTTTTCTCGTCCACTTACGTATTTCAAGTCTTGAAATGGATTTGGTTCACTTTTATACCTCTTAAGTTTTACTCTTAGCTTTCGCTGTTTATCAGTAAGCTTCACTTTAGTCAATGCTGATTTTTTTGATGCTTGAGTGTCTAAAAATGAAGTATCCTCAACTTTACGCTTATTAGGTTTTGAGTTGAAAGATTTTTCGGTCAGAAAATCTTCATCATCGATGTCGTTAGGTAAATCAGAGAACTCATTTGTGAAAGAGAGTTCCTTTTTTGAGGACTCATTATTTGTATTGTTAAGAATGGAAGTGTTAGGTTTTACATCTAACCAAACTGACTCGTCTTGTGTTTGTTTTCCAATGCTTTGAGGTGGTGAAAGTCGTTTGTTCTGCGTAGTTCGTATATCCATTGTCTTATTTCTTTTTTTATTTTGATAGTAACACAATTCTTGACGTATTTTAATCCATTTATTAAAGTCACTAGTTTTTTTATCATTTAAAATAGGCAAAAACGTTATATTTATTAAATCGTTTTTCTGGGCATTATTTACCAATTTTTGATATGCATTCGGATGAATTAAAATAACTTTGGTTAATTGATGCTTGTTTTTAAGCATTGTTCAATATTTTTCCAAAAATCCCCGAAAGCAATGAACTTATTAAAACAGGTAAAAATCCTCCTTTTTGGATGAGAACTTTTCTCTTAGAATTTATTGACCGTTTTGGACATGAAATAAGACGTAATGCATTTTTATACTTTTTTAGAGCATATAGTTGCTTTTTTGATATCTTATGATTTCCTCGTAGAGTATTCAACACTATCTCCACTAATGCTTTTACTAACTCAATGTCACAATTACTTATAATTGCATTTCGAAGTTTATTATTTGCCCTTTTGAGCACATACAATAAATGTTTGTTCGCTTTCAGTCGATTTAGATTCTTTTTGTAAACCATTTTCATCTGAAAAGCAAACCGTATACTCAGAATTAAAAATATGTGTACGAAATCTAAGGAGATCATTTATTCCCTGAGTAAGATCAATAAGTAAATAACCATGTGGTTCATCTGTCACCTCCTTATATATTCTGAAGAGCTCCTGAGAATTTTCAGGATAAATTTGTCTTGCTAAGCATTGAAATTGTAGCTTATCTCTAGGATTTTTGAACGCAACGATGTATTTTGTGTTTAGTGAAATATCTCGAGTATGTGATGATTTATGAAATATATTTTGTGTAACCACTATTACGGATAAATTCCTGTGGTGTGATCCTTTTGTAAATAGCTCACAGACATTTTTATTAAATGCACCCATCATTAAGGCATCTAGTATTAAAAGAATAGGCTCATGATTTTCATTTTCAATTGTTTCGGGAACTCCTTTATAGTATTCGATGGGATTAAAATTTGGCTTAGCATGCTCCTCTCCATAACACCAAATTATTCGATTAATTGAAATGCTCAGCAAATCATTCCTTTTGTTTATTAAATTTTCTAAAAACGTTGTCTTACCAGATCCTGAAGGTCCGCAAATAAGCATTGTAAAAGGATGTATAAATTGCTTAAACATTTTTGGGTTATGTTTTATTTATTAATATTTTATAAATGTTTTCTAACATCTAAGATATTCTAATTACGCGTCTCCTGATCGCGCTTTTTGGGGCAGTTTTTTTCTAAGTGAGTATCAGATCCGCAATAATTACAATAAACAACTTGTGTGTATCCGCTTTTGTGAGGATCCTTTTCAAACAAACGCTTAAATGAATCCATTTTAAACAACTAGTTACTACAAGTGCTGAATATAAACTGAAAATCTAAACATATGAGTCACTATTACAGTAGATAGCGTAGTTAGAATTTTCCAAGATAACAAATAGCTTAAATAAATTATTTAGAGCACATCTCAGAGGAATTTTTTTGTGGATTCTACAGTTTGTAAAAAAATTTGGATAAAATGTGTAGCAAGGTAATAATTAGTGAGGCATTCAACTAGTATTTAAAATAGCATACAGCGCGCATTGGTATTCACCGCACCATCGATACACTCGGTGGGAAATACCAATAGTGAGATATCGGATAAGAAACATCGAGAAGAGAGTGAGGGCACTTTGTAAATGGCGATTGTGAGAGACGGACGCGCAGCTAATAAAAAAGAGTTACATTAAATCACCGGGTTTGTGTTTTTATACCTATACAGTTCACTCACGCACCGATATTGGTCACTACAATTCCCGGGTTAGACGGCCTACAATTTCAGAAGTGGGATACGATCAATCGCCGCCAGTGAAAAATAGCGAAAATTTTTATTATCTCGTCCGTCGAAGACGCCATCGCTGAAAAAAAACATGTCGGACTTGGTCGGCACGGAGGAGTTCTCGGCCGCCCAGCTGCGCGAATGGCTGGAGTCCCTCAATCTACCAAAAGGTGGAAGCAAAGCTGCCATGGCAGCGAGACTTAACGAAATACCAGTAGAGCTGCGGGGACAGGGACCACCGGCAGCCGAAACATGCGAGAACGAGAGGGAAGATGAGGCGGCCGCAGATCAAGACTCGACGAAGAGCGAACGCAAAGAGAAGAACGAAAAAGCACCGCAAGCGCCTGGGCACAACAACAACCATGGCGAATATCGAGCAGAGGTTGAAATGTTAAAACTGCAAATCGAGCTGCTGAAGCTGCAGAGCGAGAGGGAGAAGGAAGGGAGAGGAGAGAACACAACACCAGCCGCCAGCAATGACGCTGGCGTCATGTTGCTAAATGCCGCCAAAGACATGTTGCCAACATATCATGGCAACATTTCTGGAAACAACGATGACGTCACAACTTGGATCGCGCAGTTTAAGGCCGTCACAAAAGTGAACAAACTGAAGGATGAGAAGCTACTAATGCTGCTAATGTCGAAGCTTAAGGACAAAGCATTGGTGTGGCTGCATTCGAGTCCGGAGCACATGTCGCTGCCAATCGATCAATTGTTGAACGTCATGGAAGACACTTTCCATCCCAAGGAAAGCAAACTGTTGCTCCGTCGCAAGTTCGAGTCCCGTTCATGGGCACGTGGCGAGGAGTTCTCGATGTACTTCAACGCCAAAGTGTCGCTGGCATCCCGCATAGTCATTGACGACGAGGAGTTTATTGACGGAGTCATCGAAGGTATCCCAGATGTAGGCCTGCGTAGGCAAGCCCACATGCAGTGCTTTGGCGCTCCATATCAACTACTCAAGGCGTTCGAGAAGATCATGCTGCCAAAGAAGTACGGTTCAACTGAAGGGGCAAACACTGGAGCCTCGCCAACACCCATTCGCTGCTACAACTGCAACTCTTTGGGCCACGTGGCAGGGGAGTGCCGCAAGCCCAAGCGCGAAAGAGGAGCGTGCTACGGATGCGGCAGCATGAGTCACCAGGTGTCACACTGTGACGAAAAGAAGTACAAGGTACATAACGATTATATATACAAATTTAATATATACATTAGCAATTACAATAACAAATGCTTGTCCTTAGATTGCCTCATCGACTCAGGGAGCCCAATAAGTTTTATGAAGTTATCGTGTCTAGAGCACCAGTCGGAAAATAACCTAAATAAAGTGGAAGAGCGCTCACGATTAAGTTCGAACGAAATCAAAGAAGATGATTTAAGTTTATATAAGTTTAACAAAGACAAGAAAAACAGAGAAATTGAATTTATTTTGAATAAAAATGCGGATTACGCTTATGTTGGACTAAATAATAGCAAACTTAACATCTTTGGTAAAATACCCAGTTTTGTAATTATTAACAAAAATCGAATCAACTTTGAATTACTAGTAGTGGCAGACGAGTCGATGGGCTATGAGGCTGTGTTAGGTAGGGATTTTATGAATTTATGCAAATTTAAAATTGTAAGTGACATTTGCAAGGAGAAGGAGAGTGAGACAAAAAACGAGTGTGAAATAAAAAATGAGTGTTTAGAAAAAAATTAGTGTTTAGAAGAAAATGAGTGTTTAGGAGAAAATGAGTGTTTAGAAGAAAATGAGTGTTTAGGAGAAAATGAGTGTTTAGAAGAAAATGAGTGTTTAGGAGAAAATGAGTGTTTAGAAAAAAATGAGTGGAAAATAGAGAATGAGTGTTTAGGAGAATATGAATGTGAAGTTAAAGATGAGGGTGATAAAGAGAATAAGCATGAAGTAGAAAGTGGAGGCAAGGTAGAAAATGAGTGTTCTGCAATGGTTGAGTGTCTGGAAGACAGCGATACCTGCGAGAGCGTAAAAACCAATTTCAACGAACTACCAAGCCAGTATCCAGACAAAGAAAACGACTGGGAGTTGAAAGTAGGGACAGATTGTAGCCAAGAACTCGCAGGACGACTTAAATACATGTTTAGGACAGCGTATGTAAACGCAGAAAGACCAAACTTACCACAAACCAAGTGGGAAATGAAGTTGAATTTCGAACACGAAAAACCGTTTCATTGCCCACCTAGAAGACTGTCGTATAGCGAAAAAGCCCAAGTACAGAAAATGATAGACGAATACACAGAAAAAGGTTACATCAGAACCAGTGAGTCAGAATACGTTTCGCCTATAGTACTGGTAAAAAAGAATTCGGGAGAGTTGAGACTGTGCGTCGATTATCGCACACTTAATAAAGGTATGATAAAGGACAATTACCCAACACCTCTGATAGACGACCTACTAGATAAACTGTCAGGGAAAAGACTTTTCACCAAGTTAGACCTGAAGAATGGATACTTCCACGTATTTATGCATAAAGATTCAGTTAAATACACATCGTTCACGACCCCCATGGGACAATACGAATGGTTGAGGATGCCGTTCGGGTTACGAAATGCATCGGCGGTGTTTCAAAGATTCACAAACAACATTTTTGCAGATATGGTAAAGGAAGACAAAGTTATAATATACATGGACGATATTATGGTAGCAACAAAAGATAGTGATAGTCACATGGAAATTTTACAAGAAGTGATGAGACGATTGGTAGAGAATAAACTTGAATTAAGGATTGATAAATGCGAATTCTTACAGTCAGAAGTTAAGTACCTGGGCTATTCCATATCGGGTAACGGAATTAAACCAGATACGAAGGGATTACAGGCAGTAAAAGGGTTCCCAGTCCCCACGAAAACGAACGAAGTGCAGAGTTTCTTAGGGTTATGTTCTTACTTTAGACGGTTCGTAAAAGATTTTTCTACGAAAGCTAAGCCCCTTTATGATTTGGTCAAAAAAGACAGGAAGTTTGAATTCGGTATCGTAGAACTAGAATGTTTCGAACAACTCAAAAGTAATTTGTTGGAAGCACCGATCTTGGCACTTTACAATCCCAGAGATCCGACAGAATTACATTGCGATGCAAGTTCGTTAGGTTTCGGGTCAATTCTAATGCAGAAGAAGGGTGATGGCAGAATGCACCCGGTGTTTTATTTCTCCAAGCGGACAACAATTACCGAAGCAAAATACCACAGCTTTGAACTGGAGACACTAGCGATAATTTATGCACTACAACGGTTTAGAGTATACGTGCAAGGCATACCCTTCAAAATAGTGACAGACTGCAACGCGCTAACTATGACTCTAAACAAAAAAGAACTCAATCCACGCATTGCCCGCTGGGCGTTAGAGTTACAAAATTATGACTACAAGTTAGAACACAGGTCAGGAAGTAGAATGCAACACGTAGATGCGCTAAGCAGAGCCGTTCAGATACTCACGGTAGACACAAACACCTTTGAAGAAAATTTAATTATATGCCAAAACAGAGATAACAAACTGATGGAGCTGAGAGAAACGTTACAGAAATCAGAACACAAACATTATGAGATGAGAAACGGAATAATATACAGGAAAAAAGATAACAATACTATCCTATTCTGCGTACCCGAGGAAATGGAAGGCCACGTACTCTATAAGTACCACGATGAACTAGGGCACGTCGGTATAGACAAGATGACCGACGCTATATCGAAAAGCTACTGGATCTCAAACGTAAGGTATAAAGCCAAGCGACACATTGAAAACTGTCTAAAATGCATAGCGTACTCAGCAAAACACGGAAAAGAGGTAGGGTTTTTACACAACATACCAAAAGAGTCAGGACCATTCGAGGTAGTACATATCGACCATTTCGGGCCAGTCGACAAAGGCAGGGCCAACAAACATGTTTTAGTAGTAATAGACGCGTTCACCAAATTCGTAAGACTTTATACGACCAAAACCACTAGCACAAAGGAAGCAGTAATTGCAATGAAAGATTATTTCCGAGCTTACAGTAGACCCAGATGCATTGTGTCAGACAGAGGAAGCTGTTTCACGTCAAAAGAGTTTGAAGAATTCTTAGAACAGAGCAATGTTAAACACGTAAAGATAGCAACAGGGTCGCCACAGGCCAACGGGCAGGTAGAAAGGGTGAACAGAAGTTTGGGACCCATGATTGCAAAGCTTGTTGACCCGGAAAAAGGATTACATTGGGATATGGTAGTGGAAACAGTAGAACACGCGATGAACAACACAATTCAAAGAACAATTAATGAACACCCGAGCAGAATGTTGTTTGGGGTCGTACAAAAAGGAAAGGTTTCAGATTTACTAAAAGATCATCTAGACGAACTAACCGAACAGCGGGCAACAAGGGATATAGAAAAGATTAGAGCAGTAGCAGGCACTCATCAGGAAAAAATACAGTCTAATAACAAACAAGCAACGAATTCAAAGCGAAGGGAGCCACACGTGTACGTAGATAATGATCTAGTTATGGTGAGAAATTTCGACACTCATACAGGGGTGTCTAAAAAGCTTATCCCGAAGTTCAAAGGACCTTATAAGATATCAAAGGGGTTAAAAAATGATAGGGATTTGCTAGAAGATGTAGAGGGGTTTCAACAATCAAGGATCCCGTATAAAGGAGTTTGGGCGGTGGCAAATATGAAGCCGTGGATTGAAAATGGTAATAATGCAAATGTCACAGGGAATCAAAATGAAGAAAATGATTGTAACACGTAAACTTAGAATATTAAGAGTAAACCACACCCAACTGTAATAAATCAACCTATCTAGAAACTAAATTAAATGTAAGGAGTTCAGGAGCACTCCGGTCAGGATGGCCGAATTGTAGCAAGGTAATAATTAGTGAGGCATTCAACTAGTATTTAAAATAGCATACAGCGCGCATTGGTATTCACCGCACCATCGATACACTCGGTGGGAAATACCAATAGTGAGATATCGGATAAGAAACATCGAGAAGAGAGTGAGGGCACTTTGTAAATGGCGATTGTGAGAGACGGACGCGCAGCTAATAAAAAAGAGTTACATTAAATCACCGGGTTTGTGTTTTTATACCTATACAGTTCACTCACGCACCGATATTGGTCACTACAATTCCCGGGTTAGACGGCCTACAAATGTGAGACTTTTTCCTATATCGATATCAATAATATTATTTGTTAAATACTTAGATAAAAACTTTTTTTTAATTTCACCACGTACAATAACGGTGCTAAATCTATTTAGTGGTGAAAGTATTTCACCTAAACTTAAATATGATATTTCACCATCTGACCATTCCAATCCATTTATGGTTTGACGATTAATATTTTGTTGTTTAATCATTTCATTATCCAATTCATTCAGATGATATGGTGGTTTGAAATGAAAGAAGTTTGGTGTTACTGTTCCGGTTTGCATAAACGCCAATTCCTTATTAAAAAGTTGTTTATTATTTCCAAAGAGATATTGAAAATCAACTATAACGCTTGAATTCCTGTCGATTGTGTTCATGTTGGGTTGAGATTTTGTAATAAACTGAATGAGTCGTTGATTCCTATCTCCTTTATATACAGCCCAATTTAGTAAGAGTTCTTAGTTTAACAAAAGCATTCAACCCAAATGGACACGCTTCAATCAAAAAGAATTAGGTCCACTAGAAAGAAGCAGGATCACGAAGTCATTTTCGGTCTCGAATATTATGTAGTACATAATTTAAAACTTAAATGCGGTTTTTCAACTACAAGAAAATTCACTCCAATGATATGGATGCAGCAAAGCAAAAACAATTTCGTCGGTTTAGATAAAGATGAATGGATGCAATTGGTTACATACAAGGAGTATATCCAATTGAAACTTGATCAGTAAGATTTTTTGATGCCTGATACAATTATAGACCATCCATTATTGCCCACTGTTCGGAGCAGAACCCAGCCGATTAGCTGCTTGCCAAATAGCACCTAATTCTTGGCCCTCAGCCGCTTATTTTGTTTGTTACTTATGTCTATGTCACTCATTTGTTTGTTAAAGCTTTGCGCTTGCTTGCCCTGCTAAACGCTCTCTGCCAGCTCGCTCTTCGCTATCTCCGCTTTGCGTCTGCCTACCGACGTCGGCCGAGCGAAGCTGCGCTTAGCGATCGGAGCGGCAATGTAAAGGGCAGGCAAGCCACACTTGCAATTTGGATGTCACGCATTAAAGAACATATCGTAATTTTATTTCTGCGCCGAGTTTTATTTAATTCGAAATAATTAGTCGGCCGATTGGGGATAAAAAACATTATCTCCACATAAAATTTGGTGACCCCGACGTGATCTCTGAGTTGCAGTGTCAATTAATAATCATTCGCGATCGACATTCGTTAGCCCTAGCAAATTTTCGGCGGTTAAGCCCAATTCGGTGCTAAAACAAACTTACATACACCTACATACACGCATTGCTGGCTATTAATTTCTCTGTCGCGACAATTCGGTCAGTGCAGTGCGGTAGGCAGTGCAGCGAACTCACTAATACACACAAGCGGAGTACAAAGCGGAATCGGACAGCTCGCACAGCCGCACAGCTAAAGGCATTAGCTGTAATCCCTTTGCTTTCGGTTCCCACGTTTATACGTATACAGGGTGTCTTTTTCGGTCGTGCTGAGTGACTCTTTTAAAACCTCAACATGGCAGCACCTGAGCCTACCAATGTCGCGAACGCAGCAATGCCGAGTGATGTAGATTTCTACAAGCACAAGGCCGAGTCCATCGCGCGCCAAGTAAAGGCCATGGATCGCTTTCTCACCAAGGAAGAGCTTGCCGAGTTAGATGAGGCAGAACTTCAAGCTCGCTTAGAGCAAATCGAGCGAATGAATGCGGATTTCGATGCCGCTCAAACGAGCCTTGAAAGGCTGGATTTTCTGCAGTTAGCCCATGATGCCCGACTGGACTTTTCGAATGTTTATGTGAAGGTTAGGTCCAGGCTGTCGCGGGAGTTGATGGCTGCTCGCACGGTAAATGTTGCCAATTCAACGGCTCGGCATCCTCGCGAAGGGAATTCGTCGTTGTTCGCAGCTTCCGCGATTCGGGGGGAACTACATGGATTGGCCAGAATTCCACTCGATGTTCTCGACAATGGTGCACAAAGACAATCGTATAGCAATACTCGAGAAATTCCAATATCTTCGTGGATGTCTAGATGGTGCTGCGCTGGATACGATTCGTTCCTTGGAACTTTCTGAGGAGAATTACGACAAGGCGTTGAATTTGCTAATGTTGCGATTCGATAATAAACTGTTACATTTTCAGGCACACGTCAAGGCTATTTTCGGGCTGCAAGGGGTGGAGAAGGGCTCAGCTATCGGCTTGCGCGCGCTCAGCGACAAAATCAATTCGCACTTGCGTGCACTTCAGCGAGATGTCGGATGCTGGAGAATTTGGGATCAGCCATGGCAACAAGTCCTAGTCAACAGGTGGGAGAAGACAAACCTGTCACCCTTATTACCTCCAGTAACGACCATCCTAACCCCATATGTAACCATTGCAATTCCTCCGAGCATTACATATCTAGATGTCAGGCATTCCTGAATCTCTCTGCGTTTGAACGATACAAAGAAGCAAAGAAGAGACGCTTGTGTTTGAACTGCCTCAACAAAGGCCATGAATTGCAGAGGTGCAGGTCAGGACTTTGCAGGCATTGCCAGGCCAAACATCACACGCTACTCCACATTCCATCGGGAACTGGTGCTTCATCTTCCTCTTCACCGGCCGAGGAATCGATCCAGCAAGAGGCCGCGACTGTGCTTCTAGCAAGCGGGTGTTCTAGCCCTCCCCCCTCGATCCAAAAATCTCAGCCTAGCCAGAACGTGTTGCTACCTACTGCCCTCGTCCATGTAACAGATCGTTATGGAGCACTTATCCCATGTCGTGCCATTTTGGATTCTGCATCACAGGCAAACTTTTTAACATCAAGACTTGCTGATCAGTTGCAGTTGGATAATCGCTCGTCTTATGTTCACATCTCTGGAATCGGAGATTCCATTCTACCTTCGAGCAAGTCTGTACATATAGTTGTACAATCCCAGGACGCAAGCTATCGAGCTTCCTTCGCTGCAATTGTCACCAACTCAATTACGGAAATGCAGCCTAACTTCGGCGTAGACGCAAAGGATTGGCCAATGCCGAATAATCTAAAACTAGCTGATCCTAATTTCTCCAAGCCCCAACGTATCGATCTGTTGATAGGTTCTGGTTTGTTCTTCGATTTAATGTGCGTCGGACAGATTCGACTATCAGCCCAATTGCCAACATTGCAGGAGACTAAACTTGGTTGGATAGTATCAGGAAGCATTGGTAGCTCGGAGAATAAGCGTGCAGCTTTAGCCGCTTTTGAAAATTCCTCGTGCATCTCTATTGACGATTTTCGACCCACAACGCTGTAGTACCAAAACTTAGAGCAGCAATGCAGGAAGCAGCTGCTCGAGTGCCAGGTGCAAGTGGAAAAAATGCGATCGGAGAATTAGGAACTGCAGCGCAAACTTTTCCATGTTTTAAAAACCTACATATCCACGCTAAATGAAATTCAACTTTCAACAATTTCTACATTGCCAAATTTCCTGCCATTCTATGCAATTACAGAGGTTCCCGATGATCAAGACGTAATCACGACAAGCCGCCTTCGTAAAGAAGCGCCGATTGCTGCGTTCGACGATCATCCCAGCGTAGCCGCCAGCTGCGCCCAAGCAAGCATCTTCCAGAGGGCCGTTGGAAAAATAGCGGTTCTGCCCCTTCAGGATGGATCTGTTGAAAGCCTTTGCCTTCCAACGGGGGGTGAATGTTCGGAGCAAAACCCAGCCGATTAGCTGCTTGCCAAATAGCACCTAATTCTTGGCCCTCAGCCGCTTATTTTGTTTGTTACTTATGTCTATGTCACTCATTTGTTTGTTAAAGATTTGCGCTTGCTTGCCCTGCTAAACGCTCTCTGCCAGCTCGCTCTTCGCAATCTCCGCTTTGCGTCTGTCTACCGACGTCGGCCGAGCGAAGCTGCGCTTAGCGATCGGAGCGGCAATGTAAAGGGCAGGCAAGCCACACTTGCAATTTGGATGTCACGCATTAAAGAACATATCGTAATTTTATTTCTGCGCCGAGTTTTCTTTAATTCGAAATAATTAGTCGGCCGATTGGGGATAAAAAACATTACCCACAATTAAGTGTAATTTTAGATTTCGAAAATCAGATAAGCAGTATGTGTTTATAATAAATCAGTTTGGAAATAAAATTGAATTTGATAGTGAGTCCTGGAGATCGTTTTTAAGATTAGGCATTTTTTTTACCACATTTTTATGTTGGAATACGATACTTAAGCAACAAATTATATACCTCTACTATAATAATATTATTCCTAAGTGTGCACCCTTACAAAAATTTGATGTTCAACTAGCTGATTTAGACGGTACTTATGATAGAAATGTGCAAATAGATTTAACACGTTTATGCTTTGAAATTTCCAAAAAAATGTGTAATCAAATAAAACGCGATGTTCTTGAGTATAAGCAAACACTTTTAAATAAGCAATCATCCCAACATAACAATAGAAAATAAAAATTATATTAAAAATGAGTAAGCAACAAGTTGTTAATGAAATACATAAGCCTGCTAGAAGAAATTTCATTCGTCGTAAATTCGTACAAAAGGGAATTAATGACACGTGGCAAATCGATTTAGTTGAAATGATACCCTTTTATAAGGAAAACAAAGGATATAGGTACTTTCTGACAGTAATTGACACGTTCTCGAAGTATGCATATGCAGTTCCCGTTAAGTCTAAAACAGCTTTAGATGTTTTATCAGCATTGAAGAAAATGTTAAAAATATCTAAACATAAACCTAAAAATATTCAGTCTGATCAAGGAAAGGAGTTTTTTAATGTAGCCTTCGGAGAGTTAATGAACAAGAATAACATTAACCATTACCACACATATACACACCTTAAGGCATCTATTTGTGAACGTTTTAATAGAACATTAAAAAATCGTAAGTGGAAAATCTTTAGTATGCAGGGTAATCATACGTGGATTTATACCTTGCATGACTTACTAAAAGATTATAATAATTCATATCACCGTACTATAAAAATGAGGCCTATAGATGTAAACAAACAAAATGAATAGTTTATTTTGAAAACAGCTTATAATATTTGTAAGGTATTTCCTAAACACAAGTTTTCCATTGGTGATCCTGTTAGAATAAGTAAATATAAAGGTATTTTTACAAAGGGCTATGATCCAAACTGGACAACCGAAGTTTTTAAAATTTTAAAAGTAAAGTCTACTAATCCTGTAACATATGAACTGGAGGACTATAAGGGGGAAATGATCAAAGGCTCATTTTATGATCAAGAACTCCAAAAAGTTAAAGATGAAAATGCTTTCTTAGTGGAAAAAATACTCAGAAGGAAAAAAGAACAAGTTTTTGTTAAATGGTTAGGTTTCGATGAAACACACAATTCATGGATAGATAAAAAGAGTATATTAAAATAATTAAGCACGCAAAATATTTATCAGATTTAATTTATTTTTGTGTATTTTTTACATTGAAATATAGTTTTAATTATACACATATTAAAAAATAATAATAATATAATGTTAAATTTACTTATACCATATTTTGTGTATTATTACTAGCACCTAAAATATTTTTAATTTCATAGTGACTATGAGCTAATGTTGAAATATTATCAGGTAATATAAATCTTTTGTCATCCTTATAATTTAGACTTATCTTATTTACAATTTCAGTATAAATTGTATGACCTCTACTTCTAATAACTCTCTGTTGTCCATAATAAGTTTTTTTATGTTTAATGCATTCAATATAATGAGTATGAGTTAATCGTTTCACTACTGACTTTTTTACGCCTTTAACCTTTTTTACGTTATAGTCAGTGTTATCATCTTTAGCAATTAAATATGAGTATGCTTTCGCTTTTAATCCGGCAAACGACGTCATTATTTTTCCTGCATTTTCGTCTTTCATTAATCCAAGCTCTTTGTTATTAGCGAGATTGATACCGAATCTGTTTGAGGCTAGGTAATTGGTTGTATCAAAGCGATTAGGATTGAATTTAATTAAATCATAAAAATCTTCTTCTGATGATATAATAAATGAATCTGTATCCATATAGAGTATTTTTGATGATGGACATTTTACAGAATGAAAATTATAGAAATAGTCATACATTAACCATTTTGAAAGTTCTAGTACACTAACTCCAATGTATATGGGCTTATCATAAAAAAATCGGGACTTAGTTGATTCAATGGCAGCCAAATTATCTCCAAAGATTTCAACACTGGAAATTATGTCTTGCTATGCGTTGTCTAAACCCTGCTGAGTTTTCTCTTGAATCATAGTGCTTAACTAATGCAACCTCACGACGTTTTTCTACATTCTCCATTGTTTTACCGTAAACGGCATTAACCATTAATTTGTAAAAGTTTATCTCAAAGTCATTGCTAGCTAATTTTCTAAGAGATGTATTGAGGTCAATGTAAGGTTTTAGCCAACAGGACTGATTAAATGATAAAACTCTAGATATTTTTTCTAAAATCATACCTTGCTCTATACATAACTGTAGCTGCTTCAAATAGATTATATAGTTCTTTTTATCACTTAAGTCAGCTACTAGTTTTGTCTGCTTTCCTCCTGGTGGAATCTTATTTTCGGGGCAAAAAGGTAAACTATTATGCTTATTATGAATATCATCAGGATATCGCATATCTACTTCTAAAATATATCCAACATCACTAGATGCCGATATGCTAAGAACGTTGAAAGATGAAATTTCATCGTTACTTAGAAATTTAAAATTAGAAAATGGAAGGGGTTGACTCATAGCCCATCCATATAAGTTGTTGGCGTCAATATATGAAAGGAAATTTATGGGTTCGGTAGGCTTAAATTTATTATTTAAATATTTGTTATTTGCTGTTGCAATCCGTTGAGTACATTGGGTCAACCCTCCACGAACAGCAGTTTTTAAAAAATTATAAATGTCAGGATCACTAACAAGTTCTAATTCTACCCTTGTGTATTTTAACATTGCATCCCATGAAACTGAAGGAGCAGTAACATAATTAATGGTCTGAAACCCGTACACTCGGGAACAAAGACTCCTAAAATTCTCAAATACATCAGCAAGAATTAAAACATCGCTTTCCAAATATAATTTTCAATAATCTCTAATAGATTTGCAATTAAATGCACTCCAAACCTTCTGAGCAAAGTTGTAGTCTTCAACACTACATTCCTCATCATTCAGTGAATTATAAAAATTATCTCGCGAAGGAAGCAGGGATTCATCAAATTTTTCAAAACTATCCAAATAATCATAGGGAAATACTCCCTTTCGTCGTAGCATATCAAATTTTTCACCTTGATATTTAGTTTTCAAAATTTTAAAATTCGCTATGTTCATATAACTAGCGAGTTTTTCTAAGCTTGAATTTAAAAATCTATTTGAATCTATATATCTAATTTTATATTGATGAAGATAAGATTCATCGAGCTTACAATTTTGAGTTAACGCAATATATAACTCTTTATTGCAAGGAATGGGTCTTAGTTCATCTTTTATTGACGTAACAAATAAATGTATATCATAACGAGACAAGTTATGAAAAACTACCGGGAAAAAGGGATCGCTTAATCTAAATGTCTGTTTACACAGCTTATGAATAGGACCTACATATTGTCCTGTAAACTGATCAAAGAATTTTTCTCGATCATCATCAGAAATTTGTTTCTCGCAGGCATAGCAATCACCGTGTTCCTGATAATCCTCATCCCAAATGTTAAACTGATAGATTGGTTTTTTATAGGACTTCCAGTACTTCTCATAAAGTCCATCGGTTTTCATCCTTAGTGCTTGACAAAATTTTTGGATACAATCCGGTCCTGAAATAACGAAATCATAATGTTTATGAGTTAATTGCCTTTGCTGGAATGTTAAAATATTGACCTTCGTATGTCCACATCTCATTTAGATGTTCATTGTATTTATGTACAATATAAAATGATGCTGCACATGCTGTATGCCTCTTTGCCATAGTAGTTGATGATTTTGATGGATCATTAGTTTTTTAGAAAAACTTTTGAATACAGTTTTGGTATTAGGTTCAGGATACAAAGCAGCAACTTTTCGACACTCTTTAGTGTCATGTATAGTATTTGTTGGACTATAAAATTTCAAGCAGTTCTCGCAAAAATATGCAGTATTATGGGATTTACTATGTTGTGAATAACATAATTTTCTCATGCACGTTATATATGCATAATGCATCATTTGCATATTATCACTATTAATTCCAAGCAAGTTTATGTGGTGAGTCCGAATTTTCTTAGTCCTCACTGTGGGTCCCACAACGTTTTTTCCATTCTCATCGACTTCATAAACATTGATGCTAAAATCCTCATTTGCTGATTCGAATCGCTTGATTCCTTTGCTTGTTATTGGAAACTCAATTCCGGAAAAATTTAGTCTTACTCCTTCATAATAAATTATGTCTTGCCGTATGTTTCCGCATCGATAGGATGATGGTATTGTTAACTTATCTCGGGAAATTTTTTTTAATGCTGCTGTTTGATATATAGTTTTAAGGTGTTTTTCATAGGCCAATGATGCTAAAACACACCACTTGAAACAAAAATCATCGTCATTTTTAACATTTATGAGTGCATTTCGTGACTTAATTTTTTTGGGAGCTTGGATAAACCTGTTTGCAGCGATATGCTCTAGTTTTATCATGGTAAGTTCAAAATATTTAAAACACTTTATTGCCCAACCTGAATCCTTCTCCTGGAATTCACTGCTGAGAGTTATCAAATTTTCTATGGTATCATTTAGATGATCATCAATCAGCTCGTTTTCATATATTGGTTTGTATGGAGTAATGAAATGCTTCATTGTTTCTGTTAAGCTTTCATCATCAGTGTTTTTAACGTATAATCCATATACTTTTAAATTGTATTTTATGGATCTGTACTCACTCATTCAGTGACGCAATAAATTTATAATATCATTTTTGCAATCATGAAAAAACTCTTTTAAATCAATCTGTTCACTTTTATTTGAGTGAACACGATATGATTTTAAAGGAAATCGCGACTCCGTTGAAATTAAAATAACGTTTTCATTTTCCTCTAGTTGAGCTGCTCTTGCATTCTTATGTTTGTCCGACATCATATGGCGTCTTTCCCTAGACGAAGGGTAACTTTCACCGCAAATTGAACAGTCAATAATCCTTAGTTCCATCGGAGTATTCAATCGAGGCCGTTTTGAAGCTCCTGACGTTGAAGGACCTTGAAGATCACTTGAATTAGATCCTTTGCTCATAAGAATCTCAAAAGCATTCCTAGGTCCCAAGCATGCTTCATAATGACTATCAAACTCTATTAAGTCGATGGACTTAGAGCAAAGATCACACACCACATTATTACGATAATCAGAGCATCTCTCATAATGAGATTGAAACTCTGAAAAGTCAACGGACTTATCACACATGTTGCACTTAACTTTTGATGCCATTTTAAGTTTTTTTTTTTTTTTTTTTTTTTTTATCGAACTAACCACTTTCACTATTGAAATAGGAATAAGGGTTTCCTTTTTAAATGGTATCTTTTTAGATCTTTTATCATCATCCTGATTATCTACTAAATCGAAAATGTTGTCATCATCCGGGAAAATGTATGATGGATTATCATTATTAGGCGTTGCATTCCTTGGGTCATCGTCGTCATCATCCCATTTAATGTCACTTAACCAGGTCAAGTTGCTCTCGAGATAGGTTTGGGTCTTAATCCCAAAAATCAAGGACAGGTCTACGGAGCTCGGCTGAGAGTCCAGATTTATGGTTGATTCCGGTTGGGAATCGATAAAAATGATTTCAAGGTCATCCATCGTTGTTGAAAGATTACTAGTTTATGTACTAGCTGTTAGCTGTGAGTAGTTATTATATAGGCATTTTGCTATGGGGCAGTGTTAGGTACACAAAGGAGGAATATTAATTATAGAGAAAGTAGAAAGGTTCAAGGGCATCGAATCCGTTTTTCAGGAAACACTTAAAAAATACCTCTAAACTATCACATTAGATTCATTGCAAAGGGATGACCTACCTGTTTGAGGGTTGTTTGAATCGCAACACGGGACCAATCGTAAAAACAGGTTCATTGACAGTAAGAGGGAGGAGAGAGAATATAAATGAGCGAAGGATCGATTTGAGAGGATTTTACATGGTTGAGAAACAGGATTGAGATCGAAGTTAGTTCACATTATCACCGATAGGTGGCGCCACCAAGTAGTAAAGGATAAGGGACGGCCGTATGTTTAATATAAGTAGCTTAATTAATTTTTATGTCTTCCTATTATAATTTTATTCTTTGTGTGCTCCTGTATATATCTCCATTAATTTGTGTTCTCTTACCATTCAACCCTCTATACTTATAAAATATCCTATAAGTATTTATTTAACTTGACCAGTTAATAACATAGCAGAAATTGTTTCCCAATTCAATGTTAATAAGATATCTTATAAGTATTTATTTAACATGATCACGTAATAACATAGCAATATGATGCACATTTACATTCAACATGTTGCCAAGCTGCACATTATAAAGCATATGTTGCTGCAACATGCTGCGAATTTGGTACGGGTACTACGGGTAATCGAAGGGTAATCGAGCGGGAACCAGGGGTGGTTCCGCCCTAGGACATGCATGTGTTAAATTCTCCGCTGAAATACATTGCGGGTAATCGATCTGGAACCAAGGAGGTGAGAATGGTAGCTAGTGCGGCACCAGTGCGGAACTAGTTGCCTGGTACTAGAGGGCAGTTAGTGTTTGTGTTAGTGTGTGTGTGTATAGTGTATATTATTCGTAAATGGAGAGATAGTGCCAGTGCCGTTCTGTATTTGCCTTAGTAACATTTTCGTTTTCGTTTTCATTTTCCAGTGCGAAGCTTAAGAATAAACCATATAGAGACCTTAAATAACTACTCGTAGATGAATAAGCAGCTGCCTTGGGATTTATTTGCTATTTCTTGCTTTGTTAGTTATTTCGGTGCTTAACTGTACCATTTATGAAATTGAACATTTAAACTACGTTTATGCGGAGCCTTTAGTTATGGCTATGTTTCTTCTTTTCTAGGGAAATCCCTGCGATCGGGCAGGGCTTGGTGTTGTGGCGGGGGGTCTGGTGGGGGTCTGGTGGGGGTCTGGTGGGCAACTTTTAGTTGCCTCTTTTCTTGGCTAACAAAATGGTAAATTAATAGACAACGTACGTAACTCTAGAGAAACAGAAACATAAATAGAAACAGAAACAATTCCTGAAAAAATTCAACTAAACGCCATAACCTAACAACAAGGACATCTTAAGCTAGGGAATTCGGATCTAGGCCAATTGACAGCCAGGGAAATCGATTCATTCATTATTGATTCGCCCCCCGACTAATGCATGTTTAAAGGGGAGAGACATCTAAAAAATAATTTGACAACGAAACGATTGCGACACGGGTTTTAAGTGAAACATATGTGCGATATCGGCTGAGTGGTGAAAAAGTGAGATGTGAAATGTGAGATGTCCGATGTGTGTTGTGTGCAAGTGTGTGTGCTACCGCTTGTGTTTTTATACCCGATACTCAAAATGAGTATTGGGGTATATTAGATTTGTGGTAAAAGTGGATGTGTGTAACGTCCAGAAGGAATCGTTTCCGACCCCATAAAGTATATATATTCTTGATCAGCATCAATCGCCGATTCGATTGAGCCATGTCTGTCTGTCCGTCTGTCCGTCCGTCCGTCTATCCGTCTGTCCGTCCGTCCGTCTGTCCGTCTGTCCGTCCCCTTCAGCGCCTAGCGCTCAAAGACTATAAGAGCTAGAGCAACGATGTTTTGGATCCAGACTTCTGTGATAGATATGTCACTGCTACAAAAATATTTCAAAACTTCGCCCCGCCCACTTCCGCCCCCACAAAGGACGAAAATCTGTGGCATCCAAAATTTTAACGATACGAGAAAACCAAAAACGCAGAATCGTAGAGAATGACTATATATTTTAGACTACAGAATCTGAATTGGATCGTATTATTATTAGAGCCAGCATCAAGAAAACAATTTCATTTTTTCTCGCCCTGTCTCTCTCTAACACACACGTAGTATAGCCGGCTTTGCTTAGAGTAAAACATTAGCGCCTAGATCTCAGAGACTATAAAAGGTAGAGCAATCAAATTTGGTATCCATACTCCTAATATATCGGACCGAGACGAGTTTATTTCAAAATTTCGCCACACCCCCTTCCGCCCCCGCAATGGACGAAAATCTGGGAATATTCACAAATCTCAGAGACAATTAACGCTAGAGTAACCAAATTTGGTATCCGCACTCCTGTTAAATCTCACTATAAAACGTATATCTCAAATTTTCGCCTCACCCCCTTCAGCCAACACAAAGGACGAAAATCTTGTGCATCCACAATATTGAAGATACGAAAAAACTAAAAACGCAGAATCATAGATAATGACCATATCTATCACATTCCTGAATCTGGATCAGATCGGATCATTTTTATAGCCAATAGGAACAAATCAATTTGCAGTTGTTACGCAGCGCCCGACGTCACGCTCAGACTGATTTTCTGTCTTTCTCGCACGCACTCTTTGTCGTGTCGTTTAATATTAGCGGCGTCTGCCGGAGGAGAGCCATACTGACTTAGTATCGGGTATAAATGTAGAGTTGCGGTGTCCGCAGCAACTCACAACGTTCCCTCTCGTTTTATATTCATATACTTATTTATTTGCTCTATAATATATACTATACAATTTATATTTAACTTAATTTAACGGACAAGAGTACTGTTTGGACTAGGGGCCGCTCGCGCGGGACTGCCCCTAGGCATTACTTCGCGGTGCGGGCTGTGGGGTCATCTTTCTGGCTTAGTTTGTCCTGCTTCGCTCCAGCCTGCGCAGCTCCTTGATCACGCTTGCTGCCATGTAGGCGACCGCGTTCCAAGATTGCTCATCGGCTAGCATCTGGTCGGTGAGGGTGTCCACACTCACTTCTGCAAGCGTCTCCCCTAGCCTCGTTCGTTCTTGCGAGAAGCGGGGGCATACAAAGAACGTGCTCTGCATCCTCGTCGACTCCAGGCCCGCAGCAGCTGCAATACGGGTCGTCAGCATGCCTAAAGCGATGCAGGTACTGCTTGAAGCAGCCATGCCCCGTCAGCAGTTGGCCCAAATAATGGTCCATTTGGCCGTGCCTTCTTCGCAGCCATGGGCTAAGCTGGGGAAGGAGACGTCTGGTCCACCTCCCTTTTGCCGCTTGGTCCCAGCGCCGTTGCCACTGGGCTATAGTACGCTCTCGCCGCTCGCTGGCTACCTCCACTCCGCTCTGCCGCTCAGCTGCCAGGAGATCCAGTGGGACCATGCCTGCCACAATAAGTGCGGCGTCTTCAGACACCGTCCGGAAGCAGCATGTAACCCTCAGGGCACAGCGTCGGTATGCGCTTCTGCAGTCTCTGCTGTATGTGGAAACCATCATTGCTGGTGCCCACACTGCTGATCCATATAAGATTATGGAGGTGACCACCCCAGCGATGAGCTGCCTGCTACGCTGCCGTGGTCCCCCTGTATTGGCCATCATCCTGCTTATGGCCGCCGTTGCTGCAGTCGCTTTTGCGCTGGCGTATTCCAGGTGGGCCTTGAAGTTCAGCCTCTGGTCCATCATTACCCCTAGGTACTTTAGCGCAGGCTTGGTCCTGATGATCGTGCTACCGACTCTCACGCATGCCTGCTTGACCTTTTTTCTGCTGCTCATTAGCACAGCCTCCGTCTTCTTCTCCGCCAATGCTAGCCCGTTGGCTGCGAGCCAGGCCACTATCATCCTGACTGCTACGTTGGTTTTCTCCTCTACGTCTCTTACGTGTTTCGCCACTGTCACCCGTGCTATGTCGTCGGCGAAGCCCACCAGGGTGCACCCTTCCGGTAATGTAAGCCGCAGGATATCGTCATACATCACGTTCCACAGTATCGGCCCTAGGACCGAGCCCTGTGGGACGCCTCCGGTGATTTGGTGATGTTCTGCTCCTTCTTCCGTGTCGTAGATCAGGACGCGGTCCGTGAAATAGCTTCGCAGAGCCCGTGTGATTTGCTCAAATATGCCCCTCCTGGTCAGGGCCTCTAGGATGCTCTTCCAGCTGGCAGAGTTGAAGGCGTTTCGTACGTCTAGTGTACATACTAGGCAGTACTTTTTGTCGCCTCCAGCCCATCGCGTTCCTGCCATGGCTTCCCTGGCAAGGTTTGTCACCATCTCGATGGCGTCAGTGGTGCTCCTCTGCTTGCGGAACCCGAATTGGAGGTCGGAAAGTCCGCGACGCTCAGCCAGTTCCGCCTCCAGTCGGTTACATACCATCCTCTCGAAAATCTTGCCCATGGTATCCAGCATGCACAGCGGCCGGTATGACGATGGGTCGTTGAGCTCTTTGCCTGGCTTGGGTATGCCAGCCTTTGCCGTTTCCATGCTCGTGGGACTGTCCGCTCCGCTAGGCACTGGGTGTACATTGTGGCGAATGCTTCCGGATGGGCTCTAATTATGCATTTTAGTGCTGCATTGGGGACTCCATCTGGCCCTGCCGCTTTCCCGATCTTCAGCTTACCCGTGGCCTCCAGTACTTCTCTGGCAGTGATGATGGTGGTGGTGTCCCTCAGGCTAGCTCCTTCTACCCTAGCTTCCTCTTGTAAGGGTGGTTGTCTAGGGAATAGGGTGCCGACTATCTCTCTCATATGCACCGGATCCTTGGGCATAGGCTGTCTGTTTAATCTCCCCATGACTAGTTTGTATGCTCCACCAAAAGGTTCCGCATCGGCCGCATCGCAGAGCTCCTTGAAGCATTTGAGTTTGCTGCTTCTGATGGCCTCCTTCAGCTCTTTTCTTTTGGCCTTGAATGCCGCGCCATTTCTGCCAAATTGGGCGGAGCCTCTTGCTCGCTGGTAGGCACGCCGAGCTGCGCAGCACTCCCTCCTGGCCTTGGCAATGTGCTCATTCCACCACGGTACTGGCCGGTGCTTGCTTCCTCCGATCTTTCTTTTTTTCATGGCTGCATCACAGGCCGCTTTGACGGTCCTGTAAACGGCAAGCGCGGATGCCTCAGCATCCCCGGCGGCGCTTAGGTTTTCTGCTGCCGAGAGGAGCGCGGCTCTGCTCAGGCTTTCCTCCTTGTACCCGGCCTGGAGCGCCCGCTGTATCCTTGTTGTGTTCCTGGGTGCAAAGGTTTCCGTCATTACGGCTAAGTGGTCGCTATGGGTGTAAGCACTCAGCACTTGCCACTTCGCGTGGCGTGCGAGCTCTGGGCTTGCAAAGGTGAGGTCTATAATATACTCCCGCCCTGCTTTGCTGAACGTTGGTGTGGTTCCTGTGTTGAGGAGACAGACGTTCAGGCTTGCAAACTCGTCCAGGAGCGATGTCCCACGGGGTGTGTTCTTGGCGCTGCCCCAAGTCGTGGCCCAGGCGTTAAAGTCGCCCGCTATCAGGACCGGCGATTTGCCTCGTGCGTCGTTAGCGATGTTGCTGATGATCGCCTCATACTCCTGCTGCGTGAACCTTGTTGCTATGTAGCAGCTGTAGACAAAAGTCCCGCTGTGCTTAGCTCTCACATATCCCACTCTGGATGCTCCTGCTTCGCTCCAGCCTGCGCAGCTCCTTGATCACGCTTGCTGCCATGTAGGCGACCGCGTTCCAAGATTGCTCATCGGCTAGCATCTGGTCGGTGAGGGTGTCCACACTCACTTCTGCAAGCGTCTCCCCTAGCCTCGTTCGTTCTTGCGAGAAGCGGGGGCATACAAAGAAGACGTGCTCTGCATCCTCGTCGACTCCAGGCCCGCAGCAGCTGCAATACGGGTCGTCAGCATGCCTAAAGCGATGCAGGTACTGCTTGAAGCAGCCATGCCCCGTCAGCAGTTGGCCCAAATAATGGTCCATTTGGCCGTGCCTTCTTCGCAGCCATGGGCTAAGCTGGGGAAGGAGACGTCTGGTCCACCTCCCTTTTGCCGCTTGGTCCCAGCGCCGTTGCCACTGGGCTATAGTGCGCTCTCGCCGCTCGCTGGCTACCTCCACTCCGCTCTGCCGCTCAGCTGCCAGGAGATCCAGTGGGACCATGCCTGCCACAATAAGTGCGGCGTCTTCAGACACCGTCCGGAAGCAGCATGTAACCCTCAGGGCACAGCGTCGGTATGCGCTTCTGCAGTCTCTGCTGTATGTGGAAACCATCATTGCTGGTGCCCACACTGCTGATCCATATAAGATTATGGAGGTGACCACCCCAGCGATGAGCTGCCTGCTACGCTGCCGTGGTCCCCCTGTATTGGCCATCATCCTGCTTATGGCCGCCGTTGCTGCAGTCGCTTTTGCGCTGGCGTATTCCAGGTGGGCCTTGAAGTTAAGCCTCTGGTCCATCATTACCCCTAGGTACTTTAGCGCAGGCTTGGTCCTGGTGATCGTGCTACCGACTCTCACGCATGCCTGCTCGACCTTTTTTCTGCTGCTCATTAGCACAGCCTCCGTCTTCTTCTCCGCCAATGCTAGCCCGTTGGCTGCGAGCCAGGCCACTATCATCCTGACTGCTACGTTGGTTTTCTCCTCTACGTCTCTTACGTGTTTCGCCACTGTCACCAGTGCTATGTCGTCGGCGAAGCCCACCAGGGTGCACCCTTCCGGTAATGTAAGCCGCAGGATATCGTCATACATCACGTTCCACAGTATCGGCCCTAGGACCGAGCCCTGTGGGACGCCTCCGGTGATTTGGTGATGTTCTGCTCCTTCTTCCGTGTCGTAGATCAGGACGCGGTCCGTGAAATAGCTTCGCAGAGCCCGTGTGATTTGCTCAAATATGCCCCTCCTGGTCAGGGCCTCTAGGATGCTCTTCCAGCTGGCAGAGTTGAAGGCGTTTCGTACGTCTAGTGTACATACTAGGCAGTACTTTTTGTCGCCTCCAGCCCATCGCGTTCCTGCCATGGCTTCCCTGGCAAGGTTTGTCACCATCTCGATGGCGTCAGTGGTGCTCCTCTGCTTGCGGAACCCGAATTGGAGGTCGGAAAGTCGGCGACGCTCAGCCAGTTCCGCCTCCAGTCGGTTACATACCATCCTCTCGAAAATCTTGCCCATGGTATCCAGCATGCACAGCGGCCGGTATGACGATGGGTCGTTGAGCTCTTTGCCTGGCTTGGGTATGCCAGCCTTTGCCGTTTCCATGCTCGTGGGACTGTCCGCTCCGCTAGGCACTGGGTGTACATTGTGGCGAATGCTTCCGGATGGGCTCTAATTATGCATTTTAGTGCTGCATTAGGGACTCCACCTGGCCCTGCCGCTTTCCCGATCTTCAGCTTACCCGTGGCATCCAGTACTTCTCTGGCAGTGATGATGGTGGTGGTGTCCCTCAGGCTAGCTCCTTCTACCCTAGCTTCCTCTTGTAAGGGTGGTTGTCTAGGGAATAGGGTGCCGACTATCTCTCTCATATGCACCGGATCCTTGGGCATAGGCTGTCTGTTTAATCTCCCCATGACTAGTTTGTATGCTCCACCAAAAGGTTCCGCATCGGCCGCATCGCAGAGCTCCTTGAAGCATTTGAGTTTGCTGCTTCTGATGGCCTCCTTCAGCTCTTTTCTTTTGGCCTTGAATGCCGCGCCATTTCTGCCAAATTGGGCGGAGCCTCTTGCTCGCTGGTAGGCACGCCGAGCTGCGCAGCACTCCCTCCTGGCCTTGGCAATGTGCTCATTCCACCACGGTACTGGCCGGTGCCTGCTTCCTCCGATCTTTCTTTTTTTCATGGCTGCATCACAGGCCGCTTTGACGGTCCTGTAAACGGCAAGCGCGGATGCCTCAGCATCCCCGGCGGCGCTTAGGTTTTCTGCTGCCGAGAGGAGCGCGGCTCTGCTCAGGCTTTCCTCCTTGTACCCGGCCTGGAGCGCCCGCTGTATCCTTGTTGTGTTCCTGGGTGCAAAGGTTTCCGTCATTACGGCTAAGTGGTCGCTATGGGTGTAAGCACTCAGCACTTGCCACTTCGCGTGGCGTGCGAGCTCTGGGCTTGCAAAGGTGAGGTCTATAATAGACTCCCGCCCTGCTTTGCTGAACGTTGGTGTGGTTCCTGTGTTGAGGAGACAGACGTTCAGGCTTGCAAACTCGTCCAGGAGCGATGTCCCACGGGGTGTGTTCTTGGCGCTGCCCCAAGTCGTGGCCCAGGCGTTAAAGTCGCCCGCTATCAGGACCGGCGATTTGCCTCGTGCGTCGTTAGCGATGTTGCTGATGATCGCCTCATACTCCTGCTGCGTGAACCTTGGTGCTATGTAGCAGCTGTAGACAAAAGTCCCGCTGTGCTTAGCTCTCACATATCCCACTCTGGATGCTCTGTGGGTAAGCTGGCCTGGTTGTGGGCCACAGTTCCAGATTGCTGCTCCTCCGTCTGAGCTTTGCTGCCAGACTCCTTCGTGTTTTTTGCCGTACGGCTCGCTGAGTAGCGCTATGTCGATCTTCTGCTCCAGGACTGTTTGCGCCAACAGATCCTGAGCAGCTCGGCAGTGGTTTAGGTTGAGCTGCAGGAGCTTAACCATCAACCAGTTTTGCTAGTGCCTTCTTATACTCAGGGCAGCTGCGGCTGAGGGCCGAGTGGGCTGCTGAGCGGACGTCTCCTGGCTTGCCAGCGCATAGTATGCACATTGGCGGGTTGTTGCACTGGTTGTGCTTGTGCCCCTCCCCACCACATTTGTAGCATGCATTGCTTGACACAGGCCGCTTGGATCTGCACCTGGCTGCAGTGTGTCCATAGGCCATGCACTTGAAGCAGCGGGTTGGCGCAATCCGTTGCCGCACGCGGCAGACAACCCAGCCGATTCGAACTTTTCCGAGCTCCAGGAGCTTCTTTGCGAGTGCGGGCTGAAGGTTCAGCGTAGCTACCTGCGTTGCGCCATGTGCTTTCCGCATGTACGGCACTGCTCCTTGTGTTAAGTCGCCGTCGATCGCTGCAGCTATGGCCTCACATACCTCGTCGCCTGTCGTGAGCTCGTCTTTGTTGAGTACCTCAACCGCGACTGTCTCCTGCATGGCCTTCACGGCTGCCTTGTCCCCAAGCGCTTCCTGGATGGCCATCTGCAGCTCCTGGGTGGCGGGGTCTGAGGATTGTTGCATCCTTAAAAGCAGCTCGCCCGAGGCTGTCTTCCTGATGCCCTGAACCCTGTTTTTGAGGCTCTGGAGCGTTGGTGCTGCCTTCACCAGTTTGAGGATGTCGGCGTATGATGCCTCCTCGGTGCATTTGACCAGCACTGCGTCTGGTCGGCCTGTCTGCTTGCGTTTCGCACGCCTGCCTCTCACCTCACTCCACTTCTGTGTAGGGTTGGTGTCTTCCGCCTTGCCGCACTGCATCTTGGTTTCCTCTTGTCGAGTGGCGTCAGCTTGGTGTCCTTGCCTGGGCCTTCCGCGCGCGCTCTTCTCCACAGTTCGGGGTGTTGCCTCGCTCTTGTGGGCTCCTGATGCCGTTTGCGTCGCCTTAGTCGCACTGGGCTTGGTCATCCTGGGTAGGGGGCCAGTTGGGCCTGCAGTGTGATCATGGCACTGGCATCCTCCTGGCGCTGCCCTTTTATCCTCTGGCGCCTGCAGATGGGATTTGACTTCCACTTGCAACTCCTTCATGCGTGCTACCATCTTCTTGATGGCCATGTTGATCGACCACTGGCCCTTCTCGTTCATCTGGTAGAGTAGGTCGTCCAGGATTGCGCCAATCTCGTCTATGTCCTGTAAGCACTTCCTGCTTCGCTTGGGGGGGGGGGGGTTTTTCTCCCGCTACTCGATGGTGTAGAAGGGTCCCTCGGCCTCTTCAGAGTATCAGTGCCCTTGCCGCCGTCCTGCGTGGGCCGACGGGCAAAGCTGTGCAACGAGCTCTGCTTCATTGGCGGTGCTAAAGCTGCTTGTGGCGGGGTTCGGGCCACCTTTGAGGCTTTTTGGAAAGCCATTGCTCCTTGGCTTGTAGCGAATTTTGCTTCGTCGGCCAAGTGTGCCACCGGCGAAGCAGGATTCGGGGGAACATCTCTCAGGGCCTCCAGGGTCCGCGCCCCGGCCACGCGATTCCTCCACGCGTGTGAATTTGGGATGGAACTTATGCGTAGGTGTGTGTGCGGTTTGCAAGTGATCCCGCCTAGGAGTTAGGCAGGACCTTCCCTCAGGTGCGGTCGCTGACAGAAGCTAGCTGCTGTGGGCGCAGTTATCTTCCGCAGCGGTCTCTGTCGAGGGCTGGATGCTTTGGCACTTAGTGCCCCTTCACCGCACTGCAGTCGATCAGCTGGTTAGTGGCCTGCACTATCCAGCCCTGGTACCCCAGTCGATCAGCTGCGAGGCCTGGAGTGAAGAAGAAGAACGAGAGAACCGGCCCAAAGGAAATAAAGGATGAAAAAGGTGGGAATCTCCAAGTGACGAGTGAAAAGCGCCGTCCAAAGCACTCACAGTGGGCCCCAGCGCCCCTGCCCCCTTTGGGTGACCGTGGAAGTGCAACGCGCAGCCCGGATCAGAAGACAGTCGGGGTGAGACTCGATCCTCCCAGGTGAGCACGCGGTGTCAGCAAGAGCTTGAGCTAATTTCGGGTACTTTTTTTCCAGGTATCTTTCGCGATTTGTCTGTGTCTTGCAGAGCAGCTGTTTGGAGCGTCCGCACTCGAAAAATTCACGGTTGTGTGTGTGTGTGTGTGTGTGTTGGTTTGGCCATCGCAATGGACGCCCATTGCGATCCACTTAACAGTTGTTCTGTGCTCTTGCACCTGATTCTGGTACTGTTTTGAACTTCCCTTATGGTACAATACATACGTCATATACTCAATAGCCATAATAATAATCAAGGTAAATAAATATATCGCATCGTAACAATTGAGGACAACATTTGAGAACAAAAGATTCTGTATTCTGTTGCCATCTTTCACCCTCTCTCTCTCTCTCTCTCTCTCTCTCTCTACTCGTTTTCCAGGACGTTTTCTTAAATATTACACATTCAATAAAATATGCACATCAATAATTCACATTCAATTATCAATATATGAATATATCGTTTATCATTTATCTTGTATCGTTATTCGTTTGTTTTGTTTGTTGTATCTGTTTCTGTGTGTATTCCAGTCTGTCTGTGTATCTGTGTTTTTGATGCTATTCAATTTCTAGCTACTTAAATTCTCAATCTTATATCACCCTCAATACTCCTGCAGCTATTGCTTTAGCATTCTTTCGGGCTGATGTCAACGACTTCTGAAATTTATTTCCACAAATCTCTGTTGTTTATGTGTTCGTGTCTGTGTTGTGTCTGCGGCTTGTATCTGTATCTTCTGCTTACGTATCTGAAGTTAGCTGGCTTCTGATTTAATTGGTTTTCTGCGCCGAACTCTAACAGGTAAATTCACATTTAATCTCACATTTAAAATGTAAAAGTTTTCAATTATTTTATCTTAGGTTTCGCCCCGGGCTCCTGGGCACTTGGCCCCCCCACCTCTGACCCCTAACCAGGCGGTGCATCGGCAGCAGCATCAGCATCAGTCTCGGCCTATTGCTCGGTCTTAGACTCTGATTCAGATTCAGATGTTCATGCCCAGGTCCGAATGGAAGTCCTGCAGATACGAGAGCAGCTGCGAGGGCGTTGGCCTCTGCTTGGCCTCGCAGTGCCAGCAGCAGTTCATAACGGTGAAACTGAGGGCTGGAGGTTGATTAGGGCATGACCAGGGGGGCAGGCAAACGGATCGGGTTACTCACAATTCATCGGGGCAATTGACGGGCTGTTCCAGCCGGAAGCCGGCAGCCAAGTAATTGGTAAGCTCGAATATGTCCACCTCCTCGTGTGGCATCTGGGCGAGGGTGACCAGCTCCCAGTAGAGAACGCCCAGGGACCAGACGTCGCCTTGCGACGCGTACACCTTCTTCTGCAGCGCCTCCAGCGAGAGCCACTTCAGTGGCCGGTTCTCGTTGTCGCCCAGGCAGTCGTAGTCGTCCGGGAAGAGGTCCCGAGACAGGGCGCCGTCGCAGATCTTCACGTTCGCCTCCTCATCCACACTGAAACGAGAAGGAGTTGCGGGTGATTGTGAGAGTAGAAGGACTGGGGCTCTCATCGACTTACTAGCAATTGCGTGTGGCAATATCCCTGTGGATGATCCCCAGGGAGTGCAAGTAGGCCAGTCCCTTGGTGATGTGCAGCCCGAACTCCACCAGCTGGCGGGTACTGAGGGCTGTGCTGGACTCCCGTGACTGTTGCAAGTACCTGTGAAATGGGGAACGGATGGAATGGAGAATTCAATGGAAGAAATCTGTCCGGTATACTCACATCTTTAGGTTCCCCTTGGACGGATAGGGATATGCAATCTCTGGCGGCCCGGGCAGCTCGGTGTTGGCCAGCAGCGGGGCCAGGATGTGCTGGTGGCTGACCCCGATTAGCAGCGAAGCATCCTGCAGCAGACAGGCCACCTGGGTGAGCGATGCCCCATCGATGACAGTCTTCACCAGAGCTTCACAGGAGTCGCCCAGCTTGCCGGCGTAGATCCGTCCGAAGGTGCCCTCCTTGACCAGGTGCTCGTAGGTGAGGGCTCCCGGCTGGACGCTGGGAATGCGATGCGGTCTTCTCTCCGTGACTGGCCATGGTGATGGTGCTGCCACCGTTGACGAAGGCCCCGAAGAGGCTGCCACTGCCACCGATGCCACGGCTGCTCTTTGGAGTGGACATGCTGCAGGGCTGCAGAACAGCATAGAAAGAGAGGAATCATGTAAGGACTCATATTGTAGCCAGAGTTTTCTATAGTTAGTTTTTATTAGCAGTCGCCCCATCTGAATGATTCTGTCTGATGAATCTCTAAACAGATAAAGATTAGTAACTCCCGAAGACGCTTCCGAATTGCAATTGCAGCGCTTCAATGGACCCGAAAGTGCCTTCTGCTTAGGGCAGGGTCGGGTCGTGTCTGGTGGAAGAATAGTTGATGACTAGATGGTAAACTGTATAAATTTCCATATTTCCATGCCCATCTCCAGAACTGGGCCCCCGTTTGATTTGGCTCAAAGATTGGCAAAGCATTCCATTCCCCAAAAGGCCGAATGGGACAGGCAATGGCAACAGCAACAGCAAAGACATTGTATGAGGCAGACGATGGCAGTCGAAACAGCAATTTCAGATGCCGGATTTGCATCTTTCAGTTTGCATCCGTTTACCGTTAGTCATGCACTCGGCTGCGCAGTGCACCCGCCGCTCCATAGCTAGCTCCTGCGCTCATTCATTTTAATGAATTGAGTTCCGTTTCCGCTCCGAGGCACTTGGCCCGATGCCGTCTCCGTCTCCGCCACCGCCTCTGCCAGCCCAAGACGTTGCCATAATTTTCTCTTGCTGCCTTGCTCTCGTCCTTGCTCCTGCCCCTGGTCGCAGTTGTCTTACAGCATGAATAATTTATTGGCTGGCAAAAAAGCTTTAATTCGCAGAGCATTATGTTTGCATAGCCTCGAGGAGGAGCTCTGTAGAGCGGAGCTCAGCTGTAGGAAATTGCTAGCGTTCGTCCTGTGCAAACAAAGTCTGTGAAGACGGGAAGGAGGAGGGGGATATCCTCCCATTTGCCATCCCCACTCCCCTTGGATACCAGCCTACGCAGCACATTTATTTTCATAAAACCATTTACAGGCCCACTCCCGAAAAAGAGAAACTCCGGCTAATAAACACAAGAGAAATCACTTCATTTCTCTCACGCTCAAATCTGCATAACTGTGACGGGGCTCAAGTGGGATCCTCTGGGATCCCTGGGACACTAAATCTTCATCAGAGCAGAGCAGGAGCAGCAGCAGGTGGACGTGGACTGCCCGGAATTTAACTTTTATTAAACCGCCAGCAATATGCGGAGAATTATATTATTTTGCGCGGTCCGTCAATGGCCAAATGGGAGCCACAGGTACAGGAGCAGTAACAGTAGCAGGAGCAGGAGGAATGCCGGACAGGACGGCAAGGACCCTCCTGGCATTCAGGACTGGGGCAGGAGGAGGTCGGCAACAATTGCAACAATAACCACAACGACAACAGCCACGACAAAAGGCAATAAAAACAATAGTTGGCTGCCTTTTGTTAGTGAATTTCATTTTATGATTGCCGTCATTGCCACTTTCCCGAAGGGGAAAGTCCTCCAATGTCGCTGCTTTACCCTGGCTTTCCCCATCTTCGCTCCCGTCTGGTCTGTTTGTGATTTCTGCTGAGATACAGAAACAATTGTCTGCACCGGCGACGCTTTTATGCTTCTCCTCTTTGTATTCGTTCTGACTCCTTTGCCTGTGTTTGGCTTAAACTGGTGGCACCTATGGCCTGGGCCTGGGCCTGGGCGCGTTAATGAGCGCCGCAGAAGTGTAATTCGAATTCAAGTAATCGGTTTGGAGTTGGGAATGTTTAATCGGTTAATTGTTATTGACTATTCCCTATCTTATCTCCTTATCTCTTTGCCAATAAATTGGGAAATAGCAATTTCAGCAACATTCATCCCCAATCGCGGGCAGTACCACTTTATGGGGATTTCTCTCTCTCTCAAATTGTTCAAATTGCAAATGAAAATTTTCGCTTTAGAGCTGCTGGGGCGGGGGCATGACATGACTCTGGGCGGGGCATATTAAAAGCCAATGTCGAACGAGGAGACATTATTGCTTGGGTTTTCATTCGAAATTGCTGAAGAGCCGAAATATCTGCCAATTTCCCATCACAGATCGCATTTCGAATTGCCATTGCTATGATACTATGGAAGAGACTTTTCCATGCCGAGGACCGAGTTTGGGCTGGCTTGGTCCTACTATTAGTCCCCACTGGGCGTCAAGGAGATGACAGGCGTGGAGGCAAGGCTGATGGTGGCTTGCAGCTGCTTGGCTTTGTTGTGACATTTCTAATGACAACACCACATGGCTGTCCTGGATGGTGGGGTGGTTGGCCTGCACACAAAACAGCACATAAAACCTCCACCTCTACCCCACACCAGTGCACAAACACAGGCCTGACAGGCGTCTGATTTGCTTATGTCACTTGCAGCTCTACGGCTGCCCGCAGGAACAACAGCCATGCCTTCTCCTCCCACCCATTTTCCGGTCCGAAAACACCCGTCCACCACCACCACCGCCACTCTCTCGTTGCTTGTAATTAAAAACGCTTGATGACAATTTTGCCAGGGCTGCGCCATCCCCACGTCAGTGACGAGAAAACCAAAATGCAGTTGAAAACTTTTCGGCAACACAAATTGTAGTGTATTGACACTCAGACTTAAGCACGCGTTGTCTTCAAGATTCTCTTTTATTCTATCTCCCTTGGATGGTGTGACCGTATATAGATATTAATATAATACCTAACACGCCTCTCCTTAGATGTTTAATATACATGTCATTTACAAATCTATTTTCTTATAACAATTTGATTTGTGTACTTAATCTAATTAGCGTATATAAAATTTATGTGATTTCGTATTTTTCTTTCTTATTAATCTGTTTAGTATTTGTTTCAGTGTTTAATTTGTACATAATTTGATTTCATAATTCCTTTCTTTATATTATTTTATTGTTAAATACGCTTTACTACCTTCCCTGCCTCACGTGGTCTCAACTCTCTCCTGGTGGGTGTTGGTTGAGAAACTATTTGTTCATTGTTGGTTTTGGAATTGTCATCTACTGAACAATTGCTTTCGACATCAGGTGTTTTCGCATTAGGCGATGTATGATTGTTAGTGCTTTGGTTTCTAATTTGATCCAGGTGACGTTTTATTTCTCTGTTATTGTTCGCCAAAATACAACAATACGAACGCGGGCCCAGTTGTTGTTTTACAGTTGCCTGAGTCCAGCTTGCTTTGTTAGGATTTTTGTAGTCCCTAACCATAACTTTTTGACCCTTTAAAAATTCTGTGCTTCGTCTACCTTTGTGATTTACAACACGCTCAGTCTGTTTTTTATTTATTATGCTTTCGACCGTAGGTGGTTTTAACAACGAAAATCTTGTTTTTAGTGTACGACCAAAAAATAATTTAGCAGGAGATTCGCCCGTAGTACAATGAATCGTATTTCGGTAATCGATCAAAAATCTATTTAAAATTGTATTAAAATCTTGTCTTTCATTAGCCTTTATGTTTGCATATAGTGATTTCTTAACAGTCTTTACAAAATTTTCTGCTTGACCATTAGTCGCTGGATGTCCTGGAGCAGTAAAAATGTGATTAACACCATTGTTTTTCATAAACGTTTTAAAATCATCAGAAGTAAACTGTCGTCCATTGTCACTAACTAACACGTCTGGTAAACCATATCGACAAAATACTTCTCTAAGCTTGTTGATAGTAAACAATGAAGTTATTTCCTTCGTTTTGAATACTTCTGCCCATTTTGTATAAGAATCTATAATAACCAATAAATGAAAACCTCTAATTGGTCCTGCAAAGTCTATGTGTACTCGACTCCAAGCCTTTCCTGTGGATTTCCACGGTATTAACAGACTCTTTTCTGGACTTGATTGTAGTTCCTGACAAGGAATACAATCTCGAATTAATTTCTCAATTTCAGAATCCATGCAAGGCCCCCACACATAAGAACGTGCTAACATTTTGGTTTTTACTATTCCCAAATGCGATGCATGAAATTCTGCTAAAATAGCTTGTCTCAGTTTGGTTGGAATTACTACTCTGTGTCCCCATAAGATACAATCATATTCCACTGAAAGTTCATTTGTTTTAGAGATGTAGGCAGAAAACTCGCTGCCTTTTAATCTTGTCTTCGAACCAGTGTTAATTGCCTCACAAACTTTTGATAATATTGGGTCACGTCGTGTTTCACGAGCTATTTCTTTGAAGCTAATTTTGAACACCTTTTCGGACTGTATAAAATGTATGTAATTATAGTCTTCGTTTGGTACAGCCGTTTCCCATTGAGGCATTCTTGAGAGTCCATCTGCTATATTTAAGGTCCCCTTTATGTGTTCAACTGTATATTGAAAACCTGACAAAGTCAGTGCCCATCTTTGCATTCGTGCAGAGGCCATCAATGGAAGTCCTTTCAGGTCTCCAAATATGCTTAGTAATGGTTTGTGATCTGTTCGAAGGATGAACTTGTTTCCTAAAAGATACTGTCTTAATTTACTCACACAGAACACTATAGCCAGGGCCTCTTTCTCGATTGTACTGTAATTATGCTCGCTTTTGGATAATGCTCTTGATACAAATGCTATTGGTTTGATATCTTCATTGCATTTATGTGATAAAACACCTGAAACTGCATGACTGCTAGCATCAGTCGTTAATACTAACGGTTGATCTGGGTTGTAGTGAACTAAAACTTGTTCAGAAGTTACTTCTTTCTTTACCTCTTCATATGCACTCTGACATTCGCGTGTCCAATTAAATTTTGTATTTTTCTTTAATAATGCATATAAAGGACTCATTATCTGAGCGAAATTATTGATAAACTTTGAATAATAATTTACCATGCCTATGAAAGCTCTAAGCTGTGATACGTTTTCCGGAGCCGGTGCAAACAATACACTCGCAACTCTATCATTGTTTTTGCTCAGTCCTATCCTGTCAATTGAAAATCCTAGGTAACAAATTTTGGATTTAAAGAACTCACATTTCTTGTCATTTAATTTAAGTCCAACTGATTTCAGTTTTCTAAGTACAGCTTTTAGGTTTGAAATATGTTCTTGAAGATCTCGTCCTGTAACTGTTATGTCATCTTGATAAACCACAACTCCTCGCATACCCTGAAACAACCCTTCCATTGTTTTTTGAAAAATAGCTGCTGCAGTTTTTATACCAAATGGTAAGCGTTTAACTTTCAATAGTCCAATATGTGTGCTCCAAGTACACAAATTTTGAGATTGCTCATCTAAATTTAGCTGATTGTAAGCATTTGACAGGTCAAGTTTTGAATACAGTGTACCCCCTTCAAGCGCTGCAAAAATGTCGTCTATTCGAGGTAGTGGATACTTTATGTCGACTAAAGACCGGTTTAATGTAACCTTATAGTCACCACAAATTCGTATGTCACCGTTTGGTTTTAAAATCGGTACCAAAGGTGTTGCCCATTCAGAACTAACAACTTGCTCTAAAATTCCATCATCTATGAATTTTCGTAACTGCACTTCAATCTTTTCTTTCCATGCTAATGGTACTGACCTAGGCTTGAAAAATATTGGTTTTGCATCTTCTTTTAATAGTAACGATATCGTATTCGTAGTATATGAACCTAAACGAGGCTCAAAAACTTCAGCAAACTCCGATTTAATCTGTTCTGTAATTACAGAATTTGGTTCATTTACGTACACATTGTTCACCTGCATTAACTCAAAATTAAAAGCTCTCAAAAATGTTCTACCTAGCAAAGGTGGACTCACTGCATTGGTTACAACAACAACAATTTGTTTTTTTAGACCTCGATATTCGATCGTTGCATCGTACTCACCAATAACTTTGATTGAATCTCCATTGTAATCTACATATGGAACTAGACATTTTCTAAGTGGTCTGCTGGTATTTAAGCTTTCGTAAAATGTTTTTGGAACCAATGTGCACGGTGCACCAGTGTCGCAAGCAATTTTCGTTATGTTTCCATCAATTTTTACAGGTAAATAATATACTCCGTTAGTTGAGGTTGTATCAACGCTATAGATAGAAAAGTTATAATTATCATTATCAAAATTATTATCAGAATAGGTGTCATGTTTTGTTTGAGATACATAATTTACGGATTTTTTTGATTTATTTTTACAAATGCTCGCCAAGTGACCTATTTTTCCACAGCTGTGACATTTGCATGCCTTATACTTGCAATTGTTTGAGTTATGATTTCGCCAGCCACAGTGTGTGCATGGCTGCTGCTTCTTTTCTCTGCCAGCGTCGCAGTCGTTTTCGCCGTCGCCGTCACCGTCGCTTCTGCCGCCTCTGTAACTCACGTTTCGGTTGCCCTTGAAATGACTTCTGCCGTTGCTCTTTGCTTGATCTCTGTTCTCGCCTCTTTGCCTCTGCCATTGACTAGTCCCGTTCTTTTGATGCATGTAGTTGACGTTGTGTTCTGTCTTCCTTGTGCTGATCTTCGTCTCCATGATCATCGCCTTCTTGAGTGCATCAGCCAGAGTTAGATTTTCGTCTTCTTCACATATTCTTTCATATATATAGGGTTGGGAAGGCTCATCACAAATTGGTTTAATACAAACGCTTCCAGATTTGAGCCAAATTTGCATTCCAATGCCAATTGTTTAACTCGAGCATACCACTCCGCTACAGTCTCATCTTCACTTTTTGTGGACATGTGAAATTTTTTTCTTTCTCTGAATATGAGTGTAGGTGGTGTGGAGTGTGTTTTTAAAATTTCACATAATTCTTTGTATGCTTTTGATACGGGTGATACCGGATTGCACAAACTATGTAGTACAGTGTAAGCCGCTGTACCGATCGACTTCAACAAAACTGCCTTTTTTGTGTTTTCCTCTTTCACATTCAATTCGCACAAATGTATGTCGAATTTTTCCTTCCAAATGCAGAACGTTTCTTGGTGTGGCGAAAACTCAGCCATTTGATAGAATGTTGGTGCTTCATTTTTCGTCATGTTGCTATTCATATATTATATGCACTTTTAACATGTGTATGTATATTAATACGTTTTATTTTATGCTCGTCGCCAATTATGTAGTGTATTGACACTCAGACTTAAGCACGCGTTGTCTTCAAGATTCTCTTTTATTCTATCTCCCTTGGATGGTGTGACCGTATATAGATATTAATATAATACCTAACATAAATATTCGCACAGTGGCTGGGATGTGGGCAAACATTTTAATGAAGTTTTCACGGTGAGACTTTGGTCAACCTCTGATGAAATTTACTTTTTGGGCAGAGAAAAACCCCTTTAAAAGTTCGAAAAGATGCATGAAATGAGTAAAAGTATGGAATACATATGTTTCTCTTTCAGATCCATCTCTTAAAAGTACTTCACACTTTGATTACACATAGATTGTTTCATCGGCTTTATCGATGTACTGGTTCCACTGTGCAGGCCCAACAAGTTTGAGAGCTGGTCGCAAATTGCTGTTGCAAATATTCCCATCTATCCACCGCTGCTTTTCAACGTACCCGACCCGGTGCGGCAGGGAGAGCGGTTTGAGAATATTACGCATACGACCTGTCGCCTTGGCATTAATGGAACCGATGGCAGCCGAGGCAGGCGGCTTGATGAACCAGAGCCTGTCAGGTGGAGCCGACACAGAGACCAGGACTGGCTCAATTATATTTCAATTTACCTGACAGCAAGAGAGGGAGGGGAAAGAATCTTTTCCTATTCTGTTTCCCCTGGCTCCTCGTCATCGGAAAAGCCTTTAATCAAGGCCTCGGATTGAGTTTTTCCGGCACTCCTCTGGCTTCTCTTTGCCAGAACTTTAATTATTTTACCATTTCGGGGACGATGCTGCCAGGGCAAACTGTGCGCCTTCTAATTTGCTAGAGAGACTAATTTGAATTTTGTTTGATTTATGCCTGATATCGATTGGCCCTCTCCATCAGTTCCGTTCCCCTTTGATGCATGGCATTTTGATGAGGCGATTTAGCCTCGTTAGCCTCGCCATTTAATAAGCGTTTCGGGTCGCACAAACAAAAAGGTTCACTCGGCTAATTCATAATTGAAAAGCGGCAAGCGGCAGACCGGCAGAGCGGTTCCACGGGCCTGTAAAATGGTGGTGGGGCGGGACAGGCATCCACTTGTAATTAAAGGTGGCGTATAGTTAACCCAAGTCATCGTCGCTTACTTGTACACGCACTTAATCACGCGTAATTGCCTTTCAATTACGCATCGCGTGTCCGGGCCATGCCCCACCCGCCCACGCTTTGAGGTCAGCATTTTACAATTTATATACATAAGAAAGTACACTGTACAGTGCTCTACAGATTTGTCAGGTCCACAGTTCAGCTTGTTGTTGACTCCGCCAATTAAATCAATTTGCAATTTTCCGACCAGTTTCAGTTGGCCCTGAGGGAAAACCTGGCTATCAGTGGGAAAATATATTATTGGATATCTGTCAACTGAATTCAAGGACAGGGCATTGCCTCAAGGTTAATGGACAAAGAACCAGGTTCTCTAACTCTGAATTATTTCCATGTAGCTCTGTCGGAATCGGACGCGCTAGAAAGGATGATCCGAGGCCACTCTCTGGCTGCATCCACACCACAGTATAGTCGAGGAAACAAAAGAAACATCCGCCACTCGGCCAACGGCTTCCGATTGCCTCTCCTGAGGCTGGGGCTGACAGGAAGCAATCAATAGTGTAGTGCCAGACAACAGCATCCGCCGCTGTTTGCCTGACCAATCCCATCACCAGGGATAAATGATGGCGGATCGCAGACTTGGAGTAAAAAAATATCCCCTGGGGGTCGGATAATTTGTCAACCTTTGGTGACGGCTCGGCTTTTGTTCAACGGTCAACCCATTAAGTGTCCATCCTTTTCATTTCCATAAAGCTTTTGTGCCGAGTGTAAATAATGGGTTTTAATCAAAAAGAACAACAGTGGGATATCCATTAACGGAGTACGTGTCACCAAATTCTTCTGCGAACTGCGGACTGGTACCTGGAAAACTCCAGTCTATCCCCCCAGCGCAGGGGAGGTTGACTTTGCCCCATGCGGCGCGCGTCATTTACTGTTTTAATTACAAATTTCTTTAATGGGGCGACGACAACATTTTAAATTAGCACCTGCTCCCGCTCATCCCCATCCCAATCCTCTCTCTGTCATTCGCTGATGCAGAAATCTCCATAAAACACCGCGACATGCTCCAACCTGCTCTCCACCCTCTCCTCCTGGAGCTCAATCCTTTGTTGGATGGGGCTGCAATAATATTTTGCAAGTGTTTATAAGCATGCACAAAGCCATGTTTTAACAGCTGTAGTCCGTAGGCGAAGTCTGGTTTCTCTGCCGTTTTTATTGTTATGCTCCTCTACCATTTCTCCACCCTCTGCTCCCTCCATCCCTTGTTAGAAGCTCCCTTGCACCCGTTGCCGTTTTTTATTTATTTATTTATTATTAAATTAACAAATTATCTTTTAATAATGGTACTTCGTTACTAAAGGCGGAAAAGGATAAGTTAAAAGTTAGCTAAATTTAAATGATTATAAATATAGCATGCAATTAGTTTAAGAGACAGTTCAGGGGATAGGGTTTGACAGAGCGAGTTATAATTATGGCATAAAACCCTAAAAGGTTCATGATCAGCATAATTAGACCAACATATGGGTAGACGGATAGGCCTAAAAGTACGGGTAGGTCTGGATGGAACGGCCAAGTCAATCTGACCCAAGAGAGTTTGGGAGTCAACAGTCCCAAGAAGGAGCTTGTGCACGAACATTACGCCATTGCATATTCTGCGATCGTGCAACGACGGCAGGTCAATAAGATTTAGCCTAGACCGGTAGGGTGGCAAGATTCTACCCTAGTCCCAGTTAAAGTTCCGAAGGGCAAAAAGTAAAAATTGCTTTTGCACGGATTCAATAACAGCCTGCTGCTCTTTATACTGCGGGCTCCACACACAAGAACAATACTCCAATATAGGACGTACTAACGAGATGTACAGTTGTTTCGTAACGTACGGGTCGTCAAACTCCTTGGACCAACGCTTGATGAACGCTAAAACACCCTTAGCTTTATTTACAGTTGCAGCTATATGGGTGTTGAAACACATCTTATGATCAAAAAGGACTCCGAGGTCATTTGAACTCGAAATTCGCTCAAGGCCATGATTTCCTAGAACACATGAGACAAAATGAGGAGCGCGACGGTAAAATGTCATAAGTTTGCATTTGGAAAGGTTCAGAAAAAGAAGATTAGTTGAACACCACAATAGTAGTTCACTTAGATCAAGCTGAAGGCGTGTGTGCAAATACCAATCAGAGTAAGAAAGACAGATTTTGACATCATCAGCATACATTAGTGTAGTAGAGTATGTTATAACTTGAGGAAGGTCGTTCACAAATAAAATAAACAGAAGCGGGCCCAGATGACTTCCCTGTGGCACACCTGAAGTAACATTAACAGTATTTGACAACCCGTTAGAAAACAAAACACGTTGAGTACGGTTAGAGAGATAGGACAAAATCCAATCTAGAAGATTCGTTGGGAACCCTAATAAAGAGAGCTTTTGAATAAGCAGAGCCATGGTTCACAGAATCGAATGCCTTGCTGAAGTCCGTAAAAACTACATCCGTCTGCAAACCAATTTGAAAACCACGGTGGATTAGGTTAGAAAACTCAAGAAGGTTAGTCGATGTTGAACGATGTCTGAAAAAACCGTGTTGCGACGGAGATATCAAGCTGCAACAAAGATGTTGCAGTTGCCGGGTGACCAGGAACTCAAGAAGCTTCGGGATGGCGGAAAGCTTTGCGATACCACGATAGTTTTCAATGTTTGATCTTGAACCTTTTTTGTGAAGCGGAATGATGTAGGACTCATTCCAAATTACTGGGAGACAAGACTGTTCCAAGGAGAGGTTGAAGAGAAAGGTCAAGGGTTTGCAAAGGGACTGGGCACAGTGTTTTAAGATGCAACTTGGTACTTTATCTGGACCCGCAGAAAACGATATGTCCATAGATGACAAACCTTCCAGAACAACGCTTTCCTCGAAAAAGGGCAGAAAAATGCTGTTAGCTTGAGGTAGCTGGTACGGATACGGAGTGGATGCGTTGTAAATATGAGACGAGTACGTTGTTTGGAAAAAGTTAGCGAATAAATTTGCAATACCAACAGCAGAAGCTTCTGTTTTGTTCTGGTAATGAAGGGACGGAGGAAAAACGTTTGACTTGCGCTTAGAATTAACGAACGAATAGAATTTTTTAGGATCCCTACGAAAGTTACTACTACATTGTGAAAGGTAATGATTATAACACTGACTATTGACGGCAAGGAACAGAGAGCGAGCGGAGGAGTATAGAGCTAAGGCCAACGTGGAGCCCGACTTCTGGTACTTTTTATAGAGCCGGGATTTATTATTTTTTAAGTATGACAAATACTTGGAGAACCAGGGAGGCTTGGACGATACAGGTACAGTGATATCTGGAACAAACGTATTAAGGGCGGAGTAAATAGAACTATAAAACGAGTTAACAGTTGCATCTATGTTCGGTAATGAATAAAGAAACGACCAATCAACACGCGAGAGATGTAGATCTATATCAATAAAGTTTGTTTTGCGAAAACACTTTATGTGACAAGGAGCCATGGAACTGTCAGCACCTCCAGATTGTGTACACTCCAGTGATATCAACAAAGTTGGATGGTAAGGATCTTCAGGGAGAGATATTGGGCTTGCTCTAGATACAGTAGCAGGAGAACCATCGTTAACAAAAACGAGGTCAAGAAGTCTGTCCCTAATGTTTTTAACGGCATTAATTTGGACAAGGGAAATATCCGTTAGCCCATTGATAAAGTCATTATGGCAATTGGGAAACAACAGGTTAGCGTCATCACAAGGCAGCCAAGAAAGAAATGGGAGGTTAAAGTCCCCCATGACAATAATTCGATCATTGCACCCTAATGTAGAAACAACGTTATTAATTGCTGAAAGGTCGTGGAAGTAAAGCTCATCATCAGACCTGGGAGGAATGTAAGAGCAGGTTAAATAGAAAAATGCGGAGCCAACACGAACTTTGACTGCAACAAATTCAATTCCATGAATGTTATTGAATGGGAATAACTCAGATGAGAAAACAGATTTAACTGCAATCAGAACCCCACCTGCAAAAGATGGGCGGTCCATTCTATAAACAGTGTAACTATCAATGAAAATTTGGTGATCATTGACAGAGGAGTTAAGTCAGGTTTCGGTAAACGCGATGGCATCGAAATCAAAGGACGCGCTATTAGTATGAATTTGACGCAACTTTCCCAGCAAACTGCGAACGTTCTGATAGTGCATGGAAAAATAGTACATCAGTTTTTTGGAGCATGTTCGGTAATTCTTGGATTCGAGTTCGGATCTTTGAGAAGGAACTCATGCACAATTGTATGCTCAGGCCATATTGACGGTTCTAGAGAACAGGATAGTAAAGAATCAGGGAGAAGAATTTTAAATTTGGAGTAGGAATTGCAGCAGGAATTGGAGCAGGAATTGGAGCAGGAATTGGAGCAGGAATTGGCAAGACGTCGTCAGCAACCAGCACACCCGCACTAGGAGCACTCACCGCGTCAGAAGTGACGGCCACAGAAACTGCAGGGATGGGATTGATGCTGTTGGGGAGTTGGGTGCTCGAAGGAAGCACATTGCTCGGTGTAAAGAACTCCGGAGCCACCGTTGGCGGATTTACAGACAACGGCGTGGCATGCCTACACGGAAATGCTTCCGATGGATGAAGGTGGGAGGCAGGCGTACCAATCGGATTAGGTTGCAAGAGATTGGTATCATTATGCGGAATTTTCCGTCTAGGCGATTCGCTCAAGAGTTTGAGCCCAAGAAACTGTGATTCAAGGGCAAGAAATTTCTCGTTGAGAGCCACAAATTGTTTCCGGACATCCAGAAACCCAGTTCGAGTCTGTCTCATAAATGTGCGTATTTCGGCCTCAATCTCCCGACAAGCCAGACATGACCAAGACAGGCCCATGCGTTTCGAGATCAGATCATTCAGCCGGCCAAAATTTCCACCACCAGCACATTTTATGTGGGCAAAATTGTCGCACAGCCAGCAGCTAAGAAATGAATCTCCTATGATAACACCACCGAATTCACATTTCTTTGCACTACAAACGATTGCCATTATTGACAGCAGTAGAATCACTGTGCACGAATAATAAGAGAACGGAGTGAGATCGCAGGTAAAGTAGGAGAGCAGACAGCAGAGCGAGCCAGACAATCAGCTGCAGCGGCAATAATTCAAAGCAGATGATCCAACGAAGTGCAGAAAACGAGCAGTAAACTCACCAAAGCAGAGACACAAAAGAAAAGTCCACAGAGAGGGAGAGTATAGGCAATCCAGAGAGAGTGAGAGCAACAATGCGAGAAGCCCGCGTATGCTCACGAGAGAGTGTGGGCGATGCAAACGCTGATGCGCGAGAACAGTGCACACCGAAGAAGCGATAACGAAAAGCAGACTGGGCAAAAAACAATAACAAATTGCCTGCACGAGTCCGATGTGTTACTTTGAAATATTGAATTTATATTTAACACTTGTTTACAAACAAAACACTGGTGGTTAACACAAAGTAGAATCAAATTAAAGAGATGCGATAATAAATCAAAACAAAGACACAACAATGTTGTATGATATTTAGGCAAAGGGCGGAGAATGCGGGAGCAAGAAAAAAAAACACAACCGGCTTAAGCAAGAGCTAGCTTGCTGCACATTAAAGCAATTTGGCCAACATTTATGGACTGATTTAATAGAATATAAGGGAGTGGTTTGCCAGAGGGGCAAAGGAAGGGCTCCACTCCACTCACAAATGAGATATTTCCACACAACTGAACAGAGCAGACTCTGTGTGTCTGTGTGCACTTGGATATAATTGTTTGACTAAATGAGTGCGCTCCGTCCCCCCTGCTCTATATGTTTCTGCCCCCAAATGGTGCTACACTTCGATTAACGCTCACACATGTATGTGGCGAGAGGAGAGTGGGGAGGGGAGAGAGGGGAGGCCACTGAATGGGGAACAGAACAACAATAATTATGGCAAACACCCTCAGACCCCGACCGCCTCTCCACTTGCATGGGCCCTTCCTATCGCATCTCCCCACCACTTCTGAAAAGAGGAAAAGGACTCTGAGAGGGGAACGATTAGAATGGGTAAGAGAATTCATTTAATGTCTCGACGTCTGCTGCGGTGCGAGTAGATAAAGCTGAGCTGATGTGACTCTTCTGATATGTGTACATATATTTGTGTCTGGAAAATGTCTTTTAAATACGTGAAATGCATGACCAAGTAGATAAATGACTTTGTCAAGGCCTCTAAATTTGCAGCTGATCGGCTTACAAGCCCTTGTTGTACCACACGGTGTCCAGGTCGGGACGTTTCTTCTGAATATTTTCGCGCACCTTCTTCTCCAGGCTGGACACCTTGATGGCAGCACGCTGGCTGAAGAACGCACAGCCGAGGGGTGTGGCAAAGATGAGCACTGTGGAGATAATGTTTTTTATCCCCAATCGGCCGACTAATTATTTCGAATTAAATAAAACTCGGCGCAGAAATAAAATTACGATATGTTCTTTAATGCGTGACATCCAAATTGCAAGTGTGGCTTGCCTGCCCTTTACATTGCCGCTCCGATTGCTAAGCGCAGCTTCGCTCGGCTGACGTCGGTAGGCAGACGCAAAGCGGAGATAGCGAAGAGCGAGCTGGCAGAGAGCGTTTAGCAGGGCAAGCACGCGCAAAGCTTTAACAAACAAATGAGTGACATAGACATAAGTAACAAACAAAATAAGCGGCTGAGGGCCATGAATTAGGTGCTATTTGGCAAGCAGCTAATCGGCTGGGTTCTGCTCCGAACATTCACCCCCCGTTGGAAGGCAAAGGCTTTCAACAGATCCATCCTGAAGGGGCAGAACCGCTATTTTTCCAACGGCCCTCTTGAAAAGGCCTTTTTGAGTGCGGATGACGGCTACTCTGATGGTTCCATCTTTTCCTGGGATGACGCTCTCAATGCGGCCAAGCGGCCACCTTAATGGTGGCAGCGTTTCCTCCTTAATCATGACGAGCGCTCCTAGCTTGATGTTTGGAGACGATGACCGCCACTTGCTCCGCTCCTGAAGAATCGAAAGATACGCCGTGCTCCATTTTCTCCAAAACGCCTGCTTCATTTGACACAGCCGCTGCCATCGACTAAGTAAATTGACCCGGAGATGCGCCACATCTGGCTCGTCGAATGCAGCTTTCGGGGCTCCATTGAGAAAGTGGTTTGGCGTGAGCACATCTAGATCATCGGGACTTTCTGTAATTGCATAAAGCGAACGGGAATTTAACAAAGCAGAGATTTCACAAGCCAAGGTCTGAATTTCATCAAGAGTAAAACTGTAGGTCCCGACGATGCGATGAAAATGATATTTAGCTGCTTTAACAGCCGCCTCCCACAAACCCCCAAAATGAGGTGAGCGAGGGGGGATGAATTTCCAATCGATTCCACTAGAAACGCAGAGATGTGACACAGCCGACGTATGACGATCGCTGAGGAACATTTGCCGAAGCTCCAAAAGCTCATTTTTTGCTCCTACAAAATTTGTAGCGTTGTCTGGCCAGATGATTCGAGGTTTGGGACGTAGACTTATAAAACGCCTTAATGCTGCCAGAAAGGATTCTGTAGATAGATCCCGAACGACTCCCAAATGAGTTGCTTTGGTGCTAAAGCATACGAAGACAGGGATGTAACATTTGATAGGAGGCCTGCTTCTGACTTCCGACTTGTGATAAAAGGGTCCGCAAAAATCAACGCCCGTTGTGTGGAATGCTGGATTAGTCCTTACGCGATCCGCAGGCAAGTTTCCCATGATATGTTCCCTCAGCACTGGCTTCAAACGAAAGCATCTAACACATTTGCGAATGATTCCCGCAACATATTTGCGTCCACCAATAGGCCAGAATTTTCGCCGAAGCAGTCCGAGCAATCCTTGAGCTCCTGCGTGGAGAAACCTTTCGTGAAAGAAGATAATAATAGAGACAGTGACAGGATGTCCCTTAGGAAGCAGGATCGGGTGCTTCGCGCAGTAGTGCAATTCGGCATTTTGGAGGCGGCCTCCAACACGCAGCAATCCAAAGCTATCCAGAAATGGATTCAGTGAGGCCATCGTGCTTTTTGGGGGTAGGGCCTGTTTGCTGGCGAGGGCCCTTATCTCTTCCGAAAATTGTTGCTGCTGTATTGCCCTTATGAGCAAATGCGTACCATTTTTGATGTCGATTACGGTAAGTTGACCCTTCGACCGCGCTATGCCTTTGTCCTTGAGCATGTAGAATCGATATATGTAAGCAAAGACGCGCTGCATGGATCCGAATGAGTTTTGAAATTTGCAATCGTACGATACATCCCTTTCGTTTGAAACAACCAATGCTGCATGACGACGTTCTGGTACATCGGTCGGCAATTGCAAGCCTGCAGGCCACTCTGAGCTCTCAAGATGCAAGAATGGTGATCCAGAGATCCAAAGGCTGCTATCCATTAGGTCAGCGGGCGTGGATCCACGTGATATGATGTTGGCAGGATTCAACTTTAACACCTGAATCTCCTCCTTCGGGTCATTGCGCCATAGGATGCACTACACATGCGTATCGGGATGGGAAACGCGTACACAGCGGTACATTTTGCAGATATCGCCACACAAGGCGACTTTAAACGAGGGGGAACGTTGTGAGTTGCTGCGGACACCGCAACTCTACGGTTATACCCGATACTAAGTCAGTATGGCTCTCCTCCGGCAGACGCCGCTAATATTAAACGACACGACAAAGAGTGCGTGCGAGAGAGACAGAAAATCAGTCTGAGCGTGACGTCGGGCTCTGCGTAGCCACTGCAAATTGATTTGTTCCTATTGGCTATAAAAATGATCTGATCTGATCCAGATTCAGCAATCTGATAGATATGGTCATTATCTATGATTCTGCGTTTTTAGTTTTCTCGAATGTGCAATATTGTGGATGCAACAGATTTTCGTCTTTTGTGTGGGCGGAAGGGGGTTGCGCGAAGTTTTGAGATACACGTTTTATAGTAAGATCTAACAGGAGTGCGGACACCAAATTTGGTTACTCTAGCCTTAATAGTCTCTGAGATTTTTGAATATCCCCAGATTTTCATCCTTTGCGGGGGCGGTAGGGGGTGTGGCGAAATTTTGAAGCAAACTCGTCTCGGTCCGATATATTAGGAGTGTGGATACCAAATTTGGTTGCTCTAGCTTTTATAGTCTCTGAGATCTAGGCGCTAATGTTTTACTCTAAGCAAAGCCGCCTATGCTACGTGTGTGTTAGAGAGAGACAGGGCGAGAAAAAATGAAATTGTTTTCTTGATGCTGGCTATAATAATTTTACGATCTGGTTCAGATTTTGCACTCTAGAAGATATAGTCATCTTCTACGATTCTGCGTTTTTAGTTTTCTCGTATCTTTAAAATTGTGGATGCCACAGATTTTCGCTTTTTGTGGGGGCGGAAGTAAGCGGGGCAAAGTTTTGAAACATTCTTGTAGCAGTGACATATCACAGAAGTCTGGATCCAAAACATCGTTGCTCTCGCTCTTATAGTCTTTGAGCACTAGGCGCTGAAGGGGACGGACAGACGGACAGACGGACGGACGGACAGACGGACAGACGGACAGACAGACATGGCTCAATCGACTCGGCTATTGATGCTGATCAAGAATATATATACTTTATGGGGTCGGAAACGATTCCTTTTGGACGTTACACATCCACTATTACCACAAATCTAATATACCCCAATACTCATTTTGAGTATCGGGTATAAGAAGCGGAGACGAAGCAGAGTTATCAGAATTTTAGGTTGGATGGTGGGTCCAGCCATTAGCGCATCATTCAGTAATACTCCAGACGCTGTTTTGGCAGATCCATCGAACTCTACGCGTAATTTGGTGGTTGTACTATCCTGCTTGTGGACGCAATGGTGAGGCAAGAAGTACTGCGGGAGGTCTGACTGCCGCGAAGCTGGCGACATGTGTCCTAAATCACGATACTCCTGGAGAAACTTCATATATTTTGCCTTAAGCTGTGCATTTTTTGCTAGCTTCCTCTCCAAATTGAGAAATCTACGTAGCGCCTGCTGATACGATTCTCCTAATTCCTCTAGACTGAATTTGGTTGGCAAACGCACGGAGTAAACTCCGAATGCAGTTTGTGACGAAATGCTGTTCGCAATGAACATCTTCCTCCGAAATTGATGAGGGCGAATAACCTCCATCGACTTCCCAAAACCGCCTTACAATATCGCACAAATTAGTCTCGCAAGCGGAGATGACAGGGGGATCTTCAACGGCTGCTAGCGCCGCACGGGCTTTCTCAGAGTTTTTAATACTTCCTGACACTATCCAGCCAAGTTTTGTCTTCTGCAATGTTGGCAATTGGTCTGACAGTCGAATCTGTCCAACGCACATTAATTCGAAGAACAAACCAGCACCTATCAACAGATCGACACGCTGGGGCTTGGCGAAATTAGGATCAGCCAGTTTTAGATTATTTGGCATTGGCCAATCCTTTGCGTTTAGGCCGAAGTTAGGCTGCATTCCTGTGATTGAGGCAGTGATAATTGCAGAGAGGAAACCGCGATAGCTTTCGTCTTGAGATTGCAGGACGATGTCCACAGGCTTGCTGGATGGTAGAATTGACTCTCCAATACCGGCGATTTGAACGTGAGACGGGTGAGGATCTAACTGCAGCTGATTGGCGAGTCTCGATGTTATAAAGTTAACCTGAGAAGCGGAATCTAAAATGGCACGACATGGAATAAGCGATCCAAAACGGCCCCTGACATATACGATTGCAGTAGCTAGCAGCACGTTTTGGCTAGAGACTTTTGAAGAAGAGATTTCCGGCAGAGATTTTTGACTCGAGGGGGGAGGGCTAATATATTTGCTTGCTACTAGGGCACTTGCAGGATCATGCTGGTTCGATTCCGTGCTCGGCGACGGCAACTCAGCGTCAGCGCCCGACTGCATGTGGAGCAGTGTGTGATGCTTGGCTTGGCAATTTCTACATGCCCCTGACTTGCAGCGTTGCAATGAATGGCCTTTGTTGAGGCAGTTTAGACATAAATGGCGCTTCTTCACCTCCTTGTATCGAGAAAAAACAGGGAGATCTATAAATGCCTGGCATCGGGATATGTAGTGATCGGAGGATTTGCAATACTTGCATGTTGAGCTATTATGATCGTTAATGGAGGTGATTAGGGTGCTAGGTTTACTTTCTCCCCCCTGCTGGCTAGGAATTGTTACCATAGCCGATCCCAAATTTTCCAGCATCCGACATCTTGCTTCCAAGAATGAGGCCATGCTTGACCACCGAGGCAATCCTGACGTCGGCAAGTTCTCTTCCCATTTCTCCTTGGTCTTGTGGTCCAATTTCGTTCCTATGATGAAGATCAGCAACCCATCGGAAATCTCCTGCGGGGTCGCCAAGGTCTGAAGTGCACGCAAGTGCGAATTGATTTTATCGCTGAGCGCGCGCAAGCCGATAGCCGAGCCCTTCTCCACCCCTTGCAACCCGAAAATAGCCTTGACGTGTGCCTGAAAATGTAACAGTTTATTATCGAATCGCAACATTAGTAAATTCAACGCCTTGTCGTAATTCTCCTCAGAAAGTTCCAAGGAACGAATCGTATCCAGCGCAGCACCATCTAGACATCCACGAAGATATTGGAATTTTTCGATGATTGGTATACGATGGTCTTTGTGCACCATTGTCGAAAACATCGCGTGGAATTCTGGCCAATCCATGTAGCTCCCACCGAATCGCGGAAGCTGCAACTCGGGCATTCGAGAACGGCCTATACTATTATAGGCGAACAACGACGAATTCCCCTCGAGAGTATGCCGAGCCGTTGAATTGGCAGTGCTGTGTATCGTATTACAGGATCATCAATCGAGTACCGTGCCGCGTGTCCTTCGAACAGGACCCCCCACCTCAGTGCCGTGTATCCTAGTATAGGATCACCGATCCAGTACCTTGCCACGTATCCTTCGACAGGACCCCCCACCCAGTGCTGTGTATCCTAGTACAGGAGCCCTGACCCAGTACCGTGCTGATAACGACTCACACCGGTGCCCCGATTAGTAGAACAGGATCAGGATGAACATCCGCTGGATAGCGTCCCGCAGGAAGGTCGAGCTGCAGAGCCTGGCTAAGGAGTTTGGACTAGGAGAAACCGGGACGGTGGAGGATCTACGGAGCCGGATCACCGCATTCATCGCACGCCCTGGGCACCCCGAAGCCGTGCAGGCAAGGCTGGATGAATTGGCTACGCACTTTGGGAACATACCGAGCCCCAGGGACCACCGGAGCCCAGCCACGTCACCCGGGCCAGGGAGCCGGACGAAGATGGAAGACAGCAAGGAGGGACCAAAACTGCGATTGATTATACCCGAGCTGCCCAGCACGAGCCAAGAATCCACCCACGGATACCGCGAGACAGCAACCGAGACACCGGCCGCCCAGGACGAGCTACCCAAGGACCACTCCAAGGAACCAGACCAGAGGAGTCCAGCAAGAACCACGAGCCAGGACCCACTACCACTGTACCCCTGGCCACGCCTAGCCACCAGACAACCACGGAAGGAGAACAGCCACGTTTTCCTCAGGTACATCGGGTCTCACGCCCCGGAGGGGGTGAGATCTCGTACTCGTTACTGGCGGACAAATTCCCGAAATGGGGATTTACTTTCGACGGCCACGCGGACCCACTAGCGTTCATCGAAAGGCTCGAGGAGCGAGTGGAATCATACGGCGGGAGCCCAGAGCAGTTGCCGCGGGCCATCTCCGGTCTCCTTACAGGTAAGGCCGAAGGATGGTTCCGAACTTTTCAGATGCAGGGACAGAATTGGATAGACTTTCGGAAAGAATTCCTAGAATTCTTCCTGCCCCCCAGATACTTCCAGCGGCTGGAAGACACCATACGAAGTCGGGAACAGAAGCCCAAGGAATCCTTCCGGGATTAACTTATCGAATTACGTCTGATGATGCAGCGAGCCCAGTACACTCGGGAACAGGAACTCGAGCGGATCTACGAAAATCTCCGCCCGGAGTATCAAATGTACACGCGCAGACAGGATTTCCGATCCCTCACAGAATTGACCCAGCTCGTCTCTGCCTACGAAACCGCGCCGGACCGAGAAGCACTCCGCAGCATCGGGACTGCACAGAACCATCGACCCCGTGCCGCCTTTACCGGCAATGGAACCTACCCCCAACGGGGCAACACACACGAGACACCCGGGAAAACCGAGATCGCCAACCGAGGAATCGGCCAGGAGGAAAAGCAAGCGATCGAGCCTGCCGGAACTGCGGGGAAAACGGCCATTTCAGTGGTGCGTGCACAAACCGACAGAAGCTGTTCTGTTGGGAATGTGGCCACCGAGGGGTCCGGACCTTCAACTGCTGCCGGAAACCCGCGTCGGGAAACGGATCGGGTCTCCGCCCAACTGGGACATGGACGGAGGCGCGCACCCAGGAACAGGAGAAACCCACCCATTAAGCATGACCGGAGAAGGGATCGCTGCCCTGGTGGACATCAATGTGAGAGCATTTGCTGCCACCCTCAACACTGGAGCCACACGATCCTTCATCAGTGAGCGGCTGGCGAAGGACATAGGGACGACCAAGAACAGGCGAGAGGTGAGGACCAGGATCCGCCTGGCAGATGGAACCAGGAAGGAGATCAACCAAGCGATAGCAGTCACCGTGCGCCTGGATCAACAAGAAACACAGGTGTCTCTTCTTATACTCCCCACGGAATTAGACGACTTCATCTTGGGACTCGACTTCCTCTGTGGCATCCGCGCAAGAATCCACTGTGGACGGGCTTATCAACAGCTGAAGTTGCAGCAGAAACCCGCCGGGACGATACCATCATGCACCGCCCAGCCACGCCCACGGGCCGTCACGTTTGCGGACTCCACTGCCATCCGAGACCAACACCCCACAGCCAACCACGAACCATCCAACCGCCGCGACAACAAGACCTTACCCGACAAGATCAAGCAACAACCCCAGGACTACGCCACCACAACAGGACACGAAAAAAGCTACGACGGAAAGAACTGCGACACCGATGGATTACGAGTTCCCCGGCACGAATCCCGACACCAACAGGACAACGCAACACAACAGGGACTTTGGCAGAGACAGCTACGGCTCCACTGGATCAATCCAGGGCCAGCTCGTCGAACCAGGAGTCACCAACAGGACACAGCAGGAAGCAAGGGATCTTGGCAGAGACAGCTACGGCTCCACTGGATCAATCCAGGACCAGCTCGTCGAACCGGGAGTCAGCAACAGGACCCAGGAATCACCAGGATACTCCAGCAAAGATAGCTGCGGCCCCGCGGGATCAATCCAGGGCCAGCTCATCGAACAGGGAGTCACCACGTAGTTACCCAACACGACAGACATCACGCAAGCCACGAACCCCGATACCACAGGACGAGATCACAGAAACCCCGACGGCGGACTACTAACTGGAGCCATTAGCCGACGCCGAAATAGCTCGGGAACGCAACCCGTTTCGCCCAGCCGACTCGGATGACTACGAGAACGCGATCTTGGCCACCATTACCGCCCTGGAACTGGAGGACCTATCGCCGTGGCAGCAAGCCCTATACCCCACAGCAAAACCCCACGGAACGAGCCAACAGGACGATCAAAACCATGATCGCCCAGTACATCGATGGAGACCAGAGGACATGGGACGAGCTGCTGCCCGAACTCAGCCTAGCCATCAACAGCAGCACATCGGACACCACAGGCTTCAGCCCAGCATTCATTCAGAGATCCCAACCGACAAGGCCAAGCGACTCAAGGAAATCTTCGCCATCGTACAGGAAAATACCCAGCAGGCATCACAGACGCAGAGCAGGAACTACAACCTACGTCGACGCGAATGGAGACCCACGATCGGGACGCTCGTGATGCTACGCCAACATCACCTGTCCAAAGCGGCGGACAACTTCGCTGCCAAACTGGCTCCCAAATATGAGGGGCCTTACAAAGTAGTAAAATTTATTTCCCCCACCATAGCACGACTCCAGAAGCATCCGGGACAACGACGAACGGCCGGACTAGCCGACCTCAAGGCCTACCACGACCACGAGCACACCCTCACCAGCGACGACGACGAGCACACCCTCCCCAGCGAAAACGAAGAAGACAACGAAGACAACGATGAGGACGACCCCAGCACCGGGAAAACCGCGAATTCATGAGGGCCACTTATGGTAGTGCGCTGCCGTAATGTCCTCGCCCCACAAGGGGCAACCGCGTACACACGCAGTAAGATAGCTTAACTCCCCTTAAGGGATTAGAGTAAGAAATAGCCAGAAACTAGAAAACGCACCGATCAAGGAAACCCGGACCCGACGGGCTGCACGGCCCGAGAGGCCGAACCAGGAAACCCGAGTCACCCAAAGGAGGACAGCGACCTGTCATTGGGCTTGGAAAAGGCAAAGGCGGGCGTACTGCTCACAGCGTTCGAGGAGATGCCCGAGCTGAACGTGTTGCAGGAGGAACAGGCATGGCCAATCGCCCCAGTCGCCTGGCGGGTAAGCACGCCTGACCGCCGCATCCCGCAAAGCCTGCTGGAAGGCGCCAGCGCTCAGGCAAACGCGGCGCGGCACGGGCGCAGCCGGGTCCGCAGCCTAGAATACCACGAGGGCCAACGCTTCCACGTATGCATCAGCGGAAATTTGGTGCGCATTTCACCGCGCCCCACCCCGAAGTAGGAAGGGAGTGTGAAGGCATAAGCCTCCACAACACTGACCACGACACCATGCCCTGAAGGGACCGCCCCGACGGCTTGTTATCTAATTTCATTATTATCTCAGTTCATTATCACTATTATCCGATTTTATTACCAAGACAAGCAACAATGAATCCTTATTTTCACCCATTAAAGTAAGAAATAGGCTAAGAAACCCGAAAACAGTAGGCCTTTTTTACTTATTAGAACTAAGAGAACCAACACGTAAGAGAGACGCACACTACGGCCACGCAGCGAAGAGAGACGCACACCACGGCTATACGAAGGCGAAGAGAACCAACACGAAAGAGATACGCTCTTACGCCCACGCAGCCAACGCAAGGAAGAGAACGGCTATACGCAGACGAAAAGAGACAACATGAAAGAGAGCGAAGCGGCAGAGAAGCCGCCGATCGGTCTTACGCCCACGCAGCCGAGGAAAAGAGCCGACGGCGAAGCAGGCAATACACCCACGCAGCCATACACCCACGCAGCCGAGGCCGGCAGCCGAAGGCGGCGCAGCAGCGAAGCGGCAGAGAAGCTGCGAAAAAGAAAAGCCGAGGCCTGGCACGGTCCAGCGCGAACCAAGCTCGGGAGTGATCTCCGAGGGCTGAGCCAGCCCGGTTGTGCGGCGGAAGCCAAAATAGATGTGAAAAACTAGCCGTGAGCGCGCCGTGTACGCAATAAGCCGGGTTCGCCCGCACGCGGAGAATGAAACCAGCTGTGACCGCACCCACGCGGTGTGCAAAGGAAGCCACCGAAGTGACGAGGACCCGCCGTGGGGGAACAAGACCCAAAGAAGGGACACAAGGGTGAGCCACCTCACGTATGTGAGCTCTGGGGGGGATAGATCGGTGCAGTAGGCAGGTATAAGCAGAACATTCCCGCAGTTTCTTTACATATCCATACCCACATGTTGTTTATGATATTTTTTTGGCGTTTATTTCCCCGCTGCAGGCTCGGGATTTTAAGTAGGGAAATGATTCGAAAACAATAAAGACACCAACCTCAACCCAATCTCTGCCTCAGAACATTCGCCCGTAGGAGTCACTCACCCCCCTCCCCCTCTCTTCGCTTTTCCCGGGAGGCCCGGCGAAGTGGATGTGAGTCGTGGATTCATGCGGCATTCACCAAGCTGGGTTTTCCCTCTCCTATACCTTTCTCCCCTGGGGACCCGGCGATGCTGGATGTGAGTAGTGGATTCACGCGGCATTCGCAAAGCTGGGTTCCCTCTCCTACACCCTCGCCCGGGGGACCCGGCGACGCAGATGTGAGTCGTTGATCATGCGGCATCTGCTAGGCTGGGCTTCCCTCTCCCACACCTTTCCGATCCCTGACCCAAACCCCGTCTCCCGCCACACATGACCCCCAACGCCCGTCTCTGCAGCTCCCAAGCACGGCTTCACCCACGCCTCGTGGCCGGGCCAGGCCCGACCGTACCACGAGCCACCCCACGGGCGCACTTTCGCTGCGAACGGCTCTCCCCTTAGGTCCTCACACAACAAATTTTGCTGTGGGGAAGTACCGGGCCTTGGACAGACTGAGAAGCTGTACCTCGGCCTGAGAACTTCCTTACAAGTTAACCAAAATTTAAATGACTTTCGAGGGATTCTCACCCACTAGCCCCCCTCCCTGTCCCCACTCCGACCTGACACATTTTGACGGGCGTTGAATGGGGGAGGGGGAGTGGGGGTGGCTTCGGCTCTTTGATAAGTTATAAAATTTAATGCGCCATCAGGATCGTAAAATCTGTAGCACAGACGTGGGGGTGAGCGAGGTAACAGCTCAATGGAGATGCCACATACAAAATGGAGTCATAAAACGGAAGGAAGCCAAACGAATGAAATACAACGAACTGGGGCAGGGGCAGGGGGAAAAGGAAAAGAGCATAAACAAGTGGAATATGCATGACGTACGACTGGCGACGGCACGAGGTGGGGGGCTGTGCTGTCTGCTCCTCCTGGAATATTTCCAATTCCATTGGCATACGCTTCCGTTTCCTTTTCCTTTGCCTCTCTCTGCCTCTGCCGCTTCCCCTACACAAAGCAGGTGCCGAAAGTCTGGAATTTTCACAGGAGTTTTTCTTTGGTTTCGGCCAGCAGCTGATTTAAATTATCCGCATGTCTGACCCGGGGGTCAGGGGACCCCCCAGCATAAATTCCCACCAGAGGCGAAAAATTTAACAAAAAGCCAATTGGCCAAGATAAGATGTAATGGCCTTTTATGGCCCAGTTCGGTGCAGGACCGGGCTTTGGCCACCCGACACACGGCAGCCGACGCCCGGTATCAGGAGCCCGGAATGTCCCTCCATACTTATCTGGAAGAGTTACGAGTCACTGGACCCCGGACTGGCCAGGGTGCAACATTGTCCAACGGCGAGTCAACTACACTTGCTGCGATGCACCGGGTGCTGCAATAGCTACACGACTTCGCCCAGTGTGGCATGAGATGCCACGTTACGGCAACGGCCGTTGCTTTAATGGCCGCCGAATGACTTGGCAGAACGGGACACGAACACCGACACCCTTTCGTGTCCCAGACAGCGTCCAGACCGCTTCCTGCTGTTGCCCAAACATTGGCAACGTTGCCAAGTCCTCGGGTCTGTCCCGGGAGCAGGCAGCGGCTGTGGCAGCGGCAGCTGCTCCTTTGCCACGTGCATCATTCGAGTTGCCGCAATTTACATTCAATTTTAGATCAATACACAAGCATAATGGCCCTGCCACCAACCCCTGCCCCCCCGAGGATTCGCGCCAGCCGCAATGAGTGGGCGGCATTTCAGTATCATTTTTATTGCTTCTTGTGGCGGAGCTAAAGCGATTTGGTATCGGCTTAGTTGTCCTGCTCCAGTCTGTTTCCTTCTTGGCGTGCTGATTTCTCAGGTGGTCGTTTTCGCACATGTATTTACATTCACAATGCAGGAAGGGACTTGCCGCATCGGGTTTTGTGGCGTTTCACTCCACACAGAACGAACGAGGGGGAACGTTGTGAGTTGCTGCGAACACCGCAACTCTACAGTTATACACGATACTAAGTCAGTATGGCTCTCCTCCGGCAGACGCCGCTAATATTAAATGACACGACAAAGAGTGCGTGCGAGACAGACAGAAAATCAGTCTGAGCGTGACGTCGGGCGCTGCGTAGTAAGTGCAAATTGATTTGTTCCTTTTGGCTATAAAAATTATCTGATCTGATCCAGATTCAGCAATCTGATAGATATGGTCGTTGTCTATGATTCTGCGTTTTTAGTTTTCTCGAATCTGCAATATTGTGGATGCAACAGATTTTCGTCCTTTGTGTAGGGCGGAAGGGGGTGGGGCGAAATTTTGAGATATACGTTTTATAGTGAGATCTAACAGAAGTGCGGATATGAAATTTGGTTACTCTAGCGTTAATAGTCTCTGAGATTTGGGGATGCCCCAGATTTTCGTCCTTTCCGGGGGCGGAAGGGGTGTGGCGAAATTTTGACACGAAACGGTCAAGGTCCGATATCACAGGACTGTGGATACCAAATTTGGTTGCTCTGGCTCTTATAGGTTCTGAGATCCTTGAACTCATATTTTGCAATTGGCAAAACCGACCATGAAACCTGTGTGTTAGAGAGAGACAGAGCGAGAAAGAATGAAATTGGTTTCTTGTGTGAAGGCATAAGCCTCCACAACACTGACCACGACACCATCCCCTGAAGGGACCGCCCCGACGGCTTGTTATCTAATTGCATTATTATCTCAGTTCATTATCACTATTATCCGATTTTATTACTTCTATTATTATTAGTATTACCAAGACAAGCAACAATGAATCCTTATTTTCACCCATTAAAGTAAGAAATAGGCTAAGAAGCCCGAAAACATTAGGCCTTTTTTACTTATTAGAACTAAGAGAACCAACAGAGAGAGACGCACACTACGGCCACGCAGCGAAGAGAGACGCACACCACGGCTATACGAAGGCGAAGAGAACCAACACGAAAGAGATACGCTCTTACGACCACGCAGCCAACGCAAGAGAGAGAACGGCCGAAGGCAAAGGAACAGCATGCAAGAGAGCGAAGCGGCAGAGAAGCCGCCGATCGGTCTTACGCCCACGCAGCCGAGGAAAAGAGCCGACGGCGAAGCAGGCAATACACCCACGCAGCCATACACCCACGCAGCCGAGGCCGGCAGCCGAAGGCGGCGCAGCAGCGAAGCGGCAGAGAAGCTGCGAAAAAGAAAAGCCGAGGCCTGGCACGGTCCAGCGCGAGCCAAGCTCGGGAGTGATCTCGGAGGGCTGAGCCAGACCGGTTGTGCGGCGGAAGCCAAAATAGATGTGAAAAACTAGCCGTGACCGCGCCGTGTACGCAATAAGCCGGGTTCGCCCGCACCCGGTGAATGAAACGAGATGTGACCGCACCCACGCGGTGTGCAAAGGAAGCCACCGAAGTGACGAGGACCCGCCGTGGGGGAACAAGACCCAAAGAAGGGACACAAGGGTGAGCCACCTCACGTATGTGAGCTCTGGGGGGGATAGATCGGTGCAGTAGGCAGGTATAAGCAGAAAATTCCCGCAGTTTCTTTACATATCCATACCCACATGTTGTTTATGATATTTTTTTGGCGTTTATTTCCCCGCTGCAGGCTCGGGATTTTAAGTAGGGAAATGATCCGAAAACAATAAAGACACCAACCTCAACCCAATCTCTGCCTCAGAACATTCGCCCGTAGGAGTCACTCACCCCCCTCCCCCTCTCTTCACTTTTCCCGGGAGGCCCGGCGAAGTGGATGTGAGTCGTGGATTCATGCGGCATTCACCAAGCTGGGTTTTCCCTCTTCTATACCTTTCTCCCCTGGGGACCCGGCGATGCTGGATGTGAGTCGTGGATTCACGCGGCATTCGCAAAGCTGGGTTCCCTCTCCTACACCCTCGCCCTGGGGACCCGGCGACGCAGATGTGAGTCGTTGATCATGCGGCATCTGCTAGGCTGGGCTTCCCTCTCCCACACCTTTCCGATCCCTGACCCAAACCCCGTCTCCCGCCACACATGACCCCCAACGCCCGTCTCTGCAGCTCCCAAGCACGGCTTCACCCACGCCTCGTGGCCGGGCCAGGCCCGACCGTACCACGAGCCACCCCACGGGCGCGCTTTCGCTGCGAACGGCTCTCCCCTTAGGTCCTCACACAACAAATTTTGCTGTGGGGAAGGACCGGGCCCTGGACAGACTGAGAAGCTGTACCTCGGCCTGAGAACTTCCTTACAGATGGCGTCCGAGCAGGGACTCACGAGGGGAGAGTCGGTGAGCATAGGGAATAAGTGAAAAGCAGTTAAAAGTGAAAAGGGAACCAAGCAGCAGCCAACAATTAAAAGGCAAGACCCACAAAAGCAAAACAGCAAACGATGCTTAGGAGCCACGGATCAGAAAAAGCAGCAGGAGAAAAGGAAGGAAAACTTAAAATCAGTGATTAGCAGCCAAAAATCAGAGTCCCGGCGAATAGCCAGCACCAATCTTTGATCCCTCGACTTATGTACAGCTGAGGCTGGTTTCTCTAATACCCCCAAGCAACAGCCGCCGGCACGTGTCCCAGACGCGCCGGCGAAAACCACGCGGGAAACAAAAAAAAACCACGCAGCCAGCCACCTACGAGGCAGAAAGAGACGGGGAGAGACGCGAAAAACCACGCGGCCAGCCACCTACGCGACAGAAAGGGACGGGGAGAGACGCCGAAGACACAGCACCGCGTGCCGGGAGAAAATGGCCGCGGACGGCGCCTAAAACTTTGGCACGCGACGGCGACAAAGCGGCACCAGCGACAGAGTAGCAAAGCAGCAGCAGCGGCGCAGCGGCAGAGCAGCAAAGCAGCAGCGACAGAGCAACGAGGCAGCGGCAGAGCGGAGAAGCAGCAGCGACAGAGCAACGTGGCAGCGGCAGAGCGGAGAAGGCGCAGCGACAGAGCAGCGAGGCAGTGACAGAGCAGCGAGGCAGTGACAGAGCAGCGAGACAGTGACAGAGCAGCCAAGCAGTGACAGAGCAGCGAGGCAGTGACAGAGCAGCGAGACAGTGACAGAGCAGCCAAGCAGTGACAGAGCAGCCAAGCAGCGAAGCAGCGGTAGAACAACGGAGCAGCGACGGACAGCCGGCGATCGCAGAGGAGCAGCTACATGGCAGAGGAGCCCTCGGCCACAAAGCCCTGGCCACGGCCAATATAAGGCGGAGCAGGAACACCGGTCAAGACAGTTGTTACCGAGCAGTCAGACAGTCATTACCGGGCAGTCAGGCAGTTGTTACCGAGCAGTCAGACAGTCATTACCGGGCAGTCAGGTATTTGTTACCGAGCAGTCACACAGTTACCACCGAGCAGTCAGACAGAACCTTTCCCTGTACCGCGCCACGTATCCTTCGACAGGATCATCCAACCCAGTGCTGTGTATCCTAGTACAGGATCACCGATCTAGTACCGTGCCGCGTGCCCTTCGAACAGGATCCCCCACCCCAGTGCCGTGTATCCTAGTATAGGATCACCGATCCAGTACCGTGCCGCGTGTCCTTCGAACAGGACTCTCCACCCAGTGCCGCGTATCCTAGTACAGAAGCCCCAGACCCAGTACCGTGCTGATAAGGACTCGTACCGGTGCCCCGATTAGTGTACCAGGATCAGGATGAACATCCGCTGGATAGCGTCCCGCAGGAAGGACGAGCTGCAGAGCCTAGCTAAGGAGTTTGGACTAGGAGAAACTGGGACTGTAGAGGACCTACGAAGCCGGATCACCGCATTCATCGCACGCCCTGGGCACCCCGAAGCCGTGCAGGCAAGGCTGGACGATTTGGCTACGCACTTTGGGAACATACCGAGCCCCAGGGACCACCGGAGTCCAGCCACGTCACCCGGGCCAGAGAGCCGGGCGAAGATGGAAGACAGCAAGGAGGGACCAAAACTGCGATTAATTGTACCCGAGCTGCCCAGCACGAGCCAAGGATCCACCCACGGATACCGCGAGTCAGCAACCGAGACACCGGCCGCCCAGGACGAGAAACCACAACGAGCTGCCCAAGGACCACTCCAAGGAACCAGACCAGAGGCGTCCAGCAAGAACCACGCGCCAGTACCCACTACCGCTGGACCCCTGGCCACGCCTAGCCACCAGACAACCACGGAAGGTGAACATCCACGTCTTCCTCAGGGACATCGGGTCTCACGCCCCGGATGGGGTGAGATCTCGTACTCGTTACTGGCGGACAAACTCCGGAAATGGTGATTTACTTTCGACGGCCACGCGGACCCACTAGCGTTCATCGAAAGGCTCGAGGAGCGAGTGGAATCATACGGCGGGAGCCATCTCCGGTCTCCTTACAGGTAAGACCGAAGGATGGTTCCGAACTTTTCAGATGCAGGGACAGAATTGGACAGACTTTCGGAAAGAATTCCTAGAATTCGACCATGCCCACCAGATACTTCCAGCGGCTGGAAGACACCATACGAAGTCGGGAACAGAAGCCCAAAGAATCCTTTCGGGATTACCTTATCGAGTTGCGTCTGATGATGCAACGAGCCCAGTATACTCGGGAACAGGAACTCGAGCGGATCTACGAAAATCTCCGTCCGGAGTATCAAATGTATACGCGCAGACAAGATTTCCGATCACTCACAGAATTGCCCCAGCTCGTCTCGGCCTACGAACCCGCGCGGGACCGAGACGCACTCCGCAGCATCGGGACCACGCAGAACCATCGACCCCGTGCCGCCTTTACCGGCAATGGAACCAACCCCCAACGGGGCAACACACACGAGACGCCCGGGAAAACCGAGATCGCCAACCGAGGAATCGGCCAGGAGGAAGAGCAAGCGATCGATGTACAACGAACCTGCCGGAACTGTGGGGAAAACGGCCATTTCAGTGGTGCGTGCACAAACCGACAGAAGCTGTTCTGTTGGGAATGTGGCCACCGAGGGGTCCGGACCATCAACTGCTGCCGGAAACCAGCGTCGGGAAACGGGTCGGGTCTCCGCCCAAATGGGACATGGACGGAGGCGCGCACCCAGGAACAGGAGAAACCCACCCATTAAGCATGACCGGAGGAAGCATCGCTGCCCTGGTGGACATCAATGGGAGAGCATTTGTTGCCACCCTCGACACTGGAGCCACGCGATCCTTCATCAGTGAGCGGCTGGCGAACGAGATAGGGACGACCGAGAACAGGCGAGAGGTGAGGACCAGGATCCGCCTGGCAGATGGAACCAGGAAGGAGATCAACCAAGCGATAGCAGTCACAGTGCGCCTGGATCAGCAAGAAACACAGGTAGCTCTTCTTATACTCCCCACGGTATTAGACGACTTCATCTTGGGGCTCGACTTCCTCTGTGGCATTCGCGCAAGGATCCACTGCGGACGGGCATATCTACAGCTGAAGCTGCAGCAGAAACCCGCCGGGACGATACCATCATGCACCGCCCAACCACGCCCACGGTCTGTCACGTTTGCGGACTCCACTGCCATCCGAGACCAGCCGCAGACCAACACCCCACAGCCAACCACGAACCATCCAACCGCAGTGACAACAAAGCCCTACCAGACAAGATCAAGCAACAACCCCAGGACTACGCCACCACAACAGGACACGCAGAAAGCTACGACGGAAAGAACTGCGACACCGATGGAACCAACCATGGCCAGTTCCCCAGCACGAACCCTGACACCAACAGGACAACGCAACAAAACGAAGACTTTGGCAGACACAGCTACGGCTCCACTGAATCAATCCAGGGCCAGCTCGTCGAACCAGGAGTCACTAACAGGACGCAGCAGGAAGCAAGGGACTTTGGCAGAGACAGCTACGGCTCCACTGGATCAATCCAGGGCCAGCTCGTCGAACCAGGAGTCACCAACAGGAGACAGCAGGAAACAAAGGACTTGGGCAGAGACAGCTACGGCTCCACTGGATCAGTCTAGGGCCAGCTCGTCGAACCAGGAGTCACCAACAGGACACAGCAAGAAGCAAGGGACTTTGGCAGAGACAGCTACGGCTCCACTGGATCAATCCAGGAACAGCTCGTCGAACCAGGAGTCACTAACAGGACACAGCAGGAAGCAAGGGACTTTGGCAGAGACAGCTACGGCTCCACTGGATCAATCCAGGGCCAGCTCGTCGAACCAGGAGTCACCAACAGGACACAGCAGGAAGCAAGGGACTTTGGCAGAGACAGCTACGGCTCCACTGGATCAATCCAGGGCCAGCTCGTCAAACCGGGAGTCAGCAACAGGACCCAGGAATCACCAGGATACTCCAGCAAAGATAGCTGCGGCCCCGCGGGATCAATCCAGGGCCAGCTCATCGAACCGGGAGTCACCACGTAGTCACCCAACACGACAGCCATCACGCAAGCCACGAACCCCGATACCACAGGTCGAGATCACAGAAACCCCGACGACGGACTACCAACTGGAGCCATTAGCCGACGCCGAGATAGCTCGGGAACGCAACCCGTTTCGCCCAGCCGACTCGGATGACTACGAGAACGCGATCTTGGCCACCATTACCGCCCTGGAACTGGAGGACCTATAGCCGTGGCAGCAAGCCCTATACCCCACAACAAAACCCCACGGAACGAGCCAACAGGACGATCAAAACCATGATCGCCCAGTAAATCGATGGAGACCAGCGGACATGGGACGAGCTGCTGCCCGAACTCAGCCTAGCCATCAACAGCAGCACATCGGACACCACAGGCTTCAGCCCAGCATTCATCGTACTCGGCCGGGAACCTCGGTTGCCTGGAGCCTTGTACGAAGAGGCGACCCCAGGACTAGGCGAAGTGACAGAGATCCCAACCGACAAGGCCAAGCGACTCAAGGAAATCTTCGCCATCGTACAGGAAAATACCCAGCAGGCATCACAGACGCAGAGCAGGAACTACAACCTACGTCGACGCGAATGGAGACCCACGATCGGGACGCTCGTGATGCTACGCCAACATCACCTGTCCAAAGCGGCGGACAACTTCGCTGCCACAACTTCGGGCCTTACAAAGTAGTAAAATTTATTTCCCCCACCATAGCACGACTCCAGAAGCATCCGCGAAGACAACGACGAACAGCCGGACTAGCCGACCTCAAGGCCTACCACGACCACGAGCACACCCTCACCAGCGACGACGTCGAGCACACCCTCACCAGCGAAAACGAAGAAGACAACGAAGACAACGATGAGGACGACCCCAGCACCAGGAAAACCGCGAGTTCATGAGGGCCACTTATGGTAGTGCGCTGCCGTAATGTCCTCGCCCCACAAGGGGCAACCGCGTACACACGCAGTAAGATAGCTTAACTCCCCTTAGGGGATTAGAGTAAGAAATAGCCAGAAACTAGAAAATGCACCGATCAGGGAAACCCATGGCACAGGGCACATCAGTGGCACAGGTCAGGTTCTAACCAAACAAGGTTTCTTCCCCCACCAGATCCGACATGGACAACCCAAGGACGAGCGGCGCACAGCCTCTAGAGGCAAAGGATGGCACGGAAGGGCATCCTAGGGGTGCGTCGCCGCCCAGCTCAAGGCAACCACGGTCCACGACCAGCCAATCACAAGCAAGGCACCACTCCCCGACCCCGCAAGCAGAACCGGGCAACATCACGCAGCATGGACCATCAACAGGAGAACCCAAACGGCCCGATCCCGGACACCAGCTGGGACGACGGGTGGCACGCCAGACTGCAGGAGTGGGACGCGCAGGAGGAGGCGGCAGCCCCGGAAAGAGGGGAGAATCCCGATTGGCAGCCGCTGGACCACGCACCAATGAAGTGGCTATCGCCAGTTCCCACCGACCACAACGCCCCGAACCCGGAACCGACGAGCTGCACGGCCCGAGAGGCCGAACCAGGAAACCCGAGCCAACCAAAGGAGGACAGCGACCTGTCATTGGGCTTGGAAGAGGCAGAGGCGGGCGGACTGCTCACAGCGTTCGAGGAGATGCCCGAGCTAAACGCGCTGCAGGAGGAGCAGGAATGGCCAATCGCCCCAGTCGCCTGGCGGGTAAGCACGCCTGACCGCCATCCCGCAAAGCCTGCTGGAAGGCGCCAGCGCTCAGGCAAACGCGGCGCGTCACGGGCGCAGCCGGATCCGCAGCCTAGAACACCACCACGGCCAACGCTTCCACGTATGCATCAGCGGAAATTTGGTGCGCATTTCACCGCGCCCCACCCCGAAGTAGGAAGGGAGTGTGAAGGCATAAGCCTCCACAACACTGACCACGACACCATGCCCTGAAGGGACCGCCCCGACGGCTTGTTATCTAATTTCATTATTATCTCAGTTCATTATCACTATTATCCGATTTTATTACCAAGACAAGCAACAATGAATCCTTATTTTCACCCATTAAAGTAAGAAATAGGCTAAGAAACCCGAAAACAGTAGGCCTTTTTTACTTATTAGAACTAAGAGAACCAACACGTAAGAGAGACGCACACTACGGCCACGCAGCGAAGAGAGACGCACACCACGGCTATACGAAGGCGAAGAGAACCAACACGAAAGAGATACGCTCTTACGCCCACGCAGCCAACGCAAGGAAGAGAACGGCTATACGCAGACGAAAAGAGACAACATGAAAGAGAGCGAAGCGGCAGAGAAGCCGCCGATCGGTCTTACGCCCACGCAGCCGAGGAAAAGAGCCGACGGCGAAGCAGGCAATACACCCACGCAGCTATACACCCACGCAGCCGAGGCCGGCAGCCGAAGGCGGCGCAGCAGCGAAGCGGCAGAGAAGCTGCGAAAAAGAAAAGCCGAGGCCTGGCACGGTCCAGCGCGAACCAAGCTCGGGAGTGATCTCCGAGGGCTGAGCCAGACCGGTTGTGCGGCGGAAGCCAAAATAGATGTGAAAAACTAGCCGTGAGCGCGCCGTGTACGCAATAAGCCGGGTTCGCCCGCACGCGGAGAATGAAACCAGCTGTGACCGCACCCACGCGGTGTGCAAAGGAAGCCACCGAAGTGACGAGGACCCGCCGTGGGGGAACAGGACCCAAAGAAGGGACACAAGGGTGAGCCACCTCACGTATGTGAGCTCTGGGGGGATAGCTCGGTGCAGTAGGCAGGTATAAGCAGAACATTCCCGCAGTTTCTTTACATATCCATGCCCACATGTTGTTTATGATATTTTTTTTGGCGTTTATTTCCCCGCTGCAGGCTCGGGATTTTAAGTAGGGAAATGATCCGAAAACAATAAAGACACCAACCTCAACCCAATCTCTGCCTCAGAACATTCGCCCGTAGGAGTCACTCACTCCCTCCCCCTCTCTTCCCTTTTCCCGGGAGGCCCGGCGAAGTGGATGTGAGTCGTGGATTCACGCGGCATTCGCAAAGCTGGGTTCCCTCTCCTACACCCTCGCCCGGGGGACCCGGCGACGCAGATGTGAGTCGTGGATCATGCGGCATCTGCTAGGCTGGGCTCCCCTCTCCCACACCTTTCCGATCCCTGACCCAAACCCCGTCTCCCGCCTCACATGACCCCAACGCCCGTCTCTGCAGCTCCCAAGCACGGCTTCACCCACGCCTCGTGGCCGGGCCAGGCCCGACCGTCCCACGATCCACCCCACGGGCGCGCTTTCGCTGCGAACGGCTCTCCCCTTAGGTCCTCACACAACAAATTTTGCTGTGGGGAAGGACCGGGCCCTGGACAGACTGAGAAGCTGTACCTCGGCCTGAGAACTTCCTTACAGATGGCGTCCGAGCAGGGACTCACGAGGGGAGAGTCGGTGAGCATAGGGAATAAGTGAAAAGCAGTTAAAAGTGAAAAGGGAACCAAGCAGCAGCCAACAATTAAAAGGCAAGACCCACAAAAGCAAAACAGCAAACGATGCTTAGGAGCCACGGATCAGAAAAAGCAGCAGGAGAAAAGGAAGGAAAACTTAAAATCAGTGATTAGCAGCCAAAAATCAGAGTCCCGGCGAATAGCCAGCACCAATCTTTGATCCCTCGACTTATGTACAGCTGAGGCTGGCTTCTCTAATACCCCCCAAGCAACAGCCGCCGGCACGTGTCCCAGACGCGCCGGCGAAAACCACGCGGGAAACAAAAAAAAACCACGCAGCCAGCCACCTACGAGGCAGAAAGAGACGGGGAGAGACGCGAAAAACCACGCGGCCAGCCACCTACGCGACAGAAAGGGACGGGGAGAGACGCCGAAGACACAGCACCGCGTGCCGGGAGAAAATGGCCGCGGACGGCGCCTAAAACTTTGGCACGCGACGGCGACAAAGCGGCCCCAGCGACAGAGTAGCAAAGCAGCAGCAGCGGCGCAGCGGCAGAGCAGCAAAGCAGCAGCGACAGAGCAACGAGGCAGCGGCAGAGCGGAGAAGCAGCAGCGACAGAGCAACGTGGCAGCGGCAGAGCGGAGAAGGCGCAGCGACAGAGCAGCGAGGCAGTGACAGAGCAGCGAGGCAGTGACAGAGCAGCGAGACAGTGACAGAGCAGCCAAGCAGTGACAGAGCAGCGAGGCAGTGACAGAGCAGCGAGACAGTGACAGAGCAGCCAAGCAGTGACAGAGCAGCCAAGCAGCGAAGCAGCGGTAGAACAACGGAGCAGCGACGGACAGCCGGCGATCGCAGAGGAGCAGCTACATGGCAGAGGAGCCCTCGGCCACAAAGCCCTGGCCACGGCCAATATAAGGCGGAGCAGGAACACCGGTCAAGACAGTTGTTACCGAGCAGTCAGACAGTCATTACCGGGCAGTCAGGCAGTTGTTACCGAGCAGTCAGACAGTCATTACCGGGCAGTCAGGTATTTGTTACCGAGCAGTCACACAGTTACCACCGAGCAGTCAGACAGAACCTTTCCCTGTACCGCGCCACGTATCCTTCGACAGGATCATCCAACCCAGTGCTGTGTATCCTAGTACAGGATCACCGATCTAGTACCGTGCCGCGTGCCCTTCGAACAGGATCCCCCACCCCAGTGCCGTGTATCCTAGTATAGGATCACCGATCCAGTACCGTGCCGCGTGTCCTTCGAACAGGACTCTCCACCCAGTGCCGCGTATCCTAGTACAGAAGCCCCAGACCCAGTACCGTGCTGATAAGGACTCGTACCGGTGCCCCGATTAGTGTACCAGGATCAGGATGAACATCCGCTGGATAGCGTCCCGCAGGAAGGACGAGCTGCAGAGCCTAGCTAAGGAGTTTGGACTAGGAGAAACTGGGACTGTAGAGGACCTACGGAGCCGGATCACCGCATTCATCGCACGCCCTGGGCACCCCGAAGCCGTGCAGGCAAGGCTGGACGATTTGGCTACGCACTTTGGGAACATACCGAGCCCCAGGGACCACCGGAGTCCAGCCACGTCACCCGGGCCAGAGAGCCGGGCGAAGATGGAAGACAGCAAGGAGGGACCAAAACTGCGATTAATTGTACCCGAGCTGCCCAGCACGAGCCAAGGATCCACCCACGGATACCGCGAGTCAGCAACCGAGACACCGGCCGCCCAGGACGAGCAACCACAACGAGCTGCCCAAGGACCACTCCAAGGAACCAGACCAGAGGCGTCCAGCAAGAACCACGCGCCAGTACCCACTACCGCTGGACCCCTGGCCACGCCTAGCCACCAGACAACCACGGAAGGTGAACATCCACGTCTTCCTCAGGGACATCGGGTCTCACGCCCCGGATGGGGTGAGATCTCGTACTCGTTACTGGCGGACAAACTCCGGAAATGGTGATTTACTTTCGACGGCCACGCGGACCCACTAGCGTTCATCGAAAGGCTCGAGGAGCGAGTGGAATCATACGGCGGGAGCCATCTCCGGTCTCCTTACAGGTAAGACCGAAGGATGGTTCCGAACTTTTCAGATGCAGGGACAGAATTGGACAGACTTTCGGAAAGAATTCCTAGAATTCTTCCTGCCCCCAGATACTTCCAGCGGCTGGAAGACACCATACGAAGTCGGGAACAGAAGCCCAAAGAATCCTTTCGGGATTACCTTATCGAGTTGCGTCTGATGATGCAACGAGCCCAGTATACTCGGGAACAGGAACTCGAGCGGATCTACGAAAATCTCCGTCCGGAGTATCAAATGTATACGCGCAGACAAGATTTCCGATCACTCACAGAATTGACCCAGCTCGTCTCGGCCTACGAAACCGCGCGGGACCGAGACGCACTCCGCAGCATCGGGACCACGCAGAACCATCGACCCCGTGCCGCCTTTACCGGCAATGGAACCAACCCCCAACGGGGCAACACACACGAGACGCCCGGGAAAACCGAGATCGCCAACCGAGGAATCGGCCAGGAGGAAGAGCAAGCGATCGATGTACAACGAACCTGCCGGAACTGTGGGGAAAACGGCCATTTCAGTGGTGCGTGCACAAACCGACAGAAGCTGTTCTGTTGGGAATGTGGCCACCGAGGGGTCCGGACCATCAACTGCTGCCGGAAACCAGCGTCGGGAAACGGGTCGGGTCTCCGCCCAAATGGGACATGGACGGAGGCGCGCACCCAGGAACAGGAGAAACCCACCCATTAAGCATGACCGGAGGAAGCATCGCTGCCCTGGTGGACATCAATGGGAGAGCATTTGTTGCCACCCTCGACGAGGGAGCCTCGCGATCCTTCATCAGTGAGCGGCTGGCGAACGAGATAGGGACGACCGAGAACAGGCGAGAGGTGAGGACCAGGATCCGCCTGGCAGATGGAACCAGGAAGGAGATCAACCAAGCGATAGCAGTCACAGTGCGCCTGGATCAGCAAGAAACACAGGTAGCTCTTCTTATACTCCCCACGGTATTAGACGACTTCATCTTGGGGCTCGACTTCCTCTGTGGCATTCGCGCAAGGATCCACTGCGGACGGGCATATCTACAGCTGAAGCTGCAGCAGAAACCCGCCGGGACGATACCATCATGCACCGCCCAACCACGCCCACGGTCTGTCACGTTTGCGGACTCCACTGCCATCCGAGACCAGCCGCAGACCAACACCCCACAGCCAACCACGAACCATCCAACCGCAGTGACAACAAAGCCCTACCAGACAAGATCAAGCAACAACCCCAGGACTACGCCACCACAACAGGACACGCAGAAAGCTACGACGGAAAGAACTGCGACACCGATGGAACCAACCATGGCCAGTTCCCCAGCACGAACCCTGACACCAACAGGACAACGCAACAAAACGAAGACTTTGGCAGACACAGCTACGGCTCCACTGAATCAATCCAGGGCCAGCTCGTCGAACCAGGAGTCACCAACAGGACGCAGCAGGAAGCAAGGGACTTTGGCAGAGACAGCTACGGCTCCACTGGATCAATCCAGGGCCAGCTCGTCGAACCAGGAGTCACCAACAGGAGACAGCAGGAAACAAAGGACTTGGGCAGAGACAGCTACGGCTCCACTGGATCAGTCTAGGGCCAGCTCGTCGAACCAGGAGTCACCAACAGGACACAGCAAGAAGCAAGGGACTTTGGCAGAGACAGCTACGGCTCCACTGGATCAATCCAGGGCCAGCTCGTCGAACCAGGAGTCACTAACAGGACACAGCAGGAAGCAAGGGACTTTGGCAGAGACAGCTACGGCTCCACTGGATCAATCCAGGGCCAGCTCGTCGAACCAGGAGTCACCAACAGGACACAGCAGGAAGCAAGGGACTTTGGCAGAGACAGCTACGGCTCCACTGGATCAATCCAGGGCCAGCTCGTCAAACCGGGAGTCAGCAACAGGACCCAGGAATCACCAGGATACTCCAGCAAAGATAGCTGCGGCCCCGCGGGATCAATCCAGGGCCAGCTCATCGAACCGGGAGTCACCACGTAGTCACCCAACACGACAGCCATCACGCAAGCCACGAACCCCGATACCACAGGTCGAGATCACAGAAACCCCGACGACGGACTACCAACTGGAGCCATTAGCCGACGCCGAGATAGCTCGGGAACGCAACCCGTTTCGCCCAGCCGACTCGGATGACTACGAGAACGCGATCTTGGCCACCATTACCGCCCTGGAACTGGAGGACCTATAGCCGTGGCAGCAAGCCCTATACCCCACAACAAAACCCCACGGAACGAGCCAACAGGACGATCAAAACCATGATCGCCCAGTAAATCGATGGAGACCAGCGGACATGGGACGAGCTGCTGCCCGAACTCAGCCTAGCCATCAACAGCAGCACATCGGACACCACAGGCTTCAGCCCAGCATTCATCGTACTCGGCCGGGAACCTCGGTTGCCTGGAGCCTTGTACGAAGAGGCGACCCCAGGACTAGGCGAAGTGACAGAGATCCCAACCGACAAGGCCAAGCGACTCAAGGAAATCTTCGCCATCGTACAGGAAAATACCCAGCAGGCATCACAGACGCAGAGCAGGAACTACAACCTACGTCGACGCGAATGGAGACCCACGATCGGGACGCTCGTGATGCTACGCCAACATCACCTGTCCAAAGCGGCGGACAACTTCGCTGCCACAACTTCGGGCCTTACAAAGTAGTAAAATTTATTTCCCCCACCATAGCACGACTCCAGAAGCATCCGCGAAGACAACGACGAACAGCCGGACTAGCCGACCTCAAGGCCTACCACGACCACGAGCACACCCTCACCAGCGACGACGTCGAGCACACCCTCACCAGCGAAAACGAAGAAGACAACGAAGACAACGATGAGGACGACCCCAGCACCAGGAAAACCGCGAGTTCATGAGGGCCACTTATGGTAGTGCGCTGCCGTAATGTCCTCGCCCCACAAGGGGCAACCGCGTACACACGCAGTAAGATAGCTTAACTCCCCTTAGGGGATTAGAGTAAGAAATAGCCAGAAACTAGAAAATGCACCGATCAGGGAAACCCATGGCACAGGGCACATCAGTGGCACAGGTCAGGTTCTAACCAAACAAGGTTTCTTCCCCCCACCAGATCCGACATGGACAACCCAAGGACGAGCGGCGCACAGCCTCTAGAGGCAAAGGATGGCACGGAAGGGCATCCTAGGGGTGCGTCGCCGCCCAGCTCAAGGCAACCACGGTCCACGACCAGCCAATCACAAGCAAGGCACCACTCCCCGACCCCGCAAGCAGAACCGGGCAACATCACGCAGCATGGACCATCAACAGGAGAACCCAAACGGCCCGATCCCGGACACCAGCTGGGACGACGGGTGGCACGCCAGACTGCAGGAGTGGGACGCGCAGGAGGAGGCGGCAGCCCCGGAAAGAGGGGAGAATCCCGATTGGCAGCCGCTGGACCACGCACCAATGAAGTGGCTATCGCCAGTTCCCACCGACCACAACGCCCCGAACCCGGAACCGACGAGCTGCACGGCCCGAGAGGCCGAACCAGGAAACCCGAGCCAACCAAAGGAGGACAGCGACCTGTCATTGGGCTTGGAAGAGGCAGAGGCGGCCGGACTGCTCACAGCGTTCGAGGAGATGCCCGAGCTAAACGCGCTGCAGGAGGAGCAGGAATGGCCAATCGCCCCAGTCGCCTGGCGGGTAAGCACGCCTGACCGCCATCCCGCAAAGCCTGCTGGAAGGCGCCAGCGCTCAGGCAAACGCGGCGCGTCACGGGCGCAGCCGGATCCGCAGCCTAGAACACCACCACGGCCAACGCTTCCACGTATGCATCAGCGGAAATTTGGTGCGCATTTCACCGCGCCCCACCCCGAAGTAGGAAGGGAGTGTGAAGGCATAAGCCTCCACAACACTGACCACGACACCATGCCCTGAAGGGACCGCCCCGACGGCTTGTTATCTAATTTCATTATTATCTCAGTTCATTATCACTATTATCCGATTTTATTACCAAGACAAGCAACAATGAATCCTTATTTTCACCCATTAAAGTAAGAAATAGGCTAAGAAACCCGAAAACAGTAGGCCTTTTTTACTTATTAGAACTAAGAGAACCAACACGTAAGAGAGACGCACACTACGGCCACGCAGCGAAGAGAGACGCACACCACGGCTATACGAAGGCGAAGAGAACCAACACGAAAGAGATACGCTCTTACGCCCACGCAGCCAACGCAAGGAAGAGAACGGCTATACGCAGACGAAAAGAGACAACATGAAAGAGAGCGAAGCGGCAGAGAAGCCGCCGATCGGTCTTACGCCCACGCAGCCGAGGAAAAGAGCCGACGGCGAAGCAGGCAATACACCCACGCAGCCATACACCCACGCAGCCGAGGCCGGCAGCCGAAGGCGGCGCAGCAGCGAAGCGGCAGAGAAGCTGCGAAAAAGAAAAGCCGAGGCCTGGCACGGTCCAGCGCGAACCAAGCTCGGGAGTGATCTCCGAGGGCTGAGCCAGACCGGTTGTGCGGCGGAAGCCAAAATAGATGTGAAAAACTAGCCGTGAGCGCGCCGTGTACGCAATAAGCCGGGTTCGCCCGCACGCGGAGAATGAAACCAGCTGTGACCGCACCCACGCGGTGTGCAAAGGAAGCCACCGAAGTGACGAGGACCCGCCGTGGGGGAACAGGACCCAAAGAAGGGACACAAGGGTGAGCCACCTCACGTATGTGAGCTCTGGGGGGGATAGCTCGGTGCAGTAGGCAGGTATAAGCAGAACATTCCCGCAGTTTCTTTACATATCCATGCCCACATGTTGTTTATGATATTTTTTTTGGCGTTTATTTCCCCGCTGCAGGCTCGGGATTTTAAGTAGGGAAATGATCCGAAAACAATAAAGACACCAACCTCAACCCAATCTCTGCCTCAGAACATTCGCCCGTAGGAGTCACTCACTCCCTCCCCCTCTCTTCCCTTTTCCCGGGAGGCCCGGCGAAGTGGATGTGAGTCGTGGATTCACGCGGCATTCGCAAAGCTGGGTTCCCTCTCCTACACCCTCGCCCGGGGGACCCGGCGACGCAGATGTGAGTCGTGGATCATGCGGCATCTGCTAGGCTGGGCTCCCCTCTCCCACACCTTTCCGATCCCTGACCCAAACCCCGTCTCCCGCCTCACATGACCCCCAACGCCCGTCTCTGCAGCTCCCAAGCACGGCTTCACCCACGCCTCGTGGCCGGGCCAGGCCCGACCGTCCCACGATCCACCCCACGGGCGCGCTTTCGCTGCGAACGGCTCTCCCCTTAGGTCCTCACACAACAAATTTTGCTGTGGGGAAGGACCGGGCCCTGGACAGACTGAGAAGCTGTACCTCGGCCTGAGAGCTTCCTTACACTTGATTCTGGCTATAATAATTATACGATCTGGTTCAGATTTTGCACTCTAGAAGATATAGTCATCTTCTACGATTCTGCGTATTTTTAGTTTTCTCGTATCGTCGAAATTGTGTATGCCACAGATTTTCGCCCTTTGTGGGGGCGGAAGTGGGCGGGGCAAAGTTTTGAAATATTGTTGTAGCAATGACATATCACATATATGTGACATATCGTTGCTCTAGCTTTTATAGACTTTGAGCACTAGGCGCTGATGGGGACGGACAGACGGACAGACGGACGGACGCACAGACGGACAGACAGACAGGGCTCAATCGACTCGGCTATTGATGCTGATCAAGAATATATATAAAAAGAGGGCACCTTGAATCAATTTTCGGAATAAGTTCAAGATTTCTGCGATACTTCAGAGAGCTGTTTTTCTCTCAGTGCAGCCCATCCCCCATTTCTCTGACACACCTTTTACCTCTTCGACTTGCAGACATTTCACTTTGTCATGAATTCGCCTTGGACTCTGCCTCTGCCATTGTGCAGCGACGTCCATGCCTCATGTTTCATGTTCATGGACAAACATTACTTGCATCTTTGATAAAGGGGCAGGCAGTGGATCTGGGACTAGGAATAGGGGGAATAGGACAACGACTTGAAAGTTGTTCAACAATTAAAAGTGTTCTTGCTGCAGCTTGGAGAAATTCTCAAGTGCCGTACAATTGCTGCAGGGGTTGTCCGTCTCGCATGGGTGTCTCTCGAGTGTCCGAGGACCGCAAACTTAAATTGCATGTCGTGTCTGTCTCCAAGTGTGGGCAATCGGCCATTCAAGCAATTTGTCAAACTTTGTCAGTTTGTCAGCTGGTTAGAGCTGGTCCGGAGCTGGCCAAAGGCACGCTTGGGCTTAAGCCACGAGAGATGACAGTTTAATCTGCAGGAAGTCAGCCGTACCATTGCGCGGATTTGCCTTGACTTTGAGCTGTTAGTGCGGCTTTTGCAGGGCTGCCACGGAACGGATTTCATCCGGACATGATTTTCCTTTTGGGCTTCCATCAATCGCAGCTGGGAATTTTTAATAGTCAGTCCAGGGCTGGCACTCGACCAGAAATGGAGATTTACGGCAACTTCCTTGCAATTACTTTTTATTAGTTTCCTCCTTTGTTTCGGGCTTGATGGATCCCCATCCCCATCCCCATCACTTTGGCACTTAACATATTATCCTAATTCGTTTCATTGCTGACATCTCTTTATCGTGTGATTCATTCTGCTGTGGCAGAGAATGCCCTGCCTTTGTCCCACTTTATCTCAAGTCCATCTCAATTTGAAGGCGGTCGCTCGGTTCTCGTAGCCCTCGGAGCATTTGGCCAGCACTCCATGGACACAATAATCGCTTTGTCTGGACTCGTTTGGGTCTGCTCTGTTCTTCCTTTGACTTGTTCCAATGGCTGCGGGCCATTTTCGGAGAACTCTTAGTCACCCTCCCCTTCCCGCCTGACACGCTCACCTAGACAGGCGTCCACCGAATCTGTGGAAATTTGCCAGCTCATCATTTGTGCAGTACTGTGTAATTAAAGGAGCTCCAGCTACAGCTCCAGGAACTCGACCACCATCGCAGAGAAAAGGGGAAAGGCGTTGGAGCTTGAACTGGAGCTGGAGCTGGGGGGGGGCCTTGACTGCGTTGCTGTTCTGCCTTTTCATGTTGATTATGCTAATTCCAAGTCGAATCTGAACACGAGAACCGAACCGAACCGAACCACCACCCACCCACCTCCATCTGGATTCAGGTCCTGCTCCATCTGGAGCTGCCACACAAAGGTCTGCCCGCCCGTCTTTCTTGTCGATCCACTTCCGTCGCACTGCCTGCCGCAGAGCTCAAGGAGCAGCTGAAGAAGAATCGTTTCGTCTGACATCCCTAATGAAAAAATCCTGCTGCATAATCTTGGTCTGCCCTGCTCCCCGCCCACCGGTCACGTATTGTTCTTGTTGCAGTTGCGTAATTAAAGCGCCGAGGAGTGAGAGGAGGCAAATGGATTTCTTGGACTCGAGCTAGGGTTGCGTTACTACACTACGAGCATATACTCGTACTGTAAGCAGCACTTCACAGCTCTGGCCATTAGCTCCACACTTCGATGGCCAGGGACAAAGGGAGCTGCGGCGGGGGTCGAGGAAGATAAGGAGGAGGAGGAGGAGCAGCAGTGCGACGGTTAGGTGAGTGCTCCGCCAAAAGGCGACTGTGAAATATGCGCAGCTGACAGTTTTGAAAAATGAAAGCTTGCCAGGCCATGGCTCCGGCATGTGGCAGTGTGGCTGTGTGGGATAGACGTGGCAGTGCCACCAGTCATAAAGCAGCTGCGGAAGCATTCGGCTCGTGCGAATATTGCAAATGTGGCGGAAAATATGGCGTCAGTCGAAAGTCAGCGCAGCGCGCTTAATGCCCGCGACAGCAAATAAATTTAATTTCCACTGCAGGAGCAGTGGAGCAGTGGAGCAGCGGGAGCCAGAGCTCCAGGATGCCAGCGGGAATCCTGCGGAGAATAAAACTCAAACAAAAAGGAAGGGGCGTCAAGCGAGCAAAGGAGCAAATGAAAAAAAGCTAAAGAAATTCATAGTGAAGTAAATGGCAAAAGCGAAAAGCAATTTCAATCCATTCTCTGCCCGCCGAGATCGCTGAAAAGGTGTGAATTCCGCCGAAAAAAGAGGTGCCCAGCCAGGTGCCTGGCGAACCTACACCCCCTGCCCCCCCCTGCCCACTGCCTGTGTCTGTGTCTGTGGGTATCCTAAATTAAGTTGTTATCCACTGCAGAAATATGCAAATTGTTTTTTGGGCTCATGTCAGACATAAAGTTTTTTATGGCCAAGTGACATGTAATGCAGACCCCACCCCTTATTATCGAACCCCCAATCGCCAGTCCTCAGAGCGTCCCCACCCCCCACCCCATCTTCATTTGTCTGGAAAACACTTTCGACTGCGTCTGGCGTCGCTGCCACCCAGAAAAAATATTCAAGAAAACACCAAAAACAACAACTCAAATTCATTTGCCTCCTTCCCTCACACGATTGCTTTTTCACCCTTTGTGTGTGTAGATTTTATGTGTGTGTGTGTGTGTGTGAATGATGGCGACGTGTGCACGTCCGTGAAGTCTTCGTGTATCGCGGATCTGATAAGCGGCACCTAAACACAGGCAAAACCAACCCACTCTGGCTCCGTCTCCGACTCCACCTCTCAATCCTGAACCCTGAATCCTGTAGAATAATTGCAAATCATAAACATGAGGCACATTATTTAGAGGCAAACAGTAGCTCTTGTCCCCTTTGGCCTGTTGAATTTGCAGAGTGCAGCCAACAGTTAATTAAGACATTCAAGCCTCTACGACCCCGACTCCCTGCAGAGCTCTGCTTCGGATCATCGCGTGTCTGCATCGAGGCTGCAGCCATAGGACGGTGTGGGTCTGGGCGTGAGAGACTGTGGAAGAGAGTGTTTCCATGTTCGTGTACTCCCCATCCCATTCCTCCACACCCCATTCCCCCTTCCAGGTTGGAGCTTACAAGCTTCTAATTGAGCGTGCACGGGGGCGCTCCTAATTATCGCACGAAGCGAACAGTATCCCATTTCCCATTTCGATCCTTTGACGCCATTGTTCCTCCTGCGTCTCGCTCCCCCTCTGCTCTTCCGCCCTTTTCCCTTTTGTTGTTTGTTGCAAATTGCCTGCGACATTCGGGTGGTGGCGAAAGGCTCAGCCGAAACATGAATTGAATTGTTCGCCATCTGCAATAAAGTTTAAAGTCGCTCGCATCCTGGAGAGGGCTTGCAGACTGCGGTTGGGGATTGGGGAGTCACCCTCCAACAACCCTTCCCCCCTTCTACCTTCACCATCCATCCAAACTTCATTACCCTGAACGGACCTTCTCTGTGTGTGTGCAAATTTCCTGTTCTGCTTTTTACGGCGGCACGTAATCAAATTAAGCAATTACTGCCTGGCGCTCTGCCACATCCAAACAACCCCACAACCACCTCACCGGGCGGCACACATCCCCTTGATTATGGGGCAACTTCAAGGGAAATCACCAGATGGAGGAGCGACGGAGCGACCGAACAACGGAGCGCGCAACGAAGGAAGTCTGCCTCTGCAATCATAACGGTAAACGGTGCCCAGGTGAATGGAAATGGAATTCGCACCAGAAATGCTCCCCCGTGCAGAGAGCAGCAGCCAGCGACAAGTGCCATTTACCCCCACAGCATGCCCCATGTCGTCTAATCCAGAGCGTTGTCTGGTACTCGAGCGTCGAAAGGGAAGAGGCCTGTCCGACTGGGATGGGATGAATCTACCCTGCGTATCCCCCACTTTCGGCGTGGGAATGATAATCGTCTGGTTTATGGCCAATTAATCAACTCTCGAGCTCAGGCGGAGGACACATTTTCCACTGGCCATAAGCTCATCCAGAGCCGCGCCGCACCTTTCGATGTCCCTAAACAAACATCCCGGACATGACTTCCAATTGGACAAGAGCACGAGTGTAACCGATATGTTTATGGGTCCTTTAAGGCACGCTTGGGTCCGCACTGTTCGGCGGAATGTTTCCATGTTGTCAATTAATAATATTGAATAGCAGGGAGGATTTTAATCCTCGCAGTGGGCCAGGTCAACGTCGAAGCGCTTACGACTTGGCCTTGCTCCTCCATTTTATCCATTGTATCCTTTGGCCTAATCGCTCGCTCGTAAGCCCCGAAAGGGTCCCTAATGATAACTGACCACGCAGCAGTGCAACGCTGTTGCGATTGCCTTCCCTCCATATCCTTTACATTGAGTGTTGGGCTGTTGGACTGAAGGCATCGCCAACTCCCCACTGACCTAATGAGCCATTTATCCAATTGGGGTTAATGTCCACACCCGTCGGAGCGGTTCGAGTGGCAAGGGAAGGCGTGGTCACGCTTCTCAACTCAAGTCAGGAGAAGCCAACTGCTGCGCGTATCCTTGATGAATTTTTGAAGAGGACTCCGCTGCGTGCAAAGTTTCAGGAGGATAAATATATCAACCCGATTACGGACTCCCAACTTCCTCTTCGTTTTCCGACTTCGTCTGTTCATTTTCATATTTTCCTTGCAAGCTTGCAAGGCTTGTTTTATAAAGTGTGTTCCGCAGTTATGCCACTTTGTTGTACTTTCAACTTACGAATAACGCACGAATTAGTTGTTCAAATAAACAATGATGCTCGATGGCATTTGCTTTGAGACAATTTTGTGCGTCGCACTTATTCCACTCAATTCAATTCGAATATATTCCTTTGGACTTATGGTTTGAACAGAGCCATGCAGATCTCTTATGCATACCTATACTCGTAATATGAAATGACATTGAATCTAACAATCGGCATTGGCATTTGGCCAGAACTGGATAGTACAAGAAATTCAAAACGAGGGGGAACGTTGTGAGTTGCTGAGGACACCGCAACTCTACAGTTATACCCGATACTAAGTCAGTATGGCTCTCCTCCGGCGGAGCAGCTAATATTAAACGACACGGCAAAGAGTGCGTGCGAGAGAGACAGAAAATCAGTCTGAGCGTGACTACGGGCGCTGCAAAGCCAGTGCAAATTGATTTGTTCCTTTTGGCTATAAAAATATACGTTCTTCTGAGATATACGTTTTATAGTGAGATCTAACAGAAGTGCGGATACCAAATTTGGTTACTCTAGCCTTAATAGTCTCTGAGATTTGTGGATGCCCCAGTTTTTCATCCTTTGCGGGGGCGGAAGGGGGTGTGGCGAAATTTGGACACGAAACGGTCAAGGTCCGATATCACAGGAGTGTGGATATCAAATTTGGTTGCTCTGGCTCTTATAGGTTCTGAGATCCTTGAACTCATATTTTGCAATTGGCAAAACCGACCATGAAACCTGTGTGTTAGAGAGAGACAGAGCGAGAAAGAATGAAATTGTTTTCTTGATTCTGGCTATAATAATTTGTGAGGAACCGTGGTTCCCACAGGCCGAATTCGACCAAGGCATAGCCGGATAAAGGCGGAGGGACGGTCGGATAAAGGCTGATGGCTGGCTGGATAAGGCGAAGGTCAGCCCAGATACCCACGGATAGCCGGATGCGGCGAAGAGGCCAAGGGCCCCGAGAGGAGAAGTGTCCCGCTCTCGGAGCAAGAGAAACGCGAGAGGCAGAGGAGACGGCGGGATCGGGCCGGCAGCGATCCGACGCATGACCAAATAAGGGCATGGGATCACGCCACCGGCCAGGCCCCGTTACGAAGGCCGTGGAAACCAGGAGACGGCGATGGAAAACTACCAACGCCGAGCCGGGGCCCGTCAAGGGGCTATAAAAGGAGGCTGCGGCAACGAAGCGGCTCTCTTTTTTCCGTGGAGAAGTGATCGCGCGCGCACGTTGAAACCCCGTCGAAACGTGAGAGTAATACCCGGTACGGTTCGAAGAAGTGCAGTGAAGCGAATAACAACAGGAAGACAGGCCCCGCCTGCCCCCAGAGTGAGTCTAAGTTAAGAGGTGATCCACAGTTGCCGGCGGAAGCTAAGAGGGGAGTGCGAGACGTAGAGTGCGGATTTGCGTGGCGGGCCAAAGCAATAGCGGAGGTCAAACTGCCCCAATCAACAGCCTCAACGCTGCCCCACCCGACGAGAGCCCACGCGTGGTGGAGATCCATAGATAAGCTGAATTGTAGCATCTAGCCCTAAGTCCTAATATAAGTACGAATAAAGAGAGATTCGATTAAAGAAAAGGAAGGTCTAATCATTTGTCGTTGGGGGCAACAATAAAAATACGTTGCGACGAATCGGCCGACCGCTGAGCGAGCCCAGCAAACTCAAGCGAACCAAGAAGCAGGTCCGTTACAACTGGCGCCCAACGTGGGGCCTACATCGACAAATAGTAGGACAAAGGGAGGAGAAATATAGATGAGAGAATGGGGAAGGGACAATGGATCCACCGGTTGAGAAAGGAGGAGCTTGTCCAATGCGGCCACGCCTTCGGCGTGCGGCTGGAGGGCACAGTGGACGAAATGAGAAGAACATTTAAGGAGTGGATGAGGGAACACGAAGATGAGTCGGAGTGGGCCGATCTGATTGAGGTATGGGAGTGTCGGGCGGACAGGTCCTCGCCGACACCCCGGGCGGACGACAAACAAGCCGCGTACGAGCACCCGGCACCCCCACCCGGCGCAACCGCGGCGACGCTGTGGAGGTCCCCAGTCGACATACAGAGAGAATTGATAGCGAGTCTCTCAGTGCCAATACCGGAACGCTCGCACACGGGGACGCCTAGCAGGCCCCGCCACCAAGGAAGGGATCGAAGCCGAGAGACCGAAAGAGGGAGAACCGAACCAGCCACAATACGGCCAGCACACCTGGACTACGCTAGAGTGGCGAAACAGGTGAGAGAGTGGTCGTTCCGGTTCGACGGGACGACGAAGCCTCTCGAGTTCTTGGAGCAGGTCGAGTGGTCCGCCGAGACGTACGGTCTGGATCCGGATCTGGTCCCAAGGGCGATGCCGGAGCTGCTAAAAGGGCGGGCGCTGATGTGGTTCGTGGCGAACAATCGACAGTGGAGAACGTGGAAAGAGTTCTCGTCGAGCTTCCAGGCTTACTTTCTGCCGCGGGGATACTTTGAGAAGTTGCTGCAGGAAGTGAGGATGAGGAAACAGAAATGGGGCGAGCCATTCAAAGAGTATATGGTAGAGATGCAGACACTTATGCGACCCCTGAAATGTCCCCAAGAGGAGCAGACGGAGCTGATTCGTGAGAATAGCATGCCCGATCTGAGAGCGTATATGAGGCCGCACCGGTGCAAGGACCTCGACACCATGATGGAACTGGCAGACGAGTTCGAGGCGTTGGAGAGGGACCGCCTAGAGTTCCAACGGGAGAATCCAACCGTGAAAGCCCGGGCAGCGAATCCCTTCCACAAGCCAGCCGAGACGACGGCCTGTCGGCGATGCAAGGACGGCCCGCTGGACGGAGCAGCACTTGAGGAGAGGGGAGAGCGTGTCATTAGGCCGACACCGACCAACGGCAATATCGAGAGCGGATATGTCAAGAATCCGGCCCAGGCGTGCCGAAGGTGTGGGAGCGCGGATCATTGGAGCCGGGAGTGCAATGGCCGACCTCTCACCTACTGCTGGAGATGCGGAAAAGTGGGCATCTCGGCATGGCAATGCTGCAGGAAGACGGGAAACGCCCCGCGACCCACGCCGCGGAGGGCCGTGCCAGGGTCGCAAGAAACGGTCCCTCAAGCCTAGTCGGCAGGCTGACCAGCGAGGAGGAACAGTTATCCGCATTAGTGGAGGTCGCGGGCATGGAGCTGCAAGCCACGGTGGATACAGGAGCTACCAGCAGTTTCGTGAGCCGCGAGCTGGCGGACCGACTAAAGGGTGAAGGCCGGGAGGCGGCGGCAAGGAAAAGGGTGGGGTTGGCGGATGGCCATAGCCAGGAGGTCACGTGCCAGATTGAAACGAAGGTATGCTTTGGGAACAAGGAGATCCCAATGGTGCTACTCGTATTGCCGGGTGTGATTGATGAGTTAGTGTTGGGATGGGATTTTCTCCGCGCGGTCGGGGCAGTGGTGACCTGTGCAGGGCACAGGGTGGTGATCCCTGCCCAAGATCGGGAACGAGGAGACCAGGAGGAAAGACTGTCCGTGGCGAAGGCCGAAGCTGAAGACACGGCTCCGGAGTCCGACAACGAAACGGACACGACCCTAAGAATGGCCGCCAGAGGGGTGTCAGCGGGCATGAGGCAGAATAAGGGGGCGAGGGAAGAGCCAGTGGAGGAATTCTTAGCCCGAGAGTTAGAGGCATTTTCCAGGATCAAGGGGGTGTCTAATGTGGCGGTGCACACAATCACCATGAGTGACCCGCAACCGATTAAGCAAAGATATTACCCGAAGAACCCCAAAATGCAGGCCGAGATTAACCAGAAAGTGGACGAACTAGTAGAAATGGGATGCATAGAGCCGTCAAAGAGCCCCTACAGTTCGCCTATAGTGATGGTAAAGAAGAAAAATGGCAAATGGAGATTGTGCGTGGACTTTCGTCAAGTTAACGCGAGATCAGTAAAGGACGCGTACCCAATGCCCAGGATCGATTACATCCTCGATCAACTGCGGGAAGCGAAATTCATAAGTAGCCTAGATCTGAAGGATGGATATTGGCAGATCCCCCTGGCCGAGAGCAGCCGGCCGATCACGGCGTTCACGGTGCCCGGAAAGGGGCTATACCAATGGAAGGTGATGCCGTTTGGGTTACACTCCGCGTCGGCCACCTTCCAACGGGCGTTAGACCAAGTGATTGGGACAGAAATGATGCCGCACGCGTTCGCATACCAGAATGACATAGTGGTCATCGGGCGAACAGAGGAAGAACACCGAAGAAACCTGAAAGAGGTGTTTCGACGGCTGCGCTTGGCGAACCTGCGGCTGAACGCAGACAAGTGCGAGTTCTTTAGGAAAGAGCTGCGGTATCTAGGCCACAAGGTGACCGGTGAGGGGATATGTACAGACCCCGAGAAAGTCGCAGCCATAGCTGAATTGAAACCGCCGACAAATGTCAAGGTGCTGAGACAGTACTTGGGAGTGGCCTCATGGTACCGGAGGTTCGTGCCCGACTTCGCCACCCTCGTGCAGCCCCTGTCCGGGCTCCTCAAGAAGAAGACGGAATGGGTCTGGACACAAGAACGGCAAGAAGCGTTCGAGGAGGTGAAAAGACGACTAGTGGCGGACCCCGTGCTGGCGTGCCCCGACTTCTCGAAGAAGTTCATTCTGCAGACAGACGCCAGTGATTACGGGCTGGGTGCGATTCTCACGCAGGAGACGGAAAGGGGCGAACGGGTAATATCATATGCTAGCAGGACGCTAAATGGACCCGAAAGGAACTATTCGGCGACCGAGAAAGAATGTCTGGCCATTGTGTGGGCCATCCGCCGGTTGAGGCCATACTTGGAAGGATATCGCTTCAAGGTGGTCACGGACCACATGGCTCTGAAATGGCTAAATAGCATAGAAAGTCCGTCGGGAAGAGTGGCGAGATGGGCATTAGAGTTACAGCAGTACGACTTTGAAGTTGCGTACAGGAAAGGACAGCTCAACGTGGTAGCCGACGCACTCTCCCGACAACCGGTGGAGGAGCGAGGCCGTCGGATAAGAAGTGAGGAGGGAACACAGCCAGTAGGCGAGCCGCCCTGCAAGTGGTTAGAGGGCATGGTAGAAAAGATCAGAAAAGAATCCCCGAAGTACCCCGACTATGTGGAGAAGGGGGCAAACTTGTACAGGCACATTCCTCACCGGGCAGGGAGCGAAGAAGTCGCCTCGTGGAAGTTATGTGTGCCGAAATATGCCCGAGAAAGGGTCTTAAAGGAAAGCCACGATAGTCCGGAAGCAGGCCACGCCGGCGGAAGGAGAACCGCGGCACGGGTGGCGGCAAGATATTACTGGCCAGGGATGTACAGGGACGTGAGGGCCTACGTGCGGAAGTGCGAACTATGTCTTCGCTATAAGCCAAGTCAGCTACAAGCGGCAGGAGAAATGTTGACACAGGTGCCGGAAGAACCATGGGCAACGGTATGCGCGGACTTTGTGGGTCCTCTGCCGAGGTCGAAACATGGGAACTCGATGTTGTTGGTGCTGGTGGATCGATTCTCCAAGTGGACCGAGTTGGTGCCGCTGAGGAAGGCCACAGCAGAGGCACTAATAAAGGCCTGTCGGGAGCGTATAATAGCCCGTTTTGGAACGCCCAAAGTCTTCATTACGGACAATGGGGTGCAGTTTGCAAGCAGGGCATTTACAAGATTCCTGGAGCAGCTAGGAGTTCGTCACCAGTTTACGGCGCCATACACGCCGCAAGAGAATCCGACAGAGCGAACGAACAGAACGGTAAAGACCATGATAGCTCAGTTTACCGAGGGTGATCAAAGGTGTTGGGATGAAAAATGGCCGGAGCTGATGCTGGCCATGAATTCGGGAGTGTCGGATACAACGGGATATTCACCGGCGTTCGTGGTGCAAGGAAGGGAACCCCGGCTGCCAAAGGCCCTATATGACGAGGAGACGGTAGGCACGGGACAAGGCACAGAGACGCCGGATGAAAATGCGAAGAAATTAAAGGAGCTGTTTCAGTTGGTTCGACGCAACTTGGAAAGGGCAGCCCAGGATCAGGCCAGGCATTACAACCTGAGAAGAAGACCGTGGAGACCCAAAGTGGGAGAGGTCGTGTGGGCCAAACAGCACCACCTTTCCAATGCAGCGGAGGGATTCGCCGCGAAGCTGGCACCAAGGTACGATGGGCCATACCAGATAGAGGACTTTATATCCCCGGTTATCTGCAACCTAAGAAAGGAGGGCGACAGGAAGAAGAGAACGGCACACATACGAGATCTGAAACCCCAACCCGAGGAGCGAGAGACACAGGGGTGAAGGAGAATGGCTGTAATAGGTCGCCCTAAAGGGTCACGCAGGACCAGGAACGGTAGAGTGCCACGCAGGACACTGGGGAAGGGTGCCGCGCAGGACACGCACGAGACTCGTCAGCACGCAGGGTGATGGACTTGTGCACTTAGATTAAAAAAAAAAAAGGCGAACAGGAAGACTGTGTTTGGAGAAATCTGAAAGAAGCGAAGATTAGTAAAAAGAAAGGAAAATAAAACGAGAAGAGGAAAAGCGCAGCAAACCTGAACAGGAAACGCGTCACCCAAAGCTGGGAGGCGAATCCAGGGTCGGGGAGTGTAATCTCAGACAGCGGATGACCAGGAAAAACCCAGGGGCCAGGTTCACGCCTCAACGCGGACTCACGGGGCAACTACGAGCGTCGGGCCGGAACGACGGGTGCCGCTCATGCGTGGACTACCGGGCGAGGAGTCGGATGATCCTCGGGTCCGAGCCACTGTGTGAGGGAGACACCCGTCAAAAGAGTCCGGCCGGTGGCGCAAAGGAGTTGCCCTGGGATGTGAGCCCAAGATTCCAGCCCGGGCGGAGGGTCGGATGACCCATTGTTCACGAGCGGAATCGCGGCAAGCGGCCCGCATTGAGGGCAGAGGGCGAGCTGGAAAGGGAGAAAGGATGGAGTAAAAGTCATCCGGGTCGGGAGAACTCACCCAGGCCAAGGAGGGTCCGAGCAGCACGGGATGAAGCAGACAGGTCGGCGGTAGCATGTAAGAATAAATAGCAATTTTTTTATAACAATTAAAAGTAAATAATTAGCAATCCATCAATCCATTAAATAGCAATTAAAATAAACAAGAATAAAGGGCTGAATAAAAGTTGTGAATAAGCAAAAATAAAATGGGGGAATAAAAAGCAAAATAATCATGAACGGGAAGGGGGTGGGTCCATCAAAGATGGAAAAGTTTTATCCATGAGCCAACAAAGAAACGCGGCGAGAACACAACAGTATCCAAAAAAGAAGGGATAAGGCGAAATCGGCTAGAGAGCGGAGAGCGCGCCGGCACTCGCACAACCAGGGGAAAGATGCCGTTAGAGAGCGCGGCCGGCAGAGAGACGAGGCTGAGGGCCATGAGTACAGACGCAACAACCGTTAGAACCAGGCGGGAGAGACCGAGACACGGAGCACCGGCACCGGTAGAGGGAACGATTGGCAATGCAACGCGTGTATATAGGCGGGTGGAAAACGGAACAGCGAACACTTGAAGGTAGTTATCACCAGAAAGAACGCAAGAAAGGCAGCAAAAAAAATGGAGATGAAACGCGGGCTCAACCACGAGGATGGCAGGAAAAAGATGGATGATATGAGGGCCTTCCTGGAGGAGCAACAGGCGATCGTGGGAGGAGGGGGCTATCGCGCCGGTACTTCTCGTCAGCGACGGGCGTCTCTGCTCTCGCGTAGCGACGAGGAGGATTGGTGCGATGGCTCCCAGTTCCTTCAACTGCTGGCCTCGCCGTTGGTGTCACCGGCGCCATCGGGGCACGACTCGGTGTCGCCGACGGTGTCATCGGATGAGGAGGAGGAGGAAGACGACGAGGTCATATGCACCGACGGCCCGCGCGCGCCAACCGCTCAGGAGAAGGCCAGATGGAGCCGGCAGCAAAGGGCGGAGCCGGAGACGAGGAATGGAAGGCCGTTGACCCTGCGCGACAAAATTGAGGCGGTGAGGCGGAGGTTTCAGGAGGCGACGCCGGAGGAGAAGCGCCGGATGCACCAAGTGCTGGAGAGGGCGCGGGCGATCAGGCGGCGGAGGGACGAGCGGATGGAGGCGCGGCGGCGACAGGCGGAAAGAGCCGCCAGTACGGAGGAGCACGGCCAAGAGAGCGACGAGGCGCCGCCACCCCCACCATTCCGGGTGGTGCTGCCGCCGCTGCAGCCCCGGACCGACGAGGCGGAGACCGAGGGAACGCCGCCCCAGGCCACGGGCAAGCAGGCTACGAACCCAGAGGCCGAGTGGCAGCGGCGGCTGCAGCAGGCCGAGGAGGAGGAAGGCGAGCTGTGGCAGCCTACGCCACCGGCCGAGGATGACGAGGGCCCCGAGAGGCGGCAGCCGCAGGCCGAGGAGGAGCAGCACCAGCAGCAGCAGCACCAGCAGCAGCAGCAGCAGCACCAGCAGCAGCAGCAGCAGCACCAGCAGCAGCAACAGCAGCACCAGCACCAGCAGCACCAGCAGCCGCATCACCAGCAGCAGGGGCAGGAGCAGTGGCAGCAGCAACCACAGTGGAGGGGACCGGAGGCGGCCGTAATGGGTCCGTATGTATCGCAGGAGGTGCGGACCGCCGTGCGCCAGGGGATGGTGTGGCACCACCAGACCCTGCACATCACGTGGGCCTCGGGGCCCGCCCCGAGCGAAGCCCAGCCAGAGGCCGGCGCCCGGGTGTGGGAGGAGAGTCCACGCGGCAGCAACAGCAGGGACCCGCGGAGGAGGGACCCCGGACCCGCCCCCACGACCTCAGCGGCAGCAATGCCGACGGCGGAGGCAGCGATGCGGACTGCAGAAGCGGCGAAGGTGACAGCAGAGACGCAGGCCGCGAAAATGGCGACGGCGGCCCAGCCGGCGACGGCGGTCCAGACAGCGACGGCGGCAGCAGAGACGCAGACCGCGGAAAAGGCGACGGCGGCCCAGACGGCGACGGCCGAGGCAGCGGCAGAAGCCGAGACGCGGGCCGCGGAAACGGCGACGGCGGTCCAGACAGCGACGGCCGAGACAGCGGCAGAGGCGGCGACGGCGGCAGCAGAGACGCAGACCGCGGAAACGGCGACGGCGGCCCAGACGGCGACGGCCGAGGCAGCGGCAGAAGCAGAGACGCGGGCCGCGGAAACGGCGACGGCGGCGACAGCACCGACGGAGGTGGAACTCGAGGCGTGGGAGCGCGGACCGTGGGTGTGGCCCGCACCGGAGAGGTCGACGGCGGCCGAGCGCCCGGCTCTGAAGCGACAGGCCTCCTGCCCGGAGCCCTGTGCAGGACCGAAGCGACCGGCCCTGCAACGGCAGAGCTCGGCACCAGCAGCCACGGTCCACTGGAGGGCGATCCCGCGGGAGGAGTGGCCGGCGGCGGTGATCCGCGCGCAGGCCCAGATTCGCCTCGTGGGTAGGAGGGTGAAGAAGCTGGTGAGCGAGCGGGGTACCCGGTACCGCATTGCGATGGCGGCCACGCGCACGGAGGTGTTCCGCGAGCACAAGTAAGGAAAAAAAGGGGGAAAGAAAAAAAAGAGAAAATGAATAAAGAGAGAAGAAAAAGAGAAAAGTGGAATACGTACGGGGGAGAGATATCGAGTGGATCGCCTAAGCACCCCCACACCTTATCGATAGGTGGGGATTCGACCCCAGAGGGCGCCAGGGCGCCCGTGATCCCAGATGCCGTAAGGAGCGCGCGTAAAATGGGGCCGTTTGAATGAGGAAAGCACACTCCGTCGCAAGGTCGCGGAAAACGGGAGTATTCCGCTGCGGGAAGAAAGAGGGGGGTGTGAGGAACCGTGGTTCCCACAGGCCGAATTCGACCAAGGCATAGCCGGATAAAGGCGGAGGGACGGTCGGATAAAGGCTGATGGCTGGCTGGATAAGGCGAAGGTCAGCCCAGATACCCACGGATAGCCGGATGCGGCGAAGAGGCCAAGGGCCCCGAGAGGAGAAGTGTCCCGCTCTCGGAGCAAGAGAAACGCGAGAGGCAGAGGAGACGGCGGGATCGGGCCGGCAGCGATCCGACGCATGACCAAATAAGGGCATGGGATCACGCCACCGGCCAGGCCCCGTTACGAAGGCCGTGGAAACCAGGAGACGGCGATGGAAAACTACCAACGCCGAGCCGGGGCCCGTCAAGGGGCTATAAAAGGAGGCTGCGGCAACGAAGCGGCTCTCTTTTTTCCGTGGAGAAGTGATCGCGCGCGCACGTTGAAACCCCGTCGAAACGTGAGAGTAATACCCGGTACGGTTCGAAGAAGTGCAGTGAAGCGAATAACAACAGGAAGACAGGCCCCGCCTGCCCCCAGAGTGAGTCTAAGTTAAGAGGTGATCCACAGTTGCCGGCGGAAGCTAAGAGGGGAGTGCGAGACGTAGAGTGCGGATTTGCGTGGCGGGCCAAAGCAATAGCGGAGGTCAAACTGCCCCAATCAACAGCCTCAACGCTGCCACACCCGACGAGAGCCCACGCGTGGTGGAGATCCATAGATAAGCTGAATTGTAGCATCTAGCCCTAAGTCCTAATATAAGTACGAATAAAGAGAGATTCGATTAAAGAAAAGGAAGGTCTAATCATTTGTCGTTGGGGGCAACAATAAAAATACGTTGCGACGAATCGGCCGACCGCTAAGCGAGCCCAGCAAACTCAAGCGAACCAAGAAGCAGGTCCGTTACAAATTATACGATCTGGTTGAGATCTTACACTCGAAAACATATAGTCATCCTCTACGATTCTGCGTTTTTGGTTTTATCGTATCTTTAAAAATGTGGATGCCACAGATTTTCGTCCTTTGTGGGAGAGGAAGTGGGCGGGGCGAAGTTTTGAAATATTTTTGTAGCAGTGACATATCACAGAAGTCTGGATCCAAAACATCGTTGCTCTAGCTCTTATAGTCTTTGAGCACTAGGCGCTGAAGGGGACGGACAGACGGACGGACGGACAGACGGACAGACGGACAGACGGACAGACAGACAGGGCTCAATCGACTCGGCTATTGATGCTGATCAAGAATATATATACTTTATGGGGTCGGAAACGATTCCTTCTGGACGTTACACACATCCACTTTTACCACAAATCTAATATACCCCAATACTCATTTTGAGTATCGGGTATAAAAATCTAATATACCCCAATACTCATTTTGAGTATCGGGTATAAAAAATGAATGAATGAAAGTTCTACAAAGGAAAGATTCTTCCCTCTCACACAGCACAAAGGAATCTGGAAGCCCACTGACAGCCGGGTGTGGCAGCAATGCAGGAAGACTTCGAAAGTGGCAGAAAATGGAAAAGTGGCTAGATAGCGAGGATGCAACGAAGAACGTCCATGCTCCTCCGCTGGCCAGTCGTCTTTTCCTCGCCTTCGCGTTTGATATTGCACCAGAGATGTTTGATTTGACAGCCAGGACTCGAGGACTGCAGATGCACGCGGAGCCGAGGATGCGGAATGCAGTGGCAATGGCGATGGGGGGCAATGGCCCCCCCCCCAATGGCAATGGCAATGGTCTGCCAACTCGCAAAGTGCTTCTCTTTTCGGATCCAGGCGCCGTCTCAATGTCCGTGGACGTCTCCGTGTCCACCTCCGACGGGGTTTTATGATGGCGCAACAATCTGCAGCCTGTCAGGATTACTTTCATGCGGCAATTTGTTGGCCGCTCGGAAGCTTTTGTTGCTTATCCCGCTGTCCAGGCTCCGCCTCCATCCTCCTTCTGCCCTGCCAGGTCGGGAGCTGCTTCCTTCCAGGTCACGTGCCCACTCTGTTTACATGCCGTATTAGGGGGATTCCGTTTAGTTTCCTCCCCTTTCATTTTTGTTTCGTTTTATTCCGATTTGATTCCATTTTCTATTTGTTGTAGCTCGCGTGGCTGCCCCTCGCACACATCCTCGGCCTCGGCTAAGTCTCTGCCACAGATCGAGTCCCGCATATTTGTTAGACCCGATACTCAAAATGAGTATTGGGGTATATTAGATTTGTGGTAATAGTGGATGTGTGTAAAGTCCAGAAGGAATCGTTTCCGACCCCATAAAGTATTCCTGATCAGCATCAATAGCCGAGTCGATTGAGCCATGTCTGTCTGTCCGTCTGTCCGTCCCCTTGAGCGCCTAGTGCTCAAAGACTATAAGAGCTAGAGCAACGATGTTTTGGATCCAGACTTCTGTGATATGTCACTGCTACAAAAATATTTCAAAACTTCGCCCCGCCCACTTCCGCCTGCTCTCTGATGGGGTTGGTGTTAACTTTGGCACTCTGTTCCAGCATTTCCTGCAGCTCCTGCAGCTTCTGCAACTATTTAGTGCTCTTCCACTTCCATGGACTACTGTGGCTGCTTATTGTGTTCGTTATACGGCTCAGCACTGCCATTTACTGCCTTTGTTGGGGGTTGTCTGGGTTGACCTCTCAAGCGCTTCTCTTTTTTCATCTTCTCCAGCTTTTCCCAGACTTTCAGCTGTCTTTGCACTCATTACCAGGAAGTTTAATGAGTTGTGGGGTATCGCATTGGAAATGGAAATGGATGTGTGTGTGTGTGTGTGTGTGTGTGTGAAATGCTTGATAAGAGCACTGCTGTGGGATAAGTGGTCTCTTATCAGTGGAGTTGCAGCTTAATGGCCGCCATTTAAGTCACGTGCCCCACGTGCAGAGCAGAAAAGGGTTTAGGCCCGTCAAAATTTCAATTACTTTGGGAAGGACCTGTAATGGTTTTGAATTGTTTCCTACCTATCAGCGCACTTGAATGAAATTCCCTTTGTGGGAGTTCAGTATCGCTGATAGCTCTCCAGAGAGTCAGTCAGAGGAGTCAGAGGGACTGAACCTGAACGGCGGGATCTAGTGCTGGCGTTGTTGCTGGTGTTAGACAGGTCCCTCAAAATGTCTGGCTGCAAATCAGATCTATTGGCGCTGCCTGCGGCCGTTAGTTGTGCAATTAGTCGATGCGCCAGGCACTCCACTCGTACTCCGGCTGATTGGGGCAGATTGGATTAGTGCTGGTCTCCAGTGCAATCAAAAAGAGAAGCTTAAATCGACAACATATTCAGCTTAATTGTACCCAAAATCGACCAAAAACCGAAACCATTTTAACAAAAAATCAATTTTGCACCAACCTTATCTTATGCTTAAATCGACAACATATTCAGCTTAATTGTACCCAAAATCGACCAAGACCACATATTTAGCTTAATTGTACCCAAAATCGACCAAAAACCGAAACCCTTTTAACAAAAAATCAATTTTGCACCAAACTCATTTTGAGCCTAAATCGACCACATATTTAGCTTATTTCTACCCGAAACTGACCAAAAACCGACACAATTTTAACAAAAAATCAATTTTGCACCAACCTTATCTTATGCTTAAATCGACCACATATTTAGCTTAATTGTACCCAAAATCGACCAAGACCACATATTTAGCTTAATTGTACCCAAAATCGACCAAAAACCGAAACCCTTTAAACAAAAAATCAATTTTGCACCAAACTCATTTTAAGCCTAAATCGACCACATATTTTGCTTATTTCTACCCGAAACTGACCAAAAACCGACACAATTTTAACAAAAAATCGTTTTTGCACCAACCTTATCTTATGCTTAAATCGACCACATATTGAGCTTAATTGTACCCAAAATCGACCAAAAACCGAAACCATTTTAACAAAAAATGCAGGGGAGTGGGATGGGCGATTGGTCCTTCCTCTAGTGCGCATGTGCCCACACTCGTGGCTCGGACCGCCTCGCTGCTCCGTTTTTATGTAAACAAACGACAGTCTGAATCGGAGTCGGAGACGCAGTCGTCTGGCTGCTGATGAGGTTGCGGTTTGTCCAAGCAGGGACTGGCCCTCGAGGATGTGAGAGGTTTGGCTTTTGGACCTTTGACAACAGCCGAGTCGCGGCTGCGAGGTGTGTCTGTGTCTATCGATGGGCGGCGGGGAGCAGCTTTAAGGCCCCACAGTAATGCAGGAAATTCCTCATTTCAAAGAAAACATTCTTCTGCATTCGTTTCAGACGTCTATTGTCACCTTAGCCAGTAGCCGAGAACTGAAGGCATAAAATGGAATAGGAAACAGGCGAAAAGGTCCATTTAATCCAATACAGTACGGTACACCTCGAGGGAATAGCCCTGTTTTTACTTCTGGTAAAATATTTGATCAAAATATATTTCAGATTTTAGCTAGATATATGTATTTCATATTTAAATTAAATTTTATATTACATAAATATTTAATATAATATTTAAAGTAGTTTATTTTTAAATAAAATATCAAAAAATATTTCTTATTTATATTTAATTTCACTATTCTTTTATCTTAAAACCGAACATTTGTTCGGCCATTTTTCTCTCAGTACATTTAGCGTTCGAGAAGAGAAAACGGATAAAATTTGACTTCAAAACTTAATTCTACTCAGATTCAGAATAAACGAGGGGGAACGTTGTGAGTTGCTGCGGACACCGCAACTCTACAGTTATACCCGATACTAAGTCAGTATGGCTCTCCTCCGGCAGACGCCGCTAATATTAAACGACACGACAAAGAGTGCGTGCGAGAGAGACAGAAAATCAGTCGGGCGCTGCGTAGCCACTGCAAATTGCTACCACGACCAGGGCGAGATCGTCAGCGAAACCGACAAGCGTGCATCCCTGCGGGAGCTGGAGTCTCAGGACGTCGTCGTACATTATGTTCCACAGTAGAGGTCCTAAGACTGATCCCTGTGGAACTCCGGCTGTCACCCTGTAGAGCTTTGGTCCCTCCTCCGTCTCGTACCTCAGTACCCTACCCGACAGGTAGCTGGCTATTATCCGAAGCAGGTAGGTGGGAACTCCAATTCTCCCGAGCGCCTCGTTTATCCGAGACCAGTTCGCTGAGTTAAACGCGTTACGGATATCCAGGGTCACCACCGCGCAGTACTCCTTTGTGCCAAATCTCCATCTTATTCCCTCGATCGCTCTGGATGCAATGTCGGTGACTGCCTTGATGGCGTCGACCGTTGATTTGGCCTTCCGGAATCCGTACTGGGACTCCGATAAGGCCTCCTTCTCCTGGATCACAACTTGCAGTCGGTTGTAGACGATTCTCTCCAGGGTTTTGCCGACCGTATCCAGCAAACATATTGGGCGGTATCCTGATGGTTCCTCCGGGGACTTATTTCCTTTGGGTAGAAGTATTAGCCGCTGCACTTTCCACTGCTCTGGAAACACTCCTTCCCGTAGGCATTTGTTAAACGTGTCAACAAATACTTCTGGTCTGGTGGTTGCTCCAAGCTTCAATGCCTTGTTTGGGATACCGTCCGGTCCTGGTGCCTTTTTATCCCCAATTCTCCTGGTAGCCGCTATCACCTCCTCAACAGAAATCTGTTGCCACAGCTCGGAGTCTTGGCTCGAGACGCTTTCCTCCCTATACGGGTGCTGTGGGAATAGGGCCTCCACGATGCTACGAAGCAGGATCGGGCAGGTCACTTCCGGTGTTGACTGGCTCCTTATCCTCTTGGTGACGACCTTATATGCCGTCCCCCAAGGGTTGACGTCCGCCTCCTCGCATATCTGCCTGAAGCAGGCTGACTTGCTCTTCTTTATGGCACGTTTAAGGGCTCTTTTCGCTGATCGGAGTTCCTCTCCCCTGGTTTCGAACTCAGGCCGACCTCGTGCTCTCTGGTAGCACCGTCTTGCTCGTAGGCAGGCTTTCCTTAGCTGGTTAACCTCCGCATTCCACCAGTAGCAGGGCGCTCCTCTTTTGCAAGGCTTCCTTCTTGGCATTGCCACATCACATACCTCCTCCATGAGCTTCGCCAGTTTCTGAGCCAGGCCCTCTGCCGTTTCTCGCGCAGGGCTCCAGCTGGCGTTGCGCAGATATTCCGTGAAGGTTTCCACATCCAGGTGGTCGCCCTTCCATTTAGGTCCGGTAATTTTGGCTAGCTGTCTTTTCGTTGCTGCTCCGCATTCGAAGTGGATCGCCTGGTGGTCGCTGAACGTAAACTCCTCGCTTACTCTCCACGTAGATCCCCTATGGAGTGAGACGCTCATGAAGGTTAGGTCGATAATGGACCCTCGACCCGCCTTGAAGTAGGTTAGCTTCCTGCCATCGTTTGCGAGTATTACGTCCAAGGACGCAAATTCCTCGAGCAGACACGTGCCTCTGGCGTTGGTTTCCTTACTGCCCCACTCTACGGACCACGCATTAAAGTCTCCCGCTATTATTACGGGGGCTCTTCCGCGCGCGTCTTCCGCTATATGCGCTAGCATACTTTGGAAGCGCGCTAGGTCCCAGCTCGGCGGGGCATAGCAGCTATAGAAGGTTACCTCTCTAAGCCTCGCTCTAACAAATCCTTCGTTGGCTGCGCATATCTCCTGGGGGTGGATTTGTACGGCCCAGATGGCCGCCTTGCCGCAACTGCTGCTGGTCCAACCGCTTCCTGGTATCGCCCTGAATGGCTCGCAGATGAGCACGACTTCGGTCTTCCTCTCCCTGACTGCTTGTCTCAGGAGAGACTGAGCAGCTTCGCAATGGTTTAAGTTCAGCTGAGTACACCTCATGCTGATCTTTTAGTCAGGGCGTTCCTAAACTGGGGCATCTACCGCTGCCGGCCACGTGCTTCCAGTCTGCGCTCGTTCCCTTGCAGAGCATGCACTGTGGTTCCAGGCTACAGTCCTTTGCCAGGTGGTTCTCCTTTCCACATCTTCTACACAGCTTGGACCTATCTACTTTGCTACTGCACTGTCGTGCCATATGCCCAAACTCGAGACATCTGAAGCATTTGGTGACGCTGATTCGCTCACGCAGTCTGCATCTTACCCAGCCTACTTTTAGGACTCCTATTTTCAGAGCCTTTTGAGCGCTCTCCGCTGGCAGCCTGATTGTGGCCGTCTGGGTTCCGCCGTATGCCTTTCTCAGCTGGATGTCATCCGCAGACAGCTCCGCCAATTCCACCTGGCTTCTCAGAGCCTCGCATATATCCTCCGTGGTGGTTATTTCGTCCAGGTCCTTGCGCTCTACGGTCACCCGGTGCGACAGGCTACGGACTTCTGCGTGCTCCTTCAGCGTATTGGCTACCAGGCTTTTAAACATCTCCGTCTCCTCTCCCGACTTGTTGAGCTGTAGAAGTAGCTCTCCTTTTTGGGTCCTCCTGATCCTGGCGACTGCATCACCGAGTCCACGCAGGGTTTCGTCCGTCCTAACCTTGCGCAGTATCTATGCATAGGTCTTTTCACCTTTGGTGGCAATGACGATGGCGTCTGGTCGCGTCTTGTCCGCGAGCGCTCCAGTCGGCTTTTGCGGCCTCTTCCTTCTGCGCCGGTTGGTCACCGTCAGAAATGGGGTCTCCTCCGGCTCCTTTCTCTCCCTTTCAGCGTGGGCGTTCTTTTCAACTGCTACTCCTGGTGTGGTCTGGACCTCGACCGCTGCCTTGGTCCTCTTTGTCCGGGGTGTTGGTGCACCTGCAGCCTGTTTCCTCTTAGGCTCCGGGAGAGGTCTGAAAATCGGTGACGTCTGAGAGGACTGGTGGGTCCTGATCACCGCCTTAGCTCCTTCATCGTGCAGCTGGATAGCAACCAGCTCATACAGCACACTTATGCTCTCGATCGAGTCCCGCATGGGTTGGTGTATGGATCGCCTCTTGCCATCCTCGAGCATCTCCACTAGCTGCGTGATCTCTCGTCCTAGATCGCGCAGCGCTGTGCTGCCCTGAGCTTTTTGGTGCTGCTCCGGGCCAGGGAGGGCCGGCAGCGGGGCGTCGGTCTGCTCACCAGTTGGCGTTCTCGCCATTTTTTTGCTTTTATTGAAGCCTTCTGAGTCGTTCGTCGTTATGGGTGTGATACTTTTGCTCATTTTGTTGGGTCCCAACTCGTAAGCCGTTGTCCTTGTCTGTTGTACAGTCGCGTTATGATCCCATGGTTGTCTATGCAAGCAGGGAGGCCATGCGAGGGTTGACTCCCGCCCTTATGGGGTCGGGAGTTCAGAGCCGGATCCGCGCTAGTCAGGAGTGACTCAACTGAGCCTGTACGTCCAATTTAATGGCTACGGAACAAGGAGCGTGCTTAGAGATTTGCCAATTTTTCACGGGACGGGGGCAGAAGCAGCATTAACCTAGCAGCCATTTCGGCGGGGTTTCATTCCGCGTACTAAAGGGCTAGAATGCTGGCTTCCGTCAGCCCTGGGGTCATCAATCCAAAAAAAGGGGGGTCCAGTTCCTATCCTAAGACTTTACTGGTCTCCGTCTTAGTCGCCTTCTCGTATTAGCTAGGTGTTTCACAAGTGTGTTAGACCTATCCGGGGGATACGTGGCTTGTGCCGGCGGTTACGAGTTGCTTTAGTGCTCTTTAGAGGGAGCAGAACATCCCCGTGTCTTCTTAGTCGCCTCATACGACAAGCTGTGACATGCTGTGGTGGTATTCTACTGCCCGCTCACCACACGGGTGAGCGCCTCGTACTTATGTGTCTGTGTGTGTGTGTGTGTGTGTGTGGGTGTTTGTGGATACACAGATTAGAGTAATGCAAAGTAAAGAAATGACAAGGGGTAAGGGTGGAAGCCGGGAGGAGAAATCAAAAAAAAGTTTACACTAATTGAAATATGCCAGGGATTAAGAGCTACTCAATAAACGCCCCGCAAGCCAATGACCCCTCAAATAGCCACCCACTCGGCTGTCCGTGTTCGGTTTCACGACCGCAAACGTAAGCGCCATAAAAGAATATTATGCAAATCCGATGTTACGCTCGGACACCCTCAGTGGAGGAGACACATACCCAGACCCAGACGCTCCTTTGGTCGTGCTTTCGTTATGGCCATTGAGCCTGTCCACTAGCTCCACTTAGTGGATTCTTGATTGAATGCCGCAACAGCAACGGACAATATGAACAACAACGGAGGACAAACTACAATGAGACTCCTGGAATAAGTCTTTGCCTGCAAGTGCTGGAGAAATATGCATAGATTAGTCAGGGTCCTCATGAAATCAAGGAGAAGGAACATTTACCCACCAGTACGAATGGAGGGGAGACAACCAGAGAGGCAGAGCTCTGAGGTTTGATGGCCATTTTGTTTGTTCTTTATAAAGAAAAGAATATACTTGACTGTAAAGGAAAGGCCATAAATCAATGATTATGGTCCAATTTCTGAGACATTTCGACTGAGAATAAAGCAAGTTTCAATATATATATAAATCGTAATCCAAAAAGGAATACGAATTCATAAATTCTTTTGTACGTTTCTATCAAAATTGTGTGTTTAAGTTGGTTCCGGTAGATCAGTTTTAAACGGAATGATAGCACATTTTCTGTCTCTAAAACTACATGTTTAAATCCACATTAAAACCATCTTTAATCAAATGCAGAAACCGAAATAAGCTTTTGCCTCAGTGCCTCTGACTGAGCCAAAATCCCCTCAAATATTCATTTCGGTCGCACATCCGATACATCCCGTCCCATCCGCAACAAGGAAGAACACGGAACGCATAACTAACATCCCGTATCAGTTCCATTAGCTTTAATGTGGCTGCCCAATGTTATAATGAACCTGTAATAGGAAGCCAGAACTGAAAGCGGAGGACAGTCGAGCACAGTGGAGCACATTGGAACGCAGGGGAGCGCAGGGCCAGAGGCAAACACCTGCCCAACGGCCAGACAAATTTTCAGCAATAAATTTTGATAGCTGATTAAAAATAACGAGCGACATTTCCTTTTGTTGTCCCTGTAAATGGAAAATGATTGCGATTGTTTTTCCAGGGCAACGGTGGCCGCGGTGGAGGCCTAAATCGATGTATTTCTGTTTTCGCAGCTAATTTGTACAGACAATTTGTAATTTGTTCACTGAACAGCAGTTTTCATAGCGACAAATTGGGCACTGGACCAGGCACACATTGAAGGGTCACACAAATATTTAATTTTATTTATATATCTAATAAATTTAATAATTAAAATAGGTCTCTTCATTCAGAAACGAATCTATTTATATGGATTATACCCTTCGACTTGTATCTTGTACTTGTATCCACATAATCGTCACACTTTCCTTCGTAGAAAAGCCATTTTTAAATGTCTCTTCTGGGGACAGTGTTTTCTGCTATTTTTGAGACGGTCCAAAGTTTCCTGAGTCCGAAATGAGCTAAGAAAGCAGTTAATCATTCAAAGTAAATATCCTCCGGCCGGAGCAGAGTTCATGAACTCCTTGCAAGGAGGAAAACTAAGAGCAAACACAGTGGAGTGCCGAGGAGTAATAGAGTATTAACCGGAATGGACTCGGGCTTACGATTCAATTAGAAACGAAAGCCATTTGGCAATGAAAGAAGGAGGTCATAGGGCAGTCCATCGATGTCCTTTTAATTGCCTGTCGGCAGTGGGGGAATGTCGGCATGAGTAAAGTAAATATTGTTCCTGCGAGCAATCGTCCAACGAGCTGAACGTGTTGTCTCTCCGTCGATGAACTAATGGATGGAAAAGGTTTGGAGAGTGGCTACGGCTGCAAAGATTATTATTCATTAGAATTCCAATCCCATTCCACTGCTCAAGCTCCTACTCCCCAGCTCCTGCTTCAGTAACTGTCAAGTAATTGAAAAGTTTTCTGCTCATCTCATCTCATCATCTTCATTCGCATGCCGAATGCTCAATTTGTCACTTGCTGGATCCGCAGAGAGAAGGGATCTGGAATCGGAGCTGCAGCTGGAGATGGAGATGGGGGCGTGGCAGACTGCCAGGCGATGCTTGTGACTAAGCAGAAAATGTTCGGCAGTAACTTCTGCTGTACTCCTTGTCGTACCCTCCTTTGATTATGATTGAGTGATGTCGGTAATACGAGTATGTTATTGATTAAGATTGGATCTACCCGCTATCCGCAAAGGGGACCACCCGTTTCCCGCTTTTCATCGCGAGCTGTTCTTGGAAGTGCGCCCTGCTGGCTGTTTGTCTGCTGCTCCAAACATACACATGGCAGACCCACTTTCCCCCTTTCCATTCGCATTCACATTCGCCTGCGTTTGTTTGTCTTTTGAATTATTAATGAATGAATTCGTTGAATGGCTTCGAGTGCCGAAGGATTCGTCCCCCTTCTGCAGACGTGAATCCTTTTCCTTATCCCCCTCTGGATGATGATGACGATGATGGAGATGGTGATGGTGATGCTGATGTTGATCTGGCTCTTAATCAAGTGCCTTCTTGGCATCCTGCGGCGCTTTTTGGTTGCAGATAAGTTTAATTAAAATGGCCGCAGAATTCGAAGGCTACGCCCCACCCCCTTTCCGCCCACTGCCACAACTATCTTCCGCTTGTAAAACTTAAAGATTCCAAAATGTTCAGAGCCAGAAAAGAGACTAGGGAAATGGGAAATAGGAAAGCGAAGGCTACAAACTTTTCCGATATCGATTTTTATTGCGGCTAGAAAAAGAAAGAGAAGGAATTAAAGTGGAGAAAGAGATGCAGAAGGGGCGAGCATTCCCGTGGAGATTGGGGCAAGTGGAGCAATTGCTGCTGCTTCTTGGCAACAATTTCATTTTGGATCCACTCGACTGTTCCTGTTCCCCAGCTCCCTCTTCCATTGTCATGCCTACAGCGTAGGCTTCAACCCTCCAAGCTGCCCAATGTTGCAGTTGGAATTCCACTCGAGCTACCTGCACACGCAACCAGCAGGGATTGAGGGGCAGTAGCAGTGGCAGGAACAGCTGAATAAACAGGGCCACGGAGGGGTGGCGGGGTAGCGGGGATAGAGGGCAAGGGCCAACCACTTGAGCCACAAACATTTCGAATGCCAAAAGTTTTTCCCTTTTTCCAGTTCATAATTTATGCCAAACAAACACATAAATATTGCCTCAAATTTATTAAGGCAGCCCCCGATCTCCCCCTTCCACCATATGCCACAAATGTCTGTGTGTTTTTTTTTGTTTTTGTTTTTATTGGGAAAACAATTTATATTTATAAAATAACAATTATGGCTGGGAAGGGGGGGGGTGGGTCCGCTCCCGCGGGACTGCCGCTAGGCATTACTTCGCGGTGCGGGCTGTGGGGTCATCCTTCTGGCTTAGTTTGTCCGGCTTCGCTCCAGCCTGCGCAGCTCCTTGATCACGCTTGCTGCCTTGTAGGCGACCGCGTTCCAAGATTGCTCATCGGCTAGCATTTGGTCGGTGAGGGTGTCCACTCTCACTTCTGCAAGCGTCTCCCCTAGCCTCGTTCGTTCTTGCGAGAAGCGGGGGCATACAAAGAAGACGTGCTATGCATCCTCGTCGACTCCAGGCCCGCAGCAGCATGCCTAAAGCGATGCAGGTACTGCTTGAAGCAGCCATGCCCCGTCAGCAGTTGGCCCAAATAATGGTCCATTTGGCCGTGCCTTCTTCGCAGCCATGGGCTAAGCTGGGGAAGGATACGACTGGTCCACCTCCCTTTTGCCGCTTGGTCCCAGCGCCGTTGCCACTGGGCTATAGTGCGCTCTCGCCGCTCGCTGGCTACCTCCACTCCGCTCTGCCGCTCAGCTGCCAGGAGATCCAGTGGGACCATGCCTGCCACAATAAGTGCGGCGTCTTCAGACACCGTCCGGAAGCAGCATGTAACCCTCAGGGCACAGCGTCGGTATGCGCTTCTGCAGTCTCTGCTGTATGTGGAAACCATCATTGCTGGTGCCCACACTGCTGATCCATATAAGATTATGGAGGTGACCACCCCAGCGATGAGCTGCCTGCTACGCTGCCGTGGTCCCCCTGTATTGGCCATCATCCTGCTTATGGCCGCCGTTGCTGCAGTCGCTTTTGCGCTGGCGTATTCCAGGTGGGCCTTGAAGTTCAGCCTCTGGTCCATCATTACCCCTAGGTACTTTAGCGCAGGCTTGGTCCTGATGATCGTGCTACCGACTCTCACGCATGCCTGCTCGACCTTTTTTCTGCTGCTCATTAGCACAGCCTCCGTCTTCTTCTCCGCCAATGCTAGCCCGTTGGCTGCGAGCCAGGCCACTATCATCCCGACTGCTACGTTGGTTTTCTCGTCTACGTCTCTTTCGTGTTTCGACACTGTCACCAGTGCTATGTCGTCGGCGAAGCCCACCAGGGTGTACCCTTCCGGTAATGTAAGCCGCAGGATATCGTCATACATCACGTTCCACAGTATCGGCCCTAGGACCGAGCCCTGTAGGACGCCTCCGGTGATTTGGTGATGTTCTGCTCCTTCTTCCGTGTCGTAGATCAGGACGCGGTCCGTGAAATAGCTTCGCAGAGTCCGTGTGATTTGCTCAGATATACCCCTCCTGGTCAGGGCCTCTAGGATGCTCTTCCAGCTGGCAGAGTTGAAGGCGTTTCGTACGTCTAGTGTACATACTAGGCAGTACTTTTTGTCGCCTCCAGCCCATCGCGTTCCTGCCATGGCTTCCCTGGCAAGGTTTGTCACCATCTCGATGGCGTCAGTGGTGCTCCTCTGCTTGCTGAACCCGAATTGGAGGTCGGAAAGTCCGCGACGCTCAGCACTGGACGCTCAGTTCCGCCTCCAGTCGGTTACATACCATCCTCTCGAAAATCTTGCCCATGGTATCCAGCATGCACAGCGGCCGGTATGACGATGGGTCGTTGAGCTCTTTGCCTGGCTTGGGTATCAGAACCAGCCTTTGCCGTTTCCATGCTCGTGGGACTGTCCGCTCCGCTAGGCACTGGGTGTACATTGTGGTGAATGCTTCCGGATGGGCTCTAATTATGCATTTTAGTGCTGCATTAGGGACTCCATCTGGACCTGCCGCTTTCCCGATCTTCAGCTTACCCGTGGCCTCCAGTACTTCTCTGGCAGTGATGATGGTGGTGGTGTCCCTCAGGCTAGCTCCTTCTACCCTAGCTTCCTCTTGTAAGGGTGGTTGTCTAGGGAATAGGGTGCCGACTATTCTGTGTTCGACAGAATTCTGCACGACTATGTCTGTGTGTGTGTGGGTGTGTGTGATGTAAATCCGCCAACGGTGGCTCCGGAGTTCTTTACACCGAGCAATGTGCTTCCTTCGAGCACCCAACTCCCCAACAGCATCAATCCCATCCCTGCAGTTTCTGTGGCCGTCACTTCTGACGCGGTGAGTGCTCCTAGTGCGGGTGTGCTGGTTGCTGACGACGTCTTGCCAATTCCTGCTCCAATTCCTGCTCCAATTCCTACTCCAATTCCTGCTACAGCCATTGCTGCCAATTCCTCTGCCCTTGTACCGAGATCTCTTTTAGGAGTGGCTCCACCATCTCGATCTCGCACGGGACTTCAACTTAAAGCAGTGGTCCCTCGGAAAGCAATATTTGTTTCTCGTCTTATTCCTGAGGCTACAACGGAGGATGTTAAACAACATCTTGCCGCTAAACTTAACACTTCGCCTGTTGATATAGTTGTGACTAAATTTACATTTAAACATAAGCGCAACATATCATCCTTTAAAATTCTTCTCCCTGATTCTTTACTATCCTGTTCTCTAGAACCGTCAATATGGCCTGAGCATACAATTGTGCATGAGTTCCTTCTCAAAGATTCGAACTCGAATCCAAGAATTACCGAACATGCTCCAAAAAACTGATGTACTATTTTTCCATGCACTATCAGAACGTTCGCAGTTTGCTGGGAAAATTGCGTCAAATTCATACTAATAGCGCGTCCTTTGATTTCGATGCCATCGCGTTTACCAAAACCTGGCTTAACTCCTCTGCCAATGATCACGAAATTTTCATTGATAGTTACACTATTTATAAAATGGACCGCCCATCTTTTGCAGGTGGGGTTCTGATTGCAGTTAAATCTGTTTTCTCATCTGAGTTATTCCCATTCAATAACATTCATGGAATTGAATTTGTTGCAGTCAAAGTTCGTGTTGGCTCCGCATTTTTCTATTTAACCTGCTCTTACATTCCTCCCAGGTCTGATGATGAGCTTTACTTCCACGACCTTTCAGCAATTAATAACGTTGTTTCTACATTAGGGTGCAATGATCGAATTATTGTCATGGGGGACTTTAACCTCCCATTTCTTTCTTGGCTGCCTTGTGATGACGCTAACCTGTTGTTTCCCAATTGCCATAATGACTTTATCAATGGGCTAACGGATATTTCCCTTGTCCAAATTAATGCCGTTAAAAACATTAGGGACAGACTTCTTGACCTCGTTTTTGTTAACGATGGTTCTCCTGCTACTGTATCTAGAGCAAGCCCAATATCTCTCCCTGAAGATCCTTACCATCCAACTTTGTTGATATCACTGGAGTGTACACAATCTGGAGGTGCTGACAGTTCCATGGCTCCTTGTCACATAAAGTGTTTTCGCAAAACAAACTTTATTGATATAGATCTACATCTCTCGCGTGTTGATTGGTCGTTTCTTTATTCATTACCGAACATAGATGCAACTGTTAACTCGTTTTATAGTTCTATTTACTCCGCCCTTAATACGTTTGTTCCAGATATCACTGTACCTGTATCGTCCAAGCCTCCCTGGTTCTCCAAGTATTTGTCATACTTAAAGAATAATAAATCCCGGCTCTATAAAAAGTACCAGAGGTCGGGCTCCACGTTGGCCTTAGCTCTATACTCCTCCGCTCGCTCTCTGTTCCTTGCCGTCAATAGTCAGTGTTATAACCATTGCCTTTCACAATGTAGTAGTAACTTTCGTAGTGATCCTAAAAAATTCTATTCGTTCGTTAATTCTAAGCGCAAGTCAAACGTTTTTCCTCCGTCCCTTCATTACCAGAACAAAACAGAAGCTTCTGCTGTTGGTATTGCAAATTTATTCGCTAACTTTTTCCAAACAACGTACTCGTCTCATATTTACAACGCATCCACTCCGTATCCGTACCAGCTACCTCAAGCTAACAGCATTTTTCTGCCCTTTTTCGAGGAAAGAGTTGTTCTGGAAGGTTTGTCATCTATGGACATATCGTTTTCTGCGGGTCCAGATAAGGTACCAAGTTTCATCTTAAAACACTGTGCCCAGTCCCTTTGCAAGCCCTTGACCCTTCTCTTCAACCTCTCCGTGGAACAGTCTTGTCTCCCAGTAATTTGGAATGAGTCCTACATCATTCCGCTTCACAAAAAAGGTTCAAGATCAAACATTGAAAACTATCGTGGTATCGCAAAGCTTTCCGCCATCCCGAAGCTTCTTGAGTTCCTGGTCACCCGGCAACTGCAACATCTTTGTTGCAGCTTGATATCTCCGTCGCAACACGGTTTTTTCAGACATCGTTCAACATCGACTAACCTTCTTGAGTGTTCTAACCTAATCCACCGGGGTTTTCAAATTGGTTTGCAGACGGATGTAATTTTTACGGACTTCAGCAAGGCATTCGATTCTGTGAACCATGCTCTGCTTATTCAAAAGCTCTCTTTATTAAGGTTCCCAACGAATCTTCTAGATCGGATTTTGTCCTATCTCTCTAACCGTACTCAACGTGTTTTGTTTTCTAACGTGTTGTCAAATACTGTTAATGTTACTTCAGGTGTGCCACAGGGAAGTCATCTGGGCCCGCTTCTGTTTAATTTATTTGTGAACGACCTTCCTCAAGTTATAACATACACTACTTCACTAATGTATGCTGATGATGTCAAAATCTGTCTTTTTACTCTGATTGGTATTTGCACACACGCCTTCAACTTGATCTAAGTGAACTACTATTGTGGTGTTCAACTAATCTTCTTTTTCTGAACCTTTCCAAATGCAAACTTATGACATTTTACCGTCGCGGCTCCTCATTTTGTCTCATATGTTCTAGGAAATCATGTCCTTGAGCGAATTTCGAGTTCAAATGACCTCGGAGTCCTTTTTGATCATAAGATGTGTTTCAACACCCATATAGCTGCAACTGTAAATAAAGCTAAGGGTGTTTTAGCGTTCATCAAGCGTTGGTCCAAGGAGTTTGACGACCCGTACGTTACGAAACAACTGTACATCTCGTTAGTACGTCCTATATTGGAGTATTGTTCTTGTGTGTGGATCCCGCAGTATAAAGAGCAGCAGGCTGTTATTGAATCCGTGCAAAAGCAATTTTTAATTTTGGCCTTCGGAACTTTAACTGGGACTCGGGTAGAATCTTGCCACCCTACCGATCTAGGCTAAATCTTATCGACCTGCCGTCGTTGCACCATCGCAGAATATGCAATGGCGTAATGTTCGTGCACAAGCTCCTTCTTGGGACTGTTGACTCCCAAACTCTCTTGGGTCAGATTGACTTGGCCGTTCCATCCAGACCTACCCGTACTTTTAGGCCTATCCGTCTACCCATATGTAGGTCTAATTATGCTGATCATGAACCTTTTAGGGTTTTATGCCATAATTATAACATCCTCTGTCATACACTATCCCCTGAACTGTCTCTTAAACTAATTGCATGCAATATTTATAATCATTTAAATTTAGCTAACTTTTAACTTATCTTTTCCGCCTTTAATCTAAGTACCATTATTAACAGATAATTTGTTAATTTAATAAATAAATAAATAAATAAGTGAATTCTGACGGAGTCGCCCCCGGATGCAGCCCCTCCAGAATCCTGGAAGCTGTTAATCTCCCCTCAAGTTTATAATTACTTTAGCACATCGGGCAAAGTTTTTATTCCCTGAAATTCTCTAAAATTCACATTTACAAATTGTTGACTCTAAAAGGGAATCACTCAACCACAGGACCACGCGCCTCCTTCCGCAGCTTCTTCCACAATATTTACAACTTCTGTTGCAGCTTCTCGCCTCAAACAAAACTAAATCACTTTCAATTTAAGAGGAACAGGACTTTAACATGGAATACACGGAGAAGGGACGCCATAAGCGGGGAAGAGCCAGGTGTTCTGCGCCATCGAGTGGCCAGGAGTGACAGGAGCTACCAACAACACCACAGACCAGAGTAGACAGGACTAGGAAGAGCAGGATCAAGGGCAGTTGACAGAAGCTCAGCCAATAAAAGTTCAGCAAAACTCTGCCAGATACGAATGTGGTGGACACGCTGATGCGGCTTGGGGGCGACAGCCGATTCCAGACAGCGGAGGAGGAGCTGAAGCAGCAGGAAGAGCCAGAGGAGAGAGATGGGGATGCTGAAAAGTTACAAATTTCGTCAGACAGCCATCGTCCTGCCATCCCATACCATCCCATCCCCCGCAATTCCATCCGTAACTGTTAGCAGCAGTTACAATTTGTTTTTAACGCTTCTTTCAGAGCCGCGTCGCCTGTGCTGCTGTCGTTTGTGGCAACAGCACCAGCAACAGAGGCAACTGGATTCAAATCGGCCACAGCAGGACAATATCCACGGAGCGGAAGTGTCTCCACCACCCACCGCCGAGGCTTCAATGGGCACACACTGAGATTGGCTGCCAAAGAGTGCACCCGAGGGAGGACGGAGTGGAGCTGTTGAAATTCTGGGCACATTCCCTGGCGATTTATGAACTGCTCCCAGCTCCACAAGGCATCCTGCCCCACTGCAGCTACTGCATCTTCCGCATAGTTATGGCCTGCTTCAGAGCCCGTTCCCGTTCTCTGCCGATGCTGCTCCTCTGCCTCTCGTTGGCCACTTGGCGGCCGCCTTTGGTCAGTGGCCATCTGAACATTTTCATCAGCCACCACGAGGTGCTGTTCCAGTTCCAGTCCCCCACTAACCTTAATGGAACCACCTTTCGATTTGGGGACAAACCTCAGACTGACACGCCCCCCCTCCACCACCGCTCCCACCCTGAGCGATGATTAATAGTTGGGGGACAAAGTGCAACAGGACACAATCATTGATCACGAGCACGAAAACACAATACCAACACAGGGCCATATCGTAGTCATTAATAGTTCTGAAATTAGAGGAGAGCAGTGGGAGGTGTAGGTTTAGGTGGAGCAGTGCATGGAAGTGGGAAAACAGAACAAATCGCACACAGATCGATTCCCGTTCACCCGCCCCGCTGACAGCTGCAAGTAGCTTTTCCTGCCTCCTTCCCCTCCTGCACCACCCTGCTTAGCCACTCCACACCCCACACTCCACCACCCTCTCCAGAACACTTTCCGTGTTGTTTTGCTGTTCCGTTCTGTTCCGTTTGTTTGTTTTCTTGTTTTCCCGTTTGTTGCTTCACGCGAATTCCTGTTATTGATGGCGCCGGCTCCAGATCGAGCCAAGGCCAAGACATTCTCTACTCTGCACCTCCCTCTTCGTTATCCGGCCATAGACATAGCAGAAATCACTCGACGTGCCACAGCGGAATGTCCTCCTGGCCGTGCCTGTCGTTTGGCTCGGGATTTTCCTGCTCCTCAGGTTGATTAATGGATCACAGGAATCGGAATGGAAATTGAGAGATGGAGGGGAAGAGGGAGAAGCAAGTGGGACTCCCAAAATGCGAGCAAAGGGGGGGAGAGGGCAGAAGTGGAGAGGAGAGGTGGCCTAGTTCCTGGCCGCCAGTCCATCATTCGTCGCTTAGCTGGTCACAGCATTTTCCGGCACTTAACTGTAATTGGAGCATAAAGGCTTCCATCTCATTATGCCGGCTTCGGCTGTGCCCCGCCCCCGCCTCTGCCACTTCCCCTCCGTTTCCTAGTTGCCGAATCAGAGGCACTTCAATTAGTTGATGGCCCAAAAATAATCCACATCAATGGAATGGAAATGGAAAAGGAAACGGAGATGGATACTTTATTGATGGATGAATGAATGAGCGGCTCTCCACCGACTCCTGCTCCAGCTCCTGCTGATGCCCTCCTCTACTTGCACCGCCTCCTGAATGCAACCACTCCCCTCCACCCCCTTCGAAGGCTTTCAATTGCATTCGAGGCCGATGGGGCATGAATACAGGCACCTTCCTGTCAACTGCGGCTCACAAAGAGCCTCCGCTCCACTCCCGCCCACTCCCTACCACTGGCCGTCCATGCAAATCGAATTTCATTAGCGACAACTTAAAAGATTTCCACTTTGTTTGTTGCTCTTTGGAATTTCCATTGCTCGATTGCTTGGAGTTTTCCTCTGCCTTGTCGCACTCCAACTCCAACCCAAGCTCCTTTTCGATTTTTCATCCCTTACCCCTGTCGATGGCTCGTTATGTTTTTAACTACCAGTTAACACCCCTCCCTTTGGTCCTGCTTTGGGGAGGAAAATTAAGAGGCAGCTTGAAATCAAATAAACTGACCCATACAACCCTGCCACCACCTCCACCTCCACCATTTCAAATCCCCCTGGCTACTTTCTTCAGTTCCAGCTCCATGTGCAGACCTTTCAACTGGAAGGACGGCTCGTCACGGTTGCACGACGACTCAGCTCCACTCAGCTCCAGCCCCACAGTCAGTTCCAGCTCCAGCTACCTTCTGTTCCCCTCAAAACCATCTTGTTGCATGAAAATTGAACAAAGGACTCCCTCCAGCAATATATGCCTTTGAGGCTTCTCCATCTTCGGTGTCTGCCACTGCCATGGAACTGTAAGCAAAGTTCGACGAAACGAAAGTTGCCACAGTCCGCCTCTCGATTCCCCGATTCCTGCTCGTTCTGGGCGTGGCATGGTATGCCCCTTCCACACCCATCTTCTATGAAGTGACGACAACATAAAAATTAAATATTTCTTACGCTTTTGTTGAAGATTTTCCGCCTCTGAGTTCAATTTCTGTGCTCTTCTGTTGTCCCAGTAACGTGAGCATTTTTCCTCTTTTCCGCATTCGTTGCCAGCGACACCGACACCGTCACCCACACCCACTCCCCATCCCCCTCCCTCCCATCTTTCGAGACTTTCCCGGTTCAAGGGTGCGTAAAAATGCAATTTCAACAAGTTTCGCTTTGATGTGCACACTTTTCCTTTTTCTTGCGTCCCCCCCTCGGACCAGCTGCCCCTCAGCCCGCACTACACCACTTTGGGCAGAGCTCAACCTTCACAGAGTGAACGGAGGAAATTTCCCCTCAAATGAAAAGTTAATGCAAAAGAAAATTATTTTTAATGAATAGAAAACAGTCCGAACGTCTTCACATTAATATGCCCCCGCCCCGATCCACCCTCTGGTTCCATAAGATCCTTCACAGGTCCTTTCCAGGGGTGGCTCGACACTTGGAATCCATCACGATTGCCTTGCCAGGCAGGGTGTGGCGGTAGGGCCTCGAAATCTGCGCCAATTGGGCGGTTCTCGCCTCTGATTCGAAGGACAATCACTATCACAGGGAGCTTTAATCAGCGACAAGGTGCCACTGCAATCCCCATAGAGTGAGGAGTGGAGAGGGGTTAAATGCGATGCTGACACTAATTATCCTCTTAATCTTTTATGTAAATTTTGTCTCTGTGCTCTGGGGATCATGCCAGAACTATGTTCCACCAGTCTCCAGCCAATCCTCTCTAGTCTCCAGCTCCAGCCAGGATCGGCAGGAACGGGAAGTCAAAGGCGAAGGAAAAGCGCGTGATATGAAAGACGAGCAAAGTTTCGACACGGCCAACGGTAAGGGAGGGGAGACACTTGCAGGAGGAGATAGGAGGAGGGGAGGTGTGGGTGGGAATGCCAATTCGGGATGCTCAAAGCGCAGTTGAGGATTGTTGTCCCAAAGAGGCCAATCGAGATGAGGGAACTGAATTAATTGAGGCTGTCGCAAGTGCAACCCCCTACCCCTTGCACCCTTCCACCCTTTGCAGAACAGTTTGTGGGGGTTGTCCTTTGACAAGAAATGCCTGAGTGGAACTGTCCTTTTGGCATGTTTGTGCATATTTCATGGCAGTGGAGTCACTTTTGGGCTATGTTAGGGGTTTGATAGGACAGATCATTCCCTGGGAAAGGGAAAAAACAGCTAAAGGGTGACTGAAGGACTCACACTCGCCCACCGCCAAAGCCAAAGGAAAATGGCACACTTGTCCCACTCTGCCACAGAGTCTGGGGCAACATCAGAGCAGCGTACGCTGTGGGGGGTAAAAGCAATTTGGGACTCTAAAACGAATCCAAACTGAAATGGAAATAGGAGTAGAAACAGAAGAAGGGGCTGGAGATGGTGCTGGAGCACTGGATCAGTCGTAAGATGGAGATTGTACGATTTCAACGAAAGTACAAAATTGTACGATTAGACCTAGACAAATAGCTAACCATAAATAGGTTAAGATTTCCCAGCCACCTAAAGAAATAAACGATAATATGCTCTAAATATAAATATGTGACATGCACTACTGACCTAAATAAATATACAACGGACAGCTGCATGCATTTGTGTACATACACTGTTAAGATATTTACGGCACATAAAACACATTCTGGATGACCTGCATGTGGTCAAATCACACACCATCTGCATGATAACCATTGTGACCGTCATAATTATGACCCTTGGAATATTCCACTGTTGGATTTGTAGTAATTGCTTAGTCCTAAATAGAGATAACACATTTCCCTAGCAATATGATACTCAGAGCTAATTAAACATACCTAAGATCCTAAGTAAACAATCATACTCATAGAAATTGTATATAAACCTTGCATTTTACCAAATAAAATCAGTACGAAAGAAAACTCTGACGTATTCACATCTCCGAAGCCCAATTTGTTCAAGTACCGATTTCGGCGACCATTTGTTACTGGTACATGAACCGGTAGCATACATACATAACATTTTCAGCATACGATTGTCATATTGACAATCACCAGAATCAAGTGAATCTCCATCAACAGATTCATTTGATTTGTTCATTTGGTGACCCCGACGTGATGAATTGACATTCACCACAAAATCAAGTGAATCTACATCAACAGATTCATTTGATTTACTCATTTGGTGACCCCCGACTTTTGGACACTTAACCGTTCATCTGGATTTTGTTCCCGATTTGGAACTTGGATTTAGTTGGAAAATCCTACATAATTGGTCAACTTGGCGACCAATTTACATACATACAACAACACTCACAGTTGTGATTTAAAACCTTCGGTGAAGGAAAACGTAATTGGAGTTATTTGGATCTAACTCAACCATCACAGTCAACTTGGCGACTAAGGTTGAATTGGAAATAAGAATTCCAGTGTCATAAATATTTATTGAGATACTTTGACCATCTTCGTGGTTGTGAGTAGAGGCACAACCAGTCATAGTGACAAACAAATTACCTCCATCGGGTCAAAGTATTAAAATAAATAAAATAAAATGGCATCATCAAGCATTAATGTTATGCTAGACAGGCAGCTTGCCACAGGCGAAGAGATTCAGAGCCTGGTACGAAATTATAAAAAGGATTCTGCTGAAAGGAAGCAGAAACCAGAATATTTTAAATCCCGCATTGAGAACATATCAAAGCTCTGGGACGCATTTTCAATGGAGGAATGTAATATCAAAAAAATAACTCAAAACTCAAAAATTGAGCACAGTTATTTCTCTAACGAATATTTCAAACACACAAAAGAGTTGGTCGTCAGATATAAAGACGAATTTACAAAGCAGTTAGCTGCACTAGAAATGGATATAGATACAGGATCCATTACATCTATGGAGAGTGCGCCTGAAATAGAGCCCATGATCCGAGAACAAAAGGTGCTGCTTGAAAGTCTAGAGCGCATCATGAACAGAATGACGAATGAGACGCGAAAGGACTTCAAACCAATAATAATCAAATATTGGGATGAGATTAGAGCGATCCATATTCAAATTTATAAAAAATGCATTGATCCTGTGAAAATGGGATATAACATTAACAATTACATTGCAGCTGAAGATGCAGTATTAACAGTCCAAACAATGACTGAAGCAGACGCTGTTCAACAAATTATCGCTGCTCCACATATGCATAATACATTACCCCTGCCTAAGGTTGCTATCCCTAAATTTGATGGTGACTACTTAAAATGGCAACAATTTCATGACATTTTTAAGCAAATGATTCATGAAGCATCGGTACCCGTCATTCAGAAGATGTGGTATTTAAAAACCAATGTTACGGGAGAAGCGGAAAATTTAATACGCCATCTTTCGCTAACAGAAAATAATTACACAACGGCATGGAGCATGCTTCAAGAGCGTTTCAGCAACAAAAGAGTGCTTAGTAACGCATTAATTCAAAAATTATTGGATCAACCAAGCACTTCCAATGATGCAAAGTCCATTAAGGCTTTGCACGATAATGTAAAGGAAACATTATCAGCACTCAATAACATAAATATAGAGACAGCTGGATGGGATCCGATTCTTCTATGTATTTTGACAAAAAAGTTAGATCGTCAGACTCACACTTTGTATGAACAATCCATACAAAGTACAAAGAAATTACAGCCTTTGAGCGAATTAATGAAATTTCTCGAACAAAGGTTCCTTACCTTGGAAGCCATTGGATGGGAAAAAACAAAGAAACCCATCACATGTGCCTCAGCAGGAACTGAAAGTCAGTATGTCTGCTATTTTTGTGAAAAGCCAAATCACGCTATTTACAAATGCACGCAGTTTTAAAAAAAAACTGTCGCAGAGAGGTTAAATTGGGTTCAAAAGAACCAACTTTGCGTCAAATGTTTCAAACGCGATCACACTGCAAAGAATTGCCAAAGAAGAGATTGTGTTAAGTGCAATAAAGGACACAACACTCTACTACATTTGGAAATCAAGTCTGAAGCCAAAACTGCGGCATCAGCAAATAGTAGTCAAAACACTTATGTATTACTAGCTACTGCTCTTGTTACAATAAAAGGCAACAATGGACAAATGGGTGAATTTAGAGCCCTACTTGATTCAGGCTCTCAGGTCAATGTGATTTCTGAAAGAGCATTGAAAATATTAGATCTGAAAGTCACAAAATCAGAACTACAAATAAATGGAATTGGCGGACGAACACAAACGTCAAAAGCAAGAGTCAATGTTATGCTTACTTCACAAGATAACAAGTTTAATACAAGACTAGAAGCAATAGTATTGACACACATAGTGGCAGATCAACCAGCACAGTCAATTGATACGTCTCGTTGGAAGCTTCCGAAAAATATCACTTTAGCGGATCCCAACTTTGACAAGACTGGAAGAATAGACATACTATTGGGAGCAGAACATTACTTCGAAATCATGCAAGACAAGCATGTATCAATTGGAAAAGGATTTCCCAGGCTACAGGAAACGAAACTAGGCTGGATAGTGGCTGGCAAGCTAAGACAGGAGTCAAAGAGCCAAAGCACGTGTGCAGTTTTGACTGAGGAGGACAAGCTGGATCAGCAAATCTCCAAGTTTTGGGAATTGGATTCATTACCGAGCAACACACCATGCTTATCCCCTCTAGAGAAGCGATGTGAGCAATATTTTTCTCAAAATATTCAGATGGCATGTGACAAGAAATTCATTGTCAGACTTCCATTTTTGGAAGATGCTTCTTCCCTAGGGGAGAGCCGTGATTTGGCTACACGTCGACTTTTTTGCCTGGAAAAACGACTGTCACGAGATCCGGAAACCAAGGCAAGCTATGTGCAATTCATGAAAGAATATGAGGCACTTGGGCATATGAAGGAAATGCACACTAAGGAAATAGCACGATCACGTTATTTTATTCCACATCACTGTGTGATGAAACCTGACAGCTCTACAACAAAATTGAGAGTTGTCTTTGATGCTTCTGCTGTTACGTCGTCCGGCAAATCACTCAACGATTTGATGCATAAAGGTCCGACTGTGCAAAGTTCGATATTTTCAATATTGCTTCGATTCCGGATGCACAAATATGTATTTACGGCAGACATCGAAAAAATGTATCGTCAGATCTGGGTCAATCCTGAGGACCAGTACTATCAAACAATTGTATGGCGAAATGACCCATCAGAAGATCTGAGATATTACAGACTCAAAACTGTAACATACGGAACTAAGGCAGCTCCATATTTAGCCACAAAATGCCTACAATATCTTGCTCAAAAGGGCAAGAGAGAATACCCGGCTGGAGCTGATGCACTAGAAAAGGATTTCTATGTGGATGATTGCTTAACAGGAGCAGATTCCATACCAGAGGCCCTCCAGAAACAGAAGGAACTTAACCAACTCCTACAAAATTCTGGATTTAAGCTGAGAAAATGGTGCACAAACAACGTGCACATACTACAGAACATTCCGAAGGAAGACATGATTCCAAATGTACAACTGGAGGATACCACTTATGAAGACTGCAGCGTGAAGACCCTGGGAATAACGTGGATGCCTAAATCCGACCATTTCTGTGGAAAAACGGAGATTGCCACTAAGGAAACAATATCCAGAAGAGATGTCGTATCCGAAATTTTTAGGATCTTCGATCCGCTTGGATTGTTTTCACCTGTTGTGATGAAAGCAAAAATCTTTATGCAGCATCTCACAAAGGAAGGTTTTGACTACAAAGAAGCGCTTCCACTTCATCTCCAGGAGGAATGGAAAAGGTACAGGGAGGAGCTAAAATTATTAAACTCCATACAAGTACCACGTCATATATTCCAAGGACAAATTCCGATATCATCAGAGATACATACCTTTGTTGACGCATCGGAGAAAGCATTTGGAGCTGCAGTATATATCCGAGCAATACATAAGGATAAGCGGGCAACGATTCAATTGCTATGTGCCAAATCACATTTAGCGCCCATCAATGCATTAACATTACCCCGTTTGCTCAATTGACAGCAAAAGTAAAGGAAGAGTTATCAATGGAAGATGCATCAACCTTCTTTTGGTCTGACTCAAGGATCGTATTATCATGGATTAACTGCTCGTCATCCATCCGAGACAAATTCGTAGCTACAAGAATAGCTACGATTCAAGAATTGACGATACAAAGACAGTGGAGGCATGTCTCATCCGAAAATAATGCAGCAGATGTACTCTCCAGAGGAATGACGGCGACGAAGTTCATAAAACATAGCATGTGGTTTTATGGACCACTATTTTTACACGGCCCAACATCTACATGGCCACCACCATTTGTGGCTACAAAAAAGGAGTTGATCAGTGCAAATCCCCAAAAGATTGGTCAGTCATCAATTATGACTATCACTCAGGAGGATGACCTAATTTACAAAATAAAGCACAACAACTCATACAACAAGCTATTGAGAATAGTAGCTTACATGATGCGTTTTCGAGGAAAGAAAACGCACACAAGCAAGACTGTCCAAGTCAATGAGATGAAAGAAGCTCAGAAAATTGTCATTCGTTACATACAACAGAATGACTTCAAAGAAGACATACGTCACTTAACAAAACATAAGGAAACACAAAAGGGAAGTTCGATTAACTCTCTAACACCATTCATGGATCAGGAGGGAATCTTACGAGTAGGTGGTCGACTGGAAGCGGCAAACATTTCATTTGACGCCAAACACCCAATGCTCCTGCCCTACAACGATCCAATTGTGAAGTTGATCCTTGGTAAGATACACAAGGAAAACATGCATTGCGGCCCCAGGCAATGCTGACAGCATCACGACAACAGTATTGGATACTCAAAGGAAAAAACATGGCCAGAAGTATTGTGCAGAACTGCGTGAAATGCACTAGAGCCAAGCCTAAGCTACTAGAACAAATCATGGGAAATCTGCCACCTCTTCGAGTCACCCAAGCACGGCCATTCCTCAATTCTGGTGTTGACTACTGTGGACCATTCAAAATCCACTATAAAATTCGAGGAAAGAAGCCTAATACAGCGTACATAGCTATATTTTGTTGTTTCGCGACTAAAGCAGTACATCTGGAGCTTGTCAGTGATCTCACCACAGAAGCATTTTTAGCGGCACTTCGGCGGTTCATCTCTCGTCGAGGAAAATGTCAAGTGCTCCATTGCGACAATGCTACGAATTTCGTAGGAGCCAGGAACAAACTTCAAGAATTAGAAGAAGCCATATTCTCGGAAAAGGCAAAAGAACATATTGTACAAGAGTGCAACAACAAAGGGGTACAGTTTAAATTTATACCTCCTCGCGCACCACACTTCGGCGGCTTATGGGAAGCTGCAGTAAAATCTGCCAAACATCTCCTCTTAAAAAATGTGACGACGGCAAATCTAACTTATGAGGAGTTAGAAACGGTTATAGTCGAAATAGAGGCCATACTAAACTCTCGACCATTAACACCGATATCTGACAACCCAAACGACGTAACAGCACTAACGCCAGGGCATTTCCTGATAGGAGAGCCGTTAACCGCACAAGCTGACAGTGAGCCATCCCAGCAGCCAAAGACGCTAGGAAATCGATGGCAAGCAGTGTCAAAGTTGAAGCACTCATTCTGGACACAATGGTCCAATGAATATCTTCAGCAGTTGCAACAGCGTCAAAAGTGGAGGAAGTCTTCGGCTAACATTAAGGAAGGAACATTAGTAATACTAAAGGAAGACAATACACCAGTATTACAATGGCCACTAGGAAGAATCATTCGATTGTTTCATGGCAAGGACAATTTTGTACGAGTGGTGGAAGTAAAAACGGCAAAGGGGATTTTCAAACGAGAGATCCAACATGTAGCTCCACTATTCAACGAAGAGGAACCCACACATAAACATCCGATAGATGATCCATCAGAAAACGAAGAATCATCCGAGGACAGACAGCCTAGGAAAAGGACACAGCCGAATAAATTGTCGTTAACCATGACAATGTTTGTAATGTTGTTGCTGGTACCGTTAGCGATGGCACAGTCAATCAACATAACCCAGTTTGGATCAAAACCGGGTATATACTTTGAAAGAGTAGGAACCAGCCAACTTGCGACAACTGATTGGACCATCATTGTCTATTACAATTTAAAGCCCTATTGGAAAGACATGAACACATTCACCATGGGGACTACAAAAATTGGACATCTATGCACACAACTTCAACTAGTAGACGCATGCACCAGTATGTATCAGCACTTCAAACATATAGAAGAGGACCTGCAAGCTGAAAATACACTAATAGCAAGAACACGGAGGCAAAGGGCACCGCTGGACATCATTGGAAACATCGCAAGCAGTCTATTTGGCGTATTAGATTCAACATATGCCCGAGAAATGTCGGAAACTATAGCAAAGGTTAAGGATAACGAAGATCACCTATTAACCTTGCTTAAAAATCAAACATCATTGATTGACTCTACAATCAATGTGATAAAACGGGATGAAATCTCAAATTCCAAACGATTAAGTCGAATTGAGGATTTCATCACCGAGTCAAAGGGAAGGGCTGATCATTTTAGCGCCTTTCAATGGTACACTACGTTGTCTACTCAGTTGACTCTATTATCTGCAAATCTTCAACGAATGCAAGCAGAGATCATCAATGTCTTGACAGATATCCGACACAATACAATTAGCCCTATGCTAATATCCCCCGACAACTTAAGGAACAACTGGAGCAGATACGGGATCATTTAAGGCCAGGACAAGCACTTCCAGTAACTCCCGACAATATGCTCATGGTGTACCAGATGATGAAAGCAGAAGGCACTATAATAGAGGATCATGCAATTATCAAGGTTACATTTCCATTAGTCTCAGTAAACGAACTGGAAATATACAAATTGACAGCGATTCCGGTGCCAAATAAAAATGGGATAAGCATGTTTGAAATAAAAACACCATATATGGCAATCAATAGTCACCGAGACGAATTCGTTGAACTATCAGAGACTGAATTCAAAAACTGTCATCAAAGAGCAAACAATGACTTTGTTTGCTATAATAAACAAACAATGTTCTCAGCCGAAACAAGTTGTGAATTACAAATGTTTCACAACAAAACGGACTTATCATGTCACCTAGTCAACACAAAAAAATCATTTTTATGGTTGAGCATGCATAAAAGAAATCGATGGATTTTTGCAACAAAGTCATCATTAAAGCTATCAGCGGTATGTGCAGATGGCATTTCGGATATTAAGCTACAACACTCAGGAATATTGATCGCCGAACCTGGATGCATCATTCGGAATTCGCTAATGACTGTCACAAGTCAGAGCACATTGGAAACTACTCTGCAGTTATCATACGCTCGGTTTGGAGATAGTGATCTCAACGAAACATCAACTGAACGTTCTACAAAGAAGGTTTCAAGGAACAATGAAAAACTGAACTACGAGGAGCTGTATCAAATGGAAACGAATCTGCTACCACCTAAAAGTTTCAAGTTACCCCACAATCTTGAAACCATTGATCATCATCATATTGCCATCTACATTGCACTGCTCTTCATCATGATCATTGTAATGATTCATCTGGTTAAAAGGTGGTACACAACAAGACTCCCTTCTCAGCAGAGACATACACTTAGCTCATCAGCTAGTGAAGAAAACGCACCAAGGCATCCGTTCACAATCAATATTGATGATGGTTGAGCATACTATGTTCAACGGCCGGGAGTATGTACGATTTCAACGAAAGTACAAAATTGTACGATTAGACCTAGACAAATAGCTAACCATAAATAGGTTAAGATTTCCCAGCCACCTAAAGAAATAAACGATAATATGCTCTAAATATAAATATGTGACATGCACTACTGACCTAAATAAATATACAACGGACAGCTGCATGCATTTGTGTACATACACTGTTAAGATTTTTAGGGCACTATCATAAAACACATTCTGGATGACCTGCATGTGGTCAAATCACACACCATCTGCATGATAACCATTGTGACCGTCATAAATATGACCCTTGGAATATTCCACTGTTGGATTTGTAGTAATTGCTTAGTCCTAAATAGAGATAACACATTTCCCTAGCAATATGATACTCAGAGCTAATTAAACATACCTAAGATCCTAAGTAAACAATCATACTCATAGAAATTGTATATAAACCTTGCATTTTACCAAATAAAATCAGTACGAAAGAAAACTCTGACGTATTCACATCTCCGAAGCCCAATTTGTTCAAGTACCGATTGCGGCGACCATTTGTTACTGGTACATGAACCGGTAGCATACATACATAACATTTTCAGCATACGATTGTCATATTGACAATCACCAGAATCAAGTGAATCTACATCAACAGATTCATTTGATTTGTTCATTTGGGGACCCCGACGTGATGAATTGACATTCACCACAAAATCAAGTGAATCTACATCAACAGATTCATTTGATTTACTCATTTGGTGACCCCGACGTGATGAATTGACATTCACCACAAAATCAAGTGAATCTACATCAACAGATTCATTTAATTTATTCAGAGATGCTTTAAGGAGAGGCCAGGTTGAAGGATGAAAGCGAACGAAAAGCGCTTTTCTTGGTCTGTAATTGGATTTAAAATGGTTTTAAGCAGCACGGAGAGCGCTTTGTTCTATTCCAAATGCACACTACACTCCTTCTGCCTTCTGCCTCTGCCGCTGCCTCTACGGGAAGCGGAATGGCAACATTCAACATCCGGCGGAGTCTGAGGCGGAGGCACAGCCAGGAGCAGAAGTAGCAAAAAGTTGAAGAGACCAAACAGCACTCCCCTGCATCCCTGAAAAGCGTGAGAGGACGAAGTTTATTCTGATATTCGGGAGTAAATAATGCACCAAACAGAGACGGGAGGATGAGCAGAGCAGGGGATGAGGAACAGGAGGAGCAACAATGAAAGCGGATGAAGAAATTTAATTTCACGTCGTTTTAACTCAAGCAGCTCGTCTTTCATTGCCAGCGGGGGGCTAGGCAGGATGGGGAGAGGATTGGATAGCGTTCCGCACTGAGGCCAGATATCTTCAGGACTCCTCTGCCGGACGAAAGATGATTCCACAACTCGATAAAGTGGCGGGAGTCGCTGTCGGAGTCGAGCTAGGACAGCATTTGACACCTTTTAATACACCCTCCTTGCCCCAGTATTCCTTCCCTTCCCTCATTTGGCGGAATCCCAGATCCTACGCCGCGACCCGCATCGTCGTCTGCTGGTGACGGATTCGATTTCGATTATTATTGTGTCTTGGGTTTTGGGTTTTGTTTACCCGCCAGTGTTGTCACCTAGTGCAACACTCTATCCCCCCTCTTCCTTGCCACCTTTTCCCCACCCTTCGCCTGTTCCATTGTGTTGAAGAGAAAATCAATTTCCGCTCAAGGGCGCCGGCAAGGGACTTGAGGGGCGAGTAAACAGCAAATGCACAAAGTTTGCTCAGCAGGGGGTGGGCGGGGGTGGAGTCCTGGAGCCAGGATGAAGGCCGCGCTAATGGAGGGGGTGTGCCAAAGCAAATTGCGAGGAAACTTTCCCTTTATGTCTGCACTGCATCCGCATCCGCATCCCCCACGCTCATTTTGATTCTGCTTCTGATTCTCTCGCTTCTTTCATCCTTCCAGGACTCGAGGCGGATCTATTCTACGTGCACGAGGGATCCATTAACACATACGCGATGCACTTCACCGTCCTGGTGCCCGCGGACGTCCACGAGCTGGAGTTCTCCTGGCAGAGCCTCATCGCCTATCCGGTAAGACACCTGACCTGACACCAGGCAACAACCCCACCCCAGCCCCACCCCCAATCCATCCAAATCTAACTGGTGGAACCCTCGCCCTCCCCACACAGCTGCCCTACGCCATCAGCACAAGGGCCTGGTGCTGCAGGAGATCGAGTCCTTCCTGGTGTACTTCCCGTGCACGGGCAACGCCAGCCTCCAGCTGCCCGTCAACGTCAACATGGTGGTGCTAGGACCCCCGCGCTTCAACGACACCAGGCTCCACTTCAAGCACAACAAGATCTGTGCCAAGGGTAGGTCTCACCATCGCTCGCACTGCCACAGGGATCACATGCATCTCATCCATCACCATCCATCTCCTCCAATCAACAGGCATCTCACCCGAACCGAACCAATCGCAGGCCCCGCCCATGCCCCCTCCCAGGGCCCTGCCTTGCTGAGTGCCGCAGCCTGTGCCCTCGGCCTGGTCCTGGCCGTGGGCCTCGTGGCCAGCATGATGTATTTGCGGGCTCGCAAGCAGCTTCGCCAGGACTCGCTTCAGAAAGCTATCCCCTCCATTACTCTCTCTCCTCAACATCAACACCTCCTCCTCCGCCTTCTCCACAACACAAGCTTCACCACCGCGGCCTATGGCAGCCACCAGAACATTTTCATCCGCCTCGACCCGCTCGGACGGCCACCGAGTGCCACCGGCTCCTACACGACCATCGCCAGCCTCAACAAAAACCTCGGGAGACCGAGAAGTGGTGCAGCATATTCGACCGTGAATTTGCCCTCTCCTCCCACCACTGGCCACTATCCTAACCACTGTCCTAGCGCATCCACTCAACAGGCTTCCGCAGCTCCCCCATTCCGACGCTCTACGCCACCGCCCTGCTGCCGATGGGGGACCAGACTCAGGCCGGAGAAACAATCTACTCGAAGCCAGAGTCGATCTGTCCCTCGAGGATATCCTACTACGCCTCCTCGCAGCTGACTCTGACCCAGGTGAGAGCCGATAGAGAACTATCCCCATTAACAGCCCCTAAGGGGTTGATTGGGATTGGAAATGGGATTCGGACTGGGATCGAGATCGGACAGGGACTGCGAGCTGCCCACGGCTAAATCAAAGCCTTTGAAATATTGCGGCACGTGGCAGCCAAATGGAGATGGAAATGAATCCTGTTGAAGCAGAGTCTCCATGCGGGGTTGCCATGGCGCTACTCCACTCCAATTTGTCCGAAGCACCACACGATTGCTCCCCAGGCAGGCTAGGAGGGCGCATCCCACTCCCCCTTCCCCTGCCCTTCCCCTGCCCTTCCTCTGCTTCAGCCACCTTTCCTCGACGATAAAAATTAAATTCTAATTTATATTTACGAGCTGATAAAGCTCCCGTAGTGCGTTAACTCGAAACACGAGCAGAGCCATTCATAAATATGCGGCTTTCCCTGCCTCCCCTCCCCCACCCCCTTCAAGGATGTCTGGTTGCTGCGTCTCTGTCTCCTTTGGCTGGGGCAAGTTCTGTGTGGCACTCACATACCGGTGCATACCTCATGTGGGACGTGGACGAGCGGGCGGCAGGGCAGTACACACACAGACGACACAGAAACCCAGTGCCTGGAGAGGTGAAGGATGTGATGGGAGTACTCCCGTGTGGGTAACTGGAGAGTGGAGCGTAGAGAGTTCTGGAGTCTGGAGTTGGGGAGAGGGTCACGGCTCAGATAAGCGAAAGATGCTCCATGGAGGCAGAGGCAGACGCAGACAGTCTGCCGCTGTCGGTATCTTTGCGACTGCCACCCACGGGCTCGCCCTTCGTCGTTTTCCCTCGAGCAGAACTGAATCCAAACTAACCCAAACAGCCATCAGAACCTCACTTATCTACCCAATAAATCCCTTAGTTTTCCCTCAAAATGAACCGAGAAATAGCCCCCTCCCATCGGATGGCTGTGACCCGATGTCTAATGTCCTCTTCCTCTTCTCCCTCCTCCATTAGCATTTCATTCGGGAAAGTTAACTTTTTGGTTTTGTGAAAATCTCTCCGAAATTGGAATAAATTATTTAGCAGCCTCGCAATTGTTGTCCTTGTAAACATTTCTCAGACTTTTCCAGCCCCGACTCTGACTTCTGCTAGAAATTCGACTCGCTCCACCCTCGTATCTCAGCGTCTTCCTCCCTCTCCTCATTATCCTCATGATGTCTGGGCCCATTTTCGTCACCAAGTTCCGACGCCATTTCCATCGACGCATAATTAAATACGCAATTTCCATAGAGACTCGCGGGAACTTTTATTATACCCGATACTCAAAATGAGTATTGGGGTATATTAGATTTGTGGTAAAAGTGGATGTGTGTAACGTCCAGAAGGAATCGTTTCCGACCCCATAAAGTATATATATTCTTGATCAGCATCAATAGCCGAGTCGATTGAGCCATGTCTGTCTGTCCGTCTGTCCGTCCGTCCGTCCGTCCGTCCGTCTGTCCGTCTGTCCGTCCCCTTCTGCGCCTAGAAGTTTTCTATCATTTTTAATGTTTCTTCATATTTACCCGTATTTTTTGATGGTTTTTCCAATTTAAAATTTAAAAAAAAGTACGAATTTTGTTTTTAGCACTCATTGATTGCATATGTTAGCTTCTGTTGGACTAGATCATTCCTGCCATCTTCTTACTGCTCATATATTGTACTAAGCTGAATGTTGTAATTCGATTGGGTTTGAAAAATGTATTATACAACAAATCAGTGGTCTCTGCCTGGGTCTACGGAAATGGATGATCAGCATTGAGTGGCTTATTGTAAGAGACCTAAAGCCTCAGTATGAGTGCGTTTGGGTTCTGCCTGTTAGACGATCCGCGGTCAAGAGGCTGATCCTGACGCTCTTCAAATGGAATGTGTAACATAAATAATAGTTGTTTATGTCACTGCGTTAATATACGCGCTTATGACTTTGCATGGGTTCACTACAAAAACGAGGGGGAACGTTGTGAGTTGCTGCGGACACCGCAACTCTACAGTTATACCCGATACTAAGCCAGTATGGCTCTCCTCCGGCAGACGCCGCTAATATTAAACGACACGACAAAGAGTGCGTGCGAGAGAGACAGAAAATCAGTCTGAGCGTGACGTCGGGCGCTGCGTAGCCACTGCAAATTGATTTGTTCCTTTTGGGTATAAAAATTATCTGATCTGGTCCAGATTCAGCAATCTGATAGATATGGTCATTATCTATGATTCTGCGTTTTTAGTTTTCTCGAATGTGCAATATTGTGGATGCAACAGATTTTCGTCCTTTGTGTGGGCGGAAGGGGGTGGGGCGAAATTTTGAGATACACGTTTAATAGTAAGATCTAACAAGAGTGCGGATACCAAATTTGGTTACTCTAGCCTTAATAGTCTCTGAGATTTTTGAATATCCCCAGATTTTCGTCCTTTGCGTGGGCGGAAGGGGGTGTGGCGAAATTTTGAAACAAACTCGTCTCGGTCCGATATATTTGGAGTGTGGATACCAAATTTGGTTGCTCTAGCTTTTGTAGTCTCTGAGATCTAGGCGCTAATGTTTTACTCTAAGCAAGGCCGCCTATGCTACGTGTGTGTTAGAGAGAGACAGGGCGAGAAAAAATGAAATTGTTTTCTTGATGCTGGCTATAATAATAATACGATCCAATTCAGATTCCGCAGTCTTAAAGATATGGTCATTCTCTACAATTCTACGTTTTTGGTTTTCTCATATCTTTAAAATTGTGGATGCCACAGATTTTCGTCCTTTGTGGGAGCGGAAGTGGGCGGGGCGAAGTTTTGAAATATTTTTGTAGCAGTGACATATCACAGAAGTCTGGATCCAAGACATTGTTGCTCTAGCTCTTATAGTCTTTGAGCACTAGGCGCTGAAGGGGACGGACAGACGGACAGACGGACAGACGGACGGACGGACAGACAGACAGGGCTCAATCGACTCGGCTATTGATGCTGATCAAGAATATATATACTTTATGGGGTGGGAAACGATTCCTTCTGGACGTTACACACATCCACTTTTACCACAAATCTAATATACCCAATACTCATTTTGAGTATCGGGTATAAAAAGAACAAATCAATTTGCACTGGCTACGCAGCGCCCGACGTCACGCTCAGACTGATTTTCTGTCTCTCTCGCACGCACTCTTTGTCGTGTCGTTTAATATTAGCGGCGTCTGCCGGAGGAGAGCCATACTGACTTAGTATCGGGTATAACTGTAGAGTTGCGGTGTCCGCAGCAACTCACAACGTTCCCCCTCGTTTTTATGTGCTCTGTTCGGGGCGCTGTTCCTTGGCCTGATCTTTGCCCGCATCCTCCAGCTCCCTTTTGCTCAATGATTTCTGTTTGTTTATACTTCAATTTCATCCTCGTTATGGGAACAGCTTCGAGAGAAGAAGGGGCTTACATGGCTATCTGGTAGCGCACAATGCCAAGAGTCATATGAATTTGGCTCTATCCCCTCACAGTGGAGGGACGCACGCATCGAAGCAGACGACAGGGAATTAAATGAATTCCCTTGCCCCCATCCTAGCCCTTGGAGTCTGAGGGTGCTTGCCATAATTATTGTTGTTCTGTTCCCCTTTCAGTGGCCTCCCCAATCTCCCCTCTCCACACTTCACTCTGCACATACATATGTGTGAGCGTTAAGCGAAGGGTAGCACCATTTGGGGGCAGAAACATATAGAGTAGGGAGTGGCGATGGGGATGGAGCGCACTCATTTAGTCAAACAACTATATCCAACTGCACACAGATACACAGAGTCTGCTCTGTTCAGTTGTGTGGAAATATCTCATTTGTGTGTGGAGCCCTCCACTCCACTGCATCCCCCTCTGACACACCACTCCCTTAGATTCTATTAAATCAGTCTATAAATGTTGGCCAAATTGCTTTCATGTGCAGCAAAAGTTTACCAAACGGCAGCGGGTGCAAGGGAGCTTCTAGCAAAGTATAGGAGGGGGAGTGGAGAGGGTGGAGTAATAGTAGTGGAACATAACAATAAAAACGGCAGCGAAACCAGAACCAGAACCACACTCCGACTACGGACTACAGGCTACAGCTGTTGAAACATGGCTTGGTGCTTGTTTAGAAACACTTGCAAAATATTATTGCTGCCCCACGAAAAGAGAGAGCCCCCGGGGGGTATATACAAAGTAGGGAGGGGGAGCAGAGGGTGGTGGAGCAGACTCCATATGCAGAGGCACCAAGCAAACAGCACTACAAACAGAATAAATTTCTAGGAAGAGGCATTAGGATATTTAATCGGAAGAGCAGCCCAAGATGTTGCCTCTTCGGTGGTTACTTGAGAACGGGAATCAGAGCGAAGAGCGGGAAGGAGTACCCAGCGTCTGAGGGCAGAAATGGGTTAAGGAGGAGTCAACGACAAGGACGGGAGGACGCCATGCGCCGCATTTGAATGGCATCATTAAAGCAAAAGTTTTCCAAGTGCGTGAGGGAGCACAAAGAGAGAGAGAGAGAGAGAGAGAAGAGCGCAAAGGAAAGTTGGAAATTAATTTCCATGGAGGTTGGAGCATGTCGCGGTGTTTTATGGAGATTACTGGATCAGCAAATGGCAGGAGGAGGCAGTAGACCCAGAGCAGGTGCTAATTAAAAATGTTGTCGTCGCCCCATTAAAGAAATTTGTAAGTCAACCTGCAAATGACGCGCGCCGCATGGGGCAAAGTCAAGCACCACCACCAGTGGAGTTATCCAGGAGGAGGGTGAGTCCCCAGTCCCCAATCCCCAGTAGAATCTGGCGGCACGTACTCCGTTAATGGATTTTCCACTGCTGTTCTTTTTGATTAAAACGCATTATTTACATTTGCCACGAAAGCTTTATGGAAACGGAATGGAATGGATGGAGACAACGGAAAGACAGTTAATGGGTGTCGTGGTATGCGGCCGGACAGGACAGGTGCCGCCTCCAAGAGGTTAATGTTAGCCCCGTGAACCCATGAACAAAAGAAGTCGCTAGAAGGTGACAAATTACCCGAGCGTTAGTCGATTTTTTTGGCTCCCATTTCCTGCATTTCCTGCATTTTCATCGAGTCTGTGAGGTGTCCTTCGGTCAGGTCGGTGGCAGGAAAACTGCGGCGGATAGCTCTGTCTGGCATTACACTATTGATTGCTTCCTGTCAGCCGCAGAAGAGACAATCGGATGCCGCTGGACGGGGTCGAGTGGCGGATGCTGAGGGTCTGTGCCGGATGTTTGGGGCAGGCCACATAATTAGGCATAGTTCTGCCCCAGCGGGATGTCGCGGTTTTCGCACTTAACCATTTCACCAGACCCTAGACTGGCTGTACGGAATAGCAGGACCCTCCCCCTCCCACTGGTTTAATTTGCGGTCAAGTGGCTACGAGCTTAACAGCTGGAATTAATCGCTCTGCCTGGCAGATGGCGGCCAGCGGATGGTGGGCTGCCTCCTGCACTTAAGCGGACTGTCAAGCGTAATGACGCAATGGTATGGCTATGATTAGCAAACAGTAATTGAAGGTAAGAGTTTCCCATACGAGTGGACTCGATAACTGGGTCACATGGCTCTGAGTGGTCCATGGTCGGAAATCTAACCCATTCTAACCCAGCGCATCGGGTGTGTGACTAGCTCCTCCACTGAAATGTCAATTAGAGCGGTGGACAACCGCTGGTCGCAGTCATCCAAATGCTCCTTTGAAACATACATAAATGGACATGAAATCGACATGCAGCCTTTTCCGTTCCACACACTCCGATGCCTCGGCAATCGTCGCTCTCAGGCAATTGAGCTCGCAGGACTCTACTGTCATATCGCTAAATTAATGGGTGATAATCTCGATCTCAATCTCAAAAATACAAATATAGAAAAAAGAGTAAATGTCAGGCAGCGTCCTTGATTAAAGGATCCTTAAACTACAAGTCTCACGGGAGGCTCGTGCCTCACAGCGCAAGTAACGAGCGCCAAAATTGAAATATAAACGCATGCTGTGCCGCGCCTCAACCTTGCCAAGGCAGTCCCACACGGAGGAGGGGGGTACCGAGAGGGGTCTCCCGGTGTGACACCTGACTAATTTATGTTCATTAAGCAGGCGTTAAGTCGCCTTGAGAGCAGCTGGCAACATCGCTGGCCGGTCCTCCATTTGCATACGCCGAAGGGGTGGCAGTGGGCCGATGGGGATGGACTCTCGAAAGCTTTTGCGCACACAGCTGATTACGTTTTTCGTTCTACGTGCCGTGGTAATGCCGAGGTGACAAACCAAAATGTGTAGTTCCATGTAATATCAGAATGGTCGGAGACCCTCCGAAGAAGGAACGACGGAAAGATAGAAGGCAGGCCGGGCCCCTGCCGTGCGGAGCAAGGAGAACGGGACCCATGATTAATATGCAAATTCATGTACAGCATTAAACGTGAGCAGAGAAACATTTTGTGTGTGCCCGGCTGGCTGTGTGCACAAATTACGAGGGCTACAGGAGGATGGGTTGGATGGGTTGGGATGGGTTGGGATGGAGGAAAAGTAAAGACACGAGAAAATCAATTTCCCAACACGAGCGGGGAAGTTCACACTCTAATTTGCGTTTAGTGCATTTCCGTGTCGTGCCAAAATGGCAAGAATTAAAGCCACAAGCTGTCAAGCAAAAAGGACTTAGCCAGACAGCGAGAAAGTTGGAGCTGTGACCAAGGTCTGCCACAGCGCTGGATGCTGGAAGGATGCGGGTCGCGGAATGCAGGATGGAGACGTACTGAAACCGAAATCCCATCAAATCTATCAAAATCGTTTACGCAAATCGGAGAAGCCAAGAACGCATTTAATGGGAGAGCTTTTCCCGAGCTGCCATCGCCACTATTCCCTTTCTTTCCCGTTCGGCTTCCTTCAACATCACTCATTCAGAGAGTGGCAAATCCAATAAGGGATGAGCTGGCAGCAGCTTGGTGAAAGTTTATTAAAAAAGGAAAACTCTTCGCACCCAAAGTGGCGCCAAACTGACAGCTTTGGGTCGCAACTTAGTCCCCAACCCGTGTCCCGTGCCCCCTGCCACAAACTCCTACGCTACAAGGCCCCAGGATGTCAGGCAGTCAGTCAATTGTAGTCTCCGTGGCTGTTGCTCAAAGTTTTAATTACACAGTCGTTGCCGTTGACTCCCAGGAGCAGCCAAAGGAGGGAGCAGGGAGGAGCCTGGTTGCCTGGGAAACAACTGTCTACAAGGCCACTAGCATTTTTGGGCTGCCAATGAAAGTAGGACTGGGACCAGAATCCAGTCCTAGTCCAAAATCGAGCATCCCTTGTCCTGCCAGTGTCTGTTGATCCGTGCCCTCGCCCCTGTTCACGGCTGGCTGTTGGTGTGGTCTATTTTGCATGTGCATCCAATTTTAAGTAGTTTATTTTCCATAAGACATTATTGGAACCTCCGAACATTGCCAACATCCCAGTGAAGAGTGATTTGCCAGCCGCTGGCGAGACGCTGAGACTCGAGTCGACTTTTTGTCTGCCAAATATGGGAGGGGCATGCGACGGGGGTATGTCAGTTTGCCGCGTGGATGATGGAGTGCGCCGTTCTTGCATTTTAATTGAAATTTCTGTGTGAACTTGGCGCGACACCCGCGCAGCAGCAGCAGCACCACCAACACTAACGAGAGCCCCGAATGATGGCAAAAAAGGAGCAAATAAAACAGTGTCGGGTGCAATCACAAGGCAAACAAGGACATGACAATGCCAAAGTGGCAATACATAAAAATGAATGAATAAAGCGGACAGCACAATGAAAGAAATGGGAAACGGCAGTACTCGTAGTAGTAGAGCAAAGTCAGCCAAATCTGTCACCGATTTTGCTCCAATTTGTGTAATTATACCCGATACTCAAAATGAGTATTGGGGTATATTAGATTTGTGGTGAAAATGGATGTGTGTAACGTCCAGAAGGAATCGTTTCCGACCCCATAAAGTATATATATTCTTGATCAGCATCAATAGCCGAGTCGATTGAGCCATGTATGTCTGTCCGTCCGTCCGTCCGTCCGTCTGTCCGTCTGTCCGTCCCCTTCATCGCCTAGTGCTCAAAGACTATAAGAGCTAGAGCAACGATGTTTTGGATCCAGATTTCTGTGATATGTCACTGCTACAAAAATATTTCAAAACTTCGCCCCGCCCACTTCCGCCCCACAAAGGACGAAAATCTGTGGCATCCACAATTTTAAAGATATGAGAAAACCAAAAACGCAGAGTCGTAGAAAATGACCATATCTTTTAGACTGAGGAATTTGAATAAGATCGTATTATTATTATAGCCAGCATCAAATAAACAATTTCATTTTTTCTCGCCCTGTCTCTCTCTAACACACGTAGCATAGGCGGCTTTGCTTAGAGTAAAACATTAGCGCCTAGATCTCAGAGACTACAAAAGCTAGAGCAACCAAATTTGGTATCCACACTCCTAATATATCGGACCGAGACGAGTTTGTTTCAAAATTTCGCCACCCCCCCTTCCGCCCCCGCAAAGGACGAAAATCTGTTGCATCCACAATATTGCACATTCGAGAAAACTAAAAACGCAGAATCATAGATAACGACCATATCTATCAGATTGCTGAATCTGGATCAGATCGGATCATTTTTGTAGCCAAAAGCAAGAAATCAATTTGCAGTGGCCGCGCAGCTCCCGACGTCACGCTCAGACTGATTTTCTGTCTCTCTCGCACGCACTCTTTGTCGTGTCGTTTAATATTAGCGGCGTCTGCCGGAGGGGAGCCATACTAACTTAGTATCGGGTATAACTGTAGAGTTGCGGTGTCCGCTGCAACTCACAACGTTCCCCCTCGTTTAATATTTTTTTCATGGGAAAATTCAATCAACAATATTACTTACTTTCTTTTAGAGATATATTTAATTTCTTCAACTTGTTACGAAAGATGTGCTGTAAGAAAGAGAATTCTTATATTAAATATATCCAATAAACACTAAATATATAATCTCCATCTATATGTATGAATAGTGTGTAAAATCCAATAGCAAAATGTTTTACTGAGCCAAAAAATTCTTTAAACCCTAGAATCAGATATCGATGCATTTATTCCCATAAAATATTTTAACTTTGGCCTTTCGATATTTATTCCGTTGGCTTTTAGCTCTGGAAAGCTATGGTCACACTTATTTTCAGTGAAAGTTATTTTCAAACTCTTTTAGTGTTGCAAAAAGTTTTCCTGCGGTTCGAAGAGAAAGTGCTCGCATCAAAGCTCTTTCTCTCTAGTGCTGCACAACTTTTCCCAACACTGATCGAGAAGTTCTATTCCGCGCGAAACGAAAGACCTTTCATTATTCTTTTTTTTTTGTAATTCCTTTGGTTTTTTCATGTACTTTTTATACCCGATACTCAAAATGAGTATTGGGGTATATTAGATTTGTGGTAAAAGTGGATCTGTGTAACGTCCAGAAGGAATCGTTTCCGACCCCATAAAGTATATATTTTCTTGATCAGCATCAATAGCCTAGTCGATTGAGCTGAGTCCGTCTGTCCGTCCGTCCGTCTGTCCGTCTGTCCGTCCCCTTCAGCGCCTAGTGCTCAAAGACTATAAGAGCTAGAGCAACGATGTTTTGGATCCAGACTTCTGTGATATGTCACTGCTACAAAAATATTTCAAAACTTCGCCCCGCCCACTTCCGCCCCCACAAAAGCCGAAAATCTGTGGCATCCACAATTTTAAAGATATGAGAAAACCAAAAACGTAGAATTGTAGAGAATGACCATATCTTTAAGACTGCGGAATCTGAATTGGATCGTATTATTATTATAGCCAGCATCAAGAAAACAATTTCATTTTTTCTCGCCCTGTCTCTCTCTAACACACACGTAGCATAGGCGGCTTTGCTTAGAGTAAAACATTAGCGCCTAGATCTCAGAGACTACAAAAGCTAGAGCAACCAAATTTGGTATCCACACTCCTAATATATCGGACCGAGACGAGTTTGTTTCAAAATTTCGCCACACCCCCTTCCGCCCCCGCAAAGGACGAAAATCTGGGGATTTTCAAAAATCTCAGAGACTATTAAGGCTAGAGTAACCAAATTTGGTATCCGCACTCCTGTTCGATCTTACTATAAAAAATTTCACCCCACCCCCTTCCGCCCACACAAAGGACGAAAATCTGTTGCATCCACAATATTGCAGATTCGAGAAAACTAAAAACGCAGAATCATAGATAATGACCATATCAATCAGATTGCTGAATCTGGATCAGATCAGATCATTTTTATAGCCAAAAGGAACAAATCAATTTGCAGTGGCTACGCAGCACCCGACGTCACGCTCAGACTGATTTTCTGTCTCTCTCGCACGCACTCCTTGTCGTGTCGTTTAATATTAGCGGCGTCTGCCGGAGGAGAGCCATACTGACTTAGTATCGGGTATAACTGTAGAGTTGCGGTGTCCGCAGCAACTCACAACAATTTTTATTTAATTTTTACTATTTTTATTTTATTTTTTCTTTAAACTGATTTTCCCTTTCGGTCAAAAACCCCCAACAATCTGCCGCACAATCTGTTATGAATTTTTATTGAGTTGTTGAAAAAAATAATGTATCGCCTTCGGTGGTGGATGGCTTGTTGCATTCCTCAAATGATGAGAACCGATCGAAAAACGTTCAGAATATTTTTTTCGGGGCATGTGGCTGTAGTAGGGTTACCTCATCATCGGCCTCATGGAATGGAAGGTGGAAGGTGGAAGGAGGTGGGAGAGCATTCACTGCCTGAATTTAAATGGACAAATTAATTGCGTTTGTCAGTGTCTGCGTGTCTGCGTCGTGTGTTTGTGTGTGTGTGTGGACAGGTTCTGGCCATTGGCCAACAAAAAGAGCCAGCCAAAATCCAACAAATGAACAACAAATTAATTGGTTTTTGGACACTGGCGATGAAATATATTTAATTTGGAGACTTAATGCCGGACAGAGATTGCATTTGCATGAAGAAGATCCTCCCCGTAGATCGTCTCTGTGTGCGTGCGCCATCAAATAACCATTAAACGGTAGACCATTATCCTGAAAGGATCGCAGGCCATTTATCCGTTGAATGGTGATTGAGTATCGCCTTGAGGGACATAAATTATCGAAAGGTGCCTGCCTGGTGGAAGGTAGACAACCACAAAAATCTATAAAGAATTCCTCGATCGATCCCCACTTCATTATGCCAGATCCTGCTTTGGGTTGACAGTTTTATTGTGTCGCCTTTATGGGAATTAATTGAGTCGCTCGAAACGGAGGATCCCAAATGAAGTTGTGTCTTTCCATGGAATGTCGCTGGTGCTCTCCTTGGTCAAAGGTATTTCTTAATCGATTTTCTAAGGAGAAATACCTTAGATTTGGGTTTTAATTAACCCTTCCGGTGCACCTGCCCCCTGCCGCTGTCAGCTACAACTCTAGGGGGCGCCTGCCCGGTCAGCACCTTGCAACCCTGTCTCCTGTCTAAGGGGAAAAGTGCCAATCATTGTGAAAGCAGTCAACGCGAAAAAAATAACAAGGAAAGTGAATTCTTGCGCTGTTTTACGAGTAAGATTTTCGTTTTTCCCGCACGTATTTCCCCCTAAAAAACAACCCATGTGTTTTCCAGCGAGAGAGATATCAATGGGTGGTGGTCGGAAAATAGAAAAGCGCCTCTCGCACCGCAATCGAAGTGGCAGCAAATCCGAGCAGGCGGTTTCCTGCTACACACGTCCTCGATTCAGGAATCGTTCCCGCTCTAAAGATCGCTGCCGCTCCCGTTCCCACTCCCGTTCCCGCTCCCGATCCCGTTCGCGTGCCACCCGTTCGAGTGCCATGGCCAGAAAATCCCTTCCAAAACGTCGCCGCCACGGCCCCAGCCTGTGGGATGTGCCGCCCGAGGGCTATGCCCATGTGACGCCCATGCAGTACAAGGCCATGCAGGCCAGTGGCCAGATCACGGCGCGCATCCAGTCGGACACGCAGCCGACGGCGGACACGGCGGCCATTGCGATGGTGACGCGCCAGGCGCGTCGCCTCTACGTGGGCAACATACCGTTCGGCGTCACCGAGGACGACATCATGGCCTTCTTTAACCAGCAGTTCCTGCTGCTCGGCGACGACTGTGGCGGCCAGCTCTGTCTCGACGGGAAGGCGGTGCTGTCCTGCCAGGCAAATCTCGACAAGAATTTCGCTTTCATCGAGTTCCGTTCGATGCAGGAGGCCACCCAGGCGACCACATTCGATGGCATCTCGTTCCGTGGACAGGTGCTGAAGATCCGACGGCCACACGACTACCATCCAGTGGGTTCCGTTGGCGCTGCCGCTGGCGCTGGCCGGATCCCAGATGCCGTCGGAGGCAGTGCTTCATCGGTGGCCGGCAAGTCCCGGTCGTCCTCAGCGGAAACTGGGAGCCTGGGCAGCGAGGCGATCTCCAACCTCGTTCCGGACTCGCCCCACAAGATCTACATGGGGGGCCTGCCCACGTGCCTGAACGAGACGCAGATCAAGGAGCTGCTGCTGTCGTTCGGCCAGCTGCGAGGCTTCAATCTGGTCAGGGACCCCAGCACAACGCTCAGCACGGGGAACGCCTTCTTCGAGTACGTCGATCCATTGCTCACGGAACAGGTGAGTGCCAATCTGAACGGCATGCAGCTCGGGGACCGCCGGATACCCAGCGGCCGGTACGAGGGCACCCAGCAGATCCCCATCCAAGTGCCCGGCCTTGTGGCCACATCCCTCACGGGCTCCACGGCGGGGCTGAACAATACCACTCAGGTGCTGTGCCTTCTCAATATGGTGCTGCCGGAGGAGCTGCTGGACAACGAGGAGTACGAGGACATACGCACCGACATCGAGCAGGAGTGCAGCAAGTACGGCGAGGTTCTTAGCCTCAAGATACCACGCCCCCAGGCCAGCGGAGCGGAAGGGGAAGGAGGAGGGGACTCTGGCACTCGCCCCAAGGGCTGCGGCAAGGTGTACGTCCACTTCGGGACCATCGAGGACAGCGAGAAGGCTCTGGGCGCCCTGAGTGGCCGCAAGTTCAGCGACCGCATTGTCATTGGTTCCTTCTTCGATCGCGACAAGTATTTGTCGGAGGATTTTTGATGGATTTCCATTGGATTTTCATTTTGAATGCAATTTTTGATCTCAAAATAAAGGCTATGGTTCGGCTATGTTCGGTTTAGGAAACGATTTGTGTGATTCAAGGTCTCAATTCCATTCCCAATTTAAGTTTTAATCCTTGGGGGTGTCTTTTCTGCCTTTCTACAGATAAATAAACAAGTTGCCGTAATCTGAAAAGCCTTTAGAGCTGTAAGAAATCGTGGTATCTGTGCGAATGTTCGTATCTTTTGCGCTGAAAGTCGTTCTTTAAGGGATTTAATCGCCTCAGAGACGATACCAGAGATAAGTCCGTACCCCTCTCTCTTTCGCAGAGAGCGCTCTCCCCTCTCCTTCGCTGAGAACACTCTCCCCTCTCTTTCGCTGAGAACTCTCATCTGCTGCCCAAGAAATCGCTTCAAAAATATCTCTGGAAGGATACGCCTTTCATTTTGGGATTCAATTAGGGAAACCGACTTAAGGCTGCAATCCTTAAAGCTCTGGAGAGTCACCACCGTCATTCAACGCCTTTGGATAATGTCATTTACCAGAGAAGAGGCTGCCACACCACCTCCCCTCTCCTCTAGCTCTAGAAAGAAAAAAAACTTCTTTCGATGCCGCTCTGTCGCTCCGGCTGTCCCATGAAAATTAATGCCCTGCTGCTGCCTCCTCGATGGGTAATTAATAAACGCCCATAAAGATACAGCGGATACAATAAAAATTCCATCGATGGATCAGAGCGAGAGAGAGAACTCTGAGAGAGAGAGAAGAAAAAGGATTTCTTTTGATTTTTGTTTGTAAATTTTTATGATCTGTGCCACAAAAGCGGGGGATTAACTGGATTGAGTGCTCATTCGTCCAGATTCAACATCTTCTATTCCCCCTCCCATCTCCCCTCCTGCATCTTCTGGTCAAACAACTTCTCTCTCTCTCTCTCTCTCTCTCTTTCTCTCTCTCTCTCTCTCTCTCCGTCCCTTTCCTTCGCTTTGTGAATGATATCTAGATACAAAATTTGTTCTTCCGCTAATGATATCCCAAAGATATGCATCTGGAAATCTCCCACAATTTGTACAAAACTTTTAATGAAGATCTATCCATGAATATATTGGAGATTAAAGACCAACAATAAATCCTAATGAACTTTATTCAAATACGAGCTCTGCAAAATTTCAATCTTTAAAAACGGGTAAAAAAAACGTTCCGTTGGATGAGCGGGGAATTTCGGGTTTAATTAATAAAACAGAGCCCCCCCTCAGGCCACACACACTTCCAAGAACCTGTTGCTTCGCATTTTTATAGACTAAAATTGAAATCACATTTCGGCATCACAAAATAAAAGAAACAATAAAAAAGGAACATGTACAATACACAAATATTATTCTGCAATTCATGGGAAATTTCGTCTATACCCTCAAGGATGTATTTTTCTTTCGGTATCTACATGGTATAGTCATCCCATTCGGATCCAAATAAAAAATAAATACTATAAACTTATGATTCTGTTATTTGAGGAAACAAAAGAGTTTTCTCGCACAATGACTGTGTATTTTAGTTGAATTTTATTTTATTTATTTTAATCCACAGTTTATTTGTATTTAATTTATTTATTTTTGTTATTTATTTGTTTTCATTTTATTATTTGTATTTAATTTGTTTTTATTTGATTTATTTATTTTTATTTTCTTACTTATGTTTTTAATTTAATATATTTATATTTATTTTAATTTAATTTTATTTATTTTAATTAATTTCATTTATTTTAATTAATTTTATTTATTATCACTAACTAATTATTAAAATTTGTATTTCATATTATTTTACCTTTTATTTAATTATATATATGTATTTTTATACCCGATACTCAAAATGAGTATTGGGGTATATTAGATTTGTGGTAAAAGTGAATGTGTGTAACGTCCAGAAGGAATCGTTTCCTACCCCATAAAGTATATATATTCTTGATCAGCATCAATAGCCGAGTCGATTGAGCCCTGTCTGTCTGTCCGTCCGTCCGTCTGTCCGTCTGTCCGTCCCCTTCAGCGCCTAGTGCTCAAAGACTATAAGAGCTAGAGCAACGATGTTTTGGATCCAGACTTCTGTGATATGTCACTGCTACAAAAATATTTCAAAACTTCGCCCCGCCCACTTCCGCCCCCACAAAGGACGAAAATCTGTGGCATCCACAATTTTAAAGATATGAGAAAACCAAAAACGTAGAATTGTAGAAAATGACCATATCTTTAAGACTGCGGAATCTGAATTGGATCGTATTATTATTATAGCCAGCATCAAGAAAACAATTTCATTTTTTCTCGCCCTGTCTCTCTCTAACACACACGTAGCATAGGCGGCTTTGCTTAGAGTAAAACATTAGCGCCTAGATCTCAGAGACTACAAAAGCTAGAGCAACCAAATTTGGTATGCACACTCCTAATATATCGGACCGAGATGAGTTTGTTTCAAAATTTCGCCACACCCCCTTCCGCCCCGCAAAGGACGAAAATCTGGGGATATTCAAAAATCTCAGAGACTATTAAGGCTAGAGTAACCAAATTTGGTATCCGCACTCTTGTTAGATCTTACTATAAAACGTGTATCTCAGAATTTCGCCCCACACCCTTCCGCCCACACAAAGAACGAAAATCTGTTGCATCCACAATATTGCACATTCGAGAAAACTAAAAACGCAGAATCATAGATAATGACCATATCTATCAGATTGCTGAATCTGGATCAGATCAGAACATTTGTATAGCCAATAGGAACAAATCAATTTGCAGTGGCGCCCGACGTCTAGCGGCGTCTGCCGGAGGAAAGCCATACTGACTTAGTATCGGGTTTAACCGTAGAGTTGCGGTGTCCGCAGCAACTCACAACGTTCCCCCTCGTTTTTGTAATATTAAGGAGTTTTTCATCAGACCACAGGAGTTCCCATTCCCATTCCCCCTTCACCGCATAGTATGTTTAATGTGAACTCAGTTCGTGGCAATTAAAGGGTATTCAAAAGCTGTCTCTTTTTATTCAAATTGACATTCCCATCCGCCTTTGGTTCTTGGGTCGTGGCTTGTGAAATCCGTCGCATTTTTGCGGATCAACGCAAATATAATAATAAATTTTGCATATTGCTGTTGCCATTATTTTTATACCCGATACTCAAAATGAGTATTGGGGTATATTAGATTTGTGGTGAAAATGGATGTGTGTAAAGTCCAGAAGGAATCGTTTGCGACCCCATAAAGTATATATATTCTTGATCAGCATCAATAGCCGAGTCGATTGAGCCCTGTCTGTCTGTCCGTCTGTCCGTCTGTCCGTCCGTCCGTCCGTCCGTCCGTCCGTCTGTCCGTCCTCTTCAGCGCCTAGTGCTCAAAGACTATAAGAGCTAGAGCAACGATGTTTTGGATCCAGACTTCTGTGATATGTCACTGCTACAAAAATATTTCAAAACTTCGCCCCGCCCACTTCCGTTCCCACAAATGGCGAAAATCTGTGGCATCCACAGATTCGATGCAGGAGGCCACCCAGGCGACCACATTCGATGGCATCTCGTTCCGTTGACAGGTGCTGAAGATCCGACGGCCACACGACTACCATCCAGTGGGTTCCGTTGGCGCTGCCGCTGGCGCTGGCCGGATCCCAGATGCCGTCGGAGGCAGTGTTTCATCGGTGGCCGGCAAGTCCCGGTCGTCCTCAGCGGAAACTGGGAGCCTGGGCAGCGAGGCGATCTCCAACCTCGTTCCGGACTCGCCGCACAAGATCTATATGGGGGGCCTGCCCACGTGCCTGAACGAGACGCAGATCAAGGAGCTGCTGCTGTCGTTCGGCCAGCTGCGGGGCTTCAATCTGGTCAGGGACCCCAGCACAACGCTCAGCACGGGGAACGCCTTCTTCGAGTACGTCGATCCATTGCTCACGGAACAGGTGAGTGCCAATCTGAACGGCATGCAGCTCGGGGACCGCCGGATACCCAGCGGCCGGTACGCGGGCACCCAGCAGATCCCCATCCAAGTGCCCGGCCTTGTGGCCACATCCCTCACGGGCTCCACGGCGGGGCTGAACAATGCCACTCAGGTGCTGTGCCCTCTCAATATGGTGCTGCCGGAGGAGCTGCTGGACAACGAGGAGTACGAGGACATACGCACCGACATCGAGCAGGAGTGCAGCAAGTACGGCGAGGTTCTTAGCCTCAAGATACCACGCCCCCAGGCCAGCGGAGCGGAAGGGGAAACTGGAGGGGACTCTGGCACTCGCCCCAAGGGCTGCGGCAAGGTGTACGTCCACTTCGGGACCATCGAGGACAGCGAGAAGGCTCTGGGCGCCCTGAGTGGCCGCAAGTTCAGCGGCCGCATTGTCATTGGTTCCTTCTTCGATCGCGACAAGTATTTGTCGGAGGAATTTTGATGGATTTCCATTGGATTTTCATTTTGAATGCAATTTTTGATCTCAAAATAAAGGCTATGGTTCGGCTATGTTCGGTTTAGGGAACGATTTGTGTGATTCAAGGTCTCAATTCCATTCCCAATTTAAGGTTTAATCCTGGGGGGTGTCTTTTCTGCCTTTCTACAGATAAATAAACAAGTTGCCGTAATCTGAAAAGCCTTTAGAGTTGTAAGAAATCGTGGTATCTGTGCGAATGTTCGTATCTTTTGCGCTGAAAGTCGTTCTTTAAGGGATTTAATCGCCTCAGAGACGATACCAGAGATAAGTCCATACCCCTCTCTCTTTCGCAGAGAGCGCTCTCCCCTCTCCTTCGCTGAGAGCACTCTCCCCTCTGCTCCATCTGCTCCCCAAGAAATCGCTTCAAAAATATCTCTGGAAGGATACGCCTTTCATTTTGGGATTCAATTAGGGAAACCGACTTAATTCTGCAATCCTTAAAGCTCTGGGGAGTCACCACCGTCATTCAACGCCTTTGGATAATGTCATTTACCAGAGAAGAGGCTGCCACACCACCTCCCCTCTCCTCTAGCTCTAGAAAGAAAAAAAACTTCTTTCGATGCCGCTCTGTCGCTCCGGCTGTCCCATGAAAATTAATGCCCTACTGCTGCCTCCTCGATGGGTAATTAATAAACGCCCAGTTTATTAATTACAGTTGAGTGAACTCCTCTCTCTCTCTCTCTCTCTCTCTCTCTCTCTCTCTCTCTCTCTCTCTTTCTCTCTCTCTCTCTCTCTCTCTCTCTCTCCGTCCCTTTCCTTCGCTTTGTGGTTACCATTCTCTATGCATTTTTAATTGCATTTCACATCATTTCATTTCATTCCATTTGAATATGATGTAGTAGATAATTATATGGGCAGGCTACCGCCCCGAGGCAACGCCTTCCTCCTCCTCCTCGATGATGTCTCTATTTAAGAGCCCCAGAAGCTTGTCCTCTCCTTATCCATATCCATCAATTGATTTGTGGAAGCTATCTCTGTGGAAGGGTTAGGAGAAGCGGGAGGGAGCGCTATCCGAACTTTAATTAGTAAAATCTTTAGTTGTTTTCTCTGCCCCCACTAATGATAGTTTAGGTCTAGAAGCCGCCTATAAATTGGCCAGAGATCTTGTTCTTAGATTTCTATTGCCCTCTAATGATATCTAGATACAAAATTTGTTCTTCCGCTAATGATATCCCAGAGATATGCATCTGGAAATCTCCCACAATTTGTACAAAACTTTTAATGAAGATCTATCCATGAATATATTGGAGATTAAAGACCAACAATAAATCCTAATGAACTTTATTCAAATACGAGCTCTGCAAAATTTCAATCTTTAAAAACGGGTAAAAAAAACGTTCCGTTGGATGAGCGGGGAATTTCGGGTTTAATTAATAAAACAGAGCCCCCCCTCAGGCCACACACACTTCCAAGAACCTGTTGCTTCGCATTTTTATAGACTAAAATTGAAATCACATTTCCGCATCACAAAATAAAAGAAACAACAAAAAAGGAACATGTAAAATACACAAATATTATTCTGCAATTCATGGGAAATTTCGTCTATACCCTCAAGGATGTATTTTTCTTTCGGTATCTACATGGTATAGTCATCCCATTCGGATCCAAATGAAAAACGAGGGGAAACGTTGTGAGTTGCTGCGGACACCGCAACTCTACAGTTATACCCGATACTAAGTCAGTATGGCTCTCCTCCGGCAGGCGGCGCTAATATTAAGCGACACGACGAAGAGTGCGTGCGAGGGCGACAGAAAATCAGTCTGAGCGTGACGTCGAGCGCTGCGTAGCCAGTGCAAATTGATTTGTTCCTTTTGGGTATAAAAATTATCTGATCTGGTCCAGATTCAGCAATCTGATAGATATGGTCGTTATCTATGATTCTGCGTTTTTAGTTTTCTCGAATGTGCAATATTGTGGATGCAACAGATTTTCGTCTTTTGTGTGGGCGGAAGGGGGTGGGGTGAAATTTTGAGATACACGTTTTATAGTAAGATCTAACAGGAGTGCGGATACCCAATTTGATTACTCTAACCTTAATAGTCTCTGAGATTTGAGGTTGCCCCAGATTTTCGTCCTTTTCGGTGGCGGAAGGGGGTGTGGCGAAATTTGGACACGAAACGGTCAAGGTCCGATATCACAGAAGAGTGGATACCAAAATTGGTTGCTCTGGCCCTTATAGGTTCTGAGATCCTTGAACTCATATTTTGCAATTAGCAAAACCGACCATGAAACCTGTGTATCTGCTGCCCAAGAAATCGCTTCAAAAATATCTCTGGAAGGATACGCCTTTCATTTTGGGATTCAATTAGGGAAACCGACTTAAGGCTGCAATCCTTAAAGCTCTGGGGAGTCACCACCGTCATTCAACGCCTTTGGATAATGTCATTTACCAGAGAAGAGGCTGCCACACCACCTCCCCTCTCCTCTAGCTCTAGAAAGAAAAAAAACTTCTTTCGATGCCGCTCTGTCGCTCCGGCTGTCCCATGAAAATTAATGCCCTGCTGCTGCCTCCTCGATGGGTAATTAATAAACGCCCATAAAGATACAGCGGATACAATAAAAATTCCATCGATGGATCAGAGCGAGAGAGAGAACTCTGAGAGAGAGAGAAGAAAAAGGATTTCTTTTGATTTTTGTTTGTAAGTTTTTATGATCTGTGCCACAAAAGCGGGGGATTAACTGGATTGAGTGCTCATTCGTCCAGATTCAGCATCTTCTATTCCCCCTCCCATCTCCCCCTCCTGCATCTTCTGGTCAAACAACTTCTCTTTCGATTTGTGTCCGAGGTTAGGGCTTAGGGCACTGCCCCCTGCCCCCTGCCCGCCTAGGATATGTTAGGTAATCGAAATTAAGAAATCAAATCCACAGTTGAGTGAACTCCTCTCTCTCTCTCTCTCTCTCTCTCTCTCTCTCTCTCTCTCTCTCTCTCTCTCTCTCTCTCTCTCTCTCTCTCTCTCTTTCTCTGAGATCCTTGAACTCATATTTTGCAATTAGCAAAACCGACCATGAAACCTGTGTATTAGAGAGAGACAGAGCGAGAAAGAATGAAATTGTTTTCTTGATTCTGGCTATAATAATTATACGATCTGCTTCAGATTTTGCACACTAGAAGATAGAGTCATCTTCTACGATTCTGCGTTTTTAGTTTTCTCGTATCGTCGAAATCGTGGATGCCACAGATTTTCGCCATTTGTGGGGGCGGAAGTGGGCGGGGCGAAGTTTTGAAATATTTTTGTAGCAGTGACATATCACAGAAGTCTGGATCCAAACATCGTTGCTCTAGCTCTTATAGTCTTTGAGCACTAGGCGCTGAAGGGGACGGACAGACGGACGGACGGACGGACGTACGGACAGACGGACAGACGGACAGACAGACAGGGCTCAATCGACTCGGCTATTGATGCTGATCAAGAATATATATACTTTATGGGGTCGCAAACGATTCCTTCTGGACGTTACACACATCCATTTTCACCACAAATCTAATATACCCCAATACTCATTTTGAGTATCGGGTATAATAAATACTATAAACTTATGATTCTGTTATTTGAGGAAACAAAAGAGTTTTCTCGCACAATGACTGTGTATTTTAGTTGAATTTTATTTTATTTATTTTAATCCACAGTTTATTTGTATTTAATTTATTTATTTTTGTTATTTATTTGTTTTCATTTTATTATTTGTATTTAATTTGTTTTTATTTGATTTATTTATTTTTATTTTCTTACTTATGTTTTTAATTTAATATATTTATATTTATTTTAATTTAATTTTATTTATTTTAATTAATTTCATTTATTTTAATTAATTTTATTTATTATCACTAACTAATTATTAAAATTTGTATTTCATATTATTTTACCTTTTATTTAATTATATATATGTATTTTTATACCCGATACTCAAAATGAGTATTGGGGTATATTAGATTTGTGGTAAAAGTGGATGTGTGTAACGTCCAGAAGGAATCGTTTCCGACCCCATAAAGTATATATATTCTTGATCAGCATCAATAGCCGAGTCGATTGAGCCCTGTCTGTCTGTCCGTCTGTCCGTCCGTCCGTCCGTCCGTCCGTCCGTCCGTCCGCCCCCTTCAGCGCCTAGTGCTCAAAGACTATAAGAGCTAGAGCAACGATGTTTTGGATCCAGACTTCTGTGATATGTCACTGCTACAAAAATATTTCAAAACTTCGCCCCGCCCACTTCCGCCCCCACAAATGGCGAAAATCTGTGGCATCCACGATTTCGACGATACGAGAAAACTAAAAACGCAGAATCGTAGAAGATGACTCTATCTTCTAGTGTGCAAAATCTGAAGCAGATCGTATAATTATTATAGCCAGAATCAAGAAAACAATTTCATTCTTTCTCGCTCTGTCTCTCTCTAATACACAGGTTTCATGGTCGGTTTTGCTAATTGCAAAATATGAGTTCAAGGATCTCAGAACCTATAAGGGCCAGAGCAACCAATTTTGGTATCCACACTTCTGTGATATCGGACCTTGACCGTTTAGTGTCCAAATTTCGCCACACCCCCTTCCGCCCCCGAAAAGGACGAAAATCTGGGGCAACCTCAAATCTCAGAGACTATTAAGGTTAGAGTAACCAAATTTGGTATTCGCACTCCTGTTAGATCTCACTATCAAACGTATATCTCCGAATTTCGCCCCACCCCCTTCCGCCCACACAAAGGACGAAAATCTGTTGCATCCACAATATTGCAGAATCGAGAAAACTAAAAACGCAGAATCATAGAGAATGACCATATCTATCCAGTTGCTGAATCTGGATCAGATCGGATAATTTTTATAGCCAAAAGGAACAAATCAATTTGCAGTGGCTACGCAGCGCCCGACGTCACGCTCAGACTGATTTTCTGTCTCTCTCGCACGCACTCTTCGTCGTGTCGCTTAATATTAGCGCCGCCTGCCGGAGGAGAGCCATACTGACTTAGTATCGGGTATAACTGTAGAGTTGCGGTGTCCGCAGCAACTCACAACGTTCCCCCTCGTTTTTGTAATATTAAGGAGTTTTTCATCAGACCACAGGAGTTCCCATTCCCATTCCCCTTCACCGCATAGTATGTTTAATGTGAACTCAGTTCGTGGCAATTAAAGGGTATTCAAAAGCTGTCTCTTTTTATTCAAATTGACATTCCCATCCGCCTTTGGTTCTTGGGTCGTGGCTTGTGAAATCCGTCGCATTTTTGCGGATCAACGCAAATATAATAATAAATTTTGCATATTGCTGTTGCCATTATTTTTATACCCGATACTCAAAATGAGTATTGGGGTATATTAGATTTGTGGTGAAAATGGATGTGTGTAACGTCCAGAAGGAATCGTTTGCGACCCCATAAAGTATATATATTCTTGATCAGCATCAATAGCCGAGTCGATTGAGCCCTGTCTGTCTGTCCGTCTGTCCGTCCGTCCGTCCGTCCGTCCGTCCCTCCGTCCGTCCGTCCCCTTCAGCGCCTAGTGCTCAAAGACTATAAGAGCTAGAGCAACGATGTTTTGGATCCAGACTTCTGTGATATGTCACTGCTACAAAAATATTTCAAAACTTCGCCCCGCCCACTTCCGCCCCCACAAATGGCGAAAATCTGTGGCATCCACAGATTATATGCAGGAGGCCACCCAGGCGACCACATTCGATGGCATCTCGTTCCGTGGACAGGTGCTGAAGATCCGACGGCCACACGACTACCATCCAGTGGGTTCCGTTGGCGCTGCCGCTGGCGCTGGCCGGATCCCAGATGCCGTCGGAGGCAGTGCTTCATCGGTGGCCGGCAAGTCCCGGTCGTCCTTAGCGGAAACTGGGACGTTCTCCAACCTCGTTCCGGACTCGCCGCACAAGATCTACATGGGGGGCCTGCCCACGTGCCTGAACGAGACGCAGATCAAGGAGCTGCTGCTGTCGTTCGGCCAGCTGCGGGGCTTCAATCTGGTCAGGGACCCCAGCACAACGCTCAGCACGGGGAACGCCTTCTTCGAGTACGTCGATCCATTGCTCACGGAACAGGTGAGTGCCAATCTGAACGGCATGCAGCTCGGGGACCGCCGGATACCCAGCGGCCGGTACGCGGGCACCCAGCAGATCCCCATCCAAGTGCCCGGCCTTGTGTCCACATCCCTCACGGGCTCCACGGCGGGGCTGAACAATGCCACTCAGGTGCTGTGCCTTCTCAATATGGTGCTGCCGGAGGAGCTGCTGGACAACGAGGAGTACGAGGACATACGCACCGACATCGAGCAGGAGGGCAGCAAGTACGGCGAGGTTCTTAGCCTCAAGATACCACGCCCCCAGGCCAGCGGAGCGGAAGGGGAAGGAGGAGGGGACTCTGGCACTCGCCCCAAGGGCTGCGGCAAGGTGTACGTCCACTTCGGGACCATCGAGGACAGCGAGAAGGCTCTGGGCGCCCTGAGTGGCCGCAAGTTCAGCGGCCGCATTGTCATTGGTTCCTTCTTCGATCGCGACAAGTATTTGTCGGAGGATTTTTGATGGATTTTCATGTTGAATGCAATTTTTGATCTCAAAATAAAGGCTATGGTTCGGCTATGTTCGGTTTAGGGAACGATTTGTGTGATTCAAGGTCTCAATTCCATTCCCAATTTAAGGTTTAATCCTTGGGGGTGTCTTTTCTGCCTTTCTACAGATAAATAAACAAGTTTCCGTAATCTGAAAAGCCTTTAGAGCTGTAAGAAATCGTGGTATCTGTGCGAATGTTCGTATCTTTTGCGCTGAAAGTCGTTCTTTAAGGGATTTAATCGCCTCAGAGACGATACCAGAGATAAGTCCATACCCCTCTCTCTTTCGCAGAGAGCGCTCTCCCCTCTCCTTCGCTGAGAGCACTCTCCCCTCTGCTCCATCTGCTGCCCAAGAAATCGCTTCAAAAATATCTCTGGAAGGATACGCCTTTCATTTTGGGATTCAATTAGGGAAACCGACTTAAGGCTGCAATCCTTAAAGCTCTGGGGAGTCACCACCGTCATTCAACGCCTTTGGATAATGTCATTTACCAGAGAAGAGGCTGCCACACCACCTCCCCTCTCCTCTAGCTCTAGAAAGAAAAAAAACTTCTTTCGATGCCGCTCTGTCGCTCCGGCTGTCCCATGAAAATTAATGCCCTGCTGATGCCTCCTCGATGGGTAATTAATAAACGCCCATAAAGATACAGCGGATACAATAAAAATTCCATCGATGGATCAGAGCGAGAGAGAGAACTCTGAGAGAGAGAGAAGAAAAAGGATTTCTTTTGATTTTTGTTTGTAAATTTTTATGATCTGTGCCACAAAAGCGGGGGATTAACTGGATTGAGTGCTCATTCGTCCAGATTCAACATCTTCTATTCCCCCTCCCATCTCCCCCTCCTGCATCTTCTGGTCAAACAACTTCTCTTTCGATTTGTGTCCGAGGTTAGGGCTTAGGGCACTGCCCCTGCCCCTGCCCGCCTCAGGATATGTTAGGTAATCGAAATTAAGAAATCAAATCCACAGTTGAGTGAACTCCTCTCTCTCTCTCTCTCTCTCTCTCTCTCTCTCTCTCTCTCTCTCTCTCTCTCTCTCTCTCTCTCTCTTTCTCTCTCTCTCTCTCTCTCTCCGTCCCTTTCCTTCGCTTTGTGGTTACCATTCTCTATGCATTTTTAATTGCATTTCACATCATTTCATTTCATTCCATTTGAATATGATGTAGTAGATAATTATATGGGCAGGCTACCGCCCCGAGGCAACGCCTTCCTCCTCCTCGATGATGTCTCTATTTAAGAGCCCCAGAAGCTTGTCCTCTCCTTATCCATATCCATCAATTGATTTGTGGAAGCTATCTCTGTGGAAGGGTTAGGAGAAGCGGGAGGGAGCACTATCCGAACTTTAATTAGTAAAATCTTTAGTTGTTTTCTCTGCCCCACTAATGATAGTTTAGGTCTAGAAGCCGCCTATAAATTGGCCAGAGATCTTGTTCTTAGATTTCTATTGCCCTCTAATGATATCTAGATACAAAATTTGTTCTTCCGCTAATGATATCCCAGAGATATGCATCTGGAAATCTCCCACAATTTGTACACAACTTTTAATGAAGATCTATCCATGAATATATTGGAGATTAAAGACCAACAATAAATCCTAATGAACTTTATTCAAATACGAGCTCTGCAAAATTTCAATCTTTAAAAACGGGTAAAAAAAACGTTCCGTTGGATGAGCGGGGAATTTCGGGTTTAATTAATAAAACAGAGCCCCCCCTCAGGCCACACACACTTCCAAGAACCTGTTGCTTCGCATTTTTATAGACTAAAATTGAAATCACATTTCCGCATCACAAAATAAAAGAAACAACAAAAAAGGAACATGTAAAATACACAAATATTATTCTGCAATTCATGGGAAATTTCGTCTATACCCTCAAGGATGTATTTTTCTTTCGGTATCTACATGGTATAGTCATCCCATTCGGATCCAAATGAAAAACGAGGGGAAACGTTGTGAGTTGCTGCGGACACCGCAACTCTACAGTTATACCCGATACTAAGTCAGTATGGCTCTCCTCCGGCAGGCGGCGCTAATATTAAGCGACACGACGAAGAGTGCGTGCGAGAGAGACAGAAAATCAATCTGAGCGTGACGTCGGGCGCTGCGTAGCCAGTGCAAATTGATTTGTTCCTTTTGGGTATAAAAATTATCTGATCTGGTCCAGATTCAGCAATCTGATAGATATGGTCGTTATCTATGATTCTGCGTTTTTAGTTTTCTCGAATGTGCAATATTGTGGATGCAACAGATTTTCGTCTTTTGTGTGGGCGGAAGGGGGTGGGGTGAAATTTTGAGATACACGTTTTATAGTAAGATCTAACAGGAGTGAGGATACCCAATTTGATTACTCTAACCTTAATAGTCTCTGAGATTTGAGGTTGCCCCAGATTTTCGTCCTTTTCGGTGGCGGAAGGGGGTGTGGCGAAATTTGGACACGAAACGGTCAAGGTCCGATATCACAGAAGAGGGGATACCAAAATTGGTTGCTCTGGCCCTTATAGGTTCTGAGATCCTTGAACTCATATTTTGCAATTAGCAAAACCGACCATGAAACCTGTGTATTAGAGAGAGACAGAGCGAGAAAGAATGAAATTGTTTTCTTGATTCTGGCTATAATAATTATACGATCTGCTTCAGATTTTGCACACTAGAAGATAGAGTCATCTTCTACGATTCTGCGTTTTTAGTTTTCTCGTATCGTCGAAATCGTGGATGCCACAGATTTTCGCCATTTGTGGGGGCGGAAGTGGGCGGGGCGAAGTTTTGAAATATTTTTGTAGCAGTGACATATCACAGAAGTCTGGATCCAAACATCGTTGCTCTAGCTCTTATAGTCTTTGAGCACTAGGCGCTGAAGGGGACGGACAGACGGACGGACGGACGGACGGACGGACAGACGGACAGACAGACAGGGCTCAATCGACTCGGCTATTGATGCTGATCAAGAATATATATACTTTATGGGGTCGCAAACGATTCCTTCTGGACGTTACACACATCCATTTTCACCACAAATCTAATATACCCCAATACTCATTTTGAGTATCGGGTATAAAAATAATGGCAACAGCAATATGCAAAATTTATTATTATATTTGCGTTGAGCCGCAAAAATGCGACGGATTTCACAAGCCACGACCCAAGAACCAAAGGCGGATGGGAATGTCAATTTGAATAAAAAGAGACAGCTTTTGAATACCCTTTAATTGCCACGAACTGAGTTCACATTAAACATACTATGCGGTGAAGGGGGAATGGGAATGGGAACTCCTGTGGTCTGATGAAAAACTCCTTAATATTACAAAAACGAGGGGGAACGTTGTGAGTTGGTGCGGACACCGCAACTCTACAGTTATACCCGATACTAAGTCAGTATGGCTCTCCTCCGGCAGGCGGCGCTAATATTAAGCGACACGACGAAGAGTGCGTGCGAGAGAGACAGAAAATCAGTCTGAGCGTGACGTCGGGCGCTGCGTAGCCACTGCAAATTGATTTGTTCCTTTTGGCTATAAAAATTATCCGATCTGATCCAGATTCAACAACTGTATAGATATGGTCATTCTCTATGATTCTGCGTTTTTAGTTTTCTCGAATCTGCAATATTGTGGATGCAACAGATTTTCGTTCTTTGTGCAGGCGGAAGGGGGTGGGGCGAAATTCGGAGATATACGTTTGATAGTGAGATCTAACAGGAGTGCGAATACCAAATTTGGTTACTCTAACCTTAATAGTCGCCCCCACAAATGGCGAAAATCTGTGGCATCCACAATTTCGACGATACGAGAAAACTAAAAACGCAGAATCGTAGAAGATGACTCTATCTTCTAGTGTGCAAAATCTGAAGCAGATCGTATAATTATTATAGCCAGAATCAAGAAAACAATTTCATTCTTTCTCGCTTTGTCTCTCTCTAATACACAGGTTTCATGGTCGGTTTTGCTAATTGCAAAATATGAGTTCAAGGATCTCAGAACCTATAAGGGCCAGAGCAACCAATTTTGGTATCCACACTTCTGTGATATCGGACCTTGACCGTTTAGTGTCCAAATTTCGCCACACCCCCTTCCGCGCCCGAAAAGGACGAAAATCTGGGGCAACCTCAAATCTCAGAGACTATTAAGGTTAGAGTAATCAAATTGGGTATCCGCACTCCTGTTAGATCTTACTATAAAACGTGTATCTCAAAATTTCAGCCCACCCCCTTCCGCCCACACAAAAGACGAAAATCTGTTGCATCCACAATATTGCACATTCGAGAAAACTAAAAACGCAGAATCATAGATAACGACCATATCTATCAGATTGCTGAATCTGGACCAGATCAGATAATTTTTATACCCAAAAGGAACAAATCAATTTGCACTGGCTACGCAGCGCCCGACGTCACGCTCAGACTGATTTTCTGTCTCTCTCGCACGCACTCTTCGTCGTGTCGCTTAATATTAGCGCCGCCTGCCGGAGGAGAGCCATACTGACTTAGTATCGGGTATAACTGTAGAGTTGCGGTGTCCGCAGCAACTCACAACGTTCCCCCTCGTTCATAAATGAAACTGTTGTCAATGGCTGGGATACAGACGCCTCTTTTTGTTGTCCATCGCGGATGGCGCTCTCGACGTGGCTTTGCCCTTTGTTAGCGTCGTTTTTATTGTTTCCAGAACACCGCCCCCATCCACCTTTGAGGTGGGGTGACGGAGGATGAGACCGCTCGGCTCCCGTTTCGGTCACTTTATTGTTTGCCGGATACGTTCCGCCACATTTCGAAAAGTGCCCCCGAATGCGAAGGATGTCGGAGGACCAGCACGATGGAAACCACGTAATTTGCCGTCTGATGAAGATTTACGACATGGAAGCCGCAAAAATAAACGCCAAATACACGAAGGCCATATAAAGCAACAAAGCGCTAGGTTACTCAACCCACAGCAACCTTCCTCCATCCCAGAGCCACCACCCCAAACCCCTGTTGGCGGGGCCAGACCATGATGGATGTGCATGGCTGGTCGGGTGAATGTGAACCCTATCCGACTTCTGGGCGGCCATTCTCCCGTTCTCCCCTCGGTCATTTATGTAAATTTGCTAAGAAAATTAAGCTCAAAATGACGAGATTTGTCTCGGGTTTATTAGCCAAGATGTAGGAGCCTAGGAGCCGCGGCGAGGGAGTTCATCTAGAAGGCAGGCCAGGCATCCAAGCATCCCGGCAACATTTTAGCGCCGTCCAAATAAGCCTCCAGGACATATTCTGGTAAGTACCCAGCCAGCACATTCTATGCAATTCATGGGCGTTAACGAGGCGACTCTGTGTGTTGGCGCTCCCAAATTAGTGGGCGTGTCGTGGTGGTGCATGATGGTAGTCCGAAACGAGGGGGAACGTTGTGAGTTGCTGCGGACACCGCAACTCTACAGTTATACCCGATACAAAGCCAGTATGGCTCTCCTCCGGCAGACGCCGCTAATATTAAACGACACGACAAAGAGTGCGTGCGAGAGAGACAGAAAATCAGTCTGAGCGTGACGTCGGGCGCTGCGTAGCCACTGCAAATTGATTTGTTCCTATTGGCTACTAAAATAATCTGATCTGATCCAGATTCAGCAATCTGATCGATATGGTCATTATCTATGATTCTGCGTTTTTAGTTTTCTCGAATGTGCAATATTGTGGATGCAACAGATTTTCGTCCTTTGTGTGGGCGGAAGGGGGTGGGGTGATATTTTGAGAGACACGTTTTATAGTTAGATCTAACAGGAGTGCGGATACCAAATTTGGTTACTCTAGCCTTAATAGTCTCTGAGATTTTTGAATATCCCCAGATTTTCGTCCTTTGCGGGGGCGGAAGGGGGTGTGGCGAAATTTTGACACAAACTCGTCTCTGTCCGATATATTAGGAGTGTGGATACCGAATTTGGTTGCTCTAGCTTTTGTAGTCTCTGAGATCTAGGCGCTAATGTTTTACTCTAAGCAAGGCCACCTATGCTACGTGTGTGTTAGAGAGAGACAGGGCAAGAAAAAATGAAATTGTTTTCTTGATGCTGGCTATAATAATAATACGATCCAATTCAGATTCTGCAGTCTAAAAGATATGGTCATTCTCTACAATTCTACGTTTTTGGTTTTCTCATATCTTTAAAATTGTGAATGCCACAGATTTTCGTCCTTTGTGGGGGCGGAAGTGGGCGGGGCGAAGTTTTGAAATATTTTTGTAGCAGTGACATATCACAGAAGTCTGGATCCAAAACATCGTTGCTCTAGCTCTTATAGTCTTTGAGCACTAGGCGCTGAAGGGGACGGACAGACGGACGGACGGACAGACGGACAGACGGACAGACAGACATGGCTCAATCGACTCGGCTATTGATGCTGATCAAGAATATAAATACTTTATGGGGTCGGAACGATTCCTTCTGGACGTTACACACATCCACTTTTACCACAAATCTAATATACCCCAATACTCATTTTGAGTATCGGGTATAAAAACCACGAGATCTGAGGTGAGAACAGTGTGTCCATGAGCTCACACAGTAGCGACAAAATAATCATTTATTATCAAACGGAAAGATCATGGATTGTACTATCTACATACATTCATAAAACGTAGCATACGTTAGCTTACAGGATCCGAAATCTACTTGGCTAGGAAATTAAAGATAATAGTAGATTTGAGCAACATTGGGTTCGTCGAGTAAATTCATTGAGGTTGTACCGCGCAGATCTACGGGCTGCGCTACACGCCTGGAACTAGTGCTGCTTGATGAGGCCGTGACCGGAGTGCCTCTTGTACAGGACCAGCGATATGTTGATCAGAAAAGGAGCAGCTAGCCAGAACATACGCGTGCCAATGCCGCGATGAAAGATGCCCGAGGCAGCACCGCGGCCCGTATTGCAGAAAGACTCCTCGCAACAGGAGGTGCAGGCGTAGAGCTTGGTCCGCTCCCCGATGATGATGCAGCCAGGCTCGCAGTTGGCGACACATCGGCGATCCAGGGACCACATCTTCGGAGAGCTCGTGGAGTTCTCTGTGCTGGTGGGATAGGAGAACCGCTTGACCTGAGGCAATAGACATGTAGTGTTGTCTGTTTAATGGCTCTCTTCTGGGACTGTCACTCACCATGCAGATGAACTCCTCGCCTTGGCACTTCTTAAACAGAGACGAATCATTGCGCACCGCCACGTCCACGCAGGACTCGACATCGTCCATCGTGTGGCAGGCGTAGCACCAGAGCTTGTTCACCCGTTCGATGGCCGCCGCAGTGCGGTGGATGTGCCCCGTCAGGGAGGTGCTGGACCCAGACCCGGGTGATCTGGTGCCCGTGACTGTCCGGGAATGCAGGCATTTTAAAGATTATTGATTTTTCTCTTCAGCGGCTGCTGGTGAACAAGGTCACATCGCTCCAAGGAGCACACACACTCACCATTGTTGACGCAGGCCGTAAACACAATGGACGAGATGGTCAGGAGGAAGTAGGCGAGCGTGAGGAGCACTCGGCACATGGTTCAAGCCACCAGCTTCTATTTAATCTACGCTGGTGTTCCAAATGCTCCGCCAACAGTCGCTTGCATGTTTGTTGATATTTTATCGATATATCGATATGGGACCTTATATTATAAGGATGTGCCATTTCATACATCAAACGTATCGCAGAAAACTAAATCCCAGATTATTTGGCTCATTATGAGCCAGCCAGGAGAGCAACGCTTTGCATTTGTTTTATTTTCGGTGCGATATTTTTTTCGACGATTAGATTAATAGAAATATCTAGACTGTAAGTGCTTACCAAATCACAAACCCAATTGCCTATTATATTCCAAGAAGGAAGAGTACGCAAATATTTCACAGCTCCTTATTATTATTATTCCGATATATCGATATATTAATGTTTTAAAATTGATACATTCGATACGGCAATATTAAAATTTATAAAATTTGATTTATCGATGTACGATATTTTTTAAAATTTACAATCCCAGTCGCTTGCTTATTATTTACATGCGTTGCCAGGACGAATGCCAGGCGAAGGCGCAGTGGACGAGGACATGCGCAGTGGACTGTGGATAGGACTAGCTGAGACCAAAACCACTGCTTCTTTGGCCCCTTTAATAAACTCGATTACAAGCCCATTCGATAAATGGTGCGACAGGAAATTTTGAAATGGAAGCTGGAAAAAGGATTAAATAAAAAAATCTCAGTGATCAATAGAGGCGCAGATACTGCAGTGCCTGGCGACTCTGCATCGGATACAGGTCGCCTACGTTGTACATGAGATCGACGACGTGGGTGGGGCGCAGCATGCGCCAGGGCATAAACTGGAGGGTCTTCTTGTCGCAGTGAACATCCTTGTCGATCTCCAGCGGCATCGGCACCTCGTTGTACAGCATCCGGCCGTCGACACTGCGCTCCAGGGTGCAGGGCAGGCCGATCTGATCGGCCAGGGCCTTGAAGAGGACTACTGAAAGTAGGACTGGGCCCAGAATCCAGTCCTAGTCCAAAATCGAGCATCCCTTGTCCTGGGTCCTGCCAGTGTCTGTTGATCCGTGCCCTCGCCCCTGTTCACGGCTGGCTGTTGGTGTGGTCTATTTTCCATGTGCATCCTGTTTATTCAGCGACAAGGATTTAGCACCGCGTGCACATACTGGTGACTGCGGTGAGGAAGGAGAAGAAAGAGAACAACCACGAAGCGCACAATATTCCACTAATTATTTTTGGCATATTTTCATTATTGGCGTGGAAATTCCTTCAAAGTTTAGCCAGATGCCATATTAATTCTTAAATTGAAGCATTGTTCTATCAACGTTTAATCGCAGCTTTTTAGTGTCCTTTTTGGACTGGATGACTGGAAAGCCTACGAGTGTAAGCCCAATTTTAAGTAGTTTATTTTCCATAATACATTATTGGAACCTCCGAACATTGCCAACATCCCAGTGAAGAGTCATTTGCCAGCCGCTGGCGAGACGCTGAGACTCGAGTCGACTTTTTGTCTGCCAAATATGGGAGGGGCATGCGACGGGGGTATGTCAACTTTGCCGCGTGGATGATGGAGTGCGCCATTGTTGCATTTTAATTGAAATTTCTGAGTGAACTTGGCGCGACACCCGCGCAGCAGCAGCAGCACCACCAACACTAACGAGAGCCTCGAATGATGGCAAAAAAGGAGCAAATAAAACAGTGTCGGGTGCAATCACAAGGCAAACAAGGACATGACAATGCCAAAGTGGCAATACATAAAAATGAATGAATAAAGCGGACAGCACAATGAAAGAAATGGGAAACGGCAGTACTCGTAGTAGTAGAGCAGAGTCAGTTAAATCTGTCACCGATTTTGCTCCAATTTGTGTAATTTTTGTAATATTAAGGAGTTTTTCATCAGACCACAGGAGTTCCCATTCCCATTCCCCCTTTCACCTCATAGTATGTTTAATGTGAACTCAGTTCGTGGCAATTAAAGTTATTCAAAAGCTGTCTCTTTTTATGCAAATTGACATTCCCATCCGCCTTTGGTTCTTGGGTCGTGGCTCGTGAAATCCGTCGCATTTTTGCGGCTCAACGCAAATATAATAATAAATTTTTGCATATTGCTGTTGCCATTATTTTTCGTAAATGAAACTGTTGTCAATGGCTCAGACGCCTCTTTTTGTTGTCCATCGCGGATGGCGCTCTCGCCGTGGCTCTGCCCCGCCCCCATCCACCTTTGAGGTGGGGTGACGGAGGATGAGACCGCTCGGCTCCCGTTGCGGTCACTTTATTGTTTGCCGGATACGTTCCGCCACATTTCGAAAAGTGCCCCCGAATGCGAAGGATGTCGGAGGACCAGGACGATGGAAACCACGTAATTTGCCGTCTGATGAAGATTTACGACATGGAAGCCGCAAAAATAATCGCCAAATACACGAAGGCCATATAAAGCAACAAAGCGCAAGGTTACTCAACCCACAGCAACCTTCCTCCATCCCAGAGCCACCACCCCAAACCCCTGTTGTCGGGGCCAGGCCATGATGGATTAAGCTCAAAATGAAGGGATTTGTCTCGGGCTTGTTAGCCAAGATGTAGGAACCTAGGAGCCGCGGCGAGGGAGTTCATCTAGAAGGCAGGCCAGGCATCCAAGCATCCCGGCAACATTTTAGCCCCGTCCAAATGTGCCTCCAGGACATATTCTGGTAAGTACCCAGCCATCACATTCTATTCGTTAACGAGGCGACTCTATGTGTGTTGGCGCTCCCAAATTAGTGGGCGTGTCGTGGTGGTGCATGATGGTAGTCCGAACGAGGTGGAACGTTGTGAGTTGCTGCGGACCCCGCAACTCTACAGTTATACCCGATACTAAGTCAGTATGGCTCTCCTCCGGCAGACGCCGCTAATAATGTACAACACGACAAAGAGTGCGTGCAAGAGAGACAGAAAATCAGTCTGAGCGTGACGTCGGGCGCTGCGTAGCCACTGAAAATTGATTTCTTGCTTTTGGCTACAAAAATGATCCGATCTGATCCAGATTCAGCAATCTGATAGTTATGGTCATTGTCTATGATTCTGCGTTTTTAGTTTTCTCGAATGTGCAATATTGTGGATGCAACAGATTTTCGTCTTTTGTGGGGGCGGAAGGGGGTGGGGCGAAATTCTGAGATATACGTTTTATAGTGAGATCTAACAGAAGTGCGGATACCAAATTTGGTTACTCTAGCCTTAATAGTCTCTGAGATTTGTGGATGCCCCAGATTTTCGTCCTTTGCGGGGGCGTAAGGGGGTGTGGCAAAATTTGGACACGAAACAGTCAAGGTCCGATATCACAGGAGTGTGGATACCAAATTTGGTTGCTCTGGCTCTTATAGGTTCTGAGATCCTTGAACTCATATTTTGCAATTGACAAAACCGACCATGAAACCTGTGTGTTAGAGAGAGACAGAGCGAGAAAGAATGAAATTGTTTTCTTGATTCTGGCTATAATCATTATACGATCTGGTTCAGATTTTGCACTGTAGAAGATATGGTCATCCCCACCGATTCTGCGTTTTTGGTTTTATCGTATCTTTAAAAATGTGGATGCCACAGATTTTCGTTTTTTGTGGGGGCGGAAGTGGGCGGGGCGAAGTTTTGAAATATTTTTGTAGCAGTGACATATCACAGAAGTCTGGATCCAAAACATCGTTGCTCTAGCTCTTATAGTCTTTGAGCACTAGGCGCTGAAGGGGACGGACGGACGGACGGACGGACGGACGGACGGACAGACGGACAGACAGACAGGGCTCAATCGACTCGGCTATTGATGCTGATCAAGAATATATATACTTTATGGGGTCGGAAACGATTCCTTCTGGACGTTACACACATCCACTTTTACCACAAATCTAATATACCCCAATACTCATTTTGAGTATCGGGTATAACTGTAGAGTTGCGGTGTCCGCAGCAACTCACAACGTTCCACCTCGTTACTTATTAGAACTAAGAGAACCAACACGTAAGAGAGACGCACACCACGGCTATACGAAGGCGAAGAGAACCAACACGAAAGAGATACGCTCTTACGCCCACGCAGCCAACGCAAGGAAGAGAACGGCTATACGCAGACGAAAAGAGACAACATGAAAGAGAACGAAGCGGCAGAGAAGCCGCCGATCGGTGTTACGCCCACGCAGCCGAGGAAAAGAGCCGACGGCGAAGCAGGCAATACGCACCCGCAGCCATACACCCACGCAGCCGAGACCGGCAGCCGACGGCGGCGCAGCAGCGAAGCGGCAAAGGAAGCCACCGAAGTGACAAGGACCCGCCGTGGGAGAACAGGACCCAAAGAAGGGACACAAGGGTGAGCCACCTCACGTATGTGAGCTCTGGGGGGGATAGATCGGTGCAGTAGGCAGGTATAAGCAGAACATTCCCGCAGTATCTTTACATATCTATGCCCACATGTTGTTCATGATATTTTTTGGCATTTATTTCCCCGCTGCAGGCGCGGGATTTTAAGTAGGGAAATGATCCGAAAACAATAAAGACACCAACCTCAACCCACCTGTCTCAGAACATTCGCCCGTAGGAGTCACTCACCCCCCCCCTCCCCCACCCCTCTCACCCCTTTTCCCGGGAGGCCCGGCGAAGTGGATGTGAGTCGTGGATCATGCGGCATTCACCAAGCTGGGTTTTCCCTCTCCTATACCTTTCTCCCCTGGGGACCCGGCGATGCTGGATGTGAGTCGTGGATTCACGCGGCATTCGCAAAGCTGGGTTCCCTCCCCTACACCCTCGCCCGGGGGACCCGGCGACGCAGATGTGAGTCGTGGATCATGCGGCATCTGCTAGGCTGGGCTCCCCTCTCCCACACCTTTCCGATCCCTGACCCAAACCCCGTCTCCCGCCACACATGACCCCAACGCCCGTCTCTGCAGCTCCCAAGCACGGCTTCACCCACGCCTCGTGGCCGGGCCAGGCCCGACCGTCCCACGATCCACCCCACGGGCGCGCTTTCGCCACGAGCGGCTCTCCCCTTAGGTCCTCACACAACAAATTTTTGCTGTGGGGAAGGACCGGGCCCTGGACAGACTGAGAAGCTGTACCTCGGCCTGAGAACTTCCTTACAGATGGCGCCCGAGCAGGGACTCACGAGGGGAGAGTCGGTGAGCATAGGGAATAAGTGAAAAGCAGTTAAAAGTGGAAAGGGAACCAAGCAGCAGCCAACAATTAAAAGGCAAGACCCACAAAAGCAAAACAGCAAACGATGATTAGGAGCCACGGATCAGGAAAAGCAGCAGGAGAAATGGAAGGAAAACTTAAAATCAGTGATTAGCAGCCAAAAATCAGAGTCCCGGCGAATAGCCAGCACCAATCTTTGATCCCTCGACTTATGTACAGCTGAGGCTGGTTTCTCTAATACCCCCCAAACAACAGCCGCCGGCACGTGTCCCAGACGCGCCGGCAAAAACCACGCGGAAAAAAAAAACCACGCAGCCAGCCACCTACGAGGCAGAAAGAGACGGGGAGAGACGCGAAAAACCACGCGGCCAGCCACCTACGCGACAGAAAGAGACGGGGAGAGACGCCGAAGACACAGCACCGCGTGCCGGGAGAAAATGGCTGCGGACGGCGCCTAAAACTTTGGCACACGACGGCGACAAAGCGGCACCAGCGACAGAGTAGCAAAGCAGCAGCAGCGGCGCAGCGGCAGAGCAGCAAAGCAGCGGCGACAGAGCAACGAGGCAGCGGCAGAGCGGAGAAGGCGCAGCGACAGAGCAGCGAGGCAGTGACAGAGCAGCGAGACAGTGACAGAGCAGCCAAGCAGTGACAGAGCAGCGAGGCAGTGACAGAGCAGCGAGACAGTGACAGAGCAGCCAAGCAGTGACAGAGCAGCCAAGCAGTGACAGAGCAGCCAAGCAGCGAAGCAGCGGTAGAACAACGGAGCAGCGAAGGACAGCCGGCGATCGCAGAGGAGCAGCTACAGCCATGGCCACGGCCAATATAAGGCGGAGCAGGAACACCGGTCAAGACAGTTGTTACCGAGCAGTCAGACAGTCATTACCGAGCAGTCAGACAGTTGTTACCGAGCAGTCACACAGTTACCACCGAGCAGTCAGACAGAACCTTTTTCGAGTACCGTGCCACGTGCCCTTCGAACAGGATCCCTCACCCAGTGCTGTGTATCCTAGTACAGGATCACCGATCTAGTACCGTGCCGCGTGCCCTTCGAACAGGATCCCTCACCCCAGTGCCGTGTATCCCAGTATAGGATCACCGATCCAGTACCTCGCCACGTATCCTTCGACAGGATCCCCCCACCCCAGTGCCGTGTATCCTAGTATAGGATCACCGATCCAGTACCGTACCGCGTGTCCTTCGAACAGGACTCTCCACCCAGTGCCGCGTATCCTAGTACAGAAGCCCCAGACCCAGTACCGTGCTGATAAGGACTCGTACCGGTGCCCCGATTAGTGTACCAGGATCAGGATGAACATCCGCTGGATAGCGTCCCGCAGGAAGGACGAGCTGCAGAGCCTAGCTAAGGAGTTTGGACTAGGAGAAACTGGGACTGTAGAGGACCTACGGAGCCAGATCACCGCATTCATCGCACGCCCTGGAGGGGGTGAGATCTCGTACTCGTTACTGGCGGACAAACTCCGGAAATGGGGATTTACTTTCGACGGCCACGCGAACCCACTAGCGTTCATCGAAAGGCTCGAGGAGCGAGTGGAATCATACGGCGGGAGCCCAGAGCAGTTGCCGCGAGCCATCTCCGGTCTCCTTACAGGTAAGGCCGAAGGATGGTTCCGAACTTTTCAGATGCAGGGACAGAATTGGACAGACTTTCGGAAAGAATTCCTAGAATTCTTCCTGCCCCCAGATACTTCCAGCGGCTGGAAGACACCATACGAAGTCGGGAACAGAAGCCCAAGGAATCCTTCCGGGATTACCTGATCGAGTTGCGTCTGATGATGCAACGAGCCCAGTATACTCGGGAACAGGAACTCGAGCGGATCTACGAAAATCTCCGTCCGGAGTATCAAATGTATACGCGCAGACAAGATTTCCGATCACTCACAGAATTGACCCAGCTCGTCTCGGCCTACGAAACCGCGCGGGACCGAGACGCACTCCGCAGCATCGGGACCACGCAGAACCATCGACCCCGTGCCGCCTTTACCGGCAATGGAACCAACCCCCAATGGGGCAACACACACGAGACGCCCGGGAAAACCGAGATCGCCAACCGAGGAATCGGCCAGGAGGAAGAGCAAGCGATCGATGTACAACGAACCTGCCGGAACTGTGGGGAAAACGGCCATTTCAGTGGTGCGTGCACAAACCGACAGAAGCTGTTCTGTTGGGAATGTGGCCACCGAGGGGTCCGGACCATCAACTGCTGCCGGAAACCAGCGTCGGGAAACGGGTCGGGTCTCCGCCCTAATGGGACATGGACGGAGGCGCGCACCCAGGAACAGGAGAAACCCACCCATTAAGCATGACCGGAGGAAGGATCGCTGCCTGGTGGACATCAATGAGAAAGCATTTGCGGCCACCCTCGACACTGGAGCCACACGATCCTTCATCACTGAGCGGCTGGCGAAGGAGATAGGGACGACCGAGAACAGGCGAAAGGTGAGGACCAGGATCCGCCTGGCAGATGGAACCAGGAAGGAGATCAACCAAGCGATAGCAGTCACAGTGCGCCTGGATCAGCAAGAAACACAGGTATCTCTTCTTATACTCCCCACGGTATTAGACGACTTCATCTTGGGGCTCGACTTCCTCTGTGGCATCCGCGCAAGGATCCACTGCGGACGGGCATATCTACAGCTGAAGCTGCAGCAGAAACCCGCCGGGACGATACCATCATGCACCGCCCAGCCACGCCCACGGTCTGTCACGTTTGCGGACTCCACTGCCATCCGAGACCAGCCGCAGACCAACACCCCACAGCCAACCACGAACCATCCAACCGCAGTGACTACAAAGCCCTACCAGACAAGATCAAGCAACAAACCCAGGACTACGCCACCACAACAGGACACGAAGAAAGCTACGACGGAAAGAACTGTGACACCGATGGAACCAACCATGGCCAGTTCCCCAGCACGAACCCCGACACCAACAGGACAACGCAACAAAACGAAGACTTTGGCAGAGACAGCTACGGCTCCACTGGATCAATCCAGGGCCAGCTCGTCGAACCAGGAGTCACTAACAGGACACAGCAGGAAGCAAGGGACTTTGGCAGAGACAGCTACGGCTCCACTGGATCAATTCAGGGCCAGCTCGTCGAACCAGGAGTCACCAACAGGAGACAGCAGGAAACAAAGGACTTGGGCAGAGACAGCTACGGCTCCACTGGATCAGTCCAGGGCCAGCTCGTCGAACCAGGAGTCACCAACAGGACACAGCAGGAAGCAAGGGACTTTGGCAGAGACAGCTACGGCTCCACTGGATCAATCCAGGAACAGCTCGTCGAACCAGGAGTCACTAACAGGACACAGCAGGAAGCAAGGGACTTTGGCAGAGACAGCTACGGCTCCACTGGATCAATCCAGGGCCAGCTCGTCGAACCAGGAGTCACCAACAGGACACAGCAGGAAGCAAGGGACTTTGGCAGAGACAGCTACGGCTCCACTGGATCAATCCAGGGCCAGCTCGTCGAACCGGGAGTCAGCAACAGGACCCAGGAATAAACAGGATACTCCAGCAAAGATAGCTGCGGCCCCGCGGGATCAATCCAGGGCCAGCTCATCGAACCGGGAGTCACCACGTAGTCACCCAACACGACAGACATCACGCAAGCCACGAACCCCGATACCACAGGACGAGATCACAGAAACCCCGACGACGGACTACCAACTGGAGCCATTAGCCGACGCCGAGATAGCTCGGGAACGCAACCCGTTTCGCCCAGCCGACTCGGATGACTACGAGAACGCGATCTTGGCCACCATTACCGCCCTGTAACTGGAGGACCTATCGCCGTGGCAGCAAGCCCTATACCCCACAACAAAACCCCACGGAACGAGCCAACAGGACGATCAAAACCATGATCGCCCAGTACATCGATGGAGACCAGCGGACATGGGACGAGCTGCTGCCCGAACTCAGTCTAGCCATCAACAGCAGCACATCAAACACCACAGGCTTCAGCCCAGCATTCATCGTACTCGGCCGGGAACCTCGGTTGCCTGGAGCCTTGTACGAAGAGACGACCCCAGGACTAGGCGAATTGACAGATACCCCAACCAACAAGGCCAAGCGACTCAAGGAAATCTTCGCCATCGTACAAGAAAATACCCAGCAGGCATCACAGACGCTGAGTAGGACCTACAACCTACGTCGACGCGAATGGAGACCCACGATCGGGACGCTCGTGATGCTACGCCAACATCACCTGTCCAAAGCTGCGGACAACTTCGCTGCCAAACTGGCTCCCAAATATGAGAGCCTTACAAAGTAATTAAATTTATTTCTCCCACCATAGCACGACTCCAGAAGCATCCGGGAAGACAACGACGAACGGCCGGACTAGCCGACCTCAAGGCCTACCACGACAACGAGCACACACTCGCCAGCGAAGACAACGAAGACAACGATGACGACGACCCCAGCACCAGGAAAACCGCGAGTTCATGAGGGCCACTTATGGTAGTGCGCTGCCGTAATGTCCTCGCCCCGCAAGGGGCAACCGCGTACACACGCAGTAAGATAGCTTAACTCCCCTTAAGGGATTAGAGTAAGAAATAGCCAGAAACTAGAAAATGCACCGATCAGGGAAAGCCAGGGCACAGGGCACATCAGTGGCACAGGTCAGGTTCTAACCAAACAAGGTTTCTTCCCCCCACCAGATCCAACATGGACAACCCAAGGACGAGCGACGCACAGCCTCTAGAGGCAGAGGATGGCACGGAGGGGCATCCTAGGGGTGCGTCGCCGCCCAGCTCAAGGCAACCACGGTCCACGACCAGCCAACCACAAGCAAGACACCACTCCCCGACCCAGCAAGCAGAACCGGGCAACACCACGCAGCATGGACCATCAACAGGAGCCGTACCACGACCACCCAGGCCACCTAGGCCATCCCGACGTCGGGCCCGCCCCGAAGGCCCACCGTCGCCCCGCCGGGCGACAACCATTACCTGGGCATGGCTCAACGACGTCGTCCGTCCGAACACGTCACGAAAAAACCTGTCTGGGATCATCACAGTGGAGGCGATGCGGCCATCGGACTCAGACGAGGAGGTCCGAGCAGGCCGGGCCCAGCAGGAGCCATCCAGTCCAAGGAACAGGCACCGCCGTCACCCCACGCGCGACTCGAAGACGCGTCGAGCCAGGACACGTCAACCTGGACCCCAACTCCGAGGGGCAGAGCAGCTCCCCAGTCGCGCACAAACTGCGGCTGCGGGCCCCACCACCACCGCCTTATTACCTGTACCGCATGGGAGAACCGCTGACCCCACAGCCGAACTACGACAGCAGCTCCGACGAAGGGTTCACCAGCCCGACGATGGAGGCCGACAAGCACTGGGAGCCAACCTGCCAGGCAAGCACCGATGAAGAGTTCTTGCACGACCGACGCTTTGGAAAAGCGGGTGGCCGCCCATGGGTCAAGCACTCCGTCCGGGAGCTAAACCGCCAACTGGAGGCCGAGCGGGCCACGACGGGCCCATACTCGGACGTGAGCGAGGACGAAGATGGGCCGGCCAACTGCCAGAAGAACACTCCAGCCAACATCGCGGTTGACGTAGCACCTTGGACCACCTGGAAGGACGCCGACAGGACCCTGCAACTGCTGCTCGCCCATCCACGGCCCATCACCCCACCCAGGCCCGAGAGGGAGATCATCCCCGCGTCGGACAACGACACAACAAGCGACGACGAGGTACAGCTCCTAGGAGAGGACGACACCACTCCGCTACGGATCAGCGACGGCAGTCTGGGCGATGCGCTGCCCCGACGGCAATGAGCTGCCCCAACTGCTCCAGGAACTCGGCCTGGGGGACGGACCCGTGTCCCCGATACCCAGGGATGACGGAGACGAGGAGGTAGCCTGGATCCTGGGAGGGCAGGAGACCCCAAACGGCCCGATCCCGGACACCAGCTGGGACGACGGGTGGCACGCCAGACTGCAGGAGTGGGACGCGCAGGAGGAGGCGGCAGCCCCGGAAAGAGGGGAGAATCCCGATTGGCAGCCGCTGGACCACGCACCAATGAAGTGGCTATCGCCAGTTCCCACCGACCACAACGCCCCGAACCCGGAACCGACGAGCTGCACGGCCCGAGAGGCCGAACCAGGAAACCCGAGCCAACCAAAGGAGGACAGCGACCTGTCATTGGGCTTGGAAGAGGCAGAGGCGGGCGGACTGCTCACAGCGTTCGAGGAGATGCCCGAGCTAAACGCGCTGCAGGAGGAGCAGAAATGGCCAATCGCCCCAGTCGCCTGGCGGGTAAGCACGCCTGACCGCCGCATCCCGCAAAGCCTGCTGGAAGGCGCCAGCGCTCAGGCAAACGCGGCGCGTCACGGGCGCAGCCGGATCCGCAGCCTAGAACACCACGACGGCCAACGCTTCCGCGTCTGCATCAGCGGAAATTTGGTGCGCATTTCACCGCGCCCCACCCCGAAGTAGGAAGGGAGTGTGAAGGCATAAGCCTCCACAACACTGACCACGACACCATCCCCTGAAGGGACCGCCCCGACGGCTTGTTATCTAATTTCATTATTATCTCAGTTCATTATCACTATTATCCGATTTTATTACTTCTATTATTATTAGTATTACCAAGACAAACAACAATGAATCCTTATTTTCACCCATTAAAGTAAGAAATAGGTTAAGAAACCCCAAAACCTTAGGCCTTTTTACTTATTAGAACTAAGAGAACCAACACGTAAGAGAGACGCACACTACGGCCACGCAGCGAAGAGAGACGCACACCACGGCTATACGAAGGCGAAGAGAACCAACACGAAAGAGATACGCTCTTACGCCCACGCAGCCAACGCAAGGAAGAGAACGGCTATACGCAGACGAAAAGAGACAACATGAAAGAGAACGAAGCGGCAGAGAAGCCGCCGATCGGTGTTACGCCCACGCAGCCGAGGAAAAGAGCCGACGGCGAAGCAGGCAATACGCACCCGCAGCCATACACCCACGCAGCCGAGACCGGCAGCCGACGGCGGCGCAGCAGCGAAGCGGCAAAGGAAGCCACCGAAGTGACAAGGACCCGCCGTGGGAGAACAGGACCCAAAGAAGGGACACAAGGGTGAGCCACCTCACGTATGTGAGCTCTGGGGGGGATAGATCGGTGCAGTAGGCAGGTATAAGCAGAACATTCCCGCAGTTTCTTTACATATCTATGCCCACATGTTGTTCATGATATTTTTTGGCATTTATTTCCCCGCTGCAGGCGCGGGATTTTAAGTAGGGAAATGATCCGAAAACAATAAAGACACCAACCTCAACCCACCTGTCTCAGAACATTCGCCCGTAGGAGTCACTCACCCCCCCCCCCCTCCCCCACCCCCTCTCACCCCTTTTCCCGGGAGGCCCGGCGAAGTGGATGTGAGTCGTGGATCATGCGGCATTCACCAAGCTGGGTTTTCCCTCTCCTATACCTTTCTCCCCTGGGGACCCGGCGATGCTGGATGTGAGTCGTGGATTCACGCGGCATTCGCAAAGCTGGGTTCCCTCCCCTACACCCTCGCCCGGGGGACCCGGCGACGCAGATGTGAGTCGTGGATCATGCGGCATCTGCTAGGCTGGGCTCCCTCTCCCACACCTTTCCGATCCCTGACCCAAACCCCGTCTCCCGCCACACATGACCCCCAACGCCCGTCTCTGCAGCTCCCAAGCACGGCTTCACCCACGCCTCGTGGCCGGGCCAGGCCCGACCGTCCCACGATCCACCCCACGGGCGCGCTTTCGCCACGAGCGGCTCTCCCCTTAGGTCCTCACACAACAAATTTTTGCTGTGGGGAAGGACCGGGCCCTGGACAGACTGAGAAGCTGTACCTCGGCCTGAGAACTTCCTTACAGATGGCGCCCGAGCAGGGACTCACGAGGGGAGAGTCGGTGAGCATAGGGAATAAGTGAAAAGCAGTTAAAAGTGGAAAGGGAACCAAGCAGCAGCCAACAATTAAAAGGCAAGACCCACAAAAGCAAAACAGCAAACGATGATTAGGAGCCACGGATCAGGAAAAGCAGCAGGAGAAATGGAAGGAAAACTTAAAATCAGTGATTAGCAGCCAAAAATCAGAGTCCCGGCGAATAGCCAGCACCAATCTTTGATCCCTCGACTTATGTACAGCTGAGGCTGGTTTCTCTAATACCCCCCAAACAACAGCCGCCGGCACGTGTCCCAGACGCGCCGGCAAAAACCACGCGGAAAAAAAAAAAAACCACGCAGCCAGCCACCTACGAGGCAGAAAGAGACGGGGAGAGACGCGAAAAACCACGCGGCCAGCCACCTACGCGACAGAAAGAGACGGGGAGAGACGCCGAAGACACAGCACCGCGTGCCGGGAGAAAATGGCTGCGGACGGCGCCTAAAACTTTGGCACACGACGGCGACAAAGCGGCACCAGCGACAGAGTAGCAAAGCAGCAGCAGCGGCGCAGCGGCAGAGCAGCAAAGCAGCAGCGACAGAGCAACGAGGCAGCGGCAGAGCGGAGAAGGCGCAGCGACAGAGCAGCGAGGCAGTGACAGAGCAGCGAGACAGTGACAGAGCAGCCAAGCAGTGACAGAGCAGCGAGGCAGTGACAGAGCAGCGAGACAGTGACAGAGCAGCCAAGCAGTGACAGAGCAGCCAAGCAGTGACAGAGCAGCCAAGCAGCGAAGCAGCGGTAGAACAACGGAGCAGCGAAGGACAGCCGGCGATCGCAGAGGAGCAGCTACAGCCATGGCCACGGCCAATATAAGGCGGAGCAGGAACACCGGTCAAGACAGTTGTTACCGAGCAGTCAGACAGTCATTACCGAGCAGTCAGACAGTTGTTACCGAGCAGTCACACAGTTACCACCGAGCAGTCAGACAGAACCTTTTTCGAGTACCGTGCCACGTGCCCTTCGAACAGGATCCCTCACCCAGTGCTGTGTATCCTAGTACAGGATCACCGATCTAGTACCGTGCCGCGTGCCCTTCGAACAGGATCCCTCACCCCAGTGCCGTGTATCCCAGTATAGGATCACCGATCCAGTACCTCGCCACGTATCCTTCGACAGGATCCCCCACCCCAGTGCCGTGTATCCTAGTATAGGATCACCGATCCAGTACCGTACCGCGTGTCCTTCGAACAGGACTCTCCACCCAGTGCCGCGTATCCTAGTACAGAAGCCCCAGACCCAGTACCGTGCTGATAAGGACTCGTACCGGTGCCCCGATTAGTGTACCAGGATCAGGATGAACATCCGCTGGATAGCGTCCCGCAGGAAGGACGAGCTGCAGAGCCTAGCTAAGGAGTTTGGACTAGGAGAAACTGGGACTGTAGAGGACCTACGGAGCCAGATCACCGCATTCATCGCACGCCCTGGAGGGGGTGAGATCTCGTACTCGTTACTGGCGGACAAACTCCGGAAATGGGGATTTACTTTCGACGGCCACGCGAACCCACTAGCGTTCATCGAAAGGCTCGAGGAGCGAGTGGAATCATACGGCGGGAGCCCAGAGCAGTTGCCGCGAGCCATCTCCGGTCTCCTTACAGGTAAGGCCGAAGGATGGTTCCGAACTTTTCAGATGCAGGGACAGAATTGGACAGACTTTCGGAAAGAATTCCTAGAATTCTTCCTGCCCCCCAGATACTTCCAGCGGCTGGAAGACACCATACGAAGTCGGGAACAGAAGCCCAAGGAATCCTTCCGGGATTACCTTATCGAGTTGCGTCTGATGATGCAACGAGCCCAGTATACTCGGGAACAGGAACTCGAGCGGATCTACGAAAATCTCCGTCCGGAGTATCAAATGTATACGCGCAGACAAGATTTCCGATCACTCACAGAATTGACCCAGCTCGTCTCGGCCTACGAAACCGCGCGGGACCGAGACGCACTCCGCAGCATCGGGACCACGCAGAACCATCGACCCCGTGCCGCCTTTACCGGCAATGGAACCAACCCCCAATGGGGCAACACACACGAGACGCCCGGGAAAACCGAGATCGCCAACCGAGGAATCGGCCAGGAGGAAGAGCAAGCGATCGATGTACAACGAACCTGCCGGAACTGTGGGGAAAACGGCCATTTCAGTGGTGCGTGCACAAACCGACAGAAGCTGTTCTGTTGGGAATGTGGCCACCGAGGGGTCCGGACCATCAACTGCTGCCGGAAACCAGCGTCGGGAAACGGGTCGGGTCTCCGCCCTAATGGGACATGGACGGAGGCGCGCACCCAGGAACAGGAGAAACCCACCCATTAAGCATGACCGGAGGAAGGATCGCTGCCTGGTGGACATCAATGAGAAAGCATTTGCGGCCACCCTCGACACTGGAGCCACACGATCCTTCATCACTGAGCGGCTGGCGAAGGAGATAGGGACGACCGAGAACAGGCGAAAGGTGAGGACCAGGATCCGCCTGGCAGATGGAACCAGGAAGGAGATCAACCAAGCGATAGCAGTCACAGTGCGCCTGGATCAGCAAGAAACACAGGTATCTCTTCTTATACTCCCCACGGTATTAGACGACTTCATCTTGGGGCTCGACTTCCTCTGTGGCATCCGCGCAAGGATCCACTGCGGACGGGCATATCTACAGCTGAAGCTGCAGCAGAAACCCGCCGGGACGATACCATCATGCACCGCCCAGCCACGCCCACGGTCTGTCACGTTTGCGGACTCCACTGCCATCCGAGACCAGCCGCAGACCAACACCCCACAGCCAACCACGAACCATCCAACCGCAGTGACTACAAAGCCCTACCAGACAAGATCAAGCAACAACCCCAGGACTACGCCACCACAACAGGACACGAAGAAAGCTACGACGGAAAGAACTGTGACACCGATGGAACCAACCATGGCCAGTTCCCCAGCACGAACCCCGACACCAACAGGACAACGCAACAAAACGAAGACTTTGGCAGAGACAGCTACGGCTCCACTGGATCAATCCAGGGCCAGCTCGTCGAACCAGGAGTCACTAACAGGACACAGCAGGAAGCAAGGGACTTTGGCAGAGACAGCTACGGCTCCACTGGATCAATTCAGGGCCAGCTCGTCGAACCAGGAGTCACCAACAGGAGACAGCAGGAAACAAAGGACTTGGGCAGAGACAGCTACGGCTCCACTGGATCAGTCCAGGGCCAGCTCGTCGAACCAGGAGTCACCAACAGGACACAGCAGGAAGCAAGGGACTTTGGCAGAGACAGCTACGGCTCCACTGGATCAATCCAGGAACAGCTCGTCGAACCAGGAGTCACTAACAGGACACAGCAGGAAGCAAGGGACTTTGGCAGAGACAGCTACGGCTCCACTGGATCAATCCAGGGCCAGCTCGTCGAACCAGGAGTCACCAACAGGACACAGCAGGAAGCAAGGGACTTTGGCAGAGACAGCTACGGCTCCACTGGATCAATCCAGGGCCAGCTCGTCGAACCGGGAGTCAGCAACAGGACCCAGGAATAAACAGGATACTCCAGCAAAGATAGCTGCGGCCCCGCGGGATCAATCCAGGGCCAGCTCATCGAACCGGGAGTCACCACGTAGTCACCCAACACGACAGACATCACGCAAGCCACGAACCCCGATACCACAGGACGAGATCACAGAAACCCCGACGACGGACTACCAACTGGAGCCATTAGCCGACGCCGAGATAGCTCGGGAACGCAACCCGTTTCGCCCAGCCGACTCGGATGACTACGAGAACGCGATCTTGGCCACCATTACCGCCCTGTAACTGGAGGACCTATCGCCGTGGCAGCAAGCCCTATACCCCACAACAAAACCCCACGGAACGAGCCAACAGGACGATCAAAACCATGATCGCCCAGTACATCGATGGAGACCAGCGGACATGGGACGAGCTGCTGCCCGAACTCAGTCTAGCCATCAACAGCAGCACATCAAACACCACAGGCTTCAGCCCAGCATTCATCGTACTCGGCCGGGAACCTCGGTTGCCTGGAGCCTTGTACGAAGAGACGACCCCAGGACTAGGCGAATTGACAGATACCCCAACCAACAAGGCCAAGCGACTCAAGGAAATCTTCGCCATCGTACAAGAAAATACCCAGCAGGCATCACAGACGCTGAGTAGGACCTACAACCTACGTCGACGCGAATGGAGACCCACGATCGGGACGCTCGTGATGCTACGCCAACATCACCTGTCCAAAGCTGCGGACAACTTCGCTGCCAAACTGGCTCCCAAATATGAGAGCCTTACAAAGTAATTAAATTTATTTCTCCCACCATAGCACGACTCCAGAAGCATCCGGGAAGACAACGACGAACGGCCGGACTAGCCGACCTCAAGGCCTACCACGACAACGAGCACACACTCGCCAGCGAAGACAACGAAGACAACGATGACGACGACCCCAGCACCAGGAAAACCGCGAGTTCATGAGGGCCACTTATGGTAGTGCGCTGCCGTAATGTCCTCGCCCCGCAAGGGGCAACCGCGTACACACGCAGTAAGATAGCTTAACTCCCTTAAGGGATTAGAGTAAGAAATAGCCAGAAACTAGAAAATGCACCGATCAGGGAAAGCCAGGGCACAGGGCACATCAGTGGCACAGGTCAGGTTCTAACCAAACAAGGTTTCTTCCCCCCACCAGATCCAACATGGACAACCCAAGGACGAGCGACGCACAGCCTCTAGAGGCAGAGGATGGCACGGAGGGGCATCCTAGGGGTGCGTCGCCGCCCAGCTCAAGGCAACCACGGTCCACGACCAGCCAACCACAAGCAAGACACCACTCCCCGACCCAGCAAGCAGAACCGGGCAACACCACGCAGCATGGACCATCAACAGGAGCCGTACCACGACCACCCAGGCCACCTAGGCCATCCCGACGTCGGGCCCGCCCCGAAGGCCCACCGTCGCCCCGCCGGGCGACAACCATTACCTGGGCATGGCTCAACGACGTCGTCCGTCCGAACACGTCACGAAAAAACCTGTCTGGGATCATCACAGTGGAGGCGATGCGGCCATCGGACTCAGACGAGGAGGTCCGAGCAGGCCGGGCCCAGCAGGAGCCATCCAGTCCAAGGAACAGGCACCGCCGTCACCCCACGCGCGACTCGAAGACGCGTCGAGCCAGGACACGTCAACCTGGACCCCAACTCCGAGGGGCAGAGCAGCTCCCCAGTCGCGCACAAACTGCGGCTGCGGTCCCCACCACCACCGCCTTATTACCTGTACCGCATGGGAGAACCGCTGACCCCACAGCCGACAAGCCGACAAGCACTGGGAGCCAACCTGCCAGGCAAGCACCGATGAAGAGTTCTTGCACGACCGACGCTTTGGAAAAGCGGGTGGCCGCCCATGGGTCAAGCACTCCGTCCGGGAGCTAAACCGCCAACTGGAGGCCGAGCGGGCCACGACGGGCCCATACTCGGACGTGAGCGAGGACGAAGATGGGCCGGCCAACTGCCAGAAGAACACTCCAGCCAACATCGCGGTTGACGTAGCACCTTGGACCACCTGGAAGGACGCCGACAGGACCCTGCAACTGCTGCTCGCCCATCCACGGCCCATCACCCCACCCAGGCCCGAGAGGGAGATCATCCCCGCGTCGGACAACGACACAACAAGCGACGACGAGGTACAGCTCCTAGGAGAGGACGACACCACTCCGCTACGGATCAGCGACGGCAGTCTGGGCGATGCGCTGCCCCGACGGCAATGAGCTGCCCCAACTGCTCCAGGAACTCGGCCTGGGGGACGGACCCGTGTCCCCGATACCCAGGGATGACGGAGACGAGGAGGTAGCCTGGATCCTGGGAGGGCAGGAGAACCCAAACGGCCCGATCCCGGACACCAGCTGGGACGACGGGTGGCACGCCAGACTGCAGGAGTGGGACGCGCAGGAGGAGGCGGCAGCCCCGGAAAGAGGGGAGAATCCCGATTGGCAGCCGCTGGACCACGCACCAATGAAGTGGCTATCGCCAGTTCCCACCGACCACAACGCCCCGAACCCGGAACCGACGAGCTGCACGGCCCGAGAGGCCGAACCAGGAAACCCGAGCCAACCAAAGGAGGACAGCGACCTGTCATTGGGCTTGGAAGAGGCAGAGGCGGGCGGACTGCTCACAGCGTTCGAGGAGATGCCCGAGCTAAACGCGCTGCAGGAGGAGCAGAAATGGCCAATCGCCCCAGTCGCCTGGCGGGTAAGCACGCCTGACCGCCGCATCCCGCAAAGCCTGCTGGAAGGCGCCAGCGCTCAGGCAAACGCGGCGCGTCACGGGCGCAGCCGGATCCGCAGCCTAGAACACCACGACGGCCAACGCTTCCGCGTATGCATCAGCGGAAATTTGGTGCGCATTTCACCGCGCCCCACCCCGAAGTAGGAAGGGAGTGTGAAGGCATAAGCCTCCACAACACTGACCACGACACCATCCCCTGAAGGGACCGCCCCGACGGCTTGTTATCTAATTTCATTTTTATCTCAGTTCATTATCACTATTATCCGATTTTATTACTTCTATTATTATTAGTATTACCAAGACAAACAACAATGAATCCTTATTTTCACCCATTAAAGTAAGAAATAGGTTAAGAAACCCCAAAACCTTAGGCCTTTTTACTTATTAGAACTAAGAGAACCAACACGTAAGAGAGACGCACACTACGGCCACGCAGCGAAGAGAGACGCACACCACGGCTATACGAAGGCGAAGAGAACCAACACGAAAGAGATACGCTCTTACGCCCACGCAGCCAACGCAAGGAAGAGAACGGCTATACGCAGACGAAAAGAGACAACATGAAAGAGAACGAAGCGGCAGAGAAGCCGCCGATCGGTATTACGCCCACGCAGCCGAGGAAAAGAGCCGACGGCGAAGCAGGCAATACACACCCGCAGCCATACACCCACGCATGATGCAATTATACAAGGTGGTCTCGTCGGGAGCCGAAGTTCGTTCGTGTTGTCCCTTATCGTCAGTGCATGCTTGCTTGTTGATGATGAAGGTTGGTCACGGACGAATTTTTTTATATATTCTTATATTTATATATTCTTTTATATACTCTATTCTTCTTTAATATAACTAAAAATGTTGAAGAAAAATTATTAATGGCTGCATAAAATTTAAATATTAATATATCAGTAAAATCATTTTATTTTAAAATTTTAAAACCCACGGGCCTGTTAAGGGTTAATCAACATCAACATATGTACATACATACGTTAAGGGACTAACTTTTGCCGACGAGACCACCTTGTATAATTGCATCATGCACCCACGCAGCCGAGACCGGCAGCCGAAGGCGGCGCAGCAGCGAAGCGGCAGAGAAGCTCCGAAAACGAAAAGCAGAGGCCTGGCACGGTCCAGCGCGAGCCAAGCTCGGGAGTGATCTCGGAGGGCTGATCCAGACCGGAGAACAGGACCCAAAGAAGGGACACAAGGGTGAGCCACCTCACGTATGTGAGCTCTGGGGGGGATAGATCGGTGCAGTAGGCAGGTATAAGCAGAACATTCACGCAGTTTCTTTACATATCTATGCCCACATGTTGTTCATGATATTTTTTGGCGTTTATTTCCCCGCTGCAGGCGCGGGATTTTAAGTAGGGAAATGATCCGAAAACAATAAAGACACCAACCTCAACCCACCTGTCTCAGAACATTCGCCCGTAGGAGTCACTCACCCCCCCCCCCCCTCCCCCTCTCACCCCTTTTCCCGGGAGGCCCGGCGAAGTGGATGTGAGTCGTGGATCATGCGGCATTCACCAAGCTGGGTTTTCCCTCTCCTATACCTTTCTCCCCTGGGGACCCGGCGATGCTGGATGTGAGTCGTGGATTCACGCGGCATTCGCAAAGCTGGGTTCCCTCCCCTACACCCTCGCCCGGGGGACCCGGTGACGCAGATGTGAGTCGTGGATCATGCGGCATCTGCTAGGCTGGGCTCCCCTCTCCCACACCTTTCCGATCCCTGACCCAAACCCCGTCTCCCGCCACACATGACCCCCAACGCACGTCTCTGCAGCTCCCAAGCACGGCTTCACCCACGCCTCGTGGCCGGGCCAGGCCCTACCGTCCCACGATCCACCCCACGGGCGCGCTTTCGCCACGAGCGGCTCTCCCCTTAGGTCCTCACACAACAAATTTTTGCTGTGGGGAAGGACCGGGCCCTGGACAGACTGAGAAGCTGTACCTCGGCCTGAGAACTTCCTTACAATGTTGCAACAGGATATCTATCCCAGCTGTTGCTCCGTGCGTCAGTCATTTAATTGTAGAACTAGCCTGAAGTAGATCGCTTCCTTATACCTAGAATTTTGCAATATACACCCGAAAATCTCTTTGATGACTTTGCGCGCTTTTATAATTTTTACTCGGCATTTGCATTGCAGATATTCACATAAACTAATGTGTCGAAAAGAAAATAGCACGTCCTTTCACAAGATCTTTAATTCCTGTCGATGAAATTAATATACCGGAGGATATAGCGACTCAAGCTAGAAGTTTTCTATCATTTTTAATGTTTCTTCATATTTACCCGTATTTTTTGATGGTTTTTTCCAATTTAAAATTTAAAAAAAAAGTACGAATTCTGTTTTTAGCACTCATTGATTGCATATGTTAGCTTCTGTTGGACTAGATCATTCCTACCATCTTCTTACTGCTCATATATTGTACTAAGCTGAATGTTGTAATTCGATTGGGAAAAATGTATTATACAACTAATTAGTGTTCTCTGCCTGGATTAGTGGATTATCAGCATTGAGTGGCTTATTGTAAGAGACCTAAAGCCTCAGTATGAGTGCGTTTGGGTTCTGCCTGTTAGACGATCCGCGGTCAAGAGGCTGATCCTGACGCTCTTCAAATGGAATGTGTAACATAAATAATAGTTGTTTATGTCACTGCGTTAATATACGCGCTTATGACTTTGCATGGGTTCACTACAAAAAAAACCAAGAGATCTGAGGTGAGAACAGTGTGTCCATGAGCTCACACAGTAGTGACAAAATAATCATTTATTATCACACGGAAAGATCATGGATTGTACTATCTACATACTTTCATAAAACGTAGCATACGTTAGCTTACAGGATCCGAAATCTACTTGGCTAGGAAATTAAAGATAATAGTAGATTTGAGCAACATTGGGTTCATCGAGTAAATTCATTGAGGTTGTACCGCGCAGATCTACGGGCTGCGCTACACGCCCGGAACTAGTGCTGCTTGATGAGGACGTGACCGGAGTGCCTCTTGTACAGGACCAGCGATATGTTGATCAGAAAAGGAGCAGCTAGCCAGAACATACGCGTGCCCCGTCAGGGAGGTGCTGGACCCAGACCCGGGTGAACTGGTGCCCGTGACTGTCCGGGAATGCAGGCATTTTAAAGATTATTGATTTTTCTCTTCAGCGGCTGCTGGTGAACAAGGTCACATCGCTCCAAGGAGCACACACACTCACCATTGTTGACGCAGGCCGTAAACACAATGGACGAGATGGTCAGGAGGAAGTAGGCGAGCGTGAGGAGCACTCGGCACATGGTTCAAGCCACCAGCTTCTATTTAATCTACGCTGGTGTTCCAAATGCTCCGCCAACAGTCGCTTGCATGTTTGTTGATATTTTATCGATATATCGATATGGGACCTTATATTATAAGGATGTGCCATTTCATACATCAAACGTATCGCAGAAAACTAAATCCCAGGTTATCTGGCTCATTATGAGCCAGCCAGGAGAGCAACGCTTTGCATGTGTTTTATTTTCGGTGCGATATTTTTTTCGACGATTAGATTAATAGAAATATCTAGACTGTAAGTGCTTACCAAATCACAGACCCAATTGCCTATTATATTCCAAGAAGGAAGAGTACGCAAATATTTCACAGCTCCTTATTATTATTATTCCGATATATCGATATATTAATGTTTTAAAATTGATACATTCGATATGGCAATATTAAAATTTATAAAATTTGATTTATCGATGTACGATATTTTTCAAAATTTACAATCCCAGTCGCTTGCTTATTATTTACATGCGTTGCCAGGACGAATGCCAGGCGAAGGCGCAGTCGACGAGGACATGCGCAGTGGACTGTGGATAGGACTAGCTGAGACCAAAACCACTGCTTCTTTGGCCCCTTTAATAAACTCGATTACAAGCCCATTCCATAAATGGTGGGACAGGAAATTTTGAAATGGAAGCTGGAAAAAGGATTAAATAAAAAAATCTGTGATCAATAGAGGCGCAGATACTGCAGTGCCTGGCGACTCTGCATCGGATACAGGTCGCCTACGTTGTACATGAGATCGACGACGTGGGTGGGGCGCAGCATGCGCCAGGGCATAAACTGGAGGGTCTTCTTGTCGCAGTGAACATCCTTGTCGATCTCCAGCGGCATCGGCACCTCGTAGTACAGCATCCGGCCGTCGACATTGCGCTCCAGGGTGCAGGGCAGGCCGATCTGATCGGCCAGGGCCTTGAAGAGGATGGCGCGCTCAAACTGGCAGCCACTGTGCACCATGCCCAGGGGTATGAAGTTAGTGTGGTAGACGTAGCGCAGTTCCTGAAGGTGGCATCGCACCGCGTGGCGGGAACACTCTTCCGTCGAGTTGAGGTCGAGGATCTTGAGGTTATCGTTCATCACATTGTGCACGACTTCGGCAATGATCTTGATGCGCTTGGCCACGTTATCAAAATCGATGGCGCTGCGCACCTTTGGCGGATTCTCCACCAGGCCGTGCATCTGTGAATCATCGGATGGGACATGGTTAGCAGCTTATTAAGGATTAGATGGGATAGACCCACCATCAGAGTTTGATTAAGCGTCTCCAGATATTTGGGTAGATGGGGATCGGCAGGACGCTTGCAGTAGCACCAGGTATGATCACCGGCACCATCGGACATCGGAAGGCAGAACGACGGAACTCTCATCAGATCCGCCTCATCCGCCTCCAATCGGTCAAAATTGACCACCAGAACGGCCTCCAGAGAGCAATTGTTGCGTAGAATGTCCTGGAGAGTGCGGAAGTCGTCAAACTTTTTTCTGGACACATAACAGTCCTTGCCGGCAGTAATGTCGGTGAAGGTTAGGCAGTTTCTAATGCAGAACTTCATCGTGGGGCACTTAGAGGGGCACTTCATCGATGGCCGGTCCCCAGGTGGACACGCAGAAGGCGTGTTTCTGGAACAGCATCAGGCTAAGATCGGGATTGGGATAGGAATATGATAATGCAGGGGGGTGAGAGTAGTTGGGAGCCGCTTACACTTCCAGAATGCCGCGATCTATGTAGGCGTCGATGAATTCGCTAAAGCGCGTGGTCTGCAGAATGAAGTTGGTCACAGCCGTCTTGACCAGATTAGAGAGCGACTTCAGAGCCCGCTTGATGGAGGACACAATGTAGTTCTCAAGCAGCACCTCACGAACATCCTGCTTATCGACGATGGTGCACAGGCAACGGAAGATGTTGTTCACGAGAATGGAATGGGCATAGGAGCGCTGTGGAAGTGGGTGAAAAATGCGTTATAGATGCCAAGACACCACAGAATGAGAGTGCTTCCTGAGACTGCCATTACCATCAAAAGTTGAGCAATTTGCTCGGTGAGCGGACGATGCTGGCCCAGGACTGTTCGGTACTCCTCGTTCTGGGCCAAACTCTCGACGATTACCAGCAGAGAGAGGATCAAATCAATGGAGAGAGTAGGCAGGCCCTGCTGAATGCTGGTGGTGAGGACGCCTGGAATGTCCAAGTCCGTCAGCTCTCCAGCCGTGTCGCGATAGGCTCCGGTCAGGAGGCGATTGATAAACTCGGCTGCCTGCTCCCGGGTCTTGATGATCACCTCCGGGGACTGGAAAATGGACACTAGCTTCTGCAGAGCCCCCTCATCAAACTCGGTCACAATTCACGCAGTGCGTCCGGATTATCGGCCATGTGGTTGTGCCCGAGGATCACGAACGTGGCCGGTGCCGGGTCGTTCTCCATGAGGCAGCCGAGGAACATGTCCGTGATCTCGGACAGTGTGCATCCTCACCAGATACTGCACGTACTTCGCAGTTTCCGCGAAGATGGATATGATGGTGCAGCGCAGCTCAAGGGACAGGATATCGATTTGGTCCTTCAGGTGCTCGACAATAAGGTCGAAGAGGTTATGCTCGAAGAACAGCTTGGTCATCTTCTCGGACCGGAGAGCCGTGGCCAGCACCTCAATGATCTCGACCGCATCCGGTCCTTGCAGATCTTCGCAAAATGCTTTGACCAGCTGCTCCAGGACATGGAAGCAGCGATGCAGCGGCTCAAACACACTCTGGTCGCTGGTGTCCACCAGGAGGGTCTTCAAGACTTTCAGGGCCGCAAGCCGAATCTCCTGGTATTTGCTGGTCACCTCACAGATAATGCGATCGATGGGAAAGTCGGGAAGAGTGGTAAACTCCAACATCTCCTCTGCACTCTGGATCAGAAGGATCTTGTGAACGGCCTCGATGGAGCTATGAATGGTGTCGGGATTCTCGGAGGTGGCAATCACTGCCTTTATCTTCTGCAAGAGCTCAAAGTTCTCCACAATTCCCTGGGCCACTTTGGGATCACGCAGGCACATGTTTAGCAGGTGCGAGAGATATTCTATGCAGAAATCGTCAGTTTCCTGCAGGTAGAAACTATAGGCCACCTCCAGGATGCCTTCAGTCGTCTCGGGCTCGAGCGTGTTCATGTCCGTGTTGTCCATTAAGGCGTTCATGAGGTACAAGGCGAAGCGTCGGATGATAACGTTCTCCGAATCAATGAAGATTTTCTTCTCCAGCAGCACTTCCAGCATTTTATGCTCCTTCAGCTCCAGTACATTCTCGTCCTGGCGCCGCGTAAAGTCCATTATGTGACTGAAGACGGTCAACAGGACGCATTCCTCCTTGGAGCTGAGCAAGTCCAAAGTCTTGACGAGGACATTAACCTCGGTGAATGACTTCTCCTCGGACTTTGTGCGGTCCGGGTAAATGGAGCGAGCTTCGTAAACTTTCTTCGTTACTTTAGACATTTTTGTTGAATATTTTGCTGCCGTGTTGTAACGGAATTTGTTTGTGTACTACATTTTTCTCACAGATCACTTTCTTTCTTTCATTTTTAAACAGTATCATTAGAAAGTAAACAAAAGTATAAATTGAAATACCCATTTTTTGTTAATTTTTTTAAATTCACAAGCGAATAGGTTGGAAAGAGGAATCAGATTAACGATGCGATATGTATCGATATATATGTAACATCCCTAGTGTGGAGATAATGTTTTTTATCCCCAATCGGCCGACTAATTATTTCGAATTAAACAAAACTCGGCGCAGAAATAAAATTACGATATGTTCTTTAATGCGTGACATCCAAATTGCAAGTGTGGCTTGCCTGCCCTTTACATTGCCGCTCCGATGGCTAAGCGCAGCTTCGCTCGGCCGACGTCGGTAGGCAGACGCAAAGCGGAGATAGCGAAGAGCGAGCTGGCAGAGAGCGTTTAGCAGGGCAAGCAAGCGCAAAGCTTTAACAAACAAATGAGTGACATAGACATAAGTAACAAACAAAATAAGCGGCTGAGGGCCAAGAATTAGGTGCTATTTGGCAAGCAGCTAATCGGCTGGGTTCTGCTCCGAACATTCACCCCCCGTTGGAAGGCAAAGGCTTTCAACAGATCCATCCTGAAGGGGCAGAACCGCTATTTTTCCAACGGCCCTCTTGAAGATGCTTGCTTGGGCGCAGCTGGCGGCTACGCTGGGATGATCGTCGAACGCAGCAATCGGCGCTTCTTTACGAAGGCGGCTTGTCGTGATTACGTCTTGATCATCGGGAACCTCTGTAATTGTATAGAATGGCAGGAAATTTGGCAATGTAGAAATTGTTGAAAGTTGAATTTCATTTAGCGTGGATATGTAGGTTTTTAATATATGGAAAAGTTCGCGCTGCAGTTCCTGATTCTCCGATCGCAGTTTTTCCACTTGCACCTGGCACTCGAGCAGCTGCTTCCTGCATTGCTGCTCTAAGTTTTGGTACTCCAGCGTTGTGAGTCGAAAATCGTCAATAGAGATGCACGAGGAATTTTCAAAAGCGGCTAAAGCTGCACGCTTATTCTCCGAGCTATCAATGCTTCCTGATACTATCCAACCAAGTTTTGTCTCCTGCAATGTTGGCAATTGGGCTGATAGTCGAATCTGTCCGACGCACATTAAATCGAAGAACAAACCAGAACCTATCAACAGATCGATACGTTGGGGCTTGGAGAAATTAGGATCAGCTAGTTTTAGATTATTCGGCATTGGCCAATCCTTTGCGTCTACGCCGAAGTTAGGCTGCATTTCCGTAATTGAGTTGGTGACAATTGCAGCGAAGGAAGCTCGATAGCTTGCGTCCTGGGATTGTACAACTATATGTACAGACTTGCTCGAAGGTAGAATGGAATCTCCGATTCCAGAGATGTGAACATAAGACGAGCGATGATCCAACTGCAACTGATCAGCAAGTCTAGATGTTACAAAGTTTGCCTGTGATGCAGAATCCAAAATGGCACGACATGGGATAAGTGCTCCATAACGATCTGTTACATGGACGAGGGCAGTAGGTAGCAACACGTTCTGGCTAGGCTGAGATTTCTGGATCGAGGGGGGAGGGCTGGAACACCCGCTTGCTAGAAGCACAGTCGCGGCCTCTTGCTGGATCGATTCCTCGGCCGGTGAAGAGGAAGATGAAGCACCAGTTCCCGATGGAATGTGGAGTAGCGTGTGATGTTTGGCCTGGCAATGCCTGCAAAGTCCTGACCTGCACCTCTGCAATTCATGGCCTTTGTTGAGGCAGTTCAAACACAAGCGGCTCTTCTTTGCTTCTTTGTATCGTTCAAACGCAGAGAGATTCAGGAATGCCTGACATCTAGATATGTAATGCTCGGAGGAATTGCAATGGTTACATATGGGGTTAGGATGGTCGTTACTGGAGGTGATAAGGGTGACAGGTTTGTCTTCTCCCACCTGTTGACTAGGACTTGTTGCCATGGCTGATCCCAAATTCTCCAGCATCCGACATCTCGCTTCCAGAAATGAGGCCATGCTTGACCACCGAGGCAATCCTGACGTCGGCAAGTTCTCTTCCCATTTCTCCTTTGTTTTGTGGTCCAGTTTCGTGCCTATGTTGAAGATTAGCAACCCATCGGATATCTCCTGCGGGGTCGCTAAGGTCTGAAGTGCACGCAAGTGCGAATTGATTTTGTCGCTGAGCGCGCGCAAGCCGATAGCCGAGCCCTTCTCCACCCCTTGCAGCCCGAAAATAGCCTTGACGTGTGCCTGAAAATGTAACAGTTTATTATCGAATCGCAACATTAGTAAATTCAACGCCTTGTCGTAATTCTCCTCAGAAAGTTCCAAGGAACGAATCGTATCCAGCGCAGCACCATCTAGACATCCACGAAGATATTGGAATTTTTCGATGATTGGTATACGATGGTCTTTGTGCACCATTGTCGAGAACATCGAGTGGAATTCTGGCCAATCCATGTAGTTCCCACCGAATCGCGGAAGCTGCAACTCGGGCATTCGAGAACGGCCTATACTATTATAGGCGAACAACGACGAATTCCCCTCGAGAGTATGCCGAGCCGTTGAATTGGCAACATTTACCGTGCGAGCAGCCATCAACTCCCGCGACAGCCTGGACCTAACCTTGACATAAACATTCGAAAAGTCCAGCCGGGCATCATGGGCTAACTGCAGGAAATCCAGCCTTTCAAGGCTCGTTTGAGCGGCATCGAAATCCGCATTCATTCGCTCGAATTGCTCTAAGCGAGCTTGAAGTTCTGCCTCATCTAACTCGGCAAGCTCTTCCTTCATAAGAAAGCGATCCATGGCCTTTAGTTGGCGCGCGATGGACTCGGCCTTGTGCTTGTAGAAATCTACATCACTCGGCATTGCTGCGTTCGCGACATTGGTAGGCTCAGGTGCTGCCATGTTGAGGTTTTAAAAGAGTCTCTCAGCACGACCGAAAAAGACACCCTGTATACGTATAAACGTGGGAACCGAAAGCAAAGGGATTACAGCTAATGCCTTTAGCTGTGCGGCTGTGCGAGCTGTCCGATTCCGCTTTGTACTCCGCTTGTGTGTATTAGTGAGTTCGCTGCCCTGCCTACCGCACTGCACTGACCGAATTGTCGCGACAGAGAAACTAATAGCCAGCAATGCGTGTATGTAGGTGTATGTAAGTGTGTTTTAGCACCGAATTGTGCTTAACCGCCGAAAATTTGCTAGGGCTAACGAATGTCGATCGCGAATGTTTATTAATTGACACTGCAACTCAGAGATCACGTCGGGGTCACCAAATTTTATGTGGAGATAATGTTTTTTATCCCCAATCGGCCGACTAATTATTTCGAATTAAACAAAACTCGGCGCAGAAATAAAATTACGATATGTTCTTTAATGCGTGACATCCAAATTGCAAGTGTGGTTTGCCTGACCTTTAAATTGCCGCTCCGATGGCTAAGCGCAGCTTCGCTCGGCCGACGTCGGTAGGCAGACGCAAAGCGGAGATAGCGAAGAGCGAGCTGGCAGAGAGCGTTTAGCAGGGCAAGCAAGCGCAAAGCTTTAACAAACAAATGAGTGACATAGACATAAGTAACAAACAAAATAAGCGGCTGAGGGCCAAGAATTAGGTGCTATTTGGCAAGCAGCTAATCGGCTGGGTTCTGCTCCGAACACCTAGCATCAGTCTAAAATGCACTAATATTACCGCACGCGTAGCGTTCTTTTTGAAATTAACAAACGAATGGGGGTGAAAAAGAAGAATGAGCAACAACGCTACGCTTGTTTGTGTTCCATCGTACACTCACGAAAATTTTACAAATTGTACAGTATAAAGTAATCGAGCAGTATTTAGTTAGTAAAAGCAAAACAAATCACGAAATGCCCAAACCAAAGGCAAAAGCGAAGCCAAAATCCAAAGCGGCGGCAGCAGCCGCATCAAAAAGGGAGGCGACCAAGAACAACAATGCCGTTTCGGCCGAAAAGGAAAACGAAATGGAGATCAGTGATCCGACCTCCGTTCCCATCCGGGAACAATGCAGAGGAGGCGCGGAATCCATGTACACAATAATGCGTCACGCGGAACTCAAGGAGTCACTCCACAAGCGCTACGAAAAGGAGCTGCAGCAACTGTACTCGAGGGTAAGGAACAGCGTCACTGGGACCCGCTGGCTAGCCAGCTGGCTCAGCCGATTAGAACTCGTCCAATCCAACTATGAATTGTCAATTGCCTTGCAGATGGGCCACCAAGAGTTTCTGAACACATTCATCAATGTGCTGAAGACTACTCTAGGCGGAGGAGAGCAACGAGAACGGTAACAAGGCCCTGTCCTTTTGCGCGAAATTCGTGACCAGCTTCGAGTCGGAGAAGACGCACCCCATGATGACTGAAACATTCCACTGGCTGTTGACTGTAAGGGTCTACTGTACTTTACCATTGAGATTCAATTGAATGCTTTTGTTTGTTTGTTTTTCCCAGACATATTCCAGCAGTCCGCACGTTCGCTATCGGATTTGCTACTTTGTGAATCTGATACTTGAGAAACTGGGACCCAATGCGGCACTCGACGACACGCAGTGCGACGAGATTTTCGAGACTATGCTGGAGCGCGTGAAGGACGTGTCGGCCGGTGTGCGCAAGCAAGCAGTCCTGGCCATGCAGCGTCTCCAGATTCCGGACAATACCGTCGATCCAGTTGTCTGCGCCTATCAGTTCCATCTGTCTGCGGATCCCTTGTCCAGCGTGCGCCAGTGCATTATCACCTGCATGGGCCGCAACTACATCACGGTGCCCTACATACTGCAGCGTCTGTGGGACGTGGACGAGAAGGTGCGCCGCCATACGTACGTCAACATGTGCAACTATCCAGTGCGCGCCTACAGGGTGGCGCAGCGCCTGACCCTCCTGGAGCAAGGTCTGAACGACAGCTCGGCCAACGTTAAAAAGACGGTGGTAAACATCATGCTTAAGGCCTGGATCGACTCCTACCAACAGAACTATGTGGCTCTGATAGCGGCCCTCAAGCTGGACTCCAGCGAGGAGGAGCTGATGCGTTTCCGGAGCGTGACCAAGCAAATGTTGCGTGAAATCTTTGAGCAGACCGACAATCAGCAACTGATGGCACAACTGCCCCTCGGTGACGACTGTGAGCTGCATCGATGTGTACCGCTGGAATGTTTCAACGTGGAGCTGTTGCTCTATTGGCAGTGCCTCGGCGACTATCTGGAGAGCACGCAGGCGGACGAAAGCGACCAGGTGCTGCCCAAACTGAGTGTCTTCTGCACCTATGTGAACAAGTGAGTTGAATGAGACCCAAACGAAATCCAAACAGTAAGTGATTGCTATCCATTGTAGGTTCTGTGAGAGCCAGAAACCGGACATGGACAAGTTCGCCCAGATAGAGTTCCAGAACATGCTGCTCTCGCTGGTGGAAATCCTGGACTCGTACGACCTGGGCGACGAGATTGGGCGTAGCAATATGAAGACGTTGAAAAAATCTATTGAAGGACTGTCTGCTCGACCACAAGATCGTCCACGTGCTCGTGCGTTGCATGGAGAAGCTGATCACCGACCTCAATGACCGGATGCAGTTCTTCATTGAGATCATCTACGAGACGTGTGACCTTAATACCAAGCAGAATGAGCTAGTGCACGATCGCAATCTGATCAGTACGTTGCTGGACGACTTGGACACGCCCTCGAAGATGAAGATATCCTCGTTGAAGGTTGAGATCTTAGAGCTGGAGGAACAGGAGGATAACTTTGGACTCCACATATAGGCTCAGTCCGTGAATAAGGAGAAGATGGCTGTCACAGAGGAGTACACGGAGCTGATCAAACCGCTGCTGGTGAAGCACGGCTTTCTGGACATGCCCGCCCGTCCGAAGCTCTCCAACCAGGAGCGTGTCCTGAAAGGCCTGTTCACCTCATACTATATGGTGGCCTCTCCGCATGTCCAGAAGCTCACTCCCAGCATATGTAAGCTGTACAAGGACTTCATTTGCGGCCATCTCCACTCCTCGGATGTGGACATCTTCGAATGGGCCATCAAATGCGGCGTTCTATGAGGCATACACCGAGACGGTGTTCCGGGTTGTATACCATCAGTTCTACAATAGGAAGGAGGTCCGTCTGTGCGAGACCTCTGTCAGCTGTCTTCTCGAGCTGATGGATCACTATGGCATCGACTATGTCGACAAGTTGAGCCGGAAGATAGGTGCTAGGGGGCTGGGGTCTAAGACGTCCAATCGCCGCCAGCTCTATACCGTGCACGATACATACGACGGGGAGGAAGATGGCGATCAGACAGTGCAGAACAGCGAGCATAGCGTCGACATCATTATGGCGATGGGCCGCTATATGGAAATGGTGGTCAACAAGGGCGTGAGCCTGGCCATAGTGCGAGGCCTTTGTCGCTTGGTCCTGCGCGGTCACATCGACGATCGGCCCGAGGTGCTCGAGCAGCTGCTCAAACGCTACTTCAATCCCAACGCAGAGCCAATCATCAGCCAGGTCTTGGGCATGTTCTTTGAGAACCTTGTCCGCCTCAAGAAGCAGGCGCTTCTGCAGACCTGCCTTCTGCCCACTCTGTGGACCGTCATGAACTGCAGCTTCGACGCGCCGCTGAACACCGTTCAGCCCGATTACGTGGTCAAGTTCTTCATCGATTTGACGATTCAGGAAGCCAGCTCCCCGAAGAGCAACATACACAACAGGATCGCTCTGAGCTTCCTGCACTACATACAGAACTATTTCACCGAGCGCAGGGAAATGTGTCGCCTGCTGGCCAAAGAGCTCACCAACCTCACTATTAACGTGCTCAACGGACAGGAAGTCAATGTAGTGCAGTCAGAGCAGGTGTCAGTCACAAATCCTGAAAAATCTGCGACCGAACAAACCCTGACAAACGCATCTGATCCACAGGCTGAAGCATCGGCTATAGCACCAACTGCAACGCAAGTTTCAGAGCCTATCTTAACCACTTTCGGCACTGAGAATCGTGCCCGTGACTGTCCGGGAATGCAGGAATTTTAAAGATTATTGATTTTTCTCTTCTGCTGCTGCTGGTGAACAAGGTCACAACGCTCCAAGGAGCACACACACTCACCATTGTTGACGCAGGCCGTAAACACAATGGACGAGATGGTCAGGAGGAAGTAGGCGAGCGTGAGAAGCACTCGGCACATGGTTCAAGCCACCAGCTTCTATTTAATCTACGCTGGTGTTCCAAATGCTCCGCCCACAATCGCTTGCATGTTTGTTGATATTTTATCGATATATCGATATGGGACCTTATATTATAAGGATGTGCCATTTCATACATCAAACGTATCGCAGAAAACTAAATCCCAGGTTATTTGGCTCATTATGAGCCAGCCAGGAGAGCAACGCTTTGCATGTGTTTTATTTTCGGTGCGATATTTGGCCCCTTTAATAAACTCGACTACAAGCCCATTCGATAAATGGTGCGACAGGAAATTTTGAAATGGAAGCTGGAAAAAGGATTAAATTAAATTAAATTAAAGATACTGCAGTGCCTGGCGACTCTGCATCGGATACAGGTCGCCTACGTTGTACATGAGATCGACGACGTGGGTGGGGCGCAGCATGCGCCAGGGCATAAGCTGGATCTCGATCTCCAGCGGCATCGGCACCTCGTTGTACAGCATCCGGCCGTCGACACTGCGCTCCAGGGTGCAGGGCAGGCCGATCTGATCGGCCAGGGCCTTGAAGAGGATGGCGCGCTCAAACTGGCAGCCACTGTGCACCATGCCCAGGGGTATGAAGTTAGTGTGGTAGACGTAGCGCAGTTCCTGAAGGTGGCATCGCGACGCGTGGCGGGAACACTCCTCCGTCGAGTTGAGGTCGAGGATCTTGAGGTTATCGTTCATCACATTGTGCACGACTTCGGCAATGATCTTGATGCGCTTGGCCACGTTATCAAAATCGATGGCGCTGCGCACCTTTGGCGGATTCTCCACCAGGCCGTGCATCTGTGAATCATCAGATGGGACATGGTTAGCAGCTTATTAAGGATTAGATGGGATAGACCCACCATCAGAGTTTGATTAAGCGTCTCCAGATATTTGGGTAGATGGGGATCGGCAGGACGCTTGCAGTAGCACCAGGTATGATCACCGGCACCATCGGACATCGGAAGGCAGGACTACGGTACTCTCATCAGATCCGCCTCATCCGCCTCCAATAGGTCAAAATTGACCACCAGAACGGCCTCCAGAGGAGAGCAATCGTTGCGTAGAATGTCCTGGAGAGTGCGGAAGTCGTCAAACTTTTTTCTGGACATATAAAAGTCCTTTCCGGCAGTAATGTCGGTGAAGGTTAGGCAGTTTCTAATGAAGAACTTCATCGTGGGGCACTTAGAGAGGATGCTCTCGATGGCCGGTCCCCAGGTGGACACGCAGAAGGCGTGTTTCTGGAACAGTATCAGGCTAAGATCGGGATTGGGATAGGAATATGATAATGCAGGGGGGGTGAGAGTAGTTGGGAGCCGCTTACACTTCCAGAATGCCGCGATCTATGTAGGCGTCGATGAATTCGCTAAAGCGCGTGGTCTGCAGAGTGAAGTTGGTCACAGCCGTCTTGACCAGATTAGAGAGCGACTTCAGAGCCCGCTTGATGGAGGACACAATGTAGTTCTCAAGTTCACGAACATCCTGCTTATCGACGATGGTGCACAGGCAACGGAAGATGTTGTTCACGAGAATGGAATGGGCATAGGAGCGCTGTGGAAGTGGGTGAAAAATGCGTTATAGATGCGAAGACACCACAGAATGAGAGTGCTTCCTGAGACTGCCATTACCATCAAAAGTTGAGCAATTTGCTCGGTGAGCGGACGATGCTGGCCCAGGACTGTTCGGTACTCCTCGTTCTGGGCCAAACTCTCGATGATTACCAGCAGTGAGAGGATCAAATCAATGGAGAGAGTCGGCAGGCCCTGCTGAATGGTGGTGGTGAGGACGCCTGGAATGTCCAAGTCCGTCAGCTCTCCAGCCGTGTCGCGATAGGCTCCGGTCAGGAGGCGATTGATAACCTCGGCTGCCTGCTCCTGGGTCTTGATGATCACCTCCGGGGACTGGAAAATGGACACTAGCTTCTGCAGAGCCCCCTCATCAAACTCGGTCACAATTCGACGCAGTGCGTCCGGATTATCGGCCATGTGGTTGAGCCCGAGGATCACGAAGGTGGCCGATGCCGGGTCGTTCTCCATGAGGCAGCCGAGGAACATGTCCGTGATCTCGGACAGTGTGCATCCTCACCAGATACTGCACGTACTTCGCAGTTTCCGCGAAGATGGATATGATGGTGCAGCGCAGCTCAAGGGACAGGATATCGATTTGGTCCTTCAGGTGCTCGACAATAAGGTCGAAGAGGTTATGCTCGAAGAACAGCTTGGTCATCTTCTCGGACCGGAGAGCCGTGGCCAGCACCTCAATGATCTCGACCGCATCCGGTCCTTGCAGATCTTCGCAAAATGCTTTGACCAGCTGCTCCAGGACATGGAAGCAGCGATGCAGCGGCTCAAACACACTCTGGTCGCTGGTGTCCACCAGGAGGGTCTTCAAGACTTTCAGGGCCGCAAGCCGAATCTCCTGGTATTTGCTGGTCACCTCACAGATAATGCGATCGATGGGAAAGTCGGGAAGAGTGGTAAACTCCAACATCTCCTCTGCACTCTGGATCAGAAGGATCTTGTGAACGGCCTCGATGGAGCTATGAATGGTGTCGGGATTCTCGGAGGTGGCAATCACTGCCTTGAACTTCTGCAAGAGCTCAAAGTTCTCCACAATTCCCTGGGCCACTTTGGGATCACGCAGGCACATGTTTAGCAGGTGCGAGAGATATTCTATGCAGAAATCGTCAGTTTCCTGCAGGTAGAAACTATAGGCCACCTCCAGGATGCCTTCAGTCGTCTCGGGCTCGAGCGTGTTCATGTCCGTGTTGTCCATTAAGGCGTTCATGAGGTACAAGGCGAAGCGTCGGATGATAACGTTCTCCGAATCAATGAAGATTTTCTTCTCCAGCAGCACTTCCAGCATTTTATGCTCCTTCAGCTCCAGTACATTCTCGTCCTGGCGCCGCCATGGCGGCTTATTATGTGACTGAAGACGGTCAACAGGACGCATTCCTCCTTGGAGCTGAGCAGCAGCAGCGCCGTGTCCAAAGTCTTGACGAGGACATTAACCTCGGTGAATGACTTCTCCTCGGACTTTGTGCGGTCCGGGTAAATGGAGCGAGCTTCGTAAACTTTCTTCGTTACTTTAGACATTTTTGTTGAATATTTTGCTGCCGTGTTGTAACGGAATTTGTTTGTGTACTACATTTTTCTCACAGATCACTTTCTTTACTTCATTTTTAAACAGTATCATTAGAAAGTAAACAAAAGTATAAATTGAAATACCCATTTTTTGTTAATTTTTTTAAATTCAAAAGCGAATAAGTTGGAAAGAGGAATCAGATTAACGATGCGATATGTATCGATATATATGTAACATCCCTAGCATCAGTCTTAAATGCACTAATATTACCGCACCCATAGCGTTCTTTTTGAAATTAACAAGCGAATGGGGGTGAAAAAGAAGAATGAGCAACAACGCTACGCTTGTTTGTGTTCCATCGTACACTCACGAAAATTTTACAAATTGTACAGTATAAAGTAATCGAGCAGTATTTAGCTAGTAAAAGCAAAACAAATCACGAAATGCCCAAACCAAAGGCAAAAGCGAAGCCAAAATCCAAAGCGGCGGCAGCAGCCGCATTAAAAAGGGAGGCGACCAAGAACAACAATGCCGTTTCGGCCGAAAAGGAAAACGAAATGGAGATCAGTGATCCGACCTCCGTTCCCATCCGGGAACAATGCAGAGGAGGCGCGGAATCCATGTACACAATAATGCGTCACGCGGAACTCAAGGAGTCACTCCACAAGCGCTACGAAAAGGAGCTGCAGCAACTGTACTCGAGGGTAAGGAACAGCGTCACTGGGACCCGGTGGCTAGCCAGCTGGCTCAGCCGATTAGAACTCGTCCAATCCAACTATGAATTGTCAATTGCCTTGCAGATGGGCCACCAAGAGTTTCTGAACACATTCATCAATGTGCTGAAGACTGTACTCGAGGCGGAGGAGAGCAACGAGAACGGTAACAAGGCCCTGTCCTTTTGCGCGAAATTCGTGACCAGCTTCGAGTCGGAGAAGACGCACCCCATGATGACTGAAACATTCCACTGGCTGTTGACTGTAAGGGTCTACTGTACTTTACCATTGAGATTCAATTGAATGCTTTTGTTGGTTTGTTTTTCCCAGACATATTCCAGCAGTCCGCACGTTCGCTATCGGATTTGCTACTTTGTGAATCTGATACTTGAGAAACTGGGACCCAATGCGGCACTCGACGACACGCAGTGTGACGAGATTCTCGAGACTATGCTGGAGCGCGTGAAGGACGTGTCGGCCGGTGTGCGCAAGCAAGCAGTCCTGGCCATGCAGCGTCTCCAGATTCCGGACAATCCCGTCGATCCAGTTGTCTGCGCCTATCAGTTCCATCTGTCTGCGGATCCCTTGTCCAGCGTGCGCCAGTGCATTATCACCTGCATGGGCCGCAACTACATCACGGTGCCCTACATACTGCAGCGTCTGTGGGACGTGGACGAGATGGTGCGCCGCCATACGTACGCCAACATGTGCAACTATCCAGTGCGCGCCTACAGGGTGGCGCAGCGCCTGACCCTCCTGGAGCAAGGTCTGAACGACAGCTCGGCCAACGTTAAAAAGACGGTGGTAAACATCATGCTTAAGGCCTGGATCGACTCCTACCAACAGAACTATGTGGCTCTGATAGCGGCCCTCAAGCTGGACTCCAGCGAGGAGGAGCTGATGCGTTTCCGGAGCGTGACCAAGCAAATGTTGCGTGAAATCTTTGAGCAGACCGACAATCAGCAACTGATGGCACAACTGCCCCTCGGTGACGACTGTGAGCTGCATCGATGTGTACCGCTGGAATGTCTCAACGTGGAGCTGTTGCTCTATTGGCAGTGCCTCGGCGACTATCTGGAGAGCACGCAGGCGGACGAAAGCGACCAGGTGCTGCCCGAACTGAGTGTCTTCTGCACCTATGTGAACAAGTGAGTTGAATGAGTTGATCAAAAATCTATTGAAGGACTGTCTGCTCGACCACAAGATCGTCCGCGTGCTCGTGCGTTGCATGGAGAAGCTGATCACCGACCTCAATGACCGGATGCAGTTCTTCATTGAGATTATCTACGAGACGTGTGACCTTAATACCAAGCAGAATGAGCTAGTGCACGATCGCAATCTGATCAGTACGTTGCTGGACGACTTGGACACGCCCTCGAAGATGAAGATATCCTCGTTGAAGGTTGAGATCTTAGAGCTGGAGGAACAGGAGGATAACTTTGGGCGCCAGAAGGAGTATATACAGGCTCAGTCCGTGAATAAGGAGAAGATGGCTGTCACAGAGGAGTACACGGAGCTGATCAAACCGCTGCTGGTGAAGCACGGCTTTCTGGACATGCCCGCCCGTCCGAAGCTCTCCAACCAGGAGCGTGTCCTGAAAGGCCTGTTCCCCTCATACTATATGGTGGCCTCTCCGCATGTCCAGAAGCTCACTCCCAGCATATGTAAGCATATGCCGCCATCTCCACTCCTCGGATGTGGACATCTTCGAATGGGCCATCAAATGCGGCGTTCTATGAGGCATACACCGAGACGGTGTTCCGGGTTGTATACCATCAGTTCTACAATAGGAAGGAGGTCCGTCTGTGCGAGACCTCTGTCAGCTGTCTTCTCGAGCTGATGGATCACTATGGCATCGACTATGTCGACAAGTTGAGCCGGAAGATAGGTGCTAGGGGGCTGGGGTCTAAGACGTCCAATCGCCGCCAGCTCTATACCGTGCAGGATACATACGACGGGGAGGAAGATGGCGATCAGACAGTGCAGAACAGCGAGCATAGCGTCGACATCATTATGGCGATGGGCCGCTATATGGAAATGGTGGTCAACAAGGGCGTGAGCCTGGCCATAGTGCGAGGCCTTTGTCGCTTGGTCCTGCGCGGTCACATCGACGATCGGCCCGAGGTGCTCGAGCAGCTGCTCAAACGCTACTTCAATCCCAACGCAGAGCCAATCATCAGCCAGGTCTTGGGCATGTTCTTTGAGAACCTTGTCCGCCTCAAGAAGCAGGCGCTTCTGCAGACCTGCCTTCTGCCCACTCTGTGGACCGTCATGAACTGCAGCTTCGACGCGCCGCTGAACACCGTTCAGCCCGATTACGTGGTCAAGTTCTTCATCGATTTGACGATTCAGGAAGCCAGCTCCCCGAAGAGCAACATACACAACAGGATCGCTCTGAGCTTCCTGCACTACATACAGAACTATTTCACCGAGCGCAGGGAAATGTGTCGCCTGCTGGCCAAAGAGCTCACTATTAACGTGCTCAACGGACAGGAAGTCAATGTAGTGCAGTCAGAGCAGGTGTCAGTCACAAATCCGAAATCTGCGACCGAACAAACCCTGACAAACGCATCTGATCCACAGGCTGAAGCATCGCCTATAGCACCAACTGCAACGCAAGTTTCAGAGCCTATCTTAACCACTTTCGGCACTGAGAATCGTGCCCGTGACTGTCCGGGAATGCAGGAATTTTAAAGATTATTGATTTTTCTCTTCTGCGGCTGCTGGTGAACAAGGTCACATCGCTCCAAGGAGCACACACACTCACCATTGTTGACGCAGGCCGTAAACACAATGGACGAGATGGTCAGGAGGAAGTAGGCGAGCGTGAGAAGCACTCGGCACATGGTTCAAGCCACCAGCTTCTATTTAATCTACGCTGGTGTTCCAAATGCTCCGCCAACAGTCGCTTGCATGTTTGTTGATATTTTATCGATATATCGATATGGGACCTTATATTATAAGGATGTGCCATTTCATACATCAAACGTATCGCAGAAAACTAAATCCCAGATTATTTGGCTCATTATGAGCCAGCCAGGAGAGCAACGCTTTGCATGTGTTTTATTTTCGGTGCGATATTTGGCCCCTTTAATAAACTCGACTACAAGCCCATTCGATAAATGGTGCGACAGGAAATTTTGAAATGGAAGCTGGAAAAAGGATTAAATTAAATTAAATTAAAGATACTGCAGTGCCTGGCGACTCTGCATCGGATACAGGTCGCCTACGTTGTACATGAGATCGACGACGTGGGTGGGGCGCAGCATGCGCCAGGGCATAAACTGGAGGGTCTTCTTGTCGCAGTGAACATCCTTGTCGATCTCCAGCGGCATCGGCACCTCGTTGTACAGCATCCGGCCGTCGACACTGCGCTCCAGGGAGCAGGGCAGGCCGATCTGATCGGCCAGGGCCTTGAAGAGGATGGCACGCTCAAACTGGCAGCCACTGTGCACCATGCCCAGGGGTATGAAGTTAGTGTGGTAGACGTAGCGCAGTTCCTGAAGGTGGCATCGCGACGCGTGGCGGGAACACTCCTCCGTCGAGTTGAGGTCGAGGATCTTGAGGTTATCGTTCATCACATTGTCCACGACTTCGGCAATGATCTTGATGCGCTTGGCCACGTTATCAAAATCGATGGCGCTGCGCACCTTTGGCGGATTCTCCACCAGGCCGTGCATCTGTGAATCATCAGATGGGACATGGTTAGCAGCTTATTAAGGATTAGATGGGATAGACCCACCATCAGAGTTTGATTAAGCGTCTCCAGATATTTGGGTAGATGGGGATCGGCAGGACGCTTGCAGCAGCACCAGGTATGATCACCGGCACCATCGGACATCGGAAGGCAGAACGACGGAACTCTCATCAGATCCGCCTCATCCGCCTCCAATCGGTCAAAATTGACCACCAGAACGGCCTCCAGAGGAGAGCAATCGTTGCGTAGAATGTCCTGGAGAGTGCGGTAGTCGTCAAACTTTTTTCTGGACACATAAAAGTCCTTGCCGGCAGTAATGTCGGTGAAGGTTAGGCAGTTTCTAATGCAGAACTTCATCGTGGGGCACTTAGAGAGGATGCTCTCGATGGCCGGTCCCCAGGTGGACACGCAGAAGGCGTGTTTCTGGAACAGCATCAGGCTAAGATCGGGATTGGGATAGGAATATGATAATGCAGGGGGGGTGAGAGTAGTTGGGAGCCGCTTACACTTCCAGAATGCCGCGATCTATGTAGGCGTCGATGAATTCGCTAAAGCGCGTGGTCTGCAGAATGAAGTTGGTCACAGCCGTCTTGACCATATTAGAGAGCGACTTCAGAGCCCGCTTGATGGAGGACACAATGTAGTTCTCAAGCAGCACCTCACGAACATCCTGCTTATCGACGATGGTGCACAGGCAACGGAAGATGTTGTTCACGAGAATGGAATGGGCATAGGAGCGCTGTGGAAGTGGGTGAAAAATGCGTTATAGATGCCAAGACACCACAGAATGAGAGTGCTTCCTGAGACTGCCATTACCATCAAAAGTTGACCAATTTGCTCGGTGAGCGGACGATGCTGGCCCAGGACTGTTCGGTACTCCTCGTTCTGGGCCAAACTCTCGACGATTACCAGCAGAGAGAGGATCAAATCAATGGAGAGAGTAGGCAGGCCCTGCTGAATGGTGGTGGTGAGGACGCCTGGAATGTCCAAGTCCGTCAGCTCTCCAGCCGTGTCGCGATAGACTCCGGTCAGGAGGCGATTGATAAACTCGGCTGCCTGCTCCCGGGTCTTGATGATCACCTCCGGGGACTGGAAAATGGACACTAGCTTCTGCAGAGCCCCCTCATCAAACTCGGTCACAATTCGACGCAGTGCGTCCGGATTATCGGCCATGCGGTTGAGCCCGAGGATCACGAAGGTGGCCGGTGCCGGGTCGTTCTCCATGAGGCAGCCGAGGAACATGTCCGTGATCTCGGCAGTGTGCATCCTCACCAGATACAGCACGTACTTCGCAGTTTCCGCGAAGATGGATATGATGGTGCAGCGCAGCTCAAGGGACAGGATATCGATTTGGTCCTTCAGGTGCTCGACAATAAGGTCGAAGAGGTTATGCTCGAAGAACAGCTTGGTCATCTTCTCGGACCGGAGAGCCGTGGCCAGCACCTCAATGATCTCGACCGCATCCGGTCCTTGCAGATCTTCGCAAAATGCTTTGACCAGCTGCTCCAGGACATGGAAGCAGCGATGCAGCGGCTCAAACACACTCTGGTCGCTGGTGTCCACCAGGAGGGTCTTCAAGACTTTCAGGGCCGCAAGCCGAATCTCCTGGTATTTGCTGGTCACCTCACAGATAATGAGATCGATGGGAAAGTCGGGAAGAGTGGTAAACTCCAACATCTCCTCTGCACTCTGGATCAGAAGGATCTTGTGAACGGCCTCGATGGAGCTATGAATGGTGTCGGGATTCTCGGAGGTGGCAATCACTGCCTTGAACTTCTGCAAGAGCTCAAAGTTCTCCACAATTCCCAGGGCCACTTTGGGACCACGCAGGCACATGTTTAGCAGGTGCGAGAGATATTCTATGCAGAAATCGTCAGTTTCCTGCAGGTAGAAACTATAGGCCACCTCCAGGATGCCTTCAGTCGTCTCGGGCTCGAGCGTGTTCATGTCCGTGTTGTCCATTAAGGCGTTCATGAGGTACAAGGCGAAGCGTCGGATGATAACGTTCTCCGAATCAATGAAGATTTTCTTCTCCAGCAGCACTTCCAGCATTTTATGCTCCTTCAGCTCCAGTACATTCTCGTCCTGGCGCCGCGTAAAGTCTATTATGTGACTGAAGACGGTCAACAGGACGCATTCCTCCTTGGAGCTGAGCAGCAGCAGCGCCGTGTCCAAAGTCTTGACGAGGACATTAACCTCGGTGAATGACTTCTCCTCGGACTTTGTGCGGTCCGGGTAAATGGAGCGAGCTTCGTAAACTTTCTTCGTTACTTTAGACATTTTTGTTGAATATTTTGCTGCCGTGTTGTAACGGAATTTGTTTGTGTACTACATTTTTCTCACAGATCACTTTTTTTCTTTCATTTTTAAACAGTATCATTAGAAAGTAAACAAAAGTATAAATTGAAATACCCATTTTTTGTTAATTTTTTTAAATTCACAAGCGAATAGGTTGGAAAGAGGAATCAGATTAACGATGCGATATGTATCGATATATATGTAACATCCCTAGCATCAGTCTAAAATGCACTAATATTACCGGACGCGTAGCGTTCATTTTGAAATTAACAAGCAAATGGGGGTGAAAAAGAAGAATGAGCAACAACGCTACGCTTGTTTGTGTTCCATCGTACACTCACGAAAATTTTACAAATTGTACAGTATAAAGTAATCGAGCAGTATTTAGTTAGTAAAAGCAAAACAAATCACGAAATGCCCAAACCAAAGGCAAAAGCGAAGCCAAAATCCAAAGCGGCGGCAGCAGCCGCATCAAAAAGGGAGGCGACCAAGAACAACAATGCCGTTTCGGCCGAAAAGGAAAACGAAATGGAGATCAGTGATCCGACCTCCGTTCCCATCCGGGAACAATGCAGAGGAGGCGCGGAATCCATGTACACAATAATGCGTCACGCGGAACTCAAGGAGTCACTCCACAAGCGCTACGAAAAGGAGCTGCAGCAACTGTACTCGAGGGTAAGGAACAGCGTCACTGGGACCCGCTGGCTAGCCAGCTGGCTCAGCCGATTAGAACTCGTCCAATCCAACTATGAATTGTCAATTGCCTTGCAGATGGGCCACCAAGAGTTTCTGAACACATTCATCAATGTGCTGAAGACTGTACTCGAGGCGGAGGAGAGCAACGAGAACGGTAACAAGGCCCTGTCCTTTTGCGCGAAATTCGTGACCAGCTTCGAGTCGGAGAAGACGCACCCCATGATGACTGAAACATTCCACTGGCTGTTGACTGTAAGGGTCTATTGTACTTTACCATTGAGATTCAATTGAATGCTTTTGTTTGTTTGTTTTTCCCAGACATATTCCAGCAGTCCGCACGTTCGCTATCGGATTTGCTACTTTGTGAATCTGATACTTGAGACACTGGGACCCAATGCGGCACTCGACGACACGCAGTGCGACGAGATTATCGAGACTATGCTGGAGCGCGTGAAGGACGTGTCGGCCGGTGGGCGCAAGCAAGCAGTCCTGGCCATGCAGCGTCTCCAGATTCCGGACAATCCCGTCGATCCAGTTGTCTGCGCCTATTAGTTCCATCTGTCTGCGGATCCCTTGTCCAGCGTGCGCCAGTGCATTATCACCTGCATGGGCCGCAACTACATCACGGTGCCCTACATACTGCAGCGTCTGTGGGACGTGGACGAGAAGGTGCGCCGCCATACGTACGTCAACATGTGCAACTATCCAGTGCGCGCCTACAGGGTGGCGCAGCGCCTGACCCTCCTGGAGAAAGGTCTGAACGACAGCTCGGCCAACGTTAAAAAGACGGTGGTAAACATCATGCTTAAGGCCTGGATCGACTCCTACCAACAGAACTATGTGGCTCTAATAGCGGCCCTCAAGCTGGACTCCAGCGAGGGGAGCTGATGCGTTTCCGGAGCGTGACCAAGCAAATGTTGCGTGAAATCTTTGAGCAGACCGACAATCAGCAACTGATGGCACAACTGCCCCTCGGTGACGACTGTGAGCTGCATCGATGTGTACCGCTGGAATGTCTCAACGTGGAGCTGTTGCTCTATTGGCAGTGCCTCGGCGACTATCTGGAGAGCACGCAGGCGGACGAAAGCGATCAGGTGCTGCGCGAACTGAGTGTCTTCTGCACCTATGTGAACAAGTGAGTTGAATGAGACCCAAACGAAATCCAAACAGTAAGTGATTGCTATCCATTGTAGGTTCTGTGAGAGCCAGAAACCGGACATGGACAAGTTCGCCCAGATAGAGTTCCAGAACATGCTGCTCTCGCTGGTGGAAATCCTGGACTCGTACGACCTGGGCGAAGAGATTGGGCGTAGCAATATGAAGACGTTGATCAAAAATCTATTGAAGGACTGTCTGCTCGACCACAAGATCGTCCGCGTGCTCGTGCGTTGCATGGAGAAGCTGATCACCGACCTCAATGACCGGATGCAGTTCTTCATTGAGATCATCTACGAGACGTGTGACCTTAATAACAAGCAGAATGAGCTAGTGCACGATCGCAATCTGATCAGTACGTTGCTGGACGACTTGGACACGCCCTCGAAGATGAAGATATCCTCGTTGAAGGTGAAGATCTTAGAGCTGGAGGAACAGGAGGATAACTTTGGGCGCCAGAAGGAGTATATACAGGCTCAGTCCGTGAATAAGGAGAAGATTGCTGTCACAGAGGAGTACACGGAGCTGATCAAACCGCTGCTGGTGAAGCACGGCTTTCTGGACATGCCCGCCCGTCCGAAGCTCTCCAACCAGGAGCGTGTCCTGAAAGGCCTGTTCACCTCATACTATATGGTGGCCTCTCCGCATGTCCAGAAGCTCACTCCCAGCATATGTAAGCTGTACAAGGACTTCATTTGCCGCCATCTCCACTCCTCGGATGTGGACATCTTCGAATGGGCCATCAAATGCGGCAACGCCTACAGTATGTTCTATGAGGCATACACCGAGACGGTGTTCCGGGTTGTATACCATCAGTTCGACAATAGCAAGGAGGTCCGTCTGTGCGAGACCTCTGTCAGCTGTCTTCTCGAGCTGATGGATCACTATGGCATCGACTATGTCGACAAGTTGAGCCGGAAGATAGGTGCTAGGGGGCTGGGGTCTAAGACGTCCAATCGCCGCCAGCTCTATACCGTGCAGGATACATACGACGGGGAGGAGGATGGCGATCAGACAGTGCAGAACAGCGAGCATAGCGTCGACATCATTATGGCGATTGTCGGCTATATGGAAATGGTGGTCGACAAGGGCGTGAGCCTGGCCATAGTGCGAGGCCTTTGTCGCTTGGTCCTGCGCGGTCACATCGACGATCGGCCCGAGGTGCTCGAGCAGCTGCTCAAACGCTACTTCAATCCCAAGGCAGAGCCAATCATCAGCCAGGTCCTGGGCATGTTCTTTGAGAACCTTGTCCGCCTCAAGAAGCAGGCGCTTCTGCAACCCTGCCTTCTGCCCACTCTGTGGACCGTCATGAACTGCAGCTTCGACGCGCCGCTGAACACCGTTCAGCCCGATTACGTGGTCAAGTTCTTCATCGATTTGACGATTCAGGAAGCCAGCTCCCCGAAAAGCAACATACACAACAGGATCGCTCTGAGCTTCCTGCACTACATACAGAACTATTTCACCGAGCGCAGGGAAATGTGTCGCCTGACTGAAATGTTGGAGATGGCTGACAAACTGATCACGGTGAGAACATTTTCTGAATATCCATTGCGGAAGCGCTGTATCATTCGTTTGGTTCGGTTTTCAGAGCGAACTAGAGCCGCGTGTGGTCAAGAACATTAAAGTCTTTAAGACGATGCTCGACGGTAGCTTTAATCCACCATCACGTGAGGCGCGCGACGATCTGGAAAGCGACGAGGAGTGCGACACTGCGACTGTGGCATCTGAAAATGTAGTGCAGTCAGAGCAGGTGTCAGTCACAAATCCTGAAAAATCTGCGACCGAACAAACCCTGACAAACGCATCTGATCCACAGGCTGAAGCATCGGCTATAGCACCAACTGCAACGCAAGTTTCAGAGCCTATCTTAACCACTTTCGGCACTGAGAATCGTGCCCGTGACTGTCCGGGAATGCAGGAATTTTAAAGATTATTGATTTTTCTCTTCTGCGGCTGCTGGTGAACAAGGTCACATCGCTCCAAGGAGCACACACACTCACCTTTGTTGACGCAGGCCGTAAACACAATGGACGAGATGGTCAGGAGGAAGTAGGCGAGCGTGAGGAGCACTCGGCACATGGTTCAAGCCACCAGCTTCTATTTAATCTACGCTGGTGTTCCAAATGCTCCGCCAACAGTCGCTTGCATGTTTGTTGATATTTTATCGATATATCGATATGGGACCTTATATTATAAGGATGTGCCATTTCATACATCAAACGTATCGCAGAAAACTAAATCCCAGGTTATCTGGCTCATTATGAGCCAGCCAGGAGAGCAACGCTTTGCATGTGTTTTATTTTCGGTGAGATATTTTTTTCGACGATTAGATTAATAGAAATATCTAGACTGTAAGTGCTTACCAAATCACAGACCCAATTGCCTATTATATTCCAAGAAGGAAGAGTACGCAAATATTTCACCGCTCCTTATTATTATTATTCCGATATATCGATATATTAATGTTTTAAAATTGATACATTCGATATAGCAATATTAAAATTTATAAAATTTGACTTATCGATGTACGATATTTTTTAAAAATTACAATCCCAATCGCTTGCGCAGTGGACTGTGGATAGGACTAGCTGAGACCAAAACCACTGCTTCTTTGGCCCCTTTAATAAACTCGATAACAAGCCCATTCGATAAATGGTGCGACAGGAAATTTTGAAATGGAAGCTGGAAAAAGGATTAAATAAAAAAATCTGTGATCAATAGAGGCGCAGATACTGCAGTGCCTGGCGACTCTGCATCGGATACAGGTCGCCTACGTTGTACATGAGATCGACGACGTGGGTGGGGCGCAGCATGCGCCAGGGCATAAACTGGAGGGTCTTCTTGTCGCAGTGAACATCCTTGTCGATCTCCAGCGGCATCGGCACCTCGTTGTACAGCATACGGCCGTCGACACTGCGCTCCAGGGTGCAGGGCAGGCCGATCTGATCGGCCAGGGCCTTGAAGAGGATGGCGCGCTCAAACTGGCAGCCACTGTGCACCATGCCCAGGGGTATGAAGTTAGTGTGGTAGACGTAGCGCAGTTCCTGAAGGTGGCATCGCACCGCGTGGCGGGAACACTCCTCCGTCGAGTTGAGGTCGAGGATCTTGAGGTTATCGTTCATCACATTGTGCACGACTTCGGCAATGATCTTGATGCGCTTGGCCACGTTATCAAAATCGATGGCGCTGCGCACCTTTGGCGGATTCTCCACCAGGCCGTGCATCTGTGAATCATCAGATGGGACATGGTTAGCAGCTTATTAAGGATTAGATGGGATAGACCCACCATCAGAGTTTGATTAAGCGTCTCCAGATAATTGGGTAGATGGGGATGGGCAGGACGCTTGCAGTAGCACCAGGTATGATCACCGGCACCATCGGACATCGGAAGGCAGAACGACGGAACTCTCATCAGATCCGCCTCATCCGCCTCCAATCGGTCAAAATTGACCACCAGAACGGCCTCAAGAGAGCAATCGTTGCGTAGAATGTCCTGGAGAGTGCGGAAGTCGTCAAACTTTTTTCTGGACACATAAAAGTCCTTGCCGGCAGTAATGTCGGTGAAGGTTAGGCAGTTTCTAATGCAGAACTTCATCGATGGTGCACAAGCAACGGAAGATGTTGTTCACGAGAATGGAATGGGCATAGGAGCGCTGTGGAAGTGGGTGAAAAATGCGTTATAGATGCCAAGACACCACAGAATGAGAGTGCTTCCTGAGACTGCCATTACCATCAAAAGTTGAGCAATTCGCTCGGTGAGCGGACGATGCTGGCCCAGGACTGTTCGGTACTCCTCGTTCTGGGCCAAACTCTCGACGATTACCAGCAGAGAGAGGATCAAATCAATGGAGAGAGTAGGCAGGCCCTGCTGAATGGTGGTGGTGAGGACGCCTGGAATGTCCAAGTTCGTCAGCTCTCCAGCCGTGTCGCGATAGGCTCCGGTCAGGAGGCGATTGATAAACTCGGCTGCCTGCTCCCGGGTCTTGATGATCACCTCCGGGGACTGGAAAATGGACACTAGCTTCTGCCGAGCCCCCTCATCAAACTCGGTCACAATTCGACGCAGTGCGTCCGGATAATCGGCCATGCGGTTGAGCCCGAGGATCACGAAGGTGGCCGGTGCCGGGTCGTTCTCCATGAGGCAGCCGAGGAACATGTCCGTGATCTCGGCAGTGTGCATCCTCACCAGATACTGCACGTACTTCGCAGTTTCCGCGAAGATGGATATGATGGTGCAGCGCAGCTCAAGGGACAGGATATCGATTTGGTCCTTCAGGTGCTCGACAATAAGGTCGAAGAGGTTATGCTCGAAGAACAGCTTGGTCATCTCGGACCGGAGAGCCGTGGCCAGCACCTCAATGATCTCGACCGCATCCGGTCTTTGCAGAACTTCGCAAAATGCTTTGACCAGCTGCTCCAGGACATGGAAGCAGCGATACAGCGGCTCAAACACACTCTGGTCGCTGGTGTCCACCAGGAGGGTCTTCAAGACTTTCAGGGCCGCAAGCCGAATCTCCTGGTATTTGCTGGTCACCTCACAGATAATGCGATCGATGGGAAAGTCGGGAAGAGTGGTAAACTCCAACATCTCCTCTGCACTCTGGATCAGCAGGATCTTGTGAACGGCCTCGATGGAGCTATGAATGGTGTCGGGATTCTCGGAGGTGGCAATCACTGCCTTGAACTTCTGCAAGAGCTCAAAGTTCTCCACAATTCCCTGGGCCACTTTGGGATCACGCAGGCACATGTTTAGCAGGTGCGAGAGATATTCTATGCAGAAATCGTCAGTTTCCTGCAGGTAGAAACTATAGGCCACCTCCAGGATGCCTTCAGTCGTCTCGGGCTCGAGCGTGTTCATGTCCGTGTTGTCCATTAAGGCGTTCATGAGGTACAAGGCGAAGCGTCGGATGATAACGTTCTCCGAATCAATGAAGATTTTCTTCTCCAGCAGCACTTCCAGCATTTTATGCTCCTTCAGCTCCAGTACATTCTAGTCCTGGCGCCGCGTAAAGTCCATTATGTGACTGAAGACGGTCAACAGGACGCATTCCTCCTTGGAGCTGAGCAGCAGCAGCGCCGTGTCCAAAGTCTTGACGAGGACATTAACCTCGGTGAATGACTTCTCCTCGGACTTTGTGCGGTCCGGGTAAATGGAGCGAGCTTCGTAAACTTTCTTCGTTACTTTAGACATTTTTGTTGAATATTTTGCTGCCGTGTTGTAACGGAATTTGTTTGTGTACTACATTTTTCTCACAGATCACTTTCTTTCTTTCATTTTTAAACAGTATCATTAGAAAGTAAACAAAAGTATAAATTGAAATACCCATTTTTTGTTAATTTTTTTAAATTCAGAAGCGAATAGGTTGGAAAGAGGAATCAGATTAACGATGCGATATGTATCGATATATATGTAACATCCCTAGCATCAGTCTAAAATGCACTAATATTACCGCACGCGTAGCGTTCTTTTTGAAATTAACAAGCGAATGGGTGAAAAAGAAGAATGAGCAACAACGCTACGCTTGTTTGTGTTCCATCGTACACTCACGAAAATTTTACAAATTGTACAGTATAAAGTAATCAAGCAGTATTTAGTTAGTAAAAGCAAAACAAATCACGAAATGCCCAAACCAAAGGGAAAAGCGAAGCCAAAATCCAAAGCGGCGGCAGCAGCCGCATCAAAAAGGGAGGCGACCAAGAACAACAATGCCGTTTCGGCCGAAAAGGAAAACGAAATGCAGATCAGTGATCCGACCTCCGTTCCCATCCGGGAACAATGCAGAGGAGGCGCGGAATCCATGTACACAATAATGCGTCACGCGGAACTCAAGGAGTCACTCCACAAGCGCTACGAAAAGGAGCTGCAGCAACTGTACTCGAGGGTAAGGAACAGCGTCACTGGGACCCGCTGGTTAGCCAGCTGGCTCAGCCGATTAGAACTCGTCCAATCCAACTATGAATTGTCAATTGCCTTGCAGATGGGCCACCAAGAGTTTCTGAACACATTCATCAATGTGCTGAAGACTGTACTCGAGGCGGAGGAGAGCAACGAGAACGGTAACAAGGCCCTGTCCTTTTGCGCGAAATTCGTGACCAGCTTCGAGTCGGAGAAGACGCACCCCATGATGACTGAAACATTCCACTGGCTGTTGACTGTAAGGGTCTACTGTACTTTACCATTGAGATTCAATTGAATGCTTTTTTTGTTTGTTTTTCCCAGACATATTCCAGCAGTCCGCACGTTCGCTATCGGATTTGCTACTTTGTGAATCTGATACTTGAGAAACTGGGACCCAATGCGGCACTCGACGTCACGCAGTGCGAAGAGATTCTCGAGACTATGCTGGAGCGCGTGAAGGACGTGTCGGCCGGTGTGCGCAAGTAAGCAGTCCTGGCCATGCAGCGTTTCCAGATTCCGGACAATCCCGTCGATCCAGTTGTCTGCGCCTATAAGTTCCATCTGTCTGCGGATCCCTTGTCCAGCGTGCGCCAGTGCATTATCACCTGCATGGGCCGCAACTACATCACGGTGCCCTACATACTGCAGCGTCTGTGGGACGTGGACGAGAAGGTGCGCCGCCATACGTACGTCAACATGTGCAACTATCCAGTGCGCGCCTACAGGGTGGCGCAGCGCCTGACCCTCCTGGAGAAAGGTCTGAACGACAGCTCGGCCAACGTTAAAAAGACGGTGGTAAACATCATGCTTAAGGCCTGGATCGACTCCTACCAACAGAACTATGTGGCTCTGATAGCGGCCCTCAAGCTGGACTCCAGCGAGGAGGAGCTGATGCGTTTCCGGAGCGTGACCAAGCAAATGTTGCGTGAAATTTTTGGCAGTGCCTCGGCGACTATCTGGAGAGCACGCAGGCGGACGAAAGCGACCAGGTGCTGCCCGAACTGAGTGTCTTCTGCACCTATGTGAACAAGTGAGTTGAATGAGACCCAAACGAAATCCAAACAGTAAGTGATTGCTATCCATTGTAGGTTCTGTGAGAGCCAGAAACCGGACATGGACAAGTTCGCCCAGATAGAGTTCCAGAACATGCTGCTCTCGCTGGTGGAAATCCTGGACTCGTACGACCTGGGCGACGAGATTGGGCGTAGCAATATGAAGACGTTGATCAAAAATCTATTGAAGGACTGTCTGCTCGACCACAAGATCGTCCGCGTGCTCGTGCGTTGCATGGAGAAGCTGATCACCGACCTCAATGACCGGATGCAGTTCTTCATTGAGATCATCTACGAGACGTGTGACCTTAATAACAAGCAGAATGAGCTAGTGCACGATCGCAATCTGATCAGTACGTTGCTGGACGACTTGGACACGCCCTCGAAGATGAAGATATCCTCGTTGAAGGTGAAGATCTTAGAGCTGGAGGAACAGGAGGATAACTTTGGGCGCCAGAAGGAGTATAAACAGGCTAAGTCCGTGAATAAGGAGAAGATTGCTGTCACAGAGGAGTACACGGAGCTGATCAAACCGCTGCTGGTGAAGCACGGCTTTCTGGACATGCCCGCCCGTCCGAAGCTCTCCAACCAGGAGCGTGTCCTGAAAGGCCTGTTCACCTCATACTATATGGTGGCCTCTCCGCATGTCCAGAAGCTCACTCCCAGCATATGTAAGCTGTACAAGGACTTTATTTGCCGCCATCTCCACTCCTCGGATGTGGACATCTTCGAATGGGCCATCAAATGCGGCAACGCCTACAGTATGTTCTATGAGGCATACACCGAGACGGTGTTCCGGGTTGTATACCATCAGTTCGACAATAGCAAGGAGGTCCGTCTGTGCGAGACCTCTGTCAGCTGTCTTCTCGAGCTGATGGATCACTATGGCATCGACTATGTCGACAAGTTGAGCCGGAAGATAGGTGCTAGGGGGCTGGGGTCTAAGACGTCCAATCGCCGCCAGCTCTATACCGTGCAGGATACATACGACGGGGAGGAGGATGGCGATCAGACAGTGCAGAACAGCGAGCATAGCGTCGACATCATTATGGCGATTGGCCGCTATATGGAAATGGTGGTCGACAAGGGCGTGAGCCTGGCCATAGTGCGAGGCCTTTGTCGCTTGGTCCTGCGCGGTCACATCGACGATCGGCCCGAGGTGCTCGAGCAGCTGCTCAAACGCTACTTCAATCCCAACGCAGAGCCAATCATCAGCCAGGTCCTGGGCATGTTCTTTGAGAACCTTGTCCGCCTCAAGAAGCAGGCGCTTCTGCAACCCTGCCTTCTGCCCACTCTGTGGACCGTCATGAACTGCAGCTTCGACGCGCCGCTGAACGCCGTTCAGCCCGATTACGTGGTCAAGTTCTTCATCGATTTGACGATTCAGGAAGCCAGCTCCCCGAAGAGCAACATACACAACAGGATCGCTCTGAGCTTCCTGCACTACATACAGAACTATTTCACCGAGCGCAGGGAAATGTGTCGCCTGCTTGCCAAAGAGCTCACCAACCTCACTATTAACGTGCTCAACGGACAGGAAGTCAAGACTGAAATGTTGGAGATGGCTGACAAACTGATCACGGTGAGAACATTTTCTGAATATCCATTGCGGAAGCGCTGTATCATTCGTTTGGTTCGGTTTTCAGAGCGAACTAGAGCCGCGTGTGGTCAAGAACATTAAAGTCTTTAAGACGATGCTCGACGGTAGCTTTAATCCACCATCACGTGAGGCGCGCGACGATCTGGAAAGCGACGAGGAGTGCGACACTGCGACTGTGGCATCTGAAAATGTAGTGCAGTCAGAGCAGGTGTCAGTCACAAATCCTGAAAAATCTGCGACCGAACAAACCCTGACAAACGCATCTGATCCACAGGCTGAAGCATCGGCTATAGCACCAACTGCAACGCAAGTTTCAGAGCCTATCTTAACCACTTTCGGCACTGAGAATCGTGCCCGTGACTGTCCGGGAATGCAGGAATTTTAAAGATTATTGATTTTTCTCTTCTGCGGCTGCTGGTGAACAAGGTCACATCGCTCCAAGGAGCACACACACTCACCTTTGTTGACGCAGGCCGTAAACACAATGGACGAGATGGTCAGGAGGAAGTAGGCGAGCATGAGGAGCACTCGGCACATGGTTCAAGCCACCAGCTTCTATTTAATCTACGCTGGTGTTCCAAATGCTCCGCCAACAGTCGCTTGCATGTTTGTTGATATTTTATCGATATATCGATATGGGACCTTATATTATAAGGATGTGCCATTTCATACATCAAACGTATCGCAGAAAACTAAATCCCAGGTTATCTGGCTCATTATGAGCCAGCCAGGAGAGCAACGCTTTGCATGTGTTTTATTTTCGGTGCGATATTTTTTTCGACGATTAGATTAATAGAAATATCTAGACTGTAAGTGCTTACCAAATCACAGACCCAATTGCCTATTATATTCCAAGAAGGAAGAGTACGCAAATATTTCACCGCTCCTTATTATTATTATTCCGATATATCGATATATTAATGTTTTAAAATTGATACATTCGATATGGCAATATTAAAATTTATAAAATTTGACTTATCGATGTACGATATTTTTTAAAAATTACAATCCCAATCGCTTGCGCAGTGGACTGTGGATAGGACTAGCTGAGACCAAAACCACTGCTTCTTTGGCCCCTTTAATAAACTCGATTACAAGACCATTCGATAAATGGTGCGACAGGAAATTTTGAAATGGAAGCTGGAAAAAGGATTAAATAAAAAAATCTCAGTGATCAATAGAGGCGCAGATACTGCAGTGCCTGGCGACTCTGCATCGGATACAGGTCGCCTACGTTGTACATGAGATCGACGACGTGGGTGGGGCGCAGCATGCGCCAGGGCATAAACTGGAGGGTCTTCTTGTCGCAGTGAACATCCTTGTCGATCTCCAGCGGCATCGGCACCTCGTTGTACAGCATCCGGCCGTCGACACTGCGCTCCAGGGTGCAGGGCAGGCCGATCTGATCGGCCAGGGCCTTGAAGAGGATGGCGCGCTCAAACTGGCAGCCACTGTGCACCATGCCCAGGGGTATGAAGTTAGTGTGGTAGACGTAGCGCAGTTCCTGAAGGTGGCATCGCACCGCATGGCGGGAACACTCCTCCGTCGAGTTGAGGTCGAAGATCTTGAGGTTATCGTTCATCACATTGTGCACGACTTCGGCAATGATCTTGATGCGCTTGGCCACGTTATCAAAATCGATGGCGCTGCGCACCTTTGGCGGATTCTCCACCAGGCCGTGCATCTGTGAATCATCAGATGGGACATGGTTAGCAGCTTATTAAGGATTAGATGGGATAGACCCACCATCAGAGTTTGATTAAGCGTCTCCAGATATTTGGGTAGATGGGGATGGGCAGGACGCTTGCAGTAGCACCAGGTATGATCACCGGCACCATCGGACATCGGAAGGCAGAACGACGGAACTCTCATCAGATCCGCCTCATCCGCCTCCAATCGGTCAAAATTGACCACCAGAACGGCCTCCAGAGAGCAATCGTTGCGTAGAATGTCCTGGAGAGTGCGGAAGTCGTCAAACTTTTTTCTGGACACATAAAAGTCCTTGCCGGCAGTAATGTCGGTGAAGGTTAGGCAGTTTCTAATGCAGAACTTTATCGTGGGGCACTTAGAGAGGATGCTCTCGATGGCCGGTCCCCAGGTGGACACGCAGAAGGCGTGTTTCTGGAACAGCATCAGGCTAAGATCGGGATTGGGATAGGAATATGATAATGCAGGGGGGGTGAGAGTAGTTGGGAGCCGCTTACACTTCCAGAATGCCGCGATCTATGTAGGCGTCGATGAATTCGCTAAAGCGCGTGGTCTGCAGAATGAAGTTGGTCACAGCCGTCTTGACCAGATTAGAGAGCGACTTCAGAGCCCGCTTGATGGAGGACACAATGTAGTTCTCAAGCAGCACCTCACGAACATCCTGCTTATCGACGATGGTGCACAGGCAACGGAAGATGTTGTTCACGAGAATGGAATGGGCATAGGAGCGCTGTGGAAGTGGGTGAAAAATGCGTTATAGATGCCAAGACACCACAGAATGAGAGTGCTTCCTGAGACTGCCATTACCATCAAAAGTTGAGCAATTTGCTCGGTGAGCGGACGATGCTGGCCCAGGACTGTTCGGTACTCCTCGTTCTGGGCCAAACTCTCGACGATTACCAGCAGAGAGAGGATCAAATCAATGGAGAGAGTAGGCAGGCCCTGCTGAATGGTGGTGGTGAGGACGCCTGGAATGTCCAAGTCCGTCAGCTCTCCAGCCGTGTCGCGATAGGCTCCGGTCAGGAGGCGATTGATAAACTCGGCTGCCTGCTCCCGGGTCTTGATGATCACCTCCGGGGACTGGAAAATGGACACTAGCTTCTGCAGAGCCCCCTCATCAAACTCGGTCACAATTCGACGCAGTGCGTCCGGATTATCGGCCATGCGGTTGAGCCCGAGGATCACGAAGGTGGCCGGTGCCGGGTCGTTCTCCATGAGGCAGCCGAGGAACATGTCCGTGATCTCGGCAGTGTGCATCCTCACCAGATACTGCACGTACTTCGCAGTTTCCGCGAAGATGGATATGATGGTGCAGCGCAGCTCAAGGGACAGGATATCGATTTGGTCCTTCAGGTGCTCGACAATAAGGTCGAAGAGGTTATGCTCGAAGAACAGCTTGGTCATCTCGGACCGGAGAGCCGTGGCCAGCACCTCAATGATCTCGACCGCATCCGGTCTTTGCAGAACTTCGCAAAATGCTTTGACCAGCTGCTCCAGGACATGGAAGCAGCGATGCAGCGGCTCAAACACACTCTGGTCGCTGGTGTCCACCAGGAGGGTCTTCAAGACTTTCAGGGCCGCAAGCCGAATCTCCTGGTATTTGCTGGTCACCTCACAGATAATGCGATCGATGGGAAAGTCGGGAAGAGTGGTAAACTCCAACATCTCCTCTGCACTCTGGATCAGCAGGATCTTGTGAACGGCCTCGATGGAGCTATGAATGGTGTCGGGATTCTCGGAGGTGGCAATCACTGCCTTGAACTTCTGCAAGAGCTCAAAGTTCTCCACAATTCCCTGGGCCACTTTGGGATCACGCAGGCACATGTTTAGCAGGTGCGAGAATATAACTAAACTATAGACGACGGCGTTAGATCAAAGTGATTGCCGAAGTGGCGGCGGCAGAGAGCCCCTTTAGCGGGAGAGCGCAGCAGCTCTGCAGAACGTCAACGTTTTACAACATAGGCGGCTCTCTCTGCTCATACAATAATAATGTTAAAGTTACGGTTATTCTTCAGCGGCTGGCCCGAACAGTTACTTTAGACATTTTTGTTGAATATTTTGCTGCCGTGTTGTAACGGAATTTGTTTGTGTACTACATTTTTCTCACAGATCACTTTCTTTCTTTCATTTTTAAACAGTATCATTAGAAAGTAAACAAAAGTATAAATTGAAATACCCATTTTTGTTAATTTTTTTAAATTCACAAGCGAATAGGTTGGAAAGAGGAATCAGATTAACGATGCGATATGTATCGATATATATATGTAACATCCCTAGCATCAGTCTAAAATGCACTAATATTACCGCACGCGTAGCGTTCTTTTTGAAATTAACAAGCGAATGGGGGTGAAAAAGAAGAATGAGCAACAACGCTACGCTTGTTTGTGTTCCATCGTACACTCACGAAAATTTTACAAATTGTACAGTATAAAGTAATCGAGCAGTATTTAGTTAGTAAAAGCAAAACAAATCACGAAATGCCCAAACCAAAGGCAAAAGCGAAGCCAAAATCCAAAGCGGCGGCAGCAGCCGCATCAAAAAGGGAGGCGGCCAAGAACAATGCCGTTTCGGCCGAAAAGGAAAACGAAATGGAGATCAGTGATCCGACTCCGTTCCCATCCGGGAACAATGCAGAGGAGGCGCGGAATCCATGTACACAATAATGCGTCACGCGGAACTCAAGGAGTCACTCCACAAGCGCTACGAAAAGGAGCTGCAGCAACTGTACTCGAGGGTAAGGAACAGCGTCACTGGGACCCGCTGGCTAGCCAGCTGGCTCAGCCGATTAGAACTCGTCCAATCCAACTATGAATTGTCAATTGCCTTGCAGATGGGCCACCAAGAGTCTGAACACATTCATCAATGTGCTGAAGACTGTACTCGAGGCGGAGGAGAGCAACGAGAACGGTAACAAGGCCCTGTCCTTTTGCGCGAAATTCGTGACCAGCTTCGAGTCGGAGAAGACGCACCCCATGATGACTGAAACATTCCACTGGCTGTTGACTGTAAGGGTCTACTGTACTTTACCATTGAGATTCAATTAAATGCTTTTGTTTGTTTGTTTTTCCCAGACATATTCCAGCAGTCCGCACGTTCGCTATCGGATTTGCTACTTTGTGAATCTGATACTTGAGAAACTGGGACCCAATGCGGCAGTCGACGACACGCAGTGCGACGAGATTCTCGAGACTATGCTGGAGCGCGTGAAGGACGTGTCGGCCGGTGTGCGCAAGCAAGCAGTCCTGGCCATGCAGCGTCTCCAGATTCCGGACAATCCCGTCGATCCAGTTGTCTTCGCCTATCAGTTCCATCTGTCTGCGGATCCCTTGTCCAGCGTGCGCCAGTGCATTATCACCTGCATGGGCCGCAACTACATCACGGTGCCCTACATACTGCAGCGTCTGTGGGACGTGGACGAGAAGGTGCGCCGCCATACGTACGTCAACATGTGCAACTATCCAGTGCGCGCCTACAGGGTGGCGCAGCGCCTGACCCTCCTGGAGCAAGGTCTGAACGACAGCTCGGCCAACGTTAAAAAGACGGCGGTAAACATCATGCTTAAGGCCTGGATCGGCTCCTACCAACAGAACTATGTGGCTCCGATAGCAGCCCTCAAGCTGGACTCCAGCGAGGAGGAGCTGATGCGTTTCCGGAGCGTGACCAAGCAAATGTTGCGTGAAATCTTTGAGCAGACCGACAATCAGCAACTGATGGCACAACTGCCCCTCGGTGACGACTGTGAGCTGCATCGATGTGTACCGCTGGAATGTCTCAACGTGGAGCTGTTGCTCTATTGGCAGTGCCTCGGCGACTATCTGGAGAGCACGCAGGCGGACGAAAGCGACCAGGTGCTGCCCGAACTGAGTGTCTTCTGCACTTATGTGAACAAGTGAGTTGAATGAGACCCAAACGAAATCCAAACAGTAAGTGATTGCTATCCATTGTAGGTTCTGTGAGAGCCAGAAACCGGACATGGACAAGTTCGCCCAGATAGAGTTCCAGAACATGCTGCTCTCGCTGGTGGAAATCCTGGACTCGTACGACCTGGGCGACGAGATTGGGCGTAGCAATATGAAGACGTTGATCAAAAATCTATTGAAGGACTGTCTGCTCGACCACAAGATCGTCCGCGTGCTCGTGCGTTGCATGGAGAAGCTGATCACCGACCTCAATGACCGGATGCAGTTCTTCATTGAGATCATCTACGAGACGTGTGACCTTAATAACAAGCAGAATGAGCTAGTGCACGATCGCAATCTGATCAGTACGTTGCTGGACGACTTGGACACGCCCTCGAAGATGAAGATATCCTCGTTGAAGGTGAAGATCTTAGAGCTGGAGGAACAGGAGGATAACTTTGGGCGCCAGAAGGAGTATAAACAGGCTCAGTCCGTGAATAAGGAGAAGATTGCTGTCACAGAGGAGTACACGGAGCTGATCAAACCGCTGCTGGTGAAGCACGGCTTTCTGGACATGCCCGCCCGTCCGAAGCTCTCCAACCAGGAGCGTGTCCTGAAAGGCCTGTTCACCTCATACTATATGGTGGCCTCTCCGCATGTCCAGAAGCTCACTCCCAGCATATGTAAGCTGTACAAGGACTTTATTTGCCGCCATCTCCACTCCTCGGATGTGGACATCTTCGAATGGGCCATCAAATGCGGCAACGCCTACAGTATGTTCTATGAGGCATACACCGAGACGGTGTTCCGGGTTGTATACCATCAGTTCGACAATAGCAAGGAGGTCCGTCTGTGCGAGACCTCTGTCAGCTGTCTTCTCGAGCTGATGGATCACTATGGCATCGACTATGTCGACAAGTTGAGCCGGAAGATAGGTGCTAGGGGGCTGGGGTCTAAGACGTCCAATCGCCGCCAGCTCTATACCGTGCAGGATACATACGACGGGGAGGAGGATGGCGATCAGACAGTGCAGAACAGCGAGCATAGCGTCGACATCATTATGGCGATTGGCCGCTATATGGAAATGGTGGTCGACAAGGGCGTGAGCCTGGCCATAGTGCGAGGCCTTTGTCGCTTGGTCCTGCGCGGTCACATCGACGATCGGCCCGAGGTGCTCGAGCAGCTGCTCAAACGCTACTTCAATCCCAACGCAGAGCCAATCATCAGCCAGGTCCTGGGCATGTTCTTTGAGAACCTTGTCCGCCTCAAGAAGCAGGCGCTTCTGCAACCCTGCCTTCTGCCCACTCTGTGGACCGTCATGAACTGCAGCTTCGACGCGCCGCTGAACGCCGTTCAGCCCGATTACGTGGTCAAGTTCTTCATCGATTTGACGATTCAGGAAGCCAGCTCCCCGAAGAGCAACATACACAACAGGATCGCTCTGAGCTTCCTGCACTACATACAGAACTATTTCACCGAGCGCAGGGAAATGTGTCGCCTGCTTGCCAAAGAGCTCACCAACCTCACTATTAACGTGCTCAACGGACAGGAAGTCAAGACTGAAATGTTGGAGATGGCTGACAAACTGATCACGGTGAGAACATTTTCTGAATATCCATTGCGGAAGCGCTGTATCATTCGTTTGGTTCGGTTTTCAGAGCGAACTAGAGCCGCGTGTGGTCAAGAACATTAAAGTCTTTAAGACGATGCTCGACGGTAGCTTTAATCCACCATCACGTGAGGCGCGCGACGATCTGGAAAGCGACGAGGAGTGCGACACTGCGACTGTGGCATCTGAAAATGTAGTGCAGTCAGAGCAGGTGTCAGTCACAAATCCTGAAAAATCTGCGACCGAACAAACCCTGACAAACGCATCTGATCCACAGGCTGAAGCATCGGCTATAGCACCAACTGCAACGCAAGTTTCAGAGCCTATCTTAACCACTTTCGGCACTGAGAATCGTGCCCGTGACTGTCCGGGAATGCAGGAATTTTAAAGATTATTGATTTTTCTCTTCTGCGGCTGCTGGTGAACAAGGTCACATCGCTCCAAGGAGCACACACACTCACCTTTGTTGACGCAGGCCGTAAACACAATGGACGAGATGGTCAGGAGGAAGTAGGCGAGCATGAGGAGCACTCGGCACATGGTTCAAGCCACCAGCTTCTATTTAATCTACGCTGGTGTTCCAAATGCTCCGCCAACAGTCGCTTGCATGTTTGTTGATATTTTATCGATATATCGATATGGGACCTTATATTATAAGGATGTGCCATTTCATACATCAAACGTATCGCAGAAAACTAAATCCCAGGTTATCTGGCTCATTATGAGCCAGCCAGGAGAGCAACGCTTTGCATGTGTTTTATTTTCGGTGCGATATTTTTTTCGACGATTAGATTAATAGAAATATCTAGACTGTAAGTGCTTACCAAATCACAGACCCAATTGCCTATTATATTCCAAGAAGGAAGAGTACGCAAATATTTCACCGCTCCTTATTATTATTATTCCGATATATCGATATATTGATGTTTTAAAATTGATACATTCGATATGGCAATATTAAAATTTATAAAATTTGACCTATCGATGTACGATATTTTTTAAAAATTACAATCCCAATCGCTTGCGCAGTGGACTGTGGATAGGACTAGCTGAGACCAAAACCACTGCTTCTTTGGCCCCTTTAATAAACTCGATTACAAGACCATTCGATAAATGGTGCGACAGGAAATTTTGAAATGGAAGCTGGAAAAAGGATTAAATAAAAAAATCTCAGTGATCAATAGAGGCGCAGATACTGCAGTGCCTGGCGACTCTGCATCGGATACAGGTCGCCTACGTTGTACATGAGATCGACGACGTGGGTGGGGCGCAGCATGCGCCAGGGCATAAACTGGAGGGTCTTCTTGTCGCAGTGAACATCCTTGTCGATCTCCAGCGGCATCGGCACCTCGTTGTACAGCATCCGGCCGTCGACACTGCGCTCCAGGGTGCAGGGCAGGCCGATCTGATCGGCCAGGGCCTTGAAGAGGATGGCGCGCTCAAACTGGCAGCCACTGTGCACCATGCCCAGGGGTATGAAGTTAGTGTGGTAGACGTAGCGCAGTTCCTGAAGGTGGCATCGCACCGCATGGCGGGAACACTCCTCCGTCGAGTTGAGGTCGAAGATCTTGAGGTTATCGTTCATCACATTGTGCACGACTTCGGCAATGATCTTGATGCGCTTGGCCACGTTATCAAAATCGATGGCGCTGCGCACCTTTGGCGGATTCTCCACCAGGCCGTGCATCTGTGAATCATCAGATGGGACATGGTTAGCAGCTTATTAAGGATTAGATGGGATAGACCCACCATCAGAGTTTGATTAAGCGTCTCCAGATATTTGGGTAGATGGGGATGGGCAGGACGCTTGCAGTAGCACCAGGTATGATCACCGGCACCATCGGACATCGGAAGGCAGAACGACGGAACTCTCATCAGATCCGCCTCATCCGCCTCCAATCGGTCAAAATTGACCACCAGAACGGCCTCCAGAGAGCAATCGTTGCGTAGAATGTCCTGGAGAGTGCGGAAGTCGTCAAACTTTTTTCTGGACACATAAAAGTCCTTGCCGGCAGTAATGTCGGTGAAGGTTAGGCAGTTTCTAATGCAGAACTTTATCGTGGGGCACTTAGAGAGGATGCTCTCGATGGCCGGTCCCCAGGTGGACACGCAGAAGGCGTGTTTCTGGAACAGCATCAGGCTAAGATCGGGATTGGGATAGGAATATGATAATGCAGGGGGGGTGAGAGTAGTTGGGAGCCGCTTACACTTCCAGAATGCCGCGATCTATGTAGGCGTCGATGAATTCGCTAAAGCGCGTGGTCTGCAGAATGAAGTTGGTCACAGCCGTCTTGACCAGATTAGAGAGCGACTTCAGAGCCCGCTTGATGGAGGACACAATGTAGTTCTCAAGCAGCACCTCACGAACATCCTGCTTATCGACGATGGTGCACAGGCAACGGAAGATGTTGTTCACGAGAATGGAATGGGCATAGGAGCGCTGTGGAAGTGGGTGAAAAATGCGTTATAGATGCCAAGACACCACAGAATGAGAGTGCTTCCTGAGACTGCCATTACCATCAAAAGTTGAGCAATTTGCTCGGTGAGCGGACGATGCTGGCCCAGGACTGTTCGGTACTCCTCGTTCTGGGCCAAACTCTCGACGATTACCAGCAGAGAGAGGATCAAATCAATGGAGAGAGTAGGCAGGCCCTGCTGAATGGTGGTGGTGAGGACGCCTGGAATGTCCAAGTCCGTCAGCTCTCCAGCCGTGTCGCGATAGGCTCCGGTCAGGAGGCGATTGATAAACTCGGCTGCCTGCTCCCGGGTCTTGATGATCACCTCCGGGGACTGGAAAATGGACACTAGCTTCTGCAGAGCCCCCTCATCAAACTCGGTCACAATTCGACGCAGTGCGTCCGGATTATCGGCCATGCGGTTGAGCCCGAGGATCACGAAGGTGGCCGGTGCCGGGTCGTTCTCCATGAGGCAGCCGAGGAACATGTCCGTGATCTCGGCAGTGTGCATCCTCACCAGATACTGCACGTACTTCGCAGTTTCCGCGAAGATGGATATGATGGTGCAGCGCAGCTCAAGGGACAGGATATCGATTTGGTCCTTCAGGTGCTCGACAATAAGGTCGAAGAGGTTATGCTCGAAGAACAGCTTGGTCATCTCGGACCGGAGAGCCGTGGCCAGCACCTCAATGATCTCGACCGCATCCGGTCTTTGCAGAACTTCGCAAAATGCTTTGACCAGCTGCTCCAGGACATGGAAGCAGCGATGCAGCGGCTCAAACACACTCTGGTCGCTGGTGTCCACCAGGAGGGTCTTCAAGACTTTCAGGGCCGCAAGCCGAATCTCCTGGTATTTGCTGGTCACCTCACAGATAATGCGATCGATGGGAAAGTCGGGAAGAGTGGTAAACTCCAACATCTCCTCTGCACTCTGGATCAGCAGGATCTTGTGAACGGCCTCGATGGAGCTATGAATGGTGTCGGGATTCTCGGAGGTGGCAATCACTGCCTTGAACTTCTGCAAGAGCTCAAAGTTCTCCACAATTCCCTGGGCCACTTTGGGATCACGCAGGCACATGTTTAGCAGGTGCGAGAATATAACTAAACTATAGACGACGGCGTTAGATCAAAGTGATTGCCGAAGTGGCGGCGGCAGAGAGCCCCTTTAGCGGGAGAGCGCAGCAGCTCTGCAGAACGTCAACGTTTTACAACATAGGCGGCTCTCTCTGCTCATACAATAATAATGTTAAAGTTACGGTTATTCTTCAGCGGCTGGCCCGAACAGTTACTTTAGACATTTTTGTTGAATATTTTGCTGCCGTGTTGTAACGGAATTTGTTTGTGTACTACATTTTTCTCACAGATCACTTTCTTTCTTTCATTTTTAAACAGTATCATTAGAAAGTAAACAAAAGTATAAATTGAAATACCCATTTTTGTTAATTTTTTTAAATTCACAAGCGAATAGGTTGGAAAGAGGAATCAGATTAACGATGCGATATGTATCGATATATATATGTAACATCCCTAGCATCAGTCTAAAATGCACTAATATTACCGCACGCGTAGCGTTCTTTTTGAAATTAACAAGCGAATGGGGGTGAAAAAGAAGAATGAGCAACAACGCTACGCTTGTTTGTGTTCCATCGTACACTCACGAAAATTTTACAAATTGTACAGTATAAAGTAATCGAGCAGTATTTAGTTAGTAAAAGCAAAACAAATCACGAAATGCCCAAACCAAAGGCAAAAGCGAAGCCAAAATCCAAAGCGGCGGCAGCAGCCGCATCAAAAAGGGAGGCGGCCAAGAACAATGCCGTTTCGGCCGAAAAGGAAAACGAAATGGAGATCAGTGATCCGACTCCGTTCCCATCCGGGAACAATGCAGAGGAGGCGCGGAATCCATGTACACAATAATGCGTCACGCGGAACTCAAGGAGTCACTCCACAAGCGCTACGAAAAGGAGCTGCAGCAACTGTACTCGAGGGTAAGGAACAGCGTCACTGGGACCCGCTGGCTAGCCAGCTGGCTCAGCCGATTAGAACTCGTCCAATCCAACTATGAATTGTCAATTGCCTTGCAGATGGGCCACCAAGAGTCTGAACACATTCATCAATGTGCTGAAGACTGTACTCGAGGCGGAGTAGAGCAACGAGAACGGTAACAAGGCCCTGTCCTTTTGCGCGAAATTCGTGACCAGCTTCGAGTCGGAGAAGACGCACCCCATGATGACTGAAACATTCCACTGGCTGTTGACTGTAAGGGTCTACTGTACTTTACCATTGAGATTCAATTAAATGCTTTTGTTTGTTTGTTTTTCCCAGACATATTCCAGCAGTCCGCACGTTCGCTATCGGATTTGCTACTTTGTGAATCTGATACTTGAGAAACTGGGACCCAATGCGGCAGTCGACGACACGCAGTGCGACGAGATTCTCGAGACTATGCTGGAGCGCGTGAAGGACGTGTCGGCCGGTGTGCGCAAGCAAGCAGTCCTGGCCATGCAGCGTCTCCAGATTCCGGACAATCCCGTCGATCCAGTTGTCTTCGCCTATCAGTTCCATCTGTCTGCGGATCCCTTGTCCAGCGTGCGCCAGTGCATTATCACCTGCATGGGCCGCAACTACATCACGGTGCCCTACATACTGCAGCGTCTGTGGGACGTGGACGAGAAGGTGCGCCGCCATACGTACGTCAACATGTGCAACTATCCAGTGCGCGCCTACAGGGTGGCGCAGCGCCTGCCCCTCCTGGAGCAAGGTCTGAACGACAGCTCGGCCAACGTTAAAAAGACGGCGGTAAACATCATGCTTAAGGCCTGGATCGGCTCCTACCAACAGAACTATGTGGCTCCGATAGCAGCCCTCAAGCTGGACTCCAGCGAGGAGGAGCTGATGCGTTTCCGGAGCGTGACCAAGCAAATGTTGCGTGAAATCTTTGAGCAGACCGACAATCAGCAACTGATGGCACAACTGCCCCTCGGTGACGACTGTGAGCTGCATCGATGTGTACCGCTGGAATGTCTCAACGTGGAGCTGTTGCTCTATTGGCAGTGCCTCGGCGACTATCTGGAGAGCACGCAGGCGGACGAAAGCGACCAGGTGCTGCCCGAACTGAGTGTCTTCTGCACCTATGTGAACAAGTGAGTTGAATGAGACCCAAACGAAATCCAAACAGTAAGTGATTGCTATCCATTGTAGGTTCTGTGAGAGCCAGAAACCGGACATGGACAAGTTCGCCCAGATAGAGTTCCAGAACATGCTGCTCTCGCTGGTGGAAATCCTGGACTCGTACGACCTGGGCGACGAGATTGGGCGTAGCAATATGAAGACGTTGATCAAAAATCTATTGAAGGACTGTCTGCTCGACCACAAGATCGTCCGCGTGCTCGTGCGTTGCATGGAGAAGCTGATCACCGACCTCAATGACCGGATGCAGTTCTTCATTGAGATCATCTACGAGACGTGTGACCTTAATACCAAGCAGAATGAGCTAGTGCACGATCGCAATCTGATCAGTAAGTTGCTGGACGACTTGGACACGCCCTCGAAGATGAAGAGGATATCCTCGTTGAAGGTGAAGATCTTAGAGCTGGAGGAACAGGAGGATAACTTTAGGCGCCAGAAGGAGTATATACAGGCTCAGTCCGTGAATAAGGAGAAGATGGCTGTCACAGAGGAGTACACGGAGCTGATCAAACCGCTGCTGGTGAAGCACGGCTTTCTGGACATGCCCGCCCGTCCGAAGCTCTCCAACCAGGAGCGTGTCCTGAAAGGCCTGTTCACCTCATACTATATGGTGGCCTCTCCGCATGTCCAGAAGCTCACTCCCAGCATATGTAAGCTGTACAAGGACTTCATTTGCCGCCATCTCCACTCCTCGGATGTGGACATCTTCGAATGGGCCATCAAATGCGGCAACGCCTACAGTATGTTCTATGAGGCATACACCGAGACGGTGTTCCGGGTTGTATACCATCAGTTCTACAATAGCAAGGAGGTCCGTCTGTGCGAGACCTCTGTCAGCTGTCTTCTCGAGCTGATGGATCACTATGGCATCGACTATGTCGACAAGTTGAGCCGGAAGATAGGTGCTAGGGGGCTGGGGTCTAAGACGTCCAATCGCAGCCAGCTCTATACCGTGCAGGATACATACGACGGGGAGGAGGATGGCGATCAGACAGTGCAGAACAGCGAGCATAGCGTCGACATCATTATGGCGATGGGCCGCTATATGGAAATGGTGGTCGACAAGGGCGTGAGCCTGGCCATAGTGCGAGGCCTTTGTCGCTTGGTCCTGCGCGGTCACATCGACGATCGGCCCGAGGTGCTCAAGCAGCTGCTCAAACGCTACTTCAATCCCAACGCAGAGCCAATCATCAGCCAGGTCCTGGGCATGTTCTTTGAGAATCTTGTCCGCCTCAAGAAGCAGGCGCTTCTGCAACCCTGCCTTCTGCCCACTCTGTGGACCGTCATGAACTGCAGCTTCGACGCGCCGCTGAACGCCGTTCAGCCCGATTACGTGGTCAAGTTCTTCATCGATTTGACGATTCAGGAAGCCAGCTCCCCGAAGAGCAACATACACAACAGGATCGCTCTGAGCTTCCTGCACTACATACAGAACTATTTCACCGAGCGCAGGGAAATGTGTCGCCTGCTGGCCAAAGAGCTCACCAACCTCACTATTAACGTGCTCAACGGACAGGAAGTCAAGACTGAAATGTTGGAGATGGCAGACAAACTGATCACGGTGAGAACATTTTCTGAATATCCATTGCGGAAGCGCTGTATCATTCGTTTGGTTCGGTTTTCAGAGCGAACTAGAGCCGCGTTTGGTCAAGAACATTAAAGTCTTTAAGACGATGCTCGACGGTAGCTTTAATCCACCATCACGTGAGGCGCGCGACGATCTGGAAAGCGACGAGGAGTGCGACACTGCGACTGTGGCATCTGAAAATGTAGTGCAGTCAGAGCAGGTGTCAGTCACAAATCCTGAAAAATCTGCGACCGAACAAACCCTGACAAACGCATCTGATCCACAGGCTGAAGCATCGGCTATAGCACCAACTGCAACGCAAGTTTCAGAGCCTATCTTAACCACTTTCGGCACTGAGAATCGTGCCCGTGACTGTCCGGGAATGCAGGAATTTTAAAGATTATTGATTTTTCTCTTCTGCGGCTGCTGGTGAACAAGGTCACATCGCTCCAAGGAGCACACACACTCACCATTGTTGACGCAGGCCGTAAACACAATGGACGAGATGGTCAGGAGGAAGTAGGCGAGCGTGAGGAGCACTCGGCACATGGTTCAAGCCACCAGCTTCTATTTAATCTACGCTGGTGTTCCAAATGCTCCGCCAACAGTCGCTTGCATGTTTGTTGATATTTTATCGATATATCGATATGGGACCTTATATTATAAGGATGTGCCATTTCATACATCAAACGTATCGCAGAAAACTAAATCCCAGGTTATCTGGCTCATTATGAGCCAGCCAGGAGAGCAACGCTTTGCATGTGTTTTATTTTCGGTGCGATATTTTTTTCGACGATTAGATTAATAGAAATATCTAGACTGTAAGTGCTTACCAAATCACAGACCCAATTGCCTATTATATTCCAAGAAGGAAGAGTACGCAAATATTTCACCGCTCCTTATTATTATTATTCCGATATATCGATATATTAAGGTTTTAAAATTGATACATTCGATATGGCAATATTAAAATTTATAAAATTTGAAGGGGAAGTGCTGTGGAAGTGGGTGAAAAATGCGTTATAGATGCCAAGACACCACAGAATGAGAGTGCTTCCTGAGACTGCCATTACCATCGAAAGTTGAGCAATTTGCTCGATGAGCGGACGATGCTGGCCCAGGACTGTTCGGTACTCCTCGATCTAGGCCAAACTCTCGACGATTACCAGCAGAGAGAGGATCAAATCAATGGAGAGAGTAGGCAGGCCCTGCTGAATGGTGGTGGTGAGGACGCCTGGAATGTCCAAGTCCGTCAGCTCTTGTAACGTGTCATCTACGCACGTCTGTGTATATAAATCCTGCCAGGCTAGCTGTCATTCAGCGAAGGGAAGCACACGCTTTGGGTTTCCGGCCTCTGCTCGTCGGCTATTGGAGTGATGTTCTTGCCCCCCTCCTGCTGGTGGCCTATTCGCATTATACCGCGAATGAAGTAGCGTGTCACGACGAAAATGCTTAACCGGGAGACACTGTTTATCCCTGAATAGAATTGTGGATGTGTGCTGGAAAGGTATCTCAACTCCGCCTCTGGTGTTGTCGAGGTCGTGTCGCCCACCCTACCACGGCCATTCCAAACCGTTCGATTTAATGACGGAATGGCCCCTTTGTCCGGGGCGTCCTACATGGGGAATTTGCCAGCGAAAGCAAAGCGGTAAATTAATACATTATAAAGTTTATTCACTTACTGGCTAAAACACTAACATTACCCGCAAATACCATAATATAATCACCCACATTAAAAGAGCAGCTAAATGAAATATATGTATAAAATTCCTACAAATACTTGGCTATGTGTCATACAAACGATATACTAAATAAGTCCGAAATGGACAAACTAACTTGCTTGCTGACTCCGTAATGTTACGAAACCAATTCGAGTGGGCACTTCTCCCTCTCACTCACCGACCGGCCCTAGTTCCCTTGTTTCAAGTTGTATTTATTAATAATAGAATTTAAGTCCACTCATACCTTTTCTCCAGTTTATGGCTCCATCGGCGAAAGCGCTTTCCTCGATGAATACCTAAAGCTGCTGTGGTGGAAGAACACTTAAATGGGCACAAGGTTGGGGGAAATCATATTTGCAGATCGGCGAGAGTCACGAGAAGCCACTACCGGAATCAAATCTAAATCTCTCCTAATTAACTCCGCACAGAAATCATAATTAATTACACATTTACAAACACGAATACAATTACTCCGTCAATCCGTTGCTTCCTCTTTTTTTTCTATTCTCTTTCTCCCGACGGTTATCTATGTTTCCTTTCCACCTCCTGGGCGAACGGGAACAGCTCAAATTCTTTCCCCTGCTTCTGCAGGTGAAAGGTACGCGAAAGCAAAGAAAAAGGCCAAACGGCCAATCTCCGACGGTGCTAGATTAACACTTTCTCTCCGCCGATCTGCTCGCGACCAAGGGACGGGCCCTCCTTATCTGCCGCGTCGCGCTCGACTACTAAAGTGCCGACGCCAACGCCTCGGGAAGCTAGCCGCTTGGGGGACCGAGCGTTCCCCAAATGTCTTCTCCCTCTGCTTCCACGCTCGCTTCTCCGATGGCTGAGCGCTTTCCAGACAATCCCAAAGGTTTAAACGCCACTTTGTTAGGCTTGCGGCTGCTGTTGTTTGCTGGCTGGCTTCCTTGGACGATCGAATCCGCACTGCTTAACTCGATTTACTAAGCGCCAAGACTACAAATGGGACAACTCTTTATTCTCCTTTAGCCCTTCTCTTCTCTTCCCGCAGCACTTACCCCAACCGGACTCAGCGCTATACGGCTTCTGACGACTGAATAGCCCACTCGCCTTCAACCAAGAATCTCGCAGTCGAATCTTGGATTTAGATATTTAGATTCCCTAGAGTTTTTCTCTTCACTAAATTCTTGGTTTTCCTTTCCGTCGGACCGATACGCAACCGACTCAATTGACTTTCACGAGGGAATAGCCGATAGGGACGCCAACGTTCTGGCGGCATATCCTCTAACAGGTCCCTGGATGCATTTTCAACAGAGATAGCCTGACGTTTTGACCTGTTACCGTCTTTTTGGTTTTCCCTTGACCTGTCGTTCGCCTGCCACTCTGAGCACTAGATGGCGCCACAAAAAACTCAGCATTCCCTGCTACAAGCGCTACAAAAGCCCGCCCGAAAGATCAGGCTTGGGGGTTACACTCCCAAGAATGATAACAGGACAGCTTGAAGCAGTTGGTTTACTGACGAAGATCTTTCGCGTGAAACCGTCCTACGTAACGACCCTGCAAATCCTCTAACTCATAGTAGGCCTGCCCTATCTTCTTTTTGACCCTGGCCTTCAGAAAGGCCGGACCCAACTTCGCGCTGTACCCTGACTGAAAATTGCTCTGCCTGAAATTTCTTCGGAACACCTCCTGGCCGACATTGTAGGATATGTCTCTCGACCGTAAGTTATACTGCCGTCCATTCTTATCGTTCTGTTTTTTCATGACTTCTAGAGCCTTGCTTCGAACCAAGTCTAATGAATCCTCCCGCGAGAAAACTGCTGACCTGTCGTCCATCACCCGCAATGCTATCAGAAGCTTGTTTGTTGCCCCGGAAGTGATGAAATGCTGTCCGAACACCATATAATAAGGAGTTGCATTCAGACTTGCATGAACCGCCGAACGCAATGCGCAGCAAATGCTGCTGAGGTGCTCGTCCCAGTCCTTCTGATCCTCGCGCACATAAGATCGGATTGCTGCAATCACCGAGCGATTTACACGTTCGGAAGCATTAGCTTGGGGTGCGTACAGGGCCGTGAGAGTGTGCGAAACTTTATATTCCCGGAGTAGCTTTTGGAATGCCTCAGACTTAAATTGTGTGCCATTGTCGGATACTATTGTCTCCGGAACCCCGAAAGCATGAAAAAGATCTTGCTGCATGTATTTGACTACCACGTCCGCGGTCAACTTCTTCACTGCCTTAAGAAACACATATTTAGAATAGTGATCGAGGACGATGAAGATGCCTATATGTCCACTTCTTGAACGGGGATATGGCCCCAGGAAATCTACATATAATTTCTGGAAGAAACGTTGTGACTCGGGCGCAATTCCAATCTTTGTAGCGCTTGTAGCAGGGAATGCTGAGTTTTTTTGTGGCGCCATCTAGTGCTCAGAGTGGCAGGCGAACGACAGGTCAAGGGAAAACCAAAAAGACGGTAACAGGTCAAAACGTCAGGCTATCTCTGTTGAAAATGCATCCAGGGACCTGTTAGAGGATATGCCGCCAGAACGTTGGCGTCCCTATCGGCTATTCCCTCGTGAAAGTCAATTGAGTCGGTTGCGTATCGGTCCGACGGAAAGGAAAACCAAGAATTTAGTGAAGAGAAAAACTCTAGGGAATCTAAATATCTAAATCCAAGATTCGACTGCGAGATTCTTGGTTGAAGGCGAGTGGGCTATTCAGTCGTCAGAAGCCGTATAGCGCTGAGTCCGGTTGGGGTAAGTGCTGCGGGAAGAGAAGAGAAGGGCTAAAGGAGAATAAAGAGTTGTCCCATTTGTAGTCTTGGCGCTTAGTAAATCGAGTTAAGCAGTGCGGATTCGATCGTCCAAGGAAGCCAGCCAGCAAACAACAGCAGCCGCAAGCCTAACAAAGTGGCGTTTAAACCTTTGGGATTGTCTGGAAAGCGCTCAGCCATCGGAGAAGCGAGCGTGGAAGCAGAGGGAGAAGACATTTGGGGAGCGCTCGGTCCCCCCAAGCGGCTAGCTTCCCGAGGCGTTGGCGTCGGCACTTTAGTAGTCGAGCGCGACGCGGCAGATAAGGAGGGCCCGTCCCTTGGTCGCGAGCAGATCGGCGGAGAGAAAGTGTTAATCTAGCACCGTCGGAGATTGGCCGTTTGGCCTTTTTCTTTGCTTTCGCGTACCTTTCACCTGCAGAAGCAGGGGAAAGAATTTGAGCTGTTCCCGTTCGCCCAGGAGGTGGAAAGGAAACATAGATAACCGTCGGGAGAAAGAGAATAGAAAAAAAAGAGGAAGCAACGGATTGACGGAGTAATTGTATTCGTGTTTGTAAATGTGTAATTAATTATGATTTCTGTGCGGAGTTAATTAGGAGAGATTTAGATTTGATTCCGGTAGTGGCTTCTCGTGACTCTCGCCGATCTGCAAATATGATTTCCCCCAACCTTGTGCCCATTTAAGTGTTCTTCCACCACAGCAGCTTTAGGTATTCATCAAGGAAAGCGCTTTCGCCGATGGAGCCATAAACTGGAGAAAAGGTATGAGTGGACTTAAATTCTATTATTAATAAATACAACTTGAAACAAGGGAACTAGGGCCGGTCGGTGAGTGAGAGGGAGAAGTGCCCACTCGAATTGGTTTCGTAACATTACGGAGTCAGCAAGCAAGTTAGTTTGTCCATTTCGGACTTATTTAGTATATCGTTTGTATGACACATAGCCAAGTATTTGTAGGAATTTTATACATATATTTCATTTAGCTACTCTTTTAATGTGGGTGATTATATTATGGTATTTGCGGGTAATGTTAGTGTTTTAGCCAGTAAGTGAATAAACTTTATAATGTATTAATCTACCGCTTTGCTTTCGCTGGCAAATTCCCCATGTAGGACGCCCCGGACAAAGGGGCCATTCCGTCATTAAATCGAACGGTTTGGAATGGCCATGGTAGGGTGGGCGACACGACCTCGACAACACCAGAGGCGGAGTTGAGATACCTTTCCAGCACACATCCACAATTCTATTCAGGGATAAACAGTGTCTCCCGGTTAAGCATTTTCGTCGTGACACGCTACTTCATTCGCGGTATAATGCGTATAGGCCACCAGCAGGAGGGGGGCAAGAACATCACTCCAATAGCCGACGAGCAGAGGCCGGAAACCCAAAGCGTGTGCTTCCCTTCGCTGAATGACAGCTAGCCTGGCAGGATTTATATACACAGACGTGCGTAGATGACACGTTACATTTATGAATCATAGATATAGTATTATAACTAAAAATTGGCGCCCAACGTGTAGCCACACCTTTTCAGGTGTGACACCATCAACACTGTGACATCCTTTTTTTTTGTCTTTAAAACTTCCCGATTCAGCATAGACGGCATTGACCAAAATTGTTTCTCTGGAAGTGGTCATTGCTCAAGAATATCTTCTTTTCTCAACACCAAGTAGAGGGCTTGTCAGACGATTCGGAAAACGGAAGCAGAAGTTTTGACTTTTCATCCGGCCACGTCTGAGGAGCGTTTCGAAAAGTGCATCGATCTTAATAATACCCTACTTTTTCTGAGGCAGGAGTCTTAAACATGGTCTTTCGGGCGCATAGGACTGCAGAGGGAATCTCGTTTACTTACGGAACCCTGCCCACGGCTGAAGGACTGTGCGGAAGGCTTAGCCATTGCTGCTGATGAGCTTTAGCGCGTTGGACATACTCGGATTAATCTTGATTATAGAATTCCGTTGGCCACGAGTGAAATCAGAAGCAGCATGCTCATTGCAAGTGTAGAGTGCCGAGCCGAGATGTTTGGACGACAGCGGCGCGAATCAAAGCAGCAGCTGGCCACGGCTCGCGCCTGCAGTTGTTGTTGGTTTTGATTAGACAGCGACAAGTGCAAGGCGTCTGCGCGCGTACACATTCTTTTCATTTTCTTTTGTGCTTAGGAATTGGGGTCTCAATTAGCATAGGGTCCGTTTCGCATGGGGATTAGCTATGCGTAAGGCAAACATTTTTATGACTTTATTTTATCGTATCATATTCTTTGCGTTCTATTCTTGTGGTTTACATTCCATGTGTGTTATTTGGTAGGGCTGTTGATTTGCTAGCTCTCTCGCTGTACAAGGGAAGCGAGACTTGAGAACAGCTGTGCCGTTTGCTGGGCCATTGACCCTAAGTTGGCAACGTAGGAAGCTATGAATTATAACACGAGGAATCAGTTCTCTTTGCAATTTGAGTTCACGTACAATTACTTACTATTTTTGAATTTTTAGGTCATCTTAGGTTTGCTAGCATAAGTTATCTGACTTTTAACTAGAATACTTAATTTAGTTTTACTATTAACACATTTTTAACTTTGGTTTTGTCTGCGTTTGATAAGTAAGTGTTTAGGTTTTGTCGTGTAGTTTTTGTGGGACATATTTTTGTCAGGACAGTTAGCAATTAAGTTTAATTTATTTTTTTTACAATGGAGAACCCCGATAACGAGCCTGAACCGGCTCCGGCGCCAAAATGCCAGTTGTGTGGGAAAACTTTGGCTTCGGCTCCTACATTGAAAACAAAGTGCAGCCACGAGTTTCACAAAACTTGTATTGAGTCACATGTCAAGACCCATACTACCTGTCCCACATGCAAGACGCTATGCGTCGATAGAAGTACTCCTCATAATACCAGGTCCCAGGCCAAGCAAAACGATGCAGCAGCCATAACCGCTGAAAGAGTTAGTAGCATGGTTACACAGGCCATCAGCACGATGCAAAACGAGGTGGTAGCCCAGCTCACGGACAAAATGGCTCAAATCATTCAGTCCAGCATAGCAGCACATTTCCAAGAGACTGGCAATAGCATTCCTCAAGGGAATAGACGTGGGGAAGCGGATAATCCGGTCCAACAAAATAGGGACAGAGAAGGGGAGGAAACATTCCGACAGGGACTGAATAGTCAGTATTCAGCGCAGTTTCCGAGCTACGACCGTCCAAGCAGTGCAGTCTCAGATCTGAGTCAGCGACCGGACAAAGTCGCCCATATCCTCAATAGTTGGAAATTACGTTTTAATGGTACCCAAGAAGGATTGAGCATTGATAATTTTCTCTATAGGGTAGAGGCTTTGACGCATCAGACTCTCGAAGGAAATTTTCCAGTTCTGTGCAGTAACGCCAGTCTGCTTTTTGACGGAAAGGCCAGAGATTTTTATTGGCGTTACCACAAGACTTCCGGATCGATGAGATGGGACCGGTTATGCCAAGCCCTAAGAAAGCAGTTTAGGGATTCTCGAACCGATGTGGATATCAGAGAAGCGATAAGGGACAGGAAGCAAAAAGAAAAAGAAAATTTCGATTCCTTCCACGACGCCCTGATACAGCTGATGGATGATTTGGAAACTCCCATGTCAGAGAAAGCGATTGTGGAAACTTTACGGCGCAATTTGCGACCTGAAATTAGACATGAGCTCCTGAATGTCCAAATCGACTCCGTAGAACGCTTGAGAGAAGTCTGTCGTAGAAGGGAGGGTTTTCTCGACGACGTTAGGCGGAGTCATGGGTACCAGAAATTGATTCCTTTCCGGAAACAGGTTGCGGAATTGGTAGAGGAAGCCCAATTAGAGGAGGCCTCCGAATTCTCGGATGTAGAAGAAGAGGACGAGGTGGCAGCCATGGCACTGATTTGCTGGAACTGCCGAAAGGAGGGGCATCGCTACCACGATTGCGATAGCAAAAGGAAAATTTTTTGCTTTGGGTGCGGAGCACCTAATAAATATAAGCCGTCGTGTAGCAAATGCCAAAAAAACGGCAAAGTGAACACCCAGCCTCGCCAGCCGGTCAGTGTTCAGCGCAAGCAGTCGAGTGCAGAGGCGAAATCCCAGTAGGGATACTTAAAACTACCGCCCAGCTTCCGTCTGAGAAATCAGAATCCGACATACATCAAGCTTTAGTCTGGCCACAACTAGTCCATGCCAGATCCCATTCGCTTTTCACCAACGACCAACCCAGTAATAAGTCCCTCACAAGGAGTGCAAGAAGGATGAGAGCGTTCCGGCAGGCGGCGAAAGCGATAAATTGCATTTGTTACAAGCAGAAGGACAAGCGTCCATATGCGGAAGTTCGCCTGTGGGATCAAACGGTCCTTGGTCTATTGGACACCGGAGCAGCTATGAGTGTTATAGGCGGAAAGTTAGCAGAACGCGTAATCCAAAGCCGAATTCCTTTTAAGAGAGGAGTTGTAAATGCTTCCACTGCGGATGGACGGAGGCAAGAGGTAGTGGGACGACTGCGGACACCGGTGCAGTATAAGGGTGCAGTGAAGGACCTTGAGCTGCACATTATTCCATCGCTCAGCCAGGACTTGTATTTAGGGATCGACTTTTGGTCAAGTTTCGATTTATTACCACCCAGCATGTCGCTGGCAGAGATAGTTCATGAACCGCAGAACCTCAGCCGAGGGGAAATGGACCAGTTGCAAGCGACCATCAATTTATTTCCTTCGTTTTCCGTTTCCGGTCTAGGAAAGACGGCTCTGCTTTCGCATTCAATTGATGTAGGTGATGCAAAAGCCGTGAAGCAGAGACACTTCCCTGTATCTCCTGCGGTAGAGAAATTGTTATATGCGGAGATAGATCGGATGCTCAGCTTAGGGGTGATAGAGGAATCCGATAGTGCGTGGTCATCACCGGTAGTATTGGTGCAGAAGCCAGGAAAGGTGAGGCTATGTTTAGATAGTAGGAAAGTTAACGCGGTGACCAAAAAAGACGCGTATCCGTTACCACAAATTGATGGGATTCTAGGACGTCTTCCTAAGGCGTTGTTTATTTCGAGCCTGGATCTTAAGGATGCCTATTGGCAAGTTCCCTTAGAGCCGAGCTCACGCGATAAAACAGCGTTCACGGTTCCGGGGAAACCTCTCTACCAGTATAAGGTAATGCCTTTTGGTCTCACTAATGCTTCGCAGACCATGACAAGGCTGATGGACAAGGTAATTCCGGCCAGTTTAAGAAATGAAGTTTTTGTGTACCTGGACGACCTTTTGATTGTGTCGGACAGTTTTGAGTCACATCGGAGGGTGTTGAGTGAAGTGGCAAGTTACATTAAAGCGGCAGGGTTAACGCTGAATGTGGAGAAAAGCAAGTTTTGCATGAAGTCAGTGCGGTATTTGGGGCATATAGTAGGCGAAGGGGTGATTCGTACAGATCCGGATAAGATTTCGGCCATGTCCGATTTTCCTTTGCCAAAATCCTTAAAGTCTCTGCGTCGCTTCCTAGGTATGGTAGGCTGGTACAGGAAGTTTATAAGCAACTTCGCATCGGTGGCCGCGCCTCTCACGGACTTGCTCAAACCCAGACAGAAATTTTCAATGACTCCAGAGGGTCAGGAGGCTTTTGAAAAGTTGAAGGAGATGCTTTGCTCAGCGCCAGTTTTGCGTAGTCCTGATTTTAGCAAACCATTCTATGTTCACTGCGACGCTAGCAAGACAGGCGTTGGGGGAGTGCTGGTGCAGAAGTCGCCGGAGGGGCACGAATATCCGATTGCGTTTGTATCGAAAAAACTCAACAAAGCCCAAAAGAATTATTCGGTCACCGAACAAGAATGTCTGGCCGCAATAGTTTGCATAAATAGGTTCAGAGCTTATATCGAGGGGCATGAATTTACTGTAATCACTGATCACGCCTCTTTAAAGTGGCTCATGTCACAAACTGACTTACACTCACGTCTAGCCCGATGGGCATTAAAGCTGCAGAGTTTCTCGTTTAAAATCGAGCATCGTAGCGGCAGGCTTAATGTGGTTCCGGATGCTCTTTCTCGCGTAAATGAGGAGGAAGTGGCGACTCTAGACGCGAGCAATGGGTTGTTGGTGGATTTGGAATCGCCAGAATTCAAGGCAGAAGATTACGTGGAGATCGTAGAAAGGGTTAGGGCCAATATTGATAAGTTGCCAGATCTCAAAATTGTAGATAACTTGTTGTATCGTAGGTCAGATCACGCAACAGGAGAGGTGCTACATGATGTGTTCATTTGGAAACTCTGGATTCCTCAAGGGTTAGTGGTTGACGTTTTGCGTAACGCGCACGACAATCCACTGGCTTCCCATGGAGGCATTCACAAAACCCTAGAAAGGATACGGCGGTATTATTACTGGCCTGGTTTGGTTGCCGATGTGAAGAAGTATATCCAGGCTTGTGATGTCTGCAAGACTACCAAGGCCCCCAATACAATCCAGAGACCGAAGATTGGAATTGCGCCCGAGTCACAACGTTTCTTCCAGAAATTATATGTAGATTTCCTGGGGCCATATCCCCGTTCAAGAAGTGGACATATAGGCATCTTCATCGTCCTCGATCACTATTCTAAATATGTGTTTCTTAAGGCAGTGAAGAAGTTGACCGCGGACGTGGTAGTCAAATACATGCAGCAAGATCTTTTTCATGCTTTCGGGGTTCCGGAGACAATAGTATCCGACAATGGCACACAATTTAAGTCTGAGGCATTCCAAAAGCTACTCCGGGAATATAAAGTTTCGCACACTCTCACGGCCCTGTACGCACCCCAAGCTAATGCTTCCGAACGTGTAAATCGCTCGGTGATTGCAGCAATCCGATCTTATGTGCGCGAGGATCAGAAGGACTGGGACGAGCACCTCAGCAGCATTTGCTGCGCATTGCGTTCGGCGGTGCATGCAAGTCTGAATGCAACTCCTTATTATATGGTGTTCGGACAGCATTTCATCACTTCCGGGGCAACAAACAAGCTTCTGAGAGCATTGCGGGTGATGGACGACAGGTCAGCAGTTTTCTCGCGGGAGGATTCATTAGACTTGGTTCGAAGCAAGCCTCTAGAAGTCATGAAAAAACAGAACGATAAGAATGGACGGCAGTATAACTTACGGTCGAGAGACATATCCTACAATGTCGGCCAGGAGGTGTTCCGAAGAAATTTCAGGCAGAGCAATTTTCAGTCAGGGTACAGCGCGAAGTTGGGTCCGGCCTTTCTGAAGGCCAGGGTCAAAAAGAAGATAGGGCAGGCCTACTATGAGTTAGAGGATTTGCAGGGTCGTTACGTAGGACGGTTTCACGCGAAAGATCTTCGTCAGTAAACCAACTGCTTCAAGCTGTCCTGTTATCATTCTTGGGAGTGTAACCCCCAAGCCTGATCTTTCGGGCGGGCTTTTGTAGCGCTTGTAGCAGGGAATGCTGAGTTTTTTGTGGCGCCATCTAGTGCTCAGAGTGGCAGGCGAACGACAGGTCAAGGGAAAACCAAAAAGACGGTAACAGGTCAAAACGTCAGGCTATCTCTGTTGAAAATGCATCCAGGGACCTGTTAGAGGATATGCCGCCAGAACGTTGGCGTCCCTATCGGCTATTCCCTCGTGAAAGTCAATTGAGTCGGTTGCGTATCGGTCCGACGGAAAGGAAAACCAAGAATTTAGTGAAGAGAAAAACTCTAGGGAATCTAAATATCTAAATCCAAGATTCGACTGCGAGATTCTTGGTTGAAGGCGAGTGGGCTATTCAGTCGTCAGAAGCCGTATAGCGCTGAGTCCGGTTGGGGTAAGTGCTGCGGGAAGAGAAGAGAAGGGCTAAAGGAGAATAAAGAGTTGTCCCATTTGTAGTCTTGGCGCTTAGTAAATCGAGTTAAGCAGTGCGGATTCGATCGTCCAAGGAAGCCAGCCAGCAAACAACAGCAGCCGCAAGCCTAACAAAGTGGCGTTTAAACCTTTGGGATTGTCTGGAAAGCGCTCAGCCATCGGAGAAGCGAGCGTGGAAGCAGAGGGAGAAGACATTTGGGGAGCGCTCGGTCCCCCAAGCGGCTAGCTTCCCGAGGCGTTGGCGTCGGCACTTTAGTAGTCGAGCGCGACGCGGCAGATAAGGAGGGCCCGTCCCTTGGTCGCGAGCAGATCGGCGGAGAGAAAGTGTTAATCTAGCACCGTCGGAGATTGGCCGTTTGGCCTTTTTCTTTGCTTTCGCGTACCTTTCACCTGCAGAAGCAGGGGAAAGAATTTGAGCTGTTCCCGTTCGCCCAGGAGGTGGAAAGGAAACATAGATAACCGTCGGGAGAAAGAGAATAGAAAAAAAAGAGGAAGCAACGGATTGACGGAGTAATTGTATTCGTGTTTGTAAATGTGTAATTAATTATGATTTCTGTGCGGAGTTAATTAGGAGAGATTTAGATTTGATTCCGGTAGTGGCTTCTCGTGACTCTCGCCGATCTGCAAATATGATTTCCCCCAACCTTGTGCCCATTTAAGTGTTCTTCCACCACAGCAGCTTTAGGTATTCATCAAGGAAAGCGCTTTCGCCGATGGAGCCATAAACTGGAGAAAAGGTGTGAGTGGACTTAAATTCTATTATTAATAAATACAACTTGAAACAAGGGAACTAGGGCCGGTCGGTGAGTGAGAGGGAGAAGTGCCCACTCGAATTGGTTTCGTAACATTACGGAGTCAGCAAGCAAGTTAGTTTGTCCATTTCGGACTTATTTAGTATATCGTTTGTATGACACATAGCCAAGTATTTGTAGGAATTTTATACATATATTTCATTTAGCTACTCTTTTAATGTGGGTGATTATATTATGGTATTTGCGGGTAATGTTAGTGTTTTAGCCAGTAAGTGAATAAACTTTATAATGTATTAATCTACCGCTTTGCTTTCGCTGGCAAATTCCCCATGTAGGACGCCCCGGACAAAGGGGCCATTCCGTCATTAAATCGAACGGTTTGGAATGGCCATGGTAGGGTGGGCGACACGACCTCGACAACACCAGAGGCGGAGTTGAGATACCTTTCCAGCACACATCCACAATTCTATTCAGGGATAAACAGTGTCTCCCGGTTAAGCATTTTCGTCGTGACACGCTACTTCATTCGCGGTATAATGCGTATAGGCCACCAGCAGGAGGGGGGCAAGAACATCACTGCAATAGCCGACGAGCAGAGGCCGGAAACCCAAAGCGTGTGCTTCCCTTCGCTGAATGACAGCTAGCCTGGCAGGATTTATATACACAGACGTGCGTAGATGACACATTACATCTTCGGTCTCTGGATTGTATTGGGGGCCTTGGTAGTCTTGCAGACATCACAAGCCTGGATATACTTCTTCACATCGGCACCCAAACCAGGCCAGTAATAATACCGCCGTATCCTTTCTAGGGTTTTGTGAATGCCTCCATAGGAAGCCAGTGGATTGTCGTGCGCGTTACGCAAAACGTCAACCACTAACCCTTGAGGAATCCAGAGTTTCCAAATGAACACATCATGTAGCACCTCTCCTGTTGCGTGATCTGACCTACGATACAAGTTATCTACAATTTTGAGATCTGGCAACTTATCAATATTGGCCCTAACCCTTTCTACGATCTCCACGTAATCTTCTGCCTTGAATTCTGGCGATTCCAAATCCACCAACAACCCATTGCTCGCGTCTAGAGTCGCCAATAACTACCAATTTACGCGAAAAAGAGCATCCGGAACCACATTAAGCCTGCCGCTACGATGCTCGATTTTAAACGAGAAACTCTGCAGCTTTAATGCCCATCGGGCTAGACGTGAGTGTAAGTCAGTTTGTGACATGAGCCACTTTAAAGAGGCGTGATCAGTGATTACAGTAAATTCACGACCCTCGATATAAGCTCTGAACCTATTTATGCAAACTATTGCGGCCAGACATTCTTGTTCGGTGACCGAATAATTCTTTTGGGCTTTGTTGAGTTTTTTCGATCCAAAAGCAATCGGATATTCGTCCCCCTCCGGCATCTTCTGCACCAGCACTCCCCCAACGCCTGTCTTGCTAGCGTCGCAGTGAAAATAGAATGGTTTGCTAAAATCAGGACTACGCAAAACTGGCGCTGAGCAAAGCATCTCCTTCAACTTTTCAAAAGCCTCCTGACCCTCTGGAGTCATTGAAAATTTCTGTCTGGGTTTGAGCAAGTCCGTGAGAGGCGCGGCTACCGATGCGAAGTTGCTTATAAACTTCCTGTACCAGCCTACCATACCTAGGAAGCGACGCAGAGACTTTAAGGATTTTGGCAAAGGAAAATCGGACATGGCCGAAATCTTATCCGGATCTGTACGAATCACCCCTTCGCCTACTATATGCCCCAAATACCGCACTGACTTCATGCAAAACTTGCTTTTCTCCACATTCAGCGTTAACCCTGCCGCTTTAATGTAACTTGCCACTTCACTCAACACCCTCCGATGTGACTCAAAACTGTCCGACACAATCAAAAGGTCGTCCAGGTACACAAAAACTTCATTTCTTAAACTGGCCGGAATTACCTTGTCCATCAGCCTTGTCATAATCTGCGAAGCATTAGTGAGACCAAAAGGCATTACCTTATACTGGTAGAGAGGTTTCCCCGGAACCGTGAACGCTGTTTTATCGCGTGAGCTCGGCTCTAAGGGAACTTGCCAATAGGCATCCTTAAGATCCAGGCTCGAAATAAACAACGCCTTAGGAAGACGTCCTAGAATCCCATCAATTTGTGGTAACGGATACGCGTCTTTTTTGGTCACCGCGTTAACTTTCCTACTATCTAAACATAGCCTCACCTTTCCTGGCTTCTGCACCAATACTACCGGTGATGACCACGCACTATCGGATTCCTCTATCACCCCTAAGCTGAGCATCCGATCTATCTCCGCATATAACAATTTCTCTACCGCAGGAGATACAGGGAAGTGTCTCTGCTTCACGGCTTTTGCATCACCTACATCAATTGAATGCGAAAGCAGAGCCGTCTTTCCTAGACCGGAAACGGAAAACGAAGGAAATAAATTGATGGTCGCTTGCAACTGGTCCATTTCCCCTCGGCTGAGGTTCTGCGGTTCATGAACTATCTCTGCCAGCGACATGCTGGGTGGTAATAAATCGAAACTTGACCAAAAGTCGATCCCTAAATACAAGTCCTGGCTGAGCGATGGAATAATGTGCAGCTCAAGGTCCTTCACTGCACCCTTATACTGCACCGGTGTCCGCAGTCGTCCCACTACCTCTTGCCTCCGTCCATCCGCAGTGGAAGCATTTACAACTCCTCTCTTAAAAGGAATTCGGCTTTGGATTACGCGCTCTGCTAACTTTCCGCCTATAACACTCATAGCTGCTCCGGTGTCCAATAGACCAAGGACCGTTTGATCCAACAGGCGAACTTCCGCATATGGACGCTTGTCCTTCTGCTTGTAACGAATGCAATTTATCGCTTTCGCCGCCTGCCGGAACGCTCTCATCCTTCTTGCACTCCTTGTGAGGGGCTTATTACTGGGTTGGTCGTTGGTGAAAAGCGAATGGGATCTGGCATGGACTAGTTGTGGCCAGACTAAAGCTTGGTGTATGTCGGATTCTGATTTCTCAGACGGAAGCTGGGCGGTAGTTTTAAGTATCCCTACTGGGATTTCGCCTCTGCACTCGACTGCTTGCGCTGAACACTGACCGGCTGGCGAGGCTTATATTTATTAGGTGCTCCGCACCCAAAGCAAAAAATTTTCCTTTTGCTATCGCAATCGTGGTAGCGATGCCCCTCCTTTCGGCAGTTCCAGCAAATCAGTGCCATGGCTGCCACCTCGTCCTCTTCTTCTACATCCGAGAATTCGGAGGCCTCCTCTAATTGGGCTTCCTCTACCAATTCCGCAACCTGTTTCCGGAAAGGAATCAATTTCTGGTACCCATGATTCCGCCTAACGGCGTCGAGAAAACCCTCCCTTCTACGACAGACTTCTCTCAAGCGTTCTACGGAGTCGATTTGGACATTCAGGAGCTCATGTCTAATTTCAGGTCGCAAATTGCGCCGTAAAGTTTCCACAATCGCTTTCTCTGACATGGGAGTTTCCAAATCATCCATCAGCTGTATCAGGGCGTCGTGGAAGGAATCGAAATTTTCTTTTTCTTTTTGCTTCCTGTCCCTTATCGCTTCTCTGATATCCACATCGGTTCGAGAATCCCTAAACTGCTTTCTTAGGGCTTGGCATAACCGGTCCCATCTCATCGGTCCGGAAGTTTTGTGGTAACGCCAATAAAAATCTCTGGCCTTTCCGTCAAAAAGCAGACTGGCGTTACTGCACAGAACTGGAAAATTTCCCTCGAGAGTCTGATGCGTCAAAGCCTCTACCCTATAGAGAAAATTATCAATGCTCAATCCTTCTTGGGTCCCATTAAAACGTAATTTCCAACTATTGAGGATATGGGCGACTTTGTCCGGTCGCTGACTCAGATCTGAGACTGCACTGCTTGGACGGTCGTAGCTCGGAAACTGTGCTGAATACTGACTATTCAGTCCCTGTCGGAATGTTTCCTCCCCTTCTCTGTCCCTATTTTGTTGGACCGGATTATCCGCTTCCCCACGTCTATTCCCTTGAGGAATGCTATTGCCAGTCTCTTGGAAATGTGCTGCTATGCTGGACTGAATGATTTGAGCCATTTTGTCCGTGAGCTGGGCTACCACCTCGTTTTGCATCGTGCTGATGGCCTGTGTAACCATGCTACTAACTCTTTCAGCGGTTATGGCTGCTGCATCGTTTTGCCTGGCCTGGGACCTGGTATTATGAGGAGTACTTCTATCGACGCATAGCGTCTTGCATGTGGGACAGGTAGTATGGGTCTTGACATGTGACTCAATACAAGTTTTGTGAAACTCGTGGCTGCACTTTGTTTTCAATGTAGGAGCCGAAGCCAAAGTTTTCCCACACAACTGGCATTTTGGCGCCGGAGCCGGTTCAGGCTCGTTATCGGGGTTCTCCATTGTAAAAAAATAAATCAAACTTAATTGCTAACTGTCCTGACAAAAATATGTCCCACAAAAACTACGCGACAAAACCTAAACACTTACTTATCAAACGCAGACAAAACCAAAGTTAAAAATGTGTTAATAGTAAAACTAAATTAATTATTCTAGTTAAAAATCAGATAACTTATGCTAGCAAACCTAAGATGACCTAAAAATTCAAAAATAGTAAGTAATTGTACGTGAACTCAAATTGCAAAGAGAACTGATTCCTCGTGTTATAATTCATAGCTTCCTCCGTTGCCAACTTAGGGTCAATGGCCCAGCAAACGGCACAGCTGTTCTCAAGTCTCGCTTCCCTTGTACAGCGAGAGAGCTAGCAAATCAACAGCCCTACCAAATAACACACATGGAATGTAAACCACAAGAATTGAACGCAAAGTCATAAAAATTTTTGCCTTACGCATAGCTAATCCCCATGCGAAACGGACCCTATGCTAATTGAGACCCCAATTCCTAAGCACAAAAGAAAATGAAAAGAATGTGTACGCGCGCAGACGCCTTGCACTTGTCGCTGTCTAATCAAAACCAACAACAACTGCAGGCGCGAGCCGTGGCCAGCTGCTGCTTTGATTCGCGCCGCTGTCGTCCAAACATCTCGGCTCGGCACTCTACACTTGAAATGAGCATGCTGCTTCTGATTTCACTCGTGGCCAACGGAATTCTATAATCAAGATTAATCCGAGTATGTCCAACGCGCTAAAGCTCATCAGCAGCAATGGCTAAGCCTTCCGCACAGTCCTTCAGCCGTGGGCAGGGTTCCGTAAGTAAACGAGATTCCCTCTGCAGTCCTATGCGCCCGAAAGACCATGTTTAAGACTCCTGCCTCAGAAAAAGTAGGGTATTATTAAGATCGATGCACTTTTCGAAACGCTCCTCAGACGTGGCCGGATGAAAAGTCAAAACTTCTGCTTCCGTTTTCCGAATCGTCTGACAAGCCCTCTACTTGGTGTTGAGAAAAGAAGATATTCTTGAGCAATGACCACTTCCAGAGAAACAATTTTGGTCAATGCCGTCTATGCTGAATCGGGAAGTTTTAAAGACAAAAAAAAAGGATGTCACAGTGTTGATGGTGTTACACCTGAAAAGGTGTGGCTACACGTTGGGCGCCAATTTTTAGTTATAATACTATATCTATGATTCATAAATGTAACGTGTCATCTACGCACGTCTGTGTATATAAATCCTGCCAGGCTAGCTGTCATTCAGCGAAGGGAAGCACACGCTTTGGGTTTCCAGCCTCTGCTCGTCGGCTATTGGAGTGATGTTCTTGCCCCCCCTCCTGCTGGTGGCCTATACGCATTATACCGCGAATGAAGTAGCGTGTCACGACGAAAATGCTTAACCGGGAGACACTGTTTATCCCTGAATAGAATTGTGGATGTGTGCTGGAAAGGTATCTCAACTCCGCCTCTGGTGTTGTCGAGGTCGTGTCGCCCACCCTACCATGGCCATTCCAAACCGTTCGATTTAATGACGGAATGGCCCCTTTGTCCGGGGCGTCCTACATGGGGAATTTGCCAGCGAAAGCAAAGCGGTAGATTAATACATTATAAAGTTTATTCACTTACTGGCTAAAACAGTAACATTACCCGCAAATACCAGAATATAATCAACCACATTAAAAGAGCAGCTAAATGAAATATACATATGTATAAAATTCCTACAAATACTTGGCTATGTGACATACAAACGATATACTAAATAAGTCCGAAATGGACAAACTAACTTGCTTGCTGACTCCGTAATGTTACGAAACCAATTCGAGTGGGCACTTCTCCCTCTCACTCACCGACCGGCCCTAGTTCCCTTGTTTCAAGTTGTATTTATTAATAATAGAATTTAAGTCCACTCATACCTTTTCTCCAGTTTATGGCTCCATCGGCGAAAGCGCTTTCCTCGATGAATACCTAAAGCTGCTGTGGTGGAAGAACACTTAAATGGGCACAAGGTTGGGGGAAATCATATTTGCAGATCGGCGAGAGTCACGAGAAGCCACTACCGGAATCAAATCTAAATCTCTCCTAATTAACTCCGCACAGAAATCATAATTAATTACACATTTACAAACACGAATACAATTACTCCGTCAATCCGTTGCTTCCTCTTTTTTTTCTATTCTCTTTCTCCCGACGGTTATCTATGTTTCCTTTCCACCTCCTGGGCGAACGGGAACAGCTCAAATTCTTTCCCCTGCTTCTGCAGGTGAAAGGTACGCGAAAGCAAAGAAAAAGGCCAAACGGCCAATCTCCGACGGTGCTAGATTAACACTTTCTCTCCGCCGATCTGCTCGCGACCAAGGGACGGGCCCTCCTTATCTGCCGCGTCGCGCTCGACTACTAAAGTGCCGACGCCAACGCCTCGGGAAGCTAGCCGCTTGGGGGGACCGAGCGTTCCCCAAATGTCTTCTCCCTCTGCTTCCACGCTCGCTTCTCCGATGGCTGACCGCTTTCCAGACAATCCCAAAGGTTTAAACGCCACTTTGTTAGGCTTGCGGCTGTTGTTGTTTGCTGGCTGGCTTCCTTGGACGATCGAATCCGCACTGATTAACTCGATTTACTAAGCGCCAAGACTACAAATGGGACAACTCTTTATTCTCCTTTAGCCCTTCTCTTCTCTTCCCGCAGCACTTACCCCAACCGGACTCAGCGCTATACGGCTTCTGACGACTGAATAGCCCACTCGCCTTCAACCAAGAATCTCGCAGTCGAATCTTGGATTTAGATATTTAGATTCCCTAGAGTTTTTCTCTTCACTAAATTCTTGGTTTTCCTTTCCGTCGGACCGATACGCAACCGACTCAATTGACTTTCACGAGGGAATAGCCGATAGGGACGCCAACGTTCTGGGGGCAAATCCTCTAACAGGTCCCTGGATGCATTTTCAACAGAGATAGCCTGACGTTTTGACCTGTTACCGTCTTTTTGGTTTTCCCTTGACCTGTCGTTCGCCTGCCACTCTGAGCACTAGATGGCGCCACAAAAAACTCAGCATTCCCTGCTACAAGCGCTACACTCTCCAGCCGTGTCGCGATAGGCTCCGGTCAGGAGGCGATTGATAAACTCGGCTGCCTGCTCCCGGGTCTTGATGATCACCTCCGGGGACTGGAAAATGGACACTAGCTTCTGCAGAGCCCCCTCATCAAACTCGGTCACAATTCGACGCAGTGCGTCCGGATTATCGGCCATGCGGTTGAGCCCGAGGATCACGAAGGTGGCCGGTGCCGGGTCGTTCTCCATGAGGCAGCCGAGGAACATGTCCGTGATCTCGGCAGTGTGCATCCTCACCAGATACTGCACGTACTTCGCAGTTTCCGCGAAGATGGATATGATGGTGCATCGCAGCTCAAGGGACAGGATATCGATTTGGTCCTTCAGGTGCTCGACAATAAGGTCGAAGAGGTTATGCTCGAAGAACAGCTTGGTCATCTTCTCGGACCGGAGAGCCGTGGCCAGCACCTCAATGATCTCGACCGCATCCGGACCTTGCAGATCTTCGCAAAATTCTTTGACCAGCTGCTCCAGGACATGGAAGCAGCGATGCAGCGGCTCAAACACACTCTGGTCGCTGGTGTCCACCAGGAGGGTCTTCAAGACTTTCAGGGCCGCAAGCCGAATCTCCCGGCCTCGATGGAGCTATGAATGGTGTCGGGATTCTCGGAGGTGGCAATCACTGCCTTGAACTTTTGCAAGAGCTCAAAGTTCTCCACAATTCCCTGGGCCACTTTGGGATCACGCAGACACATGTTTAGCAGGTGCGAGAGATATTCTATGCAGAAATCGTCAGTTTCCTGCAGGTAGAAACTATAGGCCACCTCCAGGATGCCTTCAGTCGTCTCGGGCTCGAGCGTGTTCATGTCCGTGTTGTCCACTAAGGCGTTCATGAGGTACAAGGCGAAGCGTCGGATGATAACGTTCTCCGAATCAATGACGATTTTCTTCTCCATTAGCACTTCCACCATTTTATGCTCCTTCAGCTCCAGTACATTCTCGTCCTGGCGCCGCGTAAAGTCCATTATGTGACTGAAGACGGTCAACAGGACGCATTCCTCCTTGGAGCTGAGCAGCAGCAGCGCCGTGTCCAAAGTCTTGACGAGGACATTAACCTCGGTGAATGACTTCTCGGACTTTGTGCGGTCCGGGTAAATGGAGCGAGCTTCGTAAACTTTCTTCGTTACTGTTTGAGATGCCAAGCTTTTTTGGCACCTATGTGTTTCAAAAATGAAAAGAGATTTTGGGTTAAACTTTATAATTCGTATTTAATCTTGGTGGCTTAGCGGAAGCCGATTGCTTGCTATTGCCAGATAAACTTTATGCGAGACCGATATGCAACCAATGCGCAGAGGGGTTAGCATAGAACTAAACTATAGACGACGGCGTTAGATCAAAGTGATTGCCGAAGTGGCGGCAGCAGATCAAAGTAGTTGCCGAAGTGGCGGCGGCAGAGAGCCCCTTTAGCGGGAGAGCGCAGCAGCTCTGCAGAACGTCAACGTTTTACAACATAGGCGGCTCTCTCTGCTCATACAATAATAATGTTAAAGTTACGGTTATTCTTCAGCGGCTGGCCCGAACAGTTACTTTAGACATTTTTGTTGAATATTTTGCTGCCGTGTTGTAACGAAATTTGTTTGTGTACTACATTTTTCTCACAGATCACTTTCTTTCTTTCATTTTTAAACAGTATCATTAGAAAGTAAACAAAAGTATAAATTGAAATACCCATTTTTTGTTAATTTTTTTAAATTCACAAGCGAATAGGTTGGAAAGAGGAATCAGATTAACGATGCGATATGTATCGATATATATGTAACATCCCTAGCATCAGTCTAAAATGCACTAATATTACCGCACGCGTAGCGTTCTTTTTGAAATTAACAAGCGAATGGGGGTGAAAAAGAAGAATGAGCAACAACGCTACGCTTGTTTGTGTTCCATCGTACACTCACGAAAATTTTACAAATTGTACAGTATAAAGTAATCGAGCAGTATTTAGTTAGTAAAAGCAAAACAAATCACGAAATGCCCAAACCAAAGGCAAAAGCGAAGCCAAAATCCAAAGCGGCGGCAGCAGCCGCATCAAAAAGGGAGGCGACCAAGAACAACAATGCCGTTTCGGCCGAAAAGGAAAACGAAATGGAGATCAGTGATCCGACCTCCGTTCCCATCCGGGAACAATGCAGAGGAGGCGCGGAATCTATGTACACAATAATGCGTCACGCGGAACTCAAGGAGTCCCTCCACAAGCGCTACGAAAAGGAGCTGCAGCAACTGTACTCGAGGGTAAGGAACAGCGTCACTGGGACCCGCTGGCTAGCCAGCTGGCTCAGCCGATTAGAACTCGTCCAATCCAACTATGAATTGTCAATTGCCTTGCAGATGGGCCACCAAGAGTCTGAACACATTCATCAATGTGCTGAAGACTGTACTCGAGGCGGAGGAGAGCAACGAGAACGGTAACAAGGCCCTGTCCTTTTGCGCGAAATTCGTGACCAGCTTCGAGTCGGAGAAGACGCACCCCATGATGACTGAAACATTCCACTGGCTGTTGACTGTAAGGGTCTACTGTACTTTACCATTGAGATTCAATTGAATGCTTTTGTTTGTTTGTTTTTCCCAGACATATTCCAGCAGTCCGCACGTTCGCTATCGGATTTGCTACTTTGTGAATCTGATACTTGAGAAACTGGGACCCAATGCGGCACTCGACGACAAGCAGTGCGACGAGATTCTCGAGACTATGCTGGAGCGCGTGAAGGACGTGTCGGCCGGTGTGCGCAAGCAAGCAGTCCTGGCCATGCAGCGTCTCCAGATTCCGGACAATCCCGTCGATCCAGTTGTCTGCGCCTATCAGTTCCATCTGTCTGCGGATCCCTTGTCCAGCGCGCGCCAGTGCATTATCACCTGCATGGGCCGCAACTACATCAAGGTGCCCTACATACTGCAGCGTCTGTGGGACGTGGACGAGAAGGTGCGCCGCCATACGTACGTCAACATGTGCAACTATCCAGTGCGCGCCTACAGGGTGGCGCAGCGCCTGACCCTCCTGGAGCAAGGTCTGAACGACAGCTCGGCCAACGTTAAAAAGACGGTGGTAAACATCATGCTTAAGGCCTGGATCGACTCCTACCAACAGAACTATGTGGCTCTGATAGCGGCCCTCAAGCTGGACTCCAGCGAGGATTAGCTGATGCGTTTCCGGAGCGTGACCAAGCAAATGTTTCGTGAAATCTTTGAGCAGACCGACAATCAGCAACTGATGGCACAACTGCCCCTCGGTGACGACTGTGAGCTGCATCGATGTGTACCGCTGGAATGTCTCAACGTGGAGCTGTTGCTCTATTGGCAGTGCCTCGGCGACTATCTGGAGAGCACGCAGGCGGACGAAAGCGACCAGGTGCTGCCCGAACTGAGTGTCTTCTGCACCTATGTGAACAAGTGAGTTGAATGAGACCCAAACGAAATCCAAACAGTAAGTGATTGCTATCCATTGTAGGTTCTGTGAGAGCCAGAAACCGGACATGGACAAGTTCGCCCAGATAGAGTTCCAGAACATGCTGCTCTCGCTGGTGGAAATCCTGGACTCGTACGACCTGGGCGACGAGATTGGGCGTAGCAATATGAAGACGTTGATCAAAAATCTATTAAAGGACTGTCTGCTCGACCACAAGATCGTCCGCGTGCTCGTGCGTTGCATGGAGAAGCTGATCACCGACCTCAATGACCGGATGAAGTTCTTTATTGAGATCATCTACGAGACGTGTGACCTTAATACCAAGCAGAATGAGCTAGTGCACGATCGCAATCTGATCAGTAAGTTGCTGGACGACTTGGACACGCCCTCGAAGATGAAGATATCCTCGTTGAAGGTGAAGATCTTAGAGCTGGAGGAACAGGAGGATAACTTTGGGCGCCAGAAGGAGTATATACAGGCTCAGTCCGTGAATAAGGAGAAGATGGCTGTCACAGAGGAGTACACGGAGCTGATCAAACCGCTGCTGGTGAAGCACGGCTTTCTGGACATGCCCGCCCGTCCGAAGCTCTCCAACCAGGAGCGTGTCCTGAAAGGCCTGTTCACCTCATACTATATGGTGGCCTCTCCGCATGTCCAGAAGCTCACTCCCAGCATATGTAAGCTGTACAAGGACTTCATTTGCCGCCATCTCCACTCCTCGGATGTGGACATCTTCGAATGGGCCATCAAATGCGGCAACGCCTACAGTATGTTCTATGAGGCATACACCGAGACGGTGTTCCGGGTTGTATACCATCAGTTCTACAATAGCAAGGAGGTCCGTCTGTGCGAGACCTCTGTCAGCTGTCTTCTCTGGCATCGACTATGTCGACAAGTTGAGCCGGAAGATAGGTGCTAGGGGGCTGGGGTCTAAGACGTCCAATCGCCGCCAGCTCTATACCGTGCAGGATACATACGACGGGGAGGAGGATGGCGATCAGACAGTGCAGAACAGCGAGCATAGCGTCGACATCATTATGGCGATGGGCCGCTATATGGAAATGGTGGTCGACAAGGGCGTGAGCCTGGCCATAGTGCGAGGCCTTTGTCGCTTGGTCCTGCGCGGTCACATCGACGATCGGCCCGAGGTGCTCGAGCAGCTGCTCAAACGCTACTTCAATCCCAACGCCAATCCTTGTCCGCCTCAAGAAGCAGGCGCTTCTGCAACCCTGCCTTCTGCCCACTCTGTGGACCGTCATGAACTGCAGCTTCGACGCGCCGCTGAACGCCGTTCAGCCCGATTACGTGGTCAAGTTCTTCATCGATTTGACGATTCAGGAAGCCAGCTCCCCGAAGAGCAACATACACAACAGGATCGCTCTGAGCTTCCTGCACTACATACAGAACTATTTCACCGAGCGCAGGGAAATGTGTCGCCTGCTGGCCAAAGAGCTCACCAACCTCACTATTAACGTGCTCAACGGACAGGAAGTCAAGACTGAAATGTTGGAGATGGCAGACAAACTGATCACGGTGAGAACATTTTCTGAATATCCATTGCGGAAGCGCTGTATCATTCGTTTGGTTCGGTTTTCAGAGCGAACTAGAGCCGCGTTTGGTCAAGAACATTAAAGTCTTTAAGACGATGCTCGACGGTAGCTTTAATCCACCATCACGTGAGGCGCGCGACGATCTGGAAAGCGACGAGGAGTGCGACACTGCGACTGTGGCATCTGAAAATGTAGTGCAGTCAGAGCAGGTGTCAGTCACAAATCCTGAAAAATCTGCGACCGAACAAACCCTGACAAACGCATCTGATCCACAGGCTGAAGCATCGGCTATAGCACCAACTGCAACGCAAGTTTCAGTGCCTATCTTAACCACTTTCGGCACTGAGAATCGTGCCCGTGACTGTCCGGGAATGCAGGAATTTTAAAGATTATTGATTTTTCTCTTCTGCGGCTGCTGGTGAACAAGGTCACATCGCTCCAAGGAGCACACACACTCACCATTGTTGACGCAGGCCGTAAACACAATGGACGAGATGGTCAGGAGGAAGTAGGCGAGCGTGAGGAGCACTCGGCACATGGTTCAAGCCACCAGCTTCTATTTAATCTACGCTGGTGTTCCAAATGCTCCGCCAACAGTCGCTTGCATGTTTGTTGATATTTTATCGATATATCGATATGGGACCTTATATTATAAGGATGTGCCATTTCATACATCAAACGTATCGCAGAAAACTAAATCCCAGGTTATCTGGCTCATTATGAGCCAGCCAGGAGAGCAACGCTTTGCATGTGTTTTATTTTCGGTGCGATATTTTTTTCGACGATTAGATTAATAGAAATATCTAGACTGTAAGTGCTTACCAAATCACAGACCCAATTGCCTATTATATTCCAAGAAGGAAGAGTACGCAAATATTTCACCGCTCCTTATTATTATTATTCCGATATATCGATATATTAAGGTTTTAAAATTGATACATTCGATATGGCAATATTAAAATTTATAAAATTTGAAGTGGAAGTGCTGTGGAAGTGGGTGAAAAATGCGTTATAGATGCCAAGACACCACAGAATGAGAGTGCTTCCTGAGACTGCCATTACCATCAAAAGTTGAGCAATTTGCTCGGTGAGCGGACGATGCTGGCCCAGGACTGTTCGGTACTCCTCGTTCTGGGCCAAACTCTCGACGATTACCAGCAGAGAGAGGATCAAATCAATGGAGAGAGTAGGCAGGCCCTGCTGAATGGTGGTGGTGAGGACGCCTGGAATGTCCAAGTCCGTCAGCTCTTGTAACGTGTCATCTACGCACGTCTGTGTATATAAATCCTGCCAGGCTAGCTGTCATTCAGCGAAGGGAAGCACACGCTTTGGGTTTCCTGCCTCTGCTCGTCGGCTATTGGAGTGATGTTCTTGCCCCCCCTCCTGCTGGTGGCCTATACGCATTATACCGCGAATGAAGTAGTGTGTCACGACGAAAATGCTTAACAGGGAGACACTGTTTATCCATGAATAGAATTGTGGATGTGTGCTGGAAAGGTATCTCAACTCCGCCTCTGGTGTTGTCGAGGTCGTGTCGCCCACCCTACCATGGCCATTCCAAACCGTTTGATTTAATGACGGAATGGCCCCTTTGTCCGGGGCGTCCTACATGGGGAATTTGCCAGCGAAAGCAAAGCGGTAGATTAATACATTATAAAGTTTATTCACTTACTGGCTAAAACACTAACATTACCCGCAAAAACCATAATATAATCACCCACATTAAAAGAGCAGCTAAATGAAATATATATATAAAATTCCTACAAATACTTGGCTATGTGTCATACAAACGATATACTAAATAAGTCCGAAATGGACAAACTAACTTGCTTGCTGACTCCGTAATGTTACGAAACCAATTCGAGTGGGCACTTCTCCCTCTCACTCACCGACCGGCCCTAGTTCCCTTGTTTCAAGTTGTATTTATTAATAATAGAATTTAAGTCCACTCATACCTTTTCTCCAGTTTATGGCTCCATCGGCGAAAGCGCTTTCCTCGATGAATACCTAAAGCTGCTGTGGTGGAAGAACACTTAAATGGGCACAAGGTTGGGGGAAACCATATTTGCAGATCGGCGAGAGTCCCGAGAAGCCACTACCGGAATCAAATGTAAATCTCTCCTAATTAGCTCCGCACAGAAATCATAATTAATTACACATTTACAAACACGAATACAATTACTCCGTCAATCCGTTGCTTCCTCTTTTTTTTCTATTCTCTTTCTCCCGACGGTTATCTATGTTTCCTTTCCACCTCATGGGCGAACGGGAACAGCTCAAATTCTTTCCCCTGCTTCTGCAGGTGAAAGGTACGCGAAAGCAAAGAAAAAGGCCAAACGGCCAATCTCCGACGGTGCTAGATTAACACTTTCTCTCCGCCGATCTGCTCGCGACCAAGGGACGGGCCCTCCTTATCTGCCGCGTCGCGCTCGACTACTAAAGTGCCGACGCCAACGCCTCGGGAAGCTAGCCGCTTGGGGGACCGAGCGTTCCCCAAATGTCTTCTCCCTCTGCTTCCACGCTCGCTTCTCCGATGGCTGAGCGCTTTCCAGACAATCCCAAAGGTTTAAACGCCACTTTGTTAGGCTTGCGGCTGTTGTTGTTTGCTGGCTGGCTTCCTTGGACGATCGAATCCGCACTGATTAACTCGATTTACTAAGCGCCAAGACTACAAATGGGACAACTCTTTATTCTCCTTTAGCCATTCTCTTCTCTTCCCGCAGCACTTACCCCAACCGGACTCAGCGCTATACGGCTTCTGACGACTGAATAGCCCACTCGCCTTCAACCAAGAATCTCGCAGTCGAATCTTGGATTTAGATATTTAGATTCCCTAGAGTTTTTCTCTTCACTAAATTCTTGGTTTTCCTTTCCGTCGGACCGATACGCAACCGACTCAATTGACTTTCACGAGGGAATAGCCGATAGGGACGCCAAAGTTCTGGCGGCAAAGCCTCTAACAGGACCCTGGATGCATTTTCAACAGAGATAGCCTGACGTTTTGACCTGTTACCGTCTTTTTGGTTTTCCCTTGACCTGTCGTTCGCCTGCCACTCTGAGCACTAGATGGCGCCACAAAAAACTCAGCATTCCCTGCTACAAGCGCTACAAAAGCCCGCCCGAAAGATCAGGCTTGGGGGTTACACTCCCAAGAATGATAACAGGACAGCTTGAAGCAGTTGGTTTACTGACGAAGATCTTTCGCGTGAAACCGTCCTACGTAACGACCCTGCAAATCCTCTAACTCATAGTAGGCCTGCCCTATCTTCTTTTTGACCCTGGCCTTCAGAAAGGCCGGACCCAACTTCGCGCTGTACCCTGACTGAAAATTGCTCTGCCTGAAATTTCTTCGGAACACCTCCTGGCCGACATTGTAGGATATGTCTCTCGACCGTAAGTTATACTGCCGTCCATTCTTATCGTTCTGTTTTTTCATGACTTCTAGAGCCTTGCTTCGAACCAAGTCTAATGAATCCTCCCGCGAGAAAACTGCTGACCTGTCGTCCATCACCCGCAATGCTCTCAGAAGCTTGTATGTTGCCCCGGAAGTGATGAAATGCTGTTCGAACACCATATAATAAGGAGTTGCATTCAGACTTGCATGCACCGCCGAACGCAATGCGCAGCAAATGCTGCTGAGGTGCTCGTCCCAGTCCTTCTGATCCTCGCGCACATAAGATCGGATTGCTGCAATCACCGAGCGATTTACACGTTCGGAAGCATTAGCTTGGGGTGCGTACAGGGCCGTGAGAGTGTGCGAAACTTTATATTCCCGGAGTAGCTTTTGGAATGCCTCAGACTTAAATTGTGTGCCATTGTCGGATACTATTGTCTCCGGAACCCCGAAAGCATGAAAAAGATCTTGCTGCATGTATTTGACTACCACGTCCGCGGTCAACTTCTTCACTGCCTTAAGAAACACATATTTAGAATAGTGATCGAGGACGATAAAGATGCCTATATGTCCACTTCTTGAACGGGGATATGGCCCCAGGAAATCTACATATAATTTCTGGAAGAAACGTTGTGACTCGGGCGCAATTCCAATCTTCGGTCTCTGGATTGTATTGGGGGCCTTGGTAGTCTTGCAGACATCACAAGCCTGGATATACTTCTTCACATCGGCAACCAAACCAGGCCAGTAATAATACCGCCGTATCCTTTCTAGGGTTTTGTGAATGCCTCCATAGGAAGCCAGTGGATTGTCGTGCGCGTTACGCAAAACGTCAACCACTAACCCTTGAGGAATCCAGAGTTTCCAAATGAACACATCATGTAGCACCTCTCCTGTTGCGTGATCTGACCTACGATACAACAAGTTATCTACAATTTTGAGATCTGGCAACTTATCAATATTGGCCCTAACCCTTTCTACGATCTCCACGTAATCTTCTGCCTTGAATTCTGGCGATTCCAAATCCACCAACAACCCATTGCTCGCGTCTAGAGTCGCCACTTCCTCCTCATTTACGCGAAAAAGAGCATCCGGAACCACATTAAGCCTGCCGCTACGATGCTCGATTTTAAACGAGAAACTCTGCAGCTTTAATGCCCATCGGGCTAGACGTGAGTGTAAGTCAGTTTGTGACATGAGCCACTTTAAAGAGGCGTGATCAGTGATTACAGTAAATTCATGACCCTCGATATAAGCTCTGAACCTATTTATGCAAACTATTGCGGCCAGACATTCTTGTTCGGTGACAGAAAAATTCTTTTGGGCTTTGTTGAGTTTTTTCGATCCAAAAGCAATCGGATATTCGTCCCCCTCCGGCATCTTCTGCACCAGCACTCCCCCAACGCCTGTCTTGCTAGCGTCGCAGTGAACATAGAATGGTTTGCTAAAATCAGGACTACGCAAAACTGGCGCTGAGCAAAGCATCTCCTTCAACTTTTCAAAAGCCTCCTGACCCTCTGGAGTCATTGAAAATTTCTGTCTGGGTTTGAGCAAGTCCGTGAGAGGCGCGGCTACCGATGCGAAGTTGCTTATAAACTTCCTGTACCAGCCTACCATACCTAGGAAGCGACGCAGAGACTTTAGGGATTTTGGCAAAGGAAAATCGGACATGGCCGAAATCTTATCCGGATCTGTACGAATCACCCCTTCGCCTACTATATGCCCCAAATACCGCTCTGACTTCATGCAAAACTTGCCTTTCTCCACATTCAGCGTTAACCCTGCCGCTTTAATGTAACTTGCCACTTCACTCAACACCCTCCGATGTGACTCAAAACTGTCCGACACAATCAAAAGGTCGTCCAGGTACACAAAAACTTCATTTCTTAAACTGGCCGGAATTACCTTGTCCATCAGCCTTGTCATAATCTGCGAAGCATTAGTGAGACCAAAAGGCATTACCTTATACTGGTAGAGAGGTTTCCCCGGAACCGTGAACGCTGTTTTATCGCGTGAGCTCGGCTCTAAGGGAACTTGCCAATAGGCATCCTTAAGATCCAGGCTCGAAATAAACAACGCCTTAGGAAGACGTCCTAGAATCCCATCAATTTGTGGTAACGGATACGCGTCTTTTTTGGTCACCGCGTTAACTTTCCTACTATCTAAACATAGCCTCACCTTTCCTGGCTTCTGCACCAATACTACCGGTGATGACCACGCACTATCGGATTCCTCTATCACCCCTAAGCTGAGCATCCGATCTATCTCCGCATATAACAATTTCTCTACCGCAGGAGATACAGGGAAGTGTCTCTGCTTCACGGCTTTTGCATCACCTACATCAATTGAATGCGAAAGCAGAGCCGTCTTTCCTAGACCGGAAACGGAAAACGAAGGAAATAAATTGATGGTCGCTTGCAACTGGTCCATTTCCCCTCGGCTGAGGTTCTGCGGTTCATGAACTATCTCTGCCAGCGACATGCTGGGTGGTAATAAATCGAAACTTGACCAAAAGTCGATCCCTAAATACAAGTCCTGGCTGAGCGATGGAATAATGTGCAGCTCAAGGTCCTTCACTGCACCCTTATACTGCACCGGTGTCCGCAGTCGTCCCACTACCTCTTGCCTCCGTCCATCCGCAGTGGAAGCATTTACAACTCCTCTCTTAAAAGGAATTCGGCTTTGGATTACGCGCTCTGCTAACTTTCCGCCTATAACACTCATAGCTGCTCCGGTGTCCAATAGACCAAGGACCGTTTGATCCAACAGGCGAACTTCCGCATATGGACGCTTGTCCTTCTGCTTGTAACGAATGCAATTTATCGCTTTCGCCGCCTGCCGGAACGCTCTCATCCTTCTTGCACTCCTTGTGAGGGGCTTATTACTGGGTTGGTCGTTGGTGAAAAGCGAATGGGATCTGGCATGGACTAGTTGTGGCCAGACTAAAGCTTGGTGTATGTCGGATTCTGATTTCTCAGACGGAAGCTGGGCGGTAGTTTTAAGTATCCCTACTGGGATTTCGCCTCTGCACTCGACTGCTTGCGCTGAACACTGACCGGCTGGCGAGGCTGGGTGTTCACTTTGCCGTTTTTTTGGCATTTGCTACACGACGGCTTATATTTATTAGGTGCTCCGCACCCAAAGCAAAAAATTTTCCTTTTGCTATCGCAATCGTGGTAGCGATGCCCCTCCTTTCGGCAGTTCCAGCAAATCAGTGCCATGGCTGCCACCTCGTCCTCTTCTTCTACATCCGAGAATTCGGAGGCCTCCTCTAATTGGGCTTCCTCTACCAATTCCGCAACCTGTTTCCGGAAAGGAATCAATTTCTGGTACCCATGATTCCGCCTAACGTCGTCGAGAAAACCCTCCCTTCTACGACAGACTTCTCTCAAGCGTTCTACGGAGTCGATTTGGACATTCAGGAGCTCATGTCTAATTTCAGGTCGCAAATTGCGCCGTAAAGTTTCCACAATCGCTTTCTCTGACATGGGAGTTTCCAAATCATCCATCAGCTGTATCAGGGCGTCGTGGAAGGAATCGAAATTTTCTTTTTCTTTTTGCTTCCTGTCCCTTATCGCTTCTCTGATATCCACATCGGTTCGAGAATCCCTAAACTGCTTTCTTAGGGCTTGGCATAACCGGTCCCATCTCATCGGTCCGGAAGTTTTGTGGTAACGCCAATAAAAATCTCTGGCCTTTCCGTCAAAAAGCAGACTGGCGTTACTGCACAGAACTGGAAAATTTCCCTCGAGAGTCTGATGCGTCAAAGCCTCTACACTATAGAGAAAAGTATCAATGCTCAATCCTTCTTGGGTCCCATTAAAACGTAATTTCCAACTATTGAGGATATGGGCGACTTTGTCCGGTCGCTGACTCAGATCTGAGACTGCACTGCTTGGACGGTCGTAGCTCGGAAACTGTGCTGAATACTGACTATTCAGTCCCTGTCGGAATGTTTCCTCCCCTTCTCTGTCCCTATTTTGTTGGACCGGATTATCCGCTTCCCCACGTCTATTCCCTTGAGGAATGCTATTGCCAGTCTCTTGGAAATGTGCTGCTATGCTGGACTGAATGATTTGAGCCATTTTGTCCGTGAGCTGGGCTACCACCTCGTTTTGCATCGTGCTGATGGCCTGTGTAACCATGCTACTAACTCTTTCAGCGGTTATGGCTGCTGCATCGTTTTGCCTGGCCTGGGACCTGGTATTAAGAGGAGTACTTCTATCGACGCATAGCGTCTTGCATGTGGGACAATTAGTATGGGTCTTGACATGTGACTCAATACAAGTTTTGTGAAACTCGTGGCTGCACTTTGTTTTCAATGTAGGAGCCGAAGCCAAAGTTTTCCCACACAAGTCTCGCTTCCCTTGTACAGCGAGAGAGCTAGCAAATCAACAGCCCTACCAAATAACACACATGGAATGTAAACCACAAGAATTGAACGCAAAGAATATGATACGATAAAATAAAGTCATAAAAATTTTTGCCTTACGCATAGCTAATCCCCATGCGAAACGGACCCTATGCTAATTGAGACCCCAATTCCTAAGCACACAAGAAAATGAAAAGAATGTGTACGCGCGCAGACGCCTTGCACTTGTCGCTGTCTAATCAAAACCAACAACAACTCCAGGCGCGAGCCGTGGCCAGCTGCTGCTTTGATTCGCGCCGCTGTCGTCCAAACATCTCGGCTCGGCACTCTACACTTGCAATGAGCATGCTGCTTCTGATTTCACTCGTGGCCAACGGAATTCTATAATCAAGATTAATCCGAGTATGTCCAACGCGCTAAAGCTCATCAGCAGCAATGGCTAAGCCTTCCGCACAGTCCTTCAGCCGTGGGCAGGGTTCCGTAAGTAAACAAGATTCACTCTGCAGTCCTATGCGCCCGAAAGACCATGTTTAAGACTCCTGCCTCAGAAAAAGTAGGGTATTATTAAGACCTATGCACTTTTCGAAACGCTCCTCAGACGTGGCCGGATGAAAAGTCAAAACTTCTGCTTCTGTTTTCCGAATCGTCTGACAAGCCCTCTACTTGGTGTTGAGAAAAGAAGATATTCTTGAGCAATGACCACTTCCAGAGAAACAATTTTGGTCAATGCCGTCTATGCTGAATCGGGAAGTTTTAAAGACAAAAAAAAAGGATGTCACAGTGTTGATGGTGTCACACCTGAATAGGTGTGGCCCCACGTTGGGCGCCAATTTTTAGTTATAATACTATATCTATGATTCATAAATGTAACGTGTCATCTACGCACGTCTGTGTATATAAATCCTGCCAGGCTAGCTGTCATTCAGCGAAGGGAAGCACACGCTTTGGGTTTCCTGCCTCTGCTCGTCGGCTATTGGAGTGATGTTCTTGCCCCCCTCCTGCTGGTGGCCTATACGCATTATACCGCGAATGAAGTAGCGTGTCACGACGAAAATGCTTAACAGGGAGACACTGTTTATCCATGAATAGAATTGTGGATGTGTGCTGGAAAGGTATCTCAACTCCGCCTCTGGTGTTGTCGAGGTCGTGTCGCCCACCCTACCCTGGCCATTCCAAACCGTTCGATTTAATGACGGAATGGCCCCTTTGTCCGGGGCGTCCTACATGGGGAATTTGCCAGCGAAAGCAAAGCGGTAGATTAGTACATTATAAAGTTTATTCACTTACTGGCTAAAACACTAACATTACCCGCAAATACCATAATATAATCACCCACATTAAAAGAGCAGCTAAATGAAATATATGTATAAAATTCCTACAAATACTTGGCTATGTGTCATACAAACGATATACTAAATAAGTCCGAAATGGACAAACTAACTTGCTTGCTGACTCCGTAATGTTACGAAACCAATTCGAGTGGGCACTTCTCCCTCTCACTCACCGACCGGCCCTAGTTCCCTTGTTTCAAGTTGTATTTATTAATAATAGAATTTAAGTCCACTCATACCTTTTCTCCAGTTTATGGCTCCATCGGCGAAAGCGCTTTCCTCGATGAATACCTAAAGCTGCTGTGGTCGAAGAACACTTAAATGGGCACAAGGTTGGGGGAAATCATATTTGCAGATTGGCGAGAGTCACGAGAAGCCACTACCGGAATCAAATCTAAATCTCTCCTAATTAACTCCGCACAGAAATCATAATTAATTACACATTTACAAACACGAATACAATTACTCCGTCAATCCGTTGCTTCCTCTTTTTTTTCTATTCTCTTTCTCCCGACGGTTATCTATGTTTCCTTTCCACCTCCTGGGCGAACGGGAACAGCTCAAATTCTTTCCCCTGCTTCTGCAGGTGAAAGGTACGCGAAAGCAAAGAAAAAGGCCAAACGGCCAATCTCCGACGGTGCTAGATTAACACTTTCTCTCCGCCGATCTGCTCGCGACCAAGGGACGGGCCCTCCTTATCTGCCGCGTCGCGCTCGACTACTAAAGTGCCGACGCCAACGCCTCGGGAAGCTAGCCGCTTGGGGGACCGAGCGTTCCCCAAATGTCTTCTCCCTCTGCTTCCACGCTCGCTTCTCCGATGGCTGACCGCTTTCCAGACAATCCCAAAGGTTTAAACGCCACTTTGTTAGGCTTGCGGCTGTTGTTGTTTGCTGGCTGGCTTCCTTGGACGATCGAATCCGCACTGATTAACTCGATTTACTAAGCGCCAAGACTACAAATGGGACAACTCTTTATTCTCCTTTAGCCCTTCTCTTCTCTTCCCGCAGCACTTACCCCAACCGGACTCAGCGCTATACGGCTTCTGACGACTGAATAGCCCACTCGCCTTCAACCAAGAATCTCGCAGTCGAATCTTGGATTTAGATATTTAGATTCCCTAGAGTTTTTCTCTTCACTAAATTCTTGGTTTTCCTTTCCGTCGGACCGATACGCAACCGACTCAATTGACTTTCATGAGGGAATAGCCAATAGGGACGCCAACGTTCTGGCGGCAAATCCTCTAACAGGTCCCTGGATGCATTTTCAACAGAGATAGCCTGACGTTTTGACCTGTTACAATCTTTTTGGTTTTCCCTTGACCTGTCGTTCGCCTGCCACTCTGAGCACTAGATGGCGCCACAAAAAACTCAGCATTCCCTGCTACAAGCGCTACACTCTCCAGCCGTGTCGCGATAGGCTCCGGTCAGGAGGCGATTGATAAACTCGGCTGCCTGCTCCCGGGTCTTGATGATCACCTCCGGGGACTGGAAAATGGACACTAGCTTCTGCAGAGCCCCCTCATCAAACTCAGTCACAATTCGACGCAGTGCGTCCGGATTATCGGCCATGCGGTTGAGCCCGAGGATCACGAAGGTGGCCGGTGCCGGGTCGTTCTCCATGAGGCAGCCGAGGAACATGTCCGTGATCTCGGCAGTGTGCATCCTCACCAGATACTGCACGTACTTCGCAGTTTCCGCGAAGATGGATATGATGGTGCAGCGCAGCTCAAGGGACAGGATATCGATTTGGTCCTTCAGGTGCTCGACAATAAGGTCGAAGAGGTTATGCTCGAAGAACAGCTTGGTCATCTTCTCGGACCGGAGAGCCGTGGCCAGCACCTCAATGATCTCGACCGCATCCGGTCCTTGCAGATCTTCGCAAAATTCTTTGACCAGCTGCTCCAGGACATGGAAGCAGCGATGCAGCGGCTCAAACACACTCTGGTCGCTGGTGTCCACCAGGAGGGTCTTCAAGACTTTCAGGGCCGCAAGCCGAATCTCCCGGCCTCGATGGAGCTATGAATGGGGTCGGGATTCTCGGAGGTGGCAATCACTGCCTTGAACTTCTGCAAGAGCTCAAAGTTCTCCACAATTCCCTGGGCCACTTTGGGATCACGCACATGTTTAGCAGGTGCGAGAGATATTCTATGCAGAAATCGTCAGTTTCCTGCAGGTAGAAACTATAGGCCACCTCCAGGATGCCTTCAGTCGTCTCGGGCTCGAGCGTGTTCATGTCCGTGTTGTCCATTAAGGCGTTCATGAGGTACAAGGCGAAGCGTCGGATGATAACGTTCTCCGAATCAATGAAGATTTTCTTCTCCAGCAGCACTTCCAGCATTTTATGCTCCTTCAGCTCCAGTACATTCTCGTCCTGGCGCCGCGTAAAGTCCATTATGTGACTGAAGACGGTCAACAGGACGCATTCCTCCTTGGAGCTGAGCAGCAGCAGCGCCGTGTCCAAAGTCTTGACGAGGACATTAACCTCGGTGAATGACTTCTCCTCGGACTTTGTGCGGTCCGGGTAAATGGAGCGAGCTTCGTAAACTTTCTTCGTTACTGTTTGAGATGCCAAGCTTTTTTGGCACCTATGTGTTTCAAAAATGAAAAGAGATTTTGGGTTACACTTTATAATTCGTATTTAATCTTGGTGGCTTAGCGGAAGCCGATTGCTTGCTATTGCCAGATAAACTTTATGCGAGATCGATATGCAACCAATGCGCAGAGGGGTTAGCATAGAACTAAACTATAGACGACGGCGTTAGATCAAAGTGATTGCCGAAGTGGCGGCAGCAGATCAAAGTAGTTGCCGAAGTGGCGGCGGCAGAGAGCCCCTTTAGCGGGAGAGCGCAGCAGCTCTGCAGAACGTCAACGTTTTACAACATACAATAATAATGTTAAAGTTACGGTCATTCTTCAGCGGCTGGCCCGAACAGTTACTTTAGACATTTTTGTTGAATATTTTGCTGCCGTGTTGTAACGAAATTTGTTTGTGTACTACATTTTTCTCACAGATCACTTTCTTTCTTTCATTTTTAAACAGTATCATTAGAAAGTAAACAAAAGTATAAATTGAAATACCCATTTTTTGTTAATTTTTTTAAATTCACAAGCGAATAGGTTGGAAAGAGGAATCAGATTAACGATGCGATATGTATCGATATATATGTAACATCCCTAGCATCAGTCTAAAATGCACTAATATTACCGCACGCGTAGCGTTTTTTTTGAAATTAACAAGCGAATGGGGGTGAAAAAGAAGAATGAGCAACAACGCTACGCTTGTTTGTGTTCCATCGTACACTCACGAAAATTTTACAAATTGTACAGTATAAAGTAATCGAGCAGTATTTAGTTAGTAAAAGCAAAACAAATCACGAAATGCCCAAACCAAAGGCAAAAGCGAAGCCAAAATCCAAAGCGGCGGAAGCAGCCGCATCAAAAAGGGAGGCGACCAAGAACAACAATGCCGTTTCGGCCGAAAAGGAAAACGAAATGGAGATCAGTGATCCGACCTCCGTTCCCATCCGGGAACAATGCAGAGGAGGCGCGGAATCCATGTACACAATAATGCGTCACGCGGAACTCAAGGAGTCCCTCCACAAGCGCTACGAAAAGGAGCTGCAGCAACTGTACTCGAGGGTAAGGAACAGCGTCACTGGGACCCGCTGGCTAGCCAGCTGGCTCAGCCGATTAGAACTCGTCCAATCCAACTATGAATTGTCAATTGCCTTGCAGATGGGCCACCAAGAGTCTGAACACATTCATCAATGTGCTGAAGACTGTACTCGAGGCGGAGGAGAGCAACGAGAACGGTAACAAGGCCCTGTCCTTTTGCGCGAAATTCGTGACCAGCTTCGAGTCGGAGAAGACGCACCCCATGATGACTGAAACATTCCACTGGCTGTTGACTGTAAGGGTCTACTGTACTTTACCATTGAGATTCAATTGAATGCTTTTGTTTGTTTGTTTTTCCCAGACATATTCCAGCAGTCCGCACGTTCGCTATCGGATTTGCTACTTTGTGAATCTTGAGATACTTGAGAAACTGGGACCCAATGCGGCACTCGACGACACGCAGTGCGACGAGATTCTCGAGACTATGCTGGAGCGCGTGAAGGACGTGTCGGCCGGTGTGCGCAAGCAAGCAGTCCTGGCCATGCAGCGTCTCCAGATTCCGGACAATCCCGTCGATCCAGTTGTCTGCGCCTATCAGTTCCATCTGTCTGCGGATCCCTTGTGCAGCGTGCGCCAGTGCATTATCACCTGCATGGGCCGCAACTACATCACGGTGCCCTACATACTGCAGCGTCTGTGGGACGTGGACGAGAAGGTGCGCCGCCATACGTACGTCAACATGTGCAACTATCCAGTGCGCGCCTACAGGGTGGCGCAGCGCCTGACCCTCCTGGAGCAAGGTCTGAACGACAGCTCGGCCAACGTTAAAAAGACGGCGGTAAACATCATGCTTAAGGCCTGGATCGACTCCTACCAACAGAACTATGTGGCTCTGATAGCGGCCCTCAAGCTGGACTCCAGCGAGGAGGAGCTGATGCGTTTCCGGAGCGTGACCAAGCAAATGTTGCGTGAAATCTTTGAGCAGACCGACAATCAGCAACTGATGGCACAACTGCCCCTCGGTGACGACTGTGAGCTGCATCGATGTGTACCGCTGGAATGTCTCAACGTGGAGCTGTTGCTCTATTGGCAGTGCCTCGGCGACTATCTGGAGAGCACGCAGGCGGACGAAAGCGACCAGGTGCTGCCCGAACTGAGTGTCTTCTGCACCTATGTGAACAAGTGAGTTGAATGAGACCCAAACGAAATCCAAACAGTAAGTGATTGCTATCCATTGTAGGTTCTGTGAGAGCCAGAAACCGGACATGGACAAGTTCGCCCAGATAGAGTTCCAGAACATGCTGCTCTCGCTGGTGGAAATCCTGGACTCGTACGACCTGGGCGACGAGATTGGGCGTAGCAATATGAAGACGTTGATCAAAAATCTATTGAAGGACTGTCTGCTCGACCACAAGATCGTCCGCGTGCTCGTGCGTTGCATGGAGAAGCTGATCACCGACCTTAATGACCGGATGCAGTTCTTCATTGAGATCATCTACGAGACGTGTGACCTTAATACCAAGCAGAATGAGCTAGTGCACGATCGCAATCTGATCAGTAAGTTGCTGGACGACTTGGACACGCCCTCGAAGATGAAGATATCCTCGTTGAAGGTGAAGATCTTAGAGCTGGAGGAACAGGAGGATTACTTTGGGCGCCAGAAGGAGTATATACAGGCTCTGTCCGTGAATAAGGAGAAGATGGCTGTCACAGAGGAGTACACGGAGCTGATCAAACCGCTGCTGGTGAAGCACGGCTTTCTGGACATGCCCGCCCGTCCGAAGCTCTCCAACCAGGAGCGTGTCCTGAAAGGCCTGTTCACCTCATACTATATGGTGGCCTCTCCGCATGTCCAGAAGCTCACTCCCAGCATATGTAAGCTGTACAAGGACTTCATTTGCCGGCATCTCCACTCCTCGGATGTGGACATCTTCGAATGGGCCATCAAATGCGGCAACGCCTACAGTATGTTCTATGAGGCATACACCGAGACGGTGTTCCGGGTTGTATACCATCAGTTCTACAATAGCAAGGAGGTCCGTCTGTGCGAGACCTCTGTCAGCTGTCTTCTCTGGCATCGACTATGTCGACAAGTTGAGCCGGAAGATAGGTGCTAGGGGGCTGGGGTCTAAGACGTCCAATCGCCGCCAGCTCTATACCGTGCAGGATACATACGACGGGGAGGAGGATGGCGATCAGACAGTGCAGAACAGCGAGCATAGCGTCGACATCATTATGGCGATGGGCCGCTATATGGAAATGGTGGTCGACAAGGGCGTGAGCCTGGCCATAGTGCGAGGCCTTTGTCGCTTGGTCCTGCGCGGTCACATCGACGATCGGCCCGAGGTGCTCGAGCAGCTGCTCAAACGCTACTTCAATCCCAACGCAGAGCCAATCATCAGCCAGGTCCTGGGCATGTTCTTTGAGAATCTTGTCCGCCTCAAGAAGCAGGCGCTTCTGCAACCCTGCCTTCTGCCCACTCTGTGGACCGTCATGAACTGCAGCTTCGACGCGCCGCTGAACGCCGTTCAGCCCGATTACGTGGTCAAGTTCTTCATCGATTTGACGATTCAGGAAGCCAGCTCCCCGAAGAGCAACATACACAACAGGATCGCTCTGAGCTTCCTGCACTACATACAGAACTATTTCACCGAGCGCAGGGAAATGTGTCGCCTGCTGGCCAAAGAGCTCACCAACCTCACTATTAACGTGCTCAACGGACAGGAAGTCAAGACTGAAATGTTGGAGATGGCAGACAAACTGATCACGGTGAGAACATTTTCTGAATATCCATTGCGGAAGCGCTGTATCATTCGTTTGGTTCGGTTTTCAGAGCGAACTAGAGCCGCGTTTGGTCAAGAACATTAAAGTCTTTAAGACGATGCTCGACGGTAGCTTTAATCCACCATCACGTGAGGCGCGCGACGATCTGGAAAGCGACGAGGAGTGCGACACTGCGACTGTGGCATCTGAAAATGTAGTGCAGTCAGAGCAGGTGTCAGTCACAAATCCTGAAAAATCTGCGACCGAACAAACCCTGACAAACGCATCTGATCCACAGGCTGAAGCATCGGCTATAGCACCAACTGCAACGCAAGTTTCAGAGCCTATCTTAACCACTTTCGGCACTGAGAATCGTGCCCGTGACTGTCCGGGAATGCAGGAATTTTAAAGATTATTGATTTTTCTCTTCTGCGGCTGCTGGTGAACAAGGAGCACACATACTCACCATTGTTGACGCAGGCCGTAAACACAATGGACGAGATGGTCAGGAGGAAGTAGGCGAGCGTGAGGAGCACTCGGCACATGGTTCAAGCCACCAGCTTCTATTTAATCTACGCTGGTGTTCCAAATGCTCCGCCAACAGTCGCTTGCATGTTTGTTGATATTTTATCGATATATCGATATGGGACCTTATATTATAAGGATGTGCCATTTCATACATCAAACGTATGCTTATTATTTACATGCGTTGCCAGGACGAATGCCAGGCGAAGGCGCAGTGGACGAGGACATGCGCAGTGGACGGTGGATAGGACTAGCTGAGACCAAAACCACTGATTCTTTGGCCCCTTTAATAAACTCGATTACAAGCCCATTCGATAAATGGTGCGACAGGAAATTTTGAAATGGAAGCTGGAAAAAGGATTAAATAAAAAAATCTCAGTGATCAATAGAGGCGCAGATACTGCAGTGCCTGGCGACTCTGCATCGGATACAGGTCGCCTACGTTGTACATGAGATCGACGACGTGGGTGGGGCGCAGCATGCGCCAGGGCATAAGCTGGAGGGTCTTCTTGTCGCAGTGAACATCCTTGTCGATCTCCAGCGGCATCGGCACCTCGTTGTACAGCATCCGGCCGTCGACACTGCGCGCCAGGGTGCAGGGCAGGCCGATCTGATCGGCCAGGGCCTTGAAGAGGATGGCGCGCTCAAACTGGCAGCCACTGTGCACCATGCCCAGGGGTATGAAGTTAGTGTGGTAGACGTAGCGCAGTTCCTGAAGGTGGCATCGCACCGCGTGGCGGGAACACTCCTCCGTCGAGTTGAGGTCGAGGATCTTGAGGTTATCGTTCATCACATTGTGCACGACTTCGGCAATGATCTTGATGCGCTTGGCCACGTTATCAAAATCGATGGCGCTGCGCACCTTTGGCGGATTCTCCACCAGGCCGTGCATCTGTGAATCATCAGATGGGACATGGTTAGCAGCTTATTAAGGATTAGCTGGGATAGACCCACCATCAGAGTTTGATTAAGCGTCTCCAGATATTTGGGTAGATGGGGATCGGCAGGACGCTTGCAGTAGCACCAGGTATGATCACCGGCACCTTCGGACATCGGAAGGCAGAACGACGGAACTCTCATCAGATCCGCCTCATCGGCCTCCAATCGGTCAAAATTGACCACCAGAACGGCCTCCAGAGGAGAGCAATCGTTGCGTAGAATGTCCTGGAGAGTGCGGAAGTCGTCAAACTTTTTTCTGGACACATAAAAGTCCTTGTCGGCAGTAATGTCGGTGAAGGTTAGGCAGTTTCTAATGCAGAACTTCATCGTGGGGCACTTAGAGAGGATGCTCTCGATGGCCGGTCCCCAGGTGGACACGCAGAAGGCGTGTTTCTGGAACAGCATCAGGCTAAGATCGGGATTGGGATAGGAATATGATAATGCAGGGGGGGTGAGAGTAGTTGGGAGCCGCTTACACTTCCAGAATGCCGCGATCTATGTAGGCGTCGATGAATTCGCTAAAGCGCGTGGTCTGCAGAATGAAGTTGGTCACAGCCGTCTTGACCAGATTAGAGAGCGACTTCAGAGCCCGCTTGATGGAGGACACAATGTAGTTCTCAAGCAGCACCTCACGAACATCCTGCTTATCGACGATGGTGCACAGGCAACGGAAGATGTTGTTCACGAGAATGGAATGGGCATAGGAGCGCTGTGGAAGTGGGTGAAAAATGCGTTATAGATGCCAAGACACCACAGAATGAGAGTGCTTCCTGAGACTGCCATTACCATCAAAAGTTGAGCAATTTGCTCGGTGAGCGGACGATGCTGGCCCAGGACTGTTCGGTACTCCTCGTTCTGGGCCAAACTCTCGACGATTACCAGAGAGAGGATCAAATCAATGGAGAGAGTAGGCAGGCCCTGCTGAATGGTGGTGGTGAGGACGCCTGGAATGTCCAAGTCCGTCAGCTCTCCAGCCGTGTCGCGATAGGCTCCGGTCAGGAGGCGATTGATAAACTCGGCTGCCTGCTCCCGGGTCTTGATGATCACCTCCGGGGACTGGAAAATGGACACTAGCTTCTGCAGCCCCCTCATCAAACTCGGTCACAATTCGACGCAGTGCGTCTGGATTATCGGCCATGCGGTTGAGCCCGAGGATCACGAAGGTGGCCGGTGCCGGGTCGTTCTCCATGAGGCAGCCGAGGAACATGTCCGTGATCTCGGCAGTGTACATCCTCACCAGATACTGCACGTACTTCGCAGTTTCCGCGAAGATGGATATGATGGTGCAGCGCAGCTCAAGGGACAGGATATCGATTTGGTCCTTCAGGTGCTCGACAATAAGGTCGAAGAGGTTATGCTCGAAGAACAGCTTGGTCATCTTCTCGGACCGGAGAGCCGTGGCCAGCACCTCAATGATCTCGACCGCATCCGGTCCTTGCAGATCTTCGCAAAATTCTTTGACCAGCTGCTCCAGGACATGGAAGCAGCGATGCAGCGGCTCAAACACACTCTGGTCGCTGGTGTCCACCAGGAGGGTCTTCAAGACTTTCAGGGCCGCAAGCCGAATCTCCCGGCCTCGATGGAGCTATGAATGGTGTCGGGATTCTCGGAGGTGGCAATCACTGCCTTGAACTTCTGCAAGAGCTCAAAGTTCTCCACAATTCCCTGGGCCACTTTGGGATCACGCAGGCACATGTTTAGCAGGTGCGAGAGATATTCTATGCAGAAATCGTCAGTTTCCTGCAGGTAGAAACTATAGGCCACCTCCAGGATGCCTTCAGTCGTCTCGGGCTCGAGCGTGTTCATGTCCGTGTTGTCCATTAAGGCGTTCATGAGGTACAAGGCGAAGCGTCGGATGATAACGTTCTCCGAATCAATGACGATTTTCTTCTCCAGCAGCACTTCCAGCATTTTATGCTCCTTCAGCTCCAGTACATTCTCGTCCTGGCGCCGCGTAAAGTCCATTATGTGACTGAAGACGGTCAACAGGACGCATTCCTCCTTGGAGCTGAGCAGCAGCAGCGCCGTGTCCAAAGTCTTGACGAGGACATTAACCTCGGTGAATGACTTCTCCTCGGACTTTGTGCGGTCCGGGTAAATGGAGCGAGCTTCGTAAACTTTCTTCGTTACTGTTTGAGATGCCAAGCTTTTTTGGCACCTATGTGTTTCAAAAATGAAAAGAGATTTTGGGTTAAACTTTATAATTCGTATTTAATCTTGGTGGCTTAGCGGAAGCCGATTGCTTGCTATTGCCAGATAAACTTTATGCGAGATCGATATGCAACCAATGCGCAGAGGGGTTAGCATAGAACTAAACTATAGACGACGGCGTTAGATCAAAGTGATTGCCGAAGTGGCGGCAGCAGATCAAAGTAGTTGCCGAAGTGGCGGCGGCAGAGAGCCCCTTTAGCGGGAGAGCGCAGCAGCTCTGCAGAACGTCAACGTTTTACAACATAGGCGGCTCTCTCTGCTCATACAATAATAATGTTAAAGTTACGGTTATTCTTCAGCGGCTGGCCCGAACAGTTACTTTAGACATTTTTGTTGAATATTTTGCTGCCGTGTTGTAACGAAATTTGTTTGTGTACTACATTTTTCTCACAGATCACTTTCTTTCTTTCATTTTTAAACAGTATCATTAGAAAGTAAACAAAAGTATAAATTGAAATACCCATTTTTTGTTAATTTTTTTAAATTCACAAGCGAATAGGTTGGAAAGAGGAATCAGATTAACGATGCGATATGTATCGATATATATGTAACATCCCTAGCATCAGTCTAAAATGCACTAATATTACCGCACGCGTAACGTTCTTTTTGAAATTAACAAGCGAATGGGGGTGAAAAAGAAGAATGAGCAACAACGCTACGCTTGTTTGTGTTCCATCGTACACTCACGAAAATTTTACAAATTGTACAGTATAAAGTAATCGAGCAGTATTTAGTTAGTAAAAGCAAAACAAATCACGAAATGCCCAAACCAAAGGCAAAAGCGAAGCCAAAATCCAAAGCGGCGGCAGCAGCCGCATCAAAAAGGGAGGCGACCAAGAACAACAATGCCGTTTCGGCCGAAAAGGAAAACGAAATGGAGATCAGTGATCCGACCTCCGTTCCCATCCGGGAACAATGCAGAGGAGGCGCGGAATCCATGTACACAATAATGCGTCACGCGGAACTCAAGGAGTCCCTCCACAAGCGCTACGAAAAGGAGCTGCAGCAACTGTACTCGAGGGTAAGGAACAGCGTCACTGGGACCCGCTGGCTAGCCAGCTGGCTCAGCCGATTAGAACTCGTCCAATCCAACTATGAATTGTCAATTGCCTTGCAGATGGGCCACCAAGAGTCTGAACACATTCATCAATGTGCTGAAGACTGTACTCGAGGCGGAGGAGAGCAACGAGAACGGTAACAAGGCCCTGTCCTTTTGCGCGAAATTCGTGACCAGCTTCGAGTCGGAGAAGACGCACCCCATGATGACTGAAACATTCCACTGGCTGTTGACTGTAAGGGTCTACTGTACTTTACCATTGAGATTCAATTGAATGCTTTTGTTTGTTTGTTTTTCCCAGACATATTCCAGCAGTCCGCACGTTCGCTATCGGATTTGCTACTTTGTGAATCTGATACTTGAGAAACTGGGACCCAATGCGGCACTCGACGACACGCAGTGCGACGAGATTCTCGAGACTATGCTGGAGCGCGTGAAGGACGTGTCGGCCGGTGTGCGCAAGCAAGCAGTCCTGGCCATGCAGCGTCTCCAGATTCCGGACAATCCCGTCGATCCAGTTGTCTGCGCCTATCAGTTTCATCTGTCTGCGGATCCCTTGTCCAGCGTGCGCCAGTGCATTATCACATGCATGGGCCGCAACTACATCACGGTGCCCTACATACTGCAGCGTCTGTGGGACGTGGACGAGAAGGTGCGCCGCCATACGTACGTCAACATGTGCAACTATCCAGTGCGCGCCTACAGGGTGGCGCAGCGCCTGACCCTCCTGGAGCAAGGTCTGAACGACAGCTCGGCCAACGTTAAAAAGACGGCGGTAAACATCATGCTTAAGGCCTGGATCGACTCCTACCAACAGAACTATGTGGCTCTGATAGCGGCCCTCAAGCTGGACTCCAGCGAGGAGGAGCTGATGCGTTTCCGGAGCGTGACCAAGCAAATGTTGCGTGAAATCTTTGAGCAGACCGACAATCAGCAACTGATGGCACAACTGCCCCTCGGTGACGACTGTGAGCTGCATCGATGTGTACCGCTGGAATGTCTCAACGTGGAGCTGTTGCTCTATTGGCAGTGCCTCGGCGACTATCTGGAGAGCACGCAGGCGGACGAAAGCGACCAGGTGCTGCCCGAACTGAGTGTCTTCTGCACCTATGTGAACAAGTGAGTTGAATGAGACCCAAACGAAATCCAAACAGTAAGTGATTGCTATCCATTGTAGGTTCTGTGAGAGCCAGAAACCGGACATGGACAAGTTCGCCCAGATAGAGTTCCAGAACATGCTGCTCTCGCTGGTGGAAATCCTGGACTCGTACGACCTGGGCGACGAGATTGGGCGTAGCAATATGAAGACGTTGATCAAAAATCTATTGAAGGACTGTCTGCTCGACCACAAGATCGTCCGCGTGCTCGTGCGTTGCATGGAGAAGCTGATCACCGACCTCAATGACCGGATGAAGTTCTTTATTGAGATCATCTACGAGACGTGTGACCTTAATACCAAGCAGAATGAGCTAGTGCACGATCGCAATCTGATCAGTAAGTTGCTGGACGACTTGGACACGCCCTCGAAGATGAAGATATCCTCGTTGAAGGTGAAGATCTTAGAGCTGGAGGAACAGGAGGATAACTTTGGGCGCCAGAAGGAGTATATACAGGCTCAGTCCGTGAATAAGGAGAAGATGGCTGTCACAGAGGAGTACACGGAGCTGATCAAACCGCTGCTGGTGAAGCACGGCTTTCTGGACATGCCCGCCCGTCCGAAGCTCTCCAACCAGGAGCGTGTCCTGAAAGGCCTGTTCACCTCATACTATATGGTGGCCTCTCCGCACGTCCAGAAGCTCACTCCCAGCATATGTAAGCTGTACAAGGACTCCATTTGCCGCCATCTCCACTCCTCGGATGTGGACATCTTCGAATGGGCCATCAAATGCGGCAACGCCTACAGTATGTTCTATGAGGCATACACCGAGACGGTGTTCCGGGTTGTATACCATCAGTTCTACAATAGCAAGGAGGTCCGTCTGTGCGAGACCTCTGTCAGCTGTCTTCTCTGGCAACGACTATGTCGACAAGTTGAGCCGGAAGATAGGTGCTAGGGGGCTGGAGTCTAAGACGTCCAATCGCCGCCAGCTCTATACCGTGCAGGATACATACGACGGGGAGGAGGATGGCGATCAGACAGTGCAGAACAGCGAGCATAGCGTCGACATCATTATGGCGATGGGCCGCTATATGGAAATGGTGGTCGACAAGGGCGTGAGCCTGGCCATAGTGCGAGGCCTTTGTCGCTTGGTCCTGCGCGGTCACATCGACGATCGGCCCGAGGTGCTCGAGCAGCTGCTCAAACGCTACTTCAATCCCAACGCAGAGCCAATCATCAGCCAGGTCCTGGGCATGTTCTTTGAGAACCTTGTCCGCCTCAAGAAGCAGGCGCTTCTGCAACCCTGCCTTCTGCCCACTCTGTGGACCGTCATGAACTGCAGCTTCGACGCGCCGCTGAACGCCGTTCAGCCCGATTACGTGGTCAAGTTCTTCATCGATTTGACGATTCAGGAAGCCAGCTCCCCGAAGAGCAACATACACAACAGGATCGCTCTGAGCTTCCTGCACTACATACAGAACTATTTCACCGAGCGCAGGGAAATGTGTCGCCTGCTGGCCAAAGAGCTCACCAACCTCACTATTAACGTGCTCAACGGACAGGAAGTCAAGACTGAAATGTTGGAGATGGCAGACAAACTGATCACGGTGAGAACATTTTCTGAATATCCATTGCGGAAGCGCTGTATCATTCGTTTGGTTCGGTTTTCAGAGCGAACTAGAGCCGCGTTTGGTCAAGAACATTAAAGTCTTTAAGACGATGCTCGACGGTAGCTTTAATCCACCATCACGTGAGGCGCGCGACGATCTGGAAAGCGACGAGGAGTGCGACACTGCGACTGTGGCATCTGAAAATGTAGTGCAGTCAGAGCAGGTGTCAGTCACAAATCCTGAAAAATCTGCGACCGAACAAACCCTGACAAACGCATCTGATCCACAGGCTGAAGCATCGGCTATAGCACCAACTGCAACGCAAGTTTCAGAGCCTATCTTAACCACTTTCGGCACTGAGAATCGTGCCCGTGACTGTCCGGGAATGCAGGAATTTTAAAGATTATTGATTTTTCGCTTCTGCGGCTGCTGGTGAACAAGGTCACATCGCTCCAAGGAGCACACACACTCACCATTGTTGACGCAGGCCGTAAACACAATGGACGAGATGGTCAGGAGGAAGTAGGCGAGCGTGAGGAGCACTCGGCACATGGTTCAAGCCACCAGCTTCTATTTAATCTACGCTGGTGTTCCAAATGCTCCGCCAACAGTCGCTTGCATGTTTGTTGATATTTTATCGATATATCGATATGGGACCTTATATTATAAGGATGTGCCATTTCATACATCAAACGTATCGCAGAAAACTAAATCCCAGGTTATCTGGCTCATTATGAGCCAGCCAGGAGAGCAACGCTTTGCATGTGTTTTATTTTCGGTGCGATATTTTTTTCGACGATTAGATTAATAGAAATATCTAGACTGTAAGTGCTTACCAAATCACAGACCCAATTGCCTATTATATTCCAAGAAGGAAAGTACGCAAATATTTCACCGCTCCTTATTATTATTATTCCGATATATCGATATATTAATGTTTTAAAATTGATACATTCGATATGGCAATATTAAAATTTATAAAATTTGATTTATCGATGTACGATATTTTTTTAAAATTACAATCCCAGTCGCTTGCGCAGTGGACTGTGGATAGGACTAGCTGAGACCAAAACCACTGCTTCTTTGGCCCCTTTAATAAACTCGATTACAAGCCCATTCGATAAATGGTGCGACAGGAAATTTTGAAATGGAAGCTGGAAAAAGGATTAAATAAAAAAATCTCAGTGATCAATAGAGGCGCAGATACTGCAGTGCCTGGCGACTCTGCATCGGATACAGGTCGCCTACGTTGTACATGAGATCGACGACGTGGGTGGGGCGCAGCATGCGCCAGGGCATAAACTGGAGGGTCTTCTTGTCGCAGTGAACATCCTTGTCGATCTCCAGCGGCATCGGCACCTCGTTGTACAGCATCCGGCCGTCGACACTGCGCTCCAGGGTGCAGGGCAGGCCGATCTGATCGGCCAGGGCCTTGAAGAGGATGGCGCGCTCAAACTGGCAGCCACTGTGCACCATGCCCAGGGGTATGAAGTTAGTGTGGTAGACGTAGCGCAGTTCCTGAAGGTGGCATCGCACCGCGTGGCGGGAACACTCCTCCGTCGAGTTGAGGTCGAGGATCTTGAGGTTATCGTTCATCACATTGTGCACGACTTCGGCAATGATCTTGATGCGCTTGGCCACGTTATCAAAATCGATGGCGCTGCGCACCTTTGGCGGATTCTCCACCAGGCCGTGCATCTGTGAATCATCGGATGGGACATGGTTAGCAGCTTATTAAGGATTAGATGGGATAGACCCACCATCAGAGTTTGATTAAGCGTCTCCAGATATTTGGGTAGATGGGGATCGGCAGGACGCTTGCAGTAGCACCAGGTATGATCACCGGCACCATCGGACATCGGAAGGCAGAACGACGGAACTCTCATCAGATCCGCCTCATCCGCCTCCAATCGGTCAAAATTGACCACCAGAACGGCCTCCAGAGGAGAGCAATCGTTGCGTAGAATGTCCTGGAGAGTGCGGAAGTCGTCAAACTTTTTTCTGGACACATAAAAGTCCTTGCCGGCAGTAATGTCGGTGAAGGTTAGGCAGTTTCTAATGCAGAACTTCATCGTGGGGCACTTAGAGAGGATGCTCTCGATGGCCGGTCCCCAGGTGGACACGCAGAAGGCGTGTTTCTGGAACAGCATCAGGCTAAGATCGGGATTGGGATAGGAATATGATAATGCAGGGGGGGTGAGAGTAGTTGGGAGCCGCTTACACTTCCAGAATGCCGCGATCTATGTAGGCGTCGATGAATTCGCTAAAGCGCGTGGTCTGCAGAATGAAGTTGGTTACAGCCGTCTTGACCAGATTAGAGAGCGACTTCAGAGCCCGCTTGATGGAGGACACAATGTAGTTCTCAAGCAGCACCTCACGAACATCCTGCTTATCGACGATGGTGCACAGGCAACGGAAGATGTTGTTCACGAGAATGGAATGGGCATAGGAGCGCTGTGGAAGTGGGTGAAAAATGCGTTATAGATGCCAAGACACCACAGAATGAGAGTGCTTCCTGAGACTGCCATTACCATCAAAAGTTGAGCAATTTGCTCGGTGAGCGGACGATGCTGGCCCAGGACTGTTCGGTACTCCTCGTTCTGGGCCAAACTCTCGACGATTACCAGCAGAGAGAGGATCAAATCAATGGAGAGAGTAGGCAGGCCCTGCTGAATGGTGGTGGTGAGGACGCCTGTCGCGATAGCCGTGTCGCGATAGGCTCCGGTCAGGAGGCGATTGATAAACTCGGCTGCCTGCTCCCGGGTCTTGATGATCACCTCCGGGGACTGGAAAATGGACACTAGCTTCTGCAGAGCCCCCTCATCAAACTCGGTCACAATTCGACGCAGTGCGTCCGGATTATCGGCCATGCGGTTGAGCCCGAGGATCACGAAGGTGGCCGGTGCCGGGTCGTTCTCCATGAGGCAGCCGAGGAACATGTCCGTGATCTCGGCAGTGTGCATCCTCACCAGATACTGCACGTACTTCGCAGTTTCCGCGAAGATGGATATGATGGTGCAGCGCAGCTCAAGGGACAGGATATCGATTTGGTCCTTCAGGTGCTCGACAATAAGGTCGAAGAGGTTATGCTCGAAGAACAGCTTGGTCATCTTCTCGGACCGGAGAGCCGTGGCCAGCACCTCAATGATCTCGACCGCATCCGGTCCTTGCAGATCTTCGCAAAATTCTTTGACCAGCTGCTCCAGGACATGGAAGCAGCGATGCAGCGGCTCAAACACACTCTGGTCGCTGGTGTCCACCAGGAGGGTCTTCAAGACTTTCAGGGCCGCAAGCCGAATCTCCCGGCCTCGATGGAGCTATGAATGGTGTCGGGATTCTCGGAGGTGGCAATCACTGCCTTGAACTTCTGCAAGAGCTCAAAGTTCTCCACAATTCCCTGGGCCACTTTGGGATCACGCAGGCACATGTTTAGCAGGTGCGAGAGATATTCTATGCAGAAATCGTCAGTTTCCTGCAGGTAGAAACTATAGGCCACCTCCAGGATGCCTTCAGTCGTCTCGGGCTCGAGCGTGTTCATGTCCGTGTTGTCCATTAAGGCGTTCATGAGGTACAAGGCGAAGCGTCGGATGATAACGTTCTCCGAATCAATGAAGATTTTCTTCTCCAGCAGCACTTCCAGCATTTTATGCTCCTTCAGCTCCAGTACATTCTAGTCCTGGCGCCGCGTAAAGTCCATTATGTGACTGAAGACGGTCAACAGGACGTATTCCTCCTTGGAGCTGAGCAGCAGCAGCGCCGTGTCCAAAGTCTTGACGAGGACATTAACCTCGGTGAATGACTTCTCCTCGGACTTTGTGCGGTCCGGGTAAATGGAGCGAGCTTCGTAAACTTTCTTCGTTACTTTAGACATTTTTGTTGAATATTTTGCTGCCGTGTTGTAACGGAATTTGTTTGTGTACTACATTTTTCTCACAGATCACTTTCTTTCTTTCATTTTTAAACAGTATCATTAGAAAGTAAACAAAAGTATAAATTGAAATACCCATTTTTTGTTAATTTTTTTAAATTCACAAGCGAATAGGTTGGAAAGAGGAATCAGATTAACGATGCGATATGTATCGATATATATGTAACATCCCTAGCATCAGTCTAAAATGCACTAATATTACCGCACGCGTAGCGTTCTTTTTGAAATTAACAAGCGAATGGGGGTGAAAAAAAAGAATGAGCAACAACGCTACGCTTGTTTGTGTTCCATCGTACACTCACGAATCAGAGGTTGTTCAACACTGGTATGGCGCGTACCTAAAATTGTTTGCGGAAGGAAAAAATTAACATATTTGTTCCAGTCCCACCTGAACGATAGGTGGCCAGGGCTGAGGGCGACGCGCCATCTAGCGGAAGTCCAGGGAGGCTCGATGGTGTATGGTGACATCGGGGGGAGCTGGAGCCGTTACTGGGGATATAAGGAAGAGAATAGGATTAGTTATATGTATTAGTAAGGGAAAAGGGGATAAATAGGAGTGAAAATATTAGAAAACGTGGATTGGATTATGGAAATTGTGGAGCGTGGACGTCGAAATTTGAAATTTTGTGCTTAAAACAGAAAGTTTGAAGTGAGTACAGAAAAGGCGGGCGATAAAATAGGTTGTAATGCAGAAAATTTTACTAACAGCCGGCAAGGAATATAGCCACCAGAACCGGGCCAGAAGGTTTCCTGGAGATGGACACTGGAGTTCGAGAAAGTCGACTGCAGAGAAGAAGACTGCCAACGGAACCTGAGTGAGTTCGTTCCAGTTGCGCGTGTGTGAGCCAAGTAGCGCGGGACGTGTGAAGGGGGAGGGTGAAAGAGGACGATTTAGCTGCCAGGGCGATTCTAGCCACACCGCACGATCGTTGCATCGCCTTCCAGTGCGTGCCACACGTTTGGTCTCATTCACCAAGTAACAACCCCGAAACCCTATTCACACACACACACACGCGCACACGTATACACGGACCTATGTATATAAATTTAGGGCTGACCGGCCACGGCCAGCGATCGCCCACGTCGTTTGAACTTAAAGAAAAAAAACATAATCCGCACTCCAAACACCGTTCCACATTAAATGTTATTTTGTTCCGTGTGTTGTCCTTTATTTAGTAATTAGTATTAGCTTAAACCGCTTAACGTAAAATCTTGGCCATTGAAAAAAAATATGTAAAAAAACCAACACCTTTCACGAACCTAAATCTGCGATCAGCTGTTCAGTGCCAGAAGATTAACCCTTAGTGGGTGACGCGGGGGTCCCATCAGTCCACCGTATATGGTCGAGCGATTTGTGGAAAAATATTGTTTATTGTTTATGTCCCGGGGACCCTTAACAAGAGCTCTTGGTAGGTTAAGTCTCCGTAGGGGCCCGAGTTAAATTAACTCACGTAAAACTAGATCCACTCATCTACACATATTCCATTACGTATGGGTGAGGGTATCCCTGTTGGTTGAACGAAATTTCAGCAGTTATTTCCTTGTTTGCCTTTGTGTCGAACGTTTTGGTGTTTCTTAGTGGTTAGTGATAATTTTGAGTATAGCTATTTATTAATGAGAAAGATGAAATTGTCAATTTACGATTATTAAAGCTTGGATATATATTGAAGCATGATGCATTAAATTTAAAATAGAGGGAGGACGCGTGGCGTAAGCCATGGATTAGGCCAGCCGTTACCGTTCCAGCAGAGGGTGGCCAAAATGAACGTTGTGTTTGGTCACAGGTAGGGCGGGCGCGCGAAGTGATAACACCCAAGCTTCACCCACTTGATAGCCGTCTGTTTATGATTTTCTTTGTTGTTGTTAGGTTGTTGTTAGTTTTGATGTCCCGAGAAGTAGTATGTCTCCTTTTTTGTCTACATTTGGTGGGCAAGGGGAACTACCCAGCCCTGGGGTCGACAGCTAGCCGGCATTGCCCTCTGGGAAACAAGCCAAGTGTAACAAATGGCGCCCAATTTATTTTCGAATTCGCATGCATCTGGACTGACGCAGGTTCGGGTGGTATTACAAGAAATGTCACTCGGGCTGGTAAAGGCAGATGAGGGGAATGAAAAAAAAAAATAAATTTAGTGGAGAAGAGGACAGCTCGCGAAGTGCAGTTTAGCTGTCCCGGCAGAAGTCGCTGCTGCAGGCTTAAGGTGAGCGTAAAGCTGGTCCTTAATGGCGCGGGGTGATTGATGCTAGGGATGGATAGACGGAGGCAGTCGACATTGCCCTCTGGGAAACAAGCCAAGTGTAACAAATGGCGCCCAATTTATTTTCGAATTCGCATGCATCTGGACTGACGCAGGTTCGGGTGGTATTACAAGAAATGTCACTCGGGCTGGTAAAGGCAGATGAGGGGAATGAAAAAAAAAAATAAATTTAGTGGAGAAGAGGACAGCTCGCGAAGTGCAGTTTAGCTGTCCCGGCAGAAGTCGCTGCTGCAGGCTTAAGGTGAGCGTAAAGCTGGTCCTTAATGGCGCGGGGTGATTGATGCTAGGGATGGATAGACGGAGGCAGTTAACGGATATATAAAATATGTGACAGGGACTTACGAATTACAGTTGAACATTTTGTCGCTATTCGATGTCGCAAGTGAACGTAAGTCACTGCCGTTCAACAAAAAAATGGACAGGGAGTTTGCGACGGACACATTGCCTGGTGGACTGTGATATCGAATAAGTCTGTGATGGAATGTGATATTGGAATAAGTTAGAGTAAGTCATGTAGGTAAATGTTCATTGTAGTTTCGCACCTGTTTGTTTAAAACAAAGCCGCTTTCGTGTTTTTGAACCTGTTGTCTGTCTGCCGAGAGGTGGTGAGGAGTAGGTGGCCCGGGAGTCGTAAAGACAACCCGCGATGCATCTGTTGTCATGGCAGATCGGGATGATGGATGACAGGAACAAATCACAAGCAAAGTGAGCTCATGCACCGTGAGGCTTCTCGTTTATCGGCCATCGCTTAGAGTGATGACTAGAGTAGATGACAGGCCACACAAAGGTGGTGTTCGTAATTGTAGGATATCCGTAGGGCGACTGTCAAGTGTAGCGCAGAAACTGGAGCGGTTACTGGTCCCGGCTAGTCACGTGTCCCCCTCTTAATGAATCTTGTAAGAAGAAGAAGAACTGTTAGGAATTTTTGTTGTTAGGTTTTGTGTTGTGTTGAATGTGTTTGAAGTTTGAGTGTCTTAGGTGTCGATCGAATATACATGTATGTTATTATTTATTTATTCAAATATTTAATTGCATATATCTCGTTAACGGCGCTGGTTGGCGCAATATTTATATCGGTATTTATTTATTTATTTATCGGAGTATTTATTGGTCCGAAGCGTGGTGTTATTTATTCTTACTAGTTATTTCTTTGGGTATTTATTTCTTTATTTATATATATTATCTTAGTTTAGGAGTTTCCCTTTTTTTTTGTAATATTGGTGTTGCTCGGTGCAGATGCCACAAGAAGGGGGTAGTCGACAGTATCATACGCGATCACGCGTAAACAAAACAGTGAACCAGATAGGAGAAGTGTCAGGGGCGATGTTTCATCAAGATCGGGAGGAACTTGGAGCTGTGGGTGGGTTGCCAAGAACACCGGTCCAGGCCAGGTCAGAAGAATGGCCAATGTCCGATCCTACACCCACGCTTGCTTCCGAACTGGCATCAGCAGTCAACCGCAGCGGGAGGAGGTTCACCACGAGCAGGAGTATCGAGGAGCAATCCCGAAAAGGAAGCCGTCAAGCACGACTGATGCGCCGATTCCGCCACCAAAACCATTTTTGGCTCGCTCGGGGCGAGGTGGTATTGGTCCTGAACCGTCTTCATCAGCAGCATCAACGGGGTGGGCATCAAGCGCGAAATTGGCGAAACCCGATAGCACTCAGACACTCGGGTCAGGGTCGTGGCGAGGGTAGGAGAGCTGGTGGGATTCCTCGAGAAGATCCGCATCCAAATCCCCCGGGTTATAGACCTTGGCCACGGTGGGGCCGAGTCGAAAAATGGGACGTGACGTTCGACGGAGACAGCAACAAAATGACAGTCGAGGATTTTGTGTTCCGAATTGAATTCCTACAAGCCCAATGCCGCTGTCCGTGGGATGAAGTTCTAAAGGGATTTCATCACCTGGTTACAGGAAACGCGCGGGAATGGTACTGGCAGTACATCCGTGATCATGGCGGTGGTGTTTGGCAGGAACTAAGGGGCGACTTAATTGCTCGTTTCCGAGGCACGGCGTCCGAGTTCGACCGCATGAGAGAACTGCGAGAAAGAATGCAGCGGTCAAACGAGAGTGTGGAAGACTTTTTCCATGTCATGAGAAAGCTCGCGTCGAGGTTGGAGATGCCACCACCTGAAAAGGAGATGGTAAAAATCGTCAAAAAGGCACTCACAGATGAGATAGCGAGTTTCGTCTACGGCTTACGGGTTTATTCCTTAGACCAACTGCGGGATGAGTGCGTGGAAATAGAGGCACATCTGAAGAGGAAGGCTCGATCTTCGTGGCGAGGAGCACCCAAAGCCACAAACTATGGTCGCGGGCCGAATGCGAACGTCAGCGAGGTCGCGCAGGATCGGTCGATTGGCGATGAAGAGGCAGAGGTCATTGAGGAAGCGCAAGTGACACAGCGTGTTCCACAGAAGTTGATTTGCTGGAACTGCGGGCAGACCGATCATGGCTTTAGAGACTGTATGGCATCGGAGATGCGAATTTTCTGCTACCGGTGTGGAAAGCCCGATGCATATTGTCCAACCTGTCCGAATTGCGCGGGAAACGTGAAGAGGGGTGCGATCCAAGCAGGCGAATCACGCTCACAGAAGGGGCCTGCGCAGAGAAAGTAGAAGAAAATAAAAATGAATTAGATAGACGTAAATTGCATGCTAGGTTAAGGAACTTATCATATGAAGAGCGCTTAAGAAATTATTTAGAAACCAGAAATAGAATATTTTCTGAACTACGAGTGGATGGTATGCGAGCACTGTCGGTGCGGGTGAGAAAGGCGAGATCCCGTTTTAAGCAAAGGCGAGCTATGAGGAGGCAGGTGATTGCTTCAGTAAAGCGTTGGTGCAAGAAAGACCCGAGAGTTTTCGCAGAAATCTCTATAATGGGCGAGTCCGTGCGAGGCCTGTTGGATTCAGGCGCTACACACAGCATGCTAGGGTATTATGGTCAGGAATTCCTGGAGAAGCTGGGCGTGGAGGCTCGTCGATATTCTTCTATAGTGAAGGTAGCGAATGGGGAAGATCGCGCAATCGTTGGCCGAGTGGAATTAACGGTGAAATACAAGGGAGAGGTAAAAAGATTAACGTTTTTCGTATGCCCTTTCTTGGAACAGGAAATTTACTTGGGGGTAGACTTTTGGCGGGTATTCTCATTGGCTCCTGAGGTGATGGGAGAAGGTCCAGTAGGGGCATCTCACAGATTAGTGGAAGAAGTGCTGGCTGATCAAGTCGCTCACTATGTGGAAGGCCCGGAGAAGGAGATAGTGCAGGAAAAATGGGAGTTGTCAGAAGAGCAAAGGGCAGCCTTGGATCAGGTGAAGGCAGAGTTTCTGACTTTCGAAGCCGTAGGCCTGGGGAGGACGTCGAGAGAGACTCACAAAATTCAGTTGGTGGAGAAGGTCGAGCCTGTGAAGGATCGACATTACCCGCTGTCGCCAGCGATGCAGGAAGTGGTGTGTGGTGAGGTGGACAAAATGTTGGCTTTGGGAGTCATCGAGTACAGTGATAGTCCGTGGAGCAACCGTACCACCGTGGTGCGAAGGCCGGGCAAAAATCGTTTCTGTCTCGATGCCCGAAAGCTCAACAAAGTAACCATCAAGGACGCTTACCCACTTCCTAGCATCGAGGGGATTTTGTCGCGTCTCGATCAGACGATATATATCTCCAGCGTCGACTTAAAATTCGCTTTTTGGCAAATCGAGCTGGACGAGCAGAGTCGACCATATACGGCGTTCACGGTGCCGGGACGGCCTCTGTACCAGTTCCGTATGATGCCCTTTGGCCTCTGCAACGCCGCACAACGCCTATGTAGACTGGTCGATAAGGTGATTCCGGTTGAGATGCGTTCAAACGTCTATGCGTATCTCGACGACTTGCTGATTATAGCTGAGGACTTCCAAACGCACGTGAAGATTCTGCGACAGGTTGCCGAGCGTCTACGAGAAGCAAATTTAACGATAGGGCTGAGCAAATCTCATTTTTGCTATAAAAACATTAAATACCTGGGATTTATAGTGGGAGGAGGAGCGCTGAAGATGGATCCGGATCGTGTGTCGGCCATTTTGCGCATTCCCGAGCCGCGATCTGTTCGAGAATTGCGTAGTTTCCTGGGAACTGCGGGCTGGTACCGGCGCTTTATGAAAAACTATGCTGAGATGGCCGGTCCGCTCACAGACGCCCTGAAAAAGTCGGGAAATGGAAAGTTTAAATTGACGGAGGAGGCAAAACGAGCCATGGGGGAGCTAAAAGCTGCACTCACCTCGGCACCAGTCCTGGTACACGCGGATTTCAAGCGGCACTTCTACATACAGTGCGACGCCTCACATTATGGAGTAGGAGCCGTACTCTTCCAAAGGGATGACGAGCAGAACGAGAGGCCCATAGCGTTTTTCTCTGCCAAACTGAATTGCCACCAAAAAAACTACTCGGTGACAGAGAAAGAGTGTCTGGCAGCCCTCATGGCGATCCTTAAGTTCCGTCCGTACGTAGAGCTTATGCCGTTTACAGTCATAACTGACCACGCCAGTCTCAAATGGCTCATGACCATGAAGAACCTGGATGGTCGCTTAGCTCGTTGGTCCCTTCAACTGCAGGCCTTCGATTTCGGCATAGAACACCGGAAAGGAGCGGACAATGTAGTGGCAGATACATTGTCACGCAGTATTGAAGAGCTGGAAGTGGATCCGAGTAGTATCCTGGGTTTTGAAACGGTGGAGTTTGAATCTGGAGAATATCAGGAGTTAAGGAAGGAAATAACAGAGAACCAAGACCGCTTACCTGATCTCCAGATTGTTGACGGCATGATATTCAAGCGCATGCGCTTTGAACGATTGGATGATCAACTGGAGGGCGCCGTCTGGATTGTGGGTTCCGAGTTCGCTGACGGCCGCGTTGATAGACAAAGCACATTTGGAAGAGAAGACAGCGCACGGAGGAATCGCGAAAACCTTGCACTTATTGCGTAGGCAGTTTTACTGGCCGAACATGGCGATAGAGGTGCGGGATTATATCCGACGGTGCACCGTGTGCAAGGAGTCGAAAGCGCCGAATTATCGGATGCAGGTCGGGATGGGGCAAGAAGTGGTCACTGAGCGCCCGTTCCAAAAACTTTATATTGATTTTTTGGGCGAATATCCGCGGTCAAAGAACGGTCAGGCGTGGATATTTATTGTAGTTGACCAGTTCTCTAAGTTCACATTCCGAAAGACCATGACCAAGGCCACAGCAAAGGAAGTTGTAAGATTCCTCGTTCACGAGGTGTTTTACAAGTTTGGAGTGCCGGAGATGATTCACTCGGACAATGGGGCTCAGTTCGTCTCGAAAACTTTTAAGGAGATGACCGATGCATTCGGAGTCACTCATATGAGGACGCCAGTGTATTCTCCGCAGAGTAACGCAGCCGAACGCGTGAATCGCACAGTACTCAGCGCGATTCGGGCGTATCTGGAAGACGATCACCGGGACTGGGCTGTGCATCTGCCGGAGATAGAACTGGCTATTAGGAACTCGGTTCACGAGGCAACAGGCGTAACACCATTCTTTGCAGTCTTCGGGCAGCAAATGTATTTGCATGGGTCATGCTACAAGCTGGCAAAGCGACTGCGGTCAATCGGCGAGCATGACATATCGCTGCTGGAGGGTCAGGACAAGCGACAACTCATCCAAGAGAGGATTCGCGCTAGTTTACATCAGGCATACGAGCGTAGTAGGGTAAGATACAACCAGCGAGCTCGGGTGTTTTACGCGAGGCCGGGACAAGAGGTATTCCGCCGAAATTTTGTCCTTAGTGACTTCGGAAAAGGCTTTAATGCCAAGTTCTCGCGCAAATTCATCCGATGCCGGGTAGTGAAGCCAGTAGGAGAGAACGCGTATGCTCTGGAGGACCTTAACGGCCGTCACATAGGAGTGTACCACGCCAAAGACCTGAGAATGTAGTGAGGTGTGGGTGTGGCCTACGTTGGGCGCGGCAGAAGAATGCAGGGCACGCCGGCGTGTGCTCAATAGTGTTCCGGAATCCGGTGGGCATGCCCGAGCGTATGTTGTCCCTCCTGGGACTGACGACATACTCGTGGTGGTGTTCCAGTCCCACCTGAACGATAGGTGGCCAGGGCTGAGGGCGAGGCGCCATCTAGCGGAAGTCCAGGGAGGCTCGATGGTGTATGGTGACATCGGGGGGAGCTGGAGCCGTTACTGGGGATATAAGGAAGAGAATAGGATTAGTTATATGTATTAGTAAGGGAAAAGGGGATAAAAAGGAGTGAAAATATTAGAAAACGTGGATTGGGTTATGGAAATCGTGGAGCGTGGACGGAGTAACGTCGAAATTTGAAATTTTGTGCTTAAAACAGAAAGTTTGAAGTGAGTACAGAAAAGGCGGGCGATAAAATAGGTTGTAATGCAGAAAATTTTACTAACAGCCGGCAAGGAATATAGCCACCAGAACCGGGCCAGAAGGTTTCCTGGAGAGGGACACTGGAGTTCGAGAAAGTCGACTGCAGAGAAGAAGACTGCCCAACGGAACCTGAGTGAGTTCGTTCCAGTTGCGCGTGTGTGAGCCAAGTAGCGCGGGACGTGTGAAGGGGGAGGGTGAAAGAGGACGATTTAGCTGCCAGGGCGATTCTAGCCACACCGCACGATCGTTGCATCGCCTTCCAGAGCGTGCCACACGTTTGGTCTCATTCACCAAGTAACAACCCCCGAAACCCTATTCACACACACACACACGCGCACACGTATACACGGACCTATATAAATTTAGGGCTGACCGGCCACGGCCAGCGAACGCCCACGTCGTTTGAACTTAAAGAAAAAAAACATAATCCGCACTCCAAACACCGTTCCACATTAAATGTTATTTTGTTCCGTGTGTTGTCCTTTATTTAGTAATTAGTATTAGCTTAAACCGTTTAACGTAAAATCTTGGCCATTGAAAAAAAATATGTAAAAACACCAACACCTTTCACGAACCTAAATCTGCGATCAGCTGTTCAGTGCCAGAAGATTAACCCTTAGTGGGTGACGCGGGGGTCCCATCAGTCCACCGTATTTGGTCGAGCGATTTGTGGAAAAATATTGTTTATTGTTTATGTCCCGGGGACCCTTAACAAGAGCTCTTGGTAGGTTAAGTCTCCGTAGGGGCCCAAATTAAATTAACTCCCGTAAAACTGGATCCACTCATCTACACATATTCCATTACGTATGGGTGGGGGTATCCCTGTTGGTTGAACGAAATTTCAGCAGTTATTTCCTTGTTTGCCTTTGTGTCGAACGTTTTGGTGTTTCTTAGTGGTTAGTGATAATTTTGAGTATAGCTATTTATTAATGAGAAAGATGAAATTGTCAATTTACGATTATTAAAGCTTGGATATATATTGAAGCATGATGCATTAAATTTAAAATAGAGGGAGGACGCGTGGCGTAAGCCATGGATTAGGCCAGCCGTTACCGTTCCAGCAGAGGGTGGCCAAAATGAACGTTGTGTTTGGTCACAGGTAGGGCGGGCGCGCGAAGTGATAACACCCAAGCTTCACCCACTTGATAGCCGTCTGTTTATGATTTTCTTTGTTGTTGTTAGGTTGTTGTTAGTTTTGATGTCCCGAGAAGTAGTATGTCTCCTTTTTTGTCTACATTTGGTGGGCAAGGGGAACTACCCAGCCCTGGGGTCGACAGCTAGCCGGCATTGCCCTCTGGGAAACAAGCCAAGTGTAACATATTTCAAGACGTTCGCTGATAGTTTTAATCAAAAAGACATCTTCCGAAGCTTCTGGGGGTGCCTCACACGCCTACGAAGACGGCGCGAAGAAATTCCCAAAGCTTCATCAATTAAGTCGAAAAACCTGGAATTTACTGCATGGCGTTCCGGAATAACTCTTAAAACGGCTCTTGGAACTCCGTCTGGACCCTGAGAAGCATGGCAAGCATAGGAAAGACAAGGATGGCCACGGAGAAGGCGACGGGAGTTAAAATTCGCATGGAAACGCTGAAAAAAAGGGAAGGAGAAGCTAAATCCGCCATGCGGGTAGGAGTAAAGATGGCGGCAAAAACGGCTCCGCAGCTTTTGGCTTCTAAACTGCTGTGCAAGAAACCAAACTTGTCGACGAACGTGTCGACAAACATGTCCACGAACACGACAACAAGCATGACATCAAACATTTCTACGACGAAAGAGAGTGAGAAGACTGACGCGGTTTGTGTGGCTTCCGTGAGTACGAAAAACGGAAGTAACCGCAAAATCATCGTTAACAAGTATTATGAGGGGCATAAAGGCCCATACATTGTTTGTATCGACAAAATGAGTGCGAATAATGCCAGAATTGATCTATCCGATCTACTGCTGAAACAGGGCATTAGCGATATCGAGGAGGTTGCTAGAATGGGCTATGGCAGGTGCAAGATTGTGTGCGGGTCGGCGGAGTGTGCAAACGGGCTAGTGGAAAACAGTGTTTTCGCTGCTCAAGGGTACTCAACCCGAATCTTTAGGCACTTCGTCCAAAAAGCAGGGTTAATTTTTGGGATCCCCGGGCACTACTCGGAGGAACAGCTAGCGGAGCTTGTAACCTCGGATATCCCAATTGAGGAGATAGTTCGGATTACGCGAAGGGATAGAGCATCGGGGAACGTGTACCTACTGGCAGGGTGAAACTCTGGTTCAGAGGAGAGCAGTTACCAACCAAAATCAATTTTCTATATTCTAAAGTAGAAGTGAAACCTTTTGTTCAGCTTATTCAATGTTTTAGGTGTTTTAGGTTTGGCCATCTGGCGCAACATTGCAAGAGTGGAGCGAAATGTTTCAAATGCGGACAAGATCACAGCAAAGATATTATCTGCTCAGGGCTGGTCTGTTCTAACTGCAAGGGGGAACATGCTGCCACCCACCCGCAGTGTGAGGCCAGGAAAAAAGCGTACGCCATTCAAAAGTGCATGACACTGGAAAACCTAACTAGAGCTGAGGTCAAGGCTAGATATCCGATCCTTTTTGATAGAACTTCCCCCAACCTAAGGGATCAAGGGGAATTTCCTAGACCCAGTTGGCAATCTAACCGCTCCCCTGAATTCTTAAATAACAGCTTAGAGTCCGCCAGGGAAATTCATTCTGTCACCTCTTTCGCGGAAGTGACCAAATCCAATAGGGTTGCCGCCCGGAACGCAGAGGCGGCCAAGGCAGCAGCCAACATGGCAGAGTGGAAGAACTCAATAAACTCAGACTACGTCCAAATGAGCGAGAAATTTGTGAGATCTTCATCCGTGGCATCTTCTCTGGCCCAGGATAAGCTAAACGCACTAGGAGCCAAACTCACAGCGTTCCTGATTGATCCAAACAACATCATTAAAGGGGATTCTTTAGCGAATAAATTTATTAAGGAAATTAGAGAATTTGTCAATGCTTCCAACGCAGAACTAGATAGGCGTCAGATTGCCCAAGGGATGGCAGTTGGTTCTCAAAACATCCAACAATGAAGATTCTTCAGCTAAATATTCAAAGTCTGACACACAACAACAACAAACAGCTCCTCTCAATGTTCCTAGACAAGAACGCAATAGATATTGCCATCCTCTCAGAGATTTGGGTGTTGAACAACGCGGACTGCAGCATTTTAGACTATAACTTTTTCTGCAGGCACAGAGAGGACGGCTACGGCGGGGTTGGCATCTACGTCAGGAAAAACATTCAATTCAGCATTTTAAAAATAGAGAACGACTTGGAAATTTTAGGAATAAAAACATTAAACCTCAAGAGCAATTTCAATATTTTTAGCATATATGCACCGCCATCAACAACAGTTTCACAGTTTAAATCGGGCACAAAAAAGTTTTTCGAATTCGCGGCTTCGCTTGACATACCCTCAATAGTGGGCGGGGACTTCAACGCTAGGTCTTCTATCTGGGGAAGTCCGATCTGTGATCGCAAGGGTCGCAGCATTGAGAATTCCACCCGAAGGCCGGATTTATCTGCCTAAACGACGGTTCGCCAACCTTCTCCAGGAGCCCATCTCAATTCTCCGTTCTTGACCTTTCTTTTTCGAACTACAGAAATGGAACTATTAACTGGCAAGTCCTCAAAACAAAAATTACGAACAGCAACCACTTCCCAATTGTATTATCAGTGCAAGGCCTAAATGCCCCCCTCCAAGGCAAGAAGATCCTTCACAACAGAATAGCCCGGATTCTGGGTGCAAGTGATTTCTCAAATCTGGAGGAGCTCAATGAAAAAGTGAAATCCCTGACCTTAAAAATCACGGTCACTTTCCCAAGCAAGAACAAGTACGTTCCTAAGAAATGGTGGAACGAGGAAACGGAAAAACTTTTTCGCGTGAGAAACGCTTGCAGGCAAAAATTCTACCTCACCAAAAAATTGGCTGATGCCAGAGCAACCTTAGAAGCTGACAAAAATCTACAAAATCACGTAAAAAATCTTAGAAAGCGCAACTTTTCCAAGTTTATAGAAGAGGTCTCCTCATCGCCCTCTATGTGGAGCAGGGTGAAGAACATCAAAAAATACGGTCAAATCAAAAATGTAGGGAACAAATGGACGAACGAAGATGACAAAAACTTTCTCAATATGGTTAAAGTAACCCCATCCACGTCAAACAGTAGGCCCCCTAAGAAAATTTCTGCCCCTTTGTTAGGACCAGACGACCCGGAACCCCTGGAACTGGAAGAATTCCTGGCCTTCCTAAAAACCAGGAACCCCAATTCGGCTAGAGGCCCTGATGGCATCTCGTTCAGGATGCTTCAAAAGCTACCAAGTGGGAAAAAACAAGACATTTTTGAAATTATAAATAAAGTATGGCTGAGTGGCGTCATCCCTGAAGTCTGGCGCAGGATAAAAGTGGTACCCATCCCCAAGAAGAATGCAGACCCTACTTCCTTCCAAAACCATAGGCCGATTTGTTTGATTAACACGCTGTTTAAATCCTTAGAGGGGTTGATAAAGTTGAAGTTGGACGAGCACATAGCAAACTGTGACCACGGCTCTTTGCATCAACGACCTTATCAACAAAGTTCTGGCGCTGAAGGCGAGGGGTTGTCAGGTTGTCGCAGCTTGCCTAGATTTACAAAGAGCGTTCGACTGCGTAAGAGTGGACACACTCGAGCACAGGATGAGGGATATGCGGTTCAATACAAGCCTCACGGCTTGGATCTCCAGCTTCCTTAACAGACGAATTCTCATAAAGGGCAAAAGCGAGGTAGAGGTGAACAGAGGTGTTAGCCAGGGTAGCTGTCTCAGCCCAACCCTTTTTAACCTTTACACAGCCGAACTACATGATATTAACAGTCATAACTGCTTACTGTTTCAGTATGCTGATGACTTTTTCATAGTTTGTTTTCATAAAGACGTATCCATTGCGAAAGGTGTGCTGGAAGACAGTATAGATAAGTTCGAAGAAAAATGCAATAGGCTAAACCTGTCATTCAATCCGGTGAAGTCTAAAGTGATTTACTTCAACAATCGTAGAGCTGCGCTAAATATCTCGCATCAAGGAGTTGAGATCAGACAAGTAGAGCAGATCAAATCCCTAGGCAGGACTATCTCAGCAAACAACTCAGCCTCTGGTCCGCCAGCCACATTGATCTGGCCATCTCGGAATCGAACAGAAACTGTGCATTTCTCAGATTACTCAGTGGGTGTCACTATGGTATCAGCCCCAAAAGAGGGCTTATATTTTACAAGGCATTTGTCAGAAGTAGGCTAGAGTACGCGTGCTCATCATTCTGCAACCTGTCCAAATCTGCCTTGGCCAAAATCAAATCCCACTGCAACCATCACCTCAGAAAGTCGCTGGGTCTGATAATCTGCACTCCCGTTCCTATCATATATCACATGGCAGGAGAACTTCCCCCGGACTACAGGATGAGATTCCTGGCGGCGAAAGAGTTGGTTAAGGTGTTTGCATTTAATCTCCCAGCAAGTGAAACAGTGTCAGCAAATAGGGATTTAAACACGGGCTACGCTAAGGCATATCGGGAGTTTGGCAGCATAATAGATAGAGTTGAGGTTTTCGAGAACACAGCTTCATTTTGCACTAAAATTAGCTCCGACTTAGAATTTTTCAAGGGTTCTGCACCCAACAAGCACGCTATAGACCAGGCAGGTATCATGCTGCTCCACGGGGAAAAGAAGGATCAGCTGACAAAGGGTGGTTTTGAAATCTATTACACGGATGGGTCAGATGGGCATTCCAGCGCCGCTTTCCTGCACGATAGGACAGGTTTTTTAGATAGCTATTACACGCACAAAACCCTTTCCTCGTTGTCCGCCGAGCTCCTTGCTATCGAGAAGGCATTAGACCATGCTATTTTGTACAATTTTCCTCGTGTCGCGCTCCTGACAGACAGCAGAAACGGGGCCCTCATTCTGGCGAAGAACATTCAGGATAACTCTATCGCCTACAAAATCAGAGAAAAGATCCAACAAAATCCACATCTAAGAACTGTAGAGGTTCACTACATTCCCGGACACGCTAACATCCCTCAGAACACTTCAGTTGACGCAGCAGCCAAAGAAGCCCACAGACGAGGAAAATACACAGTGGTTAAATGGAACCTTAAAGACGCTATGTGCGAAATACACAGAATCTTAAAAGCAGAATGGGAGAGAGAATACGCCGAGTTTGCTAGTATCAAGCACCGAGGTTACTGCTCGCTTTTCCCCTCAACATCATCCAAACCGTGGTTCCTAAATAAAACTAAGCTTAAAGCCATTGACGCTAAAAGAATCAACAGACTGCTTAGTGGTAACGCATTCGATAGGCACACTCTCGCCAAAATGCATGTAGTTCCTAGTAACATATGTGATACATGCGATAGTATCGATAACGCCTCGCATTTAATTTTCAATTGTACAAAGTACAACACAACAAGGCAAAACTTCCCATCTCTAAGAAAATATAATGATATTTACAAATTCTTTGAAAAAGAAAACATCAGCGCGTACCAAACACTAATTGACTTCATCGACGAAATTGATGTAAAGCTATAAACAGTACTCCAACATCTTCTATTCTTTGACTTGGCAATTTCCACCTTCAAAAGGCGGGCGGCCAAATAATCCCACGCTACTCACGGGTAGCTGGTAACTTAAAGCCTAAAAAAAAAAAAAAAAAAAAAAAAATGGGTATTTCAATTTATACTTTTGTTTACTTTCTAATGATACTGTTTAAAAATGAAAGAAAGAAAGTGATCTGTGAGAAAAATGTAGTACACAAACAAATTCCGTTACAACACGGCAGCAAAATATTCAACAAAAATGTCTAAAGTAACGAAGAAAGTTTACGAAGCTCGCTCCATTTACCCGGACCGCACAAAGTCCGAGGAGAAGTCATTCACCGAGGTTAATGTCCTCGTCAAGACTTTGGACACGGCGCTGCTGCTGCTCAGCTCCAAGGAGGAATGCGTCCTGTTGACCGTCTTCAGTCACATAATGGACTTTACGCGGCGCCAGGACGAGAATGTACTGGAGCTGAAGGAGCATAAAATGCTGGAAGTGCTGCTGGAGAAGAAAATCTTCATTGATTCGGAGAACGTTATCATCCGACGCTTCGCCTTGTACCTCATGAACGCCTTAATGGACAACACGGACATGAACACGCTCGAGCCCGAGACGAGTGAAGGCATCCTGGAGGTGGCCTATAGTTTCTACCTGCAGGAAACTGACGATTTCTGCATAGAATATCTCTCGCACCTGCTAAACATGTGCCTGCGTGATCCCAAAGTGGCCCAGGGAATTGTGGAGAACTTTGAGCTCTTGCAGAAGTTCAAGGCAGTGATTGCCACCTCCGAGAATCCCGACACCATTCATAGCTCCATCGAGGCCGGGAGATTCGGCTTGCGGCCCTGAAAGTCTTGAAGACCCTCCTGGTGGACACCAGCGACCAGAGTGTGTTTGAGCCGCTGCATCGCTGCTTCCATGTCCTGGAGCAGCTGGTCAAAGAATTTTGCGAAGATCTGCAAGGACCGGATGCGGTCGAGATCATTGAGGTGCTGGCCACGGCTCTCCGGTCCGAGAAGATGACCAAGCTGTTCTTCGAGCATAACCTCTTCGACCTTATTGTCGAGCACCTGAAGGACCAAATCGATATCCTGTCCCTTGAGCTGCGCTGCACCATCATATCCATCTTCGCGGAAACTGCGAAGTACGTGCAGTATCTGGTGAGGATGCACACTGCCGAGATCACGGACATGTTCCTCGGCTGCCTCATGGAGAACGACCCGGCACCGGCCACCTTCGTGATCCTCGGGCTCAACCGCATGGCCGATAATCCGGACGCACTGCGTCGAATTGTGACCGAGTTTGATGAGGGGGCTCTGCAGAAGCTAGTGTCCATTTTCCAGTCCCCGGAGGTGATCATCAAGACCCGGGAGCAGGCAGCCGAGTTTATCAATCGCCTCCTGACCGGAGCCTATCGCGACACGGCTATCGCGACAGGCGTCCTCACCACCACCATTCAGCAGGGCCTGCCTACTCTCTCCATTGATTTGATCCTCTCTCTGCTGGTAATCGTCGAGAGTTTGGCCCAGAACGAGGAGTACCGAACAGTCCTGGGCCAGCATCGTCCGCTCACCGAGCAAATTGCTCAACTTTTGATGGTAATGGCAGTCTCAGGAAGCACTCTCATTCTGTGGTGTCTTGGCATCTATAACGCATTTTTCACCCACTTCCACAGCGCTCCTATGCCCATTCCATTCTCGTGAACAACATCTTCCGTTGCCTGTGCACCATCGTCGATAAGCAGGATGTTCGTGAGGTGCTGCTTGAGAACTACATTGTGTCCTCCATCAAGCGGGCTCTGAAGTCGCTCTCTAATCTGGTCAAGACGGCTGTAACCAACTTCATTCTGCAGACCACGCGCTTTAGCGAATTCATCGACGCCTACATAGATCGCGGCATTCTGGAAGTGTAAGCGGCTCCCAACTACTCTCACCCCCCCTGCATTATCATATTCCTATCCCAATCCCGATCTTAGCCTGATGCTGTTCCAGAAACACGCCTTCTGCGTGTCCACCTGGGGACCGGCCATCGAGAGCATCCTCTCTAAGTGCCCCACGATGAAGTTCTGCATTAGAAACTGCCTAACCTTCACCGACATTACTGCCGGCAAGGACTTTTATGTGTCCAGAAAAAAGTTTGACGACTTCCGCACTCTCCAGGACATTCTACGCAACGATTGCTCTCCTCTGGAGGCCGTTCTGGTGGTCAATTTTGACCGATTGGAGGCGGATGAGGCGGATCTGATGAGAGTTCCGTCGTTCTGCCTTCCGATGTCCGATGGTGCCGGTGATCATACCTGGTGCTACTGCAAGCGTCCTGCCCATCCCCATCTACCCAAATATCTGGAGACGCTTAATCAAACTCTGATGGTGGGTCTATCCCATCTAATCCTTAATAAGCTGCTAACCATGTCCCATCTGATGATTCACAGATGCACGGCCTGGTGGAGAATCCGCCAAAGGTGCGCAGCGCCATCGATTTTGATAACGTGGCCAAGCGCATCAAGATCATTGCCGAAGTCGTGCACAATGTGATGAACGATAACCTCAAGATCCTCGACCTCAACTCGACGGAGGAGTGTTCCCGCCACGCGGTGCGATGCCACCTTCAGGAACTGCGCTACGTCTACCACACTAACTTCATACCCCTGGGCATGGTGCACAGTGGCTGCCAGTTTGAGCGCGCCATCCTCTTCAAGGCCCTGGCCGATCAGATCGGCCTGCCCTGCACCCTGGAGCGCAGTGTCGACGGCCGGATGCTGTACAACGAGGTGCCGATGCCGCTGGAGATCGACAAGGATGTTCACTGCGACAAGAAGACCCTCCAGTTTATGCCCTGGCGCATGCTGCGCCCCACCCACGTCGTCGATCTCATGTACAACGTAGGCGACCTGTATCCGATGCAGAGTCGCCAGGCACTGCAGTATCTGCGCCTCTATTGATCACTGAGATTTTTTTATTTAATCCTTTTTCCAGCTTCCATTTCAAAATTTCCTGTCGCACCATTTATCGAATGGGCTTGTAATCGAGTTTATTAAAGGGGCCAAAGAAGCAGTGGTTTTGGTCTCAGCTAGTCCTATCCACAGTCCACTGCGCAAGCGACTGGGATTGTAATTTTAAAAAAATATCGTACATCGATAAATCAAATTTTATAAATTTTAATATTGCCATATCGAATGTATCAATTTTAAAACATTAATATATCGATATATCGGAATAATAATAATAAGGAGCGGTGAAATATTTGCGTACTTTCCTTCTTGGAATATAATAGGCAATTGGGTCTGTGATTTGGTAAGCACTTACAGTCTAGATATTTCTATTAATCTAATCGTCGAAAAAAATATCGCACCGAAAATAAAACACATGCAAAGCGTTGCTCTCCTGGCTGGCTCATAATGAGCCAGATAACCTGGGATTTAGTTTTCTGCGATACGTTTGATGTATGAAATGGCACATCCTTATAATATAAGGTCCCATATCGATATATCGATAAAATATCAACAAACATGCAAGCGACTGTTGGCGGAGCATTTGGAACACCAGCGTAGATTAAATAGAAGCTGGTGGCTTGAACCATGTGCCGAGTGCTCCTCACGCTCGCCTACTTCCTCCTGACCATCTCGTCCATTGTGTTTACGGCCTGCGTCAACAATGGTGAGTGTGTGTGCTCCTTGGAGCGATGTGACCTTGTTCACCAGCAGCCGCAGAAGCGAAAAATCAATAATCTTTAAAATTCCTGCATTCCCGGACAGTCACGGGCACGATTCTCAGTGCCGAAAGTGGTTAAGATAGGCTCGGAAACTTGCGTTGCAGTTGGTGCTATAGCCGATGCTTCAGCCTGTGGATCAGATGCGTTTGTCAGGGTTTGTTCGGTCGCAGATTTTTCAGGATTTGTGACTGACACCTGCTCTGACTGCACTACATTTTCAGATGCCACAGTCGCAGTGTCGCACTCCTCGTCGCTTTCCAGATCGTCGCGCGCCACACGTGATGGTGGATTAAAGCTACCGTCGAGCATCGTCTTAAAGACTTTAATGTTCTTGACCACACGCGGCTCTAGTTCGCTCTGAAAACCGAACCAAACGAATGATACAGCGCTTCCGCAATGGATATTCAGAAAATGTTCTCACCGTGATCAGTTTGTCAGCCATCTCCAACATTTCAGTCTTGACTTCCTGTCCGTTGAGCACGTTAATAGTGAGGTTGGTGAGCTCTTTGGCCAGCAGGCGACACATTTCCCTGCGCTCGGTGAAATAGTTCTGTATGTAGTGCAGGAAGCTCAGAGCGATCCTGTTGTGTATGTTGCTCTTCGGGGAGCTGGCTTCCTGAATCGTCAAATCGATGAAGAACTTGACCACGTAATCGGGCTGAACGGCGTTCAGCGGCGCGTCGAAGCTGCAGTTCATGACGGTCCACAGAGTGGGCAGAAGGCAGGGTTGCAGAAGCGCCTGCTTCTTGAGGCGGACAAGGTTCTCAAAGAACATGCCCAGGACCTGGCTGATGATTGGCTCTGCGTTGGGATTGAAGTAGCGTTTGAGCAGCTGCTCGAGCACCTCGGGCCGATCGTCGATGTGACCGCGCAGGACCAAGCGACAAAGGCCTCGCACTATGGCCAGGCTCACTCCCTTGTCGACCACCATTTCCATATAGCGGCCAATCGCCATAATGATGTCGACGCTATGCTCGCTGTTCTGCACTGTCTGATCGCCATCCTCCTCCCCGTCGTATGTATCCTTGGACGTCTTAGACCCCAGCCCCCTAGCACCTATCTTCCGGCTCAACTTGTCGACATAGTCGATGCCATAGTGATCCATCAGCTCGAGAAGACAGCTGACAGAGGTCTCGCACAGACGGACCTCCTTGCTTTTGTCGAACTGATGGTATACAACCCGGAACACCGTCTCGGTGTATGCCACATGGAACATACTGTAGGCGTTGCCGCATTTGATGGCCCATTCGAAGATGTCCACATCCGAGGAGTGTAGATGGCGGCAAATGAAGTCCTTGTACAGCTTACATATGCTGGGAGTGAGCTTCTGGACATGCGGAGAGGCCACCATATAGTATGAGGTGAACAGGCCTTTCAGGACACGCTCCTGGTTGGAGAGCTTCGGACGGGCGGGCATGTCCAGAAAGCCGTGCTTCACCAGCAGCGGTTTGATCAGCTCCGTGTACTCCTCTGTGACAGCCATCTTCTCCTTATTCACGGACTGAGCCTGTATATACTCCTTCTGGCGCCCAAAGTTATCCTCCTGTTCCTCCAGCTCTAAGATCTTCACCTTCAACGAGGATATCTTCATCTTCGAGGGCGTGTCCAAGTCGTCCAGCAACGTACTGATCAGATTGCGATCGTGCACTAGCTCATTCTGCTTGGTATTAAGGTCACACGTCTCGTAGATGATCTCAATGAAGAACTGCATCCGGTCATTGAGGTCGGTGATCAGCTTCTCCATGCAACGCACGAGCACGCGGACGATCTTGTGGTCGAGCAGACAGTCCATCAATAGATTTTTGATCAACGTCTTCATATTGCTACGCCCAATCTCGTCGCCCAGGTCGTACGAGTCCAGGATTTCCACCAGCGAGAGCAGCATGTTCTGGAACTCTATCTGGGCGAACTTGTCCATGTCCGGTTTCTGGCTCTCACAGAACCTACAATGGATAGCAATCACTTACTGTTTGGATTTCGTTTGGGTCTCATTCAACTCACTTGTTCACATAGGTGCAGAAGACACTCAGTTCGGGCAGCACCTGGTCGCTTTCGTCCGCCTGCGTGCTCTCCAGATAGTCGCCGAGGCACTGCCAATAGAGCAACAGCTCCACGTTGAGACATTCCAGCGGTACACATCGATGCAGCTCACAGTCGTCACCGAGGGGCAGTTGTGCCATCAGTTGCTGATTGTCGGTCTGCTCAAAGATTTCACGCAACATTTGCTTGGTCACGCTCCGGAAACGCATCAGCTCTTCCTCGCTGGAGTCCAGCTTGAGGGCCGCTATCAGAGCCACAGTTCTGTTGGTAGGAGTCGATCCAGGCCTTAAGCATGATGTTTACCACCGTCTTTTTAACGTTGGCCGAGCTGTCGTTCAGACCTTGCTCCAGGAGGGTCAGGCGCTGCGCCACCCTGTAGGCGCGCACTGGATAGTTGCACATGTTGACGTACGTATGGCGGCGCACCTTCTCGTCCACGTCCCACAGACGCTGCAGTATGTAGGGCACCGTGATGTAGTTGCGGCCCATGCAGGTGATAATGCACTGGCGCACGCTGGACAAGGGATCCGCAGACAGATGGAACTGATAGGCGCAGACAACTGGATCGACGGGATTGTCCGGAATCTGGAGACGCTGCATGGCCAGGACTGCTTGCTTGCGCACACCGGCCGACACGTCCTTCACGCGCTCCAGCATAGTCTCGAGAATCTCGTCGCACTGCGTGTCGTCGAGTGCCGCATTGGGTCCCAGTGTCTCAAGTATCAGATTCACAAAGTAGCAAATCCGATAGCGAACGTGCGGACTGCTGGAATATGTCTGGGAAAAACAAACAAACAAAAGCATTCAATTGAATCTCAATGGTAAAGTACAGTAGACCCTTACAGTCAACAGCCAGTGGAATGTTTCAGTCATCATGGGGTGCGTCTTCTCCGACTCGAAGCTGGTCACGAATTTCGCGCAAAAGGACAGGGCCTAGTTACCGTTCTCGTTGCTCTCTTCCGCCTCGAGTACAGTCTTCAGCACATTAATGAATGTGTTCAGAAACTCTTGGTGGCCCATCTGCAAGGCAATTGACAATTCATAGTTGGATTGGACGAGTTCTAATCGGCTGAGCCAGCTGGCTAGCCAGCGGGTCCCAGTGACGCTGTTCCTTACCCTCGAGTACAGTTGCTGCAGCTCCTTGCTGACTCCTTAAATTCCGCGTGACGCATTATTGTGTACATGGATTCCGCGCCTCCTCTGCATTGTTCCCGGATGGGAACGGAGGTCGGATCACTGATCTCCCTTTCGTTTTCCTTTTCGGCCGAAACGGCATTGTTGTTCTTGGTCGCCTCCCTTTTTGATGCGGCTGCTGCCGCCGCTTTGGATTTTGGCTTCGCTTTTGCCTTTGGTTTGGGCATTTCGTGATTTGTTTTGCTTTTACTAATTACTTTACGATTACTTTATACTGTACAATTTATAAAATTTTCGTGAGTGTACGATGGAACACAAACAAGCGTAGCGTTGTTGCTCATTCTTCTTTTTCACCCCCATTCGCTTGTTAATTTCAAAAAGAACGCTACGCGTGCGGTAATATTAGTGCATTTTAGACTGATGCTAGGGATGTTACATATATATCGATACATATATATATCGCTTCGTTAATCTGATTCCTCTTTCCAACCTATTCGCTTGTGAATTTAAAAAAATTAACAAAAAATGGGTATTTCAATTTATACTTTTGTTTACTTTCTAATGATACTGTTTAAAAATGAAAGAAAGAAAGTGATCTGTGAGAAAAATGTAGTACACAAACAAATTCCGTTACAACACGGCAGCAAAATATTCAACAAAAATGTCTAAAGTAACGAAGAAAGTTTACGAAGCTCGCTCCATTTACCCGGACCGCACAAAGTCCGAGGAGAAGTCATTCACCGAGGTTAATGTCCTCGTCAAGACTTTGGACACGGCGCTGCTGCTGCTCAGCTCCAAGGAGGAACGCGTCCTGTTGACCGTCTTCAGTCACATAATGGACTTTACGCGGCGCCAGGACTAGAATGTACTGGAGCTGAAGGAGCATAAAATGCTGGAAGTGCTGCTGGAGAAGAAAATCTTCATTGATTCGGAGAACGTTATCATCCGACGCTTCGCCTTGTACCTCATGAACGCCTTAATGGACAACACGGACATGAACACGCTCGAGCCCGAGACGACTGAAGGCATCCTGGAGGTGGCCTATAGTTTCTACCTGCAGGAAACTGACGATTTCTGCATAGAATATCTCTCGCACCTGCTAAACATGTGCCTGCGTGATCCCAAAGTGGCCCAGGGAATTGTGGAGAACTTTGAGCTCTTGCAGAAGTTCAAGGCAGTGATTGCCACCTCCGAGAATCCCGACACCATTCATAGCTCCATCGAGGCCGTTCACAAGATCCTTCTGATCCAGAGTGCAGAGGAGATGTTGGAGTTTACCACTCTTCCCGACTTTCCCATCGATCGCATTATCTGTGAGGTGACCAGCAAATACCAGGAGATTCGGCTTGCGGCCCTGAAAGTCTTGAAGACCCTCCTGGTGGACACCAGCGACCAGAGTGTGTTTGAGCCGCTGCATCGCTGCTTCCATGTCCTGGAGCAGCTGGTCAAAGCATTTTGCGAAGTTCTGCAAGGACCGGATGCGGTCGAGATCATTGAGGTGCTGGCCACGGCTCTCCGGTCCGAGAAGATGACCAAGCTGTTCTTCGAGCATAACCTCTTCGACCTTATTGTCGAGCACCTGAAGGGCCAAATCGATATCCTGTCCCTTGAGCTGCGCTGCACCATCATATCCATCTTCGCGGAAACTGCGAAGTACGTGCAGTATCTGGTGAGGATGCACACTGCCGAGATCACTGACATGTTCCTCGGCTGCCTCATGGAGAACGACCCGGCACCGGCCACCTTCTTGATCCTCGGGCTCAACCGCATGGCCGATAATCCGGACGCACTGCGTCGAATTGTGACCGAGTTTGATGAGGGGGCTCTGCAGAAGCTAGTGTCCATTTTCCAGTCCCCGGAGGTGATCATCAAGACCCGGGAGCAGGCAGCCGAGTTTATCAATCGCCTCCTGACCGGAGCCTATCGCGACACGGCTGGAGAGCTGACGAACTTGGACATTCCAGGCGTCCTCACCACCACCATTCAGCAGGGCCTGCCTAGTCTCCATTGATTTGATCCTCTCTCTGCTGGTAATCGTCGAGAGTTTGGCCCAGAACGAGGAGTACCGAACAGTCAGCATCAGTCCTGGGCCAGCATCGTCCGCTCACCGAGCAAATTGGTCAACCTTTGATGGTGAACAAAATCTTCCGTTGCCTGTGCACCATCGTCGATAAGCAGGATGTTCGTGAGGTGCTGCTTGAGAACTACATTGTGTCCTCCATCAAGCGGGCTCTGAAGTCGCTCTCTAATCTGGTCAAGACGGCTGTGACCAACTTCATTCTGCAGACCACGCGCTTTAGCGAATTCATCGACGCCTACATATATCGCGGCATTCTGGAAGTGTAAGCGGCTCCCAACTACTCTCACCCCCCCTGCATTATCATGTTCCTATCCCAATCCCGATCTTAGCCTGATGCTGTTCCAGAAACACGCCTTCTGCGTGTCCACCTGGGGACCGGCCATCGAGAGCATCCTCTCTAAGTGCCCCACGATGAAGTTCTGCATTAGAAACTGCCTAACCTTCACCGACATTACTGCCGGCAAGGACTTTTATGTGTCCAGAAAAAAGTTTGACGACTTCCGCACTCTCCAGGACATTCTACGCAACGATTGCTCTCCTCTGGAGGCCGTTCTGGTGGTCAATTTTGACCGATTGGAGGCGGATGAGGCGGATCTGATGAGAGTTCCGTCGTTCTGCCTTCCGATGTCCGATGGTGCCGGTGATCATACCTGGTGCTACTGCAAGCGTCCTGCCCATCCCCATCTGCCCAAATATCTGGAGACGCTTAATCAAACTCTGATGGTGGGTCTATCCCATCTAATCCTTAATAAGCTGCTAACCATGTCCCATCTGATGATTCACAGATGCACGGCCTGGTGGAGAATCCGCCAAAGGTGCGCAGCGCCATCGATTTTGATAACGTGGCCAAGCGCATCAAGATCATTGCCGAAGTCGTGCACAATGTGATGAACGATAACCTCAAGATCCTCGACCTCAACTCGACGGAGGAGTGTTCCCGCCACGCGGTGCGATGCCACCTTCAGGAACTGCGCTACGTCTACCACACTAACTTCATACCCCTGGGCATGGTGCACAGTGGCTGCCAGTTTGAGCGCGCCATCCTCTTCAAGGCCCTGGCCGATCAGATCGGCCTGCCCTGCACCCTGGAGCGCAGTGTGATGCTGTGATGCCGCTGGAGATCGACAAGGATGTTCACTGCGACAAGAAGACCCTCCAGTTTATGCCCTGGCGCATGCTGCGCCCCACCCACGTCGTCGATCTCATGTACAACGTAGGCGACCTGTATCCGATGCAGAGTCGCCAGGCACTGCAGTATCTGCGCCTCTATTGATCACTGAGATGTTATTTAATCCTTTTTCCAGCTTCCATTTCAAAATTTCCTGTCGCACCATTTATCGAATGGGCTTGTAATCGAGTTTATTAAAGGGGCCAAAGAAGCAGTGGTTTTGGTCTCAGCTAGTCCTATCCACAGTCCACTGCGCCTTCGCCTGGCATTCGTCCTGGCAACGCATGTAAATAATAAGCAAGCGACTGGGATTGTAAATTTTAAAAAATATCGTACATCGATAAATCAAATTTTATAAATTTTAATATTGCCATATCGAATGTATCAATTTTAAAACATTAATATATCGATATATCGGAATAATAATAATAAGGAGCGGTGAAATATTTGCGTACTCTTCCTTCTTGGAATATGTTAGGCAATTGGGTCTGTGATTTGGTAAGCACTTACAGTCTAGATATTTCTATTAATCTAATCGTCGAAAAAAATATCGCACCGAAAATAAAACACATGCAAAGCGTTGCTCTCCTGGCTGGCTCATAATGAGCCAGATAACCTGCGATTTAGTTTTCTGCGATACGTTTGATGTATGAAATGGCACATCCTTATAATATAAGGTCCCATATCGATATATCGATAAAATATCAACAAACATGCAAGCGACTGTTGGCGGAGCATTTGGAACACCAGCGTAGATTAAATAGAAGCTGGTGGCTTAAACCATGTGCCGAGTGCTCCTCACGCTCGCCTACTTCCTCCTGACCATCTGGTCCATTGTGTTTACGGCCTGCGTCAACAATGGTGAGTGTGTGTGCTCCTTGGAGCGATGTGACCTTGTTCACCAGCAGCTGCAGAAGAGAAAAATCAATAATCTTTAAAATTCCTGCATTCCCGGACAGTCACGGGCACGATTCTCAGTGCCGAAAGTGGTTAAGATAGGCTCTGAAACTTGCGTTGCAGTTGGTGCTATAGCCGATGCTTCAGCCTGTGGATCAGATGCGTTTGTCAGGGTTTGTTCGGTCGCAGATTTTTCAGGATTTGTGACTGACACCTGCTCTGACTGCACTATATTTTCAGATGCCACAGTCGCAGTGTCGCACTCCTCGTCGCTTTCCAGATCGTCGCGCGCCTCACGTGATGGTGGATTAAAGCTACCGTCGAGCATCGTCTTAAAGACTTTAATGTTCTTGACCACACGCGGCTCTAGTTCGCTCTGAAAACCGAACCAAACGAATGATACAGCGCTTCCGCAATGGATATTCAGAAAATGTTCTCACCGTGATCAGTTTGTCTGCCATCTCCAACATTTCAGTCTTGACTTCCTGTCCGTTGAGCACGTTAATAGTGAGGTTGGTGAGCTCTTTGGCCAGCAGGCGACACATTTCCCTGCGCTCGGTGAAATAGTTCTGTATGTAGTGCAGGAAGCTCAGAGCGATCCTGTTGTGTATGTTGCTCTTCGGGGAGCTGGCTTCCTGAATCGTCAAATCGATGAAGAACTTGACCACGTAATCGTGCTGAACGGCGTTCAGCGGCGCGTCGAAGCTGCAGTTCATGACGGTCCACAGAGTGGGCAGAAGGCAGGGTTGCAGAAGCGCCTGCTTCTTGAGGCGGACAAGGTTCTCAAAGAACATGCCCAGGACCTGGCTGATGATTGGCTCTGCGTTGGGATTGAAGTAGCGTTTGAGCAGCTGCTCGAGCACCTCGGGCCGATCGTCGATGTGACCGCGCAGGACCAAGCGACAAAGGCCTCGCACTATGGCCAGGCTCACGCCCTTGTCGACCACCATTTCCATATAGCGGCCAATCGCCATAATGATGTCGACGCTATGCTCGCTGTTCTGCACTGTCTGATCGCCATCCTCCTCCCCGTCGTATGTATCCTGCACGGTATAGAGCTGGCGGCGATTGGACGTCTAGGTGCCCCCTAGCACCTATCTTCCGGCTCAACTTGTCGACATAGTCGATGCCAGAGAAGACAGCTGACAGAGGTCTCGCACAGACGGACCTCCTTGCTATTGTAGAACTGATGGTATACAACCCGGAACACCGTCTCGGTGTATGCCTCATAGAACATACTGTAGGCGTTGCCGCATTTGATGGCCCATTCGAAGATGTCCACATCCGAGGAGTGGAGATGGCGGCAAATGAAGTCCTTGTACAGCTTACATATGCTGTGAGTGAGCTTCTGGACATGCGGAGAGGCCACTATATAGTATGAGGTGAACAGGCCTTTCAGGACACGCTCCTGGTTGGAGAGCTTCGGACGGGCGGGCATGTCCAGAAAGCCGTGCTTCACCAGCAGCGGTTTGATCAGCTCCGTGTACTCCTCTGTGACAGCCATCTTCTCCTTATTCACGGACTGAGCCTGTATATACTCCTTCTGGCGCCCAAAGTTATCCTCCTGTTCCTCCAGCTCTAAGATCTTCACCTTCAACGAGGATATCTTCATCTTCGAGGGCGTGTCCAAGTCGTCCAGCAACTTACTGATCAGATTGCGATCGTGCACTAGCTCATTCTGCTTGGTATTAAGGTCACACGTCTCGTAGATGATCTCAATGAAGAACTGCATCCGGTCATTGAGGTCGGTGATCAGCTTCTCCATGCAACGCACGAGCACGCGGACGATCTTGTGGTCGAGCAGACAGTCCTTCAATAGATTTTTGATCAACGTCTTCATATTGCTACGCCCAATCTCGTCGCCCAGGTCGTACGAGTCCAGGATTTCCACCAGCGAGAGCAGCATGTTCTGGAACTCTATCTGGGCGAACTTGTCCATGTCCGGTTTCTGGCTCTCACAGAACCTACAATGGATAGCAATCACTTACTGTTTGGATTTCGTTTGGGTCTCATTCAACTCACTTGTTCACATAGGTGCAGAAGACACTCAGTTCGGGCAGCACCTGGTCGCTTTCGTCCGCCTGCGTGCTCTCCAGATAGTCGCCGAGGCACTGCCAATAGAGCAACAGCTCCACGTTGAGACATTCCAGCGGTACACATCGATGCAGCTCACAGTCGTCACCGAGGGGCAGTTGTGCCATCAGTTGCTGATTGTCGGTCTGCTCAAAGATTTCACGCAACATTTGCTTGGTCACGCTCCGGAAACGCATCAGCTCCTCCTCGCTGGAGTCCAGCTTGAGGGCCGCTATCAGAGCCACATAGTTCTGTTGGTAGGAGTCGATCCAGGCCTTAAGCATGATGTTTACCACAGTCTTTTTAACGTTGGCCGAGCTGTCGTTCAGACCTTGCTCCAGGAGGGTCAGGCGCTGCGCCACCCTGTAGGCGCGCACTGGATAGTTGCACATGTTGACGTACGTATGGCGGCGCTCCTTCTCGTCCACGTCCCACAGACGCTGCAGTATGTAGGGCACCGTGATGTAGTTGCGGCCCATGCAGGTGATAATGCACTGGCGCACGCTGGACAAGGGATCCGCAGACAGATGGAACTGATAGGCGCAGACAACTGGATCGACGGGATTGTCCGGAATCTGGAAACGCTGCATGGCCAGGACTGCTTGCTTGCGCACACCGGCCGACACGTCCTTCACGCGCTCCAGCATAGTCTCGAGAATCTCGTCGCACTGCGTGTCGTCGAGTGCCGCATTGGGTCCCAGTGTCTCAAGTATCAGATTCACAAAGTAGCAAATCCGATAGCGAACGTGCGGACTGCTGGAATATGTCTGGGAAAAACAAACAAACAAAAGCATTCAATTGAATCTCAATGGTAAAGTACAGTAGACCCTTACAGTCAACAGCCAGTGGAATGTTTCAGTCATCATGGGGTGCGTCTTCTCCGACTCGAAGCTGGTCACGAATTTCGCGCAAAAGGACAGGGCCTTGTTACCGTTCTCGTTGCTCTCCTCCGCCTCGAGTACAGTCTTCAGCACATTAATGAATGTGTTCAGAAACTCTTGGTGGCCCATCTGCAAGGCAATTGACAATTCATAGTTGGATTGGACGAGTTCTAATCGGCTGAGCCAGCTGGCTAGCCAGCGGGTCCCAGTGACGCTGTTCCTTACCCTCGAGTACAGTTGCTGCAGCTCCTTGCTGACTCCTTAAATTCCGCGTGACGCATTATTGTGTACATGGATTCCGCGCCTCCTCTGCATTGTTCCCGGATGGGAACGGAGGTCGGATCACTGATCTCCCTTTCGTTTTCCTTTTCGGCCGAAACGGCATTGTTGTTCTTGGTCGCCTCCCTTTTTGATGCGGCTGCTGCCGCCGCTTTGGATTTTGGCTTCGCTTTTGCCTTTGGTTTGGGCATTTCGTGATTTGTTTTGCTTTTACTAACTAAATACTGCTCGATTACTTTATACTGTACAATTTGTAAAATTTTCGTGAGTGTACGATGGAACACAAGCAAGCGTAGCGTTGTTGCTCATTCTTCTTTTTCACCCCCATTCGCTTGTTAATTTCAAAAAGAACGCTACGCGTGCGGTAATATTAGTGCATTTTAGACTGATGCTAGGGATGTTACATATACATCGATACATATCGCATCGTTAATCTGATTCCTCTTTCCAACCTATTCGCTTGTGAATTTAAAAAAATTAACAAAAAATGGGTATTTCAATTTATACTTTTGTTTACTTTCTAATGATACTGTTTAAAAATGAAAGAAAGAAAGTGATCTGTGAGAAAAATGTAGTACACAAACAAATTCCGTTACAACACGGCAGCAAAATATTCAACAAAAATGTCTAAAGTAACGAAGAAAGTTTACGAAGCTCGCTCCATTTACCCGGACCGCACAAAGTCCGAGGAGAAGTCATTCACCGAGGTTAATGTCCTCGTCAAGACTAAGGACTCAGCTCCAAGGAGGAATGCGTCCTGTTGACCGTCTTCAGTCACATAATGGACTTTACGCGGCGCCAGGACTAGAATGTACTGGAGCTGAAGGAGCATAAAATGCTGGAAGTGCTGCTGGAGAAGAAAATCTTCATTGATTCGGAGAACGTTATCATCCGACGCTTCGCCTTGTACCTCATGAACGCCTTAATGGACAACACGGACTTGAACACGCTCGAGCCCGAGACGAGTGAAGGCATCCTGGAGGTGGCCTATAGTTTCTACCTGCAGGAAACTGACGATTTCTGCATAGAATATCTCTCGCACCTGCTAAACATGTGCCTGCGTGATCCCAAAGTGGCCCAGGGAATTGTGGAGAACTTTGAGCTCTTGCAGAAGTTCAAGGCAGTGATTGCCACCTCCGAGAATCCCGACACCATTCATAGCTCCATCGAGGCCGTTCACAAGATCCTTCTGATCCAGAGTGCAGAGGAGATGTTGGAGTTTACCACTCTTCCCGACTTTCCCATCGATCGCATTATCTGTGAGGTGACCAGCAAATACCAGGAGATTCGGCTTGCGGCCCTGAAAGTCTTGAAGACCCTCCTGGTGGACACCAGCAACCAGAGTGTGTTTGAGCCGCTGCATCGCTGCTTCCATGTCCTGGAGCAGCTGGTCAAAGCATTTTGCGAAGTTCTGCAAGGACCGGATGCGGTCGAGATCATTGAGGTGCTGACCACGGCTCTCCGGTCCGAGAAGATGACCAAGCTGTTCTTCGAGCATAACCTCTTCGACCTTATTGTCGAGCACCTGATGGACGAAATCGATATCCTGTCCCTTGAGCTGCGCTGCACCATCATATCCATCTTCGCGGAAACTGCGAAGTACGTGCAGTATCTGGTGAGGATGCACACTGCGGAGATCACGGACATGTTCCTCCTCGGGCTCAACCGCATGGCCGATAATCCGGACGCACTGCGTCGAATTGTGACCGAGTTTGATGAGGGGGCTCTGCAGAAGCTAGTGTCCATTTTCCAGTCCCCGGAGGTGATCATCAAGACCCGGGAGCAGGCAGCCGAGTTTATCAATCGCCTCCTGACCGGAGCCTATCGCGACACGGCTGGAGAGCTGACGGACTTGGACATTCCAGGCGTCCTCACCACCACCATTCAGCAGGGCCTGCCTACTCTCTCCATTGATTTGATCCTCTCTCTGCTGGTAATCGTCGAGAGTTTGGCCCAGAACGAGGAGTACCGAACAGTCCTGGGCCAGCATCGTCCGCTCACCGAGCAAATTGGTCAACTTTTGATGGTAATGGCAGTCTCAGGAAGCACTCTCATTCTGTGGTGTCTTGGCATCTATAACGCATTTTTCACCCACTTCCACAGCGCTCCTATGCCCATTCCATTCTCGTGAACAACATCTTCCGTTGCCTGTGCACCATCGTCGATAAGCAGGATGTTCGTGAGGTGCTGCTTGAGAACTACATTGTGTCCTCCATCAAGCGGGCTCTGAAGTCGCTCTCTAATCTGGTCAAGACGGCTGTGACCAACTTCATTCTGCAGACCACGCGCTTTAGCGAATTCATCGACGCCTACATAGATCGCGGCATTCTGGAAGTGTAAGCGGCTCCCAACTACTCTCACCCCCCCTGCATTATCATATTCCTATCCCAATCCCGATCTTAGCCTGATGCTGTTCCAGAAACACGCCTTCTGCGTGTCCACCTGGGGACCGGCCATCGAGAGCATCCTCTCTAAGTGCCCCACGATGAAGTTCTGCATTAGAAACTGCCTAACCCTCACCGACATTACTGCCGGCAAGGACTTTTATGTGTCCAGAAAATAGTTTGACGACTTCCGCACTCTCCAGGACATTCTACGCAACGATTGCTCTCCTCTGGAGGCCGTTCTGGTGGTCAATTTTGACCGATTGGAGGCGGATGAGGCGGATCTGATGAGAGTTCCGTCGTTCTGCCTTCCGATGTCCGATGGTGCCGGTGATCATACCTGGTGCTACTGCAAGCGTCCTGCCCATCCCCATCTACCCAAATATCTGGAGACGCTTAATCAAACTCTGATGGTGGGTCTATCCCATCTAATCCTTAATAAGCTGCTAACCATGTCCCATCTGATGATTCACAGATGCACGGCCTGGTGGAGAATCCGCCAAAGGTGCGCAGCGCCATCGATTTTGATAACGTGGCCAAGCGCATCAAGATCATTGCCGAAGTCGTGCACAATGTGATGAACGATAACCTCAAGATCCTCGACCTCAACTCGACGGAGGAGTGTTCCCGCCACGCGGTGCGATGCCACCTTCAGGAACTGCGCTACGTCTACCACACTAACTTCATACCCCTGGGCATGGTGCACAGTGGCTGCCAGTTTGAGCGCGCCATCCTCTTCAAGGCCCTGGCCGATCAGATCGGCCTGCCCTGCACCCTGGAGCGCAGTGTCGACGGCCGGATGCTGTACAACGAGGTGCCGATGCCGCTGGAGATCGACAAGGATGTTCACTGCGACAAGAAGACCCTCCAGTTTATGCCCTGGCGCATGCTGCGCCCCACCCACGTCGTCGATCTCATGTACAACGTAGGCGACCTGTATCCGATGCAGAGTCGCCAGGCACTGCAGTATCTGCGCCTCTATTGATCACTGAGATTTTTTTATTTAATCCTTTTTCCAGCTTCCATTTCAAAATTTCCTGTCGCACCATTTATCGAATGGGCTTGTAATCGAGTTTATTAAAGGGGCCAAAGAAGCAGTGGTTTTGGTCTCAGCTAGTCCTATCCACAGTCCACTGCGCATGTCCTCGTCCACTGCGCCTTCGCCTGGCATTCGTCCTGGCAACGCATGTAAATAATAAGCAAGCGACTGGGATTGTAAATTTTAAAAAATATCGTACATCGATAAATCAAATTTTATAAATTTTAATATTGCCATATAGAATGTATCAATTTTAAAACATTAATATATCGATATATCGGAATAATAATAATAAGGAGCGGTGAAATATTTGCGTACTCTTCCTTCTTGGAATATGTTAGGCAATTGGGTCTGTGATTTGGTAAGCACTTACAGTCTAGATATTTCTATTAATCTAATCGTCGAAAAAAATATCGCACCGAAAATAAAACACATGCAAAGCGTTGCTCTCCTGGCTGGCTCATAATGAGCCAGATAGCCTGGGATTTAGTTTTCTGCGATACGTTTGATGTATGAAATGGCACATCCTTATAATATAAGGTCCCATATCGATATATCGATAAAATATCAACAAACATGCAAGCGACTGTTGGCGGAGCATTTGGAACACCAGCGTAGATTAAATAGAAGCTGATGGCTTGAACCATGTGCCGAGTGCTCCTCACGCTCGCCTACTTCCTCCTGACCATCTTGTCCATTGTGTTTACGGCCTGCGTCAACAATGGTGAGTGTGTGTGCTCCTTGGAGCGATGTGACCTTGTTCACCAGCAGCCGCAGAAGAGAAAAATCAATAATCTTTAAAATTCCTGCATTCCCGGACAGTCACGGGCACGATTCTCAGTGCCGAAAGTGGTTAAGATAGGCTCTGAAACTTGCGTTGCAGTTGGTGCTATAGCCGATGCTTCAGCCTGTGTATCAGATGCGTTTGTCAGGGTTTGTTCGGTCGCAGATTTTTCAGGATTTGTGACTGACACCTGCTCTGACTGCACTACATTTTCAGATGCCACAGTCGCAGTGTCGCACTCCTCGTCGCTTTCCAGATCGTCGCGCGCCTCACGTGATGGTGGATTAAAGCTACCGTCGAGCATCGTCTTAAAGACTTTAATGTTCTTGACCACACGCGGCTGTAGTTCGCTCTGAAAACCGAACCAAACGAATGATACAGCGCTTCCGCAATGGATATTCAGAAAATGTTCTCACCGTGATCAGTTTGTCAGCCATCTCCAACATTTCCGTTGAGCACGTTAATAGTGAGGTTGGTGAGCTCTTTGGCCAGCAGGCGACACATTTCCCTGCGCTCGGTGAAATAGTTCTGTATGTAGTGCAGGAAGCTCAGAGCGATCCTGTTGTGTATGTTGCTCTTCGGGGAGCTGGCTTCCTGAATCGTCAAATCGATGAAGAACTTGACCACGTAATCGGGCTGAACGGCGTTCAGCGGCGCGTCGAAGCTGCAGTTCATGACGGTCCACAGTGTGGGCAGAAGGCAGGGTTGCAGAAGCGCCTGCTTCTTGAGGCGGACAAGGTTCTCAAAGAACATGCCCAGGACCTGGCTGATGATTGGCTCTGCGTTGGGATTGAAGTAGCGTTTGAGCAGCTGCTCGAGCACCTCGGGCCGATCGTCGATGTGACCGCGCAGGACCAAGCGACAAAGGCCTCGCACTATGGCCAGGCTCACGCCCTTGTCGACCACCATTTCCATATAGCGGCCCATCGCCATAATGATGTCGACGCTATGCTCGCTGTTCTGCACTGTCTGATCGCCATCCTCCTCCCCGTCGTATGTATCCTGCACGGTATAGAGCTGGCGGCGATTGGACGTCTTAGACCCCAGCCCCCTAGCACCTATCTTCCGGCTCAACTTGTCGACATAGTCGATGTCAGAGAAGACAGCTGACAGAGGTCTCGCACAGACGGACCTCCTTGCTATTTTAGAACTGATGGTATACAACCCGGAACACCGTCTCGGTGTATGCCTCATGGAACATACTGTAGGCGTTGCCGCATTTGATGGCCCATTCGAAGATGTCCACATCCGAGGAGTGGAGATGGCGGCAAATGAAGTCCTTGTACAGCTTACATATGCTGGGAGTGAGCTTCTGGACATGCGGAGAGGCCACCATATAGTATGAGGTGAACAGGCCTTTCAGGACACGCTCCTGGTTGGAGAGCTTCGGACGGGCGGGCATGTCCAGAAAGCCGTGCTTCACCAGCAGCGGTTTGATCAGCTCCGTGTACTCCTCTGTGACAGCCATCTTCTCCTTATTCACGGACTGAGCCTGTATATACTCCTTCTGGCGCCCAAAGTTATCCTCCTGTTCCTCCAGCTCTAAGATCTTCACCTTCAACGAGGATATCTTCATCTTCGAGGGCGTGTCCAAGTCGTCCAGCAACTTACTGATCAGATTGCGATCGTGCACTAGCTCATTCTGCTTGGTATTAAGGTCACACGTCTCGTAGATGATCTCAATGAAGAACTGCATCCGGTCATTGAGGTCGGTGATCAGCTTCTCCATGCAACGCACGAGCACGCGGACGATCTTGTGGTCGAGCAGACAGTCCTTCAATAGATTTTTGATCAACGTCTTCATATTGCTACGCCCAATCTCGTCGCCCAGGTCGTACGAGTCCAGGATTTCCACCAGCGAGAGCAGCATGTTCTGGAACTCTATCTGGGCGAACTTGTCCATGTCCGGTTTCTGGCTCTCACAGAACCTACAATGGATAGCAATCACTTACTGTTTGGATTTCGTTTGGGTCTCATTCAACTCACTTGTTCACATAGGTGCAGAAGACACTCAGTTCGGGCAGCACCTGGTCGCTTTCGTCCGCCTGCATGCTCTCCAGATAGTCGCCGAGGCACTGCCAATAGAGCAACAGCTTCACGTTGAGACATTCCAGCGGTACACATCGATGCAGCTCACAGTCGTCACCGAGGGGCAGTTGTGCCATCAGTTGCTGATTGTCGGTCTGCTCAAAGATTTCACGCAACATTTGCTTGGTCACGCTCCGGAAACGCATCAGCTCTTCCTCGCTGGAGTCCAGCTTGAGGGCCGCTATCAGAGCCACATAGTTCTGTTGGTAGGAGTCGATCCAGGCCTTAAGCATGATGTTTACCACCGTCTTTTTAACGTTGGCCGAGCTGTCGTTCAGACCTTGCTCCAGGAGGGTCAGGCGCTGCGCCACCCTGTAGGCGCGCACTGGATAGTTGCACATGTTGACATACGTATGGCGGCGCACCTTCTCGTCCACGTCCCACAGACGCTGCAGTATGTAGGGCACCGTGATGTAGTTGCGGCCCATGCAGGTGATAATGCACTGGCGCACGCTGGACAAGGGATCCGCAGACAGATGGAACTGATAGGCGCAGACAACTGGATCGACGGGATTGTCCGGAATCTGGAGACGCTGCATGGCCAGGACTGCTTGCTTGCGCACACCGGCCGACACGTCCTTCACGCGCTCCAGCATAGTCTCGAGAATCTCGTCGCACTGCGTGTCGTCGAGTGCCGCATTGGGTCCCAGTTTCTCAAGTATCAGATTCACAAAGTAGCAAATCCGATAGCGAACGTGCGGACTGCTGGAATATGTCTGGGAAAAACAAACAAACAAAAGCATTCAATTGAATCTCAATGGTAAAGTACAGTAGACCCTTACAGTCAACAGCCAGTGGAATGTTTCAGTCATCATGGGGTGCGTCTTCTCCGACTCGAAGCTGGTCACGAATTTCGCGCAAAAGGACAGGGCCTTGTTACCGTTCTCGTTGCTCTCCTCCGCCTCGAGTACAGTCTTCAGCACATTGATGAATGTGTTCAGACTCTTGGTGGCCCATCTGCAAGGCAATTGACAATTCATAGTTGGATTGGACGAGTTCTAATCGGCTGAGCCAGCTGGCTAGCCAGCGGGTCCCAGTGACGCTGTTCCTTACCCTCGAGTACAGTTGCTGCAGCTCCTTTTCGTAGCGCTTGTGGAGTGACTCCTTGAGTTCCGCGTGACGCATTATTGTGTACATGTGTACATTATTGTGTACACTGGTGAGGACGCCTAGAATGTCCAAGTCCGTCAGCTCTCCAGCCGTGTCGCGATAGGCTCCGGTCAGGAAGCGATTGATAAACTCGGCTGCCTGCTCCCGGGTCTTGATGATCACCTCCGGGGACTGGAAAATGGACACTAGCTTCTGCCGAGCCCCCTCATCAAACTCGGTCACAATTCGACGCAGTGCGTCCGGATTATCGGCCATGCGGTTGAGCCCGAGGATCACGAAGGTGGCCGGTGCCGGGTCGTTCTCCATGAGGCAGCCGAGGAACATGTCCGTGATCTCGGCAGTGTGCATCCTCACCAGATACTGCACGTACTTCGCAGTTTCCGCGAAGATGGATATGATGGTGCAGCGCAGCTCAAGGGACAGGATATCGATTTGGTCCTTCAGGTGCTCGACAATAAGGTCGAAGAGGTTATGCTCGAAGAACAGCTTGGTCATCTTCTCGGACCGGAGAGCCGTGGCCAGCACCTCAATGATCTCGACCGCATCCGGTCCTTGCAGAACTTCGCAAAATGCTTTGACCAGCTGCTCCAGGACATGGAAGCAGCGATGCAGCGGCTCAAACACACTCTGGTCGCTGGTGTCCACCAGGAGGGTCTTCAAGACTTTCAGGGCCGCAAGCCGAATCTCCCGGCCTCGATGGAGCTATGAATGGTGTCGGGATTCTCGGAGGTGGCAATCACTGCCTTGAACTTCTGCAAGAGCTCAAAGTTCTCCACAATTCCCTGTTCCATGTTCCATGTTCCATGTTTAGCAGGTGCGAGAGATATTCTATGCAGAAATCGTCAGTTTCCTGCAGGTAGAAACTATAGGCCACCTCCAGGATGCCTTCAGTCGTCTCGGGCTCGAGCGTGTTTATGTCCGTGTTGTCTATTAAGGCGTTCATGAGGTACAAGGCGAAGCGTCGGATGATAACGTTCTCCGAATCAATGAAGATTTTCTTCTCCAGCAGCACTTCCAGCATTTGATGCTCCTTCAGCTCCAGTACATTCTAGTCCTGGCGCCGCGTAAAGTCCATTATGTGACTGAAGACGGTCAACAGGACGCATTCCTCCTTGGAGCTGAGCAGCAGCAGCGCCGTGTCCAAAGTCTTGACGAGGACATTAACCTCGGTGAATGACTTCTCCTCGGACTTTGTGCGGTCCGGGTAAATGGAGCGAGCTTCGTAACTTTCTTCGTTACTTTAGACATTTTTGTTGAATATTTTGCTGCCGTGTTGTAACGGAATTTGTTTGTGTACTACATTTTTCTCACAGATCACTTTCTTTCTTTCATTTTTAAACAGTATCATTAGAAAGTAAACAAAAGTATAAATTGAAATACCCATTTTTTGTTAATTTTTTTAAATTCACAAGCGAATAGGTTGGAAAGAGGAATCAGATTAACGATGCGATATGTATCGATATATATGTAACATCCCTAGCATCAGTCTAAAATGCACTAATATTACCGCACGCGTAGCGTTCTTTTTGAAATTAACAAGCGAATGGGGGTGAAAAAGAAGAATGAGCAACAACGCTACGCTTGTTTGTGTTCCATCGCACACTAACGAAAGTTTTACAAATTGTACAGTATAAAGTAATCGAGCAGTATTTAGTTAGTAAAAGCAAAACAAATCACGAAATGCCCAAACCAAAGGCAAAAGCGAAGCCAAAATCCAAAGCGGCGGCAGCAGCCGCATCAAAAAGGGAGGCGACCAAGAACAACAATGCCGTTTCGGCCGAAAAGGAAAACGAAATGGAGATCAGTGATCCGACCTCCGTTTCCATCCGGGAACAATGCAGAGGAGGCGCGGAATCCATGTACACAATAATGCGTCACGCGGAACTCAAGGAGTCACTCCACAAGCGCTACGAAAAGGAGCTGCAGCAACTGTACTCGAGGGTAAGGAACAGCGTCACTGGGACCCGCTGGTTAGCCAGCTGGCTCAGCCGATTAGAACTCGTCCAATCCAACTATGAATTGTCAATTGCCTTGCAGATGGGCCACCAAGAGTTTCTGAACACATTCATCAATGTGCTGAAGACTGTACTCGAGGCGGAGGAGAGCAACGAGAACGGTAACAAGGCCCTGTCCTTTTGCGCGAAATTCGTGACCAGCTTCGAGTCGGAGAAGACGCACCCCATGATGACTGAAACATTCCACTGGCTGTTGACTGTAAGGGTCTACTGTACTTTACCATTGAGATTCAATTGAATGCTTTTGTTTGTTTGTTTTTCCCAGACATATTCCAGCAGTCCGCACGTTCGCTATCGGATTTGCTACTTTGTGAATCTGATACTTGAGAAACTGGGACCCAATGCGGCACTCGACGACACGCAGTGCGACGAGATTCTCGAGACTATGCTGGAGCGCGTGAAGGACGTGTCGGCCGGTGTGCGCAAGCAAGCAGTCCTGGCCATGCAGCGTCTCCAGATTCCGGACAATCCCGTCGATCCAGTTGTCTGCGCCTATCAGTTCCATCTGTCTGCGGATCCCTTGTCCAGCGTGCGCCAGTGCATTATCACCTGCATGGGCCGCAACTACATCACGGTGCCCTACATACTGCAGCGTCTGTGGGACGTGGACGAGAAGGTGCGCCGCCATACGTACGTCAACATGTGCAACTATCCAGTGCGCGCCTACAGGGTGGCGCAGCGCCTGACCCTCCTGGAGCAAGGTCTGAACGACAGCTCGGCCAACGTTAAAAAGACGGTGGTAAACATCATGCTTAAGGCCTGGATCGACTCCTACCAACAGAACTATGTGGCTCTGATAGCGGCCCTCAAGCTGGACTCCAGCGAGGAAGAGCTGATGCGTTTCCGGAGCGTGACCAAGCAAATGTTGCGTGAAATCTTTGAGCAGACCGACAATCAGCAACTGATGGCACAACTGCCCCTCGGTGACGACTGTGAGCTGCATCGATGTGTACCGCTGGAATGTCTCAACGTGAAGCTGTTGCTCTATTGGCAGTGCCTCGGCGACTATCTGGAGAGCACGCAGGCGGACGAAAGCGACCAGGTGCTGCCCGAACTGAGTGTCTTCTGCACCTATGTGAACAAGTGAGTTGAATGAGACCCAAACGAAATCCAAACAGTAAGTGATTGCTATCCATTGTAGGTTCTGTGAGAGCCAGAAACCGGACATGGACAAGTTCGCCCAGATAGAGTTCCAGAACATGCTGCTCTCGCTGGTGGAAATCCTGGACTCGTACGACCTGGGCGACGAGATTGGGCGTAGCAATATGAAGACGTTGATCAAAAATCTATTGAAGGACTGTCTGCTCGACCACAAGATCGTCCGCGTGCTCGTGCGTTGCATGGAGAAGCTGATCACCGACCTCAATGACCGGATGCAGTTCTTCATTGAGATCATCTACGAGACGTGTGACCTTAATACCAAGCAGAATGAGCTAGTGCACGATCGCAATCTGATCAGTAAGGTGCTGGACGACTTGGACACGCCCTCGAAGATGAAGATATCCTCGTTGAAGGTGAAGATCTTAGAGCTGGAGGAACAGGAGGATAACTTTGGGCGCCAGAAGGAGTATATACAGGCTCAGTCCGTGAATAAGGAGAAGATGGCTGTCACAGAGGAGTACACGGAGCTGATCAAACCGCTGCTGGTGAAGCACGGCTTTCTGGACATGCCCGCCCGTCCGAAGCTCTCCAACCAGGAGCGTGTCCTGAAAGGCCTGTTCACCTCATACTATATGGTGGCCTCTCCGCATGTCCAGAAGCTCACTCCCAGCATATGTAAGCTGTACAAGGACTTCATTTGCCGCCATCTCCACTCCTCGGATGTGGACATTTTTCACAAGCTGGTTTGTAAATGTTTGGAATGCCACACCCATAGCAAAAGATCTTGCGTTTGGATTCGCAATCCTGGTACCGATGTCCTTCCTTATGGTAGTTCCAACATACCAAGGCCAACGCTCCTATTTCGCCTTCGCCCTCCCCTTCGGAAAACTCCGTTGCGTCATCATACATGTGCTCCTCCACCAACTCAGCCACTTGCCTACGGAAAGGGACACTCTTTTGATAACCATAATTCCGTCTCACGTCATCCAGGAAACTCTCTCTTCGTCTGCATATTTCCCTGAGCTCCCCAACCGAAGTTATGTTTATATTAAGCAACTCGTGCCTTACTTCGGGCCTCAAATTCCTTCGCAGTATGTCTACCACAGACTTTTCTGACAAGGGAGACTCTAAACTATCCATTAGCTGAACTATGGCGTCATAAAAAGCATCGAACCCTTCCTTTTCTTTTTGCTTCCGGTCTCTGATCGCTTCTCGAATGTCCACATCCGTGCGAGTGTCTCGGAACTGTTTCCTTAATGCCTGACAAAGCAAGTCCCATTGTACAACTACCACTGACTTATGAAACCTCCAAAAGAATTCACGAGCCTTTCCGTCAAAGAGGATGCTAGCGTTGCTACATAGCACCGCGAAGTTGCTTTCCAGCGTTGAATGGGTAAGAGCTTCTACTCTATAGATAAAATTATCAACGCTAATTCCTTCCGCATTCCCGCTAAATCGTAGCTTCCAACCATTCATAATGTGTACGACCTTGTCCGGCCTTTGGGACAGGTCGGAAGCTAAACTTCTAGGAGTGTCTCTGCCCTCTCTGTAAAATCCTGTCGATTCTCGGCCTCCGCCTGCTTCCTGACCCTGCGAACTATGGTCCTGAGCTAAGTTTCGAGTATGATGATCTCGGCCAGTCAGTTGAAGATGAGCAGCGACATTGGTTTGTATTATTTGCGCCATCTGCTCCGACAACTGGGATAAAAGGTCGTTTTGCATGGCCCGCACTGCTTGGGTAATCATGATCCCTATATTCCCGCTATCCACTGGAGCCGACCCTGGGTTATTAACGGGTGCTCCCGCCGCTGGGGTGCCTGAAGCTTTTTCTTTGCCTCCTGCCTGCTGTTTGGCGGTTTGCATGCCCGAGCCCGATGCGCCGCCTTGCAAGTCAAAAGTGACTCTTCCACACCTAGGACATTTGGCTTTTTCCCTCGAATATGGCACTATGCAAGCTTTATGAAATTCGTGGCCACACCTGGTCTTGTATAACTGCTGAGATCCAAACTCTTCTCCACACAGAATGCAGACGGACGGATCTACAGGTTCTCCCTCCATTATTAATACGTTCCCTTTATCTCCAACTGCTAACTTCCGCTTACTCTGTCACTCACTATCAACGAGATTTAACGATTCGAGATTCAAAACAGCTGACCCGCTCAATTCCCTTCGGTACTTCAACTAGCCTTTCCTTCTTCAGCGCTCACAACTCTCTGCCGGTCAATGACCTATCTCAACTGAACCAGCTGTTCCGCGTTTTATCACCCTTGTTCTCTCCTAACACCTTCGTTTGTGACACTTTTTTTTTTTTTTTTGTTTGCCGCTTGAGGAATTGAGACGCGTTTATTGTTGAAAACAAAACATAAAACAAATTATAAATAAAAAATAATATTTTGTAAAAACCGCAATATATAAAGAAATACAAAAACATTTATTTGCCTTCAAGCATAGCTTAGTTCCCCTGAAAAAAAAATCTTATTGGAACTGGTGTGAGAAGAAAGAACCAACATAATTTACCGCTACTTGTGCCGTGCTAATCAGCCCTCGCAACAACCAAACGTCTTGTTGCTTTGGCGCGCCGATCCGCAAGACAAAAACAACGACTGCAAGCTAAAGTGCGAGTAAATCGAAGCTAATCAGTTTCGTCTTCTTTACTCTCCTTCGCACTCTTGCTTCTGCGGACAGGTATGCTGGTTTTCCATCACCCGTGGCCAGGCAAACTCTTTATAAAGAGATTGTTCTGTCTTTCCAAGCGTTTGATGGCTAGCTCTGCCGCATACTATTGCTGAAAGTGGATGGGTCTTTGCCAAAACTTGTTATCCGTGGTCAGGGTAGACTTATCTAAAGACTTCTTCCCTGCTTTTCCAAACGTCTAACTAGTTGGGCTACGGACTCCATTACTGTAGGGTATTTAATCGCCTACTAAGCTCTACGACGTCAGCCGTGGCTTGTCGATCGCTGCTAGCAACTTCTCAACAATAACTCCTATGCGAATGATTTGCAAAATTTTGCTGACTGTGAAGCTCGTTATTCTGGCCCAGATGCTGCAGCAACCGTAGTTTGAGAATAAAAGCGGACAAACGTATATGCTTCTCTTCTCAAGCTCACTACATAGTATCTAGTTTGCCAGAAAAATCGAAAGTGTTTTTGATGTGTGTTCCTGCGATATTGTTGACCACATCGAGATGCGGTTCTACCAATTATTTTGGGTCCCATTGTTGGGCGCCACTAACTTTATAATAATGAAATTAATAATTACTTATAACTGTAACGAACTTGGCAGGTGTCGGGGAGTGAGAGAAGGGGGCACGCAGATATTCCCGGCTGGGAGGCTCGTCGGCTAGGTGGGGTGGTGATCTTGCCCTCCTCTCACTTAATGCCTATTCTCATTATTACAAGGTTATAATCTGTGCGTGCTACGACGAGAGTTAATTTGGACCTAAAATTCGACTGAACACATAATTGGCTCTTTCTTCTACCTGTTCCCGAACGCTTTTCCTCGCCTCCGATCTCGTTGAAGCGGATTGACCCTCCCTTCCTTGGCCATCCCTAGGTCGCAATTTTCACGGAATGACCCCTCTGCGTTCTCATGGGGCTCTCTGGGGCATTTGGCTAGCCGAAGGCAAACAAAAACTATATTCTAGAACATTATAAAATTGATTGAACCCTACATAAACAAATTTCTAAACTAAAACTAAACCTAACCCAAAAATAGGTACGCATAAAACAGATAAAATAGATGGAATTTCAAAATGACTTAATAATAGTGATAAACAAAATGAATAATTATTTCACATATAAAAAAGATTAACAACGGCCAAACCGAAAGGGGGAAGAAATAGAAACAGTAAGGGGGGAAGCATATAAAGTATTTGTCCCTCTCCTCTTTACTTTTTCAGTGGGACTCGAGTCAAATCGTTCGAGTTGAGTCTTTTACATTTCTCTTTCACACTCACCCGCAGATCCGCATGTCCACCGACGAAAGCGCTTTCCGGAGGCGAATCGGACCTGGAACGAGAACTCCGATAGGGAGTGGCATAAAGCACAACAAAACTCACTCACAAATTCCCCACTTTCCTCTCTCCACACTTACTTTGAGCGACTCATTACATAAAAAAAAACTTTCTCGCCCCTTTTCTTTTTCTCGTTCGCGCCGCCCCTTGCCGACTGCCGATGTCTTTCTCAAAAAAAACTAACAAAAAAAAAATTATTTAAATTAACATAAAACACTCGACAATACACATAATAATTCTTTTCAAATTTCTGCCTTCCCGATCTCTTCCCGATCTCTTCCCGACCTTCCGCAATCGGGCTGTTTTCGACGACCACTCGCGCCGCCACTCGAAATCTCAGACTGTTCTTGATTGCGCTCAGTCTACGCTATGTAGCCCTTCCTTGGCTCGCTCTCCAACCAGAAGATGGAGTTTTTTTTTCTTCCAAAAACCACTCAACTCCCGCTAGCGTCGTTGGTGCCCGGGTACTTGGGCCTGTAAATTTTCCACCGCAGCTTCGGCTGCTCCTCTGGACCTCTTTTGCGTCCCTCGGTCTCTCGATCTACTCGACGCCTCGGCGTCTTTGGATCCGTGAAGCTGAACCGGGTCGGTATTGTAATAAAAATGCGGCGACACGGCGTTCCTCTTCTGCCGTATAAACTGCGCCAATGGCCGGTCCTATGTGGATGAAATCATCTAACTAGTTTGACCAATTACTTTATCCCCTTCTCCATCTTACCTAGCTTGGAAAAACTAACGCCGGATTAACTCGAGACTTTCTCGTTTCAGAAGCACTTAGATACAAAAATATATTTTTTTTCTGATAAAAGAAAACGAATGCTCGGGTCGAGCGCCAAAACGGGAAGAGACCGACGCCAAGCCCCTCAACATGCTAGAACCTTCGGGCCCTCTCATAGAACAAGGGAAATGCCAGAGAAAGTTGACAATCTGGGCTGTTAAATCTATCACCCTTTCCTATGCCCCTTTTCGTGACCTCCCAAACCTAGCCCATAGAGGGTGTATGCTCTGCCACGGCCATTACGGTGCCGACCACTAGATGGCGCTGCGAACTAGCTCTCTCGGCTGATCCAAGCGTTACAAATACCCCCCGCCGAAGATCTGACTTAGTGGTATCACACAAGTCGGATCCCAAACTGCGCGGATCAGCTATTGTTTTAAGTCTTTCGCGTGGTATCGACCAATAGACCGTCCTTGCAGATCCTCTAATTCATAGTAAGCATTCCCTATTTTCTTGCGTATTCTGGCCTTCACATATGCTGGGCCCAGTTTGGCACTATAGCCAGCCTGGAAGTTACTCTGCTTGAAGTTCTTTCTGAGCACCTCTTGGCCCACTTGATACGAAATCTCCCTTGATCTCAAATTGTAAATCCGTTCGTTTTTCGCCCTTTGCTTCTCCATTATCGTTAAAGCCTTGCTACGTACCAACTCTAACGAATCCTCCTTGGAAAACACTAGGGATTTATCATCCAACAATCGAAGAGCTCTCAGAATTTTGTATGTTTCCCCGGAGCTAACGAACTGTTGCCCAAATACCATATAATACGGCGAAGTTCCGAGGCTGGAATGGACCGCGGTTCGCAATGCGCAACAGATACTGCTCAGCTCCTCGTCCCAATTTTTCTGATCTGCCCTCACGTATGAGCGAATGGCGGCAATTACCGACCGGTTTACTCGCTCTGACGCATTCGACTGCGGAGAGTATACTGCTGTGGCCGTATGTGATATCTTGTGCGCCTTGAGAAACTTCTGGAAAACTTCCGACTTAAATTGAGAGCCATTGACCGATACAATGATCTCCGGAAAGCCAAAAGTATGAAACAGATCTTGCTGCAGATACTTGATCACAAGATCAGCCGTTAGTTTTTTAACAGCTTTCAGAAAGACGAACTTTGAATAGTGATCTAACACTATAAATATACCAATGTTCCCGCTTTTTGAGCGTGGATACGGGCCTAGAAAGTCGACGTATAGCTTTTGGAAAAACCTCTGCGACTCAGGTGCCACTCCCATCGGGGGTCGATGGACAGAGTTCGGTGCTTTAGTAGATTTGCACGTGTCGCACGCGAGTACATATGCTTTTACATCTTTGACTAAACTTGGCCAATAGAGAAACTGTCGCACTCGCTCTAAAGTCTTATGAACTCCCCCATGCGATGCTAAGGGATGGTCGTGAGCATTGGCTAATACCTCTGGAATAAGACTCTGTGGGATCCATAACTTCCAGATAAAATTATCATGAAGAGTACTCCCTGTGGCGAAATCACACTTCCTGTACACAAGACCTTCGACCACCCTCAGATCCGGCAGGTTAACGTCATTGGCTTTTATTCTGCTTGCCAGTTCTACATACTCGGCGGACTTAAAAGCTGGGGACTCGAGATCAACTGCTTGACCATAACCAACATCCACGGCCGCCAAATCTTCTTCATTGACTCTGGACAAGGCATCGGGTACAACATTTAAACGACCACTCCGGTGTTCAATTTTGAAGTTAAAGCCCTGTAACTTTAATGCCCATCGGGCTAGCCGCGAATGAAGATCCGTCTGAGTCATGAGCCATTTCAGAGATGCATGATCGGTGATAACCGTAAAATCATGTCCTTCAATGTAGGCTCTGAAACGGTTGATGCAAACGATTGCCGCCAGACACTCTTGCTCGGTCACAGAATAATTTCTTTGCGCCTTATTAAGTTTTTTCGACACAAAAGCTATCGGAAATTCGTCTCCCTCTGGAGTCTTTTGAACCAAGACGCCTCCAACTCCCGATTTGCTGGCATCGCAATGCACAAAGAACGGCTGGTTGAAATCCGGACTGCGAAGAACTGGCGCAGAGCACAACAATTTTTTAAGTACCTCGAACGCTGTACGTCCTTCTGGTGTCATGACAAATCTGCACTTAGGTTTCAGCAAGTCAGTGAGAGGGGAAGCTATCGACGCAAAATTTGCTATAAATTTACGATACCATCCAACCATTCCAAGGAATCTCCGTAAGGCTTTCAGAGAGTTCGGTACTGGAAAGTCCATCATGGCCGAAATTTTCCCGGGATCCGTTCGAATGACACCCTCCCCGACGAAATGACCAAGATACTTCACCGAACGCATACAGAATTTGCTCTTTTCCACGTTAAGCGTTAATCCGGCCAATCGAACATGCTGCGCTACAACTCTCAATACCTTTAGATGCGACTCAAAGCTATCGGAAACGATTAACAAGTCATCCAAGTAGACGAAGACTTCATTGCGAAGTTCCGCCGGGATCACCTTGTCCATCAATCTGGTCATGGTTTGCGACGCGTTGGTGAGACCGAACGGCATGACCTTGAACTGATATAAAGGTTTACCCGGAATTGTGAAAGCAGTTTTGTCCCGAGACTCCGGATCCAAGGGTATCTGCCAATAGGCATCCTTGAGATCCAGACTTGAGATGAACATTGCTCTGGGGAGGCGACTTAGTATACCGTCTATTTGCGGCAACGGATAGGCATCCTTTCGTGTAACGGCATTGACCTTCCGGCTGTCTAGGCAAAGTCTAACCTTTCCCGGTTTCTGGACTAGCACAACTGGAGAGGACCAGGCGCTATCAGATTCCTCAATAACTCCTAATTTGAGCATCCTGTCCACTTCAGAATACAGCAATTTCTCCACTGCTGGTGACACGGGAAAATGCCGTTGTTTTACGGGCTTGGCATCTCCTGCATCGATCGAGTGCGACAAAACCGATGTTCTACCCAAACCAGAGACTGCAAAGGATGGAAATCCCGACACAACCTTCTGCAAATCCTCTTTCTGGCTTAGAGTTAGTTCATGCGATTCCTGACAAATTTCTACTACCTGCATCTCCGGAGGTAATAAATTGAACGTGGACCAAAAATCGATTCCTAAATATAAGTCCTGGCTAAGCGACGGAGTGATATGTAGTTCCAAGTCCTTTACAACCTTATCATAGGTGACTGGAGTTCTCAATCGCCCCAGAACCTCCTGCCGCTTGCCATCTGCAGTATGAGCAACTGAGATTCCCCGTTTAAATGGAATCCTACTGGTGATTATTTGTTTAGCCAAATTCCCACCAACTACACTCATCGCTGCCCCCGTATCTAACAACCCAAGCACTGGCCGCTCAAAAATGTTTACCTCTGCGTACGGACGTTTATCTAGCTCTTTGTACCTAATCGCATTTATTGATTTAGCTGCCTTCCAAAATGATCTCATCCGTTTGGAGTGTCTTGAATTGGATTTACGACGGAACAGTGTTTCTGCAGCCTCTGCATCTGAATGAGAATTAATGAAATTGTGCCATAAATTTGTTGCTACACTACTGACGGACTGGACTGGAATGGTTGTATCTATAACTGCCTGGTGTTGCTTTTCTACTGGCTGGCGTCTGGGTTCGCGGATTTTTGGCGACGCACACTTTGAAGCTGACGAGGCTGTGTGCTCGCCCTGCCGTTTTTTTTCTGACATTTTTCACAAGCTGGTTTGTAAATGTTTGGAATGCCACACCCATAGCAAAAGATCTTGCGTTTGGATTCGCAATCCTGGTACCGATGTCCTTCCTTATGGCAGTTCCAACATACCAAGGCCAACGCTCCTATTTCGCCTTCGCCCTCCCCTTCGGAAAACTCCGTTGCGTTATCAGACATGTGCTCCTCCACCAACTCAGCCACTTGCCTACGGAAAGGGACACTCTTTTGATAACCATAATTCCGTCTCACGTCATCCAGGAAACTCTCTCTTCGTCTGCATATTTCCCTGAGCTCCCCAACCGAAGTTATGTTTATATTGAGCAACTCGTGCCTTACTTCGGGCCTCAAATTCCTTCGCAGTATGTCTACCACAGACTTTTCTGACAAGGGAGACTCTAAACTATCCATTAGCTGAACTATGGCGTCATAAAAAGCATCGAACCCTTCCTTTTCTTTTTGCTTCCGGTCCCTGATCGCTTCTCGAATGTCCACATCCGTGCGAGTGTCTCGGAACTGTTTCCTTAATGCCTGACAAAGCAAGTCCCATCGTACAACTACCACTGACTTATGAAACCTCCAAAAGAATTCACGAGCCTTTCCGTCAAAGAGGATGCTAGCGTTGCTACATAGCACCGCGAAGTTGCTTTCCAGCGTTGAATGGGTAAGAGCTTCTACTCTTTAGATAAAATTATCAACGCTAATTCCTTCCGCATTCCCGCTAAATCGTAGCTTCCAACCATTCATAATGTGTACGACCTTGTCCGGCCTTTGGGACAGGTCGGAAGCTATACTTCTAGGAGTGTCTCTGCCCTCTCTGTAAAATCCTGTCGATTCTCGGCCTCCGCCTGCTTCCTGACCCTGCGAACTATGGTCCTGAGCTAAGTTTCGAGTATGATGATCTCGGCCAGTCAGTTGAAGATGAGCAGCGACATTGGTTTGTATTATTTGCGCCATCTGCTCCGACAACTGGGATAAAAGGTCGTTTTGCATGGCCCGCACTGCTTGGGTAATCATGATCCCTATATTCCCGCTATCCACTGGAGCCGACCCTGGGTTATTAACGGGTGCTCCCGCCGCTGGGGTGCCTGAAGCTTTTTCTTTGCCTCCTGCCTGCTGTTTGGCGGTTTGCATGCCCGAGCCCGATGCGCCGCCTTGCAAGTCAAAAGTGACTCTTCCACACCTAGGACATTTGGCATTTTCCCTCGAATATGGCACTATGCAAGCTTTATGAAATTCGTGGCCACACCTGGTCTTGTATAACTGCTGAGATCCAAACTCTTCTCCACACAGAATGCAGACGGACGGATCTACAGGTTCTCCCTCCATTATTAATACGTTCCCTTTATCTCCAACTGCTAACTTCCGCTTACTCTGTCACTCACTATCAACGAGATTTAACGATTCGAGATTCAAAACAGCTGACCCGCTCAATTCCCTTCGGTACTTCAACTAGCCTTTCCTTCTTCAGCGCTCACAACTCTCTGCCGGTCAATGACCTATCTCAACTGAACCAGCTGTTCCGCGTTTTATCACCCTTGTTCTCTCCTAACACCTTCGTTTGTGACACTTTTTTTTTTTTTTTTGTTTGCCGCTTGAGGAATTGAGACGCGTTTATTGTTGAAAACAAAACATAAAACAAATTATAAATAAAAAATAATATTTTGTAAAAACCGCAATATATAAAGAAATACAAAAACATTTATTTGCCTTCAAGCATAGCTTAGTTCCCCTGAAAAAAAAATCTTATTGGAACTGGTGTGAGAAGAAAGAACCAACATAATTTACCGCTACTTGTGCCGTGCTAATCAGCCCTCGCAACAACCAAACGTCTTGTTGCTTTGGCGCGCCGATCCGCAAGACAAAAACAACGACTGCAAGCTAAAGTGCGAGTAAATCGAAGCTAATCAGTTTCGTCTTCTTTACTCTCCTTCGCACTCTTGCTTCTGCGGACAGGTATGCTGGTTTTCCATCACCCGTGGCCAGGCAAACTCTTTATAAAGAGATTGTTCTGTCTTTCCAAGCGTTTGATGGCTAGCTCTGCCGCATACTATTGCTGAAAGTGGATGGGTCTTTGCCAAAACTTGTTATCCGTGGTCAGGGTAGACTTATCTAAAGACTTCTTCCCTGCTTTTCCAAACGTCTAACTAGTTGGGCTACGGACTCCATTACTGTAGGGTATTTAATCGCCTACTAAGCTCTACGACGTCAGCCGTGGCTTGTCGATCGCTGCTAGCAACTTCTCAACAATAACTCCTATGCGAATGATTTGCAAAATTTTGCTGACTGTGAAGCTCGTTATTCTGGCCCAGATGCTGCAGCAACCGTAGTTTGAGAATAAAAGCGGACAAACGTATATGCTTCTCTTCTCAAGCTCACTACATAGTATCTAGTTTGCCAGAAAAATCGAAAGTGTTTTTGATGTGTGTTCCTGCGATATTGTTGACCACATCGAGATGCGGTTCTACCAATTATTTTGGGTCCCATTGTTGGGCGCCACTAACTTTATAATAATGAAATTAATAATTACTTATAACTGTAACGAACTTGGCAGGTGTCGGGGAGTGAGAGAAGGGGGCACGCAGATATTCCCGGCTGGGAGGCTCGTCGGCTAGGTGGGGTGGTGATCTTGCCCTCCTCTCACTTAATGCCTATTCTCATTATTACAAGGTTATAATCTGTGCGTGCTACGACGAGAGTTAATTTGGACCTAAAATTCGACTGAACACATAATTGGCTCTTTCTTCTACCTGTTCCCGAACGCTTTTCCTCGCCTCCGATCTCGTTGAAGCGGATTGACCCTCCCTTCCTTGGCCATCCCTAGGTCGCAATTTTCACGGAATGACCCCTCTGCGTTCTCATGGGGCTCTCTGGGGCATTTGGCTAGCCGAAGGCAAACAAAAACTATATTCTAGAACATTATAAAATTGATTGAACCCTACATAAACAAATTTCTAAACTAAAACTAAACCTAACCCAAAAATAGGTACGCATAAAACAGATAAAATAGATGGAATTTCAAAATGACTTAATAATAGTGATAAACAAAATGAATAATTATTTCACATATAAAAAAGATTAACAACGGCCAAACCGAAAGGGGGGAAGAAATAGAAACAGTAAGGGGGGAAGCATATAAAGTATTTGTCCCTCTCCTCTTTACTTTTTCAGTGGGACTCGAGTCAAATCGTTCGAGTTGAGTCTTTTACATTTCTCTTTCACACTCACCCGCAGATCCGCATGTCCACCGACGAAAGCGCTTTCCGGAGGCGAATCGGACCTGGAACGAGAACTCCGATAGGGAGTGGCATAAAGCACAACAAAACTCACTCACAAATTCCCCACTTTCCTCTCTCCACACTTACTTTGAGCGACTCATTACATAAAAAAAAAACTTTCTCGCCCCTTTTCTTTTTCTCGTTCGCGCCGCCCCTTGCCGACTGCCGATGTCTTTCTCAAAAAAAACTAACAAAAAAAAAATTATTTAAATTAACATAAAACACTCGACAATACACATAATAATTCTTTTCAAATTTCTGCCTTCCCGATCTCTTCCCGATCTCTTCCCGACCTTCCGCAATCGGGCTGTTTTCGACGACCACTCGCGCCGCCACTCGAAATCTCAGACTGTTCTTGATTGCGCTCAGTCTACGCTATGTAGCCCTTCCTTGGCTCGCTCTCCAACCAGAAGATGGAGTTTTTTTTTCTTCCAAAAACCACTCAACTCCCGCTAGCGTCGTTGGTGCCCGGGTACTTGGGCCTGTAAATTTTCCACCGCAGCTTCGGCTGCTCCTCTGGACCTCTTTTGCGTCCCTCGGTCTCTCGATCTACTCGACGCCTCGGCGTCTTTGGATCCGTGAAGCTGAACCGGGTCGGTATTGTAATAAAAATGCGGCGACACGGCGTTCCTCTTCTGCCGTATAAACTGCGCCAATGGCCGGTCCTATGTGGATGAAATCATCTAACTAGTTTGACCAATTACTTTATCCCCTTCTCCATCTTACCTAGCTTGGAAAAACTAACGCCGGATTAACTCGAGACTTTCTCGTTTCAGAAGCACTTAGATACAAAAATATATTTTTTTTCTGATAAAAGAAAACGAATGCTCGGGTCGAGCGCCAAAACGGGAAGAGACCGACGCCAAGCCCCTCAACATGCTAGAACCTTCGGGCCCTCTCATAGAACAAGGGAAATGCCAGAGAAAGTTGACAATCTGGGCTGTTAAATCTATCACCCTTTCCTATGCCCCTTTTCGTGACCTCCCAAACCTAGCCCATAGAGGGTGTATGCTCTGCCACGGCCATTACGGTGCCGACCACTAGATGGCGCTGCGAACTAGCTCTCTCGGCTGATCCAAGCGTTACAAATACCCCCCGCCGAAGATCTGACTTAGTGGTATCACACAAGTCGGATCCCAAACTGCGCGGATCAGCTATTGTTTTAAGTCTTTCGCGTGGTATCGACCAATAGACCGTCCTTGCAGATCCTCTAATTCATAGTAAGCATTCCCTATTTTCTTGCGTATTCTGGCCTTCACATATGCTGGGCCCAGTTTGGCACTATAGCCAGCCTGGAAGTTACTCTGCTTGAAGTTCTTTCTGAGCACCTCTTGGCCCACTTGATACGAAATCTCCCTTGATCTCAAATTGTAAATCCGTTCGTTTTTCGCCCTTTGCTTCTCCATTATCGTTAAAGCCTTGCTACGTACCAACTCTAACGAATCCTCCTTGGAAAACACTAGGGATTTATCATCCAACAATCGAAGAGCTCTCAGAATTTTGTATGTTTCCCCGGAGCTAACGAACTGTTGCCCAAATACCATATAATACGGCGAAGTTCCGAGGCTGGAATGGACCGCGGTTCGCAATGCGCAACAGATACTGCTCAGCTCCTCGTCCCAATTTTTCTGATCTGCCCTCACGTATGAGCGAATGGCGGCAATTACCGACCGGTTTACTCGCTCTGACGCATTCGACTGCGGAGAGTATACTGCTGTGGCCGTATGTGATATCTTGTGCGCCTTGAGAAACTTCTGGAAAACTTCCGACTTAAATTGAGAGCCATTGACCGATACAATGATCTCCGGAAAGCCAAAAGTATGAAACAGATCTTGCTGCAGATACTTGATCACAAGATCAGCCGTTAGTTTTTTAACAGCTTTCAGAAAGACGAACTTTGAATAGTGATCTAACACTATAAATATACCAATGTTCCCGCTTTTTGAGCGTGGATACGGGCCTAGAAAGTCGACGTATAGCTTTTGGAAAAACCTCTGCGACTCAGGTGCCACTCCCATCGGGGGTCGATGGACAGAGTTCGGTGCTTTAGTAGATTTGCACGTGTCGCACGCGAGTACATATGCTTTTACATCTTTGACTAAACTTGGCCAATAGAGAAACTGTCGCACTCGCTCTAAAGTCTTATGAACTCCCCCATGCGATGCTAAGGGATGGTCGTGAGCATTGGCTAATACCTCTGGAATAAGACTCTGTGGGATCCATAACTTCCAGATAAAATTATCATGAAGAGTACTCCCTGTGGCGAAATCACACTTCCTGTACACAAGACCTTCGACCACCCTCAGATCCGGCAGGTTAACGTCATTGGCTTTTATTCTGCTTGCCAGTTCTACATACTCGGCGGACTTAAAAGCTGGGGACTCGAGATCAACTGCTTGACCATAACCAACATCCACGGCCGCCAAATCTTCTTCATTGACTCTGGACAAGGCATCGGGTACAACATTTAAACGACCACTCCGGTGTTCAATTTTGAAGTTAAAGCCCTGTAACTTTAATGCCCATCGGGCTAGCCGCGAATGAAGATCCGTCTGAGTCATGAGCCATTTCAGAGATGCATGATCGGTGATAACCGTAAAATCATGTCCTTCAATGTAGGCTCTGAAACGGTTGATGCAAACGATTGCCGCCAGACACTCTTGCTCGGTCACAGAATAATTTCTTTGCGCCTTATTAAGTTTTTTCGACACAAAAGCTATCGGAAATTCGTCTCCCTCTGGAGTCTTTTGAACCAAGACGCCTCCAACTCCCGATTTGCTGGCATCGCAATGCACAAAGAACGGCTGGTTGAAATCCGGACTGCGAAGAACTGGCGCAGAGCACAACAATTTTTTAAGTACCTCGAACGCTGTACGTCCTTCTGGTGTCATGACAAATCTGCACTTAGGTTTCAGCAAGTCAGTGAGAGGGGAAGCTATCGACGCAAAATTTGCTATAAATTTACGATACCATCCAACCATTCCAAGGAATCTCCGTAAGGCTTTCAGAGAGTTCGGTACTGGAAAGTCCATCATGGCCGAAATTTTCCCGGGATCCGTTCGAATGACACCCTCCCCGACGAAATGACCAAGATACTTCACCGAACGCATACAGAATTTGCTCTTTTCCACGTTAAGCGTTAATCCGGCCAATCGAACATGCTGCGCTACAACTCTCAATACCTTTAGATGCGACTCAAAGCTATCGGAAACGATTAACAAGTCATCCAAGTAGACGAAGACTTCATTGCGAAGTTCCGCCGGGATCACCTTGTCCATCAATCTGGTCATGGTTTGCGACGCGTTGGTGAGACCGAACGGCATGACCTTGAACTGATATAAAGGTTTACCCGGAATTGTGAAAGCAGTTTTGTCCCGAGACTCCGGATCCAAGGGTATCTGCCAATAGGCATCCTTGAGATCCAGACTTGAGATGAACATTGCTCTGGGGAGGCGACTTAGTATACCGTCTATTTGCGGCAACGGATAGGCATCCTTTCGTGTAACGGCATTGACCTTCCGGCTGTCTAGGCAAAGTCTAACCTTTCCCGGTTTCTGGACTAGCACAACTGGAGAGGACCAGGCGCTATCAGATTCCTCAATAACTCCTAATTTGAGCATCCTGTCCACTTCAGAATACAGCAATTTCTCCACTGCTGGTGACACGGGAAAATGCCGTTGTTTTACGGGCTTGGCATCTCCTGCATCGATCGAGTGCGACAAAACCGATGTTCTACCCAAACCAGAGACTGCAAAGGATGGAAATCCCGACACAACCTTCTGCAAATCCTCTTTCTGGCTTAGAGTTAGTTCATGCGATTCCTGACAAATTTCTACTACCTGCATCTCCGGAGGTAATAAATTGAACGTGGACCAAAAATCGATTCCTAAATATAAGTCCTGGCTAAGCGACGGAGTGATATGTAGTTCCAAGTCCTTTACAACCTTATCATAGGTGACTGGAGTTCTCAATCGCCCCAGAACCTCCTGCCGCTTGCCATCTGCAGTATGAGCAACTGAGATTCCCCGTTTAAATGGAATCCTACTGGTGATTATTTGTTTAGCCAAATTCCCACCAACTACACTCATCGCTGCCCCCGTATCTAACAACCCAAGCACTGGCCGCTCAAAAATGTTTACCTCTGCGTACGGACGTTTATCTAGCTCTTTGTACCTAATCGCATTTATTGATTTAGCTGCCTTCCAAAATGATCTCATCCGTTTGGAGTGTCTTGAATTGGATTTACGACGGAACAGTGTTTCTGCAGCCTCTGCATCTGAATGAGAATTAATGAAATTGTGCCATAAATTTGTTGCTACACTACTGACGGACTGGACTGGAATGGTTGTATCTATAACTGCCTGGTGTTGCTTTTCTACTGGCTGGCGTCTGGGTTCGCGGATTTTTGGCGACGCACACTTTGAAGCTGACGAGGCTGTGTGCTCGCCCTGCCGTTTTTTTTCTGACATTTTTCACAAGCTGGTTTGTAAATGTTTGGAATGCCACACCCATAGCAAAAGATCTTGCGTTTGGATTCGCAATCCTGGTACCGATGTCCTTCCTTATGGCAGTTCCAACATACCAAGGCCAACGCTCCTATTTCGCCTTCGCCCTCCCCTTCGGAAAACTCCGTTGCGTTATCAGACATGTGCTCCTCCACCAACTCAGCCACTTGCCTACGGAAAGGGACACTCTTTTGATAACCATAATTCCGTCTCACGTCATCCAGGAAACTCTCTCTTCGTCTGCATATTTCCCTGAGCTCCCCAACCGAAGTTATGTTTATATTGAGCAACTCGTGCCTTACTTCGGGCCTCAAATTCCTTCGCAGTATGTCTACCACAGACTTTTCTGACAAGGGAGACTCTAAACTATCCATTAGCTGAACTATGGCGTCATAAAAAGCATCGAACCCTTCCTTTTCTTTTTGCTTCCGGTCCCTGATCGCTTCTCGAATGTCCACATCCGTGCGAGTGTCTCGGAACTGTTTCCTTAATGCCTGACAAAGCAAGTCCCATCGTACAACTACCACTGACTTATGAAACCTCCAAAAGAATTCACGAGCCTTTCCGTCAAAGAGGATGCTAGCGTTGCTACATAGCACCGCGAAGTTGCTTTCCAGCGTTGAATGGGTAAGAGCTTCTACTCTTTAGATAAAATTATCAACGCTAATTCCTTCCGCATTCCCGCTAAATCGTAGCTTCCAACCATTCATAATGTGTACGACCTTGTCCGGCCTTTGGGACAGGTCGGAAGCTATACTTCTAGGAGTGTCTCTGCCCTCTCTGTAAAATCCTGTCGATTCTCGGCCTCCGCCTGCTTCCTGACCCTGCGAACTATGGTCCTGAGCTAAGTTTCGAGTATGATGATCTCGGCCAGTCAGTTGAAGATGAGCAGCGACATTGGTTTGTATTATTTGCGCCATCTGCTCCGACAACTGGGATAAAAGGTCGTTTTGCATGGCCCGCACTGCTTGGGTAATCATGATCCCTATATTCCCGCTATCCACTGGAGCCGACCCTGGGTTATTAACGGGTGCTCCCGCCGCTGGGGTGCCTGAAGCTTTTTCTTTGCCTCCTGCCTGCTGTTTGGCGGTTTGCATGCCCGAGCCCGATGCGCCGCCTTGCAAGTCAAAAGTGACTCTTCCACACCTAGGACATTTGGCATTTTCCCTCGAATATGGCACTATGCAAGCTTTATGAAATTCGTGGCCACACCTGGTCTTGTATAACTGCTGAGATCCAAACTCTTCTCCACACAGAATGCAGACGGACGGATCTACAGGTTCTCCCTCCATTATTAATACGTTCCCTTTATCTCCAACTGCTAACTTCCGCTTACTCTGTCACTCACTATCAACGAGATTTAACGATTCGAGACTCAAAACAGCTGACCCGCTCAATTCCTTTCGGTACTTCAACTAGCCTTTCCTTCTTCAGCGCTCACAACTCTCTGCCGGTCAATGACCTATCTCAACTGAACCAGCTGTTCCGCGTTTTATCACCCTTGTTCTCTCCTAACACCTTCGATTGTGACACTTTTTTTTTTTGTTTGCCGCTTGAGGAATTGAGACGCGTTTATTGTTGAAAACAAAACATAAAAAAAATTATAAATAAAAAATAATATCTTGTAAAAACCGCAATATATAAAGAAATACAAAAACATTTATTTGCCTTCAAGCATAGCTTAGTTCCCCTGAAAAAAAAATCTTATTGGAACTGGTGTGAGAAGAAAGAACAAACATAATTTACCGCTACTTGTGCAGTGCTAATCAGCCCTCGCAACAACCAAACGTTTTGTTGCTTTGGCGCGCCGATCCGCAAGACAAAAACAACGACTGCAAGCTAAAGTGCGAGTAAATCGAAGCTAATCAGTTTCGTCTTCTTTACTCTCCTTCGCACTCTTGCTTCTGCGGACAGGTATGCTGGTTTTCCATCACCCGTGGCCAGGCAAACTCTTTATAAAGAGATTGTTCTGTCTTTCCAAGCGTTTGATGGCTAGCTCTGCCGCATACTATTGCTGAAAGTGGATGGGTCTTTGCCAAAACTTGTTATCCGTGGTCAGGGTAGACTTATCTAAAGACTTCTTCCCTGCTTTTCCAAACGTCTAACTAGTTGGGCTACGGACTCCATTACTGTAGGGTATTTAATCGCCTACTAAGCTCTACGACGTCAGCCGTGGCTTGTCGATCGCTGCTAGCAACTTCTCAACAATAACTCCTATGCGACTGATTTGCAAAATTTAGCTGACTGTGAAGCTCGTTATTCTGGCCCAGATGCTGCAGCAACCGTAGTTTGAGAATAAAAGCGGACAAACGTATATGCTTCTCTTCTCAAGCTCACTACATAGTATCTAGTTTGCCAGAAAAATCGAAAGTGTTTTTGATGTGTGTTCCTGCGATATTGTTGACCACATCGAGATGCGGTTCTACCAATTATTTTGGGTCCCATTGTTGGCCGCCACTAACTTTATAATAATGAAATTAATAATTACTTATAACTGTAACGAACTTGGCAGGTGTCGGGGAGTGAGAGAAGGGGGCACGCAGATATTCCCGGCTGGGAGGCTCGTCGGCTAGGTGGGGTGGTGATCTTGCCCTCCTCTCACTTAATGCCTATTCTCATTATTACAAGGTTATAATCTGTGCGTGCTACGACGAGAGTTAATTTGGACCTAAAATTCGACTGAACACATAATTGGCTCTTTCTTCTACCTGTTCCCGAACGCTTTTCCTCGCCTCCGATCTCGTTGAAGCGGATTGACCCTCCCTTCCTTGGCCATCCCTAGGTCGCAATTTTCACGGAATGACCCCTCTGCGTTCTCATGGGGCTCTCAGGGGCATCTGGCAAGCCGAAGGCAAACAAAAACTATATTCTAGAACATTATAAAATTTATTGAACCCTACATAAACAAATTTCTAAACTAAAACTAAACCTAGCCCAAAAATAGGTACGCATAAAACAGATAAAATAGATGGAATTTCAAAATGACTTAATAATAGTGATAAACAAAAATGAATAATTATTTCACATATAAAAAGATTAACAACGGCCAAACCGAAAGGGGGGAAGAAATAGAAACAGTAAGGGGGGAAGCATATAAAGTATTTGTCCCTCTCCTCTTTACTTTTTCAGTGGGACTCGAGTCAAATCGTTCGAGTTGAGTCTTTTACATTTCTCTTTCACACTCACCCGCAGATCCGCATGTCCACCGACGAAAGCGTTTCCGGAGGAGAATCGGACCTGGAACGAGAACTCCGATAGGGAGTGGCATAAAGCACAACAAAAACTCACTCACAAATTCCCCACTTTCCTCTCTCCACACTTACTTTGAGCGACTCATTACATTCAAAAAAAAACTTTCTCGCCCCTTTTCTTTTTCTCGTTCGCGCCGCCCCTTGCCGACTGCCGATGTCTTTCTCAAAAAAAAACTAACAAAAAAAATTATTTAAATTAACATAAAACACTCGACAATACACATATTAATTCTTTTCAAATTTCTGCCTTCCCGATCTCTTCCCGACCTTCCGCAATCGGGCCGTTTTCGACGACCACTCGCGCCGCCACTCGAAATCTCAGACTGTTCTTGATGGCGCTCAGTCTACGCTATGTAGCCCTTCCTTGGATCGCTCTCCAACCAGAAGATGGAGTTTTTTTTTCTTCCAAAAACCACTCAACTCCCGCTAGCGTCGTTGGTGCCCGGGTACTTGGGCCTGTAAATTTTCCACCGCAGCTTCGGCTGCTCCTCTGGACCTCTTTTGCGTCCCTCGGTCTCTCGATCTACTCGACGCCTCGGCGTCTTTGGATCCGTGAAGCTGAACCGGGTCGGTATTGTAATAAAAATGCGGCGACACGGCGTTCCTCTTCTGCCGTATAAACTGCGCCAATAGCCGGTCCTAGCTTGGAAAAACTAACGCCGGATTAACTCGAGACTTTCTCGTTTCAGAAGCACTTAGATAAAAAATATATTTTTTTTTTCTGATAAAAGAAAACGAATGCTCGGGTCGAGCGCCAAAACGGGAAGAGACCGAAGCCAAGCCCCTCAACATGCTAGAACCTTCGGGCCCTCTCATAGAACAAGGGAAATGCCAGAGAAAGTTGACAATCTGGGCTGTTAAATCTATCACCCTTTCCTATGCCCCTTTTCGTGACCTCCCAAACCTAGCCCATAGAGGGTGTATGCTCTGCCACGGCCATTACGGTGCCGACCACTAGATGGCGCTGCGAACTAGCTCTCTCGGCTGATCCAAGCGTTACAAATACCCCCCGCCGAAGATCTGACTTAGTGGTATCACACAAGTCGGATCCCAAACTGCGCGGATCAGCTATTGTTTTAAGTCTTTCGCGTGGTATCGACCAATAGACCGTCCTTGCAGATCCTCTAATTCATAGTAAGCATTCCCTATTTTCTTGCGTATTCTGGCCTTCACATATGCTGGGCCCAGTTTGGCACTATAGCCAGCCTGGAAGTTACTCTGCTTGAAGTTCTTTCTGAACACCTCTTGGCCCACTTGATACGAAATCTCCCTTGATCTCAAATTGTAAATCCGTTCGTTTTTCGCCCTTTGCTTCTCCATTATCGTTAAAGCCTTGCTACGTACCAACTCTAACGAATCCTCCTTGGAAAACACTAGGGATTTATCCTCCAACAATCGAAGAGATCTCAGAATTTTGTATGTTTCCCCGGAGCTAACGAACTGTTGCCCAAATACCATATAATACGGCGAAGTTCCGAGGCTGGAATGGACCGCGGTTCGCAATGCGCAACAGATACTGCTCAGCTCCTCGTCCCAATTTTTCTGATCTGCCCTCACGTATGAGCGAATGGCGGCAATTACCGACCGGTTTACTCGCTCTGACGCATTCGACTGCGGAGAGTATACTGCTGTGGCCGTATGTGATATCTTGTGCGCCCTGAGAAACTTCTGGAAAACTTCCGACTTAAATTGAGAGCCATTGTCCGATACAATGATCTCCGAAAAGCCAAAAGTATGAAACAGATCTTGCTGCAGATACTTGATCACAAGATCAGCCGTTAGTTTTTTAACAGCTTTCAGAAAGACGAACTTTGAATAGTGATCTAACACTATAAATATACCAATGTTCCCGCTTTTTGAGCGTGGATACGGGCCCAGAAAGTCGACGTATAGCTTTTGGAAAAACCTCTGCGACTCAGGTGCCACTCCCATCGGGGGTCGATGGACAGAGTTCGGTGCTTTAGTAGATTTGCACGTGTCGCACGCGAGTACATATGCTTTTACATCTTTGACTAAACTTGGCCAATAGAGAAACTGTCGCACTCGCTCTAAAGTCTTATGAACTCCCCCATGCGATGCTAAGGGATGGTCGTGAGCATTGGCTAATACCTCTGGAATAAGACTCTGTGGGATCCATAACTTCCAGATAAAATTATCATGAAGAATACTCCCTGTGGCGAAATCACACTTCCTGTACAAAAGACCTTCGACCACCCTCAGATCCGGCAGGTTAACGTCATTGGCTTTTATTCTGCTTGCCAGTTCTACATACTCAGCGGACTTAAAAGCTGGGGACTCGAGATCAACTGCTTGACCATAACCACCATCCACGGCCGCCAAATCTTCTTCATTGACTCTGGACAAGGCATCGGGTACAACATTTAAGCGACCACTCCGGTGTTCAATTTTGAAGTTAAAGCCCTGTAACTTTAATGCCCATCGGGCTAGCCGCGAATGTAGATCCGTCTGAGTCATGAGCCATTTCAGAGATGCATGATCGGTGATAACCGTAAAATCATGTCCTTCAATGTAGGCTCTGAAACGGTTGATGCAAACGATTGCCGCCAGACACTCTTGCTCGGTCACAGAATAATTTCTTTGCGCCTTATTAAGTTTTTTCGACACAAAAGCTATCGGAAATTCGTCTCCCTCTGGAGTCTTTTGAACCAAGACGCCTCCAACTCCTGATTTGCTGGCATCGCAATGCACAAAGAACGGCTGGTTGAAATCCGGACTGCGAAGAACTGGCGCAGAGCACAACAATTTTTTAAGTTCCTCGAACGCTGTACGTCCTTCTGGTGTCATGACAAATCTGCACTTAGGTTTCAGCAAGTCAGTGAGAGGGGAAGCTATCGACGCAAAATTTGCTATAAATTTACGATACCATCCAACCATTCCAAGGAATCTCCGTAAGGCTTTCAGAGAGTTCGGTACTGGAAAGTCCATCATGGCCGAAATTTTCCCGGGATCCGTTCGAATGACACCCTCCCCGACGATATGACCAAGATACTTCACCGAACGCATACAGAATTTGCTCTTTTCCACGTTAAGCGTTAATCCGGCCAATCGAACATGCTGCGCTACAACTCTCAATACCTTTAGATGCGACTCAAAGCTATCGGAAACGATTAACAAGTCATCCAAGTAGACGAAGACTTCATTGCGAAGTTCCGCCGGGATCACCTTGTCCATCAATCTGGTCATGGTTTGCGACGCGTTGGTGAGACCGAACGGCATGACCTTGAACTGATATAAAGGTTTACCCGGAATTGTGAAAGCAGTTTTGTCCCGAGACTCCGGATCCAAGGGTATCTGCCAATAGGCATCCTTGAGATCCAGACTTGAGATGAACATTGCTCTGGGGAGGCGACTTAGTATACCGTCTATTTGCGGCAACGGATAGGCATCCTTTCGTGTAACGGCATTGACCTTCCGGCTGTCTAGGCAAAGTCTAACCTTTCCCGGTTTCTGGACTAGCACAACTGGAGAGGACCAGGCGCTATCAGATTCCTCAATAACTCCTAATTTGAGCATCCTGTCCACTTCAGAATACAGCAATTTCTCCACTGCTGGTGACACGGGAAAATGCCGTTGTTTTACGGGCTTGGCATCTCCTGCATCGATCGAGTGCGACAAAACCGATGTTCTACCCAAACCAGAGACTGCAAAGGATGGAAATCCCGACACAACCTTCTGCAAATCCTCTTTCTGGCTTAGAGTTAGTTCATGCGATTCCTGACAAATTTCTACTACCTGCATCTCCGGAGGTAATAAATTGAACGTGGACCAAAAATCGATTCCTAAATATAAGTCCTGGCTAAGCGACGGAGTGATATGTAGTTCCAAGTCCTTTACAACCTTATCATAGGTGACTGGAGTTCTCAATCGCCCCAGAACCTCCTGCCGCTTGCCATCTGCAGTATGAGCAACTGAGATTCCCCGTTTAAATGGAATCCTACTGGTGATTATTTGTTTAGCCAAATTCCCACCAACTACACTCATCGCTGCCCCCGTATCTAACAACCCAAGCACTGGCCGCTCAAAAATGTTTACCTCTGCGTACGGACGTTTATCTAGCTCTTTGTACCTAATCGCATTTATTGATTTAGCTGCCTTCCAAAATGATCTCATCCGTTTGGAGTGTCTTGAATTGGATTTACGACGGAACAGTGTTTCTGCAGCCTCTGCATCTGAATGAGAATTAATGAAATTGTGCCATAAATTTGTTGCTACACTACTGACGGACTGGACTGGAATGGTTGTATCTATAACTGCCTGGTGTTGCTTTTCTACTGGCTGGCGTCTGGGTTCGCGGATTTTTGGCGACGCACACTTTGAAGCTGACGAGGCTGTGTGCTCGCCCTGCCGTTTTTTTTCTGACATTTTTCACAAGCTGGTTTGTAAATGTTTGGAATGCCACACCCATAGCAAAAGATCTTGCGTTTGGATTCGCAATCCTGGTACCGATGTCCTTCCTTATGGCAGTTCCAACATACCAAGGCCAACGCTCCTATTTCGCCTTCGCCCTCCCCTTCGGAAAACTCCGTTGCGTTATCAGACATGTGCTCCTCCACCAACTCAGCCACTTGCCTACGGAAAGGGACACTCTTTTGATAACCATAATTCCGTCTCACGTCATCCAGGAAACTCTCTCTTCGTCTGCATATTTCCCTGAGCTCCCCAACCGAAGTTATGTTTATATTGAGCAACTCGTGCCTTACTTCGGGCCTCAAATTCCTTCGCAGTATGTCTACCACAGACTTTTCTGACAAGGGAGACTCTAAACTATCCATTAGCTGAACTATGGCGTCATAAAAAGCATCGAACCCTTCCTTTTCTTTTTGCTTCCGGTCCCTGATCGCTTCTCGAATGTCCACATCCGTGCGAGTGTCTCGGAACTGTTTCCTTAATGCCTGACAAAGCAAGTCCCATCGTACAACTACCACTGACTTATGAAACCTCCAAAAGAATTCACGAGCCTTTCCGTCAAAGAGGATGCTAGCGTTGCTACATAGCACCGCGAAGTTGCTTTCCAGCGTTGAATGGGTAAGAGCTTCTACTCTTTAGATAAAATTATCAACGCTAATTCCTTCCGCATTCCCGCTAAATCGTAGCTTCCAACCATTCATAATGTGTACGACCTTGTCCGGCCTTTGGGACAGGTCGGAAGCTATACTTCTAGGAGTGTCTCTGCCCTCTCTGTAAAATCCTGTCGATTCTCGGCCTCCGCCTGCTTCCTGACCCTGCGAACTATGGTCCTGAGCTAAGTTTCGAGTATGATGATCTCGGCCAGTCAGTTGAAGATGAGCAGCGACATTGGTTTGTATTATTTGCGCCATCTGCTCCGACAACTGGGATAAAAGGTCGTTTTGCATGGCCCGCACTGCTTGGGTAATCATGATCCCTATATTCCCGCTATCCACTGGAGCCGACCCTGGGTTATTAACGGGTGCTCCCGCCGCTGGGGTGCCTGAAGCTTTTTCTTTGCCTCCTGCCTGCTGTTTGGCGGTTTGCATGCCCGAGCCCGATGCGCCGCCTTGCAAGTCAAAAGTGACTCTTCCACACCTAGGACATTTGGCATTTTCCCTCGAATATGGCACTATGCAAGCTTTATGAAATTCGTGGCCACACCTGGTCTTGTATAACTGCTGAGATCCAAACTCTTCTCCACACAGAATGCAGACGGACGGATCTACAGGTTCTCCCTCCATTATTAATACGTTCCCTTTATCTCCAACTGCTAACTTCCGCTTACTCTGTCACTCACTATCAACGAGATTTAACGATTCGAGACTCAAAACAGCTGACCCGCTCAATTCCCTTCGGTACTTCAACTAGCCTTTCCTTCTTCAGCGCTCACAACTCTCTGCCGGTCAATGACCTATCTCAACTGAACCAGCTGTTCCGCGTTTTATCACCCTTGTTCTCTCCTAACACCTTCGATTGTGACACTTTTTTTTTTTGTTTGCCGCTTGAGGAATTGAGACGCGTTTATTGTTGAAAACAAAACATAAAAAAAATTATAAATAAAAAATAATATCTTGTAAAAACCGCAATATATAAAGAAATACAAAAACATTTATTTGCCTTCAAGCATAGCTTAGTTCCCCTGAAAAAAAAATCTTATTGGAACTGGTGTGAGAAGAAAGAACAAACATAATTTACCGCTACTTGTGCAGTGCTAATCAGCCCTCGCAACAACCAAACGTTTTGTTGCTTTGGCGCGCCGATCCGCAAGACAAAAACAACGACTGCAAGCTAAAGTGCGAGTAAATCGAAGCTAATCAGTTTCGTCTTCTTTACTCTCCTTCGCACTCTTGCTTCTGCGGACAGGTATGCTGGTTTTCCATCACCCGTGGCCAGGCAAACTCTTTATAAAGAGATTGTTCTGTCTTTCCAAGCGTTTGATGGCTAGCTCTGCCGCATACTATTGCTGAAAGTGGATGGGTCTTTGCCAAAACTTGTTATCCGTGGTCAGGGTAGACTTATCTAAAGACTTCTTCCCTGCTTTTCCAAACGTCTAACTAGTTGGGCTACGGACTCCATTACTGTAGGGTATTTAATCGCCTACTAAGCTCTACGACGTCAGCCGTGGCTTGTCGATCGCTGCTAGCAACTTCTCAACAATAACTCCTATGCGACTGATTTGCAAAATTTAGCTGACTGTGAAGCTCGTTATTCTGGCCCAGATGCTGCAGCAACCGTAGTTTGAGAATAAAAGCGGACAAACGTATATGCTTCTCTTCTCAAGCTCACTACATAGTATCTAGTTTGCCAGAAAAATCGAAAGTGTTTTTGATGTGTGTTCCTGCGATATTGTTGACCACATCGAGATGCGGTTCTACCAATTATTTTGGGTCCCATTGTTGGCCGCCACTAACTTTATAATAATGAAATTAATAATTACTTATAACTGTAACGAACTTGGCAGGTGTCGGGGAGTGAGAGAAGGGGGCACGCAGATATTCCCGGCTGGGAGGCTCGTCGGCTAGGTGGGGTGGTGATCTTGCCCTCCTCTCACTTAATGCCTATTCTCATTATTACAAGGTTATAATCTGTGCGTGCTACGACGAGAGTTAATTTGGACCTAAAATTCGACTGAACACATAATTGGCTCTTTCTTCTACCTGTTCCCGAACGCTTTTCCTCGCCTCCGATCTCGTTGAAGCGGATTGACCCTCCCTTCCTTGGCCATCCCTAGGTCGCAATTTTCACGGAATGACCCCTCTGCGTTCTCATGGGGCTCTCAGGGGCATCTGGCAAGCCGAAGGCAAACAAAAACTATATTCTAGAACATTATAAAATTTATTGAACCCTACATAAACAAATTTCTAAACTAAAACTAAACCTAGCCCAAAAATAGGTACGCATAAAACAGATAAAATAGATGGAATTTCAAAATGACTTAATAATAGTGATAAACAAAAATGAATAATTATTTCACATATAAAAAGATTAACAACGGCCAAACCGAAAGGGGGGAAGAAATAGAAACAGTAAGGGGGGAAGCATATAAAGTATTTGTCCCTCTCCTCTTTACTTTTTCAGTGGGACTCGAGTCAAATCGTTCGAGTTGAGTCTTTTACATTTCTCTTTCACACTCACCCGCAGATCCGCATGTCCACCGACGAAAGCGTTTCCGGAGGAGAATCGGACCTGGAACGAGAACTCCGATAGGGAGTGGCATAAAGCACAACAAAAACTCACTCACAAATTCCCCACTTTCCTCTCTCCACACTTACTTTGAGCGACTCATTACATTCAAAAAAAAACTTTCTCGCCCCTTTTCTTTTTCTCGTTCGCGCCGCCCCTTGCCGACTGCCGATGTCTTTCTCAAAAAAAAACTAACAAAAAAAATTATTTAAATTAACATAAAACACTCGACAATACACATATTAATTCTTTTCAAATTTCTGCCTTCCCGATCTCTTCCCGACCTTCCGCAATCGGGCCGTTTTCGACGACCACTCGCGCCGCCACTCGAAATCTCAGACTGTTCTTGATTGCGCTCAGTCTACGCTATGTAGCCCTTCCTTGGATCGCTCTCCAACCAGAAGATGGAGTTTTTTTTTCTTCCAAAAACCACTCAACTCCCGCTAGCGTCGTTGGTGCCCGGGTACTTGGGCATGTAAATTTTCCACCGCAGCTTCGGCTGCTCCTCTGGACCTCTTTTGCGTCCCTCGGTCTCTCGATCTACTCGACGCCTCGGCGTCTTTGGATCCGTGAAGCTGAACCGGGTCGGTATTGTAATAAAAATGCGGCGACACGGCGTTCCTCTTCTGCCGTATAAACTGCGCCAATAGCCGGTCCTAGCTTGGAAAAACTAACGCCGGATTAACTCGAGACTTTCTCGTTTCAGAAGCACTTAGATAAAAAATATATTTTTTTTTTCTGATAAAAGAAAACGAATGCTCGGGTCGAGCGCCAAAACGGGAAGAGACCGAAGCCAAGCCCCTCAACATGCTAGAACCTTCGGGCCCTCTCATAGAACAAGGGAAATGCCAGAGAAAGTTGACAATCTGGGCTGTTAAATCTATCACCCTTTCCTATGCCCCTTTTCGTGACCTCCCAAACCTAGCCCATAGAGGGTGTATGCTCTGCCACGGCCATTACGGTGCCGACCACTAGATGGCGCTGCGAACTAGCTCTCTCGGCTGATCCAAGCTTTACAAGACTTTAATGTTCTTGACCACACGCGGCTGTAGTTCGCTCTGAAAATCGAACCAAACGAATGATACAGCGCTTCCGCAATGGATATTCAGAAAATGTTCTCACCGTGATCAGTTTGTCTGCCATCTCCAACATTTCAGTCTTGACTTCCTGTCCGTTGAGCACGTTAATAGTGAGGTTGGTGAGCTCTTTGCCCAGCAGGCGACACATTTCCCTGCGCTCGGTGAAATAGTTCTGTATGTAGTGCAGGAAGCTCAGAGCTATCCTGTTGTGTATGTTGCTCTTCGGGGAGCTGGCTTCCTGAATCGTCAAATCGATGAAGAACTTGACCACGTAATCGGGCTGAACGGCGTTCAGCGGCGCGTCGAAGCTGCAGTTCATGACGGTCCACAGAGTGGGCAGAAGGCTTGGACATTCCAGGCGTCCTCACCACCACCATTCAGCAGGGCCTGCCTACTCTCTCCATTGATTTGATCCTCTCTCTGCTGGTAATCGTCGAGAGTTTGGCCCAGAACGAGGAGTACCGAACAGTCCTGGGCCAGCATCGTCCGCTCACCGAGCAAATTGCTCAACTTTTGATGGTAATGGCAGTCTCAGGAAGCACTCTCATTCTGTGGTGTCTTGGCATCTATAACGCATTTTTCACCCACTTCCACAGCGCTCCTATGCCCATTCCATTCTCGTGAACAACATCTTCCGTTGCCTGTGCACCATCGTCGATAAGCAGGATGTTCGTGAGGTGCTGCTTGAGAACTACATTGTGTCCTCCATCAAACGGGCTCTGAAGTCGCTCTCTAATCTGGTCAAGACGGCTGTGACCAACTTCATTCTGCAGACCACGCGCTTTAGCGAATTCATCGACGCCTACATAGATCGCGGCATTCTGGAAGTGTAAGCGGCTCCCAACTACTCTCACCCCCCCTGCATTATCATATTCCTATCCCAATCCCGATCTTAGCCTGATGCTGTTCCAGAAACACGCCTTCTGCGTGTCCACCTGGGGACCGGCCATCGAGAGCATCCTCTCTAAGTGCCCCACGATGAAGTTCTGCATTAGAAACTGCCTAACCTTCACCGACATTACTGCCGGCAAGGACTTTAATGTGTCCAGAAAAAAGTTTGACGACTTCCGCACTCTCCAGGACATTCTACGCAACGATTGCTCTCTGGAGGCCGTTCTGGTGGTCAATTTTGACCGATTGGAGGCGGATGAGGCGGATCTGATGAGAGTTCCGTCGTTCTGCCTTCCGATGTCCGATGGTGCCGGTGATCATACCTGGTGCTACTGCAAGCGTCCTGCCGATCCCCATCTACCCAAATATCTGGAGACGCTTAATCAAACTCTGATGGTGGGTCTATCCCATCTAATCCTTAATAAGCTGCTAACCATGTCCCATCTGATGATTCACAGATGCACGGCCTGGTGGAGAATCCGCCAAAGGTGCGCAGCGCCATCGATTTTGATAACGTGGCCAGGCGCATCATGATCATTGCCGAAGTCGTGCACAATGTGATGAACGATAACCTCAAGATCCTCGACCTCAACTCGACGGAGGAGTGTTCCCGCCACGCGGTGCGATGCCACCTTCAGGAACTGCGCTACGTCTACCACACTAACTTCATACCCCTGGGCATGGTGCACAGTGGCTGCCAGTTTGAGCGCGCCATCCTCTTCAAGGCCCTGGCCGATCAGATCGGCCTGCCCTGCACCCTGGAGCGCAGTGTCGACGGCCGGATGCTGTACAACGAGGTGCCGATGCCGCTGGAGATCGACAAGGATGTTCACTGCGACAAGAAGACCCTCCAGTTTATGCCCTGACGCATGCTGCGCCCCACCCACGTCGTCGATCTCATGTACAACGTAGGCGACCTGTATCCGATGCAGAGTCGCCAGGCACTGCAGTATCTGCGCCTCTATTGATCACTGAGATTTTTTTATTTAATCCTTTTTCCAGCTTCCATTTCAAAATTTCCTGTCGCATCATTTATCGAATGGGCTTGTAATCGAGTTTATTAAAGGGGCCAAAGAAGCAGTGGTTTTGGTCTCAGCTAGTCCTATCCACAGTCCACTGCGCATGTCCTCGTCCACTGCGCCTTCGCCTGGCATTCGTCCTGGCAACGCATGTAAATAATAAGCAAGCGACTGGGATTGTAAATTTTAAAAAATATCGTACATCGATAAATCAAATTTTATACATTTTAATATTGCCATATCGAATGTATCAATTTTAAAACATTAATATATCGATATATCGGAATAATAATAATAAGGAGCGGTGAAATATTTGCGTACTCTTCCTTCTTGGAATATAATAGGCAATTGGGTCTGTGATTTGGTAAGCACTTACAGTCTAGATATTTCTATTAATCTAATCGTCGAAAAAAATATCTCACCGAAAATAAAACACATGCAAAGCGTTGCTCTCCTGGCTGGCTCATAATGAGCCAGATAACCTGCGATTTAGTTTTCTGCGATACGTTTGATGTATGAAATGGCACATCCTTATAATATAAGGTCCCACATCGATATATCGATAAAATATCAACAAACATGCAAGCGACTGTTGGCGGAGAATTTGGAACACCAGCGTAGATTAAATAGAAGCTGGTGGCTTGAACCATGTGCCGAGTGCTCCTCACGCTCGCCTACTTCCTCCTGACCATCTCGTCCATTGTGTTTACGGCCTGCGTCAACAATGGTGAGTGTGTGTGCTCCTTGGAGCGATGTGACCTTGTTCACCAGCAGCCGCAGAAGAGAAAAATCAACAATCTTTAAAATTCCTGCATTCCCGGACAGTCACGGGCACGATTCTCAGTGCCGAAAGTGGTTAAGATAGGCTCTGAAACTTGCGTTGCAGTTGGTGCTATAGCCGATGCTTCAGCCTGTGGATCAGATGCGTTTGTCAGGGTTTGTTCGGTCGCAGATTTTTCAGGATTTGTGACTGACACCTGCTCTGACTGCACTACATTTTTTAGATGCCACAGTCGCAGTGTCGCACTCCTCGTCGCTTTCCAGATCGTCGCGCGCCTCACGTGATGGTGGATTAAAGCTACCGTCGAGCATCGTCTTAAAGACTTTAATGTTCTTGACCAAACGCGGCTCTAGTTCGCTCTGAAAACCGAACCAAACGAATGATACAGCGCTTCCGCAATGGATATTCAGAAAATGTTCTCACCGTGATCAGTTTGCTGCCATCTCCAACATTTCAGTCTTGACTTCCTGTCCGTTGAGCACGTTAATAGTGAGGTTGGTGAGCTCTTTGGCCAGCAGGCGACACATTTCCCTGCGCTCGGTGAAATAGTTCTGTATGTAGTGCAGGAAGCTCAGAGCGATCCTGTTGTGTATGTTGCTCTTCGGGCAGCTGGCTTCCTGAATCGTCAAATCGATGAAGAACTTGACCACGTAATCGGGCTGAACGGCGTTCAGCGGCGCGTCGAAGCTGCAGTTCATGACGGTCCACAGAGTGGGCAGAAGGCAGGGTTGCAGAAGCGCCTGCTTCTTGAGGCGGGCAAGGTTCTCAAAGAACATGCCCAGGACCTGGCTGATGATTGGCTCTGCGTTGGGATTGAAGTAGCGTTTGAGCAGCTGCTCGAGCACCTCGGGCCGATCGTCGATGTGACCGCGCAGGACCAAGCGACAAAAGCCTCGCACTATGGCCAGGCTCACGCCCTTGTCGACCACCATTTCCATATAGCGGCCCATCGCCATAATGATGTCGACGCTATGCTCGCTGTTCTGCACTGTCTGATCGCCATCCTCCTCCCCGTCGTATGTATCCTGCACGGTATAGAGCTGGCGGCGATTGGACGTCTTAGACCCCAGCCCCCTAGCACCTATCTTCCGGCTCAACTTGTCGACATAGTCGATGCCAGAGAAGACAGCTGACAGAGGTCTCGCACAGACGGACCTCCTTGCTATTGTAGAACTGATGGTATACAACCCGGAACACCGTCTCGGTGTATGCCTCATAGAACATACTGTAGGCGTTGCCGCATTTGATGGCCCATTCGAAGATGTCCACATCCGAGGAGTGGAGATGCCGGCAAATGAAGTACTTGTACAGCTTACATATGCTGGGAGTGAGCTTCTGGACATGCGGAGAGGCCACCATATAGTATGAGGTGAACAGGCCTTTCAGGACACGCTCCTGGTTGGAGAGCTTCGGACGGGCGGGCATGTCCAGAAAGCCGTGCTTCACCAGCAGCGGTTTGATCAGCTCCGTGTACTCCTCTGTGACAGCCATCTTCTCCTTATTCACGGACAGAGCCTGTATATACTCCTTCTGGCGCCCAAAGTAATCCTCCTGTTCCTCCAGCTCTAAGATCTTCACCTTCAACGAGGATATCTTCATCTTCGAGGGCGTGTCCAAGTCGTCCAGCAACTTACTGATCAGATTGCGATCGTGTACTAGCTCATTCTGCTTGGTATTAAGGTCACACGTCTCGTAGATGATCTCAATGAAGAACTGCATCCGGTCATTAAGGTCGGTGATCAGCTTCTCCATGCAACGCACGAGCACGCGGACGATCTTGTGGTCGAGCAGACAGTCCTTCAATAGATTTTTGCTACGCCCAATCTCGTCGCCCAGGTCGTACGAGTCCAGGATTTCCACCAGCGAGAGCAGCATGTTCTGGAACTCTATCTGGGCGAACTTGTCCATGTCCGGTTTCTGGCTCTCACAGAACCTACAATGGATAGCAATCACTTACTGTTTGGATTTCGTTTGGGTCTCATTCAACTCACTTGTTCACATAGGTGCAGAAGACACTCAGTTCGGGCAGCACCTGGTCGCTTTCGTCCGCCTGCGTGCTCTCCAGATAGTCGCCGAGGCACTGCCAATAGAGCAACAGCTCCACGTTGAGACATTCCAGCGGTACACATCGATTCAGCTCACAGTCGTCACCGAGGGGCAGTTGTGCCATCAGTTGCTGATTGTCGGTCTGCTCAAAGATTTCACGCAACATTTGCTTGGTCACGCTCCGGAAACGCATCAGCTCCTCCTCGCTGGAGTCCAGCTTGAGGGCCGCTATCAGAGCCACATAGTTCTGTTGGTAGGAGTCGATCCAGGCCTTAAGCATGATGTTTACCGCCGTCTTTTTAACGTTGGCCGAGCTGTCGTTCAGACCTTGCTCCAGGAGGGTCAGGCGCTGCGCCACCCTGTAGGCGCGCACTGGATAGTTGCACATGTTGACGTACGTATGGCGGCGCACCTTCTCATCCACGTCCCACAGACGCTGCAGTATGTAGGGCACCGTGATGTAGTTGCGGCCCATGCAGGTGATAATGCACTGGCGCACGCTGGACAAGGGATCCGCAGACAGATGGAACTGATAGGCGCAGACAACTGGATCGACGGGATTGTCCGGAATCTGGAGACGCTGCATGGCCAGGACTGCTTGCTTGCGCACACCGGCCGACACGTCCTTCACGCGCTCCAGCATAGTCTCGAAAATCTCGTCGCACTGCTTGTCGTCGAGTGCCGCATTGGGTCCCAGTTTCTCAAGTATCAGATTCACAAAGTAGCAAATCCGATAGCGAACGTGCGGACTGCTGGAATATGTCTGGGAAAAACAAACAAAAGCATTCAATTGAATCTCAATGGTAAAGTACAGTAGACCCTTACAGTCAACAGCCAGTGGAATGTTTCAGTCATCATGGGGTGCGTCTTCTCCGACTCGAAGCTGGTCACGAATTTCGCGCAAAAGGACAGGGCCTTGTTACCGTTCTCGTTGCTCTCCTCCGCCTCGAGTACAGTCTTCAGCACATTGATGAATGTGTTCAGACTCTTGGTGGCCCATCTGCAAGGCAATTGACAATTCATAGTTGGATTGGACGAGTTCTAATCGGCTGAGCCAGCTGGCTAGCCAGCGGGTCCCAGTGACGCTGTTCCTTACCCTCGAGTACAGTTGCTGCAGCTCCTTTTCGTAGCGCTTGTGGAGTGACTCCTTGAGTTCCGCGTGACGCATTATTGTGTACATGGATTCCGCGCCTCCTCTGCATTGTTCCCGGATGGGAACGGAGGTCGGATCACTGATCTCCATTTCGTTTTCCTTTTCGGCCGAAACGGCATTGTTGTTCTTGGTCGCCTCCCTTTTTGATGCGGCTGCTGCCGCCGCTTTGGATTTTGGCTTCGCTTTTGCCTTTGGTTTGGGCATTTCGTGATTTGTTTTGCTTTTACTAACTAAATACTGCTCGATTACTTTATACTGTACAATTTGTAAAATTTTCGTGAGTGTACGATGGAACACAAACAAGCGTAGCGTTGTTGCTCATTCTTCTTTTTCACCCCCATTCGCTTGTCAATTTCAAAAAGAACGCTACGCGTGCGGTAATATTAGTGCATTTTAGACTGATGCTAGGGATGTTACATATATATCGATACATATCGCATCGTTAATCTGATTCCTCTTTCCAACCTATTCGCTTGTGAATTTAAAAAAATTAACAAAAAATGGGTATTTCAATTTATACTTTTGTTTACTTTCTAATCATACTGTTTAAAAATGAAAGAAAGAAAGTGATCTGTGAGAAAAATGTAGTACACAAACAAATTTCGTTACAACACGGCAGCAAAATATTCAACAAAAATGTCTAAAGTAACTGTTCGGGCCAGCCGCTGAAGAATAACCGTAACTTTCACATTATTATTGTATGAGCAGAGAGAGCCGCCTATGTTGTAAAACGTTGACGTTCTGAAGAGCTGCTGCGCTCTCCCGCTAAAGGGGCTCTCTGCCGCCGCCACTTCGGCAACTACTTTGATCTGCTGCCGCCACTTCGGCAATAGTTTAGTTCTATGCTAACCTCTCTGCGCATTGGTTGCATATCGGTCTCGCATAAAGTTTATCTGGCAATAGCAAGCAATCGGCTTCCGCTAAGCCACCAAGATTAAATACGAATTATAAGTTTAACCCAAAATCTCTTTTCATTTTTGAAACACATAGGTGCCAAAAAAGCTTGGCATCTCAAACAGTAACGAAGAAAGTTTACGAAGCTCGCTCCATTTACCCGGACCGCACAAAGTCCGAGGAGAAGTCATTCACCGAGGTTAATGTCCTCGTCAAGACTTTGGACACGGCGCTGCTGCTGCTCAGCTCCAAGGAGGAATGCGTCCTGTTGACCGTCTTCAGTCACATAATGGACTTTACGCGGCGCCAGGACTAGAATGTACTGGAGCTGAAGGAGCATAAAATGCTGGAAGTGCTGCTGGAGAAGAAAATCTTCATTGATTCGGAGAACGTTATCATCCGACGCTTCGCCTTGTACCTCATGAACGCCTTAATGGACAACACGGACATGAACACGCTCGAGCCCGAGACGACTGAAGGCATCCTGGAGGTGGCCTATAGTTTCTACCTGCAGGAAACTGACGATTTCTGCATAGAATATCTCTCGCACCTGCTAAACATGTGCCTGCGTGATCCCAAAGTGGCCCAGGGAATTGTGGAGAACTTTGAGCTCTTGCAGAAGTTCAAGGCAGTGATTGCCACCTCCGAGAATCCCGACACCATTCATAGCTCCATCGAGGCCGGGAGATTCAGCGACCAGAGTGTGTTTGAGCCGCTGCATCGCTGCTTCCATGTCCTGGAGCAGCTGGTCAAAGAATTTTGCGAAGATCTGCAAGGACCGGATGCGGTCGAGATCATTGAGGTGCTGGCCACGGCTCTCCGGTCCGAGAAGATGACCAAGCTGTTCTTCGAGCATAACCTCTTCGACCTTATTGTCGAGCACCTGAAGGACCAAATCGATATCCTGTCCCTTGAGCTGCGCTGCACCATCATATCCATCTTCGCGGAAACTGCGAAGTACGTGCAGTATCTGGTGAGGATGCACACTGCCGAGATCACGGACATGTTCATCGGCTGCCTCATGGAGAACGACCCGGCACCGGCCACCTTCGTGATCCTCGGGCTCAACCGCATGGCCGATAATCCGGACGCACTGCGTCGAACTGTGACCGAGTTTGATGAGGGGGCTCTGCAGAAGCTAGTGTCCATTTTCCAGTCCCCGGAGGTGATCATCAAGACCCGGGAGCAGGCAGCCGAGTTTATCAATCGCCTCCTGACCGGAGCCTATCGCGACACGGCTGGAGAGCTGACGGACTTGGACATTCCAGGCGTCCTCACCACCACCATTCAGCAGGGCCTGCCTACTCTCTCCATTGATTTGATCCTCTCTCTGCTGGTAATCGTCGAGAGTTTGGCCCAGAACGAGGAGTACCGAACAGTCCTGGGCCAGCATCGTCCGCTCACCGAGCAAATTGCTCAACTTTTGATGGTAATGGCAGTCTCAGGAAGCACTCTCATTCTGTGGTGTCTTGGCATCTATAACGCATTTTTCACCCACTTCCACAGCGCTCCTATGCCCATTCCATTCTCGTGAACAACATCTTCCGTTGCCTGTGCACCATCGTCGATAAGCAGGATGTTCGTGAGGTGCTGCTTGAGAACTACATTGTGTCCTCCATCAAGCGGGCTCTGAAGTCGCTCTCTAATCTGGTCAAGACGGCTGTGACCAACTTCATTCTGCAGACCACGCGCTTTAGCGAATTCATCGACGCCTACATAGATCGCGGCATTCTGGAAGTGTAAGCGGCTCCCAACTACTCTCACCCCCCCCTGCATTATCATATTCCTATCCCAATCCCGATCTTAGCCTGATGCTGTTCCAGAAACACGCCTACTGCGTGTCCACCTGGGGACCGGCCATCGAGAGCATCCTCTCTAAGTGCCCCACGATGAAGTTCTGCATTAGAAACTGCCTAACCTTCACCGACATTACTGCCGGCAAGGACTTTTATGTGTCCAGAAAAGTTTGACGACTTCCGCACTCTCCAGGACATTCTACGCAACGATTGCTCTCTGGAGGCCGTTCTGGTGGTCAATTTTGACCGATTGAAGGCGGATGAGGCGGATCTGATGAGAGTTCCGTCGTTCTGCCTTCCGATGTCCGATGGTGCCGGTGATCATACCTGGTGCTACTGCAAGCGTCCTGCCGATCCCCATCTACCCAAATATCTGGAGACGCTTAATCAAACTCTGATGGTGGGTCTATCCCATCTAATCCTTAATAAGCTGCTAACCATGTCCCATCTGATGATTCACAGATGCACGGCCTGGTGGAGAATCCGCCAAAGGTGCGCAGCGCCATCGATTTTGATAACGTGGCCAAGCGCATCAAGATCATTGCCGAAGTCGTGCACAATGTGATGAACGATAACCTCAAGATCCTCGACCTCAACTCGACGGAGGAGTGTTCCCGCCACGCGGTGCGATGCCACCTTCAGGAACTGCGCTACGTCTACCACACTAACTTCATACCCCTGGGCATGGTGCACAGTGGCTGCCAGTTTGAGCGCGCCATCCTCTTCAAGGCCCTGGCCGATCAGATCGGCCTGCCCTGCACCCTGGAGCGCAGTGTCGACGGCCGGATGCTGTACAACGAGGTGCCGATGCCGCTGGAGATCGACAAGGATGTTCACTGCGACAAGAAGACCCTCCAGTTTATGCCCGGGCGCATGCTGCGCTCCACCCACGTCGTCGATCTCATGTACAACGTAGGCGACCTGTATCCGATGCAGAGTCGCCAGGCACTGCAGTATCTGCGCCTCTATTGATCACTGAGATTTTTTTATTTAATCCTTTTTCCAGCTTCCATTTCAAAATTTCCTGTCGCACCATTTATCGAATGGGCTTGTAATCGAGTTTATTAAAGGGGCCAAAGAAGCAGTGGTTTTGGTCTCAGCTAGTCCTATCCACAGTCCACTGCGCATGTCCTCGTCCACTGCGTCTTCGCCTGGCATTCGTCCTGGCAACGCATGTAAATAATAAGCAAGCGACTGGGATTGTAAATTTTAAAAAATATCGTACATCGATAAATCAAATTTTATAAATTTTAATATTGCCATATCGAATGTATCAATTTTAAAACCTTAATATATCGATATATCGGAATAATAATAAGGAGCGGTGAAATATTTGCGTACTCTTCCTTCTTGGAATATAATAGGCAATTGGGTCTGTGATTTGGTAAGCACTTACAGTCTAGATATTTCTATTAATCTAATCGTCGAAAAAAATATCGCACCGAAAATAAAACACATGCAAAGCGTTGCTCTCCTGGCTGGCTCATATTGAGCCAGATAACCTGGGATTTAGTTTTCTGCGATACGTTTGATGTATGATATGGCACATCCTTATAATATAAGGTCCCATATCGATATATCGATAAAATATCAACAAACATGCAAGCGACTGTTGGCGGAGCATTTGGAACACCAGCGTAGATTAAATAGAAGCTGGTGGCTTGAACCATGTGCCGAGTGCTCCTCACGCTCGCCTACTTCCTCCTGACCATCTCGTCCATTGTGTTTACGGCCTGCGTCAACAATGGTGAGTGTGTGTGCTCCTTGGAGCGATGTGACCTTGTTCACCAGCAGCCGCAGAAGAGAAAAATCAATAATCTTTAAAATTCCTGCATTCCCGGACAGTCACGGGCACTATTCTCAGTGCCGAAAGTGGTTAAGATAGGCTCTGAAACTTGCGTTGCAGTTGGTGCTATAGCCGATGCTTCAGCCTGTAGATCAGATGCGTTTGTCAGGGTTTGTTCGGTCGCAGATTTTTCAGGATTTGTGACTGACACCTGCTCTGACTGCACTACATTTTCAGATGCCACAGTCGCAGTGTCGCACTCCTCGTCGCTTTCCAGATCGTCGCGCGCCTCACGTGATGGTGGATTAAAGCTACCGTCGAGCATCGTCTTAAAGACTTTAATGTTCTTGACCAAACGCGGCTCTAGTTCGCTCTGAAAACCGAACCAAACGAATGATACAGCGCTTCCGCAATGGATATTCAGAAAATGTTCTCACCGTGATCAGTTTGCTGCCATCTCCAACATTTCAGTCTTGACTTCCTGTCCGTTGAGCACGTTAATAGTGAGGTTGGTGAGCTCTTTGGCCAGCAGGCGACACATTTCCCTGCGCTCGGTGAAATAGTTCTGTATGTAGTGCAGGAAGCTCAGAGCGATCCTGTTGTGTATGTTGCTCTTCGGGCAGCTGGCTTCCTGAATCGTCAAATCGATGAAGAACTTGACCACGTAATCGGGCTGAACGGCGTTCAGCGGCGCGTCGAAGCTGCAGTTCATGACGGTCCACAGAGTGGGCAGAAGGCAGGGTTGCAGAAGCGCCTGCTTCTTGAGGCGGGCAAGGTTCTCAAAGAACATGCCCAGGACCTGGCTGATGATTGGCTCTGCGTTGGGATTGAAGTAGCGTTTGAGCAGCTGCTCGAGCACCTCGGGCCGATCGTCGATGTGACCGCGCAGGACCAAGCGACAAAGGCCTCGCACTATGGCCAGGCTCACGCCCTTGTCGACCACCATTTCCATATAGCGGCCCATCGCCATAATGATGTCGACGCTATGCTCGCTGTTCTGCACTGTCTGATCGCCATCCTCCTCCCCGTCGTATGTATCCTGCACGGTATAGAGCTGGCGGCGATTGGACGTCTTAGACCCCAGCCCCTAGCACCTATCTTCCGGCTCAACTTGTCGACATAGTCGATGCCAGAGAAGACAGCTGACAGAGGTCTCGCACAGACGGACCTCCTTGCTATTGTAGAACTGATGGTATACAACCCGGAACACCGTCTCGGTGTATGCCTCATAGAACATACTGTAGGCGTTGCCGCATTTGATGGCCAATTCGAAGATGTCCACATCCGAGGAGTGGAGAAGCCGGCAAATGAAGTCCTTGTACAGCTTACATATGCTGGGAGTGAGCTTCTGGACATGCGGAGAGGCCACCATATAGTATGAGGTGAACAGGCCTTTCAGGACACGCTCCTGGTTGGAGAGCTTCGGACGGGCGGGCATGTCCAGAAAGCCGTGTTTCACCAGCAGCGGTTTGATCAGCTCCGTGTACTCCTCTGTGACAGCCATCTTCTCCTTATTCACGGACTGAGCCTGTATATACTCCTTCTGGCGCCCAAAGTTATCCTCCTGTTCCTCCAGCTCTAAGATCTTCACCTTCAACGAGGATATCTTCATCTTCGAGGGCGTGTCCAAGTCGTCCAGCAACTTACTGATCAGATTGCGATCGTGCACTAGCTCATTCTGCTTGGTATTAAGGTCACACGTCTCGTAGATGATCTCAATAAAGAACTTCATCCGGTCATTGAGGTCGGTGATCAGCTTCTCCATGCAACGCACGAGCACGCGGACGATCTTGTGGTCGAGCAGACAGTCCTTCAATAGATTTTTGATCAACGTCTTCATATTGCTACGCCCAATCTCGTCGCCCAGGTCGTACGAGTCCAGGATTTCCACCAGCGAGAGCAGCATGTTCTGGAACTCTATCTGGGCGAACTTGTCCATGTCCGGTTTCTGGCTCTCACAGAACCTACAATGGATAGCAATCACTTACTGTTTGGATTTCGTTTGGGTCTCATTCAACTTACTTGTTCACATAGGTGCAGAAGACACTCAGTTCGGGCAGCACCTGGTCGCTTTCGTCCGCCTGCGTGCTCTCCAGATAGTCGCCGAGGCACTGCCAATAGAACAACAGCTCCACGTTGAGACATTCCAGAAGTACACATCGATGCAGCTCACAGTCGTCACCGAGGGGCAGTTGTGCCATCAGTTGCTGATTGTCGGTCTGCTCAAAGATTTCACGCAACATTTGCTTGGTCACGCTCCGGAAACGCATCAGCTCCTCCTCGCTGGAGTCCAGCTTGAGGGCCGCTATCAGAGCCACATAGTTCTGTTGGTAGGAGTCGATCCAGGCCTTAAGCATGATGTTTACCGCCGTCTTTTTAACGTTGGCCGAGCTGTCGTTCAGACCTTGCTCCAGGAGGGTCAGGCGCTGCGCCACCCTGTAGGCGCGCACTGGATAGTTGCACATGTTGACGTACGTATGGCGGCGCACCTTCTCGTCCACGTCCCACAGACGCTGCAGTATGTAGGGCACCGTGATGTAGTTGCGGCCCATGCAGGTGATAATGCACTGGCGCACGCTGGACAAGGGATCCGCAGACAGATGGAACTGATAGGCGCAGACAACTGGATCGACGGGATTGTCCGGAATCTGGAGACGCTGCATGGCCAGGACTGCTTGCTTGCGCACACCGGCCGACACGTCCTTCACGCGCTCCAGCATAGTCTCGAGAATCTCGTCGCACTGCGTGTCGTCGAGTGACGCATTGGGTCCCAGTTTCTCAAGTATCAGATTCACAAAGTAGCAAATCCGATAGCGAACGTGCGGACTGCTGGAATATGTCTGGGAAAAACAAACAAACAAAAGCATTCAATTGAATCTCAATGGTAAAGTACAGTAGACCCTTACAGTCAACAGTCTTCAGCACATTGATGAATGTGTTCAGACTCTTGGTGGCCCATCTGCAAGGCAATTGACAATTCATAGTTGGATTGGACGAGTTCTAATCGGCTGAGCCAGCTGGCTAGCCAGCGGGTCCCAGTGACGCTGTTCCTTACCCTCGAGTACAGTTGCTGCAGCTCCTTTTCGTAGCGCTTGTGGAGTGACTCCTTGAGTTCCGCGTGACGCATTATTGTGTACATGGATTCCGCGCCTCCTCTGCATTGTTCCCGGATGGGAACGGAGGTCGGATCACTGATCTCCATTTCGTTTTCCTTTTCGGCCGAAACGGCATTGTTGTTCTTGGTCGCCTCCCTTTTTGATGCGGCTGCTGCCGCCGCTTTGGATTTTGGCTTCGCTTTTGCCTTTGGTTTGGGCATTTCGTGATTTGTTTTGCTTTTACTAACTAAATACTGCTCGATTACTTTATACTGTACAATTTGTAAAATTTTCGTGAGTGTACGATGGAACACAAACAAGCGTAGCGTTGTTGCTCATTCTTCTTTTTCACCCCCATTCGCTTGTTAATTTCAAAAAGAACGCTACGCGTGCGGTAATATTAGTGCATTTTAGACTGATGCTAGGGATGTTACATATACATCGATACATATCGCATCGTTAATCTGATTCCTCTTTCCAACCTATTCGCTTGTGAATTTAAAAAAATTAACAAAAAATGGGTATTTCAATTTATACTTTTGTCTACTTTCTAATGATACTGTTTAAAAATGAAAGAAAGAAAGTGATCTGAGAGAAAAATGTAGTACACAAACAAATTTCGTTACAACACGGCAGCAAAATATTCAACAAAAATGTCTAAAGTAACTGTTCGGGCCAGCCGCTGAAGAATAACCGTAACTTTAACATTATTATTGTATGAGCAGAGAGAGCCGCCTATGTTGTAAAACGTTGACGTTCTGCAGAGCTGCTGCGCTCTCCCGCTAAAGGGGCTCTCTGCCGCCGCCACTTCGGCAACTACTTTGATCTGCTGCCGCCACTTCGGCAATCACTTTGATCTAACGCCGTCGTCTATAGTTTAGTTCTATGCTAACCCCTCTGCGCATTGGTTGCATATCGATCTCGCATAAAGTTTATCTGGCAATAGCAAGCAATCGGCTTCCGCTAAGCCACCAAGATTAAATACGAATTATAAAGTTTAACCCAAAATCTCTTTTCATTTTTGAAACACATACATAGGTGCCAAAAAAGCTTGGCATCTCAAACAGTAACGAAGAAAGTTTACGAAGCTCGCTCCATTTACCCGGATCGCACAAAGTCCGAGGAGAAGTCATTCACCGAGGTTAATGTCCTCGTCAAGACTTTGGACACGGCGCTGCTGCTGCTCAGCTCCAAGGAGGAATGCGTCCTGTTGACCGTCTTCAGTCACATAATGGACTTTACGCGGCGCCAGGACGAGAATGTACTGGAGCTGAAGGAGCATAAAATGCTGGAAGTGCTGCTGGAGAAGAAAATCTTCATTGATTCGGAGAACGTTATCATCCGACGCTTCGCCTTGTACCTCATGAACGCCTTAATGGACAACACGGACATGAACACGCTCGAGCCCGAGACGACTGAAGGCATCCTGGAGGTGGCCTATAGTTTCTACCTGCAGGAAACTGACGATTTCTGCATAGAATATCTCTCGCACCTGCTAAACATGTGCCTGCGTGATCCCAAAGTGGCCCAGGGAATTGTGGAGAACTTTGAGCTCTTGCAGAAGTTCAAGGCAGTGATTGCCACCTCCGAGAATCCCGACACCATTCATAGCTCCATCGAGGCCGGGAGATTCGGCTTGCGGCCCTGAAAGTCTTGAAGACCCTCCTGGTGGACACCAGCGACCAGAGTGTGTTTGAGCCGCTGCATCGCTGCTTCCATGTCCTGGAGCAGCTGGTCAAAGAATTTTGCGAAGATCTGCAAGGACCGGATGCGGTCGAGATCATTGAGGTGCTGGCCACGGCTCTCCGGTCCGAGAAGATGACCAAGCTGTTCTTCGAGCATAACCTCTTCGACCTTATTGTCGAGCACCTGAAGGACCAAATCGATATCCTGTCCCTTGAGCTGCGCTGCACCATCATATCCATCTTCGCGGAAACTGCGAAGTACGTGCAGTATCTGGTGAGGATGCACACTGCCGAGATCACGGACATGTTCCTCGGCTGCCTCATGGAGAACGACCTGGCACCGGCCACCTTCGTGATCCTCGGGCTCAACCGCATGGCCGATAATCCGGACGCACTGCGTCGAATTGTGACCGAGTTTGATGAGGGGGCTAGGCAGAAGCTAGTGTCCATTTTCCAGTCCCCGGAGGTGATCATCAAGACCCGGGAGCAGGCAGCCGAGTTTATCAATCGCCTCCTGACCGGAGCCTATCGCGACACGGCTGGAGAGGTGACGGACTTGGACATTCCAGGCGTCCTCACCACCACCATTCAGCAGGGCCTGCCTACTCTCTCCATTGATTTGATCCTATCTCTGCTGGTAATCGTCGAGAGTTTGGCCCAGAACGAGGAGTACCGAACAGTCCTGGGCCAGCATCGTCCGCTCACCGAGCAAATTGCTCAACTTTTGATGGTAATGGCAGTCTCAGGAAGCACTCTCATTCTGTGGTGTCTTGGCATCTATAACGCATTTTTCACCCACTTCCACAGCGCTTCCGTTGCCTGTGCACCATCGTCGATAAGCAGGATGTTCGTGAGGTGCTGCTTGAGAACTACATTGTGTCCTCCATCAAGCGGGCTCTGAAGTCGCTCTCTAATCTGGTCAAGACGGCTGTGACCAACTTCATTCTGCAGACCACGCGCTTTAGCGAATTCATCGACGCCTACATAGATCGCGGCATTCTGGAAGTGTAAGCGGCTCCCAACTACTCTCACCCCCCCTGCATTATCATATTCCTATCCCAATCCCGATCTTAGCCTGATGCTGTTCCAGAAACACGCCATTACTGCCGGCAAGGACTTTTATGTGTCCAGAAAAAAGTTTGACGACTTCCGCACTCTCCAGGACATTCTACGCAACGATTGCTCTACTCTGGAGGCCGTTCTGGTGGTCAATTTTGACCGATTGGAGGCGGATGAGGCGGATCTGATGAGAGTTCCGTCGTTCTGCCTTCCGATGTCCGATGGTGCCGGTGATCATACCTGGTGCTACTGCAAGTGTCCTGCCGATCCCCATCTACCCAAATATCTGGAGACGCTTAATTAAACTCTGATGGTGGGTCTATCCCATCTAATCCTTAATAAGCTGCTAACCATGTCCCATCTGATGATTCACAGATGCACGGCCTGGTGGAGAATCCGCCAAAGGTGCGCAGCGCCATCGATTTTGATAACGTGGCCAAGCGCATCAAGATCATTGCCGAAGTCGTGCACAATGTGATGAACGATAACCTCAAAATCCTCGACCTCAACTCGACGGAGGAGTGTTCCCGCCACGCGGTGCGATGCCACCTTCAGGAACTGCGCTACGTCTACCACACTAACTTCATACCCCTGGGCATGGTGCACAGTGGCTGCCAGTTTGAGCGCGCCATCCTCTTCAAGGCCCTGGCCGATCAGATCGGCCTGCCCTGCACCCTGGAGCGCAGTGTCGACGGCCGGATGCTGTACAACGAGGTGCCGATGCCGCTGGAGATCGACAAGGATGTTCACTGCGACAAGAAGACCCTCCAGCTTATGCCCTGGCGCATGCTGCGCCCCACCCACGTCGTCGATCTCATGTACAACGTAGGCGACCTGTATCCGATGCAGAGTCGCCAGGCACTGCAGTATCTGCGCCTCTATTGATCACTGAGATTTTTTTATTTAATCCTTTTTCCAGCTTCCATTTCAAAATTTCCTGTCGCACCATTTATCGAATGGGCTTGTAATCGAGTTTATTAAAGGGGCCAAAGAAGCAGTGGTTTTGGTCTCAGCTAGTCCTCTCCACCGTCCACTGCGCATGTCCTCGTCCACTGCGCCTTCGCCTGGCATTCGTCCTGGCAACGCATGTAAATAATAAGCAAGAGACTGGGATTGTAAATTTTAAAAAATATCGTACATCGATAAATCAAATTTTATAAATTTTAATATTGCCATATCGACTGTATCAATTTTAAAACCTTAATATATCGATATATCGGAATAATAATAATAAGGAGCGGTGAAATTTTTTCGTACTCTTCCTTCTTGGAATATAATAGGCAATAGGGTCTGTGATTTGGTAAGCACTTACAGTCTAGATATTTCTATTAATCTAATCTTCGAAAAAAATATCGCACCGAAAATAAAACACATGCAAAGCGTTGCTCTCCTGGCTGGCTCATAATGAGCCAGATAACCTGGGATTTTGTTTTCTGCGATACGTTTGATGTATGAAATGGCACATCCTTATAATATAAGGTCCCATATCGATATATCGATAAAATATCAACAAACATGCAAGCGACTGTTGGCGGAGCATTTGGAACACCAGCGTAGATTAAATAGAAGCTGGTGGCTTGAACCATGTGCCGAGTGCTCCTCACGCTCGCCTACTTCCTCCTGACCATCTGGTCCATTGTGTTTACGGCCTGCGTCAACAATGGTGAGTGTGTGTGCTCCTTGGAGCGATGTGACCTTGTTCACCAGCAGCCGCAGAAGAGAAAAATCAATAATCTTTAAAATTCCTGCATTCCCGGACAGTCACGGGCACGATTCTCAGTGCCGAAAGTGGTTAAGATAGGCTCTGAAACTTGCGTTGCAGTTGGTGCTATAGCCGATGCTTCAGCCTGTGGATCAGATGCGTTTGTCAGGGTTTGTTCGGTCGCAGATTTTTCACTATTTGTGACTGACACCTGCTCTGACTGCACTACTTGTTCAGATGCCACAGTCGCAGTGTCGCACTCCTCGTCGCTTTCCAGATCGTCGCGCGCCTCACGTGATGGTGGATTAAAGCTACCGTCGAGCATCGTCTTAAAGACTTTAATGTTCTTGACCACACGCGGCTCTAGTTCGCTCTGAAAACCGAACCAAACGAATGATACAGCGCTTCCGCAATGGATATTCAGAAAATGTTCTCACCGTGATCAGTTTGTCTGCCATCTCCAACATTTCAGTCTTGACTTCATGTCCGTTGAGCACCTTAATAGTGAGGTTGGTGAGCTCTTTGGCCAGCAGGCGACACATTTCCCTGCGCTCGGTGAAATAGTTCTGTATGTAGTGCAGGAAGCTCAGAGCGATCCTGTTGTGTATGTTGCTCTTCGGGGAGCTGGCTTCCTGAATCGTCAAATCGATGAAGAACTTGACCACGTAATCGGGCTGAACGGCGTTCAGCGGCGCGTCGAAGCTGCAGTTCATGACGGTCCACAGAGTGGGCAGAAGGCAGGGTTGCAGAAGCGCCTGCTTCTTGAGGCGGACAAGGTTCTCAAAGAACATGCCAGGACCTGGCTAATGATTGGCTCTGCGTTGGGATTGAAGTAGCGTTTGAGCAGCTGCTCGAGCACCTCGGGCCGATCGTCGATGTGACCGCGCAGGACCAAGCGACAAAGGCCTCGCACTATGGCCAGGCTCACGCCCTTGTCGACCACCATTTCCATATAGCGGCCAATCGCCATAATGATGTCGACGCTATGCTCGCTGTTCTGCACTGTCTGATCGCCATCCTCCTCCCCGTCGTATGTATCCTGCACGGTATAGAGCTGGCGGCGATTGGACGTCTTAGACCCCAGCCCCCTAGCATCTATCTTCCGGCTCAACTTGTCGACATAGTCGATGCCAGAGAAGACAGCTGACAGAGGTCTCGCACAGACGGACCTCCTTGCTATTGTAGAACTGATGGTATACAACCCGGAACACCGTCTCGGTGTATGCCTCATAGAACATACTGTAGGCGTTGCCGCATTTGATGGCCCATTCGAAGATGTCCACATCCGAGGAGTGGAGATGGCGGCAAATGAAGTCCTTGTACAGCTTACATATGCTGGGAGTGAGCTTCTGGACATGCGGAGAGGCCACTATATAGTATGAGGTGAACAGGCCTTTCAGGACACGCTCCTGGTTGGAGAGCTTCGGACGGGCGGGCATGTCCAGAAAGCCGTGCTTCACCAGCAGCGGTTTGATCAGCTCCGTGTACTCCTCTGTGACAGCCATCTTCTCCTTATTCACGGACTGAGCCTGTATATACTCCTTCTGGCGCCCAAACTTATCCTCCTGTTCCTCCAGCTCTAAGATCTTCACCTTCAACGAGGATATCTTCATCTTCGAGGGCGTGTCCAAGTCGTCCAGCAACTTACTGATCAGATTGCGATCGTGCACTAGCTCATTCTGCTTGGTATTAAGGTCACACGTCTCGTAGATGATCTCAATAAAGAACTTCATCCGGTCATTGAGGTCGGTGATCAGCTTCTCCATGCAACGCACGAGCACGCGGACGATCTTGTGGTCGAGCAGACAGTCCTTCAATAGATTTTTGATCAACGTCTTCATATTGCTACGCCCAATCTCGTCGCCCAGGTCGTACGAGTCCAGGATTTCCACCAGCGAGAGCAGCATGTTCTGGAACTCTATCTGGGCGAACTTGTCCATGTCCGGTTTCTGGCTCTCACAGAACCTACAATGGATAGCAATCACTTACTGTTTGGATTTCGTTTGGGTCTCATTCAACTCACTTGTTCACATAGGTGCAGAAGACACTCAGTTCGGGCAGCACCTGGTCGCTTTCGTCCGCCTGCGTGCTCTCCAGATAGTCGCCGAGGCACTGCCAATAGAGCAACAGCTTCACGTTGAGACATTCCAGCGGTACACATCGATGCAGCTCACAGTCGTCACCGAGGGGCAGTTGTGCCATCAGTTGCTGATTGTCGGTCTGCTCAAAGATTTCACGGAACATTTGCTTGGTCACGCTCCGGAATCGCATCAGCTCCTTCTCGCTGGAGTCCAGCTTGAGGGCCGCTATCAGAGCCACATAGTTCTGTTGGTAGGTTTACCACCGTCTTTTTAACGTTGGCCGAGCTGTCGTTCAGACCTTGCTCCAGGAGGGTCAGGCGCTGCGCCACCCTGTAGGCGCGCACTGGATAGTTGCACATGTTGACGTACGTATGGCGGCGCACCTTCTCGTCCACGTCCCACAGACGCTGCAGTATGTAGGGCACCGTGATGTAGTTGCGGCCCATGCAGGTGATAATGAACTGGCGCACGCTGGACAAGGGATCCGCAGACGGATGGAACTGATAGGCGCAGACAACTGGATCGACGGGATTGTCCGGAATCTGGAAACGCTGCATGGCCAGGACTGCTTGCTTGCGCACACCGGCCGACACGTCCTTCACGCGCTCCAGCATAGTCTCGAGAATCTCGTCGCACTGCGTGTCGTCGAGTGCCGCATTGGGTCCCAGTTTCTCAAGTATCTGAATCACAAAGTAGCAAATCCGATAGCGAACGTGCGGACTACTGGAATATGTCTGGGAAAAACAAACAAACAAAAGCATTCAATTGAATCTCAATGGTAAAGTACAGTAGACCCTTACAGTCAACAGCCAGTGGAATGTTTCAGTCATCATGGTCTTCTCCGACTCGAAGCTGGTCACGAATTTCGCGCAAAAGGACAGGGCCTTGTTACCGTTCTCGTTGCTCTCCTCCGCCTCGAGTACAGTCTTCAGCACATTGATGAATGTGTTCAGAAACTCTTGGTGGCCCATCTGCAAGGCAATTGACAATTCATAGTTGGATTGGACGAGTTCTAATCGGCTGAGCCAGCTGGCTAGCCAGCGGGTCCCAGTGACGCTGTTCCTTACCCTCGAGTACAGTTGCTGCAGCTCCTTTTCGTAGCGCTTGTGGAGTGACTCCTTGAGTTCCGCGTGACGCATTATTGTGTACATGGATTCCGCGCCTCCTCTGCATTGTTCCCGGATGGGAACGGAGGTCGGATCACTGATCTGCATTTCGTTTTCCTTTTCGGCCGAAACGGCATTGTTGTTCTTGGTCGCCTCCCTTTTTGATGCGGCTGCTGCCGCCGCTTTGGATTTTGGCTTCGCTTTTGCCTTTGGTTGGGGCATTTCGTGATTTGTTTTGCTTTTACTAACTAAATACTGCTCGATTACTTTATACTGTACAATTTGTAAAATTTTCGTGAGTGTACGATGGAACACAAACAAGCGTAGCGTTGTTGCTCATTCTTCTTTTTCACCCCCATTCGCTTGTTAATTTCAAAAAGAACGCTACGCGTGCGGTAATATTAGTGCATTTTAGACTGATGCTAGGGATGTTACATATATATCGATACATATCGCATCGTTAATCTGATTCCTCTTTCCAAACTATTCGCTTGTGAATTTAAAAAAATTAACAAAAAATGGGTATTTCAATTTATACTTTTGCTTACTTTCTAATGATACTGTTTAAAAATGAAAGAAAGAAAGTGATCTGTGAGAAAAATATAGTACACAAACAAATTCCGTTACAACACGGCAGCAAAATATTCAACAAAAATGTCTAAAGTAACGAAGAAAGTTTACGAAGCTCGCTCCATTTACCCGGACCGCACAAAGTCCGAGGAGAAGTCATTCACCGAGGTTAATGTCCTCGTCAAGACTTTGGACACGGCGCTGCTGCTGCTCAGCTCCAAGGAGGAATGCGTCCTGTTGACCGTCTTCAGTCACTTAATGGACTTTACGCGGCGCCAGGACTAGAATGTACTGGAGCTGAAGGAGCATAAAATGCTGGAAGTGCTGCTGGAGAAGAAAATCTTCATTGATTCGGAGAACGTTATCATCTGACGCTTCGCCTTGTACCTCATGAACGCCTTAATGGACAACACGGACATGAACACGCTCGAGCCCGAGACGACTGAAGGCATCCTGGAGGTGGCCTATAGTTTCTACCTGCAGGAAACTGACGATTTCTGCATAGAATATCTCTCGCACCTGCTAAACATGTGCCTGCGTGATCCCAAAGTGGCCCAGGGAATTGTGGAGAACTTTGAGCTCTTGCAGAAGTTCAAGGCAGTGATTGCCACCTCCGAGAATCCCGACACCATTCATAGCTCCATCGAGGCCGTTCACAAGATCCTGCTGATCCAGAGTGCAGAGGAGATGTTGGAGTTTACCACTCTTCCCGACTTTCCCATCGATCGCATTATCTGTGAGGTGACCAGCAAATACCAGGAGATTCGGCTTGCGGCCCTGAAAGTCTTGAAGACCCTCCTGGTGGACACCAGCGACCATCGCTGCTTCCATGTCCTGGAGCAGCTGGTCAAAGCATTTTGCGAAGTTCTGCAAGGACGCTGGCCACGGCTCTCCGGTCCGAGAAGATGACCAAGCTGTTCTTCGAGCATAACCTCTTCGACCTTATTGTCGAGCACCTGAAGGACCAAATCGATATCCTGTCCCTTGAGCTGCGCTGCACCATCATATCCATCTTCGCGGAAACTGCGAAGTACGTGCAGTATCTGGTGAGGATGCACACTGCCGAGATCACGGACATGTTCCTCGGCTGCCTCATGGAGAACGACCTGGCACCGGCCACCTTCGTGATCCTCGGGCTCAACCGCATGGCCGATAATCCGGACGCACTGCGTCGAATTGTGACCGAGTTTGATGAGGGGGCTCGGCAGAAGCTAGTGTCCATTTTCCAGTCCCCGGAGGTGATCATCAAGACCCGGGAGCAGGCAGCCGAGTTTATCAATCGCCTCCTGACCGGAGCCTATCGCGACACGGCTGGAGAGCTGACGGACTTGGACATTCCAGGCGTCCTCACCACCACCATTCAGCAGGGCCTGCCTACTCTCTCCATTGATTTGATCCTCTCTCTGCTGGTAATCGTCGAGAGTTTGGCCCAGAACGAGGAGTACCGAACAGTCCTGGGCCAGCATCGTCCGCTCACCGAGCAAATTGCTCAACTTTTGATGGTAATGGCAGTCTCAGGAAGCACTCTCATTCTGTGGTGTCTTGGCATCTATAACGCATTTTTCACCCACTTCCACAGCGCTCCTATGCCCATTCCATTCTCGTGAACAACATCTTCCGTTGCCTGTGCACCATCGTCGATAAGCAGGATGTTCGTGAGGTGCTGCTTGAGAACTACATTGTGTCCTCCATCAAGCGGGCTCTGAAGTCGCTCTCTAATCTGGTCAAGACGGCTGTAACCAACTTCATTCTGCAGACCACGCGCTTTAGCGAATTCATCGACGCCTACATAGATCGCGGCATTCTGGAAGTGTAAGCGGCTCCCAACTACTCTCACCCCCCTGCATTATCATATTCCTATCCCAATCCCGATCTTAGCCTGATGCTGTTCCAGAAACACGCCTTCTGCGTGTCCACCTGGGGACCGGCCATCGAGAGCATCCTCTCTAAGTGCCCACGATGAAGTTCTGCATTAGAAACTGCCTAACCTTCACCGACATTACTGCCGGCAAGGACTTTTATGTGTCCAGAAAATAGTTTGAAGACTTCAACACTCTCCAGGACATTCTACGCAACGATTGCTCTCCTCTGGAGGCCGTTCTGGTGGTCAATTTTGACCGATTGGAGGCGGATCTGATGAGAGTTCCGTCGTTCTGCCTTCCGATGTCCGATGGTGCCGGTGATCATACCTGGTGCTACTGCAAGCGTCCTGCCGATCCCCATCTACCCAAATATCTGGAGACGCTTAATCAAACTCTGATGGTGGGTCTATCCCATCTAATCCTTAATAAGCTGCTAACCATGTCCCATCTGATGATTCACAGATGCACGGCCTGGTGGAGAATCCGCCAAAGGTGCGCAGCGCCATCGATTTTGATAACGTGGCCAAGCGCATCAAGATCATTGCCGAAGTCGTGCACAATGTGATGAACGATAACCTCAAGATCTTCGACCTCAACTCGACGGAGGAGTGTTCCCGCCACGCGGTGCGATGCCACCTTCAGGAACTGCGCTACGTCTACCACACTAACTTCATACCCCTGGGCATGGTGCACAGTGGCTGCCAGTTTGAGCGCGCCATCCTCTTCAAGGCCCTGGCCGATCAGATCGGCCTGCCCTGCACCCTGGAGCGCAGTGTCGACGGCCGGATGCTGTACAACGAGGTGCCGATGCCGCTGGAGATCGACAAGGATGTTCACTGCGACAAGAAGTCCCTCCAGTTTATGCCCTGGCGCATGCTGCGCCCCACCCACGTCGTCGATCTCATGTACAACGTAGGCGACCTGTATCCGATGCAGGTGAAATATTTGCGTACTCTTCCTTCTTGGAATATAATAGGCAATTGGGTCTGTGATTTGGTAAGCACTTACAGTCTAGATATTTCTATTAATCTAATCGTCGAAAAAAATATCGCACCGAAAATAAAACACATGCAAAGCGTTGCTCTCCTGGCTGGCTCATAATGAGCCAGATAACCTGGGATTTAGTTTTCTGCGATACGTTTGATGTATGAAATGGCACATCCTTATAATATAAGGTCCCATATCGATATATCGATAAAATATCAACAAACATGCAAGCGACTGTTTGCGGAGCATTTGGAACACCAGCGTAGATTAAATAGAAGCTGGTGGCTTGAACCATGTGCCGAGTGCTCCTCACGCTCGCCTACTTCCTCCTGACCATCTGGTCCATTGTGTTTACGGCCTGCGTCAACAATGGTGAGTGTGTGTGCTCCTTGGAGCGATGTGACCTTGTTCACCAGCAGCCGCAGAAGAGAAAAATCAATAATCTTTAAAATTCCTGCATTCCCGGACAGTCACGGGCACGATTCTCAGTGCCGAAAGTGGTTAAGATAGGCTCTGAAACTTGCGTTGCAGTTGGTGCTATAGCCGATGCTTCAGCCTGTGGATCAGATGCGTTTGTCAGGGTTTGTTCGGTCGCAGATTTTTCAGGATTTGTGACTGACACCTGCTCTGACTGCACTACATTTTCAGATGCCACAGTCGCAGTGTCGCACTCCTCGTCGCTTTCCAGATCGTCGCGCGCCTCACGTGATGGTGGATTAAAGCTACCGTCGAGCATCGTCTTAAAGACTTTAATGTTCTTGACCAAACGCGGCTCTAGTTCGCTCTGAAAACCGAACCAAACGAATGATACAGCGCTTCCGCAATGGATATTCAGAAAATGTTCTCACCGTGATCAGTTTGTCTGCCATCTCCAACATTTCAGTCTTGACTTCCTGTCCGTTGAGCACGTTAATAGTGAGGTTGGTGAGCTCTTTGGCCAGCAGGCGACACATTTCCCTGCGCTCGGTGAAATAGTTCTGTATGTAGTGCAGGAAGCTCAGAGCGATCCTGTTGTGTATGTTGCTCTTCGGGGAGCTGGCTTCCTGAATCGTCAAATCGATGAAGAACTTGACCACGTAATCGGGCTGAACGGCGTTCAGCGGCGCGTCGAAGCTGCAGTTCATGACGGTCCACAGAGTGGGCAGAAGGCAGGGTTGCAGAAGCGCCTGCTTCTTGAGGCGGACAAGGTTCTCAAAGAACATGCCCAGGACCTGGCTGATGATTGGCTCTGCGTTGGGATTGAAGTAGCGTTTGAGCAGCTGCTCGAGCACCTCGGGCCGATCGTCGATGTGACCGCGCAGGACCAAGCGACAAAGGCCTCGCACTATGGCCAGGCTCACGCCCTTGTCGACCACCATTTCCATATAGCGGCCAATCGCCATAATGATGTCGACGCTATGCTCGCTGTTCTGCACTGTCTGATCGCCATCCTCCTCCCCGTCGTATGTATCCTGCACGGTATAGAGCTGGCGGCGATTGGACGTCTTAGACCCAGCCCCTAGCATCTATCTTCCGGCTCAACTTGTCGACATAGTCGATGCCAGAGAAGACAGCTGACAGAGGTCTCGCACAGACGGACCTCCTTGCTATTGTAGAACTGATGGTATACAACCCGGAACACCGTCTCGGTGTATGCCTCATAGAACATACTGTAGGCGTTGCCGCATTTGATGGCCCATTCGAAGATGTCCACATCCGAGGAGTGGAGATGGCGGCAAATGAAGTCCTTGTACAGCTTACATATGCTGGGAGTGAGCTTCTGGACATGCGGAGAGGCCACTATATAGTATGAGGTGAACAGGCCTTTCAGGACACGCTCCTGGTTGGAGAGCTTCGGACGGGCGGGCATGTCCAGAAAGCCGTGCTTCACCAGCAGCGGTTTGATCAGCTCCGTGTACTCCTCTGTGACAGCCATCTTCTCCTTATTCACGGACTGAGCCTGTATATACTCCTTCTGGCGCCCAAACTTATCCTCCTGTTCCTCCAGCTCTAAGATCTTCACCTTCAACGAGGATATCTTCATCTTCGAGGGCGTGTCCAAGTCGTCCAGCAACTTACTGATCAGATTGCGATCGTGCACTAGCTCATTCTGCTTGGTATTAAGGTCACACGTCTCGTAGATGATCTCAATAAAGAACTTCATCCGGTCATTGAGGTCGGTGATCAGCTTCTCCATGCAACGCACGAGCACGCGGACGATCTTGTGGTCGAGCAGACAGTCCTTCAATAGATTTTTGATCAACGTCTTCATATTGCTACGCCCAATCTCGTCGCCCAGGTCGTACGAGTCCAGGATTTCCACCAGCGAGAGCAGCATGTTCTGGAACTCTATCTGGGCGAACTTGTCCATGTCCGGTTTCTGGCTCTCACAGAACCTACAATGGATAGCAATCACTTACTGTTTGGATTTCGTTTGGGTCTCATTCAACTCACTTGTTCACATAGGTGCAGAAGACACTCAGTTCGGGCAGCACCTGGTCGCTTTCGTCCGCCTGCGTGCTCTCCAGATAGTCGCCGAGGCACTGCCAATAGAGCAACAGCTTCACGTTGAGACATTCCAGCGGTACACATCGATGCAGCTCACAGTCGTCACCGAGGGGCAGTTGTGCCATCAGTTGCTGATTGTCGGTCTGCTCAAAGATTTCACGCAACATTTGCTTGGTCACGCTCCGGAAACGCATCAGCTCCTCCTCGCTGGAGTCCAGCTTGAGGGCCGCTATCAGAGCCACATAGTTCTGTTGGTAGGTTTACCACCGTCTTTTTAACGTTGGCCGAGCTGTCGTTCAGACCTTGCTCCAGGAGGGTCAGGCGCTGCGCCACCCTGTAGGCGCGCACATGTTGACGTACGTATGGCGGCGCACCTTCTCGTCCACGTCCCACAGACGCTGCAGTATGTAGGGCACCGTGATGTAGTTGCGGCCCATGCAGGTGATAATGCACTGGCGCACGCTGGACAAGGGATCCGCAGACAGATGGAACTGATAGGCGCAGACAACTGGATCGACGGGATTGTCCGGAATCTGGAAACGCTGCATGGCCAGGACTGCTTGCTTGCGCACACCGGCCGACACGTCCTTCACGCGCTCCAGCATAGTCTCGAGAATCTCGTCGCACTGCGTGTCGTCGAGTGCCGCATTGGGTCCCAGTTTCTCAAGTATCAGATTCACAAAGTAGCAAATCCGATAGCGAACGTGCGGACTGCTGGAATATGTCTGGGAAAAACAAACAAACAAAAGCATTCAATTGAATCTCAATGGTAAAGTACAGTAGACCCTTACAGTCAACAGCCAGTGGAATGTTTCAGTCATCATGGTCTTCTCCGACTCGAAGCTGGTCACGAATTTCGCGCAAAAGGACAGGGCCTTGTTACCGTTCTCGTTGCTCTCCTCCGCCTCGAGTACAGTCTTCAGCACATTGATGAATGTGTTCAGAAACTCTTGGTGGCCCATCTGCAAGGCAATTGACAATTCATAGTTGGATTGGACGAGTTCTAATCGGCTGAGCCAGCTGGCTAGCCAGCGGGTCCCAGTGACGCTGTTCCTTACCCTCGAGTACAGTTGCTGCAGCCGCTTTGGATTTTGGCTTCGCTTTTGCCTTTGGTTTGGGCATTTCGTGATTTGTTTTGCTTTTACTAACTAAATACTGCTCGATTACTTTATACTGTACAATTTGTAAAATTTTCGTGAGTGTACGATGGAACACAAACAAGCGTAGCGTTGTTGCTCATTCTTCTTTTTCACCCCCATTCGCTCCTTTTCGTAGCGCTTGTGGAGTGACTCCTTGAGTTCCGCGTGACGCATTATTGTGTACATGGATTCCGCGCCTCCTCTGCATTGTTCCCGGATGGGAACGGAGGTCGGATCACTGATCTGCATTTCGTTTTCCTTTTCGGCCGAAACGGCATTGTTGTTCTTGGTCGCCTCCCTTTTTGATGCGGCTGCTGCCGCCGCTTTGGATTTTGGCTTCGCTTTTGCCTTTGGTTTGGGCATTTCGTGATTTGTTTTGCTTTTACTAACTAAATACTGCTCGATTACTTTATCCTGTACAATTTGTAAAATTTTCGTGAGTGTACGATGGAACACAAACAAGCGTAGCGTTGTTGCTCATTCTTCTTTTTCACCCCCATTCGCTTGTTAATTTCAAAAAGAACGCTACGCGTGCGGTAATATTAGTGCATTTTAGACTGATGCTAGGGATGTTACATATATATCGATACATATCGTATCGTTAATCTGATTCCTCTTTCCAACCTCGTCGCTTGTGAATTTTAAAAAATTAACAAAAAATGGGTATTTCAATTTATACTTTTGTTTACTTTCTAATGATACTGTTTAAAAATGAAAGAAAGAAAGTGATCTGAGAGAAAAATGTAGTACACAAACAAATTCCGTTACAACACGGCAGCAAAATATTCAACAAAAATGTCTAAAGTAACGAAGAAAGTTTACGAAGCTCGCTCCATTTACCCGGACCGCACAAAGTCCGAGGAGAAGTCATTCACCGAGGTTAATGTCCTCGTCAAGACTTTGGACACGGCGCTGCTGCTGCTCAGCTCCAAGGAGGAATGCGTCCTGTTGACCGTCTTCAGTCACATAATGGACTTTACGCGGCGCCAGGACTAGAATGTACTGGAGCTGAAGGAGCATAAAATGCTGGAAGTGCTGCTGGAGAAGAAAATCTTCATTGATTCGGAGAACGTTATCATCCGACGCTTCGCCTTGTACCTCATGAACGCCTTAATGGACAACACGGACATGAACACGCTCGAGCCCGAGACGACTGAAGGCATCCTGGAGGTGGCCTATAGTTTCAACCTGCAGGAAACTGACGATTTCTGCATAGAATATCTCTCGCACCTGCTAAACATGTGCCTGCGTGATCCCAAAGTGGCCCAGGGAATTGTGGAGAACTTTGAGCTCTTGCAGAAGTTCAAGGCAGTGATTGCCACCTCCGAGAATCCCGACACCATTCATAGCTCCATCGAGGCCGGGAGATTCGGCTTGCGGCCCTGAAAGTCTTGAAGACCCTCCTGGTGGACACCAGCGACCAGAGTGTGTTTGAGCCGCTGCATCGCTGCTTCCATGTCCTGGAGCAGCTGGTCAAAGAATTTTGCGAAGATCTGCAAGGACCGGATGCGGTCGAGATCATTGAGGTGCTGGCCACGGCTCTCCGGTCCGAGAAGATGACCAAGCTGTTCTTCGAGCATAACCTCTTCGACCTTATTGTCGAGCACCTGAAGGACCAAATCGATATCCTGTCCCTTGAGCTGCGCTGCACCATCATATCCATCTTCGCGGAAACTGCGAAGTACGTGCAGTATCTGGTGAGGATGCACACTGCCGAGATCACGGACATGTTCCTCGGCTGCCTCATGGAGAACGACCTGGCACCGGCCACCTTCGTGATCCTCGGGCTCAACCGCATGGCCGATAATCCGGACGCACTGCGTCGAATTGTGACCGAGTTTGATGAGGGGGCTCGGCAGAAGCTAGTGTCCATTTTCCAGTCCCCGGAGGTGATCATCAAGACCCGGGAGCAGGCAGCCGAGTTTATCAATCGCCTCCTGACCGGAGCCTATCGCGACACGGCTGGAGAGCTGACGGACTTGGACATTCCAGGCGTCCTCACCACCACCATTCAGCAGGGCCTGCCTACTCTCTCCATTGATTTGATCCTCTCTATGCTGGTAATCGTCGAGAGTTTGGCCCAGAACGAGGAGTAACGAACAGTCCTGGGCCAGCATCGTCCGCTCACCGAGCAAATTGCTCAACTTTTGATGGTAATGGCAGTCTCAGGAAGCACTCTCATTCTGTGGTGTCTTGGCATCTATAACGCATTTTTCACCCACTTCCACAGCGCTCCTATGCCCATTCCATTCTCGTGAACAACATCTTCCGTTGCCTGTGCACCATCGTCGATAAGCAGGATGTTCGTGAGGTGCTGCTTGAGAACTACATTGTGTCCTCCATCAAGCGGGCTCTGAAGTCGCTCTCTAATCTGGTCAAGACGGCTGTAACCAACTTCATTCTGCAGACCACGCGCTTTAGCGAATTCATCGACGCCTACATAGATCGCGGCATTCTGGAAGTGTAAGCGGCTCCCAACTACTCTCACCCCCCCTGCATTATCATATTCCTATCCCAATCCCGATCTTAGCCTGATGCTGTTCCAGAAACACGCCTTCTGCGTGTCCACCTGGGGACCGGCCATCGAGAGCATCCTCTCTAAGTGCCCCACGATGAAGTTCTGCATTAGAAACTGCCTAACCTTCACCGACATTACTGCCGGCAAGGACTTTTATGTGTCCAGAAAAAAGTTTGACGACTTCCGCACTCTCCAGGACATTCTACGCAACGATTGCTTTACTCTGGAGGCCGTTCTGGTGGTCAATTTTGACCGATTGGAGGCGGATGAGGCGGATCTGATGAGAGTTCCGTCGTTCTGCCTTCCGATGTCCGATGGTGCCGGTGATCATACCTGGTGCTACTGCAAGTGTCCTGCCGATCCCCATCTACCCAAATATCTGGAGACGCTTAATCAAACTCTGATGGTGGGTCTATCCCATCTAATCCTTAATAAGCTGCTAACCATGTCCCATCTGATGATTCACAGATGCACGGCCTGGTGGAGAATCCGCCAAAGGTGCGCAGCGCCATCGATTTTGATAACGTGGCCAAGCGCATCAAGATCATTGCCGAAGTCGTGCACAATGTGATGAACGATAACCTCAAAATCCTCGACCTCAACTCGACGGAGGAGTGTTCCCGCCACGCGGTGCGATGCCACCTTCAGGAACTGCGCTACGTCTACCACACTAACTTCATACCCCTGGGCATGGTGCACAGTGGCTGCCAGTTTGAGCGCGCCATCCTCTTCAAGGCCCTAGCCGATCAGATCGGCCTGCCCTGCACCCTGGAGCGCAGTGTCGACGGCCGGATGCTGTACAACGAGGTGCCGATGCCGCTGGAGATCGACAAGGATGTTCACTGCGACAAGAAGACCCTCCAGCTTATGCCCTGGCGCATGCTGCGCCCCACCCACGTCGATCTCATGTACAACGTAGGCGACCTGTATCCGATGAAGAGTCGCCAGGCACTGCAGTATCTGCGCCTCTATTGATCACTGAGATTTTTTTATTTAATCCTTTTTCCAGCTTCCATTTCAAAATTTCCTGTCGCACCATTTATCGAATGGGCTTGTAATCGAGTTTATTAAAGGGGCCAAAGAAGCAGTGGTTTTGGTCTCAGCTAGTCCTATCCACCGTCCACTGCGCATGTCCTCGTCCACTGCGCCTTCGCCTGGCATTCGTCCTGGCAACGCATGTAAATAATAAGCAAGAGACTGGGATTGTAAATTTTAAAAAATATCGTACATCGATAAATCAAATTTTATAAATTTTAATATTGCCATATCGACTGTATCAATTTTAAAACCTTAATATATCGATATATCGGAATAATAATAATAAGGAGCGGTGAAATTTTTTCGTACTCTTCCTTCTTGGAATATAATAGGCAATTGGGTCTGTGATTTGGTAAGCACTTACAGTCTAGATATTTCTATTAATCTAATCGTCGAAAAAAATATCGCACCGAAAATAAAACACATGCAAAGCGTTGCTCTCCTGGCTGGCTCATAATGAGCCAGATAACCTGGGATTTAGTTTTCTGCGATACGTTTGATGTATGAAATGGCACATCCTTATAATATAATGCCCCATATCGATATATCGATAAAATATCAACAAACATGCAAGCGACTGTTGGCGGAGCATTTGGAACACCAGCGTAGATTAAATAGAAGCTGGTGGCTTGAACCATGTGCCGAGTGCTCCTCACGCTCGCCTACTTCCTCCTGACCCTATGGTCAATTGTGTTTACGGCCTGCGTCAACAATGGTGAGTGTGTGTGCTCCTTGGAGCGATGTGACCTTGTTCACCAGCAGCCGCAGAAGAGAAAAATCAATAATCTTTAAAATTCCTGCATTCCCGGACAGTCACGGGCACGATTCTCAGTGCCGAAAGTGGTTAAGATAGGCTCTGAAACTTGCGTTGCAGTTGGTGCTATAGCCGATGCTTCAGCCTGTGGATCAGATGCGTTTGTCAGGGTTTGTTCGGTCGCAGATTTTTCAGGATTTGTGACTGACACCTGCTCTGACTGCACTACATTTTCAGATGCCACAGTCGCAGTGTCGCACTCCTCGTCGCTTTCCAGATCGTCGCGCGCCTCACGTGATGGTGGATTAAAGCTACCGTCGAGCATCGTCTTAAAGACTTTAATGTTCTTGACCACACGCGGCTCTAGTTCGCTCTGAAAACCGAACCAAACGAATGATACAGCGCTTCCGCAATGGATATTCAGAAAATGTTCTCACCGTGATCAGTTTGTCTGCCATCTCCAACATTTCAGTCTTGACTTCATGTCCGTTGAGCACCTTAATAGTGAGGTTGGTGAGCTCTTTGGCCAGCAGGCGACACATTTCCCTGCGCTCGGTGAAATAGTTCTGTATGTAGTGCAGGAAGCTCAGAGCGATCCTGTTGTGTATGTTGCTCTTCGGGGAGCTGGCTTCCTGAATCGTCAAATCGATGAAGAACTTGACCACGTAATCGGGCTGAACGGCGTTCAGCGGCGCGTCGAAGCTGCAGTTCATGACGGTCCACAGAGTGGGCAGAAGGCAGGGTTGCAGAAGCGCCTGCTTCTTGAGGCGGACAAGGTTCTCAAAGAACATGCCCAGGACCTGGCTAATGATTGGCTCTGCGTTGGGATTGAAGTAGCGTTTGAGCAGCTGCTCGAGCACCTCGGGCCGATCGTCGATGTGACCGCGCAGGACCAAGCGACAAAGGCCTCGCACTATGGCCAGGCTCACGCCCTTGTCGACCACCATTTCCATATAGCGGCCAATCGCCATAATGATGTCGACGCTATGCTCGCTGTTCTGCACTGTCTGATCGCCATCCTCCTCCCCGTCGTATGTATCCTGCACGGTATAGAGCTGGCGGCGATTGGACGTCTTAGACCCCAGCCCCCTAGCATCTATCTTCCGGCTCAACTTGTCGACATAGTCGATGCCAGAGAAGACAGCTGACAGAGGTCTCGCACAGACGGACCTCCTTGCTATTGTAGAACTGATGGTATACAACCCGGAACACCGTCTCGGTGTATGCCTCATAGAACATACTGTAGGCGTTGCCGCATTTGATGGCCCATTCGAAGATGTCCACATCCGAGGAGTGGAGATGGCGGCAAATGAAGTCCTTGTACAGCTTACATATGCTGGGAGTGAGCTTCTGGACATGCGGAGAGGCCACTATATAGTATGAGGTGAACAGGCCTTTCAGGACACGCTCCTGGTTGGAGAGCTTCGGACGGGCGGGCATGTCCAGAAAGCCGTGCTTCACCAGCAGCGGTTTGATCAGCTCCGTGTACTCCTCTGTGACAGCCATCTTCTCCTTATTCACGGACTGAGCCTGTATATACTCCTTCTGGCGCCCAAAGTTATCCTCCTGTTCCTCCAGCTCTAAGATCTTCACCTTCAACGAGGATATCTTCATCTTCGAGGGCGTGTCCAAGTCGTCCAGCAACTTACTGATCAGATTGCGATCGTGCACTAGCTCATTCTGCTTGGTATTAAGGTCACACGTCTCGTAGATGATCTCAATAAAGAACTTCATCCGGTCATTGAGGTCGGTGATCAGCTTCTCCATGCAACGCACGAGCACGCGGACGATCTTGTGGTCGAGCAGACAGTCCTTCAATAGATTTTTGATCAACGTCTTCATATTGCTACGCCCAATCTCGTCGCCCAGGTCGTACGAGTCCAGGATTTCCACCAGCGAGAGCAGCATGTTCTGGAACTCTATCTGGGCGAACTTGTCCATGTCCGGTTTCTGGCTCTCACAGAACCTACAATGGATAGCAATCACTTACTGTTTGGATTTCGTTTGGGTCTCATTCAACTCACTTGTTCACATAGGTGCAGAAGACACTCAGTTCGGGCAGCACCTGGTCGCTTTCGTCCGCCTGCGTGCTCTCCAGATAGTCGCCGAGGCACTGCCAATAGAGCAACAGCTTCACGTTGAGACATTCCAGCGGTACACATCGATGCAGCTCACAGTCGTCACCGAGGGGCAGTTGTGCCATCAGTTGCTGATTGTCGGTCTGCTCAAAGATTTCACGGAACATTTGCTTGGTCACGCTCCGGAAACGCATCAGCTCCTTCTCGCTGGAGTCCAGCTTGAGGGCCGCTATCAGAGCCACATAGTTCTGTTGGTAGGTTTACCACCGTCTTTTTAACGTTGGCCGAGCTGTCGTTCAGACCTTGCTCCAGGAGGGTCAGGCGCTGCGCCACCCTGTAGGCGCGCACTGGATAGTTGCACATGTTGACGTACGTATGGCGGCGCACCTTCTCGTCCACGTCCCACAGACGCTGCAGTATGTAGGGCACCGTGATGTAGTTGCGGCCCATGCAGGTGATAATGAACTGGCGCACGCTGGACAAGGGATCCGCAGACAGATGGAACTGATAGGCGCAGACAACTGGATCGACGGGATTGTCCGGAATCTGGAAACGCTGCATGGCCAGGACTGCTTGCTTGCGCACACCGGCCGACACGTCCTTCACGCGCTCCAGCATAGTCTCGAGAATCTCGTCGCACTGCGTGTCGTCGAGTGCCGCATTGGGTCCCAGTTTCTCAAGTATCAGAATCACAAAGTAGCAAATCCGATAGCGAACGTGCGGACTACTGGAATATGTCTGGGAAAAACAAACAAACAAAAGCATTCAATTGAATCTCAATGGTAAAGTACAGTAGACCCTTACAGTCAACAGCCAGTAGAATGTTTCAGTCATCATGGTCTTCTCCGACTCGAAGCTGGTCACGAATTTCGCGCAAAAGGACAGGGCCTTGTTACCGTTCTCGTTGCTCTCCTCCGCCTCGAGTACAGTCTTCAGCACATTGATGAATGTGTTCAGAAACTCTTGGTGGCCCATCTGCAAGGCAATTGACAATTCATAGTTGGATTGGACGAGTTCTAATCGGCTGAGCCAGCTGGCTAGCCAGCGGGTCCCAGTGACGCTGTTCCTTACCCTCGAGTACAGTTGCTGCAGCTCCTTTTCGTAGCGCTTGTGGAGTGACTCCTTGAGTTCCGCGTGACGCATTATTGTGTACATGGATTCCGCGCCTCTTCTGCATTGTTCCCGGATGGGAACGGAGGTCGGATCACTGATCTGCATTTCGTTTTCCTTTTCGGCCGAAACGGCATTGTTGTTCTTGGTCGCCTCCCTTTTTGATGCGGCTGCTGCCGCCGCTTTGGATTTTGGCTTCGCTTTTGCCTTTGGTTTGGGCATTTCGTGATTTGTTTTGCTTTTACTAACTAAATACTGCTCGATTACTTTATACTGTACAATTTGTAAAATTTTCGTGAGTGTACGATGGAACACAAACAAGCGTAGCGTTGTTGCTCATTCTTCTTTTTCACCCCCATTCGCTTGTTAATTTCAAAAAGAACGCTACGCGTGCGGTAATATTAGTGCATTTTAGACTGATGCTAGGGATGTTACATATATATCGATACATATCGCATCGTTAATCTGATTCCTCTTTCCAAACTATTCGCTTGTGAATTTAAAAAAATTAACAAAAAATGGGTATTTCAATTTATACTTTTGCTTACTTTCTAATGATACTGTTTAAAAATGAAAGAAAGAAAGTGATCTGTGAGAAAAATATAGTACACAAACAAATTCCGTTACAACACGGCAGCAAAATATTCAACAAAAATGTCTAAAGTAACGAAGAAAGTTTACGAAGCTCGCTCCATTTACCCGGACCGCACAAAGTCCGAGGAGAAGTCATTCACCGAGGTTAATGTCCTCGTCAAGACTTTGGACACGGCGCTGCTGCTGCTCAGCTCCAAGGAGGAATGCGTCCTGTTGACCGTCTTCAGTCACTTAATGGACTTTACGCGGCGCCAGGACTAGAATGTACTGGAGCTGAAGGAGCATAAAATGCTGGAAGTGCTGCTGGAGAAGAAAATCTTCATTGATTCGGAGAACGTTATCATCTGACGCTTCGCCTTGTACCTCATGAACGCCTTAATGGACAACACGGACATGAACACGCTCGAGCCATCCTGGAGGTGGCCTATAGTTTCTACCTGCAGGAAACTGACGATTTCTGCATAGAATATCTCTCGCACCTGCTAAACATGTGCCTGCGTGATCCCAAAGTGGCCCAGGGAATTGTGGAGAACTTTGAGCTCTTGCAGAAGTTCAAGGCAGTGATTGCCACCTCCGAGAATCCCGACACCATTCATAGCTCCATCGAGGCCGTTCACAAGATCCTGCTGATCCAGAGTGCAGAGGAGATGTTGGAGTTTACCACTCTTCCCGACTTTCCCATCGATCGCATTATCTGTGAGGTGACCAGCAAATACCAGGAGATTCGGCTTGCGGCCCTGAAAGTCTTGAAGACCCTCCTGGTGGACACCAGCGACCAGAGTGTGGTTGAGCCGCTGCATCGCTGCTTCCATGTCCTGGAGCAGCTGGTCAAAGAATTTTGCGAAGATCTGCAAGGACCGGATGTGGTCGAGATCATTGAGGTGCTGGCCACGGCTCTCCGGTCCGAGAAGATGACCAAGCTGTTCTTCGAGCATAACCTCTTCGACCTTATTGTCGAGCACCTGAAGGACCAAATCGATATCCTGTCCCTTGAGCTGCGCTGCACCATCATATCCATCTTCGCGGAAACTGCGAAGTACGTGCAGTATCTGGTGAGGATGCACACTGCCGAGATCACGGACATGTTCCTCGGCTGCCTCATGGAGAACGACCCGGCACCGGCCACCTTCGTGATCCTCGGGCTCAACCGCATGGCCGATAATCCGGACGCACTGCGTCGAATTGTGACCGAGTTTGATGAGGGGGCTCGGCAGAAGCTAGTGTCCATTTTCCAGTCCCCGGAGGTGATCATCAAGACCCGGGAGCAGGCAGCCGAGTTTATCAATCGCCTCCTGACCGGAGCCTATCGCGACACGGCTGGAGAGCTGACGGACTTGGACATTCCAGGCGTCCTCACCACCACCATTCAGCAGGGCCTGCCTACTCTCTCCATTGATTTGATCCTCTCTCTGCTGGTAATCGTCGAGAGTTTGGCCCAGAACGAGGAGTACCGAACAGTCCTGGGCCAGCATCGTCCGCTCACCGAGCAAATTGCTCAACTTTTGATGGTAATGGCAGTCTCAGGAAGCACTCTCATTCTGTGGTGTCTTGGCATCTATAACGCATTTTTCACCCACTTCCACAGCGCTCCTATGCCCATTCCATTCTCGTGAACAACATCTTCCGTTGCCTGTGCACCATCGTCGATAAGCAGGATGTTCGTGAGGTGCTGCTTGAGAACTACATTGTGTCCTCCATCAAGCGGGCTCTGAAGTCGCTCTCTAATCTGGTCAAGACGGCTGTAACCAACTTCGCTTCATTTAGCGAATTCATCGACGCCTACATAGATCGCGGCATTCTGGAAGTGTAAGCGGCTCCCAACTACTCTCACCCCCCCTGCATTATCATATTCCTATCCCAATCCCGATCTTAGCCTGATGCTGTTCCAGAAACACGCCTTCTGCGTGTCCACCTGGGGACCGGCCATCGAGAGCATCCTCTCTAAGTGCCCCACGATGAAGTTCTGCATTAGAAACTGCCTAACCTTCACCGACATTACTGCCGGCAAGGACTTTTATGTGTCCAGAAAATAGTTTGACGACTTCCGCACTCTCCAGGACATTCTACGCAACGATTGCTCTCCTCTGGAGGCCGTTCTGGTGGTCAATTTTGACCGATTGGAGGCGGATGAGGCGGATCTGATGAGAGTTCCGTCGTTCTGCCTTCCGATGTCCGATGGTGCCGGTGATCATACCTGGTGCTACTGCAAGCGTCCTGCCGATCCCCATCTACCCAAATATCTGGAGACGCTTAATCAAACTCTGATGGTGGGTCTATCCCATCTAATCCTTAATAAGCTGCTAACCATGTCCCATCTGATGATTCACAGATGCACGGCCTGGTGGAGAATCCGCCAAAGGTGCGCAGCGCCATCGATTTTGATAACGTGGCCAAGCGCATCAAGATCATTGCCGAAGTCGTGCACAATGTGATGAACGATAACCTCAAGATCTTCGACCTCAACTCGACGGAGGAGTGTTCCCGCCACGCGGTGCGATGCCACCTTCAGGAACTGCGCTACGTCTACCACACTAACTTCATACCCCTGGGCATGGTGCACAGTGGCTGCCAGTTTGAGCGCGCCATCCTCTTCAAGGCCCTGGCCGATCAGATCGGCCTGCCCTGCACCCTGGAGCGCAGTGTCGACGGCCGGATGCTGTACAACGAGGTGCCGATGCCGCTGGAGATCGACAAGGATGTTCACTGCGACAAGAAGACCCTCCAGTTTATGCCCTGGCGCATGCTGCGCCCCACCCACGTCGTCGATCTCATGTACAACGTAGGCGACCTGTATCCGATGCAGGTGAAATATTTGCGTACTCTTCCTTCTTGGAATATAATAGGCAATTGGGTCTGTGATTTGGTAAGCACTTACAGTCTAGATATTTCTATTAATCTAATCGTCGAAAAAAATATCGCACCGAAAATAAAACACATGCAAAGCGTTGCTCTCCTGGCTGGCTCATAATGAGCCAGATAACCTGGGATTTAGTTTTCTGCGATACGTTTGATGTATGAAATGGCACATCCTTATAATATAAGGTCCCATATCGATATATCGATAAAATATCAACAAACATGCAAGCGACTGTTGGCGGACCATTTGGAACACCAGCGTAGATTAAATAGAAGCTGGTGGCTTGAACCATGTGCCGAGTGCTCCTCACGCTCGCCTACTTCCTCCTGACCATCTGGTCCATTGTGTTTACGGCCTGCGTCAACAATGGTGAGTGTGTGTGCTCCTTGGAGCGATGTGACCTTGTTCACCAGCAGCCGCAGAAGAGAAAAATCAATAATCTTTAAAATTCCTGCATTCCCGGACAGTCACGGGCACGATTCTCAGTGCCGAAAGTGGTTAAGATAGGCTCTGAAACTTGCGTTGCAGTTGGTGCTATAGCCGATGCTTCAGCCTGTGGATCAGATGCGTTTGTCAGGGTTTGTTCGGTCGCAGATTTTTCAGGATTTGTGACTGACACCTGCTCTGACTGCACTATATTTTCAGATGCCACAGTCGCAGTGTCGCACTCCTCGTCGCTTTCCAGATCGTCGCGCGCCTCACGTGATGGTGGATTAAAGCTACCGTCGAGCATCGTCTTAAAGACTTTAATGTTCTTGACCAAACGCGGCTCTAGTTCGCTCTGAAAACCGAACCAAACGAATGATACAGCGCTTCCGCAATGGATATTCAGAAAATGTTCTCACCGTGATCAGTTTGTCTGCCATCTCCAACATTTCAGTCTTGACTTCCTGTCCGTTGAGCACGTTAATAGTGAGGTTGGTGAGCTCTTTGGCCAGCAGGCGACACATTTCCCTGCGCTCGGTGAAATAGTTCTGTATGTAGTGCAGGAAGCTCAGAGCGATCCTGTTGTGTATGTTGCTCTTCGGGGAGCTGGCTTCCTGAATCGTCAAATCGATGAAGAACTTGACCACGTAATCGGGCTGAACGGCGTTCAGCGGCGCGTCGAAGCTGCAGTTCATGACGGTCCACAGAGTGGGCAGAAGGCAGGGTTGCAGAAGCGCCTGCTTCTTGAGGCGGACAAGGTTCTCAAAGAACATGCCCAGGACCTGGCTGATGATTGGCTCTGCGTTGGGATTGAAGTAGCGTTTGAGCAGCTGCTCGAGCACCTCGGGCCGATCGTCGATGTGACCGCGCAGGACCAAGCGACAAAGGCCTCGCACTATGGCCAGGCTCACGCCCTTGTCGACCACCATTTCCATATAGCGGCCAATCGCCATAATGATGTCGACGCTATGCTCGCTGTTCTGCACTGTCTGATCGCCATCCTCCTCCCCGTCGTATGTATCCTGCACGGTATAGAGCTGGCGGCGATTGGACGCCTTAGACCCCAGCCCCCTAGCACCTATCTTCCGGCTCAACTTGTCGACATAGTCGATGCCAGAGAAGACAGCTGACAGAGGTCTCGCACAGACGGACCTCCTTGCTATTGTAGAACTGATGGTATACAACCCGGAACACCGTCTCGGTGTATGCCTCATAGAACATACTGTAGGCGTTGCCGCATTTGATGGCCCATTCGAAGATGTCCACATCCGAGGAGTGGAGATGGCGGCAAATGAAGTCCTTGTACAGCTTACATATGCTGGGAGTGAGCTTCTGGACATGCGGAGAGGCCACTATATAGTATGAGGTGAACAGGCCTTTCAGGACACGCTCCTGGTTGGAGAGCTTCGGACGGGCGGGCATGTCCAGAAAGCCGTGCTTCACCAGCAGCGGTTTGATCAGCTCCGTGTACTCCTCTGTGACAGCCATCTTCTCCTTATTCACGGACTGAGCCTGTATATACTCCTTCTGGCGCCCAAAGTTATCCTCCTGTTCCTCCAGCTCTAAGATCTTCACCTTCAACGAGGATATCTTCATCTTCGAGGGCGTGTCCAAGTCGTCCAGCAACTTACTGATCAGATTGCGATCGTGCACTAGCTCATTCTGCTTGGTATTAAGGTCACACGTCTCGTAGATGATCTCAATAAAGAACTTCATCCGGTCATTGAGGTCGGTGATCAGCTTCTCCATGCAACGCACGAGCACGCGGACGATCTTGTGGTCGAGCAGACAGTCCTTCAATAGATTTTTGATCAACGTCTTCATATTGCTACGCCCAATCTCGTCGCCCAGGTCGTACGAGTCCAGGATTTCCACCAGCGAGAGCAGCATGTTCTGGAACTCTATCTGGGCGAACTTGTCCATGTCCGGTTTCTGGCTCTCACAGAACCTACAATGGATAGCAATCACTTACTGTTTGGATTTCGTTTGGGTCTCATTCAACTCACTTGTTCACATAGGTGCAGAAGACACTCATTTCGGGCAGCACCTGGTCGCTTTCGTCCGCCTGCGTGCTCTCCAGATAGTCGACGAGGCACTGCCAATAGAGCAACAGCTTCACGTTGAGACATTCCAGCGGTACACATCGATGCAGCTCACAGTCGTCACCGAGGGGCAGTTGTGCCATCAGTTGCTGATTGTCGGTCTGCTCAAAGATTTCACGCAACATTTGCTTGGTCACGCTCCGGAAACGCATCAGCTCCTCCTCGCTGGAGTCCAGCTTGAGGGCCGCTATCAGAGCCACATAGTTCTGTTGGTAGGTTTACCACCGTCTTTTTAACGTTGGCCGAGCTGTCGTTCAGACCTTGCTCCAGGAGGGTCAGGCGCTGCGCCACCCTGTAGGCGCGCACATGTTGACGTACGTATGGCGGCGCAACTTCTCGTCCACGTCCCACAGACGCTGCAGTATGTAGGGCACCGTGATGTAGTTGCGGCCCATGCAGGTGATAATGCACTGGCGCACGCTGGACAAGGGATCCGCAGACAGATGGAACTGATAGGCGCAGACAACTGGATCGACGGGATTGTCCGGAATCTGGAAACGCTGCATGGCCAGGACTGCTTGCTTGCGCACACCGGCCGACACGTCCTTCACGCGCTCCAGCATAGTCTCGAGAATCTCGTCGCACTGCGTGTCGTCGAGTGCCGCATTGGGTCCCAGTTTCTCAAGTATCAGATTCACAAAGTAGCAAATCCGATAGCGAACGTGCGGACTGCTGGAATATGTCTGGGAAAAACAAACAAACAAAAGCATTCAATTGAATCTCAATGGTAAAGTACAGTAGACCCTTACAGTCAACAGCCAGTGGAATGTTTCAGTCATCATGGTCTTCTCCGACTCGAAACTGGTCACGAATTTCGCGCAAAAGGACAGGGCCTTGTTACCGTTCTCGTTGCTCTCCTCCGCCTCGAGTACAGTCTTCAGCACATTGATGAATGTGTTCAGAAACTCTTGGTGGCCCATCTGCAAGGCAATTGACAATTCATAGTTGGATTGGACGAGTTCTAATCGGCTGAGCCAGCTGGCTAGCCAGCGGGTCCCAGTGACGCTGTTCCTTACCCTCGAGTACAGTTGCTGCAGCCGCTTTGGATTTTGGCTTCGCTTTTGCCTTTGGTTTGGGCATTTCGTGATTTGTTTTGCTTTTACTAACTAAATACTGCTCGATTACTTTATACTGTACAATTTGTAAAATTTTCGTGAGTGTACGATGGAACACAAACAAGCGTAGCGTTGTTGCTCATTCTTCTTTTTCACCCCCATTCGCTCCTTTTCGTAGCGCTTGTGGAGTGACTCCTTGAGTTCCGCGTGACGCATTATTGTGTACATGGATTCCGCGCCTCCTCTGCATTGTTCCCGGATGGGAACGGAGGTCGGATCACTGATCTGCATTTCGTTTTCTTTTTCGGCCGAAACGGCATTGTTGTTCTTGGTCGCCTCCCTTTTTGATGCGGCTGCTGCCGCCGCTTTGGATTTTGGCTTCGCTTTTGCCTTTGGTTTGGGCATTTCGTGATTTGTTTTGCTTTTACTAACTAAATACTGCTCGATTACTTTATACTGTACAATTTGTAAAATTTTCGTGAGTGTACGATGGAACACAAACAAGCGTAGCGTTGTTGCTCATTCTTCTTTTTCACCCCCATTCGCTTGTTAATTTCAAAAAGAACGCTACGCGTGCGGTAATATTAGTGCATTTTAGACTGATGCTAGGGATGTTACATATATATCGATACATATCGCATCGTTAATCTGATTCCTCTTTCCAAACTATTCGCTTGTGAATTTAAAAAAATTAACAAAAAATGGGTATTTCAATTTATACTTTTGCTTACTTTCTAATGATACTGTTTAAAAATGAAAGAAAGAAAGTGATCTGTGAGAAAAATGTAGTACACAAACAAATTCCGTTACAACACGGCAGCAAAATATTCAACAAAAATGTCTAAAGTAACTGTTCGGGCCAGCCGCTGAAGAATAACCGTAACTTTAACATTATTATTGTATGAGCAGAGAGAGCCGCCTATGTTGTAAAACGTTGACGTTCTGCAGAGCTGCTGCGCTCTCCCGCTAAAGGGGCTCTCTGCCGCCGCCACTTCGGCAACTACTTTGATCTGCCGCCGCCACTTCGGCAATCACTTTGATCTAACGCCGTCGTCTATAGTTTAGTTATATTCTCGCACCTGCTAAACATGTGCCTGCGTGATCCCAAAGTGGCCCAGGGAATTGTGGAGAACTTTGAGCTCTTGCAGAAGTTCAAGGCAGTGATTGGCACATCCGAGAATCCCGACACCATTCATAGCTCCATCGAGGCCGTTCACAAGATCCTGCTGATCCAGAGTGCAGAGGAGATGTTGGAGTTTACCACTCTTCCCGACTTTCCCATCGATCCCATGACCAGCAAATACCAGGAGATTCGGCTTGCGGCCCTGAAAGTCTTGAAGACCCTCCTGGTGGACACCAGCGACCAGAGTGTGGTTGAGCCGCTGCATCGCTGCTTCCATGTCCTGGAGCAGCTGGTCAAAGAATTTTGCGAAGATCTGCAAGGACCGGATGTGGTCGAGATCATTGAGGTGCTGGCCACGGCTCTCCGGTCCGAGAAGATGACCAAGCTGTTCTTCGAGCATAACCTCTTCGACCTTATTGTCGAGCACCTGAAGGACCAAATCGATATCCTGTCCCTTGAGCTGCGCTGCACCATCATATCCATCTTCGCGGAAACTGCGAAGTACGTGCAGTATCTGGTGAGGATGCACACTGCCGAGATCACGGACATGTTCCTCGGCTGCCTCATGGAGAACGACCCGGCACCGGCCACCTTCGTGATCCTCGGGCTCAACCGCATGGCCGATAATCCGGACGCACTGCGTCGAATTGTGACCGAGTTTGATGAGGGGGCTCGGCAGAAGCTAGTGTCCATTTTCCAGTCCCCGGAGGTGATCATCAAGACCCGGGAGCAGGCAGCCGAGTTTATCAATCGCCTCCTGACCGGAGCCTATCGCGACACGGCTGGAGAGCTGACGGACTTGGACATTCCAGGCGTCCTCACCACCACCATTCAGCAGGGCCTGCCTACTCTCTCCATTGATTTGATCCTCTCTCTGCTGGTAATCGTCGAGAGTTTGGCCCAGAACGAGGAGTACCGAACAGTCCTGGGCCAGCATCGTCCGCTCACCGAGCAAATTGCTCAACTTTTGATGGTAATGGCAGTCTCAGGAAGCACTCTCATTCTGTGGTGTCTTGGCATCTATAACGCATTTTTCACCCACTTCCACAGCGCTCCTATGCCCATTCCATTCTCGTGAACAACATCTTCCGTTGCCTGTGCACCATCGTCGATAAGCAGGATGTTCGTGAGGTGCTGCTTGAGAACTACATTGTGTCCTCCATCAAGCGGGCTCTGAAGTCGCTCTCTAATCTGGTCAAGACGGCTGTAACCAACTTCATTCTGCAGACCACGCGCTTTAGCGAATTCATCGACGCCTACATAGATCGCGGCATTCTGGAAGTGTAAGCGGCTCCCAACTACTCTCACCCCCCTGCATTATCATATTCCTATCCCAATCCCGATCTTAGCCTGATGCTGTTCCAGAAACACGCCTTCTGCGTGTCCACCTGGGGACCGGCCATCGAGAGCATCCTCTCTAAGTGCCCCACGATGAAGTTCTGCATTAGAAACTGCCTAACCTTCACCGACATTACTGCCGGCAAGGACTTTTATGTGTCCAGAAAATAGTTTGACGACTTCCGCACTCTCCAGGACATTCTACGCAACGATTGCTCTCCTCTGGAGGCCGTTCTGGTGGTCAATTTTGACCGATTGGAGGCGGATGAGGCGGATCTGATGAGAGTTCCGTCGTTCTGCCTTCCGATGTCCGATGGTGCCGGTGATCATACCTGGTGCTACTGCAAGCGTCCTGCCGATCCCCATCTACCCAAATATCTGGAGACGCTTAATCAAACTCTGATGGTGGGTCTATCCCATCTAATCCTTAATAAGCTGCTAACCATGTCCCATCTGATGATTCACAGATGCACGGCCTGGTGGAGAATCCGCCAAAGGTGCGCAGCGCCATCGATTTTGATAACGTGGCCAAGCGCATCAAGATCATTGCCGAAGTCGTGCACAATGTGATGAACGATAACCTCAAGATCTTCGACCTCAACTCGACGGAGGAGTGTTCCCGCCACGCGGTGCGATGCCACCTTCAGGAACTGCGCTACGTCTACCACACTAACTTCATACCCCTGGGCATGGTGCACAGTGGCTGCCAGTTTGAGCGCGCCATCCTCTTCAAGGCCCTGGCCGATCAGATCGGCCTGCCCTGCACCCTGGAGCGCAGTGTCGACGGCCGGATGCTGTACAACGAGGTGCCGATGCCGCTGGAGATCGACAAGGATGTTCACTGCGACAAGAAGACCCTCCAGTTTATGCCCTGGCGCATGCTGCGCCCCACCCACGTCGTCGATCTCATGTACAACGTAGGCGACCTGTATCCGATGCAGGTGAAATATTTGCGTACTCTTCCTTCTTGGAATATAATAGGCAATTGGGTCTGTGATTTGGTAAGCACTTACAGTCTAGATATTTCTATTAATCTAATCGTCGAAAAAAATATCGCACCGAAAATAAAACACATGCAAAGCGTTGCTCTCCTGGCTGGCTCATAATGAGCCAGATAACCTGGGATTTAGTTTTCTGCGATACGTTTGATGTATGAAATGGCACATCCTTATAATATAAGGTCCCATATCGATATATCGATAAAATATCAACAAACATGCAAGCGACTGTTGGCGGACCATTTGGAACACCAGCGTAGATTAAATAGAAGCTGGTGGCTTGAACCATGTGCCGAGTGCTCCTCACGCTCGCCTACTTCCTCCTGACCATCTGGTCCATTGTGTTTACGGCCTGCGTCAACAATGGTGAGTGTGTGTGCTCCTTGGAGCGATGTGACCTTGTTCACCAGCAGCCGCAGAAGAGAAAAATCAATAATCTTTAAAATTCCTGCATTCCCGGACAGTCACGGGCACGATTCTCAGTGCCGAAAGTGGTTAAGATAGGCTCTGAAACTTGCGTTGCAGTTGGTGCTATAGCCGATGCTTCAGCCTGTGGATCAGATGCGTTTGTCAGGGTTTGTTCGGTCGCAGATTTTTCAGGATTTGTGACTGACACCTGCTCTGACTGCACTATATTTTCAGATGCCACAGTCGCAGTGTCGCACTCCTCGTCGCTTTCCAGATCGTCGCGCGCCTCACGTGATGGTGGATTAAAGCTACCGTCGAGCATCGTCTTAAAGACTTTAATGTTCTTGACCAAACGCGGCTCTAGTTCGCTCTGAAAACCGAACCAAACGAATGATACAGCGCTTCCGCAATGGATATTCAGAAAATGTTCTCACCGTGATCAGTTTGTCTGCCATCTCCAACATTTCAGTCTTGACTTCCTGTCCGTTGAGCACGTTAATAGTGAGGTTGGTGAGCTCTTTGGCCAGCAGGCGACACATTTCCCTGCGCTCGGTGAAATAGTTCTGTATGTAGTGCAGGAAGCTCAGAGCGATCCTGTTGTGTATGTTGCTCTTCGGGGAGCTGGCTTCCTGAATCGTCAAATCGATGAAGAACTTGACCACGTAATCGGGCTGAACGGCGTTCAGCGGCGCGTCGAAGCTGCAGTTCATGACGGTCCACAGAGTGGGCAGAAGGCAGGGTTGCAGAAGCGCCTGCTTCTTGAGGCGGACAAGGTTCTCAAAGAACATGCCCAGGACCTGGCTGATGATTGGCTCTGCGTTGGGATTGAAGTAGCGTTTGAGCAGCTGCTCGAGCACCTCGGGCCGATCGTCGATGTGACCGCGCAGGACCAAGCGACAAAGGCCTCGCACTATGGCCAGGCTCACGCCCTTGTCGACCACCATTTCCATATAGCGGCCAATCGCCATAATGATGTCGACGCTATGCTCGCTGTTCTGCACTGTCTGATCGCCATCCTCCTCCCCGTCGTATGTATCCTGCACGGTATAGAGCTGGCGGCGATTGGACGTCTTAGACCCCAGCCCCCTAGCATCTATCTTCCGGCTCAACTTGTCGACATAGTCGATGCCATAGTGATCCATCAGCTCGAGAAGACAGCTGACAGAGGTCTCGCACAGACGGACCTCCTTGCTATTGTCGAACTGATGGTATACAACCCGGAACACCGTCTCGGTGTATGCCTCATAGAACATACTGTAGGCGTTGCCGCATTTGATGGCCCATTCGAAGATGTCCACATCCGAGGAGTGGAGATGGCGGCAAATGAAGTCCTTGTACAGCTTACATATGCTGGGAGTGAGCTTCTGGACATGCGGAGAGGCCACCATATAGTATGAGGTGAACAGGCCTTTCAGGACACGCTCCTGGTTGGAGAGCTTCGGACGGGCGGGCATGTCCAGAAAGCCGTGCTTCACCAGCAGCGGTTTGATCAGCTCCGTGTACTCCTCTGTGACAGCCATCTTCTCCTTATTCACGGACTGAGCCTGTATATACTCCTTCTGGCGCCCAAAGTTATCCTCCTGTTCCTCCAGCTCTAAGATCTTCACCTTCAACGAGGATATCTTCATCTTCGAGGGCGTGTCCAAGTCGTCCAGCAACGTACTGATCAGATTGCGATCGTGCACTAGCTCATTCTGCTTGGTATTAAGGTCACACGTCTCGTAGATGATCTCAATGAAGAACTGCATCCGGTCATTGAGGTCGGTGATCAGCTTCTCCATGCAACGCACGAGCACGCGGACGATCTTGTGGTCGAGCAGACAGTCCTTCAATAGATTTTTGATCAACGTCTTCATATTGCTACGCCCAATCTCGTCGCCCAGGTCGTACGAGTCCAGGATTTCCACCAGCGAGAGCAGCATGTTCTGGAACTCTATCTGGGCGAACTTGTCCATGTCCGGTTTCTGGCTCTCACAGAACCTACAATGGATAGCAATCACTTACTGTTTGGATTTCGTTTGGGTCTCATTCAACTCACTTGTTCACATAGGTGCAGAAGACACTCAGTTCGGGCAGCACCTGGTCGCTTTCGTCCGCCTGCGTGCTCTCCAGATAGTCGCCGAGGCACTGCCAATAGAGCAACAGCTCCACGTTGAGACATTCCAGCGGTACACATCGATGCAGCTCACAGTCGTCACCGAGGGGCAGTTGTGCCATCAGTTGCAGATTGTCGGTCTGCTCAAAGATTTCACGCAACATTTGCTTGGTCACGCTCCGGAAACGCATCAGCTCCCCCTCGCTGGAGTCCAGCTTGAGGGCCGCTATCAGAGCCACATAGTTCTGTTGGTAGGAGTCGATCCAGGCCTTAAGCATGATGTTTACCACCGTCTTTTTAACGTTGGCCGAGCTGTCGTTCAGACCTTGCTCCAGGAGGGTCAGGCGCTGCGCCACCCTGTAGGCGCGCACTGGATAGTTGCACATGTTGACGTACGTATGGCGGCGCACCTTCTCGTCCACGTCCCACAGACGCTGCAGTATGTAGGGCACCGTGATGTAGTTGCGGCCCATGCAGGTGATAATGCACTGGCGCACGCTGGACAAGGGATCCGCAGACAGATGGAACTGATAGGCGCAGACAACTGGATCGACGGGATTGTCCGGAATCTGGAAACGCTGCATGGCCAGGACTGCTTGCTTGCGCACACCGGCCGACACGTCCTTCACGCGCTCCAGCATAGTCTCGAGAATCTCGTCGCACTGCGTGTCGTCGAGTGCCGCATTGGGTCCCAGTTTCTCAAGTATCAGATTCACAAAGTAGCAAATCCGATAGCGAACGTGCGGACTGCTGGAATATGTCTGGGAAAAACAAACAAAAGCATTCAATTGAATCTCAATGGTAAAGTACAGTAGACCCTTACAGTCAACAGCCAGTGGAATGTTTCAGTCATCATGGGGTGCGTCTTCTCCGACTCGAAGCTGGTCACGAATTTCGCGCAAAAGGACAGGGCCTTGTTACCGTTCTCGTTGCTCTCCTCCGCCTCGAGTACAGTCTTCAGCACATTGATGAATGTGTTCAGAAACTCTTGGTGGCCCATCTGCAAGGCAATTGACAATTCATAGTTGGATTGGACGAGTTCTAATCGGCTGAGCCAGCTGGCTAGCCAGCGGGTCCCAGTGACGCTGTTCCTTACCCTCGAGTACAGTTGCTGCAGCTCCTTTTCGTAGCGCTTGTGGAGTGACTCCTTGAGTTCCGCGTGACGCATTATTGTGTACATGGATTCCGCGCCTCCTCTGCATTGTTCCCGGATGGGAACGGAGGTCGGATCACTGATCTCCATTTCGTTTTCCTTTTCGGCCGAAACGGCATTGTTGTTCTTGGTCGCCTCCCTTTTTGATGCGGATACTGCCGCCGCTTTGGATTTTGGCTTCGCTTTTGCCTTTGGTTTGGGCATTTCGTGATTTGTTTTGCTTTTACTAACTAAATTCTGCTCGATTACTTTATACTGTACAATTTGTAAAATTTTCGTGAGTGTTTTTTTTTTTTTTTTTTTTTTTTTTTTTTTTAGTATTTAAGTTACCAAGCTACCCGTGAGTAGCGTGGGATTATTTGGCCGCCCGCCTTTTTAAGGTGGAAATTGCCAGGTCAAAAAATAGAAGATGTTGGAGTACTGTTTAGAGCTTTACATCAATTTCGTCGTTGAAGTCAATTAGTGTTTGGTACGCGCTGATGTTTTCTTTGTCAAAGAATTTGTAAATATCATTATATTTTCTTAGAGATGGGAAGTTTTGCCTTGTTGTGTTGTACTTTGTACAATTGAAAATTAAATGCGAGGCGTTATCGATACTATCGCATGTATCACATATGTTACTAGGAACTACATGCATTTTGGCGAGAGTGTGCCTATCGAATGCGTTACCACTAAGCAGTCTGTTGATTCTTTTAGCGTCAATGGCTTTAAGCTTAGTTTTATTTAGGAACCACGGTTTGGATGATGTTGAGGGGAAAAGCGAGCAGTAACCTCGGTGCTTGATACTAGCAAACTCGGCGTATTCTCTCTCCCATTCTGCTTTTAAGATTCTGTGTATTTCGCACATAGCGTCTTTAAGGTTCCATTTAACCACTGTGTATTTTCCTCGTCTGTGGGCTTCTTTGGCTGCTGCGTCAACTGAAGTGTTCTGAGGGATGTTAGCGTGTCCGGGAATGTAGTGAACCTCTACAGTTCTTAGATGTGGATTTTGTTGGATCTTTTCTCTGATTTTGTAGGCGATAGAGTTATCCTGAATGTTCTTCGCCAGAATGAGGGCCCCGTTTCTGCTGTCTGTCAGGAGCGCGACACGAGGAAAATTGTACAAAATAGCATGGTCTAATGCCTTCTCGATAGCAAGGAGCTCGGCGGACAACGAGGAAAGGGTTTTGTGCGTGTAATAGTTATCTAAAAAACCTGTCCTATCGTGCAGGAAAGCGGCGCTGGAATGCCCATCTGACCCATCCGTGTAATAGATTTCAAAACCACCCTTTGTCAGCTGATCCTTCTTTTCCCCGTGGAGCAGCATGATACCTGCCTGGTCTATAGCGTGCTTGTTGGGTGCAGAACCCTTGAAAAATTCTAAGTCGGAGCTAATTTTAGTGCAAAATGAAGCTGTGTTCTCGAAAACCTCAACTCTATCTATTATGCTGCCAAACTCCCGATATGCCTTAGCGTAGCCCGTGTTTAAATCCCTATTTGCTGACACTGTTTCACTTGCTGGGAGATTAAATGCAAACACCTTAACCAACTCTTTCGCCGCCAGGAATCTCATCCTGTAGTCCGGGGGAAGTTCTCCTGCCATGTGATATATGATAGGAACGGGAGTGCAGATTATCAGACCCAGCTACTTTCTGAGGTGATGGTTGCAGTGGGATTTGATTTTGGCCAAGGCAGATTTGGACAGGTTGCAGAATGATGAGCACGCGTACTCTAGCCTACTTCTGACAAATGCCTTGTAAAATATAAGCCCTCTTTTGGGGCTGATACCATAGTGACACCCACTGAGTAATCTGAGAAATGCACAGTTTCTGTTCGATTCCGAGATGGCCAGATCAATGTGACCAGAGGCTGAGTTGTTTGCTGAGATAGTCCTGCCTAGGTATTTGATCTGCTCTACTTGTCTGATCTCAACTCCTTGATGCGAGATATTTAGCGCAGCTCTACGATTGTTGAAGTAAATCACTTTAGACTTCACCGGATTGAATGACAGGTTTAGCCTATTGCATTTTTCTTCGAACTTATCTATACTGTCTTCCAGCACACCTTTCGCAATGGATACGTCTTTATGAAAACAGACTATGAAAAAGTCATCAGCATACTGAAACAGTAAGCAGTTATGACTGTTAATATCATGTAGTTCGGCTGTGTAAAGGTTAAAAAGGGTTGGGCTGAGACAGCTACCCTGGCTAACACCTCTGTTCACCTCTACCTCGCTTTTGCCCTTTATGAGAATTCGTCTGTTAAGGAAGCTGGAGATCCAAGCCGTGAGGCTTGTATTGAACCGCAGTCGAACGCTCTTTGTAAATCTAGGCAAGCTGCGACAACCTGACAACCCCTCGCCTTCAGCGCCAGAACTTTGTTGATAAGGTCGTTGATGCAAAGAGCCGTGGACCTGTTTCTCCTGAAGGCATAGGACCTGACCGGCAGCAGGTCACAGTTTGCTATGTGCTCGTCCAACTTCAACTTTATCAACCCCTCTATGGATTTAAACAGCGTGTTAATCAAACAAATCGGCCTATGGTTTTGGAAGGAAGTAGGGTCTGCATTCTTCTTGGGGATGGGTACCACTTTTATCCTGCGCCAGACTTCAGGGATGACGCCACTCAGCCATACTTTATTTATAATTTCAAAAATGTCTTGTTTTTTCCCACTTGGTAGCTTTTGAAGCATCCTGAACGAGAGGCCATCAGGGCCTCTAGCCGAATTGGGGTTCCTGGTTTTTAGGAAGGCCAGGAATTCTTCCAGTTCCAGGGGTTCCGGGTCGTCTGGTCCTAACAAAGGGGCAGGAATTTTCTTAGGGGGCCTACTGTTTGACGTGGATGTGGTTACTTTAACCATATTGAGAAAGTTTTTGTCATCTTCGTTCGTCCATTTGTTCCCTACATTTTTGATTTGACCGTATTTTTTGATGTTCTTCACCCTGCTCCACATAGAGGGCGATGAGGAGACCTCTTCTATAAACTTGGAAAAGTTGCGCTTTCTAAGATTTTTTACGTGATTTTGTAGATTTTTGTCAGCTTCTAAGGTTGCTCTGGCATCAGCCAATTTTTTGGTGAGGGAGAATTTTTGCCTGCAAGCGTTTCTCACGCGGAAAAGTTTTTCCGTTTCCTCGTTCCACCATTTCTTAGGAACGTACTTGTTCTTGCTTGGGAAAGTGACCGTGATTTTTAAGGTCAGGGATTTCACTTTTTCATTGAGCTCCTCCAGATTTGAGAAATCACTTGCACCCAGAATCCGGGCTATTCTGTTGTGAAGGATCTTCTTGCCTTGGAGGGGGGCATTTAGGCCTTGCACTGATAATACAATTGGGAATTTTTGTTTTGAGGACTTGCCAGTTAATAGTTCCATTTCTGTAGTTCGAAAAAGAAAGGTCAAGAACGGAGAATTGAGATGGGCTCCTGGAGAAGGTTGGCGAACCGTCGTTTAGGCAGATAAATCCGGCCTCCCGGGTGGAATTCTCAATGCTGCGACCCTTGCGATCACAGATCGGACTTCCCCAGATAGAAGACCTAGCGTTGAAGTCCCCGCCCACTATCCTTATATCCCCAGTAACGGCTCCAGCTCCCCCGATGTCACCATACACCATCGAGCCTCCCTGGACTTCCGCTAGATGGCGCGTCGCCCTCAGCCCTGGCCACCTATCGTTCAGGTGGGACTGGAACACCACCACGAGTATGTCGTCAGTCCCAGGAGGGACAACATACGCGTGGGCATGCCCACCGGATTCCGGAACACTATTGAGCACACGCCGGCGTGCCCTGCATTCTTCTGCCGCGCCCAACGTAGGCCACACCCACACCTCACTACATTCTCAGGTCTTTGGCGTGGTACACTCCTATGGGACGGCCGTTAAGGTCCTCCAGAGCATACGCGTTCTCTCCTACTGGCTTCACTACCCGGCATCGGATGAATTTGCGCGAGAACTTGGCATTAAAGCCTTTTCCGAAGTCACTAAGGACAAAATTTCGGCGGAATACCTCTTGTCCCGGCCTCGCGTAAAACACCCGAGCTCGCTGGTTGTATCTTACCCTACTACGCTCGTATGCCTGATGTAAACTAGCGCGAATCCTCTCTTGGATGAGTTGTCGCTTGTCCTGACCCTCCAGCAGCGATATGTCATGCTCGCCGATTGACCGCAGTCGCTTTGCCAGCTTGTAGCATGACCCATGCAAATACATTTGCTGCCCGAAGACTGCAAAGAATGGTGTTACGCCTGTTGCCTCGTGAACCGAGTTCCTAATAGCCAGTTCTATCTCCGGCAGATGCACAGCCCAGTCCCGGTGATCGTCTTCCAGATACGCCCGAATCGCGCTGAGTACTGTGCGATTCACGCGTTCGGCTGCGTTACTCTGCGGAGAATACACTGGCGTCCTCATATGAGTGACTCCGAATGCATCGGTCATCTCCTTAAAAGTTTTCGAGACGAACTGAGCCCCATTGTCCGAGTGAATCATCTCCGGCACTCCAAACTTGTAAAACACCTCGTGAACGAGGAATCTTACAACTTCCTTTGCTGTGGCCTTGGTCATGGTCTTTAGGAATGTGAACTTAGAGAACTGGTCAACTACAATAAATATCCACGCCTGACCGTTCTTTGACCGCGGATATTCGCCCAAAAAATCAATATAAAGTTTTTGGAACGGGCGCTCAGTGACCACTTCTTGCCCCATCCCGACCTGCATCCGATAATTCGGCGCTTTCGACTCCTTGCACACGGTGCACCGTCGGATATAATCCCGCACCTCTATCGCCATGTTCGGCCAGTAAAACTGCCTACGCAATAAGTGCAAGGTTTTCGCGATTCCTCCGTGCGCTGTCTTCTCTTCCGAATGTGCTTTGTCTATCAACGCGGCCGTCAGCGAACTCGGAACCCACAATCCAGACGGCGCCCTCCAGTTGATCATCCAATCGTTCAAAGCGCATGCGCTTGAATATCATGCCGTCAACAATCTGGAGATCAGGTAAGCGGTCTTGGTTCTCTGTTATTTCCTTCCTTAACTCCTGATATTCTCCAGATTCAAACTCCACCGTTTCAAAACCCAGGATACTACTCGGATCCACTTCCAGCTCTTCAATACTGCGTGACAATGTATCTGCCACTACATTGTCCGCTCCTTTCCGGTGTTCTATGCCGAAATCGAAGGCCTGCAGTTGAAGGGACCAACGAGCTAAGCGACCATCCAGGTTCTTCATGGTCATGAGCCATTTGAGACTGGCGTGGTCAGTTATGACTGTAAACGGCATAAGCTCTACGTACGGACGGAACTTAAGGATCGCCATGAGGGCTGCCAGACACTCTTTCTCTGTCACCGATTAGTTTTTTTGGTGGCAATTCAGTTTGGCAGAGAAAAACGCTATGGGCCTCTCGTTCTGCTCGTCATCCCTTTGGAAGAGTACGGCTCCTACTCCATAATGTGAGGCGTCGCACTGTATTTATAAGTTCCTCTTGAAATCCGCGTGTACCAGGACTGGTGCCGAGGTGAGTGCAGCTTTTAGCTCCCCCATGGCTCGTTTTGCCTCCTCCGTCAATTTAAACTTTCCATTTCCCGACTTTTTCATGGCGTCTGTGAGCGGACCGGCCATCTCAGCATAGTTTTTCATAAAGCGCCGGTACCAGCCCGCAGTTCCCAGGAAACTACGCAATTCTCGAACAGATCGCGGCTCGGGAATGCGCAAAATGGCCGACACACGATCCGGATCCATCTTCAGCGCTCCTCCTCCCACTATAAATCCCAGGTATTTAATGTTTTTATAGCAAAAATGAGATTTGCTCAGCCCTATCGTTAAATTTGCTTCTCGTAGACGCTCGGCAACCTGTCGCAGAATCTTCACGTGCGTTTGGAAGTCCTCAGCTATAATCAGCAAGTCGTCGAGATACGCATAGACGTTTGAACGCATCTCAACCGGAATCACCTTATCGACCAGTCTACATAGGCGTTGTGCGGCGTTGCAGAGGCCAAAGGGCATCATACGGAACTGGTACAGAGGCCGTCCCGGCACCGTGAACGCCGTATATGGTCGACTCTGCTCGTCCAGCTCGATTTGCCAAAAAGCGAATTTTAAGTCGACGCTGGAGATATATATCGTCTGATCGAGACGCGACAAAATCCCCTCGATGCTAGGAAGTGGGTAAGCGTCCTTGATGGTTACTTTGTTGAGCTTTCGGGCATCGAGACAGAAACGATTTTTGCCCGGCCTTCGCACCACGGTGGTACGGTTGCTCCACGGACTATCACTGTACTCGATGACTCCCAAAGCCAACATTTTGTCCACCTCACCACACACCACTTCCTGCATCGCTGGCGACAGCGGGTAATGTCGATCCTTCACAGGCTCGGCCTTCTCCACCAACTGAATTTTGTGAGTCTCTCTCGACGTCCTCCCCAGGCCTACGGCTTCGAAAGTCAGAAACTCTGCCTTCACCTGATCCAAGGCTGCCCTTTGCTCTTCTGACAACTCCCATTTTTCCTGCACTATCTCCTTCTCCGGGCCTTCCACATAGTGAGCGACTTGATCAGCCAGCACTTCTTCCACTAATCTGTGAGATGCCCCTACTGGACCTTCTCCCATCACCTCAGGAGCCAATGAGAATCCCCTCCAAAAGTCTACCCCCAAGTAAATTTCCTGTTCCAAGAAAGGGCATACGAAAAACGTTAATCTTTTTACCTCTCCCTTGTATTTCACCGGTAATTCCACTCGGCCAACGATTGCGCGATCTTCCCCATTCGCTACCTTCACTATAGAAGAATATCGACGAGCCTCCACGCCCAGCTTCTCCAGGAATTCCTGACCATTACACCCTAGCATGCTGTGTGTAGCGCCTGAATCCAACAGGCCTCGCACGGACTCGCCCATTATAGAGATTTCTGCGAAAACTCTCGGGTCTTTCTTGCACCAACGCTTTACTGAAGCAATCACCTGCCTCCTCATAGCTCGCCTTTGCTTAAAACGGGATCTCGCCTTTCTCACCCGCACCGACAGTGCTCGCATACCATCCACTCGTAGTTCAGAAAATATTCTATTTCTGGTTTCTAAATAATTTCTTAAGCGCTCTTCATATGATAAGTTCCTTAACCTAGCATGCAATTTACGTCTATCTAATTCATTTTTATTTTCTTCTACTTTCTCTGCGCAGGCCCCTTCTGTGAGCGTGATTCGCCTGCTTGGATCGCAGCCCTCTACACGTTTCCCGCGCAATTCGGACAGGTTGGACAATATGCATCGGGCTTTCCACACCGGTAGCAGAAAATTCGCCTCTCCGATGCCATACAGTCCCTAAAGCCATGATCGGTCTGCCCGCAGTTCCAGCAAATCAACTTCTGTGGAACACGCTGTGTCACTTGCGCTTCCTCAATGACCTCTGCCTCTTCATCGCCAATCGACCGATCCTGCGCGACCTCGCTGACGTTCGCATTCGGCCCGCGACCATAGTTTGTGGCTTTGGGTGCTCCTCGCCACGAAGATCGAGCCTTCCTCTTCAGATGTGCCTCTATTTCCACGCACTCATCCCGCAGTTGGTCTAAGGAATAAACCCGTAAGCCGTAGACGAAACTCGCTATCTCATCTGTGAGTGCCTTTTTGACGATTTTTACCATCTCCTTTTCAGGTGGTGGCATCTCCAACCTCGACGCGAGCTTTCTCATGACATGGAAAAAGTCTTCCACACTCTCGTTTGACCGCTGCATTCTTTCTCGCAGTTCTCTCATGCGGTCGAACTCGGACGCCGTGCCTCGGAAACGAGCAATTAAGTCGCCCCTTAGTACCTTCCAAACACCACCGCCATGATCACGGATGTACTGCCAGTACCATTCCCGCGCGTTTCCTGTAACCAGGTGATGAAATCCCTTTAGAACTTCATCCCACGGACAGCGGCATTGGGCTTGTAGGAATTCAATTCGGAACACAAAATCCTCGACTGTCATTTTGTTGCTGTCTCCGTCGAACGTCACGTCCCATTTTTCGACTCGGCCCCACCGTGGCCAAGGCCTATAACCCGGGGGATTTGGATGCGGATCTTCTCGAGGAATCCCACCAGCTCTCCTACCCTCGCCACGACCCTGACCCGAGTGTCTGAGTGCTATCGGGTTTCGCCAATTTCGCGCTTGATGCCCACCCCGTTGATGCTGCTCACTGGATGCGGTCGGTCCTACTCCTGAAGACGGTTCAGGACCAATACCACCTCGCCCCGAGCGAGCCAAAAATGGTTTTGGTGGCGGAATCGGCGCATCAGTCGTGCTAGACGGCTTCCTTTTCGGGATTGCTCCTCGATACTCCTGCTCGTGGTGAACCTCCTCCCGCTGCGGTTGACTGCTGATGCCAGTTCGGAAGCAAGCGTGGGTGTAGGATAGGACATTGGCCATTCTTCTGACCTGGCCTGGACCGGTGTTCTTGGCAACCCACCCACAGCTCCAAGTTCCTCCCGATCTTGATCAAACATCGCCCCTGACACTTCTCCTATCTGGTTCACTGTTTTGTTTACGCGTGATCGCGTATGATACTGTCGACTACCCCCTTCTTGTGGCATCTGCACCGAGCAACACCAATATTACAAAAAAAAAGGGAAACTCCTAAACTAAGATAATATATATAAATAAAGAAATAAATACCCAAAGAAATAACTTGTAAGAATAAATAACACCACGCTTCGGACCAATAAATACTCCGATAAATAAATAAATAAATACCGATATAAATATTGCGCCAACCAGCGCCGTTAACGAGATATATGCAATTAAATATTTGAATAAATAAATAATAACATACATGTATATTCGATCGACACCTAAGACACTCAAACTTCAAACACATTCAACACAACACAAAACCTAACAACAAAAATTCCTAACAGTTCTTCTTCTTCTTACAAGATTCATTAAGAGGGGGACACGTGACTAGCCGGGACCAGTAACCGCTCCAGTTTCTGCGCTACACTTGACAGTCGCCCTACGGATATCCTACAATTACGAACACCACCTTTGTGTGGCCTGTCATCTACTCTAGTCATCGCTCTAAGCGATGGCCGATAAACGAGAAGCCTCACGGTGCATGAGCTCACTTTGCTTGTGATTTGTTCCTGTCATCCATCATACCGATCTTCCATGACAACAGATGCATCGCGGGTTGTCTTTACGACTCCCGGGCCACCTAATCCTCACCACCTCTCGGCAGACAGACAACAGGTTCAAAAACACGAAAGCGGCTTTGTTTTAAACAAACAGGTGCGAAACTACAATGAACATTTACCTACATGACTTACTCTAACTTATTCCAATATCACATTCCATCACAGACTTATTCGATATCACAGTCCACCAGGCAATGTGTCCGTCGCAAACTCCCTGTCCATTTTTTTGTTGAACGGCAGTGACTTACGTTCACTTGCGACATCGAATAGCGACAAAATGTTCAACTGTAATTCGTAAGTCCCTATCACATATTTTATATATCCGTTAACTGCCTCCGTCTATCCATCCCTAGCATCAATCACCCCGCGCCATTAAGGACCAGCTTTACGCTCACCTTAAGCCTGCAGCAGCGACTTCTGCCGGGACAGCTAAACTGCACTTCGCGAGCTGTCCTCTTCTCCACTAAATTTATTATTTTTTTTCATTCCCCTCATCTGCCTTTACCAGCCCGAGTGACATTTCTTGTAATACCACCCGAACCTGCGTCAGTCCAGATGCATGCGAATTCGAAAATAAATTGGGCGCCATTTGTTACACTTGGCTTGTTTCCCAGAGGGCAATGCCGGCTAGCTGTCGACCCCAGGGCTGGGTAGTTCCCCTTGCCCGCCAAATGTAGACAAAAAAGGAGACATACTACTTCTCGGGACATCAAAACTAACAACAACCTAACAACAACAAAGAAAATCATAAACAGACGGCTATCAAGTGGGTGAAGCTTGGGTGTTATCACTTCGCGCGCCCGCCCTACCTGTGACCAAACACAACGTTCATTTTGGCCACCCTCTGCTGGAACGGTAACGGCTGGCCTAATCCATGGCTTACGCCACGCGTCCTCCCTCTATTTTAAATTTAATGCATCATGCTTCAATATATATCCAAGCTTTAATAATCGTAAATTGACAATTTCATCTTTCTCATTAATAAATAGCTATACTCAAAATTATCACTAACCACTAAGAAACACCAAAACGTTCGACACAAAGGCAAACAAGGAAATAACTGCTGAAATTTCGTTCAACCAACAGGGATACCCTCACCCATACGTAATGGAATATGTGTAGATGAGTGGATCCAGTTTTACGGTAGTTAATTTAACTCGGGCCCCTACGGAGACTTAACCTACCAAGAGCTCTTGTTAAGGGTCCCCGGGACATAAACAATAAACAATATTTTTCCACAAATCGCTCGACCAAATACGGTGGACTGATGGGACCCCCGCGTCACCCACTAAGGGTTAATCTTCTGGCACTGAACAGCTGATCGCAGATTTAGGTTCGTGAAAGGTGTTGGTGTTTTTACATATTTTTTTTCAATGGCCAAGATTTTACGTTAAACGGTTTAAGCTAATACTAATTACTAAATAAAGGACAACACACGGAACAAAATAACATTTAATGTGGAACGGTGTTTGGAGTGCGGATTATGTTTTTTTTCTTTAAGTTCAAACGACGTGGGCGATCGCTGGCCGTGGCCGGTCAGCCCTAAATTTATATACATAGGTCCGTGTATACGTGTGCGCGTGTGTGTGTGTGTGAATAGGGTTTCGGGGTTGTTACTTGGTGAATGAGACCAAACGTGTGGCACGCACTGGAAGGCGATGCAACGATCGTGCGGTGTGGCTAGAATCGCCCTGGCAGCTAAATCGTCCTCTTTCACCCTCCCCCTTCACACGTCCCGCGCTACTTGGCTCACACACGCGCAACTGGAACGAACTCACTCAGGTTCCGTTGGGCAGTCTTCTTCTCTGCAGTCGACTTTCTCGAACTCCAGTGTCCCTCTCCAGGAAACCTTCTGGCCCGGTTCTGGTGGCTATATTCCTTGCCGGCTGTTAGTAAAATTTTCTGCATTACAACCTATTTTATCGCCCGCCTTTTCTGTACTCACTTCAAACTTTCTGTTTTAAGCACAAAATTTCAAATTTCGACGTTACTCCGTCCACGCTCCACGATTTCCATAACCCAATCCACGTTTTCTAATATTTTCACTCCTTTTTATCCCCTTTTCCCTTACTAATACATATAACTAATCCTATTCTCTTCCTTATATCCCCAGTAACGGCTCCAGCTCCCCCCGATGTCACCATACACCATCGAGCCTCCCTGGACTTCCGCTAGATGGCGCGTCGCCCTCAGCACTGGCCACCTATCGTTCAGGTGGGACTGGAACACCACCACGAGTATGTCGTCAGTCCCAGGAGGGACAACATACGCGTGGGCATGCCCACCGGATTCCGGAACACTATTGAGCACACGCCGGCGTGCCCTGCATTCTTCTGCCGCGCCCAACGTAGGCCACACCCACACCTCACTACATTCTCAGGTCTTTGGCGTGGTACACTCCTATGTGACGGCCGTTAAGGTCCTCCAGAGCATACGCGTTCTCTCCTACTGGCTTCACTACCCGGCATCGGATGAATTTGCGCGAGAACTTGGCATTAAAGCCTTTTCCGAAGTCACTAAGGACAAAATTTCGGCGGAATACCTCTTGTCCCGGCCTCGCGTAAAACACCCGAGCTCGCTGGTTGTATCTTACCCTACTACGCTCGTATGCCTGATGTAAACTAGCGCGAATCCTCTCTTGGATGAGTTGTCGCTTGTCCTGACCCTCCAGCAGCGATATGTCATGCTCGCCGATTGACCGCAGTCGCTTTGCCAGCTTGTAGCATGACCCATGCAAATACATTTGCTGCCCGAAGACTGCAAAGAATGGTGTTACGCCTGTTGCCTCGTGAACCGAGTTCCTAATAGCCAGTTCTATCTCCGGCAGATGCACAGCCCAGTCCCGGTGATCGTCTTCCAGATACGCCCGAATCGCGCTGAGTACTGTGCGATTCACGCGTTCGGCTGCGTTACTCTGCGGAGAATACACTGGCGTCCTCATATGAGTGACTCCGAATGCATCGGTCATCTCCTTAAAAGTTTTCGAGACGAACTGAGCCCCATTGACCGAGTGAATCATCTCCGGCACTCCAAACTTGAAAAACACCTCGTGAACGAGGAATCTTACAACTTCCTTTGCTGTGGCCTTGGTCATGGTCTTTAGGAATGTGAACTTAGAGAACTGGTCAACTACAATAAATATCCACGCCTGACCGTTCTTTGACCGCGGATATTCGCCCAAAAAATCAATATAAAGTTTTTGGAACGGGCGCTCAGTGACCACTTCTTGCCCCATCCCGACCTGCATCCGATAATTCGGCGCTTTCGACTCCTTGCACACGGTGCACCGTCGGATATAATCCCGCACCTCTATCGCCATGTTCGGCCAGTAAAACTGCCTACGCAATAAGTGCAAGGTTTTCGCGATTCCTCCGTGCGCTGTCTTCTCTTCCGAATGTGCTTTGTCTATCAACGCGGCCGTCAGCGAACTCGGAACCCACAATCCAGACGGCGCCCTCCAGTTGATCATCCAATCGTTCAAAGCGCATGCGCTTGAGTATCATGCCGTCAACAATCTGGAGATCAGGTAAGCGGTCTTGGTTCTCTGTTATTTCCTTCCTTAACTCCTGATATTCTCCAGATTCAAACTCCACCGTTTCAAAACCCAGGATACTACTCGGATCCACTTTCAGCTCTTCAATACTGCGTGACAATGTATCTGCCACTACATTGTCCGCTCCTTTCCGGTGTTCTATGCCGAAATCGAAGGCCTGCAGTTGAAGGGACCAACGAGCTAAGCGACCATCCAGGTTCTTCATGGTCATGAGCCATTTGAGACTGGCGTGGTCAGTTATGACTGTAAACGGCATAAGCTCTACGTACGGACGGAACTTAAGGATCGCCATGAGGGCTGCCAGACACTCTTTCTCTGTCACCGAGTAGTTTTTTTGGTGGCAATTCAGTTTGGCAGAGAAAAACGCTATGGGCCTCTCGTTCTGCTCGTCATCCCTTTGGAAGAGTACGGCTCCTACTCCATAATGTGAGGCGTCGCACTGTATTTATAAGTTCCTCTTGAAATCCGCGTGTACCAGGACTGGTGCCGAGGTGAGTGCAGCTTTTAGCTCCCCCATGGCTCGTTTTGCCTCCTCCGTCAATTTAAACTTTCCATTTCCCGACTTTTTCAGGGCGTCTGTGAGCGGACCGGCCATCTCAGCATAGTTTTTCATAAAGCGCCGGTACCAGCCCGCAGTTCCCAGGAAACTACGCAATTCTCGAACAGATCGCGGCTCGGGAATGCGCAAAATGGCCGACACACGATCCGGATCCATCTTCAGCGCTCCTCCTCCCACTATAAATCCCAGGTATTTAATGTTTTTATAGCAAAAATGAGATTTGCTCAGCCCTATCGTTAAATTTGCTTCTCGTAGACGCTCGGCAACCTGTCGCAGAATCTTCACGTGCGTTTGGAAGTCCTCAGCTATAATCAGCAAGTCGTCGAGATACGCATAGACGTTTGAACGCATCTCAACCGGAATCACCTTATCGACCAGTCTACATAGGCGTTGTGCGGCGTTGCAGAGGCCAAAGGGCATCATACGGAACTGGTACAGAGGCCGTCCCGGCACCGTGAACGCCGTATATGGTCGACTCTGCTCGTCCAGCTCGATTTGCCAAAAAGCGAATTTTAAGTCGACGCTGGAGATATATATCGTCTGATCGAGACGCGACAAAATCCCCTCGATGCTAGGAAGTGGGTAAGCGTCCTTGATGGTTACTTTGTTGAGCTTTCGGGCATCGAGACAGAAACGATTTTTGCCCGGCCTTCGCACCACGGTGGTACGGTTGCTCCACGGACTATCACTGTACTCGATGACTCCCAAAGCCAACATTTTGTCCACCTCACCACACACCACTTCCTGCATCGCTGGCGACAGCGGGTAATGTCGATCCTTCACAGGCTCGGCCTTCTCCACCAACTGAATTTTGTGAGTCTCTCTCGACGTCCTCCCCAGGCCTACGGCTTCGAAAGTCAGAAACTCTGCCTTCACCTGATCCAAGGCTGCCCTTTGCTCTTCTGACAACTCCCATTTTTCCTGCACTATCTCATTCTCCGGGCCTTCCACATAGTGAGCGACTTGATCAGCCAGCACTTCTTCCACTAATCTGTGAGATGCCCCTACTGGACCTTCTCCCATCACCTCAGGAGCCAATGAGAATACCCGCCAAAAGTCTACCCCCAAGTAAATTTCCTGTTCCAAGAAAGGGCATACGAAAAACGTTAATCTTTTTACCTCTCCCTTGTATTTCACCGGTAATTCCACTCGGCCAACGATTGCGCGATCTTCCCCATTCGCTACCTTCACTATAGAAGAATATCGACGAGCCTCCACGCCCAGCTTCTCCAGGAATTCCTGACCATTACACCCTAGCATGCTGTGTGTAGCGCCTGAATCCAACAGGCCTCGCACGGACTCGCCCATTATAGAGATATCTGCGAAAACTCTCGGGTCTTTCTTGCACCAACGCTTTACTGAAGCAATCACCTGCCTCCTCATAGCTCGCCTTTGCTTAAAACGGGATCTCGCCTTTCTCACCCGCACCGACAGTGCTCGCATACCATCCACTCGTAGTTCAGAAAATATTCTATTTCTGGTTTCTAAATAATTTCTTAAGCGCTCTTCATATGATAAGTTCCTTAACCTAGCATGCAATTTACGTCTATCTAATTCATTTTTATTTTCTTCTACTTTCTCTGCGCAGGCCCCTTCTGTGAGCGTGATTCGCCTGCTTGGATCGCACCCCTCTTCACGTTTCCCGCGCAATTCGGACAGGTTGGACAATATGCATCGGGCTTTCCACACCGGTAGCAGAAAATTCGCCTCTCCGATGCCATACAGTCCCTAAAGCCATGATCGGTCTGCCCGCAGTTCCAGCAAATCAACTTCTGTGGAACACGCTGTGTCACTTGCGCTTCCTCAATGACCTCTGCCTCTTCATCGCCAATCGACCGATCCTGCGCGACCTCGCTGACGTTCGCATTCGGCCCGCGACCATAGTTTGTGGCTTTGGGTGCTCCTCGCCACGAAGATCGAGCCTTCCTCTTCAGATGTGCCTCTATTTCCACGCACTCATCCCGCAGTTGGTCTAAGGAATAAACCCGTAAGCCGTAGACGAAACTCGCTATCTCATCTGTGAGTGCCTTTTTGACGATTTTTACCATCTCCTTTTCAGGTGGTGGCATCTCCAACCTCGACGCGAGCTTTCTCATGACATGGAAAAAGTCTTCCACACTCTCGTTTGACCGCTGCATTCTTTCTCGCAGTTCTCTCATGCGGTCGAACTCGGACGCCGTGCCTCGGAAACGAGCAATTAAGTCGCCCCTTAGTTCCTGCCAAACACCACCGCCATGATCACGGATGTACTGCCAGTACCATTCCCGCGCGTTTCCTGTAACCAGGTGATGAAATCCCTTTAGAACTTCATCCCACGGTCAGCGGCATTGGGCTTGTAGGAATTCAATTCGGAACACAAAATCGTCGACTGTCATTTTGTTGCTGTCTCCGTCAAACGTCACGTCCCATTTTTCGACTCGGCCCCACCGTGGCCAAGGTCTATAACCCGGGGGATTTGGATGCGGATCTTCTCGAGGAATCCCACCAGCTCTCCTACCCTCGCCACGACCCTGACCCGAGTGTCTGAGTGCTATCGGGTTTCGCCAATTTCGCGCTTGATGACCACCCCGTTGATGCTGCTCACTGGATGCGGTCGGTCCTACTCCTGAAGACGGTTCAGGACCAATACCACCTCGCCCCGAGCGAGCCAAAAATGGTTTTGGTGGCGGAATCGGCGCATCAGTCGTGCTAGACGGCTTCCTTTTCGGGATTGCTCCTCGATACTCCTGCTCGTGGTGAACCTCCTCCCGCTGCGGTTGACTGCTGATGCCAGTTCGGAAGCAAGCGTGGGTGTAGGATAGGACATTGGCCATTCTTCTGACCTGGCCTGGACCGGTGTTCTTGGCAACCCACCCACAGCTCCAAGTTCCTCCCGATCTTGATCAAACATCGCCCCTGACACTTCTCCTATCTGGTTCACTGTTTTGTTTACGCGTGATCGCGTATGATACTGTCGACTACCCCCTTCTTGTGGCATCTGCACCGAGCAACACCAATATTACAAAAAAAAAGGGAAACTCCTAAACTAAGATAATATATATAAATAAAGAAATAAATACCCAAAGAAATAACTTGTAAGAATAAATAACACCACGCTTCGGACCAATAAATACTCCGATAAATAAATAAATAAATACCGATATAAATATTGCGCCAACCAGCGCCGTTAACGAGATATATGCAATTAAATATTTGAATAAATAAATAATAACATACATGTATATTCGATCGACACCTAAGACACTCAAACTCAACACAACACAAAACCTAACAACAAAAATTCCTAACAGTTCTTCTTCTTCTTACAAGATTCATTAAGAGGGGGACACGTGACTAGCCGGGACCAGTAACCGCTCCAGTTTCTGCGCTACACTTGACAGTCGCCCTACGGATATCCTACAATTACGAACACCACCTTTGTGTGGCCTGTCATCTACTCTAGTCATCGCTCTAAGCGATGGCCGATAAACGAGAAGCCTCACGGTGCATGAGCTCACTTTGCTTGTGATTTGTTCCTGTCATCCATCATACCGATCTTCCATGACAACAGATGCATCGCGGGTTGTCTTTACGACTCCCGGGCCACCTAATCCTCACCACCTCTCGGCAGACAGACAACAGGTTCAAAAACACGAAAGCGGCTTTGTTTTAAACAAACAGGAGTGAAACTACAATGAACATTTACCTACATGACTTACTCTAACTTATTCCAATATCACATTCCATCACAGACTTATTCGATATCACAGTCCACCAGGCAATGTGTCCGTCGCAAACTCCCTGTCCATTTTTTTGTTGAACGGCAGTGACTTACGTTCACTTGCGACATCGAATAGCGACAAAATGTTCAACTGCAATTCGTAAGTCCCTATCACATATTTTATATATCCGTTAACTGCCTCCGTCTATCCATCCCTAGCATCAATCACCCCGCGCCATTAAGGACCAGCTTTACGCTCACCTTAAGCCTGCAGCAGCGACTTCTGCCGGGACAGCTAAACTGCACTTCGCGAGCTGTCCTCTTCTCCACTAAATTTATTATTTTTTTTCATTCCCCTCATCTGCCTTTACCAGCCCAAATGACATTTCTTGTAATACCACCCGAACCTGCGTCAGTCCAGATGCATGCGAATTCGAAAATAAATTGGGCGCCATTTGTTACACTTGGCTTGTTTCCCAGAGGGCAATGCCGGCTAGCTGTCGACCCCAGGGCTGGGTAGTTCCCCTTGCCCGCCAAATGTAGACAAAAAAGGAGACATACCACTTCTCGGGACATCAAAACTAACAACAACCTAACAACAACAAAGAAAATCATAAACAGACGGCTATCAAGTGGGTGAAGCTTGGGTGTTATCACTTCGCGCGCCCGCCCTACCTGTGACCAAACACAACGTTCATTTTGGCCACCCTCTGCTGGAACGGTAACGGCTGGCCTAATCCATGGCTTACGCCACGCGTCCTCCCTCTATTTTAAATTTAATGCATCATGCTTCAATATATATCCAAGCTTTAATAATCGTAAATTGACAATTTCATCTTTCTCATTAATAAATAGCTATACTCAAAATTATCACTAACCACTAAGAAACACCAAAACGTTCGACACAAAGGCAAACAAGGAAATAACTGCTGAAATTTCGTTCAACCAACAGGGATACCCTCACCCATACGTAATGGAATATGTGTAGATGAGTGGATCCAGTTTTACGGGAGTTAATTTAACTCGGGCCCCTACGGAGACTTAACCTACCAAGAGCTCTTGTTAAGGGTCCCCGGGACATAAACAATAAACAATATTTTTCCACAAATCGCTCGACCAAATACGGTGGACTGATGGGACCCCCGCGTCACCCACTAAGGGTTAATCTTCTGGCACTGAACAGCTGATCGCAGATTTAGGTTCGTGAAAGGTGTTGGTGTTTTTACATATTTTTTTTCAATGGCCAAGATTTTACGTTAAACGGTTTAAGCTAATACTAATTACTAAATAAAGGACAACACACGGAACAAAATAACATTTAATGTGGAACGGTGTTTGGAGTGCGGATTATGTTTTTTTTCTTTAAGTTCAAACGACGTGGGCGATCGCTGGCCGTGGCCGGTCAGCCCTAAATTTATATACATAGGTCCGTGTATACGTGTGCGCGTGTGTGTGTGTGTGAATAGGGTTTCGGGGTTGTTACTTGGTGAATGAGACCAAACGTGTGGCACGCACTGGAAGGCGATGCAACGATCGTGCGGTGTGGCTAGAATCGCCCTGGCAGCTAAATCGTCCTCTTTCACCCTCCCCCTTCACACGTCCCGCGCTACTTGGCTCACACACGCGCAACTGGAACGAACTCACTCAGGTTCCGTTGGGCAGTCTTCTTCTCTGCAGTCGACTTTCTCGAACTCCAGTGTCCCTCTCCAGGAAACCTTCTGGCCCGGTTCTGGTGGCTATATTCCTTGCCGGCTGTTAGTAAAATTTTCTGCATTACAACCTATTTTATCGCCCGCCTTTTCTGTACTCACTTCAAACTTTCTGTTTTAAGCACAAAATTTCAAATTTCGACGTTACTCCGTCCACGCTCCACGATTTCCATAACCCAATCCACGTTTTCTAATATTTTCACTCCTTTTTATCCCCTTTTCCCTTACTAATACATATAACTAATCCTATTCTCTTCCTTATATCCCCAGTAACGGCTCCAGCTCCCCCCGATGTCACCATACACCATCGAGCCTCCCTGGACTTCCGCTAGATGGCGCGTCGCCCTCAGCACTGGCCACCTATCGTTCAGGTGGGACTGGAACACCACCACGAGTATGTCGTCAGTCCCAGGAGGGACAACATACGCGTGGGCATGCCCACCGGATTCCGGAACACTATTGAGCACACGCCGGCGTGCCCTGCATTCTTCTGCCGCGCCCAACGTAGGCCACACCCACACCTCACTACATTCTCAGGTCTTTGGCGTGGTACACTCCTATGTGACGGCCGTTAAGGTCCTCCAGAGCATACGCGTTCTCTCCTACTGGCTTCACTACCCGGCATCGGATGAATTTGCGCGAGAACTTGGCATTAAAGCCTTTTCCGAAGTCACTAAGGACAAAATTTCGGCGGAATACCTCTTGTCCCGGCCTCGCGTAAAACACCCGAGCTCGCTGGTTGTATCTTACCCTACTACGCTCGTATGCCTGATGTAAACTAGCGCGAATCCTCTCTTGGATGAGTTGTCGCTTGTCCTGACCCTCCAGCAGCGATATGTCATGCTCGCCGATTGACCGCAGTCGCTTTGCCAGCTTGTAGCATGACCCATGCAAATACATTTGCTGCCCGAAGACTGCAAAGAATGGTGTTACGCCTGTTGCCTCGTGAACCGAGTTCCTAATAGCCAGTTCTATCTCCGGCAGATGCACAGCCCAGTCCCGGTGATCGTCTTCCAGATACGCCCGAATCGCGCTGAGTACTGTGCGATTCACGCGTTCGGCTGCGTTACTCTGCGGAGAATACACTGGCGTCCTCATATGAGTGACTCCGAATGCATCGGTCATCTCCTTAAAAGTTTTCGAGACGAACTGAGCCCCATTGTCCGAGTGAATCATCTCCGGCACTCCAAACTTGTAAAACACCTCGTGAACGAGGAATCTTACAACTTCCTTTGCTGTGGCCTTGGTCATGGTCTTTAGGAATGTGAACTTAGAGAACTGGTCAACTACAATAAATATCCACGCCTGACCGTTCTTTGACCGCGGATATTCGCCCAAAAAATCAATATAAAGTTTTTGGAACGGGCGCTCAGTGACCACTTCTTGCCCCATCCCGACCTGCATCCGATAATTCGGCGCTTTCGACTCCTTGCACACGGTGCACCGTCGGATATAATCCCGCACCTCTATCGCCATGTTCGGCCAGTAAAACTGCCTACGCAATAAGTGCAAGGTTTTCGCGATTCCTCCGTGCGCTGTCTTCTCTTCCGAATGTGCTTTGTCTATCAACGCGGCCGTCAGCGAACTCGGAACCCACAATCCAGACGGCGCCCTCCAGTTGATCATCCAATCGTTCAAAGCGCATGCGCTTGAATATCATGCCGTCAACAATCTGGAGATCAGGTAAGCGGTCTTGGTTCTCTGTTATTTCCTTCCTTAACTCCTGATATTCTCCAGATTCAAACTCCACCGTTTCAAAACCCAGGATACTACTCGGATCCACTTCCAGCTCTTCAATACTGCGTGACAATGTATCTGCCACTACATTGTCCGCTCCTTTCCGGTGTTCTATGCCGAAATCGAAGGCCTGCAGTTGAAGGGACCAACGAGCTAAGCGACCATCCAGGTTCTTCATGGTCATGAGCCATTTGAGACTGGCGTGGTCAGTTATGACTGTAAACGACATAAGCTCTACGTACGGACGGAACTTAAGGATCGCCATGAGGGCTGCCAGACACTCTTTCTCTGTCACCGAGTAGTTTTTTTGGTGGCAATTCAGTTTGGCAGAGAAAAACGCTATGGGCCTCTCGTTCTGCTCGTCATCCCTTTGGAAGAGTACGGCTCCTACTCCATAATGTGAGGCGTCGCACTGTATTTATAAGTTCCTCTTGAAATCCGCGTGTACCAGGACTGGTGCCGAGGTGAGTGCAGCTTTTAGCTCCCCCATGGATCGTTTTGCCTCCTCCGTCAATTTAAACTTTCCATTTCCCGACTTTTTCAGGGCGTCTGTGAGCGGACCGGCCATCTCAGCATAGTTTTTCATAAAGCGCCGGTACCAGCCCGCAGTTCCCAGGAAACTACGCAATTCTCGAACAGATCGCGGCTCGGGAATGCGCAAAATGGCCGACACACGATCCGGATCCATCTTCAGCGCTCCTCCTCCCACTATAAATCCCAGGTATTTAATGTTTTTATAGCAAAAATGAGATTTGCTCAGCCCTATCGTTAAATTTGCTTCTCGTAGACGCTCGGCAACCTGTCGCAGAATCTTCACGTGCGTTTGGCAGTCCTCAGCTATAATCAGCAAGTCGTCGAGATACGCATAGACGTTTGAACGCATCTCAACCGGAATCACCTTATCGACCAGTCTACATAGGCGTTGTGCGGCGTTGCAGAGGCCAAAGGGCATCATACGGAACTGGTACAGAGGCCGTCCCGGCACCGTGAACGCCGTATATGGTCGACTCTGCTCGTCCAGCTCGATTTGCCAAAAAGCGAATTTTAAGTCGACGCTGGAGATATATATCGTCTGATCGAGACGCGACAAAATCCCCTCGATGCTAGGAAGTGGGTAAGCGTCCTTGATGGTTACTTTGTTGAGCTTTCGGGCATCGAGACAGAAACGATTTTTGCCCGGCCTTCGCACCACGGTGGTACGGTTGCTCCACGGACTATCACTGTACTCGATGACTCCCAAAGCCAACATTTTGTCCACCTCACCACACACCACTTCCTGCATCGCTGGCGACAGCGGGTAATGTCGATCCTTCACAGGCTCGGCCTTCTCCACCAACTGAATTTTGTGAGTCTCTCTCGACGTCCTCCCCAGGCCTACGGCTTCGAAAGTCAGAAACTCTGCCTTCACCTGATCCAAGGCTGCCCTTTGCTCTTCTGACAACTCCCATTTTTCCTGCACTATCTCCTTCTCCGGGCCTTCCACATAGTGAGCGACTTGATCAGCCAGCACTTCTTCCACTAATCTGTGAGATGCCCCTACTGGACCTTCTCCCATCACCTCAGGAGCCAATGAGAATACCCGCCAAAAGTCTACCCCAAAGTAAATTTCCTGTTCCAAGAAAGGGCATACGAAAAACGTTAATCTTTTTACCTCTCCCTTGTATTTCACCGGTAATTCCACTCGGCCAACGATTGCGCGATCTTCCCCATTCGCTACCTTCACTATAGAAGAATATCGACGAGCCTCCACGCCCAGCTTCTCCAGGAATTCCTGACCATTACACCCTAGCATGCTGTGTGTAGCGCCTGAATCCAACAGGCCTCGCAAGGACTCGCCCATTATAGAGATTTCTGCGAAAACTCTCGGGTCTTTCTTGCACCAACGCTTTACTGAAGCAATCACCTGCCTCCTCATAGCTCGCCTTTGCTTAAAACGGGATCTCGCCTTTCTCACCCGCACCGACAGTGCTCGCATACCATCCACTCGTAGTTCAGAAAATATTCTATTTCTGGTTTCTAAATAATTTCTTAAGCGCTCTTCATATGATAAGTTCCTTAACCTAGCATGCAATTTACGTCTATCTAATTCATTTTTATTTTCTTCTACTTTCTCTGCGCAGGCCCCTTCTGTGAGCGTGATTCGCCTGCTTGGATCGCACCCCTCTTCACGTTTCCCGCGCAATTCGGACAGGTTGGACAATATGCATCGGGCTTTCCACACCGGTAGCAGAAAATTCGCCTCTCCGATGCCATACAGTCCCTAAAGCCATGATCGGTCTGCCCGCAGTTCCAGCAAATCAACTTCTGTGGAACACGCTGTGTCACTTGCGCTTCCTCAATGACCTCTGCCTCTTCATCGCCAATCGACCGATCCTGCGCGACCTCGCTGACGTTCGCATTCGGCCCGCGACCATAGTTTGTGGCTTTGGGTGCTCCTCGCCACGAAGATCGAGCCTTCCTCTTCAGATGTGCCTCTATTTCCACGCACTCATCCCGCAGTTGGTCTAAGGAATAAACCCGTAAGCCGTAGACGAAACTCGCTATCTCATCTGTGAGTGCCTTTTTGACGATTTTTACCATCTCCTTTTCAGGTGGTGGCATCTCCAACCTCGACGCGAGCTTTCTCATGACATGGAAAAAGTCTTCCACACTCTCGTTTGACCGCTGCATTCTTTCTCGCAGTTCTCTCATGCGGTCGAACTCGGACGCCGTGCCTCGGAAACGAGCAATTAAGTCGCCCCTTAGTTCCTGCCAAACACCACCGCCATGATCACGGATGTACTGCCAGTACCATTCCCGCGCGTTTCCTGTAACCAGGTGATGAAATCCCTTTAGAACTTCATCCCACGGACAGCGGCATTGGGCTTGTAGGAATTCAATTCGGAACACAAAATCGTCGACTGTCATTTTGTTGCTGTCTCCGTCGAACGTCACGTCCCATTTTTCGACTCGGCCCCACCGTGGCCAAGGTCTATAACCCGGGGGATTTGGATGCGGATCTTCTCGAGGAATCCCACCAGCTCTCCTACCCTCGCCACGACCCTGACCCGAGTGTCTGAGTGCTATCGGGTTTCGCCAATTTCGCGCTTGATGACCACCCCGTTGATGCTGCTCACTGGATGCGGTCGGTCCTACTCCTGAAGACGGTTCAGGACCAATACCACCTCGCCCCGAGCGAGCCAAAAATGGTTTTGGTGGCGGAATCGGCGCATCAGTCGTGCTAGACGACTTCCTTTTCGGGATTGCTCCTCGATACTCCTGCTCGTGGTGAACCTCCTCCCGCTGCGGTTGACTGCTGATGCCAGTTCGGAAGCAAGCGTGGGTGTAGGATCGGACATTGGCCATTCTTCTGACCTGGCCTGGACCGGTGTTCTTGGCAACCCACCCACAGCTCCAAGTTCCTCCCGATCTTGATCAAACATCGCCCCTGACACTTCTCCTATCTGGTTCACTGTTTTGTTTACGCGTGATCGCGTATGATACTGTCGACTACCCCCTTCTTGTGGCATCTGCACCAAGCAACACCAATATTACAAAAAAAAAGGGAAACTCCTAAACTAAGATAATATATATAGATAAAGAAATAAATACCCAAAGAAATAACTTGTAAGAATAAATAACACCACGCTTCGGACCAATAAATACTCCGATAAATAAATAAATAAATACCGATATAAATATTGCGCCAACCAGCGCCGTTAACGAGATATATGCAATTAAATATTTGAATAAATAAATAATAACATACATGTATATTCGATCGACACCTAAGACACTCAAACTTCAAACACATTCAACACAACACAAAACCTAACAACAAAAATTCCTAACAGTTCTTCTTCTTCTTACAAGATTCATTAAGAGGGGGACACGTGACTAGCCGGGACCAGTAACCGCTCCAGTTTCTGCGCTACACTTGACAGTCGCCCTACGGATATCCTACAATTACGACCCCCACCTTTGTGTGGCCTGTCATCTACTCTAGTCATCGCTCTAAGCGATGGCCGATAAACGAGAAGCCTCACGGTGCATGAGCTCACTTTGCTTGTGATTTGTTCCTGTCATCCATCATACCGATCTGCCATGACAACAGATGCATCGCGGGTTGTCTTTACGACTCCCGGGCCACCTACTCCTCACCACCCCTCGGCAGACAGACAACAGGTTCAAAAACCCGAAAGCGGCTTTGTTTTAAACAAACAGGTGCGAAACTACAATGAACATTTACCTACATGACTTACTCTAACTTATTCCAATATCACATTCCATCACAGACTTATTCGATATCACAGTCCACCAGGCAATGTGTCCGTCGCAAACTCCCTGTCCATTTTTTTGTTGAACGGCAGTGACTTACGTTCACTTGCGACATCGAATAGCGACAAAATGTTCAACTGTAATTCGTAAGTCCCTATCACATATTTTATATATCCGTTAACTGCCTCCGTCTATCCATCCCTAGCATCAATCACCCCGCGCCATTAAGGACCAGCTTTACGCTCACCTTAAGCCTGCAGCAGCGACTTCTGCCGGGACAGCTAAACTGCACTTCGCGAGCTGTCCTCTTCTCCACTAAATTTATTATTTTTTTCATTCCCCTCATCTGCCTTTACCAGCCCGAGTGACATTTCTTGTAATACCACCCGAACCTGCGTCAGTCCAGATGCATGCGAATTCGAAAATAAATTGGGCGCCATTTGTTACACTTGGCTTGTTTCCCAGAGGGCAATGCCGGCTAGCTGTCGACCCCAGGGCTGGGTAGTTCCCCTTGCCCGCCAAATGTAGACAAAAAAGGAGACATACTACTTCTCGGGACATCAAAACTAACAACAACCTAACAACAACAAAGAAAATCATAAACAGACGGCTATCAAGTGGGTGAAGCTTGGGTCTTATCACTTCGCGCGCCCGCCCTACCTGTGACCAAACACAACGTTCATTTTGGCCACCCTCTGCTGGAACGGTAACGGCTGGCCTAATCCATGGCTTACGCCACGCGTCCTCCCTCTATTTTAAATTTAATGCATCATGCATCAATATATATCCAAGCTTTAATAATCGTAAATTGACAATTTCATCTTTCTCATTAATAAATAGCTATACTCAAAATTATCACTAACCACTAAGAAACACCAAAACGTTCGACACAAAGGCAAACAAGGAAATAACTGCTGAAATTTCGTTCAACCAAGAGGGATACCCTCACCCATACGTAATGGAATATGTGTAGATGAGTGGATCTAGTTTTACGTGAGTTAATTTAACTCGGGCCCCTACGGAGACTTAACCTACCAAGAGCTCTTGTTAAGGGTCCCCGGGACATAAACATAAACAATATTTTTCCACAAATCGCTCGACCAAATACGGTGGACTGATGGGACCCCCGCGTCACCCACTAAGGGGTAATCTTCTGGCACTGAACAGCTGATCGCAGATTTAGGTTCGTGAAAGGTGTTGGTTTTTTTACATATTTTTTTTCAATGGCCAAGATTTTACGTTAAACGGTTTAAGCTAATACTAATTACTAAATAAAGGACAACACACGGAACAAAATAACATTTAATGTGGAACGGTGTTTGGAGTGCGGATTATGTTTTTTTTCTTTAAGTTCAAACGACGTGGGCGATCGCTGGCCGTGGCCGGTCAGCCCTAAATTTATATACATAGGTCCGTGTATACGTGTGCGCGTGTGTGTGTGTGTGAATAGGGTTTCGGGGTTGTTACTTGGTGAATGAGACCAAACGTGTGGCACGCACTGGAAGGCGATGCAACGATCGTGCGGTGTGGCTAGAATCGCCCTGGCAGCTAAATCGTCCTCTTTCACCCTCCCCCTTCACACGACCCAACCAACTTGGCTCACACACGCGCAACTGGAACGAACTCACTCAGGTTCCGTTGGGCAGTCTTCTTCTCTGCAGTCGACTTTCTCGAACTCCAGTGTCCCTCTCCAGGAAACCTTCTGGCCCGGTTCTGGTGGCTATATTCCTTGCCGGCTGTTAGTAAAATTTTCTGCATTACAACCTATCTTATCGCCCGCCTTTTCTGTACTCACTTCAAACTTTCTGTTTTAAGCACAAAATTTCAAATTTCGACGTCCACGCTCCACGATTTCCATAATCCAATCCACGTTTTCTAATATTTTCACTCCTATTTATCCCCTTTTCCCTTACTAATACATATAACTAATCCTATTCTCTTCCTTATATCCCCAGTAACGGCTCCAGCTCCCCCCGATCTTCACCTTCAACGAGGATATCTTCATCTTCGAGGGCGTGTCCAAGTCGTCCAGCAACGTACTGATCAGATTGCGATCGTGCACTAGCTCATTCTGCTTGGTATTAAGGTCACACGTCTCGTAGATGATCTCAATAAAGAACTTCATCCGGTCATTGAGGTCGGTGATCAGCTTCTCCATGCAACGCACGAGCACGCGGACGATCTTGTGGTCGAGCAGACAGTCCTTCAATAGATTTTTGATCAACGTCTTCATATTGCTACGCCCAATCTCGTCGCCCAGGTCGTACGAGTCCAGGATTTCCACCAGCGAGAGCAGCATGTTCTGGAACTCTATCTGGGCGAACTTGTCCATGTCCGGTTTCTGGCTCTCACAGAACCTACAATGGATAGCAATCACTTACTGTTTGGATTTCGTTTGGGTCTCATTCAACTCACTTGTTCACATAGGTGCAGAAGACACTCAGTTCGGGCAGCACCTGGTCGCTTTCGTCCGCCTGCGTGCTCTCCAGATAGTCGCCGAGGCACTGCCAATAGAGCAACAGCTTCACGTTGAGACATTCCAGCGGTACACATCGATGCAGCTCACAGTCGTCACCGAGGGGCAGTTGTGCCATCAGTTGCTGATTGTCGGTCTGCTCAAAGATTTCACGCAACATTTGCTTGGTCACGCTCCGGAAACGCATCAGCTCCTCCTCGCTGGAGTCCAGCTTGAGGGCCGCTATCAGAGCCACATAGTTCTGTTGGTAGGTTTACCACCGTCTTTTTAACGTTGGCCGAGCTGTCGTTCAGACCTTGCTCCAGGAGGGTCAGGCGCTGCGCCACCCTGTAGGCGCGCACTGGATAGTTGCACATGTTGACGTACGTATGGCGGCGCACCTTCTCGTCCACGTCCCACAGACGCTGCAGTATGTAGGGCACCGTGATGTAGTTGCGGCCCATGCAGGTGATAATGCACTGGCGCACGCTGGACAAGGGATCCGCAGACAGATGGAACTGATAGGCGCAGACAACTGGATCGACGGGATTGTCCGGAATCTGGAAACACTGCATGGCCAGGACTGCTTGCTTGCGCACACCGGCCGACACGTCCTTCACGCGCTCCAGCATAGTCTCGAGAATCTCGTCGCACTGCGTGTCGTCGAGTGCCGCATTGGGTCCCAGTTTCTCAAGTATCAGATTCACAAAGTAGCAAATCCGATAGCGAACGTGCGGACTGCTGGAATATGTCTGGGAAAAACAAACAAACAAAAGCATTCAATTGAATCTCAATGGTAAAGTACAGTAGACCCTTACAGTCAACAGCCAGTGGAATGTTTCAGTCATCATGGGGTGCGTCTTCTCCGACTCGAAGCTGGTCACGAATTTCGCGCAAAAGGACAGGGCCTTGTTACCGTTCTCGTTGCTCTCCTCCGCCTCGAGTACAGTCTTCAGCACATTGATGAATGTGTTCAGAAACTCTTGGTGGCCCATCTGCAAGGCAATTGACAATTCATAGTTGGATTGGACGAGTTCTAATCGGCTGAGCCAGCTGGCTAGCCAGCGGGTCCCAGTGACGCTGTTCCTTACCCTCGAGTACAGTTGCTGCAGCTCCTTTTCGTAGCGCTTGTGGAGTGACTCCTTGAGTTCCGCGTGACGCATTATTGTGTACATGGATTCCGCGCCTCCTCTGCATTGTTCCCGGATGGGAACGGAGGTCGGATCACTGATCTCCATTTCGTTTTCCTTTTCGGCCGAAACGGCATTGTTGTTCTTGGTCGCCTCCCTTTTTGATGCGGCTGCTGCCGCCGCTTTGGATTTTGGCTTCGCTTTTGCCTTTGGTTTGGGCATTTCGTGATTTGTTTTGCTTTTACTAACTAAATACTGCTCGATTACTTTATACTGTACAATTTGTAAAATTTTCGTGAGTGTACGATGGAACACAAACAAGCGTAGCGTTGTTGCTCATTCTTCTTTTTCACCCCCATTCGCTTGTTAATTTCAAAAAGAACGCTACGCGTGCGGTAATATTAGTGCATTTTAGACTGATGCTAGGGATGTTACATATATATCGATACATATCGTATCGTTAATCTGATTCCTCTTTCCAACCTCGTCGCTTGTGAATTTTAAAAAATTAACAAAAAATGGGTATTTCAATTTATACTTTTGTTTACTTTCTAATGATACTGTTTAAAAATGAAAGAAAGAAAGTGATCTGAGAGAAAAATGTAGTACACAAACAAATTTCGTTACAACACGGCAGCAAAATATTCAACAAAAATGTCTAAAGTAACTGTTCGGGCCAGCCGCTGAAGAATAACCGTAACTTTAACATTATTATTGTATGAGCAGAGAGAGCCGCCTATGTTGTAAAACGTTGACGTTCTGCAGAGCTGCTGCGCTCTCCCGCTAAAGGGGCTCTCTGCCGCCGCCACTTCGGCAACTACTTTGATCTGCTGCCGCCACTTCGGCAATCACTTTGATCTAACGCCGTCGTCTATAGTTTAGTTCTATGCTAACCCCTCTGCGCATTGGTTGCATATCGATCTCGCATAAAGTTTATCTGGCAATAGCAAGCAATCGGCTTCCGCTAAGCCACCAAGATTAAATACGAATTATAAAGTTTAACCCAAAATCTCTTTTCATTTTTGAAACACATAGGTGCCAAAAAAGCTTGGCATCTTAAACAGTAACGAAGAAAGTTTACGAAGCTTGCTCCATTTACCCGGACCGCACAAAGTCCGAGGAGAAGTCATTCACCGAGGTTAATGTCCTCGTCAAGACTTTGGACACGGCGCTGCTGCTGCTCAGCTCCAAGGAGGAATACGTCCTGTTGACCGTCTTCAGTCACATAATGGACTTTACGCGGCGCCAGGACTAGAATGTACTGGAGCTGAAGGAGCATAAAATGCTGGAAGTGCTGCTGGAGAAGAAAATCTTCATTGATTCGGAGAACGTTATCATCCGACGCTTCGCCTTGTACCTCATGAACGCCTTAATGGACAACACGGACATGAACACGCTCGAGCCCGAGACGACTGAAGGCATCCTGGAGGTGGCCTATAGTTTCTACCTGCAGGAAACTGACGATTTCTGCATAGAATATCTCTCGCACCTGCTAAACATGTGCCTGCGTGATCCCAAAGTGGCCCAGGGAATTGTGGAGAACTTTGAGCTCTTGCAGAAGTTCAAGGCAGTGATTGCCACCTCCGAGAATCCCGACACCATTCATAGCTCCATCGAGGCCGGGAGATTCGGCTTGCGGCCCTGAAAGTCTTGAAGACCCTCCTGGTGGGCACCCGCGACCAGAGTGTGTTTGAGCCGCTGCATCGCTGCTTCCATGTCCTGGAGCAGCTGGTCAAAGAATTTTGCGAAGATCTGCAAGGACCGGATGCGGTCGAGATCATTGAGGTGCTGGCCACGGCTCTCCGGTCCGAGAAGATGACCAAGCTGTTCTTCGAGCATAACCTCTTCGACCTTATTGTCGAGCACCTGAAGGACCAAATCGATATCCTGTCCCTTGAGCTGCGCTGCACCATCATATCCATCTTCGCGGAAACTGCGAAGTACGTGCAGTATCTGGTGAGGATGCACACTGTCCGAGATCACGGACATGTTCCTCGGCTGCCTCATGGAGAACGACCCGGCACCGGCCACGTTCGTGATCCTCGGGCTCAACCACATGGCCGATAATCCGGACGCACTGCGTCGAATTGTGACCGAGTTTGATGAGGGGGCTGCAGAAGCTAGTGTCCATTTTCCAGTCCCCGGAGGTGATCATCAAGACCCGGGAGCAGGCAGCCGAGTTTATCAATCGCCTCCTGACCGGAGCCTATCGCGACACGGCTGGAGAGCTGACGGACTTGGACATTCCAGGCGTCCTCACCACCACCATTCAGCAGGGCCTGCCTACTCTCTCCATTGATTTGATCCTCTCTCTGCTGGTAATCGTCGAGAGTTTGGCCCAGAACGAGGAGTACCGAACAGTCCTGGGCCAGCATCGTCCGCTCACCGAGCAAATTGCTCAACTTTTGATGGTAATGGCAGTCTCAGGAAGCACTCTCATTCTGTGGTGTCTTGGCATCTATAACGCATTTTTCACCCACTTCCACAGCGCTCCTATGCCCATTCCATTCTCGTGAACAACATCTTCCGTTGCCTGTGCACCATCGTCGATAAGCAGGATGTTCGTGAGGTGCTGCTTGAGAACTACATTGTGTCCTCCATCAAGCGGGCTCTGAAGTCGCTCTCTAATCTGGTCAAGACGGCTGTAACCAACTTCATTCTGCAGACCACGCGCTTTAGCGAATTCATCGACGCCTACATAGATCGCGGCATTCTGGAAGTGTAAGCGGCTCCCAACTACTCTCACCCCCCCTGCATTATATATTCCTATCCCAATCCCGATCTTAGCCTGATGCTGTTCCAGAAACACGCCTTCTGCGTGTCCACCTGGGGACCGGCCATCGAGAGCATCCTCTCTAAGTGCCCCACGATGAAGTTCTGCATTAGAAACTGCCTAACCTTCACCGACATTACTGCCGGCAAGGACTTTTATGTGTCCAGAAAAAAGTTTGACGACTTCCGCACTCTCCAGGACATTCTACGCAACGATTGCTCTCTGGAGGCCGTTCTGGTGGTCAATTTTGACCGATTGGAGGCGGATGAGGCGGATCTGATGAGAGTTCCGTCGTTCTGCCTTCCGATGTCCGATGGTGCCGGTGATCATACCTGGTGCTACTGCAAGCGTCCTGCCCATCCCCATCTACCCAAATATCTGGAGACGCTTAATCAAACTCTGATGGTGGGTCTATCCCATCTAATCCTTAATAAGCTGCTAACCATGTCCCATCTGATGATTCACAGATGCACGGCCTGGTGGAGAAGCCGCCAAAGGTGCGCAGCGCCATCGATTTTGATAACGTGGCCAAGCGCATCAAGATCATTGCCGAAGTCGTGCACAATGTGATGAACGATAACCTCAAGATCCTCGACCTCAACTCGACGGAGGAGTGTTCCCGCCACGCGGTGCGATGCCACCTTCAGGAACTGCGCTACGTCTACCACACTAACTTCATACCCCTGGGCATGGTGCACAGTGGCTGCCAGTTTGAGCGCGCCATCCTCTTCAAGGCCCTGGCCGATCAGATCGGCCTGCCCTGCACCCTGGAGCGCAGTGTCGACGGCCGGATGCTGTACAACGAGGTGCCGATGCCGCTGGAGATCGACAAGGATGTTCACTGCGACAAGAAGACCCTCCAGTTTATGCCCTGGCGCATGCTGCGCCCCACCCACGTCGTCGATCTCATGTACAACGTAGGCGACCTGTATCCGATGCAGAGTCGCCAGGCACTGCAGTATCTGCGCCTCTATTGATCACTGAGATTTTTTTATTTAATCCTTTTTCCAGCTTCCATTTCAAAATTTCCTGTCGCACCATTTATCGAATGGGCTTGTAATCGAGTTTATTAAAGGGGCCAAAGAAGCAGTGGTTTTGGTCTCAGCTAGTCCTATCCACAGTCCACTGCGCAAGCGACTGGGATTGTAATTTTTAAAAAATATCGTACATCGATAAATCAAATTTTATAAATTTTAATATTGCCATATCGAATGTATCAATTTTAAAACATTAATATATCGATATATCGGAATAATAATAATAAGGAGCGGTGAAATATTTGCGTACTCTTCCTTCTTGGAATATAATAGGCAATTGGGTCTGTGATTTGGTAAGCACTTACAGTCTAGATATTTCTATTAATCTAATCGTCGAAAAAAATATCGCACCGAAAATAAAACACATGCAAAGCGTTGCTCTCCTGGCTGGCTCATAATGAGCCAGATAACCTGGGATTTAGTTTTCTGCGATACGTTTGATGTATGAAATGGCACATCCTTATAATATAAGGTCCCATATCGATATATCGATAAAATATCAACAAACATGCAAGCGACTGTTGGCGGAGCATTTGGAACACCAGCGTAGATTAAATAGAAGCTGGTGGCTTGAACCATGTGCCGAGTGCTCCTCACGCTCGCCTACTTCCTCCTGACCATCTCGTCCATTGTGTTTACGGCCTGCGTCAACAATGGTGAGTGTGTGTGCTCCTTGGAGCGATGTGACCTTGTTCACCAGCAGCCGCAGAAGAGAAAAATCAATAATCTTTAAAAAAGATAGGCTCTGAAACTTGCGTTGCAGTTGGTGCTATAGCCGATGCTTCAGCCTGTGGATCAGATGCGTTTGTCAGGGTTTGTTCGGTCGCAGATTTTTCAGGATTTGTGACTGACACCTGCTCTGACTGCACTACATTTTCAGATGCCACAGTCGCAGTGTCGCACTCCTCGTCGCTTTCCAGATCGTCGCGCGCCTCACGTGATGGTGGATTAAAGCTACCGTCGAGCATCGTCTTAAAGACTTTAATGTTCTTGACCACACGCGGCTGTAGTTCGCTCTGAAAACCGAACCAAACGAATGATACAGCGCTTCCGCAATGGATATTCAGAAAATGTTCTCACCGTGATCAGTTTGTCAGCCATCTCCAACATTTCAGTCTTGACTTCCTGTCCGTTGAGCACGTTAATAGTGAGGTTGGTGAGCTCTTTGGCCAGCAGGCGACACATTTCCCTGCGCTCGGTGAAATAGTTCTGTATGTAGTGCAGGAAGCTCAGAGCGATCCTGTTGTGTATGTTGCTCTTCGGGCAGCTGGCTTCCTGAATCGTCAAATCGATGAAGAACTTGACCACGTAATCGGGCTGAACGGCGTTCAGCGGCGCGTCGAAGCTGCAGTTCATGACGGTCCACAGAGTGGGCAGAAGGCAGGGTTGCAGAAGCGCCTGCTTCTTGAGGCGGGCAAGGTTCTCAAAGAACATGCCCAGGACCTGGCTGATGATTGGCTCTGCGTTGGGATTGAAGTAGCGTTTGAGCAGCTGCTCGAGCACCTCGGGCCGATCGTCGATGTGACCGCGCAGGACCAAGCGACAAAGGCCTCGCACTATGGCCAGGCTCACGCCCTTGTCGACCACCATTTCCATATAGCGGCCCATCGCCATAATGATGTCGACGCTATGCTCGCTGTTCTGCACTGTCTGATCGCCATCCTCCTCCCCGTCGTATGTATCCTGCACGGTATAGAGCTGGCGGCGATTGGACGTCTTAGACCCCAGCCCCCTAGCACCTATCTTCCGGCTCAACTTGTCGACATAGTCGATGCCATAGTCGAGAAGACAGCTGACAGAGGTCTCGCACAGACGGACCTCCTTGCTATTGTAGAACTGATGGTATACAACCCGGAACACCGTCTCGGTGTATGCCTCATAGAACATACTGTAGGCGTTGCCGCATTTGATGGCCCATTCGAAGATGTCCACATCCGAGGAGTGGAGATGGCGGCAAATGAAGTCCTTGTACAGCTAACATATGCTAGGAGTGAGCTTCTGGACATGCGGAGAGGCCACCATATAGTATGAGGTGAACAGGCCTTTTAGGACACGCTCCTGGTTGGAGAGCTTCGGACGGGCGGGCATGTCCAGAAAGCCGTGTTTCACCAGCAGCGGTTTGATCAGCTCCGTGTACTCCTCTGTGACAGCCATCTTCTCCTTATTCACGGACTGAGCCTGTATATACTCCTTCTGGCGCCCAAAGTTATCCTCCTGTTCCTCCAGCTCTAAGATCTTCACTTTCAACGAGGATATCTTCATCTTCGAGGGCGTGTCCAAGTCGTCCAGCAACTTACTGATCAGATTGCGATCGTGCACTAGCTCATTCTGCTTGGTATTAAGGTCACACGTCTCGTAGATGATCTCAATGAAGAACTGCATCCGGTCATTGAGGTCGGTGATCAGCTTCTCCATGCAACGCACGAGCACGCGGACGATCTTGTGGTCGAGCAGACAGTCCTTCAATAGATTTTTGATCAACGTCTTCATATTGCTACGCCCAATCTCGTCGCCCAGGTCGTACGAGTCCAGGATTTCCACCAGCGAGAGCAGCATGTTCTGGAACTCTATCTGGGCGAACTTGTCCATGTCCGGTTTCTGGCTCTCACAGAACCTACAATGGATAGCAATCACTTACTGTTTGGATTTCGTTTGGGTCTCATTCAACTCACTTGTTCACATAGGTGCAGAAGACACTCAGTTCGGGCAGCACCTGGTCGCTTTCGTCCGCCTGCGTGCTCTCCAGATAGTCGCCGAGGCACTGCCAATAGAGCAACAGCTCCACGTTGAGACATTCCAGCGGTACACATCGATGCAGCTCACAGTCGTCACCGAGGGGCAGTTGTGCCATCAGTTGCTGATTGTCGGTCTGCTCAAAGATTTCACGCAACATTTGCTTGGTCACGCTCCGGAAACGCATCAGCTCCTCCTCGCTGGAGTCCAGCTTGAGGGCCGCTATCAGAGCCACATAGTTCTGTTGGTAGGTTTACCACCGTCTTTTTAACGTTGGCCGAGCTGTCGTTCAGACCTTGCTCCAGGAGGGTCAGGCGCTGCGCCACCCTGTAGGCGCGCACTGGATAGTTGCACATGTTGACGTACGTATGGCGGCGCACCTTCTCGTCCACGTCCCACAGACGCTGCAGTATGTAGGGCACCGTGATGTAGTTGTGGCCCATGCAGGTGATAATGCACTGGCGCACGCTGGACAAGAGATCCGCAGACAGATGGAACTGATAGGCGCAGACAACTGGATCGACGGGATTGTCCGGAATCTGGAAACGCTGCATAGCCAGGACTGCTTGCTTGCGCACACCGGCCGACACGTCCTTCACGCGCTCCAGCATAGTCTCGAGAATCTCGTCGCACTGCGTGTCGTCGAGTGCCGCATTGGGTCCCAGTTTCTCAAGTATCAGATTCACAAAGTAGCAAATCCGATAGCGAACGTGCGGACTGCTGGAATATGTCTGGGAGAAACAAACAAACAAAAGCATTCAATTGAATCTCAATGGTAAAGTACAGTATACCCTTACAGTCAACAGCCAGTGGAATGTTTCAGTCATCATGGGGTGCGTCTTCTCCGACTCGAAGCTGGTCACGAATTTCGCGCAAAAGGACAGGGCCTTGTTACCGTTCTCGTTGCTCTCCTCCGCCTCGAGTACAGTCTTCAGCACATTGATGAATGTGTTCAGAAACTCTTGGTGGCCCATCTGCAAGGCAATTGACAATTCATAGTTGGATTGGACGAGTTCTAATCGGCTGAGCCAGCTGGCTAACCAGCGGGTCCCAGTGACGCTGTTCCTTACCCTCGAGTACAGTTGCTGCAGCTCCTTTTCGTAGCGCTTGTGGAGTGACTCCTTGAGTTCCGCGTGACGCATTATTGTGTACATGGATTCCGCGCCTCCTCTGCATTGTTCCCGGATGGAAACGGAGGTCGGATCACTGATCTCCATTTCGTTTTCCTTTTCGGCCGAAACGGCATTGTTGTTCTTGGTCGCCTCCCTTTTTGATGCGGCTGCTGCCGCCGCTTTGGATTTTGGCTTCGCTTTTGCCTTTGGTTTGGGCATTTCGTGATTTGTTTTGCTTTTACTAACTAAATACTGCTCGATTCCTTTATACTGTACAATTTGTAAAATTTTCGTGAGTGTACGATGGAACACAAACAAGCGTAGCGTTGTTGCTCATTCTTCTTTTTCACCCCCATTCGCTTGTTAATTTCAAAAAGAACGCTACGCGTGCGGTAATATTAGTGCATTTTAGACTGATGCTAGGGATGTTACATATATATCGATACATATCGCATCGTTAATCTGATTCCTCTTTCCAACCTATTCGCTTGTGAATTTAAAAAAATTAACAAAAAATGGGTATTTCAATTTATACTTTTGTTTACTTTCTAATGATACTGTTTAAAAATGAAAGAAAGAAAGTGATCTGTGAGAAAAATATAGTACACAAACAAATTCCGTTACAACACGGCAGCAAAATATTCAACAAAAATGTCTAAAGTAACGAAGAAAGTTTACGAAGCTCGCTCCATTTACCCGGACCGCACAAAGTCCGAGGAGAAGTCATTCACCGAGGTTAATGTCCTCGTCAAGACTTTGGACACGGCGCTGCTGCTGCTCAGCTCCAAGGAGGAATGCGTCCTGTTGACCGTCTTCAGTCACATAATGGACTTTACGCGGCGCCAGGACTAGAATGTACTGGAGCTGAAGGAGCATAAAATGCTGGAAGTGCTGCTGGAGAAGAAAATCTTCATTGATTCGGAGAACGTTATCATCCGACGCTTCGCCTTGTACCTCATGAACGCCTTAATGGACAACACGGACATGAACACGCTCGAGCCCGAGACGACTGAAGGCATCCTGGAGGTGGCCTATAGTTTCTACCTGCAGGAAACTGACGATTTCTGCATAGAATATCTCTCGCACCTGCTAAACATGTGCCTGCGGGATCCCAAAGTGCAGAAGTTCAAGGCAGTGATTGCCACCTCCGAGAATCCCGACACCATTCATAGCTCCATCGAGGCCGTTCACAAGATCCTGCTGATCCAGAGTGCAGAGGAGATGTTGGAGTTTACCACTCTTCCCGACTTTCCCATCGATCGCATTATCTGTGAGGTGACCAGCAAATACCAGGAGATTCGGCTTGCGGCCCTGAAAGTCTTGAAGACCCTCCTGGTGGACACCAGCGACCAGAGTGTGTTTGAGCCGCTGCATCGCTGCTTCCATGTCCTGGAGCAGCTGGTCAAAGCATTTTGCGAAGTTCTGCAAGGACCGGATGCGGTCGAGATCATTGAGGTGCTGGCCACGGCTCTCCGGTCCGAGAAGATGACCAAGCTGTTCTTCGAGCATAACCTCTTCGACCTTATTGTCGAGCACCTGAAGGACCAAATCGATATCCTGTCCCTTGAGCTGCGCTGCACCATCATATCCATCTTCGCGGAAACTGCGAAGTACGTGCAGTATCTGGTGAGGATGCACACTGCCGAGATCACGGACATGTTCCTCGGCTGCCTCATGGAGAACGACCCGGCACCGGCACCCTCGTGATCCTCGGGCTCAACCGCATGGCCGATAATCCGGACGCACTGCGTCGAATTGTGACCGAGTTTGATGAGGGGGCTCGGCAGAAGCTAGTGTCCATTTTCCAGTCCCCGGAGGTGATCATCAAGACCCGGGAGCAGGCAGCCGAGTTTATCAATCGCCTCCTGACCGGAGCCTATCGCGACACGTCTGGAGAGCTGACGGACTTGGACATTCCAGGCGTCCTCACCACCACCATTCAGCAGGGCCTGCCTACTCTCTCCATTGATTTGATCCTCTCTCTGCTGGTAATCGTCGAGAGTTTGGCCCAGAACGAGGAGTACCGAACAGTCCTGGGCCAGCATCGTCCGCTCACCGAGCAAATTGCTCAACTTTTGATGGTAATGGCAGTCTCAGGAAGCACTCTCATTCTGTGGTGTCTTGGCATCTATAACGCATTTTTCACCCACTTCCACAGCGCTCCTATGCCCATTCCATTCTCGTGAACAACATCTTCCGTTGCCTGTGCACCATCGTCGATAAGCAGGATGTTCGTGAACTTGAGAACTACATTGTGTCCTCCATCAAGCGGGCTCTGAAGTCGCTCTCTAATCTGGTCAAGACGGCTGTGACCAACTTCATTCTGCAGACCACGCGCTTTAGCGAATTCATCGACGCCTACATAGATCGCGGCATTCTGGAAGTGTAAGCGGCTCCCAACTACTCTCACCCCCCCTGCATTATCATATTCCTATCCCAATCCCGATCTTAGCCTGATACTGTTCCAGAAACACGCCTTCTGCGTGTCCACCTGGGGACCGGCCATCGAGAGCATCCTCTCTAAGTGCCCCACGATGAAGTTCTGCATTAGAAACTGCCTAACCTTCACCGACATTACTGCCGGCAAGGACTTTTATGTGTCCAGAAAATAGTTTGACGACTTCCGCACTCTCCAGGACATTCTACGCAACGATTGCTCTCCTCTGGAGGCCGTTCTGGTGGTCAATTTTGACCGATTGGAGGCGGATGAGGCGGATCTGATGAGAGTTCCGTCGTTCTGCCTTCCGATGTCCGATGGTGCCGGTGATCATACCTGGTGCTACTGCAAGCGTCCTGCCGATCCCCATCTACCCAAATATCTGGAGACGCTTAATCAAACTCTGATGGTGGGTCTATCCCATCTAATCCTTAATAAGCTGCTAACCATGTCCCATCTGATGATTCACAGATGCACGGCCTGGTGGAGAATCCGCCAAAGGTGCGCAGCGCCATCGATTTTGATAACGTGGCCAAGCGCATCAAGATCATTGCCGAAGTCGTGCACAATGTGCACTTACAGTCTAGATATTTCTATTAATCTAATCGTCGAAAAAAATATCGCACCGAAAATAAAACACATGCAAAGCGTTGCTCTCCTGGCTGGCTCATAATGATCCAGATAACCTGGGATTTAGTTTTCTGCGATACGTTTGATGTATGAAATGGCACATCCTTATAATATAAGGTCCCATATCGATATATCGATAAAATATCAACAAACATGCAAGCGACTGTTGGCGGAGCATTTGGAACACCAGCGTAGATTAAATAGAAGCTGGTGGCTTGAACCATGTGCCGAGTGCTCCTCACGCTCGCCTACTTCCTCCTGACCATCTGGTCCATTGTGTTTACGGCCTGCGTCAACAATGGTGAGTGTGTGTGCTCCTTGGAGCGATGTGACCTTGTTCACCAGCAGCCGCAGAAGAGAAAAATCAATAATCTTTAAAATTCCTGCATTCCCGGACAGTCCCGGGCACGATTCTCAGTGCCGAAAGTGAAGCCGATGCTTCAGCCTGTGGATCAGATGCGTTTGTCAGGGTTTGTTCGGTCGCAGATTTTTCAGGATTTGTGACTGACACCTGCTCTGACTGCACTATATTTTCAGATGCCACAGTCGCAGTGTCGCACTCCTCGTCGCTTTCCAGATCGTCGCGCGCCTCACGTGATGGTGGATTAAAGCTACCGTCGAGCATCGTCTTAAAGACTTTAATGTTCTTGACCAAACGCGGCTCTAGTTCGCTCTGAAAACCGAACCAAACGAATGATACAGCGCTTCCGCAATGGATATTCAGAAAATGTTCTCACCGTGATCAGTTTGTCTGCCATCTCCAACATTTCAGTCTTGACTTCCTGTCCGTTGAGCACGTTAATAGTGAGGTTGGTGAGCTCTTTGGCCAGCAGGCGACACATTTCCCTGCGCTCGGTGAAATAGTTCTGTATGTAGTGCAGAGCGATCCTGTTGTGTATGTTGCTCTTCGGGGAGCTGGCTTCCTGAATCGTCAAATCGATGAAGAACTTGACCACGTAATCGGGCTGAACGGCGTTCAGCGGCGCGTCGAAGCTGCAGTTCATGACGGTCCACAGAGTGGGCAGAAGGCAGGGTTGCAGAAGCGCCTGCTTCTTGAGGCGGACAAGGTTCTCAAAGAACATGCCCAGGACCTGGCTAATGATTGGCTCTGCGTTGGGATTGAAGTAGCGTTTGAGCAGCTGCTCGAGCACCTCGGGCCGATCGTCGATGTGACCGCGCAGGACCAAGCGACAAAGGCCTCGCACTATGGCCAGGCTCACGCCCTTGTCGACCACCATTTCCATATAGCGGCCAATCGCCATAATGATGTCGACGCTATGCTCGCTGTTCTGCACTGTCTGATCGCCATCCTCCTCCCCGTCGTATGTATCCTGCACGGTATAGAGCTGGCGGCGATTGGACGTCTTAGACCCCAGCCCCCTAGCACCTATCTTCCGGCTCAACTTGTCGACATAGTCGATGCCAGAGAAGACAGCTGACAGAGGTCTCGCACAGACGGACCTCCTTGCTATTGTAGAACTGATGGTATACAACCCGGAACACCGTCTCGGTGTATGCCTCATAGAACATACTGTAGGCGTTGCCGCATTTGATGGCCCATTCGAAGATGTCCACATCCGAGGAGTGGAGATGGCGGCAAATGAAGTCCTTGTACAGCTTACATATGCTGGGAGTGAGCTTCTGGACATGCGGAGAGGCCACCATATAGTATGAGGTGAACAGGCCTTTCAGGACACGCTCCTGGTTGGAGAGCTTCGGACGGGCGGGCATGTCCAGAAAGCCGTGCTTCACCAGCAGCGGTTTGATCAGCTCCGTGTACTCCTCTGTGACAGCCATCTTCTCCTTATTCACGGACTGAGCCTGTATATACTCCTTCTGGCGCCCAAAGTTATCCTCCTGTTCCTCCAGCTCTAAGATCTTCACCTTCAACGAGGATATCTTCATCTTCGAGGGCGTGTCCAAGTCGTCCAGCAACTTACTGATCAGATTGCGATCGTGCACTAGCTCATTCTGCTTGGTATTAAGGTCACACGTCTCGTAGATGATCTCAATAAAGAACTTCATCCGGTCATTGAGGTCGGTGATCAGCTTCTCCATGCAACGCACGAGCACGCGGACGATCTTGTGGTCGAGCAGACAGTCCTTCAATAGATTTTTGATCAACGTCTTCATATTGCTACGCCCAATCTCGTCGCCCAGGTCGTACGAGTCCAGGATTTCCACCAGCGAGAGCAGCATGTTCTGGAACTCTATCTGGGCGAACTTGTCCATGTCCGGTTTCTGGCTCTCACAGAACCTACAATGGATAGCAATCACTTACTGTTTGGATTTCGTTTGGGTCTCATTCAACTCACTTGTTCACATAGGTGCAGAAGACACTCAGTTCGGGCAGCACCTGGTCGCTTTCGTCCGCCTGCGTGCTCTCCAGATAGTCGCCGAGGCACTGCCAATAGAGCAACAGCTTCACGTTGAGACATTCCAGCGGTACACATCGATGCAGCTCACAGTCGTCACCGAGGGGCAGTTGTGCCATCAGTTGCTGATTGTCGGTCTGCTCAAAGATTTCACGCAACATTTGCTTGGTCACGCTCCGGAAACGCATCAGCTCCTCGCTGGAGTCCAGCTTGAGGGCCGCTATCAGAGCCACATAGTTCTGTTGGTAGGTTTACCACCGTCTTTTTAACGTTGGCCGAGCTGTCGTTCAGACCTTGCTCCAGGAGGGTCAGGCGCTGCGCCACCCTGTAGGCGCGCACTGGATAGTTGCACATGTTGACGTACGTATGGCGGCGCACCTTCTCGTCCACGTCCCACAGACGCTGCAGTATGTAGGGCACCGTGATGTAGTTGCGGCCCATGCAGGTCCCAGTTTCTCAGGTATCAGATTCACAAAGTAGCAAATCCGATAGCGAACGTGCGGACTGCTGGAATATGTCTGGGAAAAAAAAACAAACAAAAGCATTCAATTGAATCTCAATGGTAAAGTACAGTAGACCCTTACAGTCAACAGCCAGTGGAATGTTTCAGTCATCATGGGGTGCGTCTTCTCCGACTCGAAGCTGGTCACGAATTTCGCGCAAAAGGACAGGGCCTTGTTACCGTTCTCGTTGCTCTCCTCCGCCTCGAGTACAGTCTTCAGCACATTGATGAATGTGTTCAGAAACTCTTGGTGGCCCATCTGCAAGGCAATTGACAATTCATAGTTGGATTGGACGAGTTCTAATCGGCTGAGCCAGCTGGCTAGCCAGCGGGTCCCAGTGACGCTGTTCCTTACCCTCGAGTACAGTTGCTGCAGCTCCTTTTCGTAGCGCTTGTGGAGTGACTCCTTGAGTTCCGCGTGACGCATTATTGTGTACATGGATTCCGCGCCTCCTCTGCATTGTTCCCGGATGGGAACGGAGGTCGGATCACTGATCTCCATTTCGTTTTCCTTTTCGGCCGAAACGGCATTGTTGTTCTTGGTCGCCTCCCTTTTTGATGCGGCTGCTGCCGCCGCTTTTGATTTTGGCTTCGCTTTTGCCTTTGGTTTGGGCATTTCGTGATTTGTTTTGCTTTTACTAACTAAATACTGCTCGATTACTTTATACTGACAATTTGTAAAATTTTCGTGAGTGTACGATGGAACACAAACAAGCGTAGCGTTGTTGCTCATTCTTCTTTTTCACCCCCATTCGCTTGTTAATTTCAAAAAGAACGCTACGCGTGCGGTAATATTAGTGCATTTTAGACTGATGCTAGGGATGTTACATATATATCGATACATATCGCATCGTTAATCTGATTCCTCTTTCCAAACTATTCGCTTGTGAATTTAAAAAAATTAACAAAAAATGGGTATTTCAATTTATACTTTTGTTTACTTTCTAATGATACTGTTTAAAAATGAAAGAAAGAAGTGCTGCTGGAGAAGAAAATCTTCATTGATTCGGAGAACGTTATCATCTGACGCTTCGCCTTGTACCTCATGAACGCCTTAATGGACAACACGGACATGAACACGCTCGAGCCCGAGACGACTGAAGGCATCCTGGAGGTGGCCTATAGTTTCTACCTGCAGGAAACTGACGATTTCTGCATAGAATATCTCGCACCTGCTAAACATGTGCCTGCGTGATCCCAAAGTGGCCCAGGGAATTGTGGAGAACTTTGATCTCTTGCAGAAGTTCAAGGCAGTGATTGCCACCTCCGAGAATCCCGACACCATTCATAGCTCCATCGAGGCCGTTCACAAGATCCTGCTGATCCAGAGTGCAGAGGAGATGTTGGAGTTTACCACTCTTCCCGACTTTCCCATCGATCGCATTATCTGTGAGGTGACCAGCAAATACCAGGAGATTCGGCTTGCGGCCCTGAAAGTCTTGAAGACCCTCCTGGTGGACACCAGCGACCAGAGTGTGTTTGAGCCGCTGCATCGCTGCTTCCATGTCCTGGAGCAGCTGGTCAAAGCATTTTGCGAAGTTCTGAGAAGATGACCAAGCTGTTCTTCGAGCATAACCTCTTCGACCTTATTGTCGAGCACCTGAAGGACCAAATCGATATCCTGTCCCTTGAGCTGCGCTGCACCATCATATCCATCTTCGCGGAAACTGCGAAGTACGTGCAATATCTGGTGAGGATGCACACTGCCGAGATCACGGACATGTTCCTCGGCTGCCTCATGGAGAACGACCCGGCACCGGCCACCTTCGTGATCCTCGGGCTCAACCGCATGGCCGATAATCCGGACGCACTGCGTCGAATTGTGACCGAGTTTGATGAGGGGGCTCGGCAGAAGCTAGTGTCCATTTTCCAGTCCCCGGAGGTGATCATCAAGACCCGGGAGCAGGCAGCCGAGTTTATCAATCGCCTCCTGACCGGAGCCTATCGCGACACGGCTGGAGAGCTGACGGACTTGGACATTCCAGGCGTCCTCACCACCACCATTCAGCAGGGCTACTCTCTCCATTGATTTGATCCTCTCTCTGCTGGTAATCGTCGAGAGTTTGGCCCAGAACGAGGAGTACCGAACAGTCCTGGGCCAGCATCGTCCGCTCACCGAGCAAATTGCTCAACTTTTGATGGTAATGGCAGTCTCAGGAAGCACTCTCATTCTGTGGTGTCTTGGCATCTATAACGCATTTTTCACCCACTTCCACAGCGCTCCTATGCCCATTCCATTCTCGTGAACAACATCTTCCGTTGCCTGTGCACCATCGTCGATAAGCAGGATGTTCGTGAGGTGCTGCTTGAGAACTACATTGTGTCCTCCAGCAAGCGGGCTCTGAAGTCGCTCTCTAATCTGGTCAAGACGGCTGTGACCAACTTCATTCTGCAGACCACGCGCTTTAGCGAATTCATCGACGCCTACATAGATCGCGGCATTCTGGAAGTGTAAGCGGCTCCCAACTACTCTCACCCCCCCTGCATTATCATATTCCTATCCCAATCCCGATCTTAGCCTGATGCTGTTCCAGAAACACGCCTTCTGCGTGTCCACCTGGGGACCGGCCATCGAGAGCATCCTCTCTAAGTGCCCCACGATGAAGTTCTGCATTAGAAACTGCCTAACCTTCACCGACATTACTGCCGGCAAGGACTTTTATGTGTCCAGAAAAAAGTTTGACGACTTCCGCACTCTCCAGGACATTCTACGCAACGATTGCTCTCTGGAGGCCGTTCTGGGGGTCAATTTTGACCGATTGGAGGCGGATGAGGCGGATCTGATGAGAGTTCCGTCGTTCTGCCTTCCGATGTCCAATGGTGCCGGTGATCATACCTGGTGCTACTGCAAGCGTCCTGCCCATCCCCATCTACCCAAATATCTGGAGACGCTTAATAAAACTCTGATGGTGGGTCTATCCCATCTAATAATTAATAAGCTGATAACCATGTCCCATCTGATGATTCACAGATGCACGGCCTGGTGGAGAATCCGCCAAAGGTGCGCAGCGCCATCGATTTTGATAACGTGGCCAAGCGCATCAAGATCATTGCCGAAGTCGTGCACAATGTGATGAACGATAACCTCAAGATCTTCGACCTCAACTCGACGGAGGAGTGTTCCCGCCACGCGGTGCGATGCCACCTTCAGGAACTGCGCTACGTCTACCACACTAACTTCATACCCCTGGGCATGGTGCACAGTGGCTGCCAGTTTGAGCGCGCCATCCTCTTCAAGGCCCTGGCCGATCAGATCGGCCTGCCCTGCACCCTGGAGCGCAGTGTCGACGGCCGGATGCTGTACAACGAGGTGCCGATGCCGCTGGAGATCGACAAGGATGTTCACTGCGACAAGAAGACCCTCCAGTTTATGCCCTGGCGCATGCTGCGCCCCACCCACGTCGTCGATCTCATGTACAACGTAGGCGACCTGTATCCGATGCAGGTGAAATATTTGCGTACTCTTCCTTCTTGGAATATAATAGGCAATTGGGTCTGTGATTTGGTAAGCACTTACAGTCTAGATATTTCTATTAATCTAATTGTCGAAAAAAATATCGCACCGAAAATAAAACACATGCAAAGCGTTGCTCTCCTGGCTGGCTCATAATGAGCCAGATAACCTGGGATTTAGTTTTCTGCGATACGTTTGATGTATGAAATGGCACATCCTTATAATATAAGGTCCCATATCGATATATCGATAAAATATCAACAAACATGCAAGCGACTGTTGGCGGAGCATTTGGAACACCAGCGTAGATTAAATAGAAGCTGGTGGCTTGAACCATGTGCCGAGTGCTCCTCACGCTCGCCTACTTCCTCCTGACCATCTGGTCCATTGTGTTTACGGCCTGCGTCAACAATGGTGAGTGTGTGTGCTCCTTGGAGCGATGTGACCTTGTTCACCAGCAGCCGCAGAAGAGAAAAATCAATAATCTTTAAAATTCCTGCATTCCCGGACAGTCACGGGCACGATTCTCAGTGCCGAAAGTGGTTAAGATAGGCTCTGAAACTTGCGTTGCAGTTGGTGCTATAGCCGATGCTTCAGCCTGTGGATCAGATGCGTTTGTCAGGGTTTGTTCGGTCGCAGATTTTTCAGGATTTGTGACTGACACCTGCTCTGACTGCACTACATTTTCAGATCCCACAGTCGCAGTGTCGCACTCCTCGTCGCTTTCCAGATCGTCGCCGCGCCTCACGTGATGGTGGATTAAAGCTACCGTCGAGCATCGTCTTAAAGACTTTAATGTTCTTGACCACACGCGGCTCTAGTTCGCTCTGAAAACCGAACCAAACGAATGATACAGCGCTTCCGCAATGGATATTCGGAAAATGTTCTCACCGTGATCAGTTTGTCAGCCATCTCCAACATTTCAGTCTTGACTTCATGTCCGTTGAGCACGTTAATAGTGAGGTTGGTGAGCTCTTTGGCCAGCAGGCGACACATTTCCCTGCGCTCGGTGAAATAGTTCTGTATGTAGTGCAGGAAGCTCAGAGCGATCCTGTTGTGTATGTTGCTCTTCGGGGAGCTGGCTTCCTGAATCGTCAAATCGATGAAGAACTTGACCACGTAATCGGGCTGAACGGCGTTCAGCGGCGCGTCGAAGCTGCAGTTCATGACGGTCCACAGAGTGGGCAGAAGGCAGGGTTGCAGAAGCGCCTGCTTCTTGAGGCGGACAAGGTTCTCAAAGAACATGCCCAGGACCTGGCTAATGATTGGCTCTGCGTTGGGATTGAAGTAGCGTTTGAGCAGCTGCTCGAGCACCTCGGGCCGATCGTCGATGTGACCGCGCAGGACCAAGCGACAAAGGCCTCGCACTATGGCCAGGCTCACGCCCTTGTCGACCACCATTTCCATATAGCGGCCAATCGCCATAATGATGTCGACGCTATGCTCGCTGTTCTGCACTGTCTGATCGCCATCCTCCTCCCCGTCGTATGTATCCTGCACGGTATAGAGCTGGCGGCGATTGGACGTCTTAGACCCCAGCCCCCTAGCATCTATCTTCCGGCTCAACTTGTCGACATAGTCGATGCCATAGTGATCCATCAGCTCGAGAAGACAGCTGACAGAGGTCTCGCACAGACGGACCTCCTTGCTATTGTCGAACTGATGGTATACAACCCGGAACACCGTCTCGGTGTATGCCTCATAGAACATACTGTAGGCGTTGCCGCATTTGATGGCCCATTCGAAGATGTCCACATCCGAGGAGTGGAGATGGCGGCATATGCTTACATATGCTGGGAGTGAGCTTCTGGAAATGCGGAGAGGCCACCATATAGTATGAGGTGAACAGGCCTTTCAGGACACGCTCCTGGTTGGAGAGCTTCGGACGGGCGGGCATGTCCAGAAAGCCGTGCTTCACCAGCAGCGGTTTGATCAGCTCCGTGTACTCCTCTGTGACAGCCATCTTCTCCTTATTCACGGACTGAGCCTGTATATACTCCTTCTGGCGCCCAAACTTATCCTCCTGTTCCTCCAGCTCTAAGATCTTCACCTTCAACGAGGATATCTTCATCTTCGAGGGCGTGTCCAAGTCGTCCAGCAACGTACTGATCAGATTGCGATCGTGCACTAGCTCATTCTTCTTGTTATTAAGTTCACACGTCTCGTAGATGATCTCAATGAAGAACTGCATCCGGTCATTGAGGTCGGTGATCAGCTTCTCCATGCAACGCACGAGCACGCGGACGATCTTGTGGTCGAGCAGACAGTCCTTCAATAGATTTTTGATCAACGTCTTCATATTGCTACGCCCAATCTCGTCGCCCAGGTCGTACGAGTCCAGGATTTCCACCAGCGAGAGCAGCATGTTCTGGAACTCTATCTGGGCGAACTTGTCCATGTCCGGTTTCTGGCTCTCACAACCTACAATGGATAGCAATCACTTACTGTTTGGATTTCGTTTGGGTCTCATTCAACTCACTTGTTCACATAGGTGCAGAAGACACTCAGTTCGGGCAGCACCTGGTCGCTTTCGTCCGCCTGCGTGCTCTCCAGATAGTCGCCGAGGCACTGCCAATAGAGCAACAGCTCCACGTTGAGACATTCCAGCGGTACACATCGATGCAGCTCACAGTCGTCACCGAGGGGCAGTTGTGCCATCAGTTGCTGATTGTCGGTCTGCTCAAAGATTTCACGCAACATTTGCTTGGTCACGCTCCGGAAACGAACCAGCTCTTCCTCGCTGGAGTCCAGCTTGAGGGCCGCTATCAGAGCCACATAGTTCTGTTGGTAGGAGTCGATCCAGGCCTTAAGCATGATGTTTACCACCGTCTTTTTAACGTTGGCCGAGCTGTCGTTCAGACCTTGCTCCAGGAGGGTCAGGCGCTGCGCCACCCTGTAGGCGCGCACTGGATAGTTGCACATGTTGACGTACGTATGGCGGCGCACCTTCTCGTCCACGTCCCACAGACGCTGCAGTATGTAGGGCACCGTGATGTAGTTGCGGCCCATGCAGGTGATAATGCACTGGCGCACGCTGGACAAGGGATCCGCAGACAGATGGAACTGATAGGCGCAGACAAATGGATCGACGGGATTGTCCGGAATCTGGAAACGCTGCATGGCCAGGACTGCTTGCTTGCGCACACCGGCCGACACGTCCTTCACGCGCTCCAGCATAGTCTCGAGAATCTCGTCGCACTGCGTGTCGTCGAGTGCCGCATTGGGTCCCAGTTTCTCAAGTATCAGATTCACAAAGTAGCAAATCCGATAGCGAACGTGCGGACTGCTGGAATATGTCTGGGAAAAACAAACAAACAAAAGCATTCAATTGAATCTCAATGGTAAAGTACAGTAGACCCTTACAGTCAACAGCCAGTGGAATGTTTCAGTCATCATGGGGTGCGTCTTCTCCGACTCGAAGCTGGTCACGAATTTCGCGCAAAAGGACAGGGCCTTGTTACCGTTCTCGTTGCTCTCCTCCGCCTCGAGTACAGTCATCAGCACATTGATGAATGTGTTCAGAAACTCTTGGTGGCCCATCTGCAAGGCAATTGACAATTCATAGTTGGATTGGACGAGTTCTAATCGGCTGAGCCAGCTGGCTAGCCAGCGGGTCCCAGGGACGCTGTTCCTTACCCTCGAGTACAGTTGCTGCAGCTCCTTTTCGTAGCGCTTGTGGAGTGACTCCTTGAGTTCCGCGTGACGCATTATTGTGTACATGGATTCCGCGCCTCCTCTGCATTGTTCCCGGATGGGAACGGAGGTCGGATCACTGATCTCCATTTCGTTTTCCTTTTCGGCCGAAACGGCATTGTTGTTCTTGGTCGCCTCCCTTTTTGATGCGGCTACTGCCGCCGCTTTGGATTTTGGCTTCGCTTTTGCCTTTGGTTTGGGCATTTCGTGATTTGTTTTGCTTTTACTAACTAAATTCTGCTCGATTACTTTATACTGTACAATTTGTAAAATTTTCGTGTGTTTTTTTTTTTTTTTTTTTTTTTTTTTTTAGTATTTAAGTTACCAAGCTACCCGTGAGTAGCGTGGGATTATTTGGCCGCCCGCCTTTTTAAGGTGGAAATTGCCAGGTCAAAAAATAGAAGATGTTGGAGTACTGTTTAGAGCTTTACATCAATTTCGTCGTTGAAGTCAATTAGTGTTTGGTACGCGCTGATGTTTTCTTTTTCAAAGAATTTGTAAATATCATTATATTTTCTTAGAGATGGGAAGTTTTGCCTTGTTGTGTTGTACTTTGTACAATTGAAAATTAAATGCGAGGCGTTATCGATACTATCGCATGTATCACATATGTTACTAGGAACTACATGCATTTTGGCGAGAGTGTGCCTATCGAATGCGTTACCACTAAGCAGTCTGTTGATTCTTTTAGCGTCAATGGCTTTAAGCTTAGTTTTATTTAGGAACCACGGTTTGGATGATGTTGAGGGGAAAAGCGAGCAGTAACCTCGGTGCTTGATACTAGCAAACTCGGCGTATTCTCTCTCCCATTCTGCTTTTAAGATTCTGTGTATTTCGCACATAGCGTCTTTAAGGTTCCATTTAACCACTGTGTATTTTCCTCGTCTGTGGGCTTCTTTGGCTGCTGCGTCAACTGAAGTGTTCTGAGGGATGTTAGCGTGTCCGGGAATGTAGTGAACCTCTACAGTTCTTAGATGTGGATTTTGTTGGATCTTTTCTCTGATTTTGTAGGCGATAGAGTTATCCTGAATGTTCTTCGCCAGAATGAGGGCCCCGTTTCTGCTGTCTGTCAGGAGCGCGACACGAGGAAAATTGTACAAAATAGCATGGTCTAATGCCTTCTCGATAGCAAGGAGCTCGGCGGACAACGAGGAAATGGTTTTGTGCGTGTAATAGTTATCTAAAAAACCTGTCCTATCGTGCAGGAAAGCGGCGCTGGAATGCCCATCTGACCCATCCGTGTAATAGATTTCAAAACCACCCTTTGTCAGCTGATCCTTCTTTTCCCCGTGGAGCAGCATGATACCTGCCTGGTCTATAGCGTGCTTGTTGGGTGCAGAACCCTTGAAAAATTCTAAGTCGGAGCTAATTTTAGTGCAAAATGAAGCTGTGTTCTCGAAAACCTCAACTCTATCTATTATGCTGCCAAACTCCCGATATGCCTTAGCGTAGCCCGTGTTTAAATCCCTATTTGCTGACACTGTTTCACTTGCTGGGAGATTAAATGCAAACACCTTAACCAACTCTTTCGCCGCCAGGAATCTCATCCTGTAGTCCGGGGGAAGTTCTCCTGCCATGTGATATATGATAGGAACGGGAGTGCAGATTATCAGACCCAGCTACTTTCTGAGGTGATGGTTGCAGTGGGATTTGATTTTGGCCAAGGCAGATTTGGACAGGTTGCAGAATGATGAGCACGCGTACTCTAGCCTACTTCTGACAAATGCCTTGTAAAATATAAGCCCTCTTTTGGGGCTGATACCATAGTGACACCCACTGAGTAATCTGAGAAATGCACAGTTTCTGTTCGATTCCGAGATGGCCAGATCAATGTGACCAGAGGCTGAGTTGTTTGCTGAGATAGTCCTGCCTAGGTATTTGATCTGCTCTACTTGTCTGATCTCAACTCCTTGATGCGAGATATTTAGCGCAGCTCTACGATTGTTGAAGTAAATCACTTTAGACTTCACCGGATTGAATGACAGGTTTAGCCTATTGCATTTTTCTTCGAACTTATCTATACTGTCTTCCAGCACACCTTTCGCAATGGATACGTCTTTATGAAAACAGACTATGAAAAAGTCATCAGCATACTGAAACAGGGAGGAAAGCTGACTGTTAATATCATGTAGTTCGGCTGTGTAAAGGTTAAAAAGGGTTGGGCTGAGACAGCTACCCTGGCTAACACCTCTGTTCACCTCTACCTCGCTTTTGCCCTTTATGAGAATTCGTCTGTTAAGGAAGCTGGAGATCCAAGCCGTGAGGCTTGTATTGAACCGCATATCCCTCATCCTGTGCTCGAGTGTGTCCACTCTTACGCAGTCGAACGCTCTTTGTAAATCTAGGCAAGCTGCGACAACCTGACAACCCCTCGCCTTCAGCGCCAGAACTTTGTTGATAAGGTCGTTGATGCAAAGAGCCGTGGACCTGTTTCTCCTGAAGGCATAGGACCTGACCGGCAGCAGGTCACAGTTTGCTATGTGCTCGTCCAACTTCAACTTTATCAACCCCTCTATGGATTTAAACAGCGTGTTAATCAAACAAATCGGCCTATGGTTTTGGAAGGAAGTAGGGTCTGCATTCTTCTTGGGGATGGGTACCACTTTTATCCTGCGCCAGACTTCAGGGATGACGCCACTCAGCCATACTTTATTTATAATTTCAAAAATGTCTTGTTTTTTCCCACTTGGTAGCTTTTGAAGCATCCTGAACGAGATGCCATCAGGGCCTCTAGCCGAATTGGGGTTCCTGGTTTTTAGGAAGGCCAGGAATTCTTCCAGTTCCAGGGGTTCCGGGTCGTCTGGTCCTAACAAAGGGGCAGGAATTTTCTTAGGGGGCCTACTGTTTGACGGGGATGGGGTTACTTTAACCATATTGAGAAAGTTTTTGTCATCTTCGTTCGTCCATTTGTTCCCTACATTTTTGATTTGACCGTATTTTTTGATGTTCTTCACCCTGCTCCACATAGAGGGCGATGAGGAGACCTCTTCTATAAACTTGGAAAAGTTGCGCTTTCTAAGATTTTTTACGTGATTTTGTAGATTTTTGTCAGCTTCTAAGGTTGCTCTGGCATCAGCCAATTTTTTGGTGAGGTAGAATTTTTGCCTGCAAGCGTTTCTCACGCGAAAAAGTTTTTCCGTTTCCTCGTTCCACCATTTCTTAGCAACGTACTTTGTTCGGAGCAGAACCCAGCCGATTAGCTGCTTGCCAAATAGCACCTAATTCTTGGCCCTCAGCCGCTTATTTTGTTTGTTACTTATGTCTATGTCACTCATTTGTTTGTTAAAGCTCGGCGCTTGCTTGCCCTGCTAAACGCTCTCTGCCAGCTCGCTCTTCGCTATCTCCGCTTTGCGTCTGCCTACCGACGTCGGCCGAGCGAAGCTGCGCTTAGCGATCGGAGCGGCAATGTAAAGGGCAGGCAAGCCACACTTGCAATTTGGATGTCACGCATTAAAGAACATATCGTAATTTTATTTCTGCGCCGAGTTTTGTTTAATTCGAAATAATTAGTCGGCCGATTGGGGATAAAAAACATTATCTCCACATAAAATTTGGTGACCACCACGTTATCAAAGAGTTGCAGTGTCAATTAATAATCATTCGCGATCGACATTCGTTAGCCCTAGCAAATTTTCGGCGGTTAAGCACAATTCGGTGCTAAAACACACTTACATACACCTACATACACGCATTGCTGGCTATTAATTTCTCTGTCGCGACAATTCGGTCAGTGCAGTGCGGTAGGCAGTGCAGCGAACTCACTAATACACACAAGCGGAGTACAAAGCGGAATCGGACAGCTCGCACAGCCGCACAGCTAAAGGCATTAGCTGTAATCCCTTTGCTTTCGGTTCCCACGTTTATACTTATACAGGGTGTCTTTTTCGGTCGTGCTGAGTGACTCTTTTAAAACCTCAACATGGCAGCACCTGAGCCTACCAATGTCGCGAACGCAGCAATGCCGAGTGATGTAGATTTCTACAAGCACAAGGCCGAGTCCATCGCGCGCCAACTAAAGGCCATGGATCGCTTTCTTACCAAGGAAGAGCTTGCCGAGTTAGATGAGGCAGAACTTCAAGCTCGCTTAGAGCAAATCGAGCGAATGAATGCGGATTTCGATGCCGCTCAAACGAGCCTTGAAAGGCTGGATTTCCTGCAGTTAGCCCATGATGCCCGGCTGGACTTTTCGAATGTTTATGTCAAGGTTAGGTCCAGGCTGTCGCGGGAGTTGATGGCTGCTCGCACGGTAAATGTTGCCAATTCAACGGCTCGGCATACTCTCGAGGGGAATTCGTCGTTGTTCGCCTATAATAGTACAGGCCGTTCTCGAATGCCCGAGTTGCAGCTTCCGCGATTCAGTGGGAGCTACATGGATTGGCCAGAATTCCACGCGATGTTTTCGACAATGGTGCACAAAGACCATCGTATACCAATCATCGAAAAATTCCAATATCTTCGTGGATGTCTAGATGGTGCTGCGCTGGATACGATTCGTTCCTTGGAACTTTCTGAGGAGAATTACGACAAGGCGTTGAATTTACTAATGTTGCGATTCGATAATAAACTGTTACATTTTCAGGCACACGTCAAGGCTATTTTCGGGCTGCAAGGGGTGGAGAAGGGCTCGGCTATCGGTTTGCGCGCGCTCAGCGATAAAATCAATTCGCACTTGCGTGCACTTCAGACCTTGGCGACCCCGCAGGAGATTTCCGATGGGTTGCTGATCTTCATCATAGGCACGAAATTGGACCACAAGACCAAGGAGAAATGGGAAGAGAACTTGCCGACGTCAGGATTGCCTCGGTGGTCAAGCATGGCCTCATTCTTGGAAGCAAGATGTCGGATGCTGGAAAATTTGGGATCGGCTATGGTAACAATTCCTAGCCAGCAGGTGGGAGAAAGTAAACCTAGCACCCTAATCACCTCCATTAACGATCATAATAGCTCAACATGCAAGTATTGCAAATCCTCCGATCACTACATATCCCGATGCCAGGCATTTATAGATCTCCCTGTTTTTTCTCGATACAAGGAGGTGAAGAAGCGCCATTTATGTCTAAACTGCCTCAACAAAGGCCATTCATTGCAACGCTGCAAGTCAGGGGCATGTAGAAATTGCCAAGCCAAGCATCACACACTGCTCCACATGCAGTCGGGCGCTGACGCTGAGTTGCCGTCGCCGAGCACGGAATCGACCCAGCATGATCCTGCAAGTGCCCTAGTAGCAAGCAAATATATTAGCCCTCCCCCTCGAGTCAAAAATCTCTGCCTAGCCAAAACGTGCTGCTAGCTACTGCAATCGTATATGTCAGGGCCGTTTTGGATCGCTTATTCCATGTCGTGCCATTTTAGATTCCGCTTCTCAGGTTAACTTTATAACATCGAGACTCGCCAATCAGCTGCAGTTAGATCCTCACCCGTCTCACGTTAAAATCGCCGGTATTGGAGAGTCAATTCTACCATCCAGCAAGGCTGTGGACATCGTCCTGCAATCTCAAGACGAAAGCTATCGCGGTTTCCTCTCTGCAATTATCACTGCCTCAATCACAGGAATGCAGCCTAACTTCGGCCTAGACGCAAAGGATTGGCCAATGCCAAATAACCTAAAACTAGCTGATCCTAATTTCGCCAAGCCCCAGCGTGTCGATCTGTTGATAGGTGCTGGTTTGTTTTTCGAATTAATGTGCGTTGGACAGATTCGACTGTCAGACCAATTGCCAACATTGCAGAAGACGAAACTTGGCTGGATAGTGTCAGGAAGTATTAAAAACTCTGAGAAAGCCCGTGCGGCGCTAGCAGCCGTTGAAGATCCCCCTGTCATCTCCGCTTGCGAGACTAATTTGTGCGATATTGTAAGGCGGTTTTGGGAAGTCGATGGAGATTATTCGCCCTCATCAATTTCGGAGGAAGATGTTCATTGCGAACAGCATTTCGTCACAAACTGCATTCGCCTAGAGTCCGGAGCTTACTCCGTGCGTTTGCCAACCAAATTCAGTCTAGAGGAATTAGGAGAATCGTATCAGCAGGCGCTACGTAGATTTCTCAATTTGGAGAGGAAGCTAGCAAAAAATGCACAGCTTAAGGAAAAATATATGGAGTTTCTTCAGGAGTATCGTGATTTAGGACACATGTCGCCAGCTTCGCGGCAGTCAGACCTCCCGCAGTACTTCTTGCCTCACCATTGCGTCCACAAGCAGGATAGTACAACCACCAAATTACGCGTAGTGTTCGATGGATCTGCCAAAACAGCGTCTGGAGTATCACTGAATGATGCGCTTATGGCTGGACCCACCATCCAACCTAAAATTCTGATAACTCTGCTTCGTTTCCGCTTTTTTAAAGTCGCCTTGTGTGGCGATATCTGCAAAATGTACCGCTGTGTACGCGTTTCCCATCCCGATACGCACGTGCAGTGCATCCTATGGCGCAATGACCCGAAGGAGGAGATTCAGGTGTTCAAGTTGGAGACTGTTACTTACGGAACCAAACCTGCCGCTTTCTTAGCAATTCGTGCTATGCATCAATTGGCAAATGATGAAGAGTTGCGTTTTCCGCTTGGCGCTGATGTTGTTCGAAGAGATTTCTATGTCGATGATCTCATATCTGGAGGGGACAGCATTGATTCTGTCATCAAAATTCGTCAGCAGGTAAAGGAGCTACTTTCGAAAGGATGTTTTCCCATACGTAAATGGTGTTCCAATGAACCCGCTGCTTTGGAAGGCGTATCGGAGGCGGATCGCGAAAAGTTCCTTACCTTTCATGACGGGACTGAAGTAACCAAGGCGCTTGGTCTAGTTTGGGATCCCACCACGGACAATCTTCTGTTTAGCTTCGCTCACGTCGGAACCGCTGCAGGCCCAATATCGAAGCGTTCGGTCCTGTCTACACTAGCTAGGTTCTACGATCCTCTAGGGCTCATCTCTCCCATCATCACAAAAGCTAAAATATTTATGCAGTCGCTATGGAACGAAAGCCTAAAATTGAATTGGGACGAAAGCCTGCCCCAGGATCTACATACGACTTGGATTGAGCTGACTTCGCAGTTGTCGATGGTTAAAAACTTTAAGTTTCCACGTTACGTGCTTCGGCAGCAAGCCAGATTAGAAATGCACGCGTTTTGTGATGCGAGCCAAGCAGCATATGGCGCCTGTGTATACATGCGTTCGGAAGCTCTTGGCATTGTGCAAAGTCATCTCTTATGCTCTAAATCCAGAGTCGCGCCCTTGAAAAGTATGACTATCCCCAAGCTTGAGCTGTCCGCTGCCCTCGTATTAGCCGAACTAGTGTCCACCATAGTTAAGGGATTATCAGCTCCATGCCAAATACATTGCTGGTCGGATTCGTCCATAGCCCTTGCCTGGATTCGAGAATCACCATTGAATTTTAATATATTTGTTTCTAATCGAGTTCAGCGGATTCAGGAGCTCACCGCTGGAATGACTTGGCATCACGTGCCCACAAAGTTGAATCCTGCCGACATCATATCACGTGGAGCCACGCCCGCTGAACTAATGGATAGCAGCCTTTGGATCTCTGGACCACCATTCTTGCGTCTTGAGAGCTCAGAGTGGCCTGCAGGCTTGCAATTGCCGACCGATGTACCAGAACGTCGTCATGCAGCATTGGTTGTTTCAAACGAAAGGGATGTATCGTACGATTGCAAATTTCAAAACTCATTCGGATCCATGCAGCGCGTCTTTGCTTACATATATCGATTCTACATTCTCAAGGACAAAGGCATAGCGCGGTCGAAGGGTCAACTTACCGTAATCGACATCAAAAATGGTACGCATTTGCTCATAAGGGCAATACAGCAGCAACAATTTTCGGAAGAGATAAGGGCCCTCGCCAGCAAACAGGCCCTACACCCAAAAAGCACGATGGCCTCACTGAATCCATTTCTGGATAGCTTTGGATTGCTGCGTGTTGGAGGCCGCCTCCAAAATGCCGAATTGGACTACGACGCGAAGCACCCGATCCTGCTTCCTAAGGGACATCCTGTCACTGTCTCTATTATTATCTTCTTTCACGAAAGGTTTCTCCACGCAGGAGCTCAAGGATTGCTCGGACTGCTTCGGCAAAAATTCTGGCCTATTGGCGGACGCAAATATGTTGCGGGAATCATTCGCAAATGTGTTAGATGCTTTCGTTTGAAGCCAGTGCTGAGGGAACATATCATGGGAAACTTGCCTGCGGATCGCGTAAGGACTAATCCAGCATTCCACACAACGGGCGTTGATTTTTGCGGACCCTTTTATCACAAGTCGGAAGTCAGAAGCAGGCCTCCTATCAAATGTTACATCGCTGTCTTCGTATGCTTTAGTACCAAAGCAACTCATTTGGAAGTCGTTCGGGATCTATCTACAGAATCCTTTCTGGCAGCATTAAGGCGTTTTATAAGTCTACGTCCCAAACCTCGAATCATCTGGTCAGACAACGCTACAAATTTTGTAGGAGCAAAAAATGAGCTTTTGGAGCTTCGGCAAATGTTCCTCAGCGATCCTCATACGTCGGCTGTGTCACATCTCTGCGTTTCTAGTGGAATCGACTGGAAATTCATCCCCCCTCGCTCACCTCATTTTGGGGGTTTGTGGGAGGCGGCTGTTAAAGCAGCTAAATATCATTTTCATCGCATCGTCGGGACCTACATTTTTACTCTTGATGAAATTCAGACCTTGGCTTGTGAAATCTCTGCTTTGTTAAATTCCCGTCCGCTTTATGCAATTACAGAAAGTCCCGATGATCTAGATGTGCTCACGCCAAACCACTTTCTCAATGGAGCCCCGAAAGCTGCATTCGACGAGCCAGATGTGGCGCATCTCCGGGTCAACCTACTTAGTCGATGGCAGCGGCTGTGTCAAATGAAGCAGGGGTTTTGGAGAAAATGGAGTAAGGCGTATCTTTCGATTCTTCAGGAGCGGAGCAAGTGGCGGTCATCGTCTCCAAACATCAAGCTAGGAGCGCTCGTCATGATCAAGGAGGAAACGCTGCCACCATTAAGGTGGCCGCTTGGCCGCATTGAGAGCGTCATCCCAGGAAAAGATGGAACCATCAGAGTAGCCGTCATCCGCACTCAAAAAGGCCTTTTCAAGAGGGCCGTTGGAAAAATAGCGGTTCTGCCCCTTCAGGATGGATCTGTTGAAAGCCTTTGCCTTCCAACGGGGGGTGAATGTTCGGAGCAGAACCCAGTCGATTAGCTGCTTGCCAAATAGCACCTAATTCTTGGACCTCAGCCGCTTATTTTGTTTGTTACTTATGTCTATGTCACTCATTTGTTTGTTAAAGCTCTGCGCTTGCTTGCCCTGCTAAACGCTCTCTGCCAGCTCGCTCTTCGCTATCTCCGCTTTGCGTCTGCCTACCGACGTCGGCCGAGCGAAGCTGCGCTTAGCGATCGGAGCGGCAATGTAAAGGGCAGGCAAGCCACACTTGCAATTTGGATGTCACGCATTAAAGAACATATCGTAATTTTATTTCTGCGCCGAGTTTTATTTAATTCGAAATAATTAGTCGGCCGATTGGGGATAAAAAACATTATCTCCACATAAAATTGGGAAAGTGACCGTGATTTTTAAGGTCAGGGATTTCACTTTTTCATTGAGCTCCTCCAGATTTGAGAAATCACTTGCACCCAGAATCCGGGCTATTCTGTTGTGAAGGATCTTCTTGCCTTGGAGTGGGGCATTTAGGCCTTGCACTGATAATACAATTGGGAAGTGGTTGCTGTTCGTAATTTTTGTTTTGAGGACTTGCCAGTTAATAGTTCCATTTCTGTAGTTCGAAAAAGAAAGGTCAAGAACGGAGAATTGAGATGGGCTCCTGGAGAAGGTTGGCGAACCGTCGTTTAGGCAGATAAATCCGGCCTCCCGGGTGGAATTCTCAATGCTGCGACCCTTGCGATCACAGATCGGACTTCCCCAGATAGAAGACCTAGCGTTGAAGTCCCCGCCCACTATTGAGGGTATGTCAAGCGAAGCCGCGAATTCGAAAAACTTTTTTGTGCCCGATTTAAACTGTGAAACTGTTGTTGATGGCGGTGCATATATGCTAAAAATATTGAAATTGCTCTTGAGGTTTAATGTTTTTATTCCTAAAATTTCCAAGTCGTTCTCTATTTTTAAAATGCTGAATTGAATGTTTTTCCTGACGTAGATGCCAACCCCGCCGTAGCCGTCCTCTCTGGGCCTGCAGAAAAAGTTATAGTCTAAAATGCTGCAGTCCGCGTTGTTCAACACCCAAATCTCTGAGAGGACGGCAATATCTATTGCGTTCTTGTCTAGGAACATTGAGAGGAGCTGTTTGTTGTTGTGTGTCAGACTTTGAATATTTAGCTGAAGAATCTTCATTGTTGGATGTTTTGAGAACCAACTGCCATCCCTTGGGCAATCTGACGCCTATCTAGTTCTGCGTTGGAAGCATTGACAAATTCTCTAATTTCCTTAATAAATTTATTCGCTAAAGAATCCCCTTTAATGATGTTGTTTGGATCAATCAGGAACGCTGTGAGTTTGGCTCCTAGTGCGTTTAGCTTATCCTGGGCCAGAGAAGATGCCACGGATGAAGATCTCACAAATTTCTCGCTCATTTGGACGTAGTCTGAGTTTATTGAGTTCTTCCACTCTGCCATGTTGGCTGCTGCCTTGGCCGCCTCTGCGTTCCGGGCGGCAACCCTATTGGATTTGGTCACTTCCGCGAAAGAGGTGACAGAATGAATTTCCCTGGCGGACTCTAAGCTGTTATTTAAGAATTCAGGGGAGCGGTTAGATTGCCAACTGGGTCTAGGAAATTCCCCTTGATCCCTTAGGTTGGGGGAAGTTCTATCAAAAAGGATCGGATATCTAGCCTTGACCTCAGCTCTAGTTAGGTTTTCCAGTGTCATGCACTTTTGAATGGCGTACGCTTTTTTCCTGGCGTCACACTGCGGGTGGGTGGCAGCATGTTCCCCTTGCAGTTAGCACAGACCAGCCCTGAGCAGATAATATCTTTGCTGTGATCTTGTCCGCATTTGAAACATTTCGCTCCACTCTTGCAATGTTGCGCCAGATGGCCAAACCTAAAACACCTAAAACATTGAATAAGCTGAACAAAAGGTTTCACTTCTACTTTAGAATATAGAAAATTGATTTTGGTTGGTAACTGCTCTCCTCTGAACCAGAGTTTCACCCTGCCAGTAGGTACACGTTCCCCCAATGCTCTATCCCTTCGCGTAATCCGAACTATCTCCTCAATTGGGATATCCGAGGTTACAAGCTCCGCTAGCTGTTCCTCCGAGTAGTGCCCGGGGATGCCAAAAATTAACCCTGCTTTTTGGACGAAGTGCCTAAAGATTCGGGTTGAGTACCCTTGAGCAGCGAAAACACTGTTTTCCACTAGCTCGTTTGCACACTCCGCCGACCCGCACACAATCTTGCACCTGCCATAGCCCATTCTAGCAACCTCCTCGATATCGCTAATGCCCTGTGTGGAGATAATGTTTTTTATCCCCAATCGGCCGACTAATTATTTCGAATTAAATAAAACTCGGCGCAGAAATAAAATTACGATATGTTCTTTAATGCGTGACATCCAAATTGCAAGTGTGGCTTGCCTGCCCTCTACATTGCCGCTCCGATCGCTAAGCGCAGCTTCGCTCGGCCGACGTCGGTAGGCAGACGCAAAGCGGAGATAGCGAAGAGCGAGCTGGCAGAGAGCGTTTAGCAGGGCAAGCAAGCGCAGAGCTTTAACAAATAAATGAGTGACATAGACATAAGTAACAAACAAAATAAGCGGCTGAGGGCCAAGAATTAGGTGCTATTTGGCAAGCAGCTAATCGGCTGGGTTCTGCTCCGAACATTCACCCCCCGTTGGAAGGCAAAGGCTTTCAACAGATCCATCCTGAAGGGGCAGAACCGCTATTTTTCCAACGGCCCTCTTGAAAAGGCCTTTTTGAGTGCGGATGCCGGCTACTCTGATGGTTCCATCTTTTCCTGGGATGACGCTCTCAATGCAGCCAAGCGGCCACCTTAATGGTGGCAGCGTTTCCTCCTTGATCATGACGAGCGCTCCTAGCTTGATGTTTGGAGACGATGACCGCCACTTGCTCCGCTCCTGAAGAATCGAAAGATACGCCGTGCTCCATTTTCTCCAAAACGCCTGCTTCATTTGACACAGCCGCTGCCATCGACTAAGTAGGTTGACCCGGAGATGCGCCACATCTGGCTCGTCGAATGCAGCTTTCGGGGCTCCATTGAGAAAGTGGTTTGGCGTGAGCACATCTAGATCATCGGGACTTTCTGTAATTGCATAAAGCGGACGGGAATTTAACAAAGCAGAGATTTCACAAGCCATGGTCTGAATTTCATCAAGAGTAAAAATGTAGGTCCCGACGATGCGATGAAAATGATATTTAGCTGCTTTAACAGCCGCCTCCCACAAACCCCCAAAATGAGGTGAGCGAGGGGGGATGAATTTCCAGTCGATTCCACTAGAAACGCAGAGATGTGACACAGCCGACGTATGAGGATCGCTGAGGAACATTTGCCGAAGCTCCAAAAGCTCATTTTTTGCTCCTACAAAATTTGTAGCGTTGTCTGACCAGATGATTCGAGGTTTGGGACGTAGACTTATAAAACGCCTTAATGCTGCCAGAAAGGATTCTGTAGATAGATCCCGAACGACTTCCAAATGAGTTGCTTTGGTGCTAAAGCATACGAAGACAGCGATGTAACATTTGATAGGAGGCCTGCTTCTGACTTCCGACTTGTGATAAAAGGGTCCGCAAAAATCCACGCCCGTTGTGTGGAATGCTGGATTAGTCCTTACGCGATCCGCAGGCAAGTTTCCCATGATATGTTCCCTCAGCACTGGCTTCAAACGAAAGCATCTAACACATTTGCGAATGATTCCCGCAACATATTTGCGTCCACCAATAGGCCAGAATTTTTGCCGAAGCAGTCCGAGCAATCCTTGAGCTCCTGCGTGGAGAAACCTTTCGTGAAAGAAGATAATAATAGAGACAGTGACAGGATGTCCCTTAGGAAGCAGGATCGGGTGCTTCGCGTCGTAGTCCAATTCGTCATTTTGGAGGCGGCCTCCAACACGCAGCAATCCAAAGCTATCCAGAAATGGATTCAGTGAGGCCATCGTGCTTTTTGGGGGTAGGGCCTGTTTGCTGGAGAGGTCCATTATCTCTTCCGAAAATTGTTGCTGCTGTATTGCCCTTATGAGCAAATGCGTACCATTTTTGATGTCGATTACGGTAAGTTGCCCCTTCGACCGCGCTATGCCTTTGTCCTTGAGAATGTAGAATCGATATATGTAAGCAAAGACGCGCTGCATGGATCCGAATGAGTTTTGAAATTTGCAATCGTACGATACATCCCTTTCGTTTGAAACAACCAATGCTGCATGACGACGTTCTGGTACATCGGTCGGCAATTGCAAGCCTGCAGGCCACTCTGAGCTCTCAAGACGCAAGAATGGTGGTCCAGAGATCCAAAGGCTGCTATCCACTAGTTCAGCGGGCGTGGCTCCACGTGATATGATGTCGGCAGGATTCAACTTTGTGGGCACGTGATGCCAAGTCATTCCAGCGGTGAGCTCCTGAATCCGCTGAACTCGATTAGAAACAAATATATTAAAATTCAATGGTTATTCTCGAATCCAGGCAAGGGCTATGGACGAATCCGACCAGCAATGTATTTGGCATGGAGCTGATAATCCCTTAACTATGGTGGACACTAGTTCGGCTAATACGAGGGCAGCGGACAGCTCAAGCTTGGGGATAGTCATACTTTTCAAGGGCGCGACTCTGGATTTAGAGCATAAGAGATGACTTTGCACAATGCCAATAGCTTCCGAACGCATGTATACACAGGCGCCATATGCTGCTTGGCTCGCATCACAAAACGCGTGCATTTCTAATCTGGCTTGCTGCCGAAGCACGTAACGTGGAAACTTAAAGTTTTTAACCATCGACAACTGCGAAGTCAGCTCAATCCAAGTCGTATGTAGATCCTGGGGCAGGCTTTCGTCCCAATTGAACTTTAGGCTTTCGTTCCATAGCGACTGCATAAATATTTTAGCTTTTGTGATGATGGGAGAGATGAGCCCTAGAGGATCGTAGAACCTAGCTAGTGTAGACAGGACCGAACGCTTCGATATTGGGCCTGCAGCGGTTCCGACGTGAGCGAAGCTAAACAGAAGATTGTCCGTGGTGGGATCCCAAACTAGACCAAGCGCCTTGGTTACTTCAGTCCCGTCATGAAAGGTAAGGAACTTTTCGCGATCCGCCTCCGATACGCCTTCCAAAGCAGCGGGTTCATTGGAACACCATTTACGTATGGGAAAACATCCTTTCGAAAGTAGCTCCTTTACCTGCTGACGAATCTTGATGACAGAATCAATGCTGTCCCCTCCAGATATGAGATCATCGACATAGAAATCTCTTCGAACAACATCAGCGCCAAGCGGAAAACGCAACTCTTCATCATTTGCCAATTGATGCATAGCACGAATTGCTAAGAAAGCGGCAGGTTTGGTTCCGTAAGTAACAGTCTCCAACTTGAACACCTGAATCTCCTCCTTCGGGTCATTGCGCCATAGGATGCACTGCACGTGCGTATCGGGATGGGAAACGCGTACACAGCGGTACATTTTGCAGATATCGCCACACAAGGCGACTTTAAAAAAGCGGAAACGAAGCAGAGTTATCAGAATTTTAGGTTGGATGGTGGGTCCAGCCATTAGCGCATCATTCAGTGATACTCCAGACGCTGTTTTGGCAGATCCATCGAACACTACGCGTAATTTGGTGGTTGTACTATCCTGCTTGTGGACGCAATGGTGAGGCAAGAAGTACTGCGGGAGGTCTGACTGCCGCGAAGCTGGCGACATGTGTCCTAACTCACGATACTCCTGGAGAAACTCCATATATTTTGCCTTAAGCTGTGCATTTTTGCTAGCTTCCTCTCCAAATTGAGAAATCTACGTAGCGCCTGCTGATACGATTCTCCTAATTCCTCTAGACTGAATTTGGTTGGCAAACGCACGGAGTAAGCTCCGGACTCTAGGCGAATGCAGTTTGTGACGAAATGCTGTTCGCAATGAATATCTTCCTCCGAAATTGATGAGGGCGAATAATCTCCATCGACTTCCCAAAACCGCCTTACAATATCGCACAAATTAGTCTCGCAAGCGGAGATGACAGGGGGATCTTCAACGGCTGCTAGCGCCGCACGGGCTTTCTCAGAGTTTTTAATACTTCCTGACACTATCCAGCCAAGTTTCGTCTTCTGCAATGTTGGCAATTGGTCTGACAGTCGAATCTGTCCAACGCACATTAATTCGAAAAACAAACCAGCACCTATCAACAGATCGACACGCTGGGGCTTGGCGAAATTAGGATCAGCCAGTTTTAGATTATTTGGCATTGGCCAATCCTTTGCGTCTAGGCCGAAGTTAGGCTGCATTCCTGTGATTGAGGCAGTCATAATTGCAGAGAGGAAACCGCGATAGCTTTCGTCTTGAGATTGCAGGACGATGTCCACAGCCTAGCTGGATGGTAGAATTGACTCTCCAATACCGGCGATTTTAACGTGAGACGGGTGAGGATCTAACTGCAGCTGATTGGCGAGTCTCGATGTTATAAAGTTAACCTGAGAAGCGGAATCTAAAATGGCACGACATGGAATAAGCGATCCAAAACGGCCCCTGACATATACGATTGCAGTAGCTAGCAGCACGTTTTGGCTAGACAGAGATTTTTGACTCGAGGGGGGAGGGCTAATATATTTGCTTGCTACTAGGGCACTTGCAGGATCATGCTGGGTCGATTCCGTGATCGGCGACGGCAACTCAGCGTCAGCGCCCGACTGCATGTGGAGCAGTGTGTGATGCTTGGCTTGGCAATTTCTACATGCCCCTGACTTGCAGCGTTGCAATGAATGGCCTTTGTTGAGGCAGTTTAGACATAAATGGCGCTTCTTCACCTCCTTGTATCGAGAAAAAACAGGGAGATCTATAAATGCCTGGCATCGGGATATGTAGTGATCGGAGGATTTGCAATACTTGCATGTTGAGCTATTATGATCGTTAATGGAGGTGATTAGGCTGCTAGGTTTACTTTCTCCCACCTGCTGGCTAGGAATTGTTACCATAGCCGATCCCAAATTTTCCAGCATCCGACATCTTGCTTCCAAGAATGAGGCCATGCTTGACCACCGAGGCAATCCTGACGTCGGCAAGTTCTCTTCCCATTTCTACTTGGTCTTGTGGTCCAATTTCGTGCCTATGATGAAGATCAGCAACCCATCGGAAATCTCCTGCGGGGTCGCCAAGGTCTGAAGTGCACGCAAGTGCGAATTGATTTTATCGCTGAGCGCGCGCAAGCCGATAGCAGAGCCCTTCTCCACCCCTTGCAGCCCGAAAATAGCCTTGACGTGTGCCTGAAAATGTAACAGTTTATTATCGAATCGCAACATTAGTAAATTCAACGCCTTGTCGTAATTCTCCTCAGAAAGTTCCAAGGAACGAATCGTATCCAGCGCAGCACCATCTAGACATCCACGAAGATATTGGAATTTTTCGATGATTGGTATACGATGGTCTTTGTGCACCATTGTCGAAAACATCGCGTGGAATTCTGGCCA